>NC_080019.1:178839501-180089501 GCF_030020395.1 Manis pentadactyla | reverse complement strand
GAGTCCTGGCATTTGCATGTCCCATTATTTGACACTGTCTCAGCAGAATCTCTAAGGCTTTGAGGGATGGGGAACTGACAAGTTCTGCCTCCAAAAACAGAGCCAACAGGGGAGGAAAGATCCCTACAGGAGCAACTAAACGTACAGGCCAATAAGCCAGGTGTAGAGAAGAAGCGGGGCTTGGAAGTCAGGTGGAAAGTAAGGAGAAGCAGCCAGAGCCCTTAGGAACCCAAGGGATTTTTAAGTGAGGAATAGAGCCCGTCTTCCCCGAGTGGACATTTATTTAGCATGTAGCAGGTGCCGGATACCATGCTAGGTGCCTTTTAAATGTTCACTCTAATTTAACAGTGGTCCTGCAATGTAAATGATCTTTGCCCCCATTTGCAGATGAGGAAACCAAGGCTCAGAACCACACTGCCTCCAGAGAGTAATAGACCACTTTCAACAAACACAGCAGCAGATAAGATTTGGGCACTTTAGTGCATGGATATTGTACCTTAATGAAAAGAGAAATTAATAAATTAATTGGCAGCAGAGAAACAATTAAGCTGTAACTGAAAAGAGAAAATTAAAGTTTTCTAAGGACACAGATTTGGATGGAAGAGCTCTCAGGAGGCAGCTTGGAAGTTGCTTGTGAAGCAGTAAGTAGTGCTTTAATGAACAGCTAACAGAAACCAGAAAAGCCTAGAAAAACAATTAGGCTTATTTTTTCCCCCTTACTAATTCTCATCTTAAGGAACAAAAAAGAAAGTAGGGTGGTAAGTGGGACTGTGACAATAGGCAATCACTGAAGACTTTGATCTTTGCGTGCTGTGGTTGATGGAGAGGGCAGGGAGAAAGAGGAGATGGCCACTAACTTGGTTAGTAAGTGGTTACTTGACATATCTACTGGTTATTTTAACTAAGAGCTTATTTTCAAGAGGCATAAGGGAATATCAGTTCCCCTTCTGGCCATCCATGCTTGTTGTCACACCAGAAATTTGAGCCAGAGCACCACACCCAGGCCCCCTGTTTACCTGGGGACCCCGGCTCACTCCGAGGCATAATGTCAAGACCCAGGAGGCTGTGGATGGCGCAGGAGGTTATCCTCATAAACCTAGGCTGGTGAAGTGATAGCCAACGCCATCTTACTTTTTAAAATTAAAACCGAGACAATAAAGATATGCTAAAAAGCGTGCAACTTGAGTGGAAGACCAAATCAGAAAACTTTAATCATACAAAGGAAGCTGCTTTGCCAAGTCACATGGTGACGGTATGGAGACCGTGCATCATCCTGATACAGGAAGATATGTGGTTTGGGGTAAAGCAATTCACTGCTTCCCGGAACTGGCAGTTTAAGACCCATGAGGAGGGGAAATGCCCTTGACCAGGCACAGATTAGTGGTTTGCACTGGTGCTGGAAGTACCTGTGGGTTATCCAATGCGTAGAGCTGCTTTTGAGTGGTATGTTCGGCCTTCTGCTGGGGGAGGTAACCCCAGATTCACCATACAGTTCCTCTGTCTCAAAAAGGGAAATCCAAGAAAAGCACAGGGTTAGAAAGAAATGGAGAGACATCATCATCCTCTGTGACGTAGTGGAAAGAACACTGACTTGATTGAGGTCAGGAAACCTGACGGTTGAGCCTGGTCCTGTTAGTGCTTGGAAACCCGGGCAAAAAGTGCTTCCCCTCTTTGCACCACAGTTTCCTCATCTGTAAAATAAAGGGCTGGAGTAGATGATCTCTAGGACACCTTCCGGCTTTAAAATCATTGTTTCTAAATAGCCATTTTAATTTCAGGAAGCCTGCCAAGAAAAGCGTAAAGGTTAAATAGTAATTGCAAAATGGACACATATTGTTGCCCAAACTGTGTTCCACGAACATCAATAATGGATAAAGTATTTCTTTTTCTGAAAAAAAGTGTTCAGTTGTCAAATTTTGGGAAACACATTTACTTCTCTTCTTAGAGTTGGACAATAAAAATTAGCATACTGTAGGAACTTTTAGATCCAGCAATAAAAACCTCTCTAATCTTGTTTAGAGTTTCCCAACCTTTTTTTTACTGTGGAACTTCTTTTTAAAAATATAATATTTGTGAAACATCTGGATACTAATGCTGTAGGACTTAGTATTTGTTCTACTACACCTACCCTAAATCTAACTCTAACATGAATGATACTATTTTTAAATTATGCCAGAAGCAGAAATACAGCAAACTAAAGAATCTCTACAATACTTGACAAACATGGGTGAAAAAAATACTAAATTAAAATAATTTTTCTATATCAACTAGCAAGCAAGCCATTTATATTTCACCAGAACCAGAGATCATCTGCCCTCGAATTATGCAAGGGCAGAATTCTGGGAGTGACAGCCACTGTGTGTGAGCCCGTCTCTTAGGTGTGCACAGACCACCCATGTGAATCACCCTCGAGGCTTCCTGTCTGGAGTATGAGTTGCCTCCATTTCCTTGTCTCTGGTGGCTTTGTGTCTGTGGTACTGACCGCCTACCTTTTGGTTTCCCTGTTTTGTCTCAAAGGCCACCCTCCTGGCTGGCTGAGTCTGGCCCATTGTTGAGGGTGGCCTATGTCAGTCCTCTCCCCTCCTACTGACCAGGATCCCAGCACACTCCACACCAGGCCAGCTAATAGGACCTGTACTCAAAGGCGGGACCATCGACTGTGTAAGGGATTGTGCAGCAGAATAAAAAGGTATTTGTTAGGTGTACAGAACCTGTTGGGAAGCAGGGAGCAAATAGGATTCATCAATCCCTTTCCTGGACAGAAGCATAAATGGCAGTGGAGTGCTTATGGGTTTTCATTTATTAACTTTTGTCAATGATCTGAAGGAAGGTAAACAAAATGACATGACAACTATAGGAGGCACTGAAATGGCAAAGAATAGCAGTACATAGTCTCACAAAGCGTGATGAAATAGACATAAAATTAGGGCAGTATATTTTTTTATAAGAAGGGGCTAAGGGCAGAAGGAGGTCATTGCAGACAGAGGGAGGCAACCTTGGCTGGGCAGGTGAGGTGCCAGTAGACCCGGTAACAGGTAGGAACCTTGGCAGAGGTCCGGAAAGAGGGTGGGTTAGTGGATGAAGTTAGTGGGGTTTGGGAGTCAGGGAAATGTGGAGATGTGGCCAGGGATGCCCTTGGCACCAGGTTGTTCTGACAGCAATCGGTGGGCCCCTAGCCCTTAGACAGGGCCTCAGCGACAGGACTGCCAGGAACACTGGTCAGAGCAAGGCGCATCCGGGCATTCCTGTTTCGATCCAAGTAAGACTTGTACATGATACAAATTGAAATACTTAAGAGATGCTTATAATATAAAGCAATAGTCTCCCACCTCACCTCAAGTACCCCTCCATAGGAGCAAAGCATGTTTAGTCATTTTTAGTACTTTGAAAGCTAACTGTATATCACTAAGCAATAAGCTTGAACCTATAATGATTAATCAAAATCAGACATACTCTGTTGACTCCATGTTAAGAAATAGGAGAGTTTAGTTTACTTACATGTTCCTCCATCCACTTGCCAATTTTTGATGGTTGTATTTTCTTTTTTGGTTACCTTTATAACTTTAAGTAATATACTTAAATCTTTGTTATTTTATCAGTTCTAGGTCTCATTCCTTCACTCTTAATAATTGGTGTGGGAAATTGAGATTCTGTGTTATGTCTTATGATTAATGTATAAATAGTCATGTTTATTTTGTGTATAAAATATTTTTACAAGGAATGCTTTAGTTATTTTAAGGGAATCCTTAATTTTTTTGTGTCATTAATGTACAATTATGTGAACAACATTATGGTTACTAGACTCCCCTATTATCAAGTCCCCCCCACATACCCCATTACAGTCACTGTCCATCAGTGCAGTAAGATGCTATAGAATCATTACTTGTCTTCTCTGTATATACTGCCTTAGGGAATCCCTAATTTTAAGGGCATATGCATAATGCTTTTATATTTGCATTTCATAGCAATAGCAGGGAAGCCATACAAGTTGGTTATTAGCAGGTGAATGAGCAAAATCCCATAAAAACTGTAGCTTACAACTAAGTGAACACAGTTTCACACACAAACACACAAATCTATTAAAATTTTCTTGAGGTTACAAGTCAACAGTCTTTGTAACTTCAAAGACAAACCAATCAGTGTTCTTAGAAATTTCTCTGCTCTTAGCACTTAGAAACTCTCCTTTGTGGTGGTGTAAGACAGAGAAAAAACATAGAATTAAGTCAAATTTTTTGTAACTGGTATATACATATTTCCTAGTGTTTTCATTATCTACATAACAAATTCAATAGCTAGCTCAAAAAGCATGGCTTGAATCACCTTTCAAGTTTTCTTAAACTAACTGAAGTTTGTAACATTTAATCTAGGCCTGAGTGAAAAATCATGGGGTTTATATTTTTGTTTTCCACAGTACTACAATGAAAATTTTAGTGCTTTTTCCCCTTTTCCTACAATATTGGTTCCTAATCTTGATTAATGTTAGCCTTAATTTTATATTATCAAGGTAGATGATATTCATATTCTATTTTGTAACTATAGTTATGTCCTCTGTGCTTTGTGTATAAGGTCAATTTTAGAAGTTAAAACACAGTAAACGTGTTACACCAGTGTGAATGCATAGCTGTTATTCACCAAATAGAAAAGTTTTTCTTTTGCTATGATTCTGATGTGGCTGTTGTACCATTTAGGCTGTTGTACCATTTAGGGGAGAATCTTCCTAATATCATGGCCAAATGGGTTAATTTTTCTTATGTTTGCTTCTTATTTACACTTTGACTTTCTTGTTCACTTTTCCTGGAGTTTCAATAACCTGTCTTTTTTCTTGTTGTCAATATAGGCAGTCAGCATGGCCTGAAAATCATTCAGTTTGCTAATCATTCTGTTCCTTGCGTTGAGTCCAGTACCTGTGCAGAGCCACCCCTCTTGGGGCGTCCGTCCTTCTGCTCCAGTCACTGCTGGTTTCTGTGCTGTATGGTTATTCTTGGACTTGACTCCACTCTAGAGTTACCATCACTGTTTTCTGAATCTCATCTTTTCCTCCATTATGGTTTATAGTCTCATTTTGTAGAGTACAGGCTTTAGTATTTTTCTCAGTAATGAAATGTGGGGTTCTGAGCCCTTGTCTACTTAACTTTACTTTCACATAATTGGTAATCTGGCTAACATTCTGGCTTTAAAATAATTTTCCTTGGAATTTTAAAATCAGTTTTAAAATTGTTTTCTGGAATTCAGTATTGCAGATTAGAAGTCTGATGCCAGTCTAATTATTTTTGTTCCTTTGTAAGTGTTCAGTTTTTATCTTTGGAACTATTTTAAATTACACCTGAAATTGCACCATGATGCACTGAGGTATGGACTTTTTTTTTGTTTTTCTTTTTTCATTCTTTGTGCTGTTTATGGGAAATTTCAGCACAGACTTGTGTCTTCTTCAGTTTGGAAACATTTATTTCTTTATTCATCTGGGTTTTTCCGTTTGATTTGGTTTCTGTCTTCTCTCTTCCTGGATCTCCTGTAGATGTTGTAAATCTAAGATTCCTCTATTTCTCCTATTCTTTGCTCAAACTTTCTACCCCCTTACCTTCCTGTTCTAAATTCTGGGATATTTATTTAACTTTATCTTTTAGATTTTCTATTGTATTTTTTTTAATTGATCATGTATTTAATTTCTAAAGGTTCTTGTTCTTGGATTATTTTTTGTTTTCATAGCATTTTGCTTTATAGAGAGAATATTCTTGAAGGTGTCTGGAGCTACTAATCACCATTTTCTTCAAAATTCTCTTTTGTGTCCTGATTTATATATTTCTTCCAGCCCAGGTTGTACTTGTGAATTTGTTGCTGGTTTTTATCACATACCTAGTGATCTTTGGTTGTTGGTGAGGATCCCCTGCTGTAGTGTGTGTGGGTCTGTTTCCCAGATAAGGCCCTTCCTTTATGGGAAAGCTGACTGCAGCGCATCTGGGGGTAACTGGTCCATGAGGAGGGCTTCATTTGGAGTGCATACATCCACACTACAGCCTCATTGTCTTCAGGCAATTTATTCAGATCCTCCAGAGAAACATTCCAGGGCTCTCTTTTCCTTCCCATTTGCTCTGTATCATTTTCTCCATTTTATAAGTTACAGACATTTATGGAAGCCTTTCATCTATTTATGACTTTCCCTCCCAGTTCTCTTTGCTTATAGACATATATCCTTTTCCCCCTTTATTACCCTTTTAATAAGATCTTGGGAAGGAAAAAGAGGAAAGAAAATGTGCCTACTGTGTCATTGTAAACAAAAAGCCCTTTAAAAAAGTATTTTTCCCTTGTTTCAAAATGATCACTGTAGAAAGTTGAGAAAATATAGATTGCAACAAAATAAAATATCATCTGTTTTTCCATCACACAGAAATCACATTAACGTCTTATACCAAGTTCTAATTCCTTTTTCCTTTTTCTGTGCATCTATTTATGTTTTGTTTTTTTTTTACAACAAATCATACCATGAGTTCTGTTTTCTACTATCCCTTTGAAAATGGAACAATAGCTTTTAAATATCTTTCCATGACACAACATAGACCTGACAATATTGGAGACCTGGTATTTATCGAAAGATGTATCATTTAGCCAATTCCCTATTTTTAGACATTACATTGTTCCTAGTTTTCACTATTATAAACAAGCATTTATAAACTTTTTTGGCAAAATCTTTATTCGTATCCTTTACTGCTTATTTAGGATAAAATCCTAGGAGTGTAATTGCTAGATCAAAGTATAGGCAGGTCCAGTCTTGATGTCACCTTCAGGCTGCTTTGAATCAGCCCCACCTTAATGTTCTGACCCCAAACTTCCCTGTTACCCCACTTCATGTGGTGCACTGCATTATAGCGGAGGGGCTACGGGACTAACTTTCAGAGTCAGACCAGGGTTAAATCCTAGCTTTGTCACTTAATGAATGTGTGACCCTAGGCTATTTTAATTAATCTGTCTGAGCACGAGTTACCTTTTCTATAAAACGGAAGAAATACTTCTGTTTTTCTGGTGTGGCTGCTGTAAAGATTAATTGAGACAAAAAGTGCATATAAGGCACTTAGCACAGGCCCTGACAGGTCGAACGTGTTCGTAAATCCATAATGATGGGATCAGACCCATTCCTCCCCCTAAGCCTGTGCAAATCTTTCAGGGCCACATTCAAGAGGCAGCCGTCCATCCGTGAGGCCTCCCTGACCAGTGCTGCAGAGCACCCGTGGGTTGCACCCACACTTAACGTCCAGAACACACAGTCTTGCTGCTTTCCTCTTAAGCCTTTGGACAGGCTCACAGCCCTCCCCACCAGCACACCGTGCTCTCCCTTACCATCCCGACTGACCACCTCCCATGGGGGTTCTAGGGGAGGAGAGGTGACAGTGAAGAGCAGCTGGGGCTCAGTGTCGGCAGCGTCAGGATGGCAGCTCAGGAGCTTTGGGTGTGGACTCTGGGTTCGCTCTTGGGTCAGCGGGCGGCAGAGGCCAGGAGCTGCTGAGCAGGGGTGGCGGCCGGTTTGCTGTGGCTAAGCCTCTCCAGGGTGTTATCCTGCGGGAGGGCAGAACCGGCCGGTGGCCTTGGGACCCTTGTGCAGCCTGCCAGACGCCTCCCTCGCCCTCATTACTTTGCACTGGACCATAAGATGCTTTTGTAGCCAGTAGGGCTTTCTTCCCAAGCAGCACCCAACCCACAAAGGTTCCTTTCATGCCCCGCAGATGCCTCCCCAGTTGCCAGGGGAGATTGTGAAGAGTGGTCTGCAGTGCTGCAGATGGGAGGGCTTGCCTGGGAAAGCCTCCAGGAGAGGGCCCTGAGGAGGTGCTGGTGATTTGGGTATCTCCTGCTCACCCCTCTCCCCCATCTGGGTGTCTTTCAGGAGTCATGGCCGGCTTCAACATGGGGGGTGACCTGAGGGAGCCCGCTGCCAGCATCCCCCTGGGCTCCCTAGCAGCCGTTGGCATCTCGTAAGTTCCCCGGTGGCAGTCAGCTGGAGATGGGGAGAGAAAGCCCAGGCGAGAGAGGGGATCGCCCCTTTTGTCCACGGGTGCCCTGACTGTGACTGGTCTACTTCATATTCCAATCCTCCCTTTAACACTCAGCCACCTGGAAAATTCACGTCTGGTGGGTTTAGATGATTGCCCTTGCCTACCCCTGGCTGGGAATGCAGCAAGGGGGCATCATCGACTGAGAGGGAGTCCTTCCTCTCCCTCTCAGCAGCGTCCTGCCCGCCCCCCCAACCTCGTTTTGAACACACATGTTTTAACCACTGAGTTTCCAGGATGGTGGCGGGATCATAAAGATGAACAGTTTTGCACTCAGATCAGGATTTGCATCCCAGCTTTGCCGCCGACTGGCTGCGTGACTTTGGGCAATTTATTTAGCACTTGGTGTCTTGATTTCCTTTTTTTGTAGAATGGGATGATAAGGATATGTGGGCCCCGTAGATTGTGGAGGGGATGCTGTGTGTAGATGCACCTTAGGAACTCAGACACTCCGAGGCTGTCGCTGCCCTGGGTTTTGGTTCACGCTGTGCCTCCCACATGAGCAGGCTAGGTGGCCTTGGGTCTATTCCTGACCTTCTAGGATCTTCTGTTTTATTCTCTGTACATGGAAAGAAGCTTCTCTGCCTTCACGGAGTGGATGTGGAAGGCAGTGAATCACAGACAGGGCAATGACTCAAGAAGTTAAAAGTACCTGTATGATTTTGACCATATTTAAAAAATACTAATATATCTATTTCAGAAGTGCTGAATTTGCTTTTAGCTTAGTGTGATGGCACTGTTGCTTCTAGCCAGGTACACAGCACCAATCTGTCTTGTGCTAAATAAGGCAGTAGCAGTGTGAGGACAGAAAGGAAGACAGCAGAGAGAGAGCCAGATATTGGGAAGGGAAGGAAAGAAAACCCTGTCTTGTTTTTGGTCATTGCTTGGAGGTCCTGGGAACGACCTTTGTCCTGTCCTCTTACCCTGCAGATGGGAATGAGGCCACAGGGATCATGTGACTTGTTTAAGGTCACAGGGCACGGGAGGCGGGGGAAGCCAAGTCACTGCCAGCCTTTTCGCACTTGGCTTGGCCTTCTGTCATCTGGGATCCAAGCAACAGCAGGACTCAGGGGCCTGAAAGATCATCCCCTTGTTCTCTGTGGGACGATAGGGCATGGAGGTGAACCCTGCCTGAATCCTGGTGATCTAGAGGCCAGCTGGGCCTCCCCTCCTTCTCCCCTCCCCCCAATACCCTTGTGTTCTTCTTTAATTAAGAAAAAGGCACAACAATGGTACTTCTTTTTGGCCAGAAATATGCTAGAGGAGAAGTAGTATGGAAAGTCCCTCTAGCTGAGCTAGGGAGGCGTTGTGCCTGGCTTTTCTCTTTCCTTTTGAGCCTGGTCCCCACGAGAGTGCAGGCTGAGTAGGGTGGCTTGGGATGGGGTTGGCTGGGGCTGGGGGACAGCTCTGCTCTGCTCTTGGATTTTTTTGCAGGTGGTTTCTGTACATCGTCTTTGTCTTCCTGCTCGGCGCTATCTGCACCCGAGAGGCCCTTCGCTATGACTTCCTGATAGCAGAAAAGGTGGGTGAGTCCCGCACTGCCCAGGGGCTCAGGATGTCACATCATTTATTTGTTCTGATCAGCAAATGGCTGCCTCCCCCTTGAAGTCCTGCCTGGGGATCCATATAGTGTTGATCCAGGACTGAAGTACAGATGGTCGGGTTGTGGGGGAGCATGGAGAAGGCCCAGGTGCGCCTTACAGGTCTCTACAAACAGGTAATTGTGTTTGGAAAGGCACATGCATGTTGGTGACTAAAAGAGACACATCCGTCTCTTTATGTCAAAATTATGGCACAGCACAGAGAATGTGGTCACCAGAAATCACCAGCCGAACCATATTTTTGCCAGTAGCCTCACCTTCCACCGTGAGCAGAAAGGGCTGCTTTCAAGAAGCAAGTAAGAAGGAGGCTGATGGACAGAAAAGAGGGCATCCAGGCGGAGGGCGACGGAGGAGGCCCCACACCGGAGTGAGGCCCTCCTTGACCGCTGAGGACGCCCTGGGCTCTTCCCGTGTGGTGGGTCAGGTTTATATGGCCATAACAGCTTTGTTTCTGGAGCTGTACATCTGCATGGAGAAGATCAGCAAATTCCTCACACTCCACAGCCACACCTTAACAGGCGGGAGGTGGTGTGACAGTCAAGGACACTCGTTTGGCACCTCTAGAACCCAGGAGAATAAGATTTCCAGATGCTTTTCTAGAAATCCCCTAAAATTCCCACCTTCCCTTAAGTTCCTGGAGGAGCAGCGGCCCCTGAGATTCCTCTTATTTGTCAGAGAAGCATAGGAGTCTAGGGAGGTTTTCTTACTCAGTTACCTCCTGAGTACTGCTGCTCATATTTTAGGAAAAAGTGCCATTTTCTCTTGGCATCAGGCCTTGCCAAGAAGCCTTACCAGTCTTCACAGAGGGCCACTGCTCGGGGCAACCTGGGCCAGGAAACTGAATTCACTTTTTAGAGCTGCCTCTGGGCTTGGTTTTCACATTAGCACAGCTTTCTTTTGAGGGCATGTCGATGATATGTTAAGGTGATATTTGTGTTCGGGGGTCTTGACCTTACTATGAAAGCAAATTCTGGAAGGGGGGCGCTTCACATAGTGAGACCACCACCTGATACTCACCTTCCAGGGTCAAGGTCTAGACCTGCAAGAGAGCAAGGTTTGCTCTCAGGAAAGGAATCTGTGGCTCTCATTTACACCCATATGCATGCTTCCCCTTTGAGTTTCATCTCCCAGGAGCCTTTTCTCTAACTGTGGAATGCAAAGCATGCATCAGAGGAATTAAAGGCCTCAGGGAAGAGTGGATCCTCTGGTCATGGGGTGCTGCCTGCTGCTGCCTGCAACTTGCCCAGGGCTAGCTAGCTCCGCCTGCTTCTAAAGTGGGTTCCCTCTTAGTGGATTCCCTCACAGAAGTCCTTGCAATAGTTCAAGACCTATCTGGATAAAACAAGGCAAATTATCCCCTGGGCTTGGGCTCCTCTCTGTCCTCCTTCCTTGGCTTTGCAGAGGAGCCAAGAATGAGTGTGCGGGAGGGCAGACAGCCTGTGTGCAAGGAAGGCCAAAACAGCAAGAGAGTAAAAACATCACGGACAGCCTAGGAGAGCCTTTGTGGGAGGAACTTCCAACAATAATAGACACGTGAACTTGGGGGAGTGTGTCTGGGATGCCACCTGTCCTAGACAGTGAAACATGTAGGCAAGCTCTTAGCCAACTGGGGGCACGTGCTAAGCCAGCCTGGCAGTAACATGTGGGATGTTATTGTCATGTGCCAGCGTGAGAGGTGGAGAGTTAGTGTTTGGAGAGGATGAGAAGCTGATTCCTGAAATAGGCAGTTGTAAAGTCTATAAAGAAAGAAAAGGTTCTGTTCCTTGTTCCCAGTAGCAAACATGGGCTGGTGCAGCAAGTAAGTGACAGAACAGTCAGGGCAGTTCTGAAATAGCAGCAGCACCCTGATATGCCGCTGCTACCATACGAGGGGACTGTGCAGGATTCCCCCCCAAAGCCTTGAACCTCAGCTTTTCTCCTTTCCTGCTGTCTGGTGTGCCTCCCTGGGACTAACACGGTTGCAGTAGCCAGTTTCATACCCAGGCAGTAAGTTGGGCCACAGACAGTTTAACTAATAGTACCTGGAGAAAACAAGAGCGAGTAGCTCAGAGAGGGTGGAAGCTACAAGTGCACAGCCTCCTTCAATGGGCGCATAACACAACCTACTGCCCAGATGTGGTTTCAGTAAACTTCGTGCAGCTTCCCGTCCCAGCTACGGCCTCGGTTCCGAGCAAGTCCAGTGCCGAGCCTTCCTGCCTGCCCCCCCCCAACCCCGGGCCTCTTGTCTCTCTGGCCCCCAAGGCCCCCACCAGGCCTGCCTCCAGCTTGCTCCCCGTGGTGCCGGCTCTCACGAAGCTCCTCAGTGCCCTTCTCTTTCTTTCTCTCCGGTGCTTTCTGCCAGAGCAGTGACCTTCAGGGGCTGCCGGCTCCCTGGAGTCTTCCCACTGACCTGCCCCTGGGCAGTTCATCAGTTTCTTTCTGGGCTTCCTATAGCTCCTCTGATCTATTTCTAATTACTTGGCTTCCCAGCCCACAGTTTCTCTGAGAAATTTCTTCCTTGCTTTATTGCCGGTCAAGAACTGTTTGCGGGCTATCAGGTATCAGTCTCAAGACCTTTATGTTCTCTAAAAAATCTTCAGGACATTGTGCTGCTCTAAGGTAATCTATATAAAGCACAACCTGATACATAGTAGGTGTTTATTAAAGTTGACCCTTCTGCACACTACTTATGGGGACACCCTTACAGAGAAGACACATTTTTTTGGCGGGGACAAATTTTTTTCCCTATGAATCCACCATATTTAACTGAATATGAAAAGCCAAAAAAGTCAATCCCAATATTATTCAGTTATCCAGAAAGGAATTGTATTAAGAGTTGTTTCAGAATCAACTTGTATATAATTCAGGAAAAAGAATATTTATTACACATCAAAAAGACCAAGTATTTTAGGGGCCCTAGGGCTTGCTAAATAGCAAAATAAGAACAAACTAGGCAGGAAACATACCCCCAAAACATCTTTGTTAAAAATGGGGTATCCCACAGAGTAAACCCTAATCATTCTTGGATTTGACAGTCATGGTTTCACATGTTCAAGAGGGCCCTTGGAAGCCCTGACGCAAGCTGTGCGTGGGAAGGCGGGGGTGGGGCAGGCCTTCAGGCTGGTGAGTGGCCCTAGCCAGCTACTCGGCATCTGCCACCCAGCCCAGCCTGACTGTCCTCTGATCTCCATCGTGGACACAGCGCTGCCCCTGGCAAGTGAAGCTGACTTTGTTTCCTTTTATGGCAAACAGTGTCAAGTGAAAGAGAACAACCCTTGACTGAAGCTGAGCTGTTGGTCAGTTTGTAGAGGATGGTATCAGAAAACTCCTCTGTGGAAATACGATATGGGAGATACATTTGGGGTGGTAAGAGTTTCAGGATGTACTCCCTAATGATGTCCAGGGGCCACAGGAGTTAAATGAGGCAGAAGGAGCCCCTTAGAAATGACTTTGAATCTGATCCTTCAAGAGAAGGGCGAAGTCAGCAGACAGCTGGGATCTCTCAGTGGCTGCAGCTCCAGGGGGAGCCGGGATAAAATGCCAAAAGCAGAGAGGTGGAATTAATGACTTTCATCAGTAGTCACTGAAAAAAAGGAGTTAGGGTAGTTTATACCTCAGACAATATTTTGGAATGAGCCTTTTGTGGTGGCTCAAACAAGTGTGTGACAGAAGGGCACTTTGTTTTTTCTGAAGAACTGTTGACACATCTGCTGAAGTAAATTCTCACTTCCATCTCCACTGGCACACTTAGCGAGTTTATCATCCCATATGAACAGAGAAATGATTACCCTCTCCAGGGCTGGGAGCAAAGCTGTGAAGTTTACTGCTGTACCTGGAGAGTCTTGCCCCGTACCTAGCACTGTGCCAGGAGTATGCCCTGTCCTCAGTAAATGCTCCCGACAGGGATGGGTGGGAGACAGAAAAAGAGGTGGGATCCAGGTGGGCCAGAGAGAGAGAGAAGAGAATTTGTGTAATTTATCCAGACACGAGGACCAACATTTATTTATTTTTCAGAAAATTGATGGAATAATAGTTTTATATAAAAGATTGGCAAGTGAACAGACCATTATACACACAATGGACAAACTGAATGTAAACAAGTCACTCTATTTGGATAATCCCGCCTCTGGCCCCAGCCCAAGGGCTCTGCAGGGATCCGGGGAGTGTCTGGGGGAAGGCTGGCCGAGGATGATGTCACTGGTCATGGCCTCACGGTGCTAGAGACTCAAGTTCCTGAGGTCAGTCCCAACACTAGAAGGACACCAGGCGGGGCAGTGTCATTCCCACTCTGAGTGAATGGAAGAGGCTTTAAATTTAAAATAAAAATTTAGCACAAATATATATATATAAGCCTTTGGATAAGAGGCAGGACAGTTCCTGCAAGGAGATACCATGCCTGACTTGCCGAAGAATTCTGAAGGAGAATGTGGCAGATACTATGCACCATGCCCGGTGCTTCTCCGCCCTGGCTGTGCATTAGAATCACCGGGAGATTCTTTGAAAAACCAATGATGTCTGTGCCCTGCCCTGTACTAATAAAGCAGAATTTCTGGGCTGATTCTGACATACAGCCAGAATGGAGAGCTACTAGTTATATTTTTGAAAAGCTTTTGATAAAATTTCATCACAAGTCTATTATTTGCAAGACCAGTTAACATAAGATGCATTTGGTAAAGAAGATGGAAACGGGTTATAGATGAATGATTGCATCTCAGAATGGATCAGGGGTTGAGAATAGGACCAGTTTACCTAACAATTTTGTGAGATGTCCAGGGCATGGATCGCAGTGGCACTGGCTGAGCCCTGTTTGCCAGGCTCTGTTAGGTGTGGTGGGGAGGGGGCAACATGTGTGAGACACAGGAGCTCATGGAGTGCGGGCAAGATGGGCCACGGGGTAGAAGATAGCATGTCATCAGAGCATACAAAGGAAGCGAGGGGAAAACCTGGATGACATTCGTCTCTTCCGGGAATAAAGGGTAAGAGGGTGGGTGGGGGGATAGATACCGGAAACCCGTGACAATGAAGAAAAGAGGCAGGGGAGATTAACCAGGGGGAAACGAGGTAACACATCTGGGGAAAAGTAATCCGCACTGAATCAAGGACATGTTAGGCTCTGTGGCAGACCTTGGCCATGTCCACTGGCCCTCTGGCCTCCATGGCCATTTGGGGGCTGCTCTATCTATGTGACATCTTCAGGGAGCCCCGTTTAACGTTATGAAGGCCACAAAGGACCAGGCCCTCTCTTTCCTGTCCCCTTGTGGTCCTGGTAGAACATGTGGCCTAGGTGAGTCCCATCAGATGCCCTAAGGGTCATGAGTGAGGCAAAGGTAAAGGGGGGGTGAGAATTCATCCACAGGGCTGCAGGGTGCTGGCAGCACTCTGGTCAAACTGGCCTTGTTCAGGAGCCTCAGCTCTGCCTTCAGGTTTAGGTCCTGCCCTTTTCCAAGTCTGGTCTTTCAGCCTTCTGATGATTCTGTGAACCTCCAATGTCTTGTAAATATATTCTCTAAAAATATTTCCAATCAAGAATCCTGGCCGATGAAGGTTTCCAGCCAGGAAGAGGTCCACCTTGGGGGCTGGTGTCCATGTGGCTGGAGGCCACTGACTCAGTGCATGGCTACAGCAAGACAGTAAGAAGTGAGGTCCTCACTGAAGAGTGTAAGGGACAAATAAAATCAAATCTAAGCCGTCTGGAATAGGTGGACAAACAAGCACTCAGAATGCACAGTTTTGGCCACTAAGCCTAATGGTAAAGTAGAATGGAGAAGAGCATCTCAAATACTCAAGAAAGCAGAGAGACTACCCGGCAGGTGTGGAGGATCCAGCTCAGGAGGTGAGGTGGATTCATGCCCCCAGCCTGTGGCACAGCTGCATGGCCGGCAGCACTGGTCTTTCCAAATCTGACCCCACACAGAGCAACTGGGCCTTCTCTCTTTCTGCCTGTGGTGCCGTGGGGTTCGTGGAGGTCATGAGTCCCACTCACTCATTCATTCAGCACTGGTATTTCTGTGTTGGCACCAAGTACACTGGGGTGTAGGGGAGGAGCCCCATGGAAATGAAGGCTCCAGGCTAGCAGGAGACTATGCTGGGTGCTCCCAACATCACATTGAGGTGCTAGGGGGCTCTGGGGGGCAACCACTGTAGTGAGGAGGCTGGGGATGGCCTCATGGAAGAGGGGAGGTTTGCGCGGAGTCTCAAAACACCACTGGGAGTTTAATGAGTAGGCTGGGGAATGTACAGGGGGATCCAGCATGCAGGGAAATCACGTGAACAGAAACTCTGAGTGTCCAGGGTGCGAGGGTAGAACTGTTATGGGCCAGAATGAGCCCAGGATGTCAGGGTGATGGGGAGCCATTGATATTTTTGCAGCAGGGGCACAATGATCAGTCTTGAGTTCAGAGAGGTCACTCTGGGAAAGGCTTGGGGGTAATCCAGGGTAGGCAGAGCTTAGAGGCTGGAGGCCAGTTAGCATTGTGATTTACCAATGGTTCTCTATGGTCCCCACACTCTCAGTGTCAGCATCTGGGAACTTGCTGGAAATCCAAATTCTTCGGTCCTACCCCAGGCCTTCCGAATCAGAACTTGGACGTGGGGCCCAGAGATCTGTGTTGCACAAGCCCTCCCTATTAGTCTGCTGCACACTCAATTTGAGAACCTCTGTGCAGTCCATACAAGGCGTGGTGATGGGGCACGCTGAAACAGCGGTAGTATGAATGAAGTGGGGCGGGCCAAGGATACTAGAGACAGATCCAAGAGGCTGAATCTGGAAGATTTATGATTAGGTGGGGTGGGGGCGGTTGGGGGCCAGGGAGCAGAAAGGGACAGAAGCAGGTTCTGGCACCGGGTAACGAGACTGCTTCCTCATACAGGTGTCCCTAGTGGGCTTCCTGTTCCTTTTGGGCTTATACATCTCGTCCCTGGCCTCCTGTATGGGAGGGCTCTACGGAGCCCCCCGGATCCTGCAGTGCATTGCCCAGGAGAAAGTGATTCCTGTACTGGCCTGTCTGGGGCAAGGGGTGAGTGACTCCTTTTTGGAGAAATGTACATTTTGCTGTAAAACCTGATCGTTAGCAAGTAAATTGCTCATTTCTCTGATGAGAGCCGCTGGTCAAGTTGACTGGGGTGGGAGAAACACGAATGCAGTGGTCTTTCTCTTACCCCTAGCCTCTGGCTGCCTTAAGTGGGAGCCAATTAGACGAAGCATCTGTCAGTGTCAGAGCCACCCAGGGCCCCTTAGCATGGGCTTAGCTAACCATCATAGTAGCATCTTGGACCCTGTGCAGTAGGAAAGGGATGCCACATCCTTTAATAAGAATGCATCCAGGATCCTCCAAACTTTGCATAGGAGAAAGAATCTCTTGTGAGGAGGGGAGCTGGGTCTTGCAGCTCTAACTCTGCCCCGAGGTTTGTCTTCCCTCTGGGGTGGCTCTAGGATGATTTTTCGTGCCTCTGGCCTCTGGGTTTCCTGTTAATCATCATGGCCCAAACCCTAACTGATATAGAATACTTTGGTTGAGTCTCGGAACGACCAAAGAGACATTCCTAAAGCCTAGGGGATGATGAGAGAGAACGCCACTTCCCAGTAATGTGGTTTGCAAGCTCTAGTTCATTTCTGTCTTGTTGGAGCACCACAGAGGCCTTCCCCACCCCCTTTCTTCCCCAGCCGCCCTCTTGGTTAGGTGGTTGCAAGTCACCCACAATTCCTCCCTTTACCTTCCTCCCCTTCTTATCTAGCCAGCATGGGCTGGGTAGGAGCAATGGCTATCATATCAGTACCTTACATGTGATATATGCATTTTATTTTATTTTAATTTTACATATTTTATTATGCACAGGTTTCACAACTAAAAATGATATAAAAGGTATACATTGAGAAGTTTTGCTCCTATCATGAGCCTTTTTATCTCTTTTCCCATCGGCACCCATGCCCTATCAGCACCTGTTTTCATTCATTTTTTATGAATCCTTTCCTCTTTTTACATGAAAACAGTGTTCTATATACATTGTTCTATATATTGCATTTCTTCATTTACCGTAGCTTGGAAATCTATCTTTTCATATAGAGGTAAAGAGAAATTTCTCATTTTTTTCCCATCATGTGGTGATACCATAATTTATTTAACCAGTTCCATATAGATTGACACTTGTATGGCTTTAATAAACAATGTTCTATGGAATAATTGTGTGTGTGTGTGTGTGTGTGATTTTGTATATGTGCAGATGTATCTATAGGATAACTTTTCTTAAGTGGGTTTGCTGGGTCAAAAGGTAAATGTGTTTTTTATATTAATAGATACTGCTAAAATTCCATGGATTTATATCATTTTGTTTACCAGCAATGTACGAAAGTTCCTGTTTCCCCATGGCCAGCACCACTCTTAGACTCATGCCAAAAGACCCTGCTTTATGGGAAGGAGTCTGTTCTGGTCCTTGGGGTAAGAAGTTCATGAGGTCAAGGGGACATGCCCACCTGGATCACATGCCCCCCTTCTAGATGGTCCAGGTATGCTGTACCTGGAACTCCCTTGCCCAGATGTCCCGCACCCACATCCAGGGTCTGCAAGGGCCTCTTCTCTGGGCCTGTCTGCTGCAGGACCAGATATAGGCTGGGAGTCCGCATGTGGGTGTGAAGCCCCCCCACGGAAGGGTCTGGGAAGGGAAGGCGGTGGGCTGTGAGCTAGAGGCTATGCATGGCTATCCTGCAGGGAGGATCTCTGAGTGTAAGGATTCTAAACTTGAACCTGGCCTTCCTCATCATCCTGGAGGTATGTTTGCCAAGGAAGGAGGGCAGAACATATTTGACTTAACAGTTTGTTAGCTTTGTTTACAATTGTAAATACTTAGCCATAGGGCATGGCGACCTCAATTTGCACTCACTCAGGCACCACAGTGTTAGCAGCAAGCTGGTCCACAGCTCATTGCCAGTTGTGTAGTGAGAAATGGCATCTTAGGCTACTTGTGATCTGCATTACTCTTACTAGGAATGAGATTGAACATCTTTACTTTAAGAATCATTTGTATGTTTTTCTCTGTGATTGTTGGCCTTTTCTCAATTGCTACAAGCTGTTTCTTTGCTGGGGAGATTAACTCTTTGTGATATGTATTACAAATACTTTCTCTAGTTTGACACTTGCCTTTTAACTTGGGTAACTTTTTTTCCCAAACCTTTTGTACATTTGATTGAATTTCATGAGTACATTTCTTTTTTAATTGAGGAGTAAAGAAATTTTTTAAAACTTTTGAGATATATTCAACTTATAGAAAAGCAGTAGGAACAGTTTAAAGAATAACTATGAAGTGAACATCCCTGGAACCTCTACTCAAGAACCCGGCCAGCCCGCAGGTGCCGCCCTCCATGCGACCTCTCTGGGCAGAGCCCTGTCCCTCTCACTGGGGCAGCCGTAGCTACTGTCTGACATCCGTGATAATAATCTCCTTGCTTGCTTTCTGGCTTTACTCAGAACTTAGCTAGCTTTGTTTGAAATGGGCCAAACAGTAAATGTCTTAGGCTTTGCACGCCCCATGGTCTCTGATAGAACGGCTCAGCTCCGCAGCTGTAGCTCAGACGTAGCCACAGACACCATCTATGGGATGGGTATGGCCCTGTTTCAATTAAAGTATATTAATGGACACTGAAATTTGAATTTCTTATGACTTTCATGTGACAAAAGATTACTCTTCTTGTGATTCCCACCCCCGCCCCCAACTGTTTATAAATACAAAACCACTCTTAGGTCCCGGGCATACAGAAACAGATGGTGGCCAGATCTGGCCCAGGAGCCACAGGTGCAGACCCCTGGGTTTGCTTCTTACACATGCGTCTCTAAACAAAATAGTTGAATTTTGCTTGTTTTTAAACTTTACATAAATATGACATTCAACAAATGTGACTCAACACTGTTTATGGGAGTCATCCACATTTTTTGCCTGCAGCAGCAGCTTGTTTATTATCATGCCTATATAGCATTTCCTCAATTGCTACAATTTATTTATCCGTTCTGCTGTTGATGGACATTTGGGGTGTTTCCAACTTGAAACTGTTCAATGAACATTCTTAGACTAGTAGATTTGCGTGTAGAGTTCTTTATACCCTAGTGGGATTGCTAGACTGTGAGGTATATATATCTTCACTTACTGATAACACCAAACTCTTTTTCCAGACTAGTTGCACTAATTTCCGCTCATATCAGTAGTAGATAAGTGTTCCCATTCCTCTATGTTCATGCAAAACTTGATATTATCAGACTTTTTAGATTTTTACCAATCTGGTGGTATTTAGTGGTAACTCACTATGCTTTTAATTTGCATTTCCCTGATAACGTAATGAGACTGGGCATCTTTTATATGTTTAATAGTCATTTACTTGCTCATTTTGTTTTAGTGGGTTGCCTGTCTTCTAATTATTTTATAAGGATTCTTCTTATGTTCTAGATGACCCTTTGTCAGTGATACGTGTTGCAAATATGTTGTCCCATCCTTTGGCTTGTCCTTTCCTTTCTTTATGGTGTCTTTTGATAGCAGAATTTCCCATATAACTAGTTTATCATTTTATAGCCTAGTCCTGATCTGGATTATTAGCATTTCCTGCAGCTTTCTTAAGACCCTCATTTTATATGCATTAGCTCTGATCTCATAATAACCCATGAGTAGGATACTGTTATCCCAAGTTTGTAGACAGTTACTCACACACCATGTGTGCCATGGGAGAAGTGGTTGGACCATTATGAGTTGTGTTTCTATCATATAATTGTGATTTTCTTATGAAATTTCATAGTCCCGCATGTTGTTTTTGTTTCTGCAGAAAGGGCCAAACAAAACACCTGTGGCTGCCATCTGCCTGACCAGCTTGGTGACCATGGCCTTTGTCCTTGTGGGTCAGGTGAATGTCCTGGCCCCCATTGTCACCATCAACTTCATGCTGACATACGTCGCAGTGGACTACTCTTACTTCTCCCTGTCCGTGGGTCCCCGCAGCCTCCCCCAGGAGCCTGAGGCGCTGCACAGGGAGGGCACGGGAGCTCTCTGCTGCTCTGAGCACCTGCTCTTGGAGAAGGCTTTCAGCTATGGCTCTGAGGGCACTGCCCCGAGCCTCTCTGAGGGCACGCTGCTGGAATTCACCAGGGACATGGATCAGCTCCTGCAGCTGACCCGGAGCCTTGAGAGTGGCCATCCCAGGAGAGGAGAGAGTGAGAAGGGGAAAGGCAAGAAGGCCCCCAAGCAAACACTACAAGACAGCTTCCTCTTGGACCTTGAGTCCCCGGCTTTCTTCCCTGCTGAGGACTCCGACGGATTGCCCACTGCCTCCGGGACCAGGCAGAATGCCGAGAGGGAAGGGGCTCGGCCTGGGGGAGCATGTGGAGAACAGCTCTTTCTGGAGCTGAGTAACCAGCTTAGGCCAAGTGGAGAAGGTGAGTGTTTTGGTCATGCTGTGGCTTCCAAATTTACGGTGACCCCTGGCAGCCTCACCGACCCGGTTATCACAACCCTCCCTCAAGTCCTTAGGCCAGTTACAGCTGCATTTAGAATCCTTGTTAATTTTGATGTCTATTTTAAAAAGTTATATTCAGACATCAGCTGAATTTGCAGTTCTACTCTGTTATAGATAGTTGATTTTAAATAGAAATTTCTATCTGTTCCTGTATGTTAGAGCTGGGAACCATGGATAATAATTGAGTATTAATTTCATTTTACTCAAAAATCAGCTGAGGTATAATGCCAGCATGAATGAAACCAGTTCTCCTCTCAAGAGAAGTGGAAATGTGTTTTGACAAGCTGCCTGGCAAGGACTCAGAACATTGTCTGGGAGGATGAATCCCCCACACCGGGCAAGAGGGGGTGGAGAAAAGGTGGCTGAAGGAGCACAGCTTTACATGGCTTTCTCCAATCTACAGAAATGCACAGAGACTCTCAAAGAGAGGCTTACAGGGCATGAGAAATTCTGAGAGAGCTTGAAACTTTCGAGAGTCTTTCATGTCCTAGGGCTTTATGTATATTATTTCATGTAATATAATGGATATTAGCATTTCCATTTTACAATTGAAGACCCTGAGGCGGCCCAGTAAGCTCACGGAGAAATCTCAGAGCCGATACACTCTGTACAGCTGGACGTCACACTCAGGTCAGCCAGTATTTGAAGTCCAGGGCTTTCCTTTATGTGCCCCTCAAGATCTGTGCAAACAAGTGTGGGTAAAGAGGAGACAGAGGGACATATAGGATGTCTTAAAGAAATGCTTTACCTTCTCCTATAAACCTGCTTTTCCTTCTTTACCTCCAATTTGGTGGCAAGTTTTTAATGGTAAGTGCATTATTAAAATTTTTTAAATTATTTTATTTTTATCAAAGTAATAAGTATGTAGTTTAATAAGCCAGGTAGAATTAAAAGTCACATAATCAGAAGTGGTAGTTCCCTCTCTTCTAGAAAACTCCCTTTTATGCTTCTCCAACCTCTAGTGCCACTTCCAGGAAGGCCCAATTTCAACCCAAAAGTTGCTTCTTCTGTTACCCTTCATGTTACTAAATAATGTCTTTGTATTGCTACTTCTCAATATGTCAGTTTCAGACATCATCTTTTTTCTACTTTTTTTTACTTATTATGATAAATGAAAATTTAACTCATTTATGTCACTCCGACTTCTCATCCAGTGTCCCCAGTGTACCTATATCACAGGTTTTGATTAACTTAATAGCTAGTATTCATATTATTGTGATTAAGTAAATACTGCTTAACTCTGGGCCATATATTATACTATGATTACATTTGCTTTTTTTGTCCAACCTTTACTGTTTCCTGGAGTTAATAATTGCCTTGTTATTTATTTGTTTTTTTGTCATCATTTTTATCTAAGTACTCTGGCTGATAATGTCAAATGTCTCTCAATGCTATTTTCCAGATGCTTGAATTCTTAAGAAATCTCTCAGATCCATTTCTTATTTTCCCTCTCTTTCCTCTGACTCCCATCCTATTCACTCTAGACTCTGTTCTCTAGGCCTGGTAAAAAGCACAGTATTGGAATTTTTCTCTATCACATTTCTATGTTGGATCCAGGGAACAAGAGATTTCTGGGATACGGCATTTTTTTCTATGTAAGCTTTTGCCTTTTTTTTTTTTCCTGCCTGCCCAGCATTGAATGACCTACCTGTATTTGAAGAATTTCCAGTGTTATGAGTCTTGGTGAGAGGCAAAGAAAGCCTTTCACACTCAAAGCTGAAAATGTCAGGCACTCAGTCTTTCAGCCTCTCCTGCAGCCAGAATTCAGGCACGAGGCTAAGGCTGTGCTAATCAGATGAGTCCTCCTTATATTTGGAACTGGGAACTGGAAACTTGAAGAAATGGGGACACTGAGGAACTCTCTGGAAGCATGATGGTCACTGCAGGATGACTACATCCTGTGCCCAGGGCTTTCAGGGTCAGTGGGCAGGCCGCCATGTCCAGACCTTGGTGCCTGCAGTACTGGTGTCCCCAGTAGACTGTTCTGACATGTAATTTTGAGTGTTGTCCCTAGCTGCACAGCCCTGAACTTGATTTGCTAGCCTTCCCAGCTGTTCTCAGAGGGGAGGCTGGGAAATGTCTTTTTAGCTGGTATATTGCTGCTTCATAGGAAGTGGTGTGGGTTTTTTTCTAAGAAGGGGAGATTGGGTGGTAACAATCCATCTATTCCTGTTTTTAATTTATGAGAGCGTTTGGTTGTAACCTGATTTGTCCTTATTGGTTTTTTTCCTTTAAATTTCAATGTCATCTCATTCTTGTTTTGGGGGTCCAATGGCTTATTTTATCTTCCTGGTAATATTACTTATTTTCCCTTTAAGACCTTTTTTTCCCTTTTTACTGTCCTGTATTCTTTAGATTCCTTTCTCTTTGGTTTGGTCTTTCTCCTTTATATTGGAGGTTTTACTAAAGTGTCTGTTGATCTTTTGATTTCTTTTCATACTAAGAAGTGAAGTACTAAACACATGTTTAGCAGACCAGTGTCCTGGGCAGGGCTTGTTGATTGGTACCTCACTGTAGAATGATTGGGGAGTGAGCTGGCTTTTCCACCAGAGGACCCCCAAACATGGCTATCTAGTGGTTTCCCTCCAGGGCTCTTCAGTTCCTCCAGGGAAAACCCTCTGAATCTCTTGCCTGGGGGTCACCCAGATGGCTGCTTACATTCAGAAGGCAGAGGCAGATGAGGGAGTTGGGGCATCCTACCATTCAGGATACAGACTTTCATTTAGTTCCCCAGTTTCTAGACCCATTCCCCAACTACTTGCTGGGCCTGGTGTCCCAAGTCCAGGCACTATCTTGTTTGATTTCTTTAGAGGGGACCCCCACCTTGGAGAGGAAGTCAGACAGAAGAGTTGTTACCTAGCTTCTTGGGCAGAGGAGAAGATCTTGGTGTCCAGCTATTTCATATACAGTCTTGCAACGAACCCCTGCACCTTATCATTTCCCAGCAACATGGCACCTCGTGGTCCTGAACTTTGCTGGGATCTAACATGAGCGCACTGGGCTGTCCTTGCCAGCCTCTTCTCAGCAGGCAGTAGAGGTGATCCTCCTCTCTGCAGTCGGCTATCACTCTTCTGTCACCTTCCCATCTTCCAAGTCTTGTGTTTATCTTTCCTCTCATTCTCTTCGTGTTTATGGGTTTATACCTAATCAATTCCCTGTCTTCTCAGTGGTTTTTCAAAAGAGACACGTGGTCAGTTTGCAGTGTTTAATCAATGAAGTAGTCACTACCTGGTTGCTCAGTCTTAGAATCGTCATAGCTAATGACCACCCCCTCTCCTCCATCCTTGCTTCCTTTACCTTGGGGCAGATGCTTTACCTCATCATCTCACACCCAGGCCCTTGTTAAATCTCCAGATTAGCCTCCTGCCTCCAGACGCTCCATTATCCTGTTTCTCCTTCTCATTGACCACTGAATTATTTTTCTAAAATGAAACTCTTATCATGTCTCTCTTACTTAAAATCCCCACTGGAATCTAATACCATTCCTCTAAAGCCCAAGATCCTTGGTGTGATTTGCAAGTTTCTTTACAATCCTGCCCTGACCTACCTTCCCAACCACTTTTCTCATGAAACCTGTGCACTGTGTGTTTCAGCTACACCCAGACGAATGCCCTAATCATATCATGTCCTTTATTCCTGCCTATCTGTGTATATGCTGTTCCGCCACCTCAAATTGCTTCACCTCCTCCTCCTCCATCTGGAAAACTATGACTTATGGTTTAAAATCTAGCTGACTTTCCAGACCTGTTTCCATCCCCTCTGAGATGGACTCCTTGATTTCCCCTCCTGTGCAAGCTTAACATTTGATTCACACTAGTAGTACAGACAATTATCACATTGTTTTATACACTGAGATCACATTTGTTTACACATTTGTTATCAGGCTTATTCATCTGCCTGCCTTAAGGAAAAAGAAATATTAGTTTCATTCTTTTCCCCGTAGACTATGATTTTCCTTTAATTGCAAACCATGTCTTTCCATCTTGTGTTTATCACAATATTCCCACACATTAGGGGCACAAAACAAACACTCAGAGGAGGCTTGTTAATTGATCAACATTTGAACAATTAATGGCTAAAGAACTGAAACATTGTTCAGTGAAGTAGTATAGAAGGAGTTAAACTACTCTAAGTACCAAATCTGTGACAAACCAGATGCCATAAAATAATAAGAATCAAATCACTACTGAATAAATATTGTTGAGAGCAAATGGATCAAAAAAATTAACGTGAGGCTATGTTTTATACCTTATGTAGCCACAAATTCCTTATTTATAACAGCTGTGCAAGACAGATATTTCTGATTATTAAAGATGTCATCAAAGACAAAAATGATCTGATTAAATAGAACTAAAAAACATTTGCACAACACAGTGTCACAGAAGGAAATAATTATTCTGACAAACACAACTGATAAAAGCATAGCTTCCAAAGCATATTATTTTTAAAAACAGGAAGGTTGAAATCCAGATTCTATTAAAGAGAGGTCAGAAGAGATGAATATTCAGTTCACATTAAAAAAAAAAATCAGTGGCCAGATTCATTCATTGTCCATTTGACAAACTAACTTGTATGGTTAAGCATTAAATATTGTTAGTTGCTGAAAATAGCCAGCACTTACTGAGTATGTCTGATGTCCTGGCCCTGAGATAAGCCCTTAACATGGCTTATCTCATCTAAACTCAGTGTTAGGCATTATTACTATCTTCTTATAGAGGCTTAGAGAAGTCAAAACACTTGCTCAGGATATAAGACAGCCAGAATTTGAACCCAGGTCGGTCTGTCTCACTTTAGAACCTGTGCATTTCACTACTACACAAAGTGTGTGCTGCTTGCTGTCAGTATCTATTATGAGCTAGGTCATGGTATTGATTAAATGAACATAAATTAAACCACCTCTAAGAAATCATTGCATATCTATTAAGCTGTCAAAAAATTTAAAAATAGTAGCTCTTTGGTAATCAGGTACATGGACACATTGCTGGTAGCAGTCTCAATGGATTCGTGCCTTCTGGATCTGTTGATTAAAATTTTTCATCAAATTTGGAAAGTTTTGGCCGTTATTTTTTCAAATATTGTTTCTGCCCTTTTTTTCTTTCTCCCCCATCCCTATGGGACTCCCATTACACATTAGTTGGGACACTTGTCATTGTCCCCCAAGTCTCTGAGAATCGATTCCTTTTTCTTCCGCATTCCCCCCTGTTCTTCAACTTGGATAATTTCTATTGGACTGTCTTCAAGTTCATTGATTCTTTTTCCATCTAAAATATGGACATTTTTATTTTATTATGGACAATTTAATATTGGGCATATTAAAATTATATAATTTAATTAATGGCAACCATAGCAGTATTCCTTCTTTTTAAACAACTAGTAGAGCCACTAATTCAAATCACTCATAAACCTCAGCAAAATTTATTTTAATCCATAATTAATAAGGAGATATTCGTTGAACACTTCCTATGTACAAACTTTTAAACACCTAGATTTGGCACTTAGAGATACAAAAGGCAGTCCTTGCCCTCAAGGAATGGAGGTGTAAAAGATAAGTAAGTACAAGAGTTGGAAGCACAGGGTGAAGGTAGACAGATGTTTAGAGGATAAAGGCAAGGATGGATTGTGTTTTCACTTAACCACATGTATGGAACATGTACTACATTCCAAGCACAGTTTTAGGTGCTGGGGTAACATGCTGAATAGACGTACAAGATCTCTGCTGTCATTGAGCTTGCATTCTTAGGGGAGACTCATAATAAGCAAACAAATATATACTGTAATTCAGTAAGTGGTAAGTATGATGATGGATAATGAACCAGGGTAACAGGATAGAGAGAGACTAGGATGTAAAGGAGGATTCCTGTTTCAGATAGGTTTTTCAGAATAGGTCTCTCTGAGAAGAGGATATTTTAAGAAGAGCTAACTTGTAAAAAGCAGTGAACCACGCAAAGATGTGCAGAAGAGTTCTAGGTAGAGGAAACAGCATGCATAAAGGTACAAGTGGGAATTGAATTGGGAAATTCTGAGAACAGCAGAAGTCCGGCAGTGGCTGGAAAGGAGTAGGCTTGGGAAGAGAGTTGGAAGATGAGTATAGTAAGGGAAGAAGAGGTCGGGGCTGTGTAGGGCCATGCAGGCCATGCTGACTGCGATAGCCCATCGAAAGCTCTAGCTAGGGCTGTGATAGGATCGGATTCAGGCTTTAAGAAGATCACTGGCTTTGTGAGGAATGTATTGTATAGAGGTAAGAGAAGGAGCCAAAGCTTGTTTGGAGGTACACTAATTAAGGAAGGCTGAACATCTATAACAAATAACCAAAAAGGTAGTGGCTCAAACACAATGGAAACTTATTTCTCACTTGCACTAACAGTCCAGGAAGGGTGTTCCAGATCGGTGAGGGTCTCTTCTCCATGCATTGAATCAGGGACCTAGTTTCCTTCCATTTTTATGATTTCACCATCCCCTGGGACCTTGTAATGTGCAAAGTCAAGACTGGGTTCCCATGTTCAGATTTCAGGCATTGGAGAAGACGCACACCTACTCTATCAAAGAACTTTGTGCAGGAATGGTACTTACTGCTTCTGTTCACATTCCGTCAGTGAGAACTTAGTCACATGACCACACCTAACTTCAGGGGGTCCTGGGACATGCACTCTACCTGTGGTCTCTACTACCGGAGTGCCCCATGGTAGATCACATAGAAGGGGAAAGCGTCTTGCATAGGATGGGACAGTGAAGGCAGTAGGGGTGGTCATGTTATATTGATTGCAGAATCAAGAGGATTTGCTGATGGAATAGATGTGGATGTGAGAAGAAGAGAGGAGTCAAGGATGAATCACAGATACTTGAGTGAATGATGTGTCATTTACTCAGATGAAGAAGACTTGGGTAGACTAGATTTCTGCTTTAGCCGTTTTAAGGCTTGAGGTGCTACTAGCCATGTAAGGAGAGATATTGAGAAGACCACCAGATATTCAAAACTTCAGTTCAAGGGAGAGGTTGATGTAAACTTGGAATCATCAGTAAATGGAGAGTACTTAAAGCCATGGGATTAGATGAGAGCTCCTAGAAATGAGTATCTGTGGGAAAAAGAAGAGAGCTAAAAACTGAATTAATGCTGGGAAACTCCAATACTTTGGGGGTTGGAAGGAGGAGGTGAACTAGCAAAGGGGATTGAGAAGGACTGTGCAGTGAGTTAGGAGAAAAGCCAGGAGAGTGAGCCATTCTAGAAACCAAAAGAAGAAAGTGTTTCAGTAAGAAGTTAAATGATCACATGTGTCAATGCTGTCGGAAAGATCAAGAATTGATCATTGAATTTGAAAAGATTTGACTTGTTGGCAACCTTCAGAAGAATAGTTTTAATGGAATGGTGTATACAGTCTTAAGAGTGAGTTGCAGAAATGGGAGGTAAGCACTATAGAGGCAATTCTTTTGAGGAGTTTAGCTATAAGGGAGACAAAGAAATATGACACTAACTAGGAGGTGACCTGGAGTTACTTGTGTAGATAGGAGCAATTACAGCATATTTGCATTTATTGGGGATGATTCAGTAGAGGCTGGAATAATTGATGATGCAAAAGCAAAGTCCTTGAGTGGGGCACAAATGGAGGGATGGACCTTAGGTAAGATCCAGGACTGTTCATCCACTGTAAAAAGAGGAAAGGCAGAAGAGAGTACAGATGCAAGTGGGTAGTTGCTGTATTTGGTGATGAGAGGACATGAAAGCCCTCTTTTGAGAGGAGAGGTTGTAAATTTGTTACATCAGAGAGTACGAGAATGAGTTCACTCAGTAGGAGACCACTAAGGAATGCTGAAGTATGGAAGCAGATGACACCTGCATGGGAACACTGTTAGTTGTGGACCATGGCTTAGGCTAAGTAAGAGGTACTGAAAAGAGGAGGTAGGTGATAGAAAGAAAAAGTGTAACAGGGATAACTGAAAGTCCCTCTGTAGACTATGAGTAGTTGGGGTGGGAGACAGCAGAGCAAATGAAATAAAAAAAAAAAAAAAAGAAGAAGTGATGGGGTGGGAGTAAGTTGTTTGAAACCATGTTTTAGGAGGTGTAATGTTACTGGTAAAGACAAGCTGCAAGTATAACTAAGGGAATTAATGGTTGAGGTGAGTGGCAGTTGTCTTTTAGGTTAAGTTACAAAATTGGAGAAGAGGAACTCATAGGTATTATTTGCTCAGAAAAGGAGAAGAGAGTTTGGTAACAAAATGGTAACCAAGGATTTTGATCATTTACTTTTTAGATTTCTTCCTAAAGTCCAGGCTCCAGGAACAAAATATCCAGAGAAGACCAGCTTCTTTGTATACACACATGTGCAATCCCTGGGTCTCCCTGTTAGGGGTGAGTAACTTCATTTTGATCTCAGCTGTCCTTGAGACATAATTCAGGTGAGACACATGTGATCTCAGGGGGATTGGGGATGAAGGAAAGAGGAGACTCTCAGCTAGGAGCAGTGTGAGTTGATTGCCTGTCATATTAGAATTTAGATGAGACTGTAAATGCCAAGATTATACTTAATGAACCATGTATTTTAATCAATTACTTACTTTTAAAATAATTCATCTCTGATAACCTCAGAGTCACTAAATTTCTAGGTATATCAAATTAGCATAATTTCACTCTTAATTTGTTTCCTCTAGGGAGGAATACGACAAGAAGCTAGGATAGAATATCTATTTATTGATAGTTTTGATTAGAGAGTACTTCTCAAATATTTGCTTGGGTTTTTTGAATTATGAGTGAACTTTAATTATTTAGACTTGCAAAATGACCAGAGGTTGATGAGAGGGACTGTTGTTTCTTAAGGCCCTAGCATTGTGGCTTGCTCACCATGTGATAAATCACTAGGTTACTTGCCTTTCCTACTCTGTTTCCACAGGCTGTCGGGTCCCTTCTCATCATGTTTGTGATTCAGTGGGTCTATACCCTGGTTAACATGGGTGTTGCTGCCATTGTGTATTTCTACATTGGTCGGACCAGTCCAGGGCTTCCCCTTGGTAAGCAGCACAGCCATTTTGCCACCAACTCCCTTCTCTTTTAGCATTCATTGAAGAAATGTGTTTTGAGTACCTATTAAATGCCAACACTGACTCAGATATGAATCCCATTTTCAAGTAAGTTACAGTTTAGGAGGAAAAATATGATATGCACATAAATGATAACAAATAAAAAAGAACCTAGGTTTATAAAATGGATGACAGTAATTGTACAAGGCCAGGAGGGAAGAAATGTAAATATACTGGTGAAAGTTTCTGATACTAATGTGAACTACTGTAATATCACTTAAAAGTAGACTGTGATAAGTTAAAATGTATATAACAAACCCTAAAGTAACCACTAGCACAAAGTTATAGCTAATAAGCCAATAAAAGATAAAATTGACCTAAAAATGCTCAAATCAAAATAAAGCAGGAAAAAAAAATCTCTATCATAATGTAAGTTGGTCACAGGGATGGATGGAAGTGCAACATGGAGAATACAGCCAATAGTTCTATAACATCTTTCTATGTTGACAGATAGTAATTGAACTAGTTGGGGTGAGGATTTAATAATGTGTGTAACTGTTGAACTACTGTGTTGTATACTTGAAACCAATATAATGTTGTGTATCAACTATACTTCAATTAAAAAAAACAGAAAAAGAGGAAAAGATAATAGAGGACATGTGGACAAACAAAAATAAAAAATAAGGTGGTTTACATAAACCTAGTCATAGTCATAGCAATAATCACACTAAATATAAATGATCTAAATACTCCCATTTAAATGGTCTAAACAGTGAGACTGTCAGATTCAATAAAAAGCATAATTGAACTATATGATACCTACAAGAAACCTATTTTAAATATAAAGAAAATAAGTTAAAAGTAAAACGATGGAAAAAGATATACCATGGTAACATGAATCAAAACAAGCTAAAATGATATTAGCATCAGAAAAAATAGATTTCAAAGAAAAGAATTTTATGAGGGATAAAGAGAATCATTTCATAAAGATAAAGGGAAAAATTCATCAAGAAGACATAATAAACCTTAACATTTATTCACTTAAAAAAACAGACCTTTGAAAAACCTGATAGAACTGCAACAATATATAGAATATTTCATAATTATAATTATAAATTTCAATATGTTTCTCTCAATAATTGATAAAACAAGTAGGCATGAAATAATTTAAGCTTTAGAAGACTTGAATAACATTATCAACAAACCTGGCCAAATTGACATTTATAGAGCATTCCAACTAACAATAGCAGAATATATTTTCTTTTCAAGTATACATGAAACATTAGAATAGGCCATAATCTCGGACATAAAAAAAGTCTCAGTAAATTTGAAGGTATTCAAGTCAATTTAAGAACAAAGTATGTTCTCTGATCAAAAGGAAAGTAAATTAGAAATAACTAATAGATATCTGGAAAATCCCCAAATACTTAGAAACTAAAGAATGCCAAATAATACAAAAAACTAAGAACATTAAATAAACTAAAGAAACTAAATAACTTATGGTTCAAAGAAAGTATGAACATGAATTATAAAGAATTTGAATTGAACAAAAATGAAAATATATCAAACTTGTGGAATATAGCTAATTCAGTAGTTATAGGGAAGTTTATAGCATCAAATGCTCATAGTAGAGAAGAAAAGTCTCAAATCTGTGATGCAGCTTCTAACTTAAGAAACTAGAAAAAGAAGATAAAATTAAATCCAAATAATAAAGGTCAAAGTAGAAATCAGTAAAATTTTTATATGAAGGGAATGACAATGAAGGTTTTTTGAGATCAATAAAATTGAAAAATTCCAGTCAAACTGATCAGAATATAAGTAGAGAAGGCACAGATTGCCCATACCAGGAGTGAGAGAGGTGGTATTACTAAAAAAGTCTGCAGATATAAAAAGGAAAATAAAGGAATATTATAAACAGCTTTATGCCAATAAATTTGAAAACTTACATGAACTGGATAAATTTTTGAAAGACAAACCAGCAAAATTCACTCTAGAAGAAATAGAGAGCTATTTAGGCCATGTATTAGAGAAATTAAACTTGTCATTAAAAACCTTTCCACAAGGAAAACTCTAGGCCCAGATGGCTTCATTAATGAAACCTACAAAGCATTAGGGAGGAAAAAAGATTAATTCTATAATACTCCTCAGAAAACTATACACCAATATCTTTCATGAACATAGATGCAATAAATTTTTATCAAAATTTTAACAAATTGAATATAAAAAATATTAAAAGATTAATACATCATAATGTGGTGGATTTATCTGAGGAATTCAAGGTTGGTTTAACATTCTAAGTCAATGTGTTCACCATATTTATAAACTAGAAGAGGAAAACTTCAAAACATTTCTGAGAAGAAATTAAAGGAATAAATGAAGTGATATACTGGGTTCTTGAATTGGAAAATTCAATAATGTTAAGATGTCAATTCTCTATAGATTATTCTATAGATCCAACAGAACCTCAATCAAAATCTCAGCTGTCTTTTCTGTAGAAACTGGCAAACAGATTCTAAAGTATTTGTATGGAAATGCAAGGGATCTAGAATAGCCCAACCAATTTTGTACAAGAACAGAGTTGGAGGATTTACACTATCTGATTTCAAAACTGATTATAAACTAAAGTAATCAAGACAGGATGGTATTGGAATCAAGATAGATAAATAAATTAGTGGACAGTTGGAAAGTCAAGGAATTTTCCCCACACATAAATGATCAGCTGGTGTTCAAAAATGGTGCAAAAATAATTCAGTGGAGTTAAAAAATATCTTCAGCAAATGGTGCTGGAACAATTGGAAATCCATATGCAAACAGTAAACTTCAATCCATACATCATACAATGTAAAAATAACTCAAAATGGATCCTAGAGCTAAATGTAAAATCTGAAAGTATAAAACTTCTAAAAGAAAATACAGGAAAACATATCTTTGTGACTGTGAATGAGGCAAAGATTTCTTAGATAAAACACCAAAAGCAGGGAAAAAATTGATAAATGGGCTTCATCAAAATTAAGGACTCTAATCTTCCAAATACACACTGGTAAAGGAATGCAAAGGTGAACCATAGATTGTAAGGAAATATTAGCAAATCACATAATTAATAAAGGACATGTATCAAGAATATATTAAAGACTCAAAATCCAATAATAAGAAAACAGAACAAAAAACTCTCTCTATATGTGTGTGTGTGTGTGTGTATGTGTGTATATATAGTTTAAATAATTATATATATATATATTTATTTATTTATTGAAAATGCACACCGATCTGTAATGACAGCAGATCAGTAGTTGCCTTTGGATGGGGCTCAGGGGTGGGGATACATGGGAGGGAGGTCTTACAAAGTGGCGTAAGGAAACCTTTGGAGGTGATAGGTATGCTCATTATCTTGCTTGTAGTGATGGTTTCACAATATGTATATGTGCTAACACTTATCAAATTGTATACTTTGATTGTATGTAGTTTGTTCTAAAAATGTACTCAGGGTTTGTTTTACTCAGATATGGTAAGACACACAGGTACAGTAATGGTTATCATGAAAGAAAAAGTTTATACTCACAGATCCTTAGCAACAAGAGGCAAGCATGCCACACAGCCACATGGGGAGAATCAGGGTTGGTCAGGTAGCAGAAAAGGAAAAGGGAGGAGATGATGCAAAGCCTTTATTAGAGTTTTTATGGGAAGGAATGAGTAAATTTAGGATTGGATAGTTTGAATAATTCTGGTGGGCTCTTAGCTATTGGAATGATCTATATTTCTTTGGTACCTGGCCCTGGGGTAATTTAGGTCAGGAGAATATTAGCTTGGTCTGTGAATTTAATGAAGGGGTTGGGGGCTGGGGATGTCATTTGAATATCAAAAATGTGCTCACAGGAAAGTTGTTAGCTCTCTCTAGGAGTAAGCTAGCACCTTCAGGATCAAGACTCCAAATTCTAGAGCATCAACAATACAGAGAACAAAAAGATATAGTCAATACTCTGTTATTATATGTCACTCATTCCTCAATAATAAAACTGTTTAAAAATATATTTGAGAGCCCCTTTCAGCAAAATTCTATGAAGCCATAATTTTGAATAAAGCAATTAATTTCAAGTTTAACTAAATCAGACAGACTATAACAATTGAGGCAAACTGAAAAAAAATCTTTAAAATTAAAACAGTCTGATATATATTTTTGAAACAAATGTACTTCAAATACTTTAAGTCACATGTACATTAAAAATAATGCTTTAGAAAAAGTCATCCTAAGAAAAGGTCCTCATATAAGCTGATTCAAGGGGTAAAATATATTTAAGTTAACAAAGCAATAACATTACTGAATTTAATTTTCTCAGAAATCTGTATTTCTGAGTTTCTTAGAATTCAGAAACTAATTTCCTAGAAATAAGTCTGAACTTAAGAAATTTAAATATTTTTCAGAAATCTATTCCAAGGAAAAATCTATGAAATCAAATTTCAGACCAATCTACATATAAAATTTAGGTAATTTAGAATCTAAATGATCACAAATAAGTAGAGTCAGTTAATAAAATGTTATATTTGCTTTCTTCCTTCTGATAATATCAAAATATATTAGGAAACTCCTCTTTGGAATTGTACATATTAATGCAAATCTAAAATTTTTCCTCCCTTAGCTGCATACTGTTGACATTAGCCAAAATTCCAATATAAGCCTCTTAAAATAATACTAACTTCCTGGTCATGAACATCATCTAGTTAACTAATTTATCAACCAGTCATTTATATGTATAGATCTCTAGTGGAATGAGTATATATAGTTTGGAAAAGCATTTTATAAAATTACATTTGATTTGGTCTCCTAAAGTTATATATAATTTATTATGTGAGATTTTTTAAAACACACACCAAAGGAAGGATGATTTTTTTTTTAGTTGATAAATCCTGTTCTAATCAGTGTGTCTGATGTCAGGATATTTAGCTATCATGACAACAATCTCACTTCAAACTTCAGCTCTAATGTTTCTACATGTTGAGCTATTTGATTTACTTAACATATATGGAAAACTTTGGAAGTGGGTGTTCCAAGATGAAAAAGATATTCTTCTCAATTTATAGATTCAGTGCAATCTCTATCAAAATACCAGTGGCATTTTTCAATGAACTAGAGCAAATAATCCTAAAATTCATATGGAACCACAAAAGACCCCAAATAGGCAAAACAATCCTGAGAAAGAAGAACAAAGCTGGGGGTATCACACTTCCTGACTTCAAGCTATACTACAAAGCTACAGTAATCAAAACAGTATGGCACTGGCACAAGAACAGACACATAGATCAATGGAACAGAATAGAGAGCCCAGATATAAACCCACACATATATGGTCAATTAATATGCAATAAAGGAGTCATGAATATACAGTGGGGAAAAGAAAGTCTCTTCAATAACTGGTGATGGGAAAACTGGGCAGCTATATTCAAGAGAATGAAACTGGATTACTGTCTAACTCCATACACAAAAGTAAACTTGAAAAGGATCAAAGACCTAAATGTAAGACATGAAACAATAAAACTCTTAGAAGAAAACAGGCAAAAATCCCTTAAACATGAGCATGAACAATTTTTTCCTGGGCACATCTCCTCAGGTAAGGGAAACAAAAGAAAAAATGAACAAGTGGGACTACATCAAACTAAAAAGCTCTGCACAGCAAAGGACACATCAGGAGAATAAAAAGGTAATCTCTAGTATGGGAGAATATTTCTGTAAATGATTTATCTGATAAGGGGTTAACATCCAAAATGTATAAAGAACTCATACAATGCATCACCAAAAAATAATAATAATAAAAAATGGGCAGAGGTCCTGAACAGACATTTCTTCAAAAAAGAAATACAGATGGCCAACAAGTACATGAAAAGATATTCCACTTCACCATTCATCAGAGAAATGCGAATCAAAACCACAATAAGATATCACCTCACACCAGTCAGAATGGCCGCTATTCAAAAGACAAGACATAACAAGTACTGCTGAGGATATGGAGAAAAGGGAACCCTCCTACATTGTTGGTGGGAATGTAATTTGATGTAGCCACTGTAAAAAGCATTATGGAGGTTTCTCAAAAAACTAAAAATGAAATACCATAGGACCCAGTAATTCCACTTCTAGGAACTTGCCAGAAGAAAATAAAATCCCTGATTCAAAAAGATATATGCACCCATATGTTTATCACCACATTATTTACAATAGCCAAGATATGGAAGCAACCAAAGTGTCCATCAATAGACGAATAGATGAAGAAGATGTGGTACATATATACAATGGAATATTATTCAGCCATAAAAAAGAAAGAATTCACGCCATTTGTGATAACATGGACGGCCCTAGAGAGTATTATGCTAAGAGAAATAAGCCAGGCGAAGAAAAATACCATATATGATTTCACTTATTTGTGGAATATAAAAATAAAATGAACAAAAATAGCAGTAGACTCCTAGACACTGAGAAGTGACTGGTGGTTAACATGAGGGAGGGTTTGAGTGGGTGGGTGAGGAGAATGAGAGGGATAAAGGGGCACAAAAATTCTCAATATAACCTGGTTATGGGGATGGTAGTACAGCATGGAGAATATAGCCAATGATTCTGTAACATCATCTTATGTTGATAGATAGTAACTGCAATAATTGGGGTGAAGATTTAATAATATGGGTAACTGTTGAACCTCTGTGTTGTATACTTGAAACCAATACAAGATCATATATCGACTATGCTTCAATAAAAAAAATATGTTCTTCCTATCTTCAAAGAGCAAACCATCTAGTAGATTTTATAGCAAGAATTTAACACATACTAGTGTGAATCTAAGAAAAAATATCATCAAAAAATTTTAATTCCCAAGACTAAAGTTAGCAAGTCCTCTGCTTTTTCTGTCAGTAACACTATTTAGTTTCTTTCTTGGGGTTTTGGAGTTCAGAAATAAAGTTTTGGAGTCTACATATGGTATGAAGTCCCTAAGAGGCTTCTGTCACAGAGTATGACAATGAATGTTGTTTGGTTAGACTGAAATGGAAAAAAGAAAACATTTGTGCTAATTCCGTGTGTGTCAGGGCTGTATATACACCCCATTAAACCCAGGATTCTAGAGGCATGCGTAAGCCTTCATCAGTGTTTATGTATGTATCTTTCCTGCAGGATCAGCCTCCAACTTCAGCTTTTTCAGATGGATGAGGTCTCTCCTGATGCCCTCCTACAGGTCTGTGCCAGTCTGGGGTCAGGGCCAGGGTGGATGAGGGTCATGGTAGAGAGGCTGAGCACGTCCAGTTCTGGCTGGGCTCAGGTGAATTGTGCTGTGGGAACCTGGCAACTGAGGACCTTAAGGATGCGCAGCCTCTGCTCCAGCGGCCTTCTGCCGCCCAGCCCCCAGCCTTAGCTCATGAGCCTTAGCTCAGCTTTAGCCCCCAGAAGCTTCCTCTGGCTCTTGTCCCTTTGCCCTTATCCTTAAGAATCACAAATGGAGGTTTTATTTAGAAACCAATTAGAATCTGATTGCTGGCTGGTGAGAGAGCTACTCTCAGTGAGTTCAGTGTAAAAAATACTAGCACAAATACGTACTCATACACAAGATTAAGGCCCAAAGGACTCCCATTCTTCCATCTCAGGTCAGAGGTGGTTGACATGACTGCATTGATGAAAGGGCAGAGGCCAAGGACAGGAATGGAGTAGAGACCCTGGAGGATTCTGTGGGGCACAAGGAATGGGAAGGCTGAACTTCCCTGAGAAACAGGAGAAAACCTCACAGAGAAGGCTGGTTTCATGAGTGCCCTTACCTCCTTCCTCCTCCTCGAGCCCTCCTGTACCAATGCTTCCTCACCTTTGAGGGCCTCAGGACTCTGGGAAATCACTTCCCTTCCGTTTCAATATCTGTGAGGAACCAAAGCTCCAGGTTGGGAAAACCCAGGGAGAACCCAACCAAGTGTTTATCTGGTTTCATTGTGTGGGTTTGTTTTCGAAACTCTAGATGTCTGGGTTGCATTGCATTTCCACCTTTCCTGCCCAGATATTGCTAATGGATTATAGGACCCACTTCCATTGATCCCAGGTGTGAGTACAGAATCCTTTTTTAATTTAACTTTTTTATTGTGGTAAAATATATATAATATAGAATTTACCATTGTGACCATGTTAAGGGTACAGTTCAATGGTGCGAATTTATTCACATTGTGCAGCGACCATCACCGTGCATCTCCAGAACTCTTCATCTTGCAAAACAGCAATGCTAAACCCATCAAAACATCGCTCCCTATTCCACCCTCCCAAGAATCTTTTTAAGACCATGAGTCTGTTTAAGTTTGCACAAGAAATGAGACCTTGGTGCTAGAGCCTGTGATGATGAAGACAAAGAAGCAGGAGCTACAGAAACCAACAGGGGAAGGGTTGGGGGAGGGTAGTGTCTGGGGAGAAGTCCTTGTCCCCTGCCCGGAAGCCAGGCTAACCGTCCAGCGTGGAGCAGTAGGAAGGGGAGCACCAGCCCTCTGCCTCCCTTCCAGGGTGAGGCACCAGCCTGGATGATGCAGGGCTCAACACACCCACACTGAGCTCTTTCCCTACCACCTCAGTCCTGAGAGAAAGCAGAGGTTAGGTGGACACAGATTCTGTGCAGAAGCTGCCTACAGATTCCAGAGCTACAAGTGATGTGCGGTTGAGTTTTTGGCCTGAAGATTTATGGGAATCTTTTTAGGCACTTCTGGTTTTAAAGCCTATAAGTGGCTATGGGAGGTCACCTCTGAGATGACATTTCACTTCACGGTAGTGTTCTGTAGAATGAATGAATATTTAGAAGAGATCATTCTTAGAAAAGGACAGTACTTCAGTTGGTAGGACCCAGTCCACACTCTTCATAGCTCTGTGGGGAGGTCTCAGCTAAGCCTCAACGTCTGACGTGCAAGTGAGCAATATTTTATGGTGATTATTCAGGAGGGCAGAAGGACCAAGAAATGGTGATTCATTTTAAAGTAGAAATTGGTAGCTGTGTTTTCTTTTTTGTAGTTTTGAGTTTTTTCACAACCATAGCACCAGATGCTCTTCAAAACCAAAGAAGAAGAAGAAGAATATTGTAGAGTTTGGGCAAAGGGATTGGACTATGTTACTTCCTCTGTGACATCTGCAGTGCTTAGAATTAGGTGAAGTGAAGCCTGCCCTAGAGAAGGCTCTCTTTCCTGAAGTCCTAGCAATTGCCCAGGTGAGAATTCTTAGGCTGTTCTAGACTAGAAAGTGAAGTATATTATTCCCCTGAACTTGGAAGAATGTAGTGGTTTCACTTAAAAAAAAAAAAGTGTTAATGAAAAATGACATATTGGCAAAAACACATGTTAACCGATATGGCATCTTTGTCATTTCCCAACCTTACTTCTTGACAATTCAACCTTCATAGATGTTAATTCATTTCTTAGAAAACCTTAAGCTATCTAATTTAGATGTGTTCTCATCAAGTGGCTGCATGGCCTTAGTCATGTCATCCCAACTTCTGTCCCAGCACGTTTGGCCATAGTCAGTTGAAGCTTTCTGCTTAAGTTCCAGATTCATAACATTAGATTTCTACCTTTATTAAAAAAACAACTATCAAATATGTTCTTTATTTAAAAAATTGAACATTACTATTTGTGAAGTAGATGATTCTCTTCAAGTGAAATTTTTAAGAGGAAACTCATGCCTGAGATGTGATTTAAGTGCCTAACATTGACTATACGAACTGGAAGGACCTGGAAAGATGAGAAAATAGAGGCACAGGAGGTGAGGAGTTTTGCCTGAGGCCACGAGGCTGATCATTGGCAGAGCTAGGACTGTATTGTCTTCCGTACATACCCTGCCTGCCAGCCGGGCCTTGCCTTACTCCATTCTGCCTCCGGCACTTTTCTTTACCTCTTTATTCCAACTCCAACTGTATGTAGACACTTGGGTGAGAACGGAATCCATGTCAGGGCTTGCCCTTGGTCTTCAGGCTAATGTGGGGCCAAAAACCTTTGCAGTTTGCCTTATAGCTGCTTGCTATGCAAACCTCAGCTCTGGAATCATTCCTTGAGTAACTTTCTCAAGAACCAAAGAGAAGTTTTCTCTTTCAATGCTTCTCAAATTTTCAGCCTCCAGTCCATTATTTCATTTGGAAAAAAAAAGGAAAAAAACTTTAGAACCCCAACATGACACCATTCAGAAGTTTATCTTTGCACAATTTTACACACTTTTATAAAGAAAGGTAAGTATCACTCTCTCCTTATTTATTTGATACTTATTTCTTATACTTTGGGTTCATAAACTGTTGTACATATAGTTTTTAGTAGTTATACTATTTAAATACACGTTAAATGATAAGCACAAAATAATAAGCACAGAGATGATTTTGCAAATAATTTCTCTACCCTGGAGAAGGAGACTTATCCCCACTGTTGAGCACTTGGTCTTTCCTTCTGACCATCCTCTGTGTTTCTGTCACTGAAGGAACTTGCGATGCCCCCAAGAGCAGATAATTTTGGCACCATCCCTGGCTAGGGTTGACATGGAGATGACTCAACTCACCCAGGAGAATGCAGATTTTGCCACTCGGGATCGCTGCCACCACGCCTCCCTGGTGAGCAGGGAGCTGCTGATGCCTCAGTATTAGAGTACTCAGTACTCGGCCCCCCAGGACGTTCCTCTCTTGAAGCTGTCCAGTGCACAGTGGACTCAAATCCCAGAACATTTGTGGAGCTGGTTCTGCTCAGAAAGGAACTCAAAGACCTGGCCTCCCACTGCCATTTTGGACAATGCAAATGTGCATTCTGGTCTGGAGCACCACAGCTAACCAGGGTGGCCACTGGGATGGTGGTGGCCCCTGCAACATGCATTCATTCTGAAGAGCTCCACATGGACACCACGACTTGCAGGTGTGGAGAACCAGAGCAGATGGCTTGTTCTGAGAGCCACAATAAATGGTTATTATTTTAAATTTTACTTTAAAATTTGTTTGAATAAATAACACATTCACATGGTTCTAAACCCCAAAATATAATCATATATTTAGTGAAAAATCTCCCTCCCACCCTTGTTCCCCATCTGTTCAGTTCCCTCCCCTGCCCTAGAGATAACCACTGTTCTTATACATACCTCCAGCATTTCTCTGTGAATATACAAGCAAATAGGAGTGTGGATTCTTATGACTCCCTTTTTATACACAGAAGTCAGCATATTGTACTTGTGTTCTGCACCTTGCAGTTCCCCTTCACAATCTATCTCGGAGACATTTCCATATCGCTACATATACAGTTTCCTCAGCATTTTTCACTGTATGAATGTGCTCTAATTTTTTTCATCAGGTCCACAATGATGGCATTTGGATTATTTCCAATCTTTTTACTATTCCCATTAGTTCTGCAGTGAATAATCTTGTATGTTTATACAAGCGTAAAGAATATCTACAGGATAAATTCCCAGAAGTGGAATTGCAAAATCAAAGGGTACATGCATTTGTAAGCTGTTACTGTTTAGTGAGGTCCTTTTAATTAAAAAGTTAAATTACCATGATTACTTAATGGTGATTCATGTTCTGAAAAGCATTTGGGGTCCCCAGCACTCTGAACACCTTTGCAGTTGTTCTGTGGTTTGAACACGAGGGGCAGGACAATTTGGTTCCTCTGGGAGCTCTGCGTGACATTCCTTGCAAGTATCCAGTTTGGGGGCCGTGGCTGTGGCTTCCCTAGATGAGGTCAGCACCACCCAGAGCCAGCGGTTTCACTGCAGAGCCATGGAGGGGAGAATGCTTGGGTCAGTTCTGACCTCTTTCTTCCATAAGGTTCTCAGAAGTTAGTGTGCAAAGAATCACCTGGGAGGGTTGTTTGAAGTGCAGATTTTTGCACCTCACCCATAGATTTTTTTTAGTTGGCAAGTTTGGGGGAGAGTCCTGGACTTTACATTTTTAACAGGTGCTTCAGGTGATTCAACACAGGCAATCCTGGGACCCCATTTTGAGAAACATCAACCAGTTGGTTGGAACAGACTTAAAGCAAGTGGTTGGTGGGAAGGTCATGATAAGGGGCCAGTTCAATTTTAAAATTTTTTCCTAGAAAAAAAGATCTAGTTTATAATTACTGTTTATGCCCTGTTTGGGTTAAATACCAGACTTCTGAACATCCTTGGAAACATCATTAGAAACTTACCGAAAGTGGAGTGAGTTAACAATAGGCATGTGGGAAACAGAAACATAAAAAGATACTGTATTCATAAAGGGCTGAGTTGGTGACCTCTGAGGGCTCTTTTAAAGAAGAAGCTGCACCCGTTTCCTGTGGCTGCTGTAACAAATTACAAAAACTGACTAGCTTAAAAACAGCAGAAATTTGTTCTCCTACAGTCTGGAGGCCAGACGTCTGAAATCAGTATCACTGAGCTGAAATCACGGTGGTGGGAGGGCTGTGCTCCCTCCAGGGGGTTTGGGGAGGACTCAGCTCTTGCCTGTCCCACCTTCTGGTGGCTGCTGGCGTTCTTTGACCTGAGGCTCCATCACTCCCATCTTCCAGGCCAACAGTTTCAGATCTGTGCCGTGGTCACACGGCCTTCTCTGTGCGTGTAAAGTCAGCCTCCACCTCCCTCTCACAGGGATACATGATATGCATTCAGGGCCCACCCAGGTCACCCAGCATGATCTCATCTCAAGAGCTTTGACTTAGTCACACCTACAAAGGCTTTGCCAAATGAGGAGCCATTCACAGTTCCCAAGGGTTGGGCTGTGGATATCTTTGGGGCCACCACTTTTCCACCTACCATGGAAGCCTTTTCTGAGTCTGCTTTTGGCCATTTGGGATTTGGCATAACAAACTTAAAAAAGAAACCCCCCTGAAAAAAATAGTACTGAGTTTGAAAATGAGACACAGCGTAAGATGCAAGTATCCAGGATGAGAACTTTCCCAACATCAGTTTCATGGAAAAAAGAGAAGAATGGAGTATGATAAAGTATTCCAACATTCGCCTTGGTGTTGGGGATACCTACATCAAGAGTTCACAGTCGAGTGTGGGAGACAGATGCCAAACACACTGAATCTCTAATGAGGTCCAAAAAGCTTCTATTTATCCAAAACTGTATTGTGTGAGTAGTAGTAGTAATTAGTAATGCAGTAATGGGGTCCTAGTCTGGGTTCCTACTGCTTTACTGGGGGCTGCATCCAGGGAGGCAGTGGGGAGAGAAGAGGGGAGAGAAGCAGGTCACTGACTTAGTGGCCCTTTAGTACCACACGCAGTTGAACACTTACCCTCGAAGGATGCATCTGAGAGAGAGTAGGAACACCTCTGTCTCAAGACCCCTTGCAGAGGGAGGAAAGGATAAGAATTCATTCACTTTTTCATGTTTCCCATGGTCAAAGGTTAGCCGTGAGGGGCGTTAACCCATCCTATACTTGATATTTTCACTTCAGTGAGAACTTAGCAAGTTCTGCAACACGTGGCTGCCCTGTGGGCATGAGGCACTGTTGGTTTGTGGGCATGAAATGAGCTGGAGCCCAGCACAGCTGGTTGCTGCAGTTGTGGCTGAAATGGAACAAGTGGCCTCTGTCCCAGAAGCAGGTTGGGCAGAGAAGATCTGAGGTGCACATAAGAGGGGTTGTGTGTGACCCGGGTATTGACAAAGGTCAGTAGTAAGTGCAGGTTGTCAGAGTGGTGAGACACGGATGCCACTGTGTCATTCAGTTGACTTATCTAAAGGATGCTCAAAAATGTCAGCACAGTCAAGGTACATGGCAGTGAGACTAGCAACATTTTCTAAAATAGACAGAGGGACAGATTCCTGGCCTAAAGGTTTTACAAGGAGTGCACAGGAGTTGGTGGGAATGTCCAAACAAGTAAGGGGCATATCAGACTCCCTGGGACTGTGACTGTCTCCCTTCAGGCCATACTGTCTATCAATTTATCCAGTCAATGATCCATCCTTCTCCCACCTATCTATCCACCTACCCACTCACCAATTCACCCACCCACTGACCCACCCATTTATCTACCATCCATCCATCCATGGCTGGAGCAACTGCACATATGCCTGGGACCCCCTCACCTGAGCCAGGCACACCTCACCAATCTCAGAGCTTTATAATATAAAGATATGATCCCAGGCCATTCAGGCAGAAAGGAGCTCCCTCAAAGTTTCAGGTGAGTACAGCTCAGTTTCAGAGCATCCTTGAATTCAAGGCTGAGAACTAGAACAGGTGTCATTCTCTCAGGTGTCTCTGGGAGCCATGCTAACAAGTCCTCTGACCTGTAAGATAGGGTGCCTCCTGCACAAACAATTGTAAGTCAATGTGGAAGTTTAAGGCTCAAGAGTCCGTCATTCTCCCTGCCCCCCAGGTTTCTGACTGAGGGTGTATATTTAAGGCTGAGAAGCAACGTGCCAGTTGATGTATTAGTATCTGGACGAGAGTGCAAGAGCTGTAGTGGAGAGTGCAGCTGAGGGCAGAAGGTTGGAGCAAGGCCTGTAGTGTCTAACTTCCTTCCTCTTGATTCTAAGAATCCCTTCTTCCAAAGATACTTGAATGAAGAGCTGGACTCAAGAAAGAATGACCATCTGGTCAGCAGAGATCATTAAAGTGACCACACACTTTCAACTCTGGCCCTTCCCTCCAAAGGAATGTGGCCCCAGTTCTGACCTATAGGATTGGTCGCCCCCTCCCCATGGGGAGGAGCAAATACAGGATGACTGAATGAGGTGCAGGATGACTGAATGAGGTGCACCCTACCCCTGCTGTGGTGTGGCAGGAGGGTGCTGGGCGGCAGCTCCATCCTCTTCATGGGCAGAGGAAGAAAGTGAAGAGAGCTGAATGACCCCGGTAGCAGCGAGAGCAGTGACAGAGATAGACACAGGCCAGAGGAGCCCTAAGCCACTCTGACAGCAGTCAGGGAAGGCTCCCTGGAGGAGGAGATATCGGACGGGATTCCACACAATGCATTGTCAGAGAGGAGGGATAGGCCTTCCCAACAGAGAGGACAGAACGATCAAGGCATGTGGAGACCGACATGTAATTCAGGGCTTCAGGGGTGTGGGCCGAGGCAGTGCGAGGCCAGAGAGTACTAGAAAGGCAGCCAGGGCTGGGTCCTGAAAGGGCCTGCACCCCACTCTCTCTGCTATGAAAATGAGGAAGAAAGGAAGGCTGAAGAATGGTAGCAGAACTCCATCCTCAACATTTTACAAGGCTTTCTCAGAAGACCTTTGTGGGTAAAATTGCAATATTTCCAGAATTTCTCACCTGGCTTTAGTGTATCTCCATATCAATAGGTAATTATAAGGTCATGCGAGGGCATATCTGGACTGGAGAGCTTGGCTGGGGTCCCTTCTTATGCACTGGGTCACGAGAGACACCGGACAGTAGAAGCGGTTGACTGCTTGTAAGAAATAAAACAGGTTTCTCCCACTTTATTTCTCCCTTTGACTGATTTCAGTTTCAAAGGTATTTTGACCTGGGATTTTCTCCTCTGAGTTATACAACCCTGTAAGAATTAAGTGTGCATGATGCAGGCTCAGGACAGTTCGGCTTCAGATCTGCTTCTTTTCTGGCACTTGCGGGGCTGTTTCTGCAATCCTGCACTAGAGCGGGGAGAGAGGGCTAGCGGAAGGCTTCTCCTGAGGTCAGAAAAAGAGGGAGCAGAGGCTGAGCAGCCAGCCCAGAGCCCTGCAGAGGCAGCCCAGTCATCGCAGGTTTCCAGAGCCCCCGCTGTATGCTGAGTACCAACTGTACTGGTCATTTGTGGGTAGGCTTATTGGCATGGGAGGATGGAGAGGAGATATGAGAACAAATAGAATACAGTCCTGATGTTTTACTTTGCTTTTGTGGATGTACCAAATCACTGCAGATGTAGTGGCATAAAACAACACAAATGTATTCTCTTACAGTTGTAGAGGTCAGGAGTCTGACATAGGCCTCCTTGGGCTAAAATCAAGGCATCAGCAGGGCTGTGTTCCTTCTGGGCTCTAGGCAAGAATCGGTTTCTGTGTTTATTCCGGCTTCTGGAGGAGGCCTGCACTGCTTGGTGGTGGCGCCTTCTGTCTTCAAAGCCAGCCGTCAGCAATCACATCTGCTCCACTTCTGCTTCTGCGGTCATGTGTTCTCTAGCTCTCCTGCCTCCTCCTGCTTTTAAGGACCTGTGAGATTAGATAGGGCCTGCCCAGATAATCCAGCATGGTGACCCTCCATCTCAAGATTCTTAATTTAATAATCACATCTGCAAAGTCCCTTTGGCTATATAGTTAACAGAGCATAAATTCTGGGGCTTAGGATCTGGCAATCTCTGGGGGCTAGGGAGCTGGGGGAGATGGTGGAGGTTCACAGGGAAATGGCCAGAGCATAACTACGGAGCAGTAAGGCACAGGACAAACGACAGGCTGCAAGTTGAATTTGTGAGGAGGAAATCTAGGAGACTTCTTGGAGGAAGTGGATTTTGAATCAGGTTAGGCAGAGGATATGGAAAGGCTTGTGAACCTAGGGAATGAGGTGAACAAAGACAAATGAGACAGGAGGACCAAAGCAAGAGATGCCGTCTTACCGTCAGCCTAACAAGTCTTCTTCCTGCCTTTGGCTCCTACAGGGGCTTGCCTGAATGGGAGTTTGGTGTAATTGCAACTTCATGGTTTGGGAAAGCAAATCTCAGACTCCCGGCTCTCCCACCTACTAGCTCTGTGACTTTGGGCAGCCTCTCCAAGCCTTGATTTCCCTCTCTGTAAAACGGGAATTAGAATTCTTGAGAGCCTCCAAGTGGAGCTGGAGTGCCAAATAAAACAAGATGCACATTTGGGGGAGAAAATAAAGGTGGAAGAGGTGACATGATGTGCTCTCCTCCCACCACTTTTGATTCCATGTCACTTACTGTGAGCAACACAGATATAAAAGAAAAAACCCTTGAATCACAGCAGTGATTCTTGGCGTGTGCTAGCCTGACAGTTCGCCGTGGAGTCCGACTGCTCCAGCAGGTCACCGTGTATCTTGTCAGCACAGACAGAGCAGGAAATCTGCAGCCTGCCCACTCAAGCGAGGCACAGCCACAGAGCCGCCACTTGATGACCGTTTCAGCTCTGCCTTCTCTCCCTCTCCCTGCAGCTTAGCAGGCTTCTCTGGCCTCTTCCCCCTTTTTTTTTTCTTATTAAGGTATCATTGATATACAATCTTACAAAGGTTTCACATGAGCAACATTGTGGTTACTACATTCACCCATATTATCCAATCCCTCCCCACCCCATTGCGGTCACTGTCCGTCAGCGTAGTAAGAGGCTGTAGTCACTGCTTGTCTTCTCTGCGCTATACTGCCTTCCACGTGGCCACTTCCCTTCAGCACTGCTCCTCACTCAGGCTTCTTTCTTCCTTCCCTTCCCAGAGCCTTGGGGATTTTTTTTAAACCTCAAAACACCTACCCAACTGTCCAGTTCTTCTGAATCAAGGCTTACTCTAGCACAGATAGCCCACTTCTTACCATGTCTTATCCCTTCAGGGTCATGCCCAAGAAGACAGGCTCGGACATGGTGGTGGCAGGGGCCAGGGTTATTCCATACTGTTTGCACTTCTCTGCAGATGGGGGAGGGCAGAAGTCTACGCTCACCACTGCTCAGCATCCTAGCATCTGGGAGATGTACCTGGGCTCCTTTGAGGAGGCTCAGAAGCCGAAATAGGTGCCCATTTGTCAGTCTAGGAGCATAAGCTCTTCACTCTTGACAAGGTCCTCTTGTGGGGAAGGTCACATTCAAATAAAAAGCAAAGCAGATGGCAGGAAAGACCCCTCTCCCCACTAGCATCAGGGGATCCCCAGTTGGCTGTGCTCCTGGGCATACAGCCCATCTCGCAGCATCAAGGCTGGCACCCTTTCCCTGGTCCCGAGTCTGATGGGCTGGGGTGAGCAGAGGACAGAGAGCTTTTGACTACTCACCACCACTCACTGAGGTGAAGGTGACCACAACTTCCTTCTAAAAGAGGCACAAGCAGTTCTCTAAATGGAGTCTCTAAAATAATGGAAATAATGGAGAACCTGGGTTTTTCCCCGCTGTTTTACTGTTTTTCTTAAAAACGTGTATGTGTGTGTCTTTGTGTGTGTGTGTGAGAGAGAGAGAGAGAGAGGAGAGAGAGAGAAGCACTCTCTTGACTGTGTCTGTTAGAAAACGTACTATATTAAAAAAGCTGGACTCACCAAATGTGAAGCTTGGCTTAAAATATGGACCATGTGGTCTATATCGGATCACTCTGGAAAGCCCTGAGGGCAAGTGGCATCTCAAAACATTAGCAGTCATCCCCCGGCAGCCAGCAAGAGGTCTGAATGAATGCTGATCTGTGCAATGTGACACACACCATATGTGATAAGAGGCTGAATATAGAAAAAACAGCACTGCTTTCAAATGTGAGCCCCAAACTGCAAGTCCCAAGAGCAGATGCTCCACATGGCATTGTCAATTTTTAATTGAGCTGCGTGTCAGTTGGACAGCTCTGTGTAACTTTGTGTCTGTGTTAGTCAGGGTGGACTTGCTTCTATGACAAATAGTCCCCAAATCTCAGTGTCTTGACACTTTATAAATTTATTTATGGCTCATGTTCTGGTCTGACACAAGCCAGAAGTGGGAAGGGAGCTCTGCTCTATGTTCATTCAGGGACCTTAGCTCCTCCTGTTTAGTAGCTGAGCATTGTGTAGGCCCTTTGTCTTCTCCTGAATTCCAGCACCCAGCCGGCAGGTGGAAGAAGAAATGGGCATGTGGAAGATGCCATGAAGGTGTTAGGGACCAGGGTTAAAAGGGCTTGCATCACTTCCTCCTGCATTGCACTGGCCACAGCTATGCATGTAGTCTCTCCAGTTGAAAGACTGGCTGGGAAATGCAGGCCAGCTGTGTGCTAAGAGGAGGAACTAGGTTGGATGGGCATCTGGCTAGACAGAATCTGTCACTCTCTGCCACTGGGCTCAGGATGAGAACCGCTGGACTGGGTACTTTACTGATGGCACATGAGTGAGTCTGCCCTGAGTAGGTTCACCACTTCAGAGCTCTGTCTTCTGTGGGAAATTGCACACTCAATCCAATGATTCTACCGTTCCTTCAATCATGCTTGGAATTCCATTTTCAGTATTCTTTCCAGAGTTTTTGAATATTCTAATGAATGGCAAGTTTTTATCCTTTGAGGGTTCATTTGATTTCCAGGAGCCCCAGAAATCATTTGGAACCAAATCTGGGAATAAGGAGACTCATGAAGCTGAATCATCTTCTTTGGGCCCAAACTGAGGTGTGACCATAAAATAAACTGACTATTGAGACAATTTTCAAAGATGAGATCCCAATACAACATATTTACAATGATAATATCATTGGAATAATTCTGTAAGGCCTCTCAAGGTGCTGATTTGGAGGAACAACATGTGTGTGTGTGTGTGTGTGTGTAGTGATTCTGTAGTTTTGGTTCAGTGTGTGTGTGTGTGTGTGTGTGTGTGTGTGTGTGTGTGTGTGTGTGTGGTGATTCTGTAGTTTTGGTTCATATGCTGCCTTTTATTCGTGATCCGTATTGGTCTTTTTTACCCAACTGAATTGAAAGACCTTCAGTAGCAGAGTTTATCTTTAGTTATAAATCATCCCAATTCATGGTGTTAAGTACTTATTATATGCCCTGTCAACCCATCTAATCCATCACAGAGTCAAATGTCTATGTGTGCAAAGCCATTTTTTAAAAAATTCAGAAACTGTGAAACCAGATGACAGCAACTGCTTCCTCAGTAGCCTGCAGCTCTGTTGCAGGTGCTGGAAGCAGAGTGTTCTAAGATACAGAAGCAGGAATCAGGTACAGACTTCTTGGATGGCCAGGAAGAGAGGAAATGGCTTGGGACAGGCTTCACTTGGATGATTCTACCAGTGTTCTAAAAAAGAGTTATTATCCATATGATTTTCTTACAGACTGAAGACACAGGAGCAGCTCTCTTCTAGACTGTTGTTTTTACCTTTCTGGGAAGGTGCCCTGGAAAATCTTCACATCCATTTTAGAATTAGTCACGTTACCCAAAGACACCCATGTGGCTTATCTTTTCCTCATGAGCAGCAGGAGGAAGCATAAGAGATAGGGGTGGACCCTGGGTGGACCCAGGAATGAATTTGGGGATCTTATTGTTCCATCATACAGCTGCATTCAGAGGTGAGGGGATAAAGCCTTATTTCTGAAAGTGGTCTCAGCTCACTGATAGAAAAGCACTGGGATGCTTGCTAAAATACAGATTCCTGGGTTCTTCCTGGACCTAAGAAATGAGATTTTCTTAGGTGGAGCCTAGGAACTTACATTTTATAGTAAACATCCCCCAGGTGGTACTCTAATGCTTGAGAAGCGTAAGTGGGCAGGCTTTGGGCTGACTTGAGTGGGACTAGCTGACTCCCTCAGCTCTGGGCTCTGTGATGAGCAGCGGCCCTCCCAGACCAGAGCATAGCTCCCTGTACTGTGGGCTGACAACACGTGGGTCCATGCTGGGGGCCGACCAGCTACACTGCAGGGAGGCACCTGCCCATGGGCCACACTGATTAGCCAGTGTCAAAGCACTTCAGAAACTCCTTCCACTAAGAACAGTGCACCACCTCACTGTGCATGTGTGTGCACGGGTGTGTGTGTTTGCAGCTGTGGGTCTATCTGTAGACATGGGTATGCAGATTTGTTGTATCTGCCACTGGCTGGTACAGCTCCTCCCTTCCCGTCAGCCCAGCCCCCAACTCCTCCCTTCCCTGCAGTCCCATGTCTCAGGATGCTAGGCACCAAACCCCACCTGAGCTCCATCTGCATCTCTTCTGCAGCTGGGGTTCTGCAGTTCATGGTCAATCCTTAAAAGTTAAGTAGGAAAATCTTCATTGAGCCTGGCATTATGCTAGACACCCATATTCACTGTCTCATTCGATTTTCAGAACAGCTCAGTGAGGTAGGTACTGTTATTACTTCATTTTACAAACAGGACACAGAGGCTGAGGAGAGTTGAGTCATTTACTTGAGGTCCCATAGCTAGTAAGTGGCAGAGCTGGATTTGATCTCAGATCATGCGTTGGTCATTGTTCACGGTCCTCATGAGACCAGCCCCAGACCTTATCCTCTAGGTCCCCAGCTCCTCCTTCACCTCTAGAGCAGATGCTGCCAGACTAAATCCTGAGGCCAAAGCAAGCCCAGGCCCTGTTGTTGTTATCAATTGAGGTAAAATCCACATAAAATAAAATTAACTATTTCAACTACCACCTGGTTTTGAAAATAAAGTTTTATTGGAACACAGCCATGCCCATTCATTCACATACCGCCCATTGCCTGTGACCGCTTCTGCGTCACAATGGCAGAGTTGAGTTGTGTGACAGACAGACCAGATGGCCCACAAAACCTAAAATACTGACTATCTGGGCCTTCATGGAAAAAATTCCCTGCCTCCTGCCTTAGGAGTCTTGATCAGGATCCAGGCCCTTGGGAATGAGTTTCCTCAGCTGTCCGTATCTCCATTAAGAAATGTCTGTCCTTCCTCAAGGTCAGTTCTCCTCCTTTGTTGGACGCCGGTCTTTCGCCCTCATGGGCCTACTCCTCCGCTACCTCCCTTTCCACTCTCGCCCTCCTGTCCCCGCCCACGCACAGGTCAGCCTGGCAAGCACACACCTGGGCCTGACTGCCAGGCGCCATCCCACTTTTCTTTCATCTCCTGCCAAATGGCTGGTATAGATGGTCGACACCTGGGTAGTCTGCCCGCTCGCCTTGTGTTTTCCCTCCTCACCTCACGATCCAACTCCTGCCTCTCACCTAGCCCTTCGCACACACCTTCGCATGGATGTCTTGGAGTTACACGAAATTCAGGTCGTCTACCTTGCATCCCATTTTTGCTAAGTCCACGTCACCCTGTTATCCTGCTGTCTCAAATTAGTTATGGTGGGGCCATCTTTGTCTGTTCTTTTTTCTCCTTACATTCATTCTGTTACCAAATTCAGTAGCCTTTTTTGGAAATATCTCTTGGGTCACTCTCTTCCTTACTCCCACTGCCAAGTTTTTGGTCCAAGCCTTCACTGTGTGTATGGTTCACCACAGTGGCTCCTGACTGGCCTCCCTACCTCCCTCTCTTTTCTGATCTGCTTGCTCTAACTCATTTTTTCAAATACTGAGAGCTCCAATTGACTCAGGTCCTTGGTGTCTGCCTTCGCCATCTTTCCTACCTCCTCTCCCCACACTCCATGTGTTGTGCTGAACACAGCGGGTCTCTGGAGGGCTCAGCACCTGTATAATGCACTTTCTTAGGATTTCTTTCCTTAGGTAAAATAACTTGCTTTATATTATACTTATTTATGGATCCGTCTTTTCTCTGTCTAATCTGCTGTCTGGTCAGGGCATATCTGCGTCATCCTCATGTCTGGGTACCTAGAGCCTGACACAGTACCTGGCTGGTATGGAGTAGGTGGTCGGTAAATGCTTCTTGAGCTGCCACTTTGATGCTGAAAGGTTACACCGAGTCTCTGTTTCCTACTGAACTAAGGTTAAGGTGATATGTTTCAACCCTGGCTGCACTGGCATTTTGTAAAAACTCCATTGGCAATCCTAATATCCAGCCAGGGTTGAGGGGCACTAGTCTAATGCCTAGTTGTCAAGGCTCTCATTCATTTCTCCGTCACCTCAGGAGTGCCTGCTCAGAACCCCCCTTGCACTCATGGACTCCTTCCCGAATTGCTCTCATTCAGGCCACACTCCTCCCGGCACCCAGACAAGGCCCTGAAGGTTCACATCCTCAGAGCACCAAGTGCAGGGCTGCTCGGGTTGTGGGGGCTCCATTCAGAGCATGAGCCTCAGAGCAAGGGTTTGTTTGACTTGGGTGGGAGGAAGAACTGGGTGGGAGCTTGTAGCAAGTGTCTGGCCTGCCTCCCCACAGGGTGGGGACAACACCAGCTTCCCTACACCAACAAATGACTCCATGTTGGCAGTGCTGGCAGAGAGCACAGAGCCTTACATCTGCTCTGTTGGTCAGCAGACATGTAACCCTGATTCCCGCCTCACTCTTGTCTGGTTCTCTCCTTAACGACGGGGATGGTGCAGAGTAGTAGGCAGGGCACTGGGCTGGTATCCGAAGACAAGTCTAGTCCTGACCTGCTGTGGGTCCTCTGTGGGCACATCCTTCCTCTTGCAGGTCCTGGGCCTACCTTAGGTCCCTACAGCTAGTCAGTGGGGTTTTCCATTGCTCATCTACACCAGGAGCCCCCAACTGCTATGAGCCAAGGCCACTTGGAAAGGGCAGAAGATATCACGAGCCATATGTTCCCACTTGCTCATGTAAAACGAAGGCCTTTGGAGGCAGAACATTTTGAGACACTTATTATCTTTTATTTGTTATTTATTATCTTTGAGATAGTTATTTATCTTTTATTGTCCACAGTGGATCAGGGACTGGGGACATGTTTTGTCTAGTGAAAGCCACAGATTCATTTTTTTTTTTTTCAAATTTTAAAAACAGATAAAGCAAGAGCCTCATAAGGTAACTATTACTTAATTTTTTTCTTTAATAAGAGAAATAATAACATGCTTGAATTTTCCACAACACTTCATCCTCTTCTCCACCACCTGACTTGGCACACTTACCCCGTGAGGTAGTAATGCGTATCAGGGGCAGATATTGCAGTCCTAACTTTTGCAGATAAGAAAACTAAGGCTCACTGAGGTTAACTGATTGGCTCGAAGCTGCAGAACTTAAGAATAGAGAAGCCAGAACAAGGACTCATGTGTTCTACATCCTACTCTGGAGTCTCTTTATAAAACATCCCACTTGACCATCTCCATCTTAACAAATAGAAAAGGTTTTCTTTTTGTGCCTGATTATGAAAGTACTACATACCATCAAAAGACACATACATGAGTGTTCATAGCAGCATTATTTGGAACAGCTGCATGTGGCGACTATTCAGAAGTCCGTTAACAATAGAATGAATATTTTCAGATGAAGAGGAAAAAAGCTGTGGGAAAGCCCCTCCATGGTCAAGGAGAATGAGGAGTCTAAAACTGCATGCAGGGTGTGAGAGAATCTCACCAGGACAATGCTGAGCAATGGAAGCTAGGCACAAAAGTCCATATTATGGCATTCCATTGGTATAATATAAAAAACCAGGTATTTTGTATTTTACCAAAGCATACTCATCTGTGGTGAAGGAAGTCAGGAGGGGTGACTGGTGCTGGGGAGAAAGCCTGGAAGGACGCACAGCCATTGTTCCATCTGACAACACAAATGTTCCGTTAGTGAAACTCACAAAGCTCATGAGTGTTTGTGGCACACCAAAGGTGCACTTATTTCTATGTACATCATATTTTAATTTAAAAAGTTTAAATAGTTGCTTGTGTTCTTGTAAGAAATTCAGACAATGCAAAGAAGTGCACATATTCTTCAACCAGTTTTAAAAATAAAACCCAGAGGATGTGAAAGCTTATTCCACAAACATAAAGAATGTGCATTTAATTTTGTGTAACTGTTTGGTAAAGAGAAGAACAAGAAAAGAGGAGAAAAAATTGGGGTATGAGTTGACTGGGAGAAAAGCAAAAAAAAGAGAGGGGAAGACAGCCTGATGGAGATGTAGAGAAATGGATGGGCTGGAGGCACCCAGGGATGCAAAGGGAGATGTGGAGAAAAGCAGAGACTGAGATATCCAGAAGCAACCCTATGGAGGAGACTCCTGCAAACAGAAAGCAATATAAAGAAAGGCCAAAAGAATTGGTCCAGTGGGGAACAGAAGAAGAGGAAACCCCTAGCCTTGCAGAATGAGGCAGAGAGGAGCAGCCAGGAGGAGTGGGAGAGTGGGGCCTAGAGGTGAGGGTGCAGACCTTGTACCTGACTGCCAGCCCGGCTGTGTGAGGGGTGCAGGTTATCACTGCTTTTGGAAAGGCGGGGGAGCTTTGCAGTCACATGAAGACATTGCCTTTGCAGTGACTCTGGATCAGGGCGTGGATGTGGGAAGTGCTCATCAAATGTATTGTTGACTGATGGAATGAAATGATGCCTGAAATCCCAGGCCCCTCCACCCACTGGGAGAACTTCCCTTCTGGGTTTTCTACTCCTTCCCTAAGGCCTTGGCTACTTTGCTTAGTGTCCTGGCATCCCAGGAATTTCCCTGCCTGCTCTGGGGAGGATTTTTCACCCTGGAAGGTTTTGCAAAATAAGACTGCTTTATCAGAATCCTGTGGCGTTGGAGAATGTTCCTGGCTCATTGACATTTACAGTGTGTAACCGATTTTATCGGAGGAATGTTGTTTGGAATGGAACAGTCCTCTCCAGTTTGGAATGGAACGGTCCTCCCCGATGGGCAGACAAGAAGCGGAAGGTCGTTTGAGGATCCACCCCAAGCTGTCTAAGCTGGAACGCAGGGCTGCTGTACATGATGGCCGGGAGCCTGGCCAAGCCATGAGCAAGCCTTCCTCCCAGGAGGAGGTCCCAGCCCGTTCGCTGCAGGATGGCGGTGTGTACATTATCACCTTGGAGCCCTGCCCGCGGGTGGAGAGGCAGCAAGGGCTCCCTAGGCTTGGGGTCCAGCAAGCAGCCCAGCTGGGCCTGGAGAAAACAAAAGACATTTCAGAAAGGGGACAATAAGACCTCTCCCATGAGGTCAAAATAGAGAGATGGGTTCACTCATTCAGCTCTTTTCCTAAACTCCCAAGGTACTGTTTCCTGGAGCTTTGAGCCCAACAGTGCCTGTGTAGCAAGTGTTCCATGGAAGGCTTGAGTTCCCTCTTCCTATAACCGTGGTGTGTCAGGGCCAGCTGGGCAGCTTCTGTCTGCAGGGGCTCTTGACATATCACAGGAGAAAGCAAAGCACCAAGTAGTATTCAGAGACTAAAACTGAGCGGGGATGGGAGAAGGGGTCAAGCAAGGTCAGTAGTTTCTGTTCCTGGTGGGAGGGAATCTGCCCTGAAGTGGGAGAGGGCGGAGGTGCCCCAGCTCAGGTCAAGGATGCTGGGCACTGGATGCCCGTCAGCAGAGGGGAACAGATTGGGAACCACTGGTGCTGCTGGACACTCTCTGCTAATCTCTGTGAGCCCTGGACAGGGCAGCGCATTCTAGCACGTTTCTGCCACTCTCTGTAGCTATTTCTAAACCCCTTCATTGTAGTGGATAGAATTGTGTCTGCAAAGATATGTTCCAGTCCTAACCGCTGATACCTGTCAATGTGACTTTATTTGCAAGGGTCTTTGTAGATGTAATCGAGTTAAAATGAAATCATACTGCTTGAGTCTGGGCCCTAAGTCCAATTACTAGTGTCCTTATAAGAAGGCCTTGTGAAGACACAGGCACACACAGGAGGAGGAAGGCCGTGTGATGATCTGGAGGCAGAGGCTGGAGTGATGGGCCCGAAAGCGAAGGAGCATCAGGGACTGGCTGCCGACCACAAGAGATCGGGGAGGGGTGAGGGAGAGCTCTCTCCTTGAGCCTGCAGGTGGACCATGGCTCTGCTGGCTTCTTGATTTGGTGCTTCCAGACTCCACATCCGTGAGAGGATAAACTGGTGTTTTCAGCCACCAAGTTTGTGCCACTTTGTTACAACAGCCCTAGGAAACAAATATATTTGTGTTCCTCAAAATTTCACATCGCTCAGACTCCACCCCTTCAGTCCCTCCACTCTGAGCAAATGGCTGTGTGTTTGCTATTTTACAAAGAAAATTGAAGTCCTCAGAAACCCAGACCCTTGCTGTGCACGTCTCCTCTTCCCTTCCACCTGTGCTATTCCATCTCCTGCTGCTTCTCAGAAACCTTATCCTGTCAACCAAAAATTTTCTCTCAGACCTTAGATTTTCTCCCTCCCAAGTAGACCCTTTCCATGTTCAAATCCTTCCACTAAAACTGAGAGAAACTGCCTACCCCGACTGGCCCTGGCAGTTACTGTCCTAACTCCCTTTTGCCCTTCAAAGTCAAACCGTCTTGAAAAGTTCTCTTGACCTGCTTGGCTTTTTAGCTTCCCACTCCTCCCAGCTCATTCCACCGTAGCTTCTGCTCCAATCACTACACTAAAACTCTTCTTACTATTGTCACTGGTAACTTCCATATTGCTAAAACCAAGAGAAATTTTCAGTCTTCGCCTTACTTGACCTTTGGGCAATGTTACACTCTGTTCGCCAAGATCTCCTCCCCTTTGCTCCAGTGACGTAACTTTCTCCTGGATTTCCTCCCACATCTTTGTGGCTCCTACCCAGCCTCCTCTCTGGCTCAGCCTCCTCTCCCATTCCAGCCACTTAAGGTTGTGTCCTCTGGGCTCATTTTTAGGCTCTCCTCACTTACTACAGGATTCTCTTCCCTGGGTGATCTCATTCCTTTGGATGTAGATCTAGACCTCAAATTTGGTCACTCCTCCCAGCTCCAAGTCTGCAGATCTAAATGCATACTTGACATCGCCACTTCGATGTCTCAAAGCCACCCCAGATCCCAGTCAAAAGCAAAGTTAATGATCTTGACCTCAAAGATCTAGTTTTTATCCACTGTTGCCCACCAATGTCCATTTAATCATGAAAGCCAGAAACTCAGGACATCTGTGACCTCTCTCCCTCATCCTCCATATCCATCAATGTATCTTAGGGATTTTACTTCCTAAAATCTCAAATCCAAACTCTTCTTTGAACTTACAGCTATCATCTTTGTGTAAGAATTATCATTTCTCACTTGGATTCCAAGAGTTATGGCATCAGCTCTTGCTTCTTTTGAAATCATTCCCCTTATCATAGCCAGAATGATGATTTCCAATTGCAAGTCATGTCACTCCTCACCCCTTTCTCTTCTCCACTCCTACCTACCTCCTCTACTTAAAAGCTTAAAATGACTTCCCTAAATTATTAAAATAAAGCAGGAGTCTTTAAAATTGGCTACTAGGGTCTGCCAATCTGTTGCTTCAAAGTCTCCAGTTTCATTTCCCCCATGCTCTTCCTGCCCCTCTGCTCCAGCCACATTGGCTTTTTTTTGGTCCTTTACATTTATTCCACTCTCTCCTGTCTCAGGGCCTTTGCACAGACTCTGCTCACTCACCTTTGCCTGATTAGAAGCCTACGTATTAATGGCCCACACAGCTTTCAGATTGTGGCTCAATCTCATGTTTACAGGGAAACCCAAGACCCTTCCACAGAAACAGTTTAACATTTATGTTCTTTTGAGTACTGTCTGTCTCCCGCAAACCTTCAGTCTCTGTGAAGTCTAAGACTTGCCCAATGCTAGCACAGTGTCAGGCACAGAGTAGTCACTTAGTAAATATTTGCTGAATGATGAAATAAAAGAAAGAGGGTATTATGTGAGGTTGTGGGGACCCAAAGAGAATATGGCCCAGAACTTCCCAGAGAGCAGCACATAGATTTATTTAGGCAGGGGACAAGCAGATGAGAGAATGAGTAAACAGACCCAGAGAGTAGCAGGGTGATGAGCACATAGCAGAGAAGCAGGCTAGAGGAGTGGTGGTGCTTAGGCCCAGCTCACCGCCCTGGATGAAGCTCAGTCAGATGTCTATGGACTGATCCTTCAGCCCTCAGCACCCTCATCCTATGAGGTTACTGCTATGGCATGCCACTCCACACTGCCACAGATCCTACAGGGGCTCTCTCCTCAGGAACTGTGCACACTTTGGGCCTGTTCAGAGTGCAGTGTGATTAAAGGCTTTGGTTATAGCAAGAGCACCACGTGGAGCACTTCAACCAGGAGAGTTCCTGCTGCTTTCCAGACAGTGGTCTCATCATAGCCTCAGACCGACCCCAGAAGGCAGCGAAGGGTAATGACTTTTCTCCCCACTGTACAGCTGGGGAGACTGAGGTCAATAAAGATCACTTGACTTGGCCAAGAAGTGAGAACAGCTGAGGAACAGAAGCTGGAGAGAACCTAAGGTCCTCTCTCCAGGGTCCAGCAGGCAGAGCAACTGACAGAGGGGCCTCTTCAGGCAGGGCATGTGCGGCAGCAGGAGCCCACAGGCTGGCTGTTGTTGGTGTGGAAGGACCTGTCATTGCTTCTTGGAACCACAGAACACTAAAGCAGATAGGCCCTGAGAGATCATGTGATCCAACACCCTTGCTTTTTAAAGGAGGAAACGGAGGCTAGAGCAATCATTCTCCTTTAACCCTCTCACTTCTCTGCCCTACTGATATCATGTGGGTAGGACAGAGAGTGCTGCCTATACAAATACCCTCTCCCCTCCTTTGCCTATATGGCTAGCCTCTATTTCCCAACCCCTTGGCAGTTTGGTGAGTCACATGACCATGTTCTGTCCAGTGGGAAATAAGAGGATGTGAAATATGCCACTTTTAGGCATGGTCCATCAAAACCTCCTGTGTTCCCAGCTCCATGTTCTTTTCAATCCTCCCTGATTGGGATGTCAATTCCAAGGGCAACTGTGGAAGCCATACATTCGAGAGTGGCAGAGTTGCTGTAGTGTGGAAGCCTGAAGATTCTATGAAGACCACTGCTGAGCTGAACATCAGTGCCTAAGGCTGTAAGTGAACAGGATGAATACAACACCTGTTTTGCTGCATTTGGAGGGCCTATTTGTTACTGCAGCCTAGCTTAACCCTAATCTAACTAACACAAGTAAAACAGGAATAGCTGTGCATAGGTTCTGACTACATACAGCATTGGGTGGTACAGACACTGGGCTTGCTGCTGGTCTCACCGTCAGCCGCCTCAGAATGTCCCCATTCTCACTTCTGGGGAGGTTAGGAATGCCTGACTCCTAACTCATGCAGTCTAGGAAATTGGTCCGAGCAGGCTTCCCACCTGTTTAGTTCTAGATAGACTCCCAGAGCTGGAATGGATCTGAGCTGTCACCTGATTTATTCCCCTGGCTCCAGACAGGTCCTCTTCTAAGCCATCTGAGGTAAGTAGAAATCTTGTCTGGATTTTTATCCTGGGAAGGACATACTACAAATATCCTTAAACACCTGTTTCATACCTCCTTGCAGCTGTGTCAGAGGTCTGAGCCCTAGAACAGCAGAGCTGGAGCGCTCCTTCACAATCATCCAAGACAATCTTTGTTTTACAGATGAGGAAACTGAGGCCCAGATCACATAGTTAAACAGTGGTAAAGTCAGGACAAGAAACAATGGCGTTAAGACCAAGCTGACTACTCTGTCCAAGGTTTTATCCACCTCCAGCTCTCTTGTTCTGTCCTAGGAGAATACAAAGACAGGCTGGGGTCCATCTGCACTGTGATCAGGCTTTCCAGGTTCTCCTGTGTCTGCCCCTCCTCATCCACAGGTTAAGTCCTAACCAGCTGATGTGAACTTGGTCATTGCTCTTAGGAGGCAGAGGGTATTAGAGAGAGATGAATCCCTGGGGCCTGCAGGGGAGCAACGTGTGGCAGGGGCATGTCTGCTCCTTGGGCCTTGGCAGTGAAGGCAGATTCTCCAGTAGGATCTCTGAATCCACACAAGAAACCTGTAAGGGGCATTTTAAACCCCTGAATGTTACTGGTTTCCTTGGAGGGCAACTCATGCCATGTGAAACATTCTCTGAGGAAGGGAGGGAGCAACAGTGATCAGAAGCTCTGAGAACAGCATCTTGCTGGTTGGGGCTTATTTATCTGTGTCTGGGCAGCTGGGCAGTCCTGCCTGTTAATATGAGAGCAGGATCTCAAGAAGTTGAGCTGGGCCATGAGAGCAAACCATGTTAATTACAGGGAGGTGTCTATATAAGTACTTTCTTGGAAAGACCTGGAAATTCCACATAAGAGTCCTGAAAAGTTGGGTTTGTTTTGTGGCTCTTTAAAAATAAAATAAAATCGCTACTCTTCACCCGATTTAAGGTGAGCTTGTTTATCCTGAGCATCCTTTATGTTTTCTGCCAGCTGACTCATTTGGACTGACTCACCAGAAAGTGGACCTGGGTCCATCTGCAGCTGCCCTGGACACCACAACCTGCTTGTTCCCCTGGAGGCGGGTCCTGGAGCTCTGCAGACAGCAACAGAGAGGAGCAGAGAAATGGGGTGGAAAGACAGGCCTTGAAAGGAAAGCTTTATTCATAGTTTCTTGAGCATCTGGTGGTCAGAAGGGGTCCCTAGATCAACTGATGAGACACCCCTGGCCCTCCAGGAGCTCCAGTATTGGTTTCAGTGGAGACAGTCTGGAATATTGCAAACTCTGAACTATGGGACCAGAATTAATGATGCCACACGTTCATTCACAGATAAATCCCTTAATCTTTGGGTCTAGCTTCAGAATCTTGAGCAAGGTATTTTCTCATTGTGAGGCCTTCTTTCTTCACCCAGAAATGTAGAGGCTCCCAGTTCTAAAATTTAGACATTTTATCCTTTATCTACTAGGAAGCGAGGGTTATTGACACAAATAGAACGTTGTTTACCAGGAAAATTTGTTCAGACTTTATCTTCTAATCTGTCCTGAAGGTTTGCATTTAAAATTCAGTGATCTCTGTGTGTGCTTTTGTTCAATCTGCAATCTGCAACCCTTTCCCCGATTGCGAGTTTGCCTAGCCCTGACTGAATTCAGTTTTCTTTTCCCTGCAGCCTGTTTGGGTGTCCTGGTGGTGACATTTCTGCAGCACTCTGGTGTGAGCCAAAGGCAGTGGTCGGATGGGGATGGAATCCAGGCTGGAGAGGGCGCGGTGGGAATAGGATGACTCCCGCTTTGGCGGCAGGGCGAGGTGTTAGGCTTGGCAACAGCGAACTCAGCACCAGCCCTGGGGTCTGCAGGAGTAGCGGTGGTGGCGGTGGTGGTGGGGAGCACATCAAATTGGGAGGGGCAGCGACCAGGCGGGGTGGGGAGCAGGGGAACAGGTTTCACTTCTCCTGCATCAGAACGCTTCGTTTAATCTGGTCAGTGCAAATCCCATTAGCCAGTACCTGCTTTTCATCGATTGATTGTGCATTTAAGGAGTTGAGAAATTCTTTTCTCCATTCGGAACACTCGGTTTTTCCCATTTCTCTCCAAATGGCAGAGCGATACGAACGCGAGTGGGGGGCGCGCGCGTGCGTGGCCGAAGTCGACCGGCGCTGCGGGTCTGCGCGCGGCCCCCGCCGGCCGCTCCGGACGCCCGCCCCCGCCCGGGCCGCCGCGCGGCCGGTGATGTCAGCCCGAGGAGGAGCCGCCCGCCGCGCCCCGCCCGGGCTCATTAGCATGTAGCGGCGCCGGGGCCGCCTCCGCCGCGCGCCCACCCTGCCTCCGGCCACCCTCCCGCGGCTCCCACAACTTTTGAGGCGGGGACGGCGCTCGCAGCGGCACTTCGCTCACTTCCCGGCCCCACGCGGCAGACGCCGCCGCTCCCCTCGCCCGCGGCCGCCCGCGCCCACCCGCGCGCCCGGCATGTGAGCGCGGCGCGCCGCCACCATGGCCTCGCCGCGCGCCTCGCGGGGGCCGCCGCCGCTGCTGCTCTTGCTGCTCCTGCTGCCGGCCGCCCCCGGGACAAGGGGCCGGACGCCCTCCCCGGCCCGCGGCGGCCCCGAGAGCGAGCCGCCGCCGCCCGCGCCCCCCGGCCCCGGCCAGGCAGGCCCCGCGCCGGGCGCCGCGACGCGGCCGGGACCCTCGGGCCGGGCGCCCCGAGGCGGGAGCGCGGGTGAGTGAGAGCGGGTCGCGCCCCCGCCCCAGACCCCTCCGCTTCCCGGGCGTCGGGGGCCCCTGCGGGTGGGCCGGGAGCGCGGGCAGCGAGCGGGGAGAGGGATTCCCAAGCGCTTTTCGCGGGTGGCTGGACCGGGGATGTGACCGGCCTGTTCCCCACCTCCTGGGGGGACACTTACCTCCCACGGTGTACCCGAGCCCGCACTCCCCGCCACCCCTCCAACACACTCCTCCCTTAAGAAAAAGAAAAGAAAAAACGAAAACCTTCCAAAAGCTCCTCCTCTCCCACCTTGAGGTGATAAATCCGGCCCACCCATTCCCCAAGTACATTCTTTTCCTATAGGTACAGAAATGGCCTCTCCAGGTACAGAGCCCGACTTTCAAATATAAGCAACTGATTTTTTAAGGGTTCCAGCCCTGAGGATATTATAAAGGACAAAGTTTGTAGTTGGAAACAGAACACTACTAGTTCACTTTAAAAGCAGAGGGACTAGAGGGACAGCGTGGGGCTCAGGGATTGAGAGGTCGAACTCCTGCAAAACAAACACTGACCCAGGGCAGCCCCTGAGCCTCTTCCTCCCCTTTCTCCATGTGGGCTGCTGCTCTATACATAGCCACTGCCGGTCCTGCTCAGAGAGGGACCCGCCTTCTCTCCTCTGGACCTTTTTATCCAGTTCCTTCTTTAGGTCTGAAAGAAATGCTAAGGACTGAGTGGAATTCCAGCAATGAAACCGTTGTGACCTTGGGAATGTCACCTCTTTTGATCTCAGTTTCTCTATCTGTGAAATGGAAGTAATGATTTCTGTTCCTTCTAGCCTGCCCAGTGGTAATGTGAAAAAATGAAAGTAAAAATAAACGGAAAGTGCTTTGCACAAAGTCAGCAATAAGGTGCTGGTAGCCACTGCCTTACTGTGAGAGACACGAGGCATATGCTCTTAGAGTTTTCCTGGAAAAGCAAGGTTTCTTGCTTTCCTGAGTATTTGGAGTTTAGGTGGAGGCTGGGAAGATTTCATCTTCCTGGCACTTCATTTAAGTTTCTCTTATCACACAAACTTTCTGGTATAGGAATTAGCTTGATTCCTGGAACCTAGGGATGCTTCCTCTGATTAAATAAAAAATAAGTTAAAAAAAAATCAGATTCTCCAGAAATCTCAACAACATTCAATACACCCATCACTGCAAAAAGCTAAGTGCTTGTGAATTTCTAAATCACTGGCACAATATTGAGAAACAGTAAGGGAAAGGAGAAGAGAAAGCTTGGAAGGACCTGCTGGAGATAACGAACCACAGTGGCTCTGCCTTTAAATCACTTAAAACAGATTGTTTTTTAAGTTCCATGAGAAGGAATCAAGAACCTGAAAGAGAACAATTCCTGGCTTCCTCGCAGTAAAGAAAATAAGGAACACTGTTGTTTGTGAGTTTCCTAAATAGCAAGTTGGGTGCAGAGGATTGAGACCATTTCAGAGGAGGCAGCCAGGACCTGAAGGCCGGTTTCTCTGGCTGGTAGTCAGGCTTTCTTAGCTGTGGGGCCCCAGTCTTATTAGGGGATGGGTTGGAGGGATGCTGACTTGCGGGGCCCTGGCTGGATGAGTCTCCTTCCTTCTCTTATGGCTGGGAATCCCCACACGTTTCAGAGAGGTGGGTGTTACAGGGGGAGGGACAGAGGCAACTGACTTGGGGTGCTCAGCAGGTAAGAACTGCGGTTGGTTGATCTCCTTTGCTAGTTAGGGCCCCCTCCTGCTCTGCCTTAAGTAACCCACACTACCTCACAGATGTGGCAGGTAACACTGCCAGTCTTGGCTTTGCAACCTTCCCAGTTTGATTCATTTTGGGAGGTGAGAGCCATGGAGGCTTCAGGTGCATGAGGCTATGGAGGAATGCATGTGAGAGTCCCAGAGGGCAGGTAGGCAGGAGCCAGAGTGGTCCAACATTTTTCTTAGAAGGTCCTTAAGAGGGTGTCTCGTGATACCCCCACAAAGACTTCCTACCAAGCACCTGCTTTCCAGCTGATCTAAGGTTGAATCTCAGGTGGGATGTTAGAAAGGTGAGATTAGAGGAGAGGAAATTGATTACCTGTGAAAACTGCTAGAGCTATTAACATGGCTGGGGACCCAGGCATCACCCATGCTCCCTTTTTGGTAGTGGCTCAAAGAAGGTTACTTAGGGAGAAAAAGAAACAATGAACAAAAAAGCCAGCGTTAAGTGATTTCAGTGAGTCCATGTTTCCTAATAACTTAAGAGGATATTACTCTGTACCCTTTTAGTTTGGCCACCATGTATCCCAAGGTACAATTGGTTATTTCCCAAGGCAGTGATGTCTTGACACTGAAAGGTCCATACTGTGTCCCATGTGGATATCTGCACCCCTGGCAGATAGCTGCCCAGGCTCTTCACTATTCCTGTGTTTGGGAGGTGCTTGTGCCTGCTGGTAATGCGCTCTGGACTCTTACAAGTAATGTGCTTCATCTGATTGCTGGGGAAGCTGCCTGCAGTCCCTTCTGCTGTGGGGATGTGCCTGTCCCTCATAGCTTGGGCTTCCAAATACACAGTGTCAACAGCAGGGACCAGAGGTGCCTTTTTCTTCCCTGGGACCATTTCTAGCCCTTTTCCTCTTGGCAGAATTCTCACTGTTGAGTAACTGTGCTTGCATTCCATCTGTGGGTGGTTTGACTGCATTAGACTGCAGGTCCCTGGACAGCAGCCCCCCATTTGTGTAGCCATGGGTAAGCTTTTGTACGCATCCAGCACCCTGTTGGCTGTTCAGCCATTGTTTCAGCCAGTGGAGATAAAGGATCCTGAGCCTGGAAGCTTTTCTTTTTCTCTGTGTGTGTTTGTGTGTGTGTGTGTGTATTTAACAACTCATGGCTTCTGAGCCCCAGTTCTGAGTGCTTAAGTTTATACACCTTGATTTTTGCAATTCATAGGTCATACTTTAATTGTGAGATCTGCAGATGAGAGAGGAAAAAAGGCTTAAGTCATAATGAAAATCAATACAGAAGGAAAGAACTTTCCCACCCAAAAGGGAAATGACGCTGAGTAGCTGAGCAGCCAGCCCAAGGAATAATAATCTTAGAAAAATGGAGCTCCCTAGAGGAAAGGAAGCGCTGTGAGCCCAGCCTCTTCTGGCCTGTGTTACATAGTTATCGCCTGAATTGCTGTAACTTTGTGGGCCAACTTTGTCATCTAGCGTTAGCTGCTGGGAGAACCATTAAACAGAGCAGTGAAGACCTGGGCTGGGCAGGAGGGGCTTTCTTCCAGATGTGGCCGCCTTTCCCTGCGGTGGTGGTGGGGATTTCTGAGAAGTCCCTTTGCTTTGATGGAGAGTGTCCCAAAGAGGCGGGGTGTGTAGAAAGGGACTCTGTGTGGTGTGTGTGTGCATGTGTGTTTAAAAGCCACATCCGTTTAGCCTTGCAAGAGCCCTTTTATTGCTTCTCTTGGTGGGTGCAAATTCTGAACTGGTATTTTCTACCTGAGAACTGTGTGGTGGGTAGAGAGAGAATGAAAGGTGTTTGATGCCCAGCTGGGCAGCTGTTGCATCCCTAATCCTGGGGAGCTGGGGAAGGACCCTCTGCCCTCCCCGTGGTCTCTGTGGTCTCTGCTTCCAGCAGCTCTACCCTGCTGGCTGACAACAGTGTTCTTGGAGTTAAGTTGTTGTCTCAGAGACGTTCAGAAAGAAAAGAACAGATGGCAGTTGTGGTTTCTTTAGCCCTTACTGCCTTCGTCAGTGGCTCCCTCTGCCCCCGCTGCCTTTTGTATGAACTGGAGGCTTGGACTGCCATAAGTGTCCCTGCCTCTGAAGAATGGGAGGGTAGCAGCAGGGAAGCTTTGGTCTCTCACTGGACTTCTCTGAGCACCTGCCGGCGGTCTGATTGGGGCTTTTGCATTCCTCATCCCATCTTAACCCGAAAAACAATCCTGGGAGGGATGAAATTTCCCTTCTACAATTGTGGAAACTGAAGCCTGGTGAGGTTAGATCACACAGTAAATGGAGAAGGCAGAATGTTAATCAATTTGATCATATCTGTTTGTTCTTTCCCAGTATCCTCCGTTTTGTCATGGGTAAATGCGGAGAGTTGTGTTCAAAGACCTTCTCCAGTACATTCTTCTTCCTCAGTCCCTTGCTCTTGCCTTTTATTAGAGAGCAGGGACCAGGAATGGGATGAGAGATGGCGTGAGGTGACAGTGGTGATGCGGACAACCTGCAGAGGAGAGATGCGAACAAAAAATTTCATTTGGAAATTGCTGGAAACAAGACCACAAGCCTTTATACATGTATAGAATGATTGTGGATTATGCCCTATTCATATGCTAATCCATAGGGAATTAATGTCATAGGTAGCTACATTGATTATCAACCAAACCAAAATGAATTGGTGACATTCTTAATGGGCTCTCTCCTGGGAGCATGGCTGACATTATGGGGCAGTTGTTGTGAATACCTAGTCAGTGGGAGGAGAGGCTGAATGGTACCTCTATTCCAGTGCTAGAGAATTGTTTTCTTTTTAATGTCTGTGCCCACTTCTACACACTTGCCGTTCAACTTGCATAGACAGAAACAAATGTTTCTATCCTGTCTTTTCCCTCTTCTCTTGCTGGAGCATGGCAGATGTCTCGGTCTGTGTCATGCCTGACCAATTTGTAAATCAGAAGCTGTTCACTGAGTCCTTTCTGTGTATGAGGGGCTGCGCCAGGTATGTGGAGGCTGTAGCACAAGTTGGCAGTGCCCCCAGGAAAATGGGCAGTCCTGCTGGAGCACAAACTTGGGAACTGTAAAAACTGACCTAGTGATGCATGAGTGATTTAACTGAAGAAATGTCATTAGAAGATCACACTGACCTAAGAAATGGTGTGGGTGGAGATGGTCTGCATCATGCACAGGGAGAGGGCTCTGGGTAGGGAGAAATGCCAGGGAGAAGGAAGGGGTTGTCTGGGAGGTGGAGCGACAGAGAGATGGGGAGGGAATTGGCATCAGCAAAATCCGAAATATTGGGAAACTCAAAACCTTTTAATTGGGAGTGGTCAGAAACCCTGGGGAGAGCACTTGGGGAGACTGCTTAGGCTCCGGGATAACTGGGGTCATTGTAGACTAAACGGGAAAGGAGGATTAGGACGGTTGTGGAGGGCTTTCGAGGCGTTTGTTTTTGTCACATCTGCACTGAGGAGCCCTTGACAGCTTTGAGGAAGGAGCAGGGTCGTTTGCTTGTTCTGTGTTCATCTGTGCTTGGTGCTGGGGCCCCTGTATATGCCACCATACAGATCTGCTCTCGCTATAGCCCATGCTTACATCAGAAATATCAGCATGCCAGCAGGCATTGTATCCAGGCTCTGGGAGGAGAAGACTGAGGGTGAGCATGACCTAGAACGGGGGTAGCAGAAATGGAAAGGGAGCCATCCAAGGGCCCTTTAAGAGTAAGGCAGGACCACCTGTGAGCAGCTGGCTGTGGGGATAACGGGAGAGGGTGGAGAGGTGCTGCTTTGCTGTGAGGGAGGCTGCTTAGGTGCTGTCACTGTAAAGCTGGCAGCTTTCCTGAGGGATGTGTTCTGCAGACAGCTGAGATTGTGGAAGTGAACTAGCGAGAAGCTGGGGCTAGATAGAGCCCGGAGGGGCGAACTTCAGCAGCAGTTGCAGCCGCTGGCAGGGAGGAAGCCGGCTCTGGCCAGGTGGAGAACGTCCAGCATAGGTGGTGAAGAAGGAGGGGAGCCTGCCCTGGAGCCAGCCCAGCCTGAAGGCGCAGAGAGGGCCTGGCAGTTTGGAAGCTGGCTGTGGAGGGGCGAACAATTAGATGCATGAAATGTGACGGTCCATGAAGGTCCATGTGAGTGAACATGTATGCGCCTGGACTTGTCTCGTCTGAGTGAAGAGGAAGAGGGAGGTGGGGAGAATGAGGCCTGAGGAAAGGCCGTTGGATTGGTTCTGAGAAGTTCAGGGAGTTCAGGGTGCAGGAAGAAGGCTGCTCATCGTGTGGAGACTGCAGATGAGTGTTGGCCTCCCTGGGCAGGTTCCCAGTGACGTGAAAGAGTAAAAGCAGAGAGAGCCAGAACTCTTGATTCCCACTGTCTAAACCTGTTGTCAACTTCTGACTCTTCCCATGTCCGGATTTGGCAACACAACCCACCTAGTTACTTACACGAGAAGCGTGGAAACCACCCTCTGCTCCTCCTCTTTCCTCATCCTCTACATTTTTTTTTTTGTCAACTCCAGTTGATTCTGTTTCCAGAATATATCACAAATCTTCTCTCTTCATCTGCACTGCTCTTTTCTGTTCTTTGTGTCTATTCATGTGCTTCCTCTAATCCATGCCCACAGAAGCCAAAGTGACCTTAAAGTGTACTTCACGTCACCTCACTCTCAGGCTGCAGGCCCTCTAAGGGCTTTGCATGATACTTAGTATAAAATCTGGACTCCTGCTGGAATACAAGGTCCCCAGGAGCTGACCCTGCCAACTCTCTGGTCCTTCTTTCTCCACTCCCCTCTTCTCACCACACCAGATAGATGTTTATTCATGCCAAGCTCCGTTCTGTCTTGGAGACTAGACACATGGTGTCTCCTTGCCTGTAGGGGGACCAGCCTTCCAGGCAGAGGGAACAGCTGGTGCAAAGGCCTTGAGGCCAGAACAAGTTTGCATGTTTCAGGATTGGAAAGAAGGAAGGCCTTGGTGGCTGGGTCACATTGGGCCAGGAGAACCATGCTAAGAAGTTCAGATTTTATACTAGGTGCTGTGAGGGGTCTTAACAAAGGAGTGATGTGGACTAGATTGGGAAGACAGGAAAGGAGGTGAAGGTGGGAAGCTAGGGCTAGTTCAGCACCTGACACATGGTAAGCGCTCCTGGTTTTTGTTGCATAAGTGATTGCAAAAGGGGAATATGGGTCCAGATGCAAAAGTTGCAGGTGGCAAGAGGAGTGCATGCTTGCAGTAGTATCTCTCTGACTGAGCTGCCTTCATGTTCCTGGGTCATCAAAAAATGGGGTGGGCTAGCCAATACCTTCTTCATACTTTACTCCCCAGTGCAATATGACAGTGGTCTGGACCATCTCCTGCAGATGAGAGACAGGGTAGAGGGGCTGCCATTGGAGCAGAGAGTCCTGTCTCCTGGCTGTAGTGGGATGATCTCTCGAGTCAAGGGTTTGGATGTACGTCTCTGGTGTGTTTGCCTTTTGCTTGCCTTCCTGCTTTCCTGACAGCCCAGGAACTGTAGAGGATGAGGACACATCTCTCCCTCAGCAAGCAAGGGGGCCCCTGTTCCCTGACACTTGTTTCCCCTGCCAGACCAGCGCCCCTCAGTCAGCCCAGAGAAGCCTGCCTTGCTGGCAGTCAGCAGTGAGGCCATAAGGTGATACTTCTGGCTTAGGCTTAGGATGAAGAACTAGTGTTATGGTATTTCCAAGCTGCATGGCTGTCTGTTTTTTAGAATTATAGCTTTCATTTTTTCTGAATATGAAAGTTTTATGTGTTTATTATATACAATTTGGAAGTTATAGGAAAGTAAAAGAAACAAAATACCACCTAATCCAGTGGCTAGAAATGCATTAAAACATTAGCAATTATTATTTTTCATTTACATGGAATATAAAATTTTATATATATAAATGTATAAAATATATGCAAAGCATTTAAAATGTATTTAAAATATAAAATATGTAAAATGCACATGTACATATATACCCAGTCTATGTGTACACCCATATGAATATCCAGAGTGGATGCTGTTCCATTATACTGTAACTTTTTTCCCCCCATATTTCTTTTCTTTATTGGACATATAGACATATTCTGGTTTTCCACTATCAAAAACAATGCTGTGGTCTTTGTGTATCGGTTTTGTATATGTCTCCAATTATTTGTTTAGTGTTAGTTCCTGGATGTGGAACATTGTAAGATTCTGGACAATACTCCCAAATGGTCCCTTAGAATCATACCAGATCACAACTGTCACCATCTTTACCTGATTATGTAGATCTCACCAGATCCTGGTTGTCACCAGGTATTTTGATTAAAATGAATCCGCTTTCTCCACCTTTCTCTCAAACACAGAATTTTCAGATAGTGGAGGGTATGTATGGGTGGTGGGAATGGTCAATCACAGCATCTCTCTGGCAATCTGGGGCTCCACCTCATCCTCTGGTCTGAGACAAACTGAAGAGAGGATGTTTTGGTGGGTGACTGGCTTTGTATGGTGCCTGACCAGCAGGAAGCACGGTGGACACTGCTGATGGAAGTGGATTCCTCCAGGCCAGTTCAGCAAGTTATCCACCATGGTTGTGCCAAAGGTAACTACCTCTGGGCAGGGAGACAGTCTAGCAAAGTGCTTTGGCAAAGTGGCCGGGCAGCAGAAGGAGAACACAGGTATTTTAGAAAGAACTGGAATGCAAAACTTGGGATGGGGCAAGAGAATGCCACAGAGACCTCATGTCTTTCTAAATTAGAGCCTTTTCAGTGGCAATAATTGATCCTTTAAATTGTGGAGTTCTAGACAAATCACATTTCGGTTTTAGGTCTGTAACAACATTTTGAGAATTGTCTTTACATTCAGAGAATCCTTGACTCTCTAGAAGGGACCTTAAAAGATTCATCTTTATTCATTAAATGACAGGAAGACTTATTTCCAAAATAAAGGGATGAAGGGCTCACGTTGTTTTGCCTCATCTACTCTGGTTGATTTCTAGCCAGCGTCAGTAAGTTTCACTGTGCACAGAAACTTTTCATCTCTTTGTTCAGGGCATGATGCAGGATGTGAGGTCACTTAGATTGGGAGATTATCTGACAAATCCAGGCACTTCCAACTAAGTGAAGTGACTCCCTGCAGCTCCTAGACATGGTTATTCTGGAAAAGGTTCTGGAAACCAGTGAAGCAGTTTCACAACCATGACAGTGATAGTTAGAGCTACAGTTTGGGGTGGAAATGGGCTCCAGCAGCCTGGAGTGGCTAGAGGTGAAAGCTGGTCTGGAAGGTTCAGGTCACTTTGTCACAGTGAACTTTGGGCAAACCGTTTCCACCTCTGGGTCTCCATTTCTTTGTCTATGAAATTAGAGGTTGGTCTATTCCATGCTAAAAGCTCCCTTTCTGAGAGGGCCCATCTTTATCCTGTGAACACCCTCCCCACTTCCCCGATGCTGGCATGAAGTGTGTGGGGACTCAGCACCTGGCTTCTTAGCTCAGGGTCTGGGAGCTGCAGGAACTTGTGCGAGGGACGAGGACAAGGATCTGCAAGTGCACCTGTGAGCCCGCCAGACCTGCAGCTCCTCAAGAGGAAGACCAAGTTATATCTGTCCTTGTTCCTTAGCACCTAGCACAGGTCTTGGCCCTCGAGCCTCTGTCCAACTTACGGCTGCCCACTGCCCAGGTGGCATAGTGCCTGCATATCTAAGGCTCCTGTCAAAAGATCTCTTAAGAAGCTGACAAGACCATCTGCAAGGTCAATAGAGGCTCTTAAAGATGGGTACATTGCTTGTGCTTAACATTTTGGTTCTGGGGTACTTGAGCTTCATGGTCCTGTTCTGGCTTCCCTGTCATGTGAAAGCATTTGAGGAAAGCTTACAGGTCAGATGGCATGGTGGGCAGGCCCTGTGTCCACAGTTCTGTGTTGTTGGGGGCTTGAAGGGAGGCTTTGACCTCGCTGGAGGCCCCAAATAATGGCAGCCCGCACCTCTCATTCCCGGGAAGTAGCGTGGCTGCTGGGGCCAAGGAGATGGATTCAGTGAGTTAGACAAACTTCAGCTCAGCATCTTTGGTAAGCTGGGAGGTGAAAAGCAGTAAGAGAGACGGGTGAATGAGAAGAGGCGGCAGGCGGGGTCAGGCTCTCCGCCTGGCCCTGTGCCATCCTGGGCCCTCTGAACTGAAGCAATTATGCTGGAGGAAAGAGCAGCAAGGATAGAGGGGAGAGGCCCCTGGCTGTCATCTGGTAAGATGTCATTCTTTGTGCAAGGTCCTAACTAGTCACTATCACACCCAGTACTGTCGAAAACCACTCCGTTTTCCTTCCCTGGGTGGTAAGAGGAGATGGAAACAGCTTCATTGTGGAGCCAGGTTTTAGTCCTGTAGTCTCTGGGGCCACCAGGACTCTTCTTATGCCATGCAGGGAGACTTTCTGGGATCATCTTGCCGGGGTGCAGTGAAACCCTGCTGGCTTTGCTGTCACAGACCCGGGGAGGTCCCAGCTTGGGGGTCAGGCAGCCTCTAAACCTGTGCCACTGGCCATTTGTGGGAATTTATAGGCTATTTAGCCTCTCTGTGCCTTCCATTTCTCATCTGTCAACTATTAATAGGCCCTACTCAGAAATATAAGTGTCATATGCACCCTGTAAGGCAGATTGCTGGTGCCCGGGCAGGAGGGCTCTGAACATACAGCTCATGATGATGCTCCTGAAATGAATGCCTATCCATACTGACCTTTGTATTGATGACAATACCCTCTTCACCTCCAGGCTTATTGGATAGGGTACTGGTTCTTAATGCAAAGAGCTCAAGTCCACCTTCCAAGGACCTCTGTTACCTGGTCCTCTCCCACCCTGGGCCCTGCCAACCTCTCCTCTTGGTATTCCTAGAACTCTCTCCATCCTTAGCTTCAAATGCAGGGAGGAAGGAGTAAGATTTGAAGCTTTGAAGTTAGACTAAGGCCACGGGCTTCACCTGTAATCATCTGAGACCACATTAATGCATATGAAGCAATTAGAATTCAATAAAAACAGTATATGAGGTGTGACCCCAAAATAATAAGCCTTTCAAAATCGATCATACTAGGACCTCTGTGGCCAGTGAGTGTCCTCTTTCAGGTTGGAACCTTTAGGGTTACTGATTCTCAAAAGCATTTGAAGGAGTTGGGAGCCAGCTTTAGAGCCAGTGCATGGGCTGCAGCAACTAGCTGGTGTTTCTCTGCAGTTAAACCTCCGCCTGGATCCACCGTGTGGTCACTGTCTCAATCGCCTGCATCAGTCATGAGACTGGGCTTTGACTCTTTGTTTCCAAAATAATCCAAATCCATGTCCCTTGTGATAACTCAAGAGAATATTCTTCAGGCTTTAGTGAAAATTGGAGAATTTTATAAAACAGCTTGAGTAGTAACGTCATTGTTAGAGTAAGTATGGTTTTAATGGGACCTCTTTGAAGAGGATCGTGCTCATTGGGTAGGCAAATTCTTGTGGTTTGTTAGGAATTGTTTATAGACCAGTCAAGCCTTGTGGTAACGGAGTGCTGCTGTCTGTAGCTGCTGGCAGCGTTAGAGGAGGACACCAGTGGTGGCTCAAGAACTCTGACAGGTCAGAGGACTTTTGGTCTTAACCCCTTCACTTTCTAGCTGTGTGGCATGGGACAGCTGCCTAATGGCTCTGGTCTTACTTTCCTCATGTTAAAAATGGGGATAATAATGTCTATCCTGCTTCTTTAAGAACGCTTTTGAGGGGGAGCAAATACAACTGTGACTGTGAAAGCATTTTCAAATGTAGACATAGCAAATAATTAGAGTCATAGTATGATGAACTGACTCTCACCTTGGGGAAAGCATGTTGCAGGTGTGAAACAAATTAATCCATGTGGATAAGCTTTGTCAACATTTGTGCTATGTATGTGTTAGTAATTAACGCTTCACAGCCATGCACTGGGTTTATTATTACTCTAAGTGGTGTGGGGCTTCATGAAGGTGGATGCCAGCAGGGTGAGTAGGAAGTAGGAGGAGAAGGTGGGGGGAGGGAGAACATTCTAGGACATCTCAAGAGGCCTTTTTCAATCCCCCATCTCTCTGTCCTCTCAGCTGCCTGTGGTTGCTGTGAAGAACTTTACCATTGCCTCTTGCACCACCAAGTGGGATGTTCTTCACAGGTGTACCTTTGGCCTCCTGCCTCCAACTCAGATCAGTGAACATTCATTGAACACCTCCTGTGAGTCACAGTCTTTCATAAGGGACCTAGAAATGTGATCAAATAAGTTACCTTGTGTAACAAGATTGAACAATAATTGAAGGGAGAGATTCTCTGGGGAGGGCTTCTTGGAAGTGGTGGCCTCTGAGCTGGTTGTGTGAGTCAGATTTTGCCAGAAGGCTAAGGGGCAGGGAAGACCACGTGGCTTCACCTAATTCCTCAGAAGGGCTGATTCCCACAACCACCTTGCTTCCTACTGAAATCCAGCTCTCTGCCTTCAGCTGCCTGCCAGGCATCTATACATAGTTTCCATGCTTTACTTTCAACCTAACAGACAACGGCTATACAGCAGACATGCCACCCCGTTGTCACCTGAAACCTTCCCCCCTTTTTCTGTTTCTGGTCCCAGCAGTCTCTGTCACACATCCAGACCTTCCACAGTCTTGCTGCCTTTTCTCACCCACCTGTGATCACCACTGACTCTTCCCTTCCTCCCTCCCTTCCTTCCTTCTTCTGAATCCTGTCTGTAGGCTCAAGTCCTGCACAGGCTGTCAAGGTGGCACATCCCTGTTTGGGTCCTGAAACTGCAGTTTGGATCCAGGTGTCAGGAGGGAGACACCCCAGAGGCCCACCTGAGGAGGCCTGCCTCTCCCCTCTGGCTTTCCCTTTGAATATGTTACCATTTCTCCATAGCTCTCTGTATTTGTGTTGCTCTGTCCCTTCCTGCCTCATTCTTTCTCTGTTTCTGTGTTTTTTTTAACTGGACTTTCTTTGGAGTCAGACAAACCTAGACTGGGGGTCCCATTCTCGATTTGCTGTGTAACCGTGGGCAATTTCCTTAATCTCACTGCACCTTGTTTCCTTATCAGAAAAGCTGGGGTAACAGTGGTGCTCGCCTCCCCGGGTTGTCTTGGAACAAGCCATTGAAATGTTTAGCATGGTGCCTGCAGGGAGCAAATGCTATCTACATTTGGGCTGCATACGAGCAACCATAATAATTATCCTACTGTGGTGGGTGTCTTCTTATAAAAAATTCTCCATAGCCTTTTTTCTCTCTCCTTCCCTCTGTTGTTTCTCCCTTTGGTCTTATTTCTCTTTTCAGCCCCCTTCCTTCTCCTTCTATTTTGTCTCTTTCTCTTAGCTGGCTATGGCATGCCACTGATTTTTAAAATATTGGTTATATCTGCACCGAGTGTCAGGTTTCTCAATCGTAAGTTAAGAAGCTCATTAGTAAACTTTTAATTTATCTCTTTAAATAAATTTTACTTACACACGCCGGGGCTCCTGGTGGGCCCACAGTGAGCACCCTACTCTGTGACAGGGTGATGGCAGCGAGCACGCTTCCCTCCCTGCCCCAGTCCAGGCCTCGGGCCTTTGTGCCACATCATTCCACTGTGTACATTTTTGAACATTGTAAGCTTTCCAGATAAATGATGCGTCTATGATTTCCTTAGAGTCCTGGGCCACTTCACACAGGTCTGTAGAGTAAACTAACTGCAGATCATATAAAAGCCAGCCGCCAGCGCCGAATGTGTGTTTAAAGTCCAGGGCCACATCTCATTATGTTGGCCCTGCACACGCCCCGGTAGCAGGCCCAGCTCTTCCTGACCCCCCTCCCTCTGCTCCTCTCCCCCCTTCCTCCTCGGAACCAGGATGTTTTTCCTTGCCTTTTTATTGTTTCGTTAACCTGGCAGGCCTCCTTTGGTGGAGTCCTACCACCAGACTTCCTCTCTGGGTGTGAGCGAATGTTAGTTAGGGTGACAGCCTGGGGGGCAAGGAGGCCTGCTCCCAGGGAGGCCCAGCCACCTCCCCCCACCGTGACCTTCACCTCCAGGTAGCACAGGGAGCTGCCTCTCCAGCCTCTTTCTCAATTTTGCCTGTTTGCTAAAGACCCTCCTCTTCAGCAGCTCTGCTGGATGTTGAGTTTTCAAAGGGTGAGGGGGCAGAGACAACTGAAGCACAAGGCGCCTCCACAGAAAGCCTTTCTGTTTAATTGAGTAGGAATCTTCTGACTGACCCTCAGGCTTTTACTCAAGGCCTTTTTTTTAAATCTATAGAATTATTTTTAAAGCAAGGACTGTGAGGTCACATCAAGGTCCTTCATCTTTCTCTCCTGCCTGGGCAGGCTGCCTCCCTCGTAGCCCCCCAGGGCCACCTCCCTGAATTCTGTTTCTGGAAACCTGACCCCAGCCAGACTCGGGGGCTCCGGGTCAGCCAGACCTGGGCCACAGCTCAGTCCTGCAGGCCTGCCTCTCCCCAGAGGATGCTCAGCTGGACAAAAGCCCGCTTTCTCACAGGCAGGGGAGGATAATACGCCTTGTGAACTTTAGGCTTTTTGTTACTGGAGGCTGTTCCAGGGGAATCTTTTTTTAAATATCAGATCATCGGATCTCAAGTCCAAACACTTCTCAGTGTGTCTGGTTTTTCTATAGAGCTGCTCCTTTCAGGGCAAGAGCAAGGAAGGAAAAGAAACTCACTGAGGGCCCCAGACAGTCCAGATCAAGCGCTGCCTTTTGTTCACACAAACTCATTTGGCTCCTAAACGTCCTCCACCCAGAATCATTACATCCGCAGCAGTGTTTCAAAACAGCCCAGAGTGGCCGAGCTGAGTAGGCAGCTGCCTTTCTGGTGAGATCGCAGCCACCTTCCCCCTCGCCCCTCAGGTTCCTGCCTGCCCCCAAATATCCCAACGCTGCCCTGCAGCCTGAAATCCCCCTCATCTGGAGGATTCCTGAGGTGAAGGCAGTGAGGCCGCCCAGGGCCTGCTGTGGAAGGGCTGGGATCAGGAGGCGTGGGCAGCAGCCTGGGAGGGAAGCTGGGAATCTGGTCTCAGCCCTGTGCCTTCTGGACTCCCAGGGCACCTTCTCTGCCTCCTGGGCCCCTTCTCACAACCCCACAATCAATGTCACAGGGATTTATTTACATGGTTTGGTCCTCTTTGGGAAGTGGTCAGCTCATTGAGGCAGATTGTGTGTGGTCAGTGCTCAGTAAATATGTTTTTTTTGTGTGTGGTAAAATATACATAACTTAGAATTGACCATTTAAACCATCTTTAAATGTACAGTTCATTGGCACTGAGCATATTTACAATTTGTATAGCCATTACCACCACCCATTTCCAGAACTTCATCATCCCAAATGGAAACTCACTAAGTCATGACTCCCCATTTCTCCCTCCCTCCAGCCCCTGCTAACCTCTATTCTACTTTCTGTCTCTGTGACTTTGCCTATTATAGGCACCTCCTATAAGTGGAATGGTATAACGCTTGTCCTTGTTTTGTATCTGGCTTATTTCACTCAGCATCATGTCTTCACAGTTCACTCATGCTGTAGCATGTGTCAGATTTCCTTCCTTTTTAAGGCTGAATAATAGTCCATTGCATGTCTCTATCACATTTTGTTTATCCATTTATCCCTTGATGGACACTTGGCTTGCTTCCACCTTTAGCCCATTGTGACTAATGCTGCTATGAATGTGGGTGTACAAATATCTGTTTGATTCCCTCCTTTCAGTTCTTTTGTGTATATACTTAGTGGAATTGATGGATCATATGGTAATTCTATATTTAGTTTCTGAGGGATGGCCAAACTGTTTTCCACAGTGGCTGCACCATTTTACATTCCCACCAGCAAAGCACAAAGGTTCCAATTTCTCCACATCCTTGCCAACACTTATTTTCTATTTTTTAAAAAATAATAATCATCCTAATGAATATGAAAGTAAACATCTTTGTTAAACTTATAAATGCTACTTACTGGCTATATTGTGGATTTGAGACTGTTACTGCTCCCCTTGGTCTCCAGTCCTGTCATCCGAGGTTGGGACTAGTTGGTTGCTGTGCATCACCTTCGGAGACGGATGGGGCACCAAAGAGAGCCCAGGTGATTTCCCAACTTTGGCCAGAATGAGTGATACAAAGCACTCTGCTGCTAGCTGGGGAAGCAGGCTGCATGCCGGACATTAGTTTGGGAATTGCTGGCTAAGCTTCTCTCTCTTCAGTCCTCACTGCGTTTCTGTTTCCGTGGTTAATTAGGAAAGACACCAGAATGAAAGAGCTGGGCCACTTATTTTCTGGGTGACTCCAGGCAGGTGATTTTGGTGCCAGGCCTCAGCTTTCTCTTCTGTAAAATGGGCCAAGATTCCCTATTTTGCCTGCCACTCAGAATGTCAGGATCTAACCAAAATGATTTAGACCCCTGAAATCATCTTATGAAACGTGCCGGGCAGATTGTAAATGTGTAGGATTTCTCAGTTTGATCTCTGAGAATGGGAGCAAAATTTCATTCTGTAAAGTTCTTGTGGACAACATCTTGCAGTTTACAGCCACCCCTTTACCAACAGGGGAATTCAAAAGGGAGGGGGACTAATAGTCTCTCTCTCTTTTTTTTTTTATTTTTAAGTGTCTTTTATCCCCTTGTGTAAGCAATTGAATCTTTGGAAAATCTTTAAAAATTGCAAAGAAACCCACTATCATAGATATAAGAATGCATGCTGGCACATGCAGCCAGGTCGATACCAGGCACCCAGCACCACAACTCTAAAGAGTGTTTCCCAAGAGGAGAATCCCAGGAAAATTCTGAGGGGTCAGTGTCTTGCTGTTCCAGAAGCTCCCCTCCTGAGCCTTAACCCCTAGCAGTGTGATCTTGGTCTTCCATCTACCAGCAACCCTCCGGGAAGTCCTGGAGACGCTTGTTGTCTGATCTCTGCCTTTGTGCTGCCTGGGGTCCTTGGCCTCTCCCTCTGCATCTCAGCTCTGTCTTCCTGGCTCCTGCCTTTAATTTTGTCCTGACCTTCTCATCGTCTGCATCTCTTTCTCTGGCTCTTCTCCCTTAATTCAGTCCTTGACCCTCACTTTTCCACTCATGTGCCATCTCCTTGTCCTTCCTCCTAATCAACAGCCCCAAATCCTTCAACTGCCTATCAGACATTTCCACTTGGAAGTTATCACCCCAAACTTCATATTCTGAGTACAGGCTTTCTTGTCCCTCAGACACGTTCTCCATTCTGCCTCTCCTCTTATCATCCTTTTCATTACACACAAAAACCATCTCTGAGAAGCTGATTAGGAAGTCTTCTTGCTTAGTTTTCCAGCTAATAACATGCAGCTGTTGTCCAACCAAGTCTGTCTGATTCCAAAGCCCATGTGATATGCACCATCTCGTTCCTCTTAGGGGGAAACAGGGCAGTGCCATTGGGTTTAAGGCTGAAGCTTGAAGCCAGTGGGACATTGCTCATGCGTCACTGTTTTGAAGCCACGTATCAGAGGATAAGCTGGGGTGTAATGAAATGAGACCTGGGTTCAGATGGTGCCTCTCGGCCATTGAGCTCTTGACCTTGCATAATCACTTAATCTTTCTGCCCCTCAGTTTCCCCAGGTGCCATGATACCCACTTGACCAGCTGTCATGTGCATTAAATGAGATAATGCATGTGACAACTAATGGCACATGGTAAGCACTGAATAGATGTTTGTAAAATCTGAATCTAAAAGGAGGGAAATGAAAATAAAGGGCTCCTGCTTCAGCTGTGCCCCAGAAACTCAAGACTGTAGCTAGCAGCCCTGACACAGGGCCCTCCCCGTGGGAGCTGGTGCAGGGCGGGGGCGGGCTGGGCCCTCTGGGAGGAAATTGCCTCTTCGATGACACAGCACCCTCCCTGTACACACCCACTCCACAGCTCAGAAACAATGCAAGTTGAAATACCCCAAATCATGGGGTGGGTGGTGAGGAGCTGACTGTGGCAGCTGCTCATTAGGAAATCCTACCTTGGCTGGGCTAGCATCCCTGATGATGTTAGTTCACAAACAGATGTTTTGGAACATTCAGACACTACAGAAGTGGAAGTTGTCAACATGGGGGGATAAAAACAGGCAAAGCAATAAAACTCTCTTGTTACTTTAATCTCCATTCATGGTACCAGGGAAAGTGATGGCCTGATACGGGGAGGCTGAGTGCAGAGGTATTTCCAGCCCAGGAGGTAAGTGGGAAGCTGGGACATCTAAACTGTACGAGGCTGGTTAGTGGGGCTCTGGTGCCATGGGATGTGAGTGGGGTTTGAGCCATCACCTCTGACCATCTGGGGTTGGGGACAGGTGAGGTGGTCAGTGCCAGCCTCTGCTGAGCCTCAGGGTGCCCCTCCTGCCCCAGAGGCTGCCACTGAGTGTCTGGGGTGCTGCCTCCTCTCCTCACTCCCCACCTGGCCCAGCCTTTGCAGCCTCAGTCGCGCCTTCTCCTTTCCATTTCTCCAGGGCCCTTTCTCTTCATCAAGAGTAACAGCAGGTTCCCTGACACCCTCCCCTGCATGTGGTAGGTCCCTGTTGGGTCTACTCTCGGTACTCTCAGGGTTTAACACTGCTGACTAGGGAGCCATGCCACACACAAAATTCAACCACACAAGTCAGGGTTACTGAAGGAGTCACCCTTGGACTTAATAAATATTTAGCATTTGAGCCATCGTTCTCCCTGAGATGCAGCATGGAATGCTGTAAGGCACTTGGTTGTTCAGACAAGACCGGCAGAGGGGTTGGGCTGGGGTGCTGCCTGCCCCAGCCTGTGTAGTTTGTTAATCCCTTTTCCGAGGAATATCCAGAGTTAAGCAGGGGGCAGGAGGTACTGTTCTTTTGGAACCCCAGGTCGGTGACATCAGGGGCTTACCATGCTGGAGACCGTCCTGGCTCTCACCCTGTGTCCCAGTTCTCCCTGCACCTGCCAGGAGAGTGTCATGGGGCAGAGCTGGAGTGAGCCACATGCTGCCCCACCAGCCCCTCAGCCAACCTCTGTCCTGTCATCAGAGTGCACACCCAGCTTCCAGGAGGGCCTAGGGCCCTGGGCTGCGTGGGGGCTTCCAGCTCTGAGACCAGCTCTGATCTGCTGCCTGGAGAAGCACTGGAGACAGAGCCACGATCCTTTAGCAGTATATGCCAAGGTCCTCCCCAGAGCTCTTTGTTGGGAGTTGGTAGACCTAAATCCATTTAATAACTGTAATATATACGGCACTTACTGTGTTCCAGACAGTACACAGTACCGTTCAAAGCTCTCACACGTGTGCTGTTACAGCCCAGTGACACAGGTACTGTAACTCTCCCTGTTTTGCAGATGAAGTCAAGGCACAGAGAAATCACATTTCTCGCCTAAGGTCATAGGGCATGTAAGTGGTAGAGCCCGAATGAGGTGGGAGAACCTTTACATAGGAACCACAGATTCACAGGCCTGGGTAAAGCAAGCCACCACTTCATGTTATTACCTCCTGTGTTCCTGGGGGATGAAAGGGTACGATCCCCAGATAGAGAGTGACACGTAAGATAAGAGTTTCTCAGCAAACCAGGTAGCTGTGACACCTGTGCCTAAGGGCCAAGGTGGCACCATAAGCCAGCAGGTCTCCGAGGTCAGCAGAGGCCGGCAGCAGCAGCATTGCCCACAGTGCGTCTGGTCTCCAGCTGCCCTGGAGGAGTGGCCATCAGCACCCGACCTCCGTCAGGGCTCTTGCTGAGACTGGTTAGGCATACAGAGGCTGAGAGACGCAGACACAAGTCAACTCATCAGGCCTTCAGCTGGGTGTGTCATCGAAGGCCACACGCAGGCTTCTTCAGAAGTGGCACTGGAGCCCCAAACCTCATACTGTAGAATTAGCAAGTGGCATGAGCCAACTTTATGTTTAAAGTCTATAGGATTCACCCACTTAGGGGGCAAGTCTGGGGACCAAAGAAAGCCCATTACTAGGCGTCCACACCTGGAGTCTTTTTACCAAAATACAAACCTTTTCTTAGGAGACACTTTTTTTTAACAAATATTTTTAATAGCATGGGATCATATGGTATATACCATTTTGTAATTTCTGTTTTCATGTAACAATACAGGGTGAGCATAAAACATGTCTAAGACTATGTCAATAATATATTTTGATCAGTCCTGTAAAATTTTGTTGTCTCATAATTAAGTTAACCGGCTCCCTACTGCAGAATTTAAGGTTGTTCCCAATTCTCATTATTATAAACAACGCTGTGGTAAACTTTATGCCTGAAACTTTGCACACTTCCGTAGTAATTTCCTTGGAATTTATTTCAGAAATGGAATTCCTGGGTCAGAATATATGCCTATTTTTAAGGCTTTTGCAAAGAACTGCTAAATTTCTCCCTAGAAAGAATGTGCCAATTACATTCTAACCAACATTGATGAAAGTGTCCATTTTCTATACTTACAGTGACATTAGATATTATCATTTTTAAAAATCTTTGCCTATTTGATAGGCAAAAAATCAATATGTTAAAAATTTTAAAGGTCTTTTCTAGTTTGGATTTGTAATTTATAACAGTACTTCATGTATGAATTTTCCATTTACAATCATATTTTCTTTTGTGAATAGCACATCCATGTTTATTGTCTATATGTACATTTTAGGAATTTGAAAAACTTCTTCATGTTAAGAATGTTAAACTTGTAACACACACTGCAGACAGACATTTACCCCAGTTTGTTATCCAACTTTAAAAATTTTTTATTTTTATCAAACTTACACATAGTTTAAAGAGCAAATATGTTTTATAAGGCTTTTATAAAAAGCCTGGCTACTCCGACCATCATCGTTTTCTGCTTCCCAGAATCAACCATTTTCAACCCTTTAAAATGATTCTTTTAGTAATTATGTCCATTTCTCCAAATAACCTGCTTATATTGCTGTTTATTGATTCTTTTTTTGGGTTTTAGGCAATATTCATGTATCTCAATGGAAATTTTATATCATTCCAAGCTCCACCAGTTGAGTGAGATACACTCTATTCTTTAGGGTCAACTTGAGGAACTTCGAAATGCGTTTTTGATACAGCTTTAAGTTACCCTTTCCCACAACATGATTCTGATCATCCACTTCTTGCCTCATGTGTTGTTATCCAGTATTTGCTCTGTCTCTTTTTTTTAATCCCCCAAGTGAGGAATTATTATTTTATATATTTAGTGTTTCTTTAGACTTATGTACATACTTACCATTTTCTTTGCTCATTATATCTTCTTGCATCTTATAGCTTGTCATTGAGGATTGTTCTCCTGCTTGAAATGAATTCTCCATAATTTCCTTTAGTGGAGGTGGTTGAAAAATTCAAATTTGACTGAAAGTGTTTCTATTTTGAAAGATAGTCTAGGATGCTTCACAAGGAGTTTTGCCTAGTACACAATTCTAGTTTTTTCTTTCTCAGCACACTGAAAATATTTATCCACTGTCTTTTGTCTTCTACTGTTCTGTTGAGAAATCAACTGTCTGCTTAGTCTAATTGTCTTCTGTAGATGATTTGTCATTCTTCTTCTTCCTGCTTGTTCTTAAGACCTAGTTTTTGTCTGTGATTTTCTGCAGTGTCACTACAATAGGGTTTATATTTCTTTATTATTTAGCTTCCTAACGATTTGCTGGGCTCCCTTACTCTGAGGATTCATACTTTTTATCAGTTTTGGAAAATTTTCAGCCATTTACCTTTTCGGGTATTGACATTGCCCCTTTTTCTCTCTTCCCCTCCTAGAACTCCAGTTAGATGCATGTTGTGCTTTCTCACCCTGTCTTCCTTGTCCCTTCACCTCTTTTTCGTATTTTCTATCTTCCTCTCCCATCTGTTTTATAATTCTAAATTCTCTTTTCAGCTAATCTGCTGTTTCATTTCCTAATTTCAATTATTGTATATTTTTCACTTGTAGAATTTCCACTTAAATTTCTTTCAAATCTCTTTGGCTATTATTTATAGTCTATTTTTCCCTCATTTTCAATTTCTTCTTATTTCTTTTCATGTAGTTTTATATGCTTATATTCTTTTTTCCAATATTTCCAATATTTGAAGTCTTTGCTTGTCTAGTTTGCTGACTTTTGCCCAAGGATGCTTTTTTCCTTGTATATTTTGTGGCTTTTGACTGTGAACTCTTAGCCCTTAGAATTTCATCAGTAAATGGTAAAATTGGATTGAAGGCTCGTTCATCCAGAGAGCATACACACTTATTTCTACCAAGTACCTGGAGGCACTGTATGTCGGGACCACTTTTTCCTCCCCGTTAATAGGACGTGCATGTGTGTGTATTTGAAATGTAATTTACATATCATAACATTAATTATTATAAGGTGTATAATTCAGTGGTTTTTAGTATATTCACAAGGTTCAGAACTGCTTTTAAATACATCCTCAGCTTAAGGTTTAAACCACATAGGTATTGTGGATTGGTCCTGCACACTCACATGTAAGTTTTACAATGACAAATTCTTGGGTGAGATTTATTTTTCTTTCACCTAGAAGACTCAAAGGTCAGATTTCCTTGCTGTTCCCTTCTGCAGGGCAGGTTTGTTTCTATTTGCCTAACATGCAAGGAAGGCATCGTCCTGGCCCCAGCCTTGTACAAGATTTTCCTCTCAGACTCCCTCCTTCAGAATTTTGTCTCCTATCACCTGTATCCGTGTGGCCATGGGAACAGAAGTTCAGGGTCACAAGTGTTGAGCAGGTGTCCCAGGGCAGCTGCCAGCTTTGGAGTTAGCCTCAGAAGATTTGATTCTTATTTTTTTAATTAAGGTATTATTGATATACACTCTATGAAAGTTTCACATGAAAAACCAATGTGGTTACTACATTTACCCATATTATAAAGTCTCCCCCAAACCACAGTGCAGTCACTGTCCATCAGTGTAGTAAGATGCCACAGATCCACTATTTGCCTCCTCTGTGCTACACCGTCTTCCCCATGAACCCCCCACACCGTGCATACTAAACATAATACCCCTCAATCTCCTTCTCACTCCCTCCCTACCCACCCTCCCACGCCCCTCCCCTTTGGTAACCTCTAGTTCCTTCTTGGAGTCTGTGAGTCTGCTGCTGTTTTATTCCTTCAGCTTTGCTTCATTGTTATACTCCACAAATGAGGGAAATCATTTGGCACTTGTCTTTCTCCACCTGGCTTATTTCACTAAGCATAATATCTTCCAGCTTCATCCATGTTGCAAATGGTAGATTTTGTTTCTTTCTTATGGCTGAATAGTATTCCATTGTGTATATGTACCACATCTTCTTTATCCATTCATCTACTGATGGACACTTAGGTTGCTTCCATACATTGGCTATTGTAAATAGTGCTGCAATAAACATAGGGGTGCATCTGTCTTTTTGAATCTGAGAACTTCTATTCTTTGGGTAAATTCAAGGGATTCCCGGGTCAAATGGTATTTCTATTTTTAGTTTTTTGAGGAACCTCTATATTACTTTCCACAATGGTTGAACTAGCTTACATTCCCACCAGCAGTGTAGGAGGGTTCCCCTTTCTCTGCATCCTTGCCAGCATTTGTTGTTCTTAGTCTTTTCGATGCTCGCCATCCTAACTGGTGTGAGGTGATAATCTCATTGTGGTTTTAATTTGCATTTCCCTGATGACTAGTGATGTGGAGCATCTTTTCATGTGTCGGTTGGCCATCTGAATTTCTTCTTTGGACAATTGTCTGTTCATATGCTCTGCCCATTTTTTAGTAGGGTTATTTGCTTTTTGGGTGTTGAGGCATGTGAGTTGTTTATATATTTTGGATGTCAACCCCTTGTTGGAAATGTCGTTTACAAATATGTTCTCCCGTACTGTAAGATGCCTTTTCGTTCTGTTGATGGTGTCCTCTGCTGTACAGAAGCTTTCTAGTTTGATGTAGTCACATGTGTTCATTTTTGCTTTTGTTTCCCTTGCTCAAGGAGATGCGTTCAGGAAGAAGTTGCTCATGTTTATATTCAAGAGATTTTTGCCTATGTTTTTTTCTAAGACTTTTATGGTTTCATGACTTACATTCAGGTCTTTGATCCATTTCGAGTTTACTTTTGTGTATGGGGTTAAACAATAATCCAGTTTCATTCTCTTGCATGTAGCTGTCCAGTTTTGCCAATACCAGTTGTTGAAGAGGATGTAATTTCCCCATTGTATGTCCATGGCTCCTTTATCATATATTAATTGACCATTTATGGTTGGCTTTATATCTGGGGTCTCTAGTCTGTTCCATTGGTCTGTTGTTCTATTCTTGTGCAAGTACCAAATTGTCTTGATTACTGTGGCTTTGCAGTAGAGCTTAAAGTTGGGGAGCATAATCACCCCAGCTTTATTCTTCCTTTTCAGGATTGCTTTAGCTATTTGGGGTCTTTTGTGGTTCCATATGAATTTTAGAACAACTTGCTCTGGTTCATTGAAGAGTGCTGTTGATATTTTGATGGGAATTGCATTGAATCTGTAGATTGCTTTAGGCAGGATGGCCATTTTGACAATATTAATTCTTCCTATCTGGATGTTTCCATTTATTGGTATCTTCTTTAATTTCTCTCATGAGTGTCTTGTAGTTTTCAGAGTATAGGTCTTTCACTTCCTTGGTTAGATTTATTCACAGGTATTTTATTCTTTTTGATGCAATTGTGATTGGAATTGTTTTTCTGATTTCTCTTTCTGCTAATTCATTGTTAGTGTATAGGAATGCAACAGATTTCCGTAGATTAATTTTGTATCCTGCAAATTTGCTGAATTCAGAGATTAGACCTAGTAGTTTGGGGTGGATTCTTTACAGTTTTTTATGTACAATATATCATGTCATCTGCAAACAGTGACACTTTAAATTCTTCCATACCAATCTGGATGCCCTTTATTTCTTTGTGTTGTCTAATGCTGTGGCAAGGACCTCCAGAACTATGTTGAATAAAAGTGGAGAGAGTGGGCATCCTTGTCTTGTTCCTGATCTTAAAGAGTCACTTTTTTCTGGCTTCTCCTGAGAATAGTTTCTCCCATTGTGCCCAGTTGACCAAGAGGATAGAGAAAGCTTCTTCAGACTCTTTCACCTCCTCTTAGGAGGCCAACTTGCCTCTGCAGCTCAGGAAGAACAAAGGGAGCCTGACACATGGGTCACTGCTCTCCACAGCCCCAGTCTCCAGTTGACCTTGGTGGCTGCCCCTGGGAACATCCCTCTCTCCCATTTCTGGCTGTGTGTTGGCCTTGCCTGTCTGGGACTGGGCCCCAGAGGAGGCCAGGTGCCTGGATAACTTCCCTCCCCCTTCAGGAAGCTTCTGTTAATTATTACTCGTAGGAAACAGAATAGGAAACATGAAAACAGTAATTCTCAAGGCATTGGGGAAGAAATGATTTCCTTAGGAAAGTTGGTCAGAATCTCTTGCAGAAGATTTTATAATCACCACTTCTCTAACCCTGATAAGTGAGATTCTCCTTGTAGGAGAGAACCAGAGGGGAAACTGCTGAAAACCACTGATCCGGAATTGCGCTATGCAGTGGAAGAGCCACTAGGCCACATGGGGCTCTTGTGCTCTTGAAGTGTAGCTAATAAAATACCCACTGACTTTTAAAGGCTTGATACCAAAAGAATGCAAAGTATCTCAATAATTTTTATCAGTTATGTTTACATCAGTTGAAGTATTATTTTGAATATGTTGAAGTAAACAAAATGCTACTTAAGTTAAATTCACTTCTTTTTACTTTTTAAAATGTGGCTACTACAAAACTTAAAGTTGCATTTGTGGCTCACGTTATAGATCTCCTGGGCAGCGCTGATCTGGAAGATCCTTGTTCCTTTGGGGGTTCTGAGTTAGAGCAGATGGGTGGGATGCCAAGTCCAACCCGAGAAGGCTGCTCTGTTGCTCTGGAGAGGTCTGCACAGGGCCTAGCCACAGCTTGGAAGCCAGAGCCAGACCACTGCTGGGGGTGCCAGCCCCTGAGAGACAGCACAAAAACAAACAGTGTTCTAGGAGCTGCTGGGATAGTACACTTGTGATAATTTGAGTCGAGCTGTAGATTCTGTCTGCAGCCTCTGCTGGTCAGGTTGTTTTCACCTGACTCGGGGACACAGACATGACTTCATTCATCCCTGAAGATGCATGGTGCCCACGGCCCCCAACCTTAAGCAGGAAGAAAAATGTCATTCCCAAATGGGAAAAATAAAAATGGGTTTTTCAAGGACCCATGTCATCAGCAATAACCTCAAATGGTCCTTGTCCTCCTCATTGCTTTCTCCAGAGTGCCCCCTAATCAGCACGTGCATTTCATATCCACCTTCATGTTAGTTTGGACACACAGGGAAACAGCTTTTAGAATGCTGTTTTGGTGCTGTCTCTCAGGGGCTGGCACACCCAGCAGTGGCCTTGCTGTGGTGTCCAGGCTGGACCACATGCAGACTTCTCCAGAGTAACAAGACCACCTCCTTGGGTCAGACTTGGTGTGCCACCTCCCTGCTCTAGTCTGAACCCCCTGCCCTAACAAATGGCACTTGATTCTACATTTGGTTCCCTCTGTGCCCACTTTTACCCCAACTTTAATTTCATCCTCACAGCGTTTTTAACTGATACCCTCTTGCCATTACCTTGGGCGATAAGGACATCAATGATCAATTAAATCTATTTTCTGACTAATATAACGTAAATACATTCCTAATTTACAAACTTCAAGTACCAGCCCATATTAATAAGCAACATTTCCTCAGCTTCCCTGAACCGGAACTAAGGGAGAACAGGAAGATTTGTTCAATCTGCCTCTCCAGCGCTCTATTCTTCCTGCTAAGCCCAGTGGGAGCTGAGGGGCTTGGGCTTCCAGCAGGCTGCCTGGTGACTTGGACAAGGAGCACGACCTCCCTGCCCCTCCTTTCCTTCCTGCAAAGTGGGGAGAGTAAGAGCACCTACTTCCGACATTGTGCAAGGACTGAATGAATGAGTGCACATCAACTGCATGTTAGTATTTGGTGCACAACACAGATACACTTGTTTAACAATATGAGAAAATAGTCTATATTCTATTTTGAAGCTTGTTGTTTCAACTCAGTAATACCTGTAGAGTATCTTTATTTTATTTTATAACAGTATTTTAATGACCTGATATTGTGCTTTTATATGAATATATTGTACCTGGTTTAAATTGATCTGCTATAGGATTTTTAAGTTTTCTTTTTCTTTCCCTCCCTTTCTTCCTCTCTGCTTTCTTTTTTCCTTCCTTTCTCCCTTCCATTCTTTCTTTTTTGCTATTGTAGACAATGAGGAAATGAACATCTATGCAGCTAAATCTTTGTCCACATTATTGAGTATTTCCTTAGGGTAAATTCAAGGAAAATGAAATTACTGCATCAAACCTATTTACATAACTAAGGTTTGGGTAGTGTTGTCAAACCCTTGACATGTTTTTCTAGAATTGTCCATGTCACCCTCCTGCCCATGAGAGTAGGTGTCAGGATTAAGAGCTGCCAGCATCCACCCTCCCACCGCCCAGAAGGCACAGTTCCCAGCGACGGGGCTCACAGTGCTTCCTTCCCTCCGCTCGCTCCTGACCTCCATCCCCTGCACCCGTCATCCACCCAGATGCCAGAGGGTCCAATGCTCTTCCCTGAGCCCCATGCTGATCTCTTTCTAGCAATTCTCATGATTTATTCACTTACTGTAAAATGTAATCCTATGTAGTATTGTCACTTCATGGTTTGTACACTGGATTGCAAGGATAATTACACTGGGAAAAAAGAAAGGTGAAATTATTCTACGTGAATCTACTTCTTTACTCAGATATCTCGTCAGGGCTTTTCTGAAGGTTTACTTCTCCTTTCCGAGGCCAGCAAGTTTTCACTGATGCATTTTCTTACTGTTTCAGCTCCTATAAGGAATCACTGGTCAGAAAATAACACTGAGCCCCACACAGAAAACATCACCTTTGATCAGAATCAAGTGGACTTCTCAAAAGTGGTCTCCAAAGAGGGTGTGGTGGGTCAGACCCCAGGAAACAGCCAGCCTTCTTCAAATGTTCCAGAAGACTTTACTCCACAAACTGAAGCAACAAATGCTAGAGGAAGAAGTGGCTCTCTAAGGAGAGCAGATTTCACCATTTCCCCTGTTGGGCCTGAGGAAGCAACAGCCCTAACTTCTCAGGGCGTCACTTCAGGTGCGTTTGTGCTGAGGATGTTCCTTTCATTACTGTGTGTCCAGTCCTGGAAAACAACATTTCTGCCCATCCCCCCCCCGCTGCATCCTGGGCAGGGGTGGATCAGACCTGTGCCTTGGGCTCCATCTGTGGCACACTGTGGTTCACTGAGTTATAAGTCTAGACTGCATTGAAGTGCAGATTTGCTGAGAGGCCTGACCAGTCCTTGGAACCTATATACTCCATGGCTGGATTGCCTCCATCCAGACAAGGTCCGGCGATCTCGCCACACTGCAGGCTCAGAGGCACCAGTGGGGTGGGCTGCATGTCTGCGTGTTCTTGTTGATGTGGTTCAAATGGCTATCCTTGCTCCCAGGGGCACAGCTCAGCAGCTTGCCATTTTTAGCAAAGCGTTTCAAGAAGGGCTGGGGTAAGATCTGATTGAGGAAGGGAAGACCCAGAAAACTGGCACTAAGTAGGTGCCTACTGCTGCACACCAAGATGTCTGTTCTCCCCATTCTCACAGCAAGCCAGTAAGGTCACATTATTCTAATTTTAGGTGTTTGGAAACTGAAGCTAGAGAAGTTAATTAATCCAGTGTGTGCAGGTCAAACCACTAACAGGTTTCAGAGCTGGGATCAGAGCCTAAGTCTGTGTCTGAGCGAGGTGGGCAGGGATACCTGAGGAATGGGATGCCTGGAACGTGTGAACGCAGATACAGAGGCAAGAGGAAAGCGTGGCCTCTTTGCGGGGTGGCAAGGCCAGTAGCCTCCTTTGCTGGATGGCGTAAGTCACACCCAGAGGAGAGGACGTGCAGGTGGGCCATTGTGTGGATGGGGTTAGGGACAACGATGGAGTGATGGAGGGCTTTGACAGCCAGGCAGTTTAGACTTGGTGTGCGGGGAGGTGTCACTGAAGGTTTCTGAACAAGGCAGTGACATGATGGAAGCCAACCGGGCAGGACTCACCTGGCAGGCAAAGATGTCTAGGCTGGGGAATGGGGCAGAGGGAGCCTGGAGTCAGGGGGACCGCCCAGAAGACACAGAAATCCAGATACCAGGTGCAGAATATGGCCGGTGGGGCCTCAGGGATGGAGCAGAAGGCACTAGTAAAGACTCTGCCCAAAGGGAACTGATACTATTTGATAAAGGCCTAAAAGTAGCAGATGAAGCCATCAAAGATGACCCCATGGTTTCATGCCCTAGTGGCAGGAGATCTGGCTGGGGGACTCAGTGCCATAAGAAGTACGTATGACAGCATTGTATGTTGCATTCATGAATGATGGGTATAGCTTAGAAACCACACATGCTGCTGCCTGGCTTTGTCAGTCACCCAGATATTGGGGATTTGGTTTGTGTTGAACTTGTCTGTGTTCAAGTAAATTGTGGGACCATCTTTTGGGATATGAATGATGAGTTGTGATGATCAGAAACTGATCTCTGATTCCCTGTCAGCTGATGCTTAGCCTCATTGAGCCCCTCTTCTGATAAGTTCAGCACAAAATGCTAAGTGTTTGTGAGCTCTGAAAACAGTCTTTGTCTTGGTTTGTGGTCCCTCATTCAGGAGTTAATTTTTCAAAGAACGAATAATTGCTCCTAATTTCCTGCCATGTCTATTTCATAGAGGTCAGAGAGGAGCCCAATAAGAGACTATTCAGACCTTCGGAAGTGTGCTGGTGGAATTTTAATTGTTGCTGTCTGCTTTCAGCCTTGGGAAAGCATCACCTGCCATCCAGCAGTTCAGGGTTAGAAGGAAGAACTGCCCCTTCTCACACGGAGAGCATGACATTCCAGGGTCCCCTAATGAGGAGGAAGGGGCTCCCAGAAGAAGTGACTGTGCACACTCAAGTGGCTGCCACTTCGGGGCTGAGCCAGTCCTCTCTTCCGGCTTTGGAGGTGGGAGAAGAGACCACCCCTTCCAGGAGAAGCTCCTTGGAACCAGAGCTCTCCTGGCTGCCTTCCTCCAGGACCCTGGCTTTCTCCCCGCCCTCAGACCATTCCGCAGGTGAGTACTGCTATCCCAGCTTAACCCTGGAGAGTCATTCAAAAGAGAAATAGACCGTGTAGTCACAGGGACTAAGGACGAGGGTAACAGAAGTGCCAAGTGTTGGGGCAAAAGGACAACCTGCACAATTTATCTTGGTGTTGAAGTTCATCTTTAAAATATCTTTTAACTGTCTAAGGAGGAAAGTAATTGTTTGGTGGCTGCTCTGGACCTGTCTGTCCACCAACTGCTTTTCCCTTTACTCACTCACTCACTCACTCACACCTCCCCAAAGTGTTGCTATGTGTATTCTTGCATATGAGGCCACGTTCTTGAGTGAACATAATGGTGAGCATCATGTCATTTGATTAGGAGTTAAACTTGTAATTCTTCATTATTGCAAAAAAAGTTTCTTTTAATGGCAGAGGGAACATAGAAATACATTTTTCTAGTCATCTTTTTTCAAAAACCAGTACAGTGCAAGTGTTTGCAAAGCTGCCACAATGCCATTTCCATTCCTGGTTATCAGTTAAGTCTCTGCTCAGGTGTTCCACCTCCGTGAAGCATTTTCTCAACCCTTGGGTTCTCTGTGCCATCTACCTTGTCACTAGGTTATCTAATGCCTGTCTGTTCATTCAGAGGGACATCCTCTTCAGAGCACAGGCTGCTGTTCCTTCTTTTAAGTTCCCCACCTGCTGAGAGGTGAGGAGTAATGGGGATTAGGAAATATGCCCAAATATCACAAGGCCCATCCAGCTGTGGGCTGGAGAGAATGTTGGAAACTGCCCATCTTTTCTCTTCTCTGAGATTTTACTCAGAGTCCGACGAGCTGCATGCGTCCTTATCCCCATGCCACTGGGAGCAGGGCAGAGAGGGCTGGGAATATCCTTGGGAAGTAGAGGTTAGGTTGTTTCTGAAATGGCCATTTCAAAATTTTTATAAGAGATTTTTAGAAGTACTTTTCAAGACTAAGGGTTTGGGTTTATGTTATTAAACCACAAACTGAACCAGAAGTCCTTTCTGTAATGCCTACTTAAAGCAGCCCATTCCTCTTCCATGGACTCTGTACAGTTTCCTGCTGACTGGGTATGTATATAATTTATGATTCATGTTTTTAGGAGATTACTTTTTAAGATTATTTTAAACACTGTTAGATTGGATAAAATATATGATCCTTTACAGCTTCAAAGTTCTGTGGTTTGATGATTTACAACCAGCTTTACTAAATGGTGGAAAGGAAGCATTTTCTAGGAAGCTACATTTTGATTCTGGTCAGGGTCATTTAATATTTATAACTTAAATTGAGCCCATTATTGTGGTATATTAGAAAATCAGTCCATGTTTCCAACTTTACTGGATTTGACTCCATAATCACCTATATTTTTCAACATTAAAAAAGTAATCATTCCTCAAATTCCTTGAGCATTCATCCTTTTAGAACCTTATGCTTTTAATTTTTGAACAGTTCTACCACGTCTTTCCTATTTCTTGAGTGTTTCATTTGAGCGTCTCTCTTCTGTCTTAGTGAACTGGGTGTTCAGTGCTTGGTAGAGTCCCACCTCCCTCATCAATACTGGAAGCCCAGGCTTTGGGCACTGTTAAATGAGATATTCAGGCATCCAGGGCTGTCTGGACCCAGCCTGATGGCCTCCCATCCTCCTTGCAGAGATGCAGAGAGCACATGCACAAGACCAGAAACCACATGGGAAACAAAGTTCTGCTTTATTTCTAAGGCTGGGTAGTACCTGTTAACCTGCTAACCAGAGCTCTGGTACGCTGCCGACTTCCCCTTAAATCTAAATCTTGAGATTTTACTATCCCTTTCTGACCACAGGATCCAGCTTTAGGCTCACAAGCAGAAATGCTGAGGGAGCTGGAAGGCCTTGCTGGCAGAGCAGGGTCACCCAGCCCAGCTGGCCACTCTGTGGGAGCACAGAAGCAAAGAGGGAGTATGGCAGGTGTGTGTGCCTTTTTACACTGGGCCACTCCATCACTAGTAAGTGTGATCCAGTGGAAGCCCTGGCACTTGGACCAGTCTGATGAGTGATGTTCCTCACTAGGTGAGCACTAGGATGGCAGGAAAGCCCCGGGCCTGGCCGGGGAGGTGGAGCAGAGCTCCTTATTTGAATCATAATAGGATTAGAACACATGATCCTAAGAACTTTCTAGTTGTAGCATCTAACAGCTAAATCCAATTTTAAAAAGAGCTCAGAAGCCATTTGAAATTGTTTTTCTTGCTCTTTTCATCATTGTATACCTTTCTGTACTTTTCCTGTATTCTGTAATGACCATGTACTATTTGATCATTAGGGGAAAAGTAAGTAATGCAACTAACAGAGGAAAAAGTTCTCTTTTAAAGGCGGAAAGAGATATGTGTATGTTGAATTGTGTGAGGGTGGCTACCATTGAGCACTAAATTTAGTACTGAGCTTCCTGGAAACCAGAGCATGAAAGGAAATCGGGTGGGGCATGAGATTGTCGTCAGATAAAGTAAGCATACAATTTCATCCATAGGCGTAAGTGTTTTGGGGGCAGTAAATTTGAGACGGAATGCTGAGAATCATAATAGAAAATGCCATCAATTGCTGTTTTGTGGAAATTATGCTAATGTTCTTTAAAAGGTGGTATTTTAGATAGATTCTCATAGTTGCTGAGTGTGTAATAATGGATCTCAGCTCATGAAAATATACTTCTGTGAGTAGCTGAGCTAATGTGGCCTAGGTAAATTGATTTGTGGTGATTTCACTTTGTAAAGGAAGAAAGCATAAATAGCTCAGAAGAGTGTAGATTTAGCATATCTTTCTCAAATATCAGCTGCTTCAGCTAAGTTTTTGGCAAATTCTGGATAGCAGTCAAGCCAAGGTTGAGCATTGTGACACATGCCTGAGGTTCCAGTACATTGTGTTGTGATTAAAGAGTGGTCCATCCACTGTTACCAGATGAGTAGACCTTCTTTTCAGCTCTTGTTCCAAAGATTAGGGAACTTGGCTTGTTTCCACTCCCAAATGGATGGTCTTCCCGTTTTTGAATGGCTGCTTCTAGAGTAGAAATAAGCAAGGAAGGACAATTATTGAAAAATCAATAGTGCTGGCCTGTTGATTAGAAACATGGTAAATTTCCCCCTAGGTGTATTTAGCAGGCACTCTTTTAGTAGTTTAAGTGGTGGTTATAGATTAGTTTGGCCAAACTTTTTCTCCTTTTATTAAGAGGCACTGCCTCTTTAGAAGTATTCACACAGCTTCATAGCTTTATTGTGAGAATTAAATAAGATTATGTTTATAAAGTACTTAGCACAATGTATAAAGGTGTATATAAAGCAGTGGTGCATCATGATTATTTAGTAAGTCGCAGCCTTTAATAATGATGACAGTGAGGTGATGAAGCCATACTCCACAGAGCCCTCAGGGTGAGAGAAAATGCAGCCTTTTTCCTTTTGGGACTTTCAGCCCTGGTGACTCCTGTAGCCATGTTTCTATGGCCATTGATTTGCTGGGTAGGTACTGGGACTGTGTCCAGTAGAACTGCCACTTACATCAGATCCATGATGAAATAATGTAGTGTCCTGGGAATACACGGGCTTTGAAAGAGCACCCAGCAACCCAGTGAGGCTGTAATTTGGAGGACTTACACAGTAACTCTAAGGAAGTTAGGCCTCAGAAGCTAAGTGGTTGAGTGAGGATTTGGGGCATATCTATAATATTGTTTTCTTTATATTGTATTTTTATTGGTTTGTTTTTGTTTTTAAGTAGGGGTAGGTTTAGGTAGGCTGGACTCTGTTTTTGTGTCAGTCTTCCTCTTCCTTGTTTCAGTTACAGGTTCTGTGGGTCCCCTGCACCTTTATTTTGTCATCATTAAGGTCCAGTGACCAGAGCTGCAGGCTCCGTTCTAGGTTTAGCTGGTTCTATGGTTTGTACAAGAGTAACAGGAACCTTTGTGTTTCCTGTGTCTTTCTCTCTAATTAATACTTAATATTTATTTGTGCTTTTGGTGACAGCTGCACATAGGTCTGGTTTTTAAGGAACCATTTATATTGAGAACTTCCATCTTCCCTTTCTGGGTTGTAATTACAGCTCCAAGCCTTGCATTATACAGGTACAGAGTACTTTTTATTATTTCTGGCTTAAAAAGAAAAAAACCATGCTTTCTTTCCCTGGATCTTGCCTGCTGTGTTTCTACCCACTCACCAAGCTTTCCTGAAGTTTATTCCTGTTTGGAATGAGGATTTCACTATGCCCTTCTGAGGGTCTGTTCTCAGGTGTCCTTTGGAAAGTTTTTTGTGGAAGGGAACCATTAGTAAGCCACCTGTACTTCTGTGGAGTGGACTGTGCATTTTGACCTATGAGGTGTAATTCAGTTCTCGAGGTTCTTGACAATCCAGTGTCTGCCATCTCTTTCATCAGAATAACTGCTCCCATCCTGGAGTCCTTAATATCCTAGAGGCCCATTAGAATGTGTTAGCTTGAGAGCCAGTCTCCAAAGCCCAATGAGGGTAACTACAATAATGGAGCCTGTTTGCTCCTGGATGGATAGAATTAAACCAAACCGGTGTGTTAACAGTGAGTATCTCCTGCTGATTAGAAGCTCTATTAGTTTGTAAGTACAGTTCAGTTAACAGTCTTTCAAAACATAAGGTTTAAGGTGGCCATGATGTGGGAAATAATAAAGAATCCTCGATGGTGACAAAGCCAGGAATTACTGTTCTAGGTCAGTATTGTTCCGACTGTGGTCTGCAGAGCACTAGGCCCCCTTGGGTGACCTGGGGGCTGGGCACCCTGAAATGGACCCATTTTTATTCATCTTTATGTATGAATTTCAATTTATAATGGCATTCTAACAAAAGGGTTATGCTGCTAAAAACAAAACAAAACAAAAGCCTGTACCTTATCACAGTGGTTTGGCCTATATAACCTATAAGGTTGAATTCAAGACTAGACGTTTTTACCTTCCTCATAAAAACCTCAATAAAAACCAAGGCAAATAATATCTAGAGGCTTTCTCCTGTCTTTTTTTCTAGCTTGAGCTGAAGCTGCTCTTCATTCTTGGTGAAGGACCTCATGCTTCTCTAAGCTCTGTGAGAATTAGAGGGTGTCAAATGTGTTTGTCTATGTTAGGTCACGTTGTGTGTGTGATTTATCTACCAAAATGCAGCAAACCTCATTTGTATCTAGATACATCTCTCATTTTCTTAACCCCCCCCCCCCAACCAGTAGTCCTGAAGCATGTTTTCTTCCATTTCAGCTTCTGGAAGTGTGGATTTGCTGAGCAGCCCCACTGCTCTCCAGAGCCTGTCTGTCAGTCAGCTGAACCATCTGCATGCCGCCACCACGGTCCCTCGTGGGGTCCCAAGAATGCTTCAGTCTTTAGCTGTCAGCTTGGGGCCTCTAAACGAGGTACAGAGTTTCACGGAGGATCCTGAAATTGCCACGACCTCTGTGTCAGTTCATTCTTTGCCCTCTGAGGCAGAATTGGGAAGAAACAGTGAAGTAATTGGGAGTGTGGGGGATGGAGAATTCGAGCCATCCACAGAAAATGGATTTGACCTTACATCTCCCAAGGTTGCAGTGGGATTTTGGCAACATGATTCCCCAAGTAAGTATCCAGTCTTTACTTGACCTACTATGGGCATTGAAGAATTGTTGGATTTTCTTAAGGAATTGCTTCAAGAATATTTACACTCTCTTAAAAAAAAAAAAAAAAAAGAATATTTACACTCTCTTAAAAAAAAGTGTTTTCTTAGGTAACACCATCTCCTCTGGTATACCACATTGTCACATTTTAAAAACAAATTTTTTTTATTATCAAATGTACATTACAATGTTTCAACAGTCCCTCTCCCCCTCATCCCCTCACCCCCGCCCGTCCACTCCCGTCCCCCTTGGTAATCACTAGTCACTTCTCGGTGTCTCTGAGTCTAATGCTGTTTTGTTTCTCCTGTTTTGCTTTTTTTATTCCACAAATAAGTGAAATCATATGGTATTTGTCTTTCTCCACCTGGCTTATTTCACTGAGCATAATTCCCTCTTGATCCATCCATGTTGTTGCAAATAGCAGGATTTTTTTTTCTTTTATGGCTCAATAATATTCTATCCGCACCGTCACATTTTGGTCTTCATCCTTGTGGGAACATGGTGAGGTTCCTCCAGCTTTCTTACAAATGAGAGAAGTAAGGCTCAGAGGCTGTGAGCGACGAGTGTGTGGTCACTGAGCTCCCAGCAGAGTTGAGCCCTCGGCCTTGGAGGTCACTGTTGATTGCATCCTGTCACTGGACAGCCCACCTTCAAAATGAGAGCTGGCTGGCTCCTTAAAACTAGCTTGAGCTATTGTATGTCCAGATCGCCTGACAAATGAAAATGTGCAGATGTAAACAGATTCCCCATATTCATGGTTTTAGGATACTCCCTATAGATTAATTTTGTTTGCTATACTTTAAAAGTAGAATAATCTTCATTAAAAATAGGACTCTTTTAAAAAATGCTTCTGACTGGAACACTGTATTTAAGCACATCATGTTTGTTCGACATAACACACTCCAGCCCTTGACCATTTGGGGGAAAGAGAATAAAACATTCAAGCCTTGAAGTTACTCTGCTACTTTGCACATGCTGTTAAAAAGCAAATCCTTCACTAACACTTATTTTTAGTATTGGTGTCTTATTGACACTGAAGAGCTTTGAAATAATTATTTTAGAGTATGAGATTGCTCATCAGGTTACCCATACAATAAACACTATACAAGGTCCTTATGAAGGCGATCTTTCCTGGAGGGGCCTCGTGCCTCAGTTGCTGAGGGATCTGTTTCACATCCATGTAATGGCATTTTTTCCCATTACAGCCTTGGGAGGACACCAGCTGGCCAGCAGCTCGGATGCAGAGAATGCAAGTCCCATGTCTCACACTGAGGCTGTGTCAAGGTCAGTCCCATCGGTCAGGGGTGGAGAGGACACAGCGCGCTGGGTCTTGACCAACAGCGAGGCATTCACAGATGTGACAGGAAGCTCTAGTTCCTATCCTGATGTTGGGAACACTTCAGTTTTGACCCAGTTCTCAGCCTCTGCCCCACAGTCCAGAGGAAGTGACACAGCGCTGGGTGATAGGAGTTACTCTGAGCTGGCCACCGAGTCTCTGTCATCATCTTCCTCCGAAAGCCTGGATGCCTCAGCGCCACGTGGTGAACGCTCGAGTGAGTTTCCACTTCACAGAACTGCCCCCCGTGGAGGGCACAGGGCTTCTAGGCTTAGGATCTTCCGTGGCAGAGTAAGGCCATGCACTAGCGAAACTGCTTCCTGGGCCCCTCTGCTTTCAGTATGCTTAGGCTGTTCTTCTAGCTGGTCCACACAGGTGTACGTGCGCACCCCCAGTTTTTCCTGTTACATCCCCAAGGAGTTGCTGCCCCCAAGCTGCTGTCTGCTCCTCCAACACACAGCTCAGGTGCATCTCTGCCCATGTCCTCCCACCCCCTGGGACCCACCCACCCTGATACCTGCCTCGATCACACAGCTTCTGGAAGGTGAGACTCTCACCCCGAGTCTGGCACTCATCAAGATCAACTCTCCCTCCCCCTTTTTTTAAATGTCTTTATTGAGAAGTGAGTCACATTCTATACAATTGGCCCATTTAAAGCAAATAATTCAGTGGTTTTTAGTACATTCGCAAAGTTGTACAACCATCACTATTATCTAATTCTAGAACAATTTCTTCAACCAGAAAGAAACCCACTGTTCAGCAGCAGTCACTCCCTGTTCTTTCCTCCTCCCAGCTTTTGGCAACCACTAATTTACTTTCTGTCTCTATGGATTTTTCATGGAAATGGAACCATAGGATATGTGTGGCCTTTTGTGTTTTTCACTTGGCATGTTTTCAAGGTGCATCCATGTTGTAGCATGTGTTAGTACTTTCTTTCCTATTCATGGCCAAATAATATTCTGTTGTGTGGATATACCACATTTTATGTATCCTTTTATCAATTATTGGATGTGTGGGTTATTCCCACGTTTTGGCGATTACTAAGAATACTGTTGTGAACATTCAGGTACAACTTTTTTTGTGGACATATGTTTTCAGTTTTTTTGGAATTGCCAGGTTGTATGGAAGCTCTATTTTAGCTCTTTGAGAAGCTGCCAAACTGTTTTCCAAAATGGTTGCACCATTTTATATTCCCAGCAATGTGCAAGGATTCCAGTTTCTCAGCACCTTTGCCAACACTTGTTATTATTCATCTTTTTTATTATGGCTATAATCGTATACCTAGTGGGTATGAAGTGGTATCTCACATGGTTTTGATTTATATTTTCCAGCTGACGAATGATGTCAAGCATCTTGTTGTTCTCATTGGCCATTTGCATATCTTCTTTGGAAAAGTCTATTCACATATTTTGACCATTTGTAATTGGGTTGTCTTTTTTTTTTTGTAAGAGTTCTTTGTATATTGTGGATATTGGTCCTTTACCACATATATGATTTGCTGGCATTTTCTTCCATTCTGTGGGTTATCTTTTCACTCTTCCAATGATACATATCATTTGCAGTGCAAAAGTTCTTTTTTTTTTTTGTAAGAGTTCTTTGTATATTGTGGATACTGGTCCTTTACCACATATATGATTTGCTGGCATTTTCTTCCATTCTGTGGGTTATCTTTTCACTCTTCCAATGATACATATCATTTGCAGTGCAAAAGTTCTTAATTTTGATGAAATCCATTTTATTGATGTGAGAAAACTTTTCCTTTGATGTTCCTTTATAATGTTGTTTTTGGGTATTATTTGAAAACAATTCTCAGCAACTTTATCAATGTAAAGTGTACGCTGACTAAAGCAGAAATGCAGTAACTTATCATTTATGTTTATAATAGGTTTAGATTCTTACCTCTCCACCACTAATCATACCAGCTCTGCTTCCCCATTGTGAGCATCCTGATGAGGAAAACTAGCATTTATTCCTACTGATGTGACAGCATGTGTTTATCATGAAAGACTACCACATGTATGGGTGGAGAATATTTATGCTCTTTTATGTCTGTGCATGGAAAACACATCACCTGTCTCCTAAACAAAAGGAGTCATTTTACACCCTCACAATGGTGGGGCTTGGAGCTTTTACCTTCTCACACCGGGAGCTTAGTTGCTCAAGCCTTTTTCCCTTCTCCATCTCTTCATTGCCCTTCGTTCTGAAGTTAATGCTCAGTTGGTTGGTGTGGAAAATGTGATCTCGGTATAAAGAGCTAGATAAGGAACCACCTCATTCCTGGAACTGCCTCCCTGTGGGTGAACACAATGCCTTATCTCGTTTCCTCCGAGTCACCCAGAGCTGACTGATTTCTGCCATCCGGCCTCGCCGAGTTTTTGGTTCATCCCTTTTTCCAGGTTTCAGGGCAGTCCCTCTGTTTCGGGTCCTGTCTCTCTGCTTTGTGAAGTCTGGGAGCCTAAAGGGGTTGGTTGGTTGGTTGCCTTAATTTCATTTAACAAAGCCTATACGATCTCCACACCCCATGCCTCGTCCTCTTTGTCCAGGGACCTTGCACTCAGCTTGCAAACCTCTCCTGGTAGATGTCCCATGGATCTCTTTAGCCTTCAGCCCGGGCCAGGTCACCTCTCTTCCTGTCCCTGGCTTTCTCGGTGCTGCTCCATGTCACCGTGTATCCCCATCCCCATGCTCATTTCTGTCTGTCACTTACTGCAAACCTTTCAAGAAGTGACCTTACCTAACACTCAGCTTTACATCTATTTTCTGTCAAGGTGTGTCCGTTGGGTATCAAGAGCTAGCCTGGACTGAGAATAGGAATTAAAACCAAGAAAAGAGACTTGTTTTCTCATAGAGCCAGATTATGAAGTATTTAGGCCAAGAGGAATCAGGCCTCATTTACATCATTTCTGAAAAGAATTAATTACTTGATAATCTAATAATATAAGACTCTTTAAGCTTATAGCTTAAAACATATACCCAAGGAAGGAGGAAAAGTTTATTCATGTGTCATCTGCCCCTGTTCCATGCCCACCAACAAAATTTTTAAATGCATTAAAAAAAAACACAATGCACTTTTAACCTCCGACCACAGAATACCATTTCTCATTGAAGTGTTCAGGCAAAGAACTTGTGCTGTGAAAGAGTGACAGGCCCTTTGGCCCTTCAGGTGTCACTGTCCTTCCAGGAGGTAATATGGGCCTCCCTCCTGGGCCTCCTTAGATCTAAAACCCCAGTAGGGTTGTTGGTCAATCTTTGGCTGACCATTCACCCCCCCTGCTGCCACCACCAATTTTCATGACCTAAACTATTGTGTATTACTGAGCATAAATACAGTATTGATCCGGTTCCCCGAGGTAACACACTCTCCCATAAAGCCAGGTCACCTGAACAGATGTGCTGAGCTGCAGCACCTCCTGGGGTTTCAGATACTGGTCCCTGTTTGCAAGAACAGCACCCATTCTGGTTTTGCACATGGTGAGTTTCAGATTAAGACTGAAAGCACAGGGAAGCGTTCTGGCCATCACAGGCCCGGAAGTGAGGCTTATTCTTGAGACTCAGGCACAGCACGGTGCTCTACCCCTGCACTGACCCGCATTCCCTTTGCAATCCAATCGCAGCCACTGAAGACAGTCCGGAGCGCCGTGTCAGTGCCGTTGCAGGGGAGGCCCCTTCCCAGGGGACGCAGGCCGGAGCTCTCAGCGCACACACCTCCGCCACCGCGCCTGGGACGGTCCCGGGGACTGGGGAGCTCGCGCTGCGGTCTCTCTCCAACGCGAGCATGACTTCGGGGGCGGCGGGGCGCTCTGCGGCGGTGCCCAGGGAAGCAGAGGGCGCCACACCGCGTGGGAACGGGACCTGGGCCGCTGCCGCCACCGCGCCAGCCGCCGCCCACCTGGACGCAGGGTCGCTGGCTGCCTCGCATACCCTCGGAGGTGAGGCAGGATCTCTCCCCATGCTCCCTCAGCTCACCTGTTAGCGTGTGCACAGCCCCAGAATGACGATGGTCACTGTCCATCCTGAGAGCACCTGACGCGCTCTTTATGAAGAGCCCCTGCTGGGTTCTTCCCTGGCCCAGCCTGGTCCCCCCCGCTTGCCTGGGCCTTCGCGATGTTGCCAAAGTAAAGGAGCGCGGCCTTGGCCAAGGCCAATCTCCCTGGCTCTTCTCTCATTATACTGAAGGGAAAGTTGGGAGGGGCTTCCTTTTTCCATTTAGGCAAAGAGGCTGTTCTAGTTGGGGTCCTAAGAGCTTTTCAATATGATACCAGTTTGCTTCTATCAAAGCTCATGGAAGGAACTGGATCCTCTGGCCCCACTTTTATTCCCATTTCCACTGCTTCCACCAGGCTTCTCACTGGAGCGTAAGTTCGCTCAAGGCAGACTGACCCTTGCGGCCTTCCCCTGCTGTCTATCCAGAGTGCCGGCCATTGAAAACCACTCTCCCAGGAAAGTGTTTCACCCACTGGCATTCACAGATAGGACATTGTGTGTGTGCAGGAGATTTCTTGTTTTGTTGACCCAACTTTAATTTTTCCATTCACAGTCACTGGAATTAGCCACGATCAAGTGAGTGGCACAGATATTGACCAAAGGACTTCCAGCGACCGCACGGACCACACCTATGTGACCTCTGCTTTCACCAAAGGAGAACGGGCTTTACTGTCCATTGCAGACAGCAGCTCGTCCTGGGACATAAGGGAGAGTTCCACCTCTTCCAATAAGATCTCAAACTCTTCACATTCCAACTACTCTTTCTTTTCTCCAGCTCAGACTGAAAGAAGTAATGTTTCATCCTATGAAGTGGAACATGCTCAGCCTTCCACTGAGTCGCTGGTGCTGCATGCAGCCAACCCTCCATCCTACACCCCTGCCATGAATACATCAGACACTACAGCTTTTCTGGATGTGGACGCTGGGTGGGATGGTGGTGCGTCTTCTTTGGGGCCCCCTTTGCCTCCACCCTCAGTGTCACAGTCCCACCAGATGTTCTCATCAATCTTAGCCACAACCAGAGCCTCTGCTCATGCAGTGCAGTCCAGCCCTGATGCACCCACATCTTTGTCTTCCTCACCACCACCTCTACCAGTATCCCTGACAGCTTCCACCCCTTCCTTACTGTCTGCTGCCCAAACAACTGTACCGCCTTCACCTTCTACCCTGGCCGTGCCCAGGGCAAGGGACTCTCCTGTGATGTCAGTTTGGACGTCGACAGTGGCCTTATCCACGGCAGCACTCCCCATAAGTCAGACAGCAGATCCTGAGAACCAGAGCAGCACACGCCCTGAGGAAGTTGTTACGGAACTGAAGCCGCCGAGCCTGGAGTCTCTGCCCACAGAGGCCACTGAGGCTGTGACAGCGAGGTCTACTTCAGGGTTCCCTATGCCCACAGCCCTAAGAGAGGCTTCTGCTGAGCCAGCCCTTCCAGCCACGGGCACCAGCATAGCCCAAATGTCTCCAGCTTTGACAACCACTGCTCTCAAGACCTCTCAGCCCCCCATGACCACTCCAAGCCCCCCGACAAGCACAGCAGCTCTGATGGCAGACTCCACAACAGTACAGACTACAGCTGGAAAGCAGCTTTTCCCAACCAGGCCTGAAATTCTAGCCCCACAAATCTCAACAGAAGGTGCTGTCACCACAAAAAGGAGCCGAGTCCATGTAGATGCCAGCACCCGACTGATCCCTCTGACTAGTGTGCCCACCACAAGGCTTGGCATTACAGAAGAGCACAGCCCTGCTTCCCATTTCCTCAGAACATCCTCTGCCCAAAGCACAGGTGTTCCTACAGCAGAAGCAGTGACTCCTAAGTCTACCACCCTCATGGCTCAGAGCAGCACGGAGCCACCAACAGTGCTGTCCCCTCCAGCCTCAGGTAGCACACACTCACACAAGCACACTGGTTGCTCAGGATCCATGTGGCTGCGTGGCAGTGTCCGGTATTTGCAATAGTGCAGGGTCTGTTTTGTGATCTCAAATGTTTCCTGTTGAAACACTTAAAGCATAAAATCACATCATGGTGGAACTGGTTTTCTCATCTCAGAGTTAAATGATTCTTTCTGAAGAAGGAGGAGAGGATGGCATTGGCCATGTGTGCAGTCAGTAGAGAGTGAGTGTAGCTTATAAAACCCTGTCACTGCAAGGCCTTTTAAGCAGGCCTTTCACTCTCCAAGGCCAGAGCGGGGCAGTGATGTGGGATTGGAGAGTGGAAAAGCCAGAGCCAGGAAGCTTATAGTGGCCTGAGACATGGAGTAAGTACGTTCTGCTCTCAGACCAGATCCCTGAGCTGCTGAGTCCGTCAGCCACCCCATCAGTCACCCGGGAAAGCCCAGTCTCCTGTTTCTCCCTAAGATTGTGTTGCTAGTTGATAAATGCTGTGGGGAGACACATTCAGTAAGAGGCTGATGGACTGACCATCTCCCACAGTGACGGCATGAGGTCTTTACACTGTACGTGAGGTTATCTTTGTACCCATGTTAAAGTTGCTGGTACAAAGGAAGTAAAACCACCCAGGTGATTCTTATCATTGAAGGAAAGATGGAAGAAAGTAGGGTGATGTATCTTTTGATGTCATCTTCAAAATTGTATGTTTGGTTTGTCCAGACCCAGGAGGGAAGTCCGCTTTGGTGAAGGGCAAAATGGAAACTGACGGCTTAAGGAAGAAGGAGAGGGGAGAAATGTGTTGTAGTGACTAGAGCAGGGAGCTCGGTTAGTGTCCCAGTTCAGCTGCTCAGCCATGACCACCCTATACTCCCCCCCACTGCCAGCCGCACAGGGCCATGATGCTTCAGCGCCTCCTTTGTACCAGTGACCCTAGCACCTCTGGGAAATGAAAGGTGGATGCTTCTCCAGGGAAGCTTAAGAGATCTGCTTCAGAACTCTCAAGGCTTCATTTCCAGAGGCCAAATATATCCCAATACCAGATGGAACATAATTCACAAATCTCCCTTAAAGCCGATTATAGCCGTCGTAATGAGAACTGGGGGCAAGTATTAGTAGCATCATTACTGGCTGTGAATAGGATTTTGGCGACACTGTCCAAAGGTACAGTGTTTGGTCATATAGGTGCTATGCTTCTGATGGCGATTTTAGTTGTATTTAAAATAGCAATGCAGAGTAGGACCATCATCTTCAGGATTAGCCCATTTGTTTTCAGGGTCCTTCTTTTGGAGCTAGAACTCTTGGCTTCCGCCTTCTTGTCTCATTCTACAGCTGATTTTTGTCCTTGGAGAAATGAGTCCAGTGGGACTCACTGTCACATTATGTAAAGAGAGAGTATTGTGGTGCTCAACTCCGATTGTTTTTCTAAATGATTGCACAATATGTGGAGCCTCAGTTACATTTTGAGATTTTTGGAAAAGGGGAATCTTGGAGCCGGGAAGATGGTTGATCAGGGATGTTTTCTCCCTTAATGTGTATTTTAAATTGGCATGATTCAAGTAAAGTTTTCTAAGTATCCCAAAGGCAGTAAAATAGTCAATCCTGAACTGAGTGCCCTGCAAGCTTCTGGAAGGTGAGACTCTCACCCCGAGTCTGACACTCATCAAGAACGACTCTCCCTCCCCCTTTTGATTTGGGTTTGAACCAGATCTTGCATCCAGAGATCTTGCATCCATTTGCCCGGCTGGTGCATATGTACACAAGCTAGTGCTGGTATCCACTCCCATTTGTCTTCTCTGTACCCCTTGAGAACTCACTCTTATTTTAGTAGCATGGCCTGTCAAGGCAATTAAACAGAAATAAGGAAAAATCAAATATTAGTCAGGAGAATTAAATATTTATCCAGAGCCACCTTTGCATCTCCTATGTAATTAACCGCTTTATTCCTGAATGTGTTTTTAGTTAACAGCTGTGCCACTAGCCCTTGCCGTCATGATGGGAAATGCCTTGTGGACCCCACCAGCCATGTGTATCGATGCGTGTGCTCACCTTCCTGGCAAGGGGATGACTGCAGTGTGGGTAAGAGAAGTAATCTCTGGTGGCCTGCCCTACAGTACCTCATTGAGATAGGCAGTAAACACCATTTTCCTCAAAATGTAGGGGAGGAAAATTTTAAAATCAATATTCTGCTTACTTGAGAGATACCATGCTTATGCGTGGTAATGTCAGACAATAGCATTTACAGGCCTCTGTAATTTGGCTGCATTCTGTGGGCTCCCTATCCTACTGCCACACTGGACCATCTGCAGCTCCCTAAAGAGCCCTCCACTTTCCTGCCCCCTGCCTTCACTGTGCTGGTGCTTCAGCCGAAATCCCCCCACCCCATGTCTGCTAGTTAAAGTCCTTCTAGGCTTAGTCCAGATGTTATTGGAAACAGTTCTTAATTCTCCCATCAAGATCTGCTTTCTCTATACCTCCAAATCCTGGCTTATGCTGGCAGTTTGTTGTACACACTGATGCCTCCACCTTCAATAGACTGGCAGCCCCTTGAGGACAAGGGTGGTGCCCTGCTCATCTCGGGGGACCCGCTGCACCTAGTGCCATCTGTCTCTTAGTAAGTGCTTGTTGCACTGGGTTGTGATTTTTCTGTCTGCCATAAATTCACAATGGCCTTGTGTTTTCTCCTCTGCAGATGTGAATGAATGCCTCTTGAACCCCTGCCCACCCCTGGCCATGTGCAACAATACTCAGGGATCCTTCACCTGCAAATGCCCAGTTGGATACCAGTTGGAAAAAGGAATATGCAATTTGGGTAAGAGAGTTAACCTATTTTGGAGTTTATCCTGCACCACAATATATTTAACAAAATAGCCTTTATTGTTCTTCTCCCTAAACAAAATCAATATTCACCCAGGGTATAAACTTAAGAAATACAGAAAGAATTAGAAGGTATTGCCTATTGTTCAACTACTCAAAGATGTAGCACCTTATCTGCAATCTTTTTTAGTGTGCATTTTGTTTTTATATAGTTGAAATCATGTGGTATTTGTAAAACTTCATCTTAAACATTTTCCCATGTTATTAAAAATATACAAACTTCTTAATGACTGCATAAATATACCATCATTTATGCCTAACATTATTTGCTTAACCATTCTGCCCTGCAGTTAGGAAAAAAAACATATATCAAAAGGAATTCTAACCACACAGGTTAAAAAGAACTAGAAAAAAGAGACTAAATGCCTAATTATCCTACCACATTCACACATTCTTTTCCTTTTTAAAAACAATCTTCATGTTCTTGTCCACAGGCACATACATTTTTATAAAGCTGTTACTGTAATTATACCATACAATTTGTCCTATTTTGTTCCCTAATTTGATAGATTTTTGAAGGTGGTTGATTTTAGATATTATCTCCATTTTACAAGTTAAAAAGCAAACAACCCAAATGAAAACTAAGGTCTTCACAAGATGCTAAGTGGCCACATTCATACAACTGCTTGATGAGAGGCCACATTTCTAATTCCCAGTTCCTTCTGTCACAGAATAATGTGTTAATCATAGGAGCTCTCTTACACACAGGATATAGCCCTACGGTAGAGCGCCAAGTTCAATACATAACTAGCCGAAATTAGAAGTGAAGAACATAGAGTTATCTAAGCTGATTGAGGAAATTGGCAGGTAAAGTGAATCATCTTAAATTGGCCAGTGTGATCTTAGCACACAAGAAGTGCTCAGGAAATATTTTTTTGAGAGGACAGGTGTCTGTGTCCTTTCAAAGTGTTATTTGCATGAATTCTTATTGCCCATAGGCTGAGGTAAATCATCAGACTTAAGAAAGTTGTATCAAATGACAAAACTCAAACAATTTGGTAACAAGTTTGATGTCCTTTATTCAAAGGAAAGCTGAGCATGGATGGGGGCACAGAGCGCCCCACGAGCAGTGGAGCACTCTTCCTGGGGACCTTGGGCAGTGTTACAGAGAGTTTCCAGAGCATTAGAAGCGGCAGCACAGACACAGAAGGGCATAGTTGCCTATCTGACCTGATTTGGAAAGTTCAAGGAATAAGGAAATACGTAGAGGGCCCAGTGCTGGCTTGGCGGTTGGGGATTGGCTGACTGGATATACTGTGTGCCTGGGCAAGGGGAGTATTTACAGGAACACAAAAGTTTGGTTTGCTGATGTGGCACTCCTGGCAGGAACAGCTCCACGCTGGGCCTAGATGATTATTTCAACAGTTGGTAGCCTACTAAAATAATGGTAGAATTTTTTTATTTTTATTTTTTGGTATCATTAATATATAATCACATGAGCAACACTGTGGTTACTAGATTCCCCTATTCTCAAGTCCCCACCACATACCCCATTACAGTCACTGTCCATCAGCATAGTAAGATGCTATAGAATCACTACCTGTCTTCTCTGTGCTATACTGCCTTCCCTGTGCCCCTGCTACATTATGTGTGCTAATCATAATGACCCTTATTCCCCTTATCCCTCCCTTCCCACCCATCCATCCAATCCCTTTCCCTTTGGCAACTGTTAGTTCATTCTTGGGTTCTGTGAGTCTGCTGCTGTTTTGTTCTTTCAGTTTTTGCTTTGTTCTTATACTCCACAGATGAGTGAAATCATTTGGTAGTTGTCTTTCTCTGCCTGGCTTATTTCACTGAGCATAATATCTTCTAGCTCCATCCATGTTGTTGCAAATGGTAGGATTTGTTTTCTTCTTCTGGCTGAATAATATTCCATTGTGTATATGTACCACCTCTTCTTTATCCATTCAGCTACTGACGGACACTTCGGTTGCTTCCATTTCTTGGCTATCGTAAGTAGTGCTACAATAAACATAGGGGTGCATATGTCTTTTGCAAACTGGGCTCCTGCATTCTTAGGGTAAATTTCTAGAAGTGGAATTCCTGGGTCAATTGGTATTTCTATTTTTAGTTTTTTGAGGAACCTCCATACTGCTTTCCACAATGGTTGAACTAATTTACATTCCCACCAGCAGTGTAGGAGGGTTCCCCTTTCTCCACATCCTCACCAACATTTGTTGTTGTTTGTGTTTTGGGTGGTGGCCATCCTAACTGGTGTGAGGTGATATCTCATTGTGGTTTTAATTTGCATTTCTCTGATGATTAGTGATGTGGAGCATCTTTTCATGTGCCTGTTGGAATAATGGTAGAATTTTGAAAATTGTTTAAAATACAAGGATCAAATGAAAGTATTATTTAAAGAAAGAAAAATCCAAGAATATAGACATCTATCAAAATCAAGAATTCCTCTTATCCTAACAGTTTATTCATATTAGCTACACCTGTAGGAAATAAGCCAGGAGTTGTCAGCTTAAGAATGGAGGAGACAGAAGTGATTTCATTTTGAAGCAGTGAGTTAAGTACACAAGTTGGGGAACTCGAAAGCCTGGCTTCCAGCTCCAGGGACACCACCTATGGCACATGACCCCTGAGCCTCAGTTTGCTTATCTGTATGATCAGATTGCCCCCTGCTCTGCTTCCCACTCAGGGTTATTGTGACAATCAAATAAAATAGTGCATCTGAGCAAGCTCTGAAAGTGGCAGAGTTCTCCAGATGGGAAATCTCATTTGACATTGGTCTCCAACCTCTTGTACCAGAATTGTAAGCAACGAAAACAGTAAACTATGAATACAGAGTAATAGTTATGGATCTTCTTTAAAAAAAAATCATTTAGATGACCTATGTAAATCAGCAGTCCACACTGGAAGTAAAAAGTTGCCTTAAAGCCAGGTGATGTTACTGCAGATGTTAATAAGGGTGCAGGGACTGGGGGACACCGTGAGATGCTATGTTCATGTTCACACTGAAAGTAGAGGCCACGTCTTCTGTCAGGGCTCAGAAGAGATCTTGTTTGCAACATGCACTTATCTGTACAGAGAACTGAGGTGTGAGCCTGGGCCCTTGAGATGAGAAAATGGAGGAGCGGGCTGGCCGCTCTGCAAGCGTGTGTGCAGAGTGTTCCACAGGCACAACTCTTGGGGGAGGAGAGCGGTTCTGTTGTGTTCATAATCATTTTTCCCTTTTCAAGTCATTTAACTTCATTGTTCATAAACATCAGCGGAACATGCAAATTAGAGCGTGCTGAAATGCTTTCATTTGGCCAAGAATGTTTTCAAAGAGCTCCCTGCTGCTCAGAAAGAGTCCTAAGCAGCTGGCTTCACTGAACTGTAGAAGAAGCAAAAAGATGTTAAATAAGGATTAAGGGCTTTAGACAGTAAGTATAAGATGTTAAATGTTTTCCCTGGCTCATCTTGGGCCTTCTTAATTCAGCAGACAAACCTTCTGTGAAAGAGCAGTTTCATGGATTTCTGTGTCTTGGGTTATATTTTTCCAGTCCAAAGGGGAAAGATAAGAATTTATTAGGAAGGAAGATAAGAGCCGGATATAAAGTAGGCTATCCTAACTTTTGGTTGCCTGCCTGTTTGTAAGTTTCATTCCCCTCAGGCGCAATCAGCACAAATTGATGTTGATTTTATGAGTGAAATAGGCCTTGAAGTTGGGGCTACTTTCTTTCACATCTGAACCCAGCAATATCTTGAATATGGGCCATTGTCATTATGTGGCTTATAATCATGGAATCTGGCAGAGTGTGGGCCCACTGCAGATGTTTGGCACCTTCTTCTGTAGCCGCTGGGTTGTCCTTAGAGTATCAGATTCCTCAGGGCGCTGAGGACAGAAGCACACGTGACAATCTTAAATGTTAAATTTGCTCTTGGGAGCTGGATGACCTTGGGAAGTTACCTGACTTCTAGAGGCCCTTTTATCAGTGATGAAACAGGCATTTGCTGGAGCATGAGGAATGGGGGCTAGTGGAGGTGAGTGATGAGAAGAGGAAACCCAAGCACATCCTTGAAGCTGAGGACTTACCAACTTGGCCAAAGACCTAGTGAGCAAGGAGCTTTCCTCTCTCTGAAGCTGCATGGGATGGGGCCTAACGAGAATTTTTTATGCCTAGCCCCACATCTCCCTCTTCTCCTCCCTGGACTATGTTACTTAGGCCAGCTATCTTTCTCCCTTGTCATAGCTTTATTGAGAATCTATTATGTAGGAGGCCATTAGAAAGATGTGAAGAAGGCTCCTTGGAGCCTCTCACCCAAAGGTTTCCTCCAGTCTGAGCCGTCAACTCAGTTCAGTAGCTGCTCACTTTCCTAGAGAGGAATCTAAAAGAGGGAGAGGTGGTCTCCACCCTCCAGAAGTGCTCTGAGATTGTCCTGCGAGGTGGAGTGAATTGGATTGCACTGGAGATTTGCAAGTACACAGCCTTGCATCTATCGACCTCAACCTTGGGTAAGTTCTGTGGTCTAACAGGATATGTTTTCATTTTCAGTTAGAACCTTCGTGACAGAGTTTAAATTAAAGAAAACATTTCTTAACACCACAGTGGAAAAACATTCAGACCTACACGAAGTTGAAAATGAGATCACCAAAACAGTAAGTTTCCTGAAAGGCATCTTCCTTCCAGTCCTTCCGACTTCATGTAGAATTGGGAAACTCCTGGGGATCAGCAGTATCTCTTGGGCTGTGCATCTCATTATATCTGGAAGTGAAGCTTCATGGTAAAATAAAAGGCCTCTTGGAAATAGAAGAGAGGAGCTGGAAACTAGTGGCACCCAGTAGAAGTGTTCCTTTGGTGTGTCCTCCTGTGCAGCCTTAAGAGTCTGCACATGGACAAGAACCCACGAGGTGCAGCCTTGATCAGCACCTCGTGGGTTCTTGTCCATGTGCAGACTCTTAGTCACAGACATTTAGATGACATGCACCAGGAAGAGCTGTTTGGGTAAAATAAAGACCCAGAAAATCCTCCTATCCCACCTGCTGTTGACATGCTGTGCCACTGGTTTGTCTGTGTTTTGGAACTTGGGGAGAAAGATGCTCTTCTCCTCAAGGGAATGCCAGAGGCCTAACAGTTAATCCTGACCATCCAGGGCTGAGGATTCACTACATAGATTGATTATCTAGGAGCATTTGTTTGTCTCTCTCTCTCTTTGTCAGGAAACAAAGAAAGAAAAGTGGAAAGAAAAGAAGAGAAGAAAATGAAGCTCAGAGAGTAAATTTTGCCTCTCAACTGTTATCTGAGTCTAAGATTTAGTGTTCAGAAAATTGAAGTTTGCCATTAAAATAAGTTATAGATATTAACTGATTTCTGATTTCAGTTTTACTTATTTCATGTGAGTAAGAGTTACATATTAGCCAAAATGTATAGGATTTTCTAGGAGGATGGATTTTATTTATGTGAACTTTAGATTCCAATTCCATTTCTGTATCTAGTGAGCATCTACTGTCACAGGCACTTTCCCAGATGCCTCTCCTGTAAGAGGTATTGCCAACACTTACAGTGTATAACTGGGAAGTTAATGACACTGAGTTCACACAGAGCAGGTGCAGAGTTAGGGAACAATCCACTAGACCACCCTTACTTCTGACATCAATTGCAAGTTTGGGGTTCCCCAAGACCATCCTCAGATTTGATGATTTTCGAGAAGGACTCACAGATATTGCTGAAAACTGTTACACTCAGTTATGGTTTATTACAGTGAAAATATCCAGGTTATAGTCAGCCAAGGGAAGAGACGCATTGGGCAGAGTCCAGGGCAATTCCAGATTTGGTATTTCCAGTTGTCCTTTCTCTGTGGAGTCATAGACAGTGCTAACTCCTCTGGGCAATGATGCGTATAATTTTCATCGAGTGTTGTCAACCCAGGAAGCTCACTGAGTCTTGGTATCTATAGCCACCATGCGATTGTGGTGAACTGCCCACATTGCTGACCTCAGTCTCCAGCCCCTCTGGAGGTCAAGCTGATGCCATGTAACCCAGAGCCCCCACCACAAAGCACATTGTTAGACTGTCTATCTGGAGTGGCCCAGCGCCTCCAGGTAAACAAAGGCAGGACATTCTAAACAAAGGATTACCTTCCAGGATCCCTAGCCAGACCTCCTTTTGTGCAAGGTTAAATTCTTCATGCAGAGTGTTTTTTTGTCCAGTAACCCCATATCTGGTGTTCTTGTCTCTGCACCACAGCTCTCTCTCAGTTGTGCTGTCGATCAATGCTTCCTTCTAAGGAAGTAGAGTGGCTCAGAACCCCATGCAGACGTGTGCTCCTTCCCTGTGCCCAGTGACTTACCTGACTTGTTTGTTTTCACCCAGAACTAACGTATAATTTATTAGTGATGTGACATCTCCCCTACCCCTAGAAGTAGGCAATAACTACAGAAGCCATTCAAGTGGCCTTTCCCATGATTCTGTTCTGAAATGTGCCATTTCTGTTTTTACCTGGGGAAAAAGTCTTTTTTATTTAAAATATTTTGTTTTTTTAAGTATATTATTATACTAATAACAAATCATTGCCTATCAAGCAGTGTCATACAAAGCCACAGAGGGTTTGATAACATCCCATGTGTGAATATAGCTTCTGAAAAGTGAGATATGTCTGCCACACAGGGATTGAAAACTGGTGTGTCTGCATTGGTCAAGGTATTGAGACCCTCTGCTGCATAAGTGAGTCCCCAGCCCCTCCTGTGGGGAGCAGTGGGGAAGCAGACATGGTACTTTATGCCCCAGAGGGATTTTCTGCTGTCTCCCAGGGCACAAGGCAAACACAGGGAGAGTCCCTCTTAATTTGCTCTCAACAAAAGGGCTCTTGATCCACATAATGTAATTTCCCATGGAGAGCCTTTTTGAAGAGGACCTATCTTTGAGTTAGGTCACCTCCTTGTAGATTATCAGGGGGCTGTGTAGGGCCTGCCAGGCTTGGGTTAACTGAAAGGAACCCAGCCTTTTCAAGGAGGCTCGCTCACTGTGCAAAGTCCAAATAAACAGTTCCCTCTGAGTTTTTTGAAACCCTGGGTCTTAGAAGAGAGCTGCTCCTTTGAAGATGTTTTGCATCCAAGGGTGCTGTTCTGAAAATCATTTCCTGCCAAGATTTTCCCCACTGATTTACTATCTGCCTCTCTCTCTTTGTACTCATGGAACAACAGAATAAGAGCAGAAAGGCATTCAAGAAGGGAACAAAGAAAGGACACCACTCCTCTGGAAAGCCACCTGCTGATAACTTGATGGCTGGAAAATGCCTTTTATCCTGAAAATGTAAAATTGTTTCTAGGTCTAAGGCTTTTGTCTAACTCCCAGTTAACAACAAACCTGTTCTTCCTTTCAGTTAAATATGTGTTTTTCAATGTTACCTGGTTATACCCGATCTACAGTTCAAGCATCTAGGTGAGTAACTTGCCTGTGAACCAGTCTGTAGGAAAGGGGAGGACACTTTAATGTGGGTGACAGCAGCTGAACTGGGCCTGTTTTGACCAAGCCACAGGGTGACCCAGGGCCAAGGTCACTGGACCTTCATGTCCTCCCATTCCCTCACTGGAGAATGGAGATGGCACTCATTTTTCAAAAGCCCTGGGGTCCACATGTCATCATTGGACAGTTAAAAACCTCCACACTTTGCCCATAGGGAGTCTAGCACGGTGGTCCTGTCACTGCAAACCACTTTTTCCTTGGCTTCCAACGTGACACTGTTTGACCTGGCTGACGGGATACAGAAATGTGTCAACTCCTGCAGGTCCTCTGCTGAGGTCTGCCAGCTCTTGGGATCTCAGAGGCGGATCTTTAGAGGTAAGAGAATGGCCTCTGGGAGGACCCTGCTTACGCAGTTAGGTACAGACCTTGGATGGAAATGTAAGGCATTTGGAGCTCAGGTCCAGAAAGGCTCACCTCAGAGCTAGACTATCTTGGAAATGGGTGTTATCCCAAAGTCCTTCCTGTGTGTGCACCTATGTGTGTGTGTGTGTGCTCACACACAGCCTTGAAGTCACCTGGTCCTTGGCATGTGGCCCCTTCTACTTCTTCTATACATCCTTGGTATAGGAAGGGGTACAGGAGCTGAAAGGAAGCAGAAATCACTCCTCTTCCCTTTGAGAAGTTCCTGCTCCCTCTGGGGAGACAGAATGTCACACACACAGTTACATGCTTATCAGTAGCCCAGACCTTCATGGTGATACACTGTCAAGTGAAAGAGCATATGCAGTGTTACCTGTCTTTGTTTGCTGTTTGCAAATTATCAGTGCACAGAAGCAAGACCAGAACGATGTAGGTCACACTGCTCAGGGTACCGTTCACGATTTCCCTTTTTGTGCTCTTGCTTTATCTGTCTTGTCACAAGCATCTACCATGTGTCTAGTGTGAAGCAGATGAAGAAAGGGATCGGAAACTACAAGTTGAGCAGGCAAAGCTGGGTCTTGGAAGGGAGTACCACTTCTAGAATGGGAAAACTTTGCTGGAATCAAAAGTGCTTCCTTGCACGGGGGGCTGGTCCCTGCGCTGTCTCATAAGTGATCAAAGTGGGCTCTGGCTAGCTCATTTCATGTTGGAGTCAGGACTCACACAAGAGGTAGAATCACATGAACCTCCCCATCTTGGGTCCAGATGCTGGACGTAAGCTGTAGGTCACAGGTTTGGTGCTCTATCTGCTGACAGATGCAGGACAGTCCTGGGGGCGCAGGGCTTTGTGTGTGCTGGTCCAGAGGGCTCTCTCCGTGGGCGTCTGTGCTGCAGGCTGGGAGCCAGCAGTTAACCTTTCACTCTGGGATGAATGCTGCAACTTTGAAGCGTTTCAGGGCTAGGTGTCCACTTAAAGAAAAAAAAAAACAACTAAACTTTCTGGAATTGAAGTTGCTATTATTCAGCATCAATGGGAAATTAGCTAAAAAGTTCATGCCCGTTATACTGTGCTCCAGTCTCTGAGGCAAGAGCTCTTTGGTTTTACTTTGTTTCCCTTGTCAGTGATTCAAAGGAATTTTTTCCTCCCCAGTGAGTAGGAGAGGGACCTTTCAATTCCCTAAATACTTAGGGAGTGTGTCCTATGTGGTCAGGGTCATACAGGTTACTTTCCTATCCCCACTAAATACATGTCATGCCCTGCACATCAAAGGGCCAGGTATTTGGATTTGTGAGATCCTGTTCATAGCAGCCTGGCCGACTCTCTGACCCCCATTCTTCCAACTACTTGGTTGTGGCTTATGGGCAAGCTCCTGTCTTCCTTGCTTCCTTGCTTGAAGTCCCATTCTTTTTTTAAAAAAGACTTTATTTGTTTTAGAGCAGTGTTAGGTTTATAGCAAAACCGAGAGGAAGGTAGAGAGATTTTGCATACACCCCTGTCCCTGCACCTGCTGGTCCCCATTCATTGCCTCTCCTTTCAAAGCTCTCAGAACAGACAGTCATGCCTCCCAGCTGAAAACAGGCTCATATCTGGTTTCCTCCCACGTCTTCCCCAGGTTTTGCCAGCACACCCAGCTTGGTCTGCCCCTCACCTTTTTGCATGCTAGAGAGTCAGGCTTGATGAGCTGGAGCTGATATCTGGATGTTTCCAACACATGGGCAGCATGGGGCTAGTCTGGACAGTGCTATTAAAAAGTCAGGTTCTCACCCTGCAATTCACAAAGTATATCTCTTCCTTGCCTTTCAAAGAACTGCAGGTTTTATGTGTCCAGAACTTTAGAGTCTTTGGAACTGCCTCAGCCTTAGATTTACAGAAGTTCTCATTGTCCATCGGGCGGATGTTATGCCCAGGAAAGACCATGGGAATCATGGAAGCAGAAAAATCCCATGGCCCGGCTTAAAGTGAAAATGGGGTTATATGTGGTTGCACTTGGTGGATTTATGACAGCATGTTCCTTAAGAATTTTCAGGATAGCAACTCCTCTGTGGCAGAGTCTGGGCCAACTTTCCTTGCCTCCACGGGGATCTGCTGCTGTGCTGGGAACGGTCACTTCAGCAGGGCGAGTAGTCTTTGCCGGCAGGCTGGATTAATGGGCAGGGTGGGAGGAAATGTGACATTGGCTCCTAGAAAATATCTAATCAGGCCAGACGACTCAGGCTGGCCACTGGACAAGGCTAGGGCCAGCCTGGGCAGCCCTTTTCCCTGGAGGTATTTCTTTATTTTAAAACTGGAGGACTGGCAGAGCCTTCCAGATGTTTAGATGAGGTTTCGTACCTCCTGGTGCCAGCTTTGCAGTGTTCGCTTGGTGAGATTTTCCATTTTTTATTTTTCTCCTGCAAATACAAACGTTTCACAATAAACAAAGGAAACTCTATCACATACACAAATAGGGTTCTGATTTAGCACGCCAGCTTCCACTGATAAAGACAGGAAATTCGGCATTGAGAACTAAAGTTGTGTCCTAAACTTACCTCCTCGTGGCCAGGCCATCCGTTAGGCCCTAGGCTCTCAGGACTCAGAAGAGGGTATCAGCGTACCCGATAACTCTCTGGGTGTCAGCCTGCATCACCAGAGCCTACCTGGGTGGGGGCAGCTTTGCTGTGTCGGGAGCTGGTACCTGGTTTCTGAATAGGGTGGTGTCTTCCTTAAGGTGGGAGAGGAGAGACTGTGCCTATGTGCTCGATACTATGCACTGCCCTCCCATGGTTCCCTCCCCACCCTGAGCTCGCTCTCGCCTCCCAACAGCAGTAATGTCAGTCTTACCTTGCCTTGTACCTAGGCGTAAATAGGTATTATTCACCATGCAGTTGGCTTTATGGTTTTGTTCTACTGTTTGTGTACCCTATTTCCATGTATCCTTCTGTGGGGCTTTCTAGATGGTAAAATGTCCCCTCATTGTGTCTGCTGTGTACAGCTTCGGAGAGGGCCATATGCCCAACAATAAATGCTTTTTTATAATACAAAATGGTTCCTTGTCATCCCTGAAATAAACGTGGCTCATATGCCAAGGGCTAGACCCAGCAGGTAGGTACACATGCCCAAAATAAGGCACTAAAGTGAGGAGGCAGTAAGCCTGAAAGCTGCACTTCCTTCTGCCCTCCTGTCTCCCTTGGCAATGGCTGGTGACTGACAGCACCATCAGCACGTATGTATTGAGCACTGTGTGGGGACCAGTCTCTGTGCGAGGTGCAAAGACCCAGAAACAAATAAGCCCCAAGGAGCCATCCATGTGGTGGGGAGACAGACAGGTAATGTGATTACATGGAGCCCAGCAGGGGCAGGTGGCCTTCCACAGCTCCCCTTGGAAAAAGCCTGTCAGGCAGCAAACTACCTGGGTGCAGGAGCATGCTGCGTCCCTTCAGGCTGACCAGACATGTCCCTCGGCTTCTTGGGAAGAGCACGGATGTGTTTCCTGGGTTTGGGCTGATTCCGCCCCACAACTCGACAGCATGAAGATACAAAGACAGCATGCCAGCAAGGGCTGTTGACAGTGGACGCTGGAGTTAGGGACAGCACCCTGTTTCTCCCCGGTCTGGTTTCTCCATCCCATGTCATGCTGTGTAAACATGTAGAGGATAGGCCTGGGGGCTGACATGAAGGAAGGGCAGAAGGGGGCCTCCGAAAGCAGGGGTGCATATGCAGACGTTTCTGCAAACTGTTCTCAAAGTCTCTTTAAATAGACAGTTCATGCATCTCAAGGTTTGAAGTGGAGAAGGCTTTGTTTTGTTTCACCGTCTTGCTTTGCCATTCCAGCGGGCAGCTTGTGTAAGCGGAAGACTCCGGAATGTGACAAAGAAACGTCCATCTGCACTGACCTGGATGGCGTGGCACTGTGCCAGTGCAAGTCAGGCTACTTTCAGTTCAACAAGATGGATCACTCCTGCCGAGGTACTGGCATGTTCTCCGGGTTCTGCAGCCCGACCCAGGCCTGGCCTTTGTCTGCCCAGGGCCCTCTCTCTGTCCTCCTTGTGACTGCTCTAAACTGGGGCTCACCGGTTCTTGTTCCTTTGCTCTTAGTGGGATTGAATGCGTTGTCTCCCTGGAGTAACAGCCTATCTCTGTGCACACTGATCTAGCCCATCAAATTCAAAGGAGGAGTAAAGAGGATGGGATGCCTGTGGTAACATTGCTTCTCTCTCTCTCTCTCTCTCTCTCTCTCTCTCTCTCTCTCTCTCTCTCTCTCTCTCTCTCTCTCTCTCTCTCTCTCTCCCCCCGCCTCTCTCTCTCTCTCTTTTTTTCTTAGAGGAAGGTAGAAAACTTACTGTTCTAATTCCCAAAGCTTCTTTCTGCTAATTTTAAAAAATGGAAATGCAAGCATGAGGTCAGGTCCGTAGCTTGTAGCTGCAGCTGCGGCTCGGTAGACAAGGTACTGATGAGGCTCAGGAGATGTAGTTGGAGGCTGACTCCCTGATCGCGCACCATCCCTTTGCTTTGCTGAGCCTTGGCTTCCTCTCCTGTGAAATGGGTGTAGGGGTGCTTCCTTGGATAGTCTCAGAATTAAAGAAGGCAGTGTATGTGGAGGTGTGTTGTAAGCCATCAGCATTTGCTCTTGTATCTTACCCAGGGTGTTGTTGAATTGATGAGTTCTAGTTTTAAAGATTTCATGAAGGGTTTGAGGGCAGAAACCAAATTCTGCAAACCTTTTAGATGAGGCTTATATTCATTCAGTGTGAGGTAAAGGCTGCTCACGAAGTGCAAGAATACTGCTCGAAAAGAAAATTCAAGTCTAGAGCACTGTGCACCCTGACTTCTAAAAGACGGCTGCAATTTGTAATCACCAAAAAACCAGCAATATAAAGGCCAGAATGTAGCTTTAAGCTTTGCATCACATTAAGATGTGCATGGCACCATTTTGCTGCTCAGGCCACACCTGCTGGTGATAGATATACTGGGATCTGAGTAAAAATCGTGTATGGGGGAATGGCGACATGCCACTTAGTCAGGATTTCCCATTTGAGGTCACGTTCCATCAGGAGAGGATGCAATCACATTTCATGGCAGTGCTCTTATCCTGAGCTTCAGACACTCTCCCTTAGGTTTATATATCAAGGGCTTTGAAAGTACGAGCCCTCAGCTCAGCCCACAGGCCTGGCAGTAGGTTTTGAAGAGAGAGCCAGCCCTCTGTTGACCAGCAGTACGGATGCATGGCTGTCTCAGCTTTTCTAAGCGCATGTGTCCGTCTGCCACTTTGATACAAAGAGATGAAGCTTTCTAATTCCATCTTGTCTGGTTTCATGCAAAGTGTTCCTTGGAAACTGGGACATTGAGCCCCGCTTCATGTGGAGGGTGACCTCTGCTAAAATCCAGGTCCTGGGGTGCTATCCAGCCAACAGGTGGGAAGGGAAGGTGGGCAGAAGGACAGGTACAGAGGGGTGGTGGCCCCAGTGCATAGTGCCTCCAGAGTGTCTGACAACCTTAAAAACAGCCCTACTACCTTTGCCTCCAGTTGGCCCTAACCACTGGCCTCTGTGTCCAAGTCAGTGATTTCATAATTGTGCTGCTTACAGACTAGCAAAAGCAGAGCCGTCAAAGATTTTCCAAATGCAGTGATACAGACACCAGCAACCTTATGTCTGTCAAGTAATGACCCAAGAAACAACATAAGGAAACCTTGGTTAGCCCTTGGACTTGTTGCCAAGGCCCCACAAACCATCATTTCTGCAATATATTGTTGGTTAGATTTTCAGCTGTGGCAATCAGGCCTCTGATGAATGGATTCCGGAGCTCCTGGGGCCACGGCCCTATTGGCTGGGTTCTGACGGGTTAGCAGTGACATCTTCTGGCCATTTGTGCTGGCGCACAGGGGTATTTAAAATGAGTCCCCTTTTGGACACCTCAAATCCAGGGTCAGTTCCCAGTATAAATGGAGAATAGAGATAAGTGGGTATGTGTTTTCTGTGTCTGTACTATTCACAGCTATACGTTAGCAAGTCTGTTTGTTGTGTAGACACACACACACACAGTGTCTCACATAAAATACCTTTATGCTATCCTTACCAGACTTTCAAAGCATCATATAAAATTAAAGTAGGTGTCCTTCCCGTAGGTGTCTTAGCTTCCTTCCCCATGCAGGCATCATGATGAATTCCAGTTATCATGATGAAGTCTAGTGCTTGCAGGTTTCTTTCTCGCACTAGACTGCATGTGCTGTGAGAGCCAGACCTGCATCTAGAATATTCTCAGCATTGTGGGTTTATCAAATGTGCTCCCCTGAATAAACAAAGGAAGATAGTGCAGCAAATATGATAGGACAAGATTGGCTGGTCTTGATTTCATTTCCTGCAAGGGAACAAGAGTTCTGAAGACTCCACCACTTACTCAGTTAAAAAGGCCAGAGCAGGAATGTGCTTGTGTCCCACGTGGATAGCAGAAGCCCAGTTTGGGAGTGTGTGCGTGCTAGCTGTTGCCATGTTCACTTCATCCTCAGTGCTCCGTGGGTCTGTCAGTCCCTCTTGGGCCTGGAGAGGAGGAGCTGGCTTCTAAGGGGCAGCGAAGTGCCTTATGACATGGCTGCCCTCCCAGAGCTGCTAGAACAGCATCGGGTCCACAACAGCACTCAGCCTAAGTGAGCCCATTTGAAATCAAGAAATATCATCATATCAGGGAGTCAGGCCACTTCCTAAGCTGAGTGACAACACCCAAACCCTTCAGCTTGCAGGCAGGACAACAGATGGACATTATGTCTGGCTGGATGACAGCCACAGGGTGGAAGGCTCCCACCCAGCAGATGAGGGTGGAGTGGGTAGCTTTGATGTAAAAACATTTCCAGGAAGAAGCACTCAGAAAAGAAGACTGGTGTGACATCAGCCTGCCTCAGGGCTGAGATGGGTGGGGATGAGTCACTGGGGATGCCAGCAGCCCCTGTGTAGCTGCCCTCCACCCCCAAATGGGGTATGATTATGCAGCACTGTGTTGCAAAAAGGATTTGAAGAACCATGTAACAAAATAAGATTTAATTTGAAAGGTAAATCAGGTTGAAGAGGAAATAAACTCAGTACTTTGTTGAAGCTAGAAGGAAAATGAATATGCAGAAAGATATACCATAAGGTCCTGCATGTTTGCTAAAGCTAGGCCACTTACTCATGTTCTGAGCTTCCTAGGCACTGAGGCAAAGAGAGAAATATGGTTTGCAAAGAGCCAGGGTCTATAAAATATAATTGTTCCGGAGCATCCCCATCTTTCTAGGCCCTCAGGCCCAAGGGAAATTTCTCTGGGGCATCCTCATTAAGAGGTTGTTGAGTGGTATTGTGGCAGTGTGGTCCATGACATCCTGCAGTAAACACTCCGGGGACTTTTCCCATGGCTGCTGCTTATAATAGCCCTCAATATGGGAGAGCTTAGCTCAGGAAATGCCATTCCGTGGAGCCGAAACAGTACTGTTCAGGATCACTGCTCTAATGATCCACTGTAGGAGAATTACAGATTATTTAGAACAGTGTTTTCCAAACCGTTCCACAGAAGATAGTCTGTGATAACAAAATAGATGCAAGAATTATTTAGCATCTAACATTAAAAAATAGAAGGAAAAACGATATCAAGTACATCTACATAGTTACTATTATGCATAAAACCATACAGGGGATTCAGGAAGTCTCTGAGATCTGTCCCAGCCCACAGTGTGTACACCTGTCTGAGACAGGCATGCTGCTGGCATTCACATCTCGCCATTAGCATGTGTGCTATCTGTTCAGGGATTGCTGCTATGTACCTTTCTTATCTGTGATCTTTAATGCAGTGTATTTATTGTACATTAATCCTGAATCAAGTTTCTGTTATTTCCTGTAGCAGTGAATTTGTCTGTGAGGCCATTTTTTATTGTCTGTTTGCATCCAAGCATGCATCAGAACTCATGGTGTTCTGTCAGATTACTGTAGAGTCAAAAGTGTTCTGTGATCAAATAAATTCAGGAACTGCTGATCCCAGGGAATGGCTGGGCCCTGGCCCTGCAGTGAAGCAGTGGTCCATGAGCAGCACCGCCAGAGAGTTCAAAGTCCTGTTCTTGGGTGATGTGCTGATTAGGGCTCATCTAGATGTGTCCACAATCCTGTGCACAGTCTTATCGGCTGAGCATTCTCTTATGAAAACTGAGGTGCCCACCAGGACTGTGGCCCAGAGGATGTCACAACTCCCACTTCCTCATGGAAGGCGGCCAACAACACATCAAAGGTTTGACTTACATTAAAGAAGGTGGGGCATTTGTCTCTGTGTATATGGAAGTTCTCTGTTATACAGGGGCCACAGAGAATTCCAAGAAGAATTGCATTTGTTGGATAATAATTACAACTACAAACATATATTTGGTGGCTACCATGTGCCAAGTGCTGTGCTAAACCATTTGCATGCCTTGTTTTATTTATCCCTCCAAGAAACTATATGGTAGATATTATTATTATTACTACTACTACTACTACTACTATTATTATTGTTTTCTTTTTATAAATGGGAAGCTGAAAGCCACTAAGAAGTTAAGAAAAAATTTTTTATGAAATTAAGACAAGCTGGCAGCAGTATATAGGCCAGGTTATAGATCATTCTAAAGCTATTGGTAGCTTTCTAGTTCTAGAATATTCTTTGGGACTTTTAGGGCAACTGGTGTTTAATAACTCAGTTTGGGCCAGGGGAGGTCAATAGACACATTCATGGATTTTCCTTTTCTCTTTCAGCATGTGAAGATGGATATAGGCTTGAAAATGAAACTTGTATGAGGTAGGCTCCAGGTTCATTTATTCTGATAAATTTTGTTGCAAATCTATTTAGAAGTTACTTAGTATTGCTAAGTAATTTAGAAGTTACTTAAATTGCTAGTTATTCATTTTAATATTTGAAGCTAATGCTTGCTCTTTTTCTTGATTGACTTGCAGTTGTCCGTTTGGCCTCGGAGGTCTCAACTGCGGAAACCGTGAGTATACAGGTCTCGAGTTCCCTGGGCCGGGGTGTGCAGCAGCGTGTCTGTCTCCTCAGCTCCTGTGCTAGGAAGTATGGGGAAAGGAAAGAGTGCCCTCTGGGGCGCTGGTCTGGCAGAGGAGGTAAACACATTCCTAAGTAGCCCTGACTGGGGAGTGTTAATACAATAAATTAGGTGGAAGGTGTGAGGCAGGGAGGGAGGGGCCGTGCTCTGGGGGTTTGTGGTGGCCAGCCTGAGAGTTTAGACTCTAATCAGTAAACACTGGGGAACTAGCAAGTCTTAGAGCAGGAAAGCAGTTTGATCAAGAAAATCTGGTCTGCCTGCAGGGAGGACAGATTGGACAGAGGAGAACATGGGAAGTTTAGAGGCCTCCAGTACAGTCACGGCTGGGGCGCAGGGCTAGAGACAGAGTCGGGAGGCATCTGCTCCATGCTGATATCACCCTCCCCGAACTACAGAGGGCAGAACGGCGGTGACGCTGGGCAGGGTGTGTTTAACATCCAGTTCAGTTATTTTGAGAAAAGCAGTTGTGATCCATGTAAGTTCACTTTCACTGACATTTTCTTACTTTGAGATCTAAGAAATTGAAATCACCCTCAAAATTATTGAAAGACATCTTGGGATATAGGATGTAACGTGGACAATAACACCCAATACTGTGTTTTAGGATAGCTCTCTTCCTCATTCTACAGATGAATGTGCCAACAGCTTGTATTCTAAGTTTTCTAGACCAAAAGTAGACATGATTTTATTTAACATGTGTAAAAGTCCCAACTTTCTGTTCCCCAAATGGTATAGCTTACATTTCATATCCTCAGTGGTATTTCCTTTGCTCATAAAGCTTTCCTTTTGGGAAGTTTCATTATTGGACTTTCTTTTAAGCATGAATTTAAAAATAAATAAAATTAAATAACAAAAGAAATTCAGGACTGAGTACAAAACTGACATAAAGCTGTGCTGGTATACTCATCATGGATTACTGGTGACTGGTCATCTGATTTATCTTGACTGCAAACTAGCGAGAGGTTACAGTAGAGGTTACCTAAGAGACAGACTAGGGAAGCACTTCTAAAAGCAAATATATTTAGAGTCATACTGAATAAAGAGGGAGGAACCCACAGAATTAAGAGGGGTTTTTTTTTTTAAGTAGCAACTGAAGCCACTGAGTAGTAAACAGCCCTATATTCTTTAGTAATCCCTACGGACACATGGTGCCATAAAACCAATTAAGCACAAATACTCATCATGAAGGCCTGCATCATCGCACACCAAATGGTGTCCTGTGTTACTATGAACTGCTTTTTACTCACAAAGCCTCTAACATTAAATGTATGGGGGTTTCCCTCACACCAAGCAATTCTGCCACTATCCAGAATTCGTGGTAGGCCCCACAGGTTAGCAGCTCAGTCCCACAAGACACCAGTTTTGAGTCCAGGCCTCCAATACTTCTGACCAGCCAGCCATATAACAGTGGGCTCCCATGACCCCTCCTTGGGTTCAATACTTTGCTAGAAGAGCTCACAGAACTCTCAGGAAGGCACTTTACTTACTGTTACCAGTTTACTATAAAGGATGCTCTTGGGAAGAGCCAAATGGAAAAGATACATGGGACAACGTATGGGGGCAGGTGCTCAGAGCTTGGGGCACACCAGCCTCTGGCACCTTTGTGATCACCAACCCAATTCCTCCAAACTCCATTGTCGGGTTTTATGGAGGCTCCAGCACGTAGTACTAATCAATCAAATCATTGATCCCTGGTCACTGGAGGTTGTGGGGGAAGCTGACAGTTCCACCCATCTAGTTACATGGTTGGTCCGTCTGTCAACCAGTCCCCAGCCTCCTAAGTCACTCATCAGGGAAAACTCAGGTATGGTTGAAAGGAACTGGTTATAAATAACAAAAGATGCTCCTCCCTCCATTGCTCAGGATTCCAAGGGTTTTTAAGATGCAATTGTACCAAATAGATACTTGCTTACTATATCACAATATCACAGGTGCACTCAAGTTTATTAAGGTGAGGAAGTTATATTTTAGACTTTTTAAAACTTAAAAAGTAGTCAAAATTCTCTTCATGTCACTGCTTAAAAGGTAGGCCTAAGGTTTTTCAAGAATTGGTCTATGTAAAACGTTCTGGAGAGCAGTATATGTCCTTTTGTAAACATCACTATTTAGTCAAGCCAGTTTCTCAACCAGGTTCAGGGTCTTTGTGCCGTTGTGTTCAGGAAGGTATCTGTGCTTTGAAGGGTCTGCGTGGTGTACAAGAATGCCTTTGTTCACTTTGTAGTGTGAATCTCGCTCCTCACTCAAACCAGAACCAAGCCCTAGAGCACCTTGAAACTGGTCAGAGAATGGAGTAGCCTGTGCACAAAAATTGACCAGAGTTAAGCCTAGAACTTAAATGTGGAAAAAGGAAGCTGAATAGTCAGGCAAAGCACTTAAGATATTTGAGGCCTGCTCACCAAATCCTGGAATAAAGGAACTACATGGAGTATCGTCTTTTAGAAGAGATGGTTTTAGGGCTAACAGTAGTGATTGTCCCACAAGCCTAAGAACCTTATCCTAAGACACTGTAAATATTAAAAACAGAGAGGTTTAGGTAAAATCATGGAGGATGGCTTAAGAATAATTTAAGAGAGGGAAGAAGGCTTCAGACACAGTGGAGTTGTATCACAGGTGCAGGAAACCTATTTGAACACAGTCTCATTGGTGGCAAAGAGAGTGAGCAGGAAGGGTGAGGAGTGTCCCAGGCAGCAGGAGGGAGAGCTGCCACCTGCCGGTCTTCCTGGGGCCTCTCAGCTGCCAGGCCCCTCATAAAATGAGCCAGGACTTGAAACCTGCTTTGGTCAAACAGCTTCCTAAGTAGGTTTTACCAGAAAATGCTTTATGTTTCTCAGTGAATTGCTCCATAGAGAGAGAATGGATTCTGGGGAAAACCCCATAAAGGGTGGAAGGAAAGAGGAGGCTGCAGGCATTGTGCTAGGAAGCATTCAGTGATATTTTTTTCCAGAGATCATTAAATCCTATATATGTCTGAAGGTGCTATACCCGTACGTCTGTTGACTGTTCTGTAAGTTCTGTGTCTCCATTCTGGGGTCCTGGAAGTAGCCTGGAAGATCCGGAGGCTTCCTTTTGCTCTAAGTCACCATCATTATGTCCAGGAGAGGGCAGACTCCTTATCTGGATGGCTGGCTCCTGGCCAACTTCTGTTGGTGACTTTTGATTAACTCTGTGATGGGTTAAGACATGACCTATGACCTGCCTTTCTAAAAGTTTCTATTAGCTTTCTAGCTGTGCCGAGATTTCACTCCTTGCTCCTCAGAGAGAATATCTTCAAACTGAAGCAGACAGGACAGGCCCTTCTCTTAAGTCCTCCAGTCCCTGAAGTAGAGGGGACCCAGCTGGGCCACATACCCACCTGGCAGGCCCACCTATGCCTGGGCAGTTCACGTCTCCTTTTTACTTTCTTCCCATATGAGAGAGGTCCCTTTTTATACCTTGGATTCCAACATTTCTGCCTTCCTCCATTTGTCCAGTGGCCCCAAAATTCCTGTACACCTTGTCGCTGGAGATGTCCTTTGCTTCGCCTTGCCCCTCCACTCTCCTTAGGCGCGTTTCCTCATTTGCTTGAATCTTACATTGATGACTCCTCACAGTTTTCTTATCTCCTGTGACATCTTCGTTTGCTTCACTGTTTTTCTCTTTTTAAAATATGTTTATTTTCCTTTTATATAACGTAAAATAACACATGCCCATCAATTTTCATTTTTTAACCCAAGTGTAACTCCCCGGGGGGAAGCATATTCCCAGACTGGGTCAAATAAACCTATGAAGCCAAAACCAGACACGGGGAACACCTTTATTTGGAGGCCTGACTCCGTTCGCCTCTCACTTGCTGGCCACCACTCTTGCTCTCCTGTTTCTGTCCCTTTTCAGCTGGGAAGCCAAAACCCTCTCCTGCCCTGGTGCACACTCACCTCTTCCCCCACCCCTTGTAAACACGTCTTGATAGGTCAGGCAAGAGATTCTGAAAATATTGCAGTTTTACCCACACCAAGTTAATTAGAAAATAGATGTAAGTGAAAGGAAGAAGAAAATGAAAATAAACAGTCTTATTGCCCGTGAGCCATCACTGTAAATACCTTGGTGTATATCCTTGCTGCTGAGTGTGGACCAGAGGACCGGCAGCACCAGCCTCACGTAGGAGCTTGTGGGGAATGCAGAATTCCAGGTCCCTCTGCTCCTAAACTGCTGAGGCATTTAACCAGATCCCTGGATGTGGTTAATGTGCAGATCTGTATGCATATTAAAATTTGAGAAGCACCAGTATTATTTTTCTTTCTAGAGGTATATATGTATCTTTTGTGTTTTTATTGTACACAGCAGTTCACTCCTTTCAGACCCTATTCCAACAGAGAGAGAGAGAGAGAGAGAGAGTGTGTGTGTGTGTGTGTGTGTGTGTGTGTGTGTGTGTGAGGGTGGTCTTCCCACGCATAACACCAAGCAATTCTTGAACACCAACAGGGTGTTGAGAACTCAATTCAATTCAGATGCTATCTTCCCAGAGACAGCACCAGATTCCCCAGGTTAAGGGCTCCCTCCTACAAGATTTCCCTCCACCCCCAACTCCAGATGCTGGTCACAAGCCCCAGGCAGTTACCTGTGCTCCTGGCCAACTGGCTACAGATTAGAGGTTCCCACGACCTCCCCCCTTAGATTCGAGTAATTTGCTAAAGGTGCTCACAGAACTCAGGAAAACACTTCAGTTTACCAGTTTAATAAGGATACCGTATAAGATACAAGTTAACAACCGGATGAAGAGAGACATAGAACAAGGTCCCAAATACAGGAGCTTCTGTCCTCGTGGAGTTTGGGGCCTGGCTCAGTGTCAAATGAATGCACTCTGGTTCCCCCAGCGTGTGATGGGTTTTTTGTGAGGGCTTCATTGCACAGTCTTGACTGACTAAATTATTAGCCATTGACTGATGAACCTCCAGCCAAGGGTCCAAAAGTCTCTCATTAACATGACAAGACACCCTCTTGTCTTTTAAGGCTCTGAAGTGTTTTCACAAACTCTGGATGAAGACCAAATATACTTGGAAAATATATATTTGGTTATCTTGTAACTCAATATATATCTCACTTTCTAATAGACATTGGATCTCACAAAATACACTGTTCTGTACCTGCTTTTAAACCTCATATAAACTGTGCAATGTTTTCATTTATGTAATTTCATAATGTCACTTTTTTTTTTCAAGTTTAAACAATTTTTTTGGTATCATTAATCTACAATTACATGAGGAACATTATGTTTACTAGACTCCCCCCATCACCAAGTCCCCTCCACATACCCCATTACAGTCACTGTCCATCATCATAGTAAGATGCTATAGAGTCACTACTTGTCTTCTCTGTGTTGCACAGCCCTCCCTGTGCACCACCCACTACATTATGTCTGCTAATAGTTATGCCCCTTTTTTTTTACCCCTTATTCCTCCCTTCCCACCCATCCTCCACAGTCCCTTTCCCTTTGGTAACTGTTAGTCCATTCTTGGGTTCGGTGAGTCTGCTGCTGTTTTGTTCCTTCAGGTTTTTTTCTTTGTTCTTCTCCACAGATGAGTGAAATCATTTGGTACTTGTCTTTTTCTGCCTGGCTTATTTCACTGAGCATAATAGCCTCTAGCTCCATCCATGTTGTTGCAAATGGTAGGATTTGTTTCTTCTTATGGCTGAATAATATTCCATTGTGTATATGTACCACATCTTCTTTATCCATTCATCTACTGTTGGACACTTAGGTTGCTTTCATTTCTTGGCTATTGTAAATAGCGCTGTGATAAACATAGGGGTGCATATGTCTTTTGCAAACTGGGCTCCTGCATTCTTAGGGTAAATTCCTAGGAGTGGAATTCCTGGGTCAAATGGTATTTCTATTTTTAGTTTTTTGAGGAACCTCCATACTGCTTTCCACAATGGTTGAACTATTTTACATTCCTACCAGCAGTGTAGGAGGGTTCCCCTTTCTCCACAAGCTCGCCAACATTTGTTGTTGTTGTTTGTGTTTTGGATGGTGGCCATCCTAACTGGTGTGAGGTGATATCTCATTGTGGTTTTAATTTGCATTTCTCTGATGACGAGCGATGTGGAGCATCTTTTCATGTGTCTGTTGGCCATCTGAATTTCTTCTTTGGAGAAGTGTCTATTCAGATCCTCTGCCCATTTTTTAATTGGATTATTTGCTTTTTGTTGGTTGAGGTGCATGAGCTCTTTATATATTTTGGATGTCAATCCTTTATCAGATCTGTCATTTATGAATATATTCTCCCATACTGTAGGATGCCTTTTTGTTCTATTGGTGGTGTCCTTTGCTGTACAGAAGCTTTTCAGCTTGGTATAGTCCCACTTTGTTCATTTTTGCTTTTGTTTCCCTTGTCCGGGGAGATATGTTCATGAAGAAGTTGCTCATGTTTATGTCCAAGAGATTTTTGCCTATGTTTTTTTCTAAGAGTTTTATAGTTTTATGACTTACATTCAGGTCTTTGATCCATTTCGAATTTACTTTTGTGTATGGGGTTAGACAATGATCCAGTTTCATTCTCTTGCATGTTAGCTGTCCAGTTTTGCCAACACCAGCTTTGAAGAGGCTGTCTATCCCCCATTGTATGTCCATGGCTCCTTTATCATATATTAATGGACCATATATGTTTGGGTTAATATTCTGGACTCTCTGTTCTGTTCCACTGGTCTGTGGGTCTGTTCTTGTGCCAGTACCAAATTGTCTTGATTACCGTGGCTTTGTAGTAGAGCTTGAAGTTGGGAAGCAAGTTCCCCCCGCCCAGCTTTATTCTTCCTTCTCAGGATTGCTTTGGCTATTCAGGGTCTTGTGTGGTTCCATATGAATTTTAAAACTATTTGTTCCAGTTAATTGAAGAATGCTGTTGGTATTTTGATAGGGATTGCATTGCATCTGTAGATTGCTTTAGGCAGGATGGCCATTTTGACAATATTAGTTCTTCCTACCCAAGAGCATGAGATGAGTTTCCATTTGTTAGTATCCTCTTTAATTTCTCTTAAGAGTGTCTTGTAATTTTCAGGTATAGGTCTTTCACTTCCTTGGTTAGGTTTATTCCTAGGTATTTTATTCTTTTTGATGCAAGTGTGAATGGAATTGTTTTCCTGATTTCTCTTTCTCCTAGTTCACCATTAGTGTATAGGAATGCAACAGACTTCTGTGTGTTAATTTTGTATCCTGCAACTTTGCTGAATTCCAATATTAGTTCTAGTAGTTTTGGAGTGGAGTCTTTAGGGCTTTTTATTTGCAATATCATGTCATCTGCAAATAGTGACGGTTTGACTTCTTCTTTACCCATCTGGATGCCTTGTATTTCTTTGTTTTGTCTGATTGCCATGGCTAGGATCTCCAGTACTATGTTCAATAACGGTGGGGAGAGTGGGTATCCCTGTCTTGTTCCCAATCTTAGAGGAAAAACTTTCAGCTTCTCGCTGTTCAGTATGATGTTGGCTGTGGGTTTTTCATATATGGCCTTAGTTATGTTGAAGTACTTGCCCTCTATACCCATTTTTTGTTGAGAGTTTTTGTCATGGATGGATGTTGAATTTTGTCTAATGCTTTTTCAGTGTCTATGGAGATGAATATATGGTTTTTGTCCTTCTTTTTGTTGATGTGGTGGATGATGTTGATGGATTTTCGAATGTTGTACCATCCTTGCATCCCTGGGATGAATCCCACTTGATCATGGTATATGATCCTCTTGATGTGTTTTTGAATTCAGTTTGCTAATATTTTGTTGAGTATTTTTGCATCTATGTTCATCAGGGATACTGGTGTGTAATTTTCTTTTTTCGTGGGGTCTTTGCCTGGTTTTTGTATTAGAGTGATGCTGGCTTCATGGAGTGAGTTTGGAAGCATTCCCTCCTCTTCTAGTTTTTGGAAAACTTTAAGGAGAATGGGTATTATGTCTTCTCTATATGTCTGATAAAATTCAGCAGTGAATCTATCTGGCCTCGTGGTTTTGTTCTTTGGTAGTTTTTTGATTACCGATTCAATTTTGTTGCTGGTAATTGGTCTGTTTATATTTTCTGTTTCTTCCTTGGTAAGTATTGGAAGGTTATATTTTTCTAGGAAGTTGTCCTTTTCTTCTGGGTTTTCCAGCTTGTTAGCATGTAGATTTTCATAGTATTCTCTAATAATTCTTTATTTCTGTAGGGTCTGTCATGATTTTTCGTTTCTCATTTCTGATTCTGTTGATGTGTGTAGATTCTCTTTTTCTTTTTATAAGTCTGGCTAGGGGCTTATCTATTTTGTTTATTTTTCTCAAAGAACCAGCTTTTAGTTTCATTGATTTTTTTCTATTGTTTTATTCTTCTCAATTTTATTTATTTCTTCTGTGATCTTTATTATGTCCCTCGTTCTGCTGACTTTGGGCCTCATTTGTTCTTCTTTTTCCAGTTTCAATAATTGGGACTTTAGACTGTTTATTTGGGATTGTTCTTCCTTCTTTAAACAGGCCTGCATTGCCATATACTTTCCTCTTAGAACTGCCTTCGCTGTGTTCCACAGAAGTTGGGGCTTTGTGCTGTTGTTATCATTTGTCTCCATATATTGCTTGATCTCTATTTTAATTAGGTCATCGATCCATTGATTATTTAGGAGCATGTTGTTAAGCTTCCATGTGTTTGTAAGTTTTTTTGTTTTCTTTGTACAGTTTATTTCCAGTTTTATACCTTTGTGGTCTGAGAAGTTGGTTGGTAAAATTTCAATCTTTTTGAATTTACTGAGGCTCTTTTTGTGGCCTTGTATATGGTCTATTGTGGAAAATATTCCAAGTGTACTTGAGAAGAATGTGTATCCTTCTGCCTTTGGATGTAGAGTTCTGTGGATGTCTGTTAGGTCCATCTATTGTAATGTGTTATTCAGTGCCTCTGTGTCCTTACTTATTTTCTGTCTGGTGGATCTATCCTTTGGAGTGAATGGTGTGTTGAAGTCTCCTAAAGTGAATGCATTGCATTCCATTTCCTCCTTTAACTCTGTTAGTATTTGTTCCACATATGCTGGTGCTCTTGTATTGGGTGCATATATACTTATAATGGTTATATCCTCTTATTGGACTGAGACCTTTATCATTATGTAATGTCCTTCTTTATCTCTTGTTACTTTCTTTGTTTTGAAGTCTATTTTGTCTGATACTAGTACTGCAACACCTGCTTTTTTTTCTATGTTGTTTGCATGAAATATCTTTTTCCGTCCCTTGACTTTTAGTCTGTGCATGTCTTTGGGTTTGAGGTGAGTCTCTTGTAAGCAGCATATAGATGGGTCTTACTTTTTTATCCATTCTCTTACTCTGTGTCTTTTGATTGGTGCATTCAATCCATTTACATTTAGGGTGATTATTGAAAGATAAGTACTTATTGCCATTGCAGGCTTTAGATTCATGGTTACCAAAGGTTCAAGGGTAGCTTCTTTACTATCTAACCATCTAACTTAACTCACTTATTAAGCTATTATAAACACAGAGTGATGATTTCTCTCCCTTCTTATTCTTCCTCCTCCGTTCTTTATATGTTAGGTGTTTTATTCTGTACTCTTATGTTTCCTTTGACTGCTTTTATGAATAGTTGATATAATTTTTTTCCTTTAGTTAGTATTTGATTGGTCTGCTTTCTTTGGTGTGATTTTATTTTCTCTGGTGACATGTATTTAGCCTTAGGAGTGCTTCCATGTAGAGCAGTCCCTTTTAAAATACCCTGTAGAGGTGGTTTGTGGGAGGCAAATTCCCTCAACTTTTGCTTGTCTGGGAATTGTTTAATCCCTCCTTCATATTTAAATGATAATCATGCTGGATACAGTACCCTTGGTTCAAGGCCCTTCTGTTTCATTGCATTAAATATATAATGCCATTCTCTTCTGGCCTGTAAGGTTTCTGTTGAGAAGTCTGATGATAGCCTGATGGGTTTTCCTTTGTAGGTGATCTTTTTTCTCTCTCTGGCTGCCTTTAATACTCTGTCCTGTCTTTGATCTTTGCCATTTTAATTATTATATGTCTTGGTGTTGTTCTCCTTGGGTCCCTTGTATTGGGAGATCTGTGGGCTTCCATGGTCTGAGAGACTATTTCCTCCCCCAGTTTGGGGAAGTTTTCAGCAATGATTTCTTCAAAGACACTTTCTATCCCTTTTTCTCTCTCTTCTTCTTCTGGTACCCCTATAATGCGAATATTGTTCCGTTTGGATTGGTCACACAGTTCTCTTAATGTTCTTTAATTCCTGGAGATCCTTTTGTCTCTCTCTGCCTCAGCTTCTCTGTATTCCTGTTCTCTGTTTTCTATTCCATTAACAGTCTCTTGCACCTCATCCAGTCTGCTCTTAAGTCCTTCCAGAGATTGTTTCGTTTCTGTAATCTCCCTCCTGACTTCATCCTTAGCATATTTCTCTGCAGGTCCATCAGCATGGTTATGACCTTTATTTTGACTTAGTTTTCAGGAAGATTGGTTATATCTATCTCCCAGGCCCTCTCTCAGGGTTTCTCTGGGTGATTCTTGACTGGACCAAATTCTTCTGCCTTTTCATGGTGATAGAGGTAGTCGTAGGCAGGTGGCATGTGTGTCAGCTGGGAGAACAAAGTCCCTTCCTGCTTGCTGGTCGCCTTGCTCTTCTCCGCTGCCTGTGTCGTTTACCCGCACACTGGGAGCAGCCTCCAGTTTAATCCCCTGAGCTGCCGTGGGCAGGCCAGCCCTCAGGGTAGCCCAGAGCCCTATGGGGTGTGGCAGGTGCTCCGGGTGTGCTCTCCTGCGAGAATGGTGCCCCTTTGCGCCTTGCCCTGGCCTCCTCTGTCTGTGCCGGGCAGCTGCACACTGGCAGCAGCCTCTGGGTCTGGCCCGGGTAGCTGCGCACGGGGACGAGGCTCTGGGCAGTTGCTGTGGGTGCGGCCGCTCTCTGACTGCTCTGCCACTGTGGGCAGGGCAGCGCTGGCCGGCGGCAACGAATGAAATGGTAGGCTGCTTATCACCATGAGGGGCTGTTTTGCCACCCAGGGGGCTGGGGTGCCTGAAGTTCTTTAGGATTCCCAGCCTACTGGGCTGAGTGTGCTGGGACGGTTCCGTCCAGCTGTGAGGCCCCTGTCCCTTTAAGACTTTCAAAAAGCACCTGCTTTTCTTTTGTCCCAGAGTAGCCAGCTGTGGGGACCCGCTCACAGATTTTACTTTTCCATTTCTCTAATATCCAGTACACCATACAATGTGTGTCTGCGCTCCCAATGCAGATTACCAGGGCTGGGTGTTTAGCAGTCCTGGGCTCCCTCTCCCTCCCCGCTCCGACTCCTCTCCTCCCACCAGTAAGCTGGGGTTGGGTGAGCACTCAGGTCCCGCCGGGCTGCAGCTTTGTATCTTACTCCCTTTGTGAGAGTCTGAGTTCTTGCCGATGTAGATGTAGCCTGGCTGTTGTACTGTATCTTCTGGTCTCTCTGTTAGGCATAATTGTATTTGTTGTATTTTCAAAAATATATGTTGTTTTGGGAGGAGATTTCCGCCGCCCTGCTCACGCTGCCATCTTGGCTCTCCCTCCCATAATGTCACTTTTGATAACTATGGAATTCTTTTCTGCAGATATAACATCATTTGCTTACCCAAGCCCCAGTTACTACCTTTTGGAAGTCCTTTTTATATTCCTATCCTCTGTGCAATTTTTCTGTTCTGTGGTTATAGAATTCACATAATTATCCTCAGTTACCTTTCTCTGGCAAGGATGTTTTTTATCTACCCCTCTTTCATATTCACAGCATCCCCTTTTGTAAGTCGTCCTTTCATTCAAATGTTCTAGGTCTCTTCAGCAGAGATCCCTTCCACACCAGCCTCCCAGTACCACCAGCAAGGATTTAATGCCTGTTTTCCCCATAGAAGGCCCTCTTCCTCCTCTTGCAGTGGAACCAGAATGTACAGATCTTTCTGCATTGTCTTCCTTTCCCAACCCACAAGCTGGTGGCAGGTGTAAAACATATCTTTTAATTGTGTTCACCATATTGGTATATTGGGCTTAAAAAGATTCACACCAGTGGAAATGCTGTGTGTGTTGGCGGGAGTCACTCATAACAAACATCCAGGAACACAGCACTAAATCCCTTAAGAGGAAAAAGAGCTAATTAGTTATCCAGCAGTCAGCTGGAAGTCTCATTCAGCTCAAAGCAAACATCTCACTTCCTCTGACTGGCCTTCATTCAAGTTAGAAGGGAAGGGAAGGGAGAGAGGATACAGACAGATACTCCATATCTACTCTTGGGTATGGTCTCTGTCTTGCCAATGGGTTTCAGCCCCGGACAAGTTCACTATGGATTCAGTGAGACCAAATAAATGACAATGGAACGTTCTTGGGGTAAAACGGTTTATAGCCAACTTTACCCCCACGGTGGCAGGTTGATCACTAGAATCCTGTCCACTTAGAGGAAGTCTGCATGCACCAAGCCAGTCTCTGCCTCTGGGCCTCTCTGCCCCCGCAGCCGTCTCAGTCTCTGTCCTCGGTGCTGCCACCACTCCAGTCTCATCTCTGCTCTCCTGCAGCCTTGCAGCTGTGCCACCTCATCGCTCAGAGCACTGGGCAGAGCTGTTTATATAGAGTCAGTATTGCCCACAGGTGTGCAGTGAGCTAGCCAACAAGGACCAGGTGAGAATCATGGCCACAGGAACTTTCACTTTATCCACAGTCACTGACAGCCTGTAGCCCTGAGAAAGACAAATTTCAAAAGGTACAGAAGGTTAAAAAAAAAAAAAAAGATGCTATGAACAGAGATTCTATGATAAAGTTGATGCAAGAGGAATACAAAGATTAAAAGGCAAAATTATGAACTCAGTGCGGGTGGGGGCAGGAGAACAGAATGAATTTTAAAATAACACTTTTGGAGCCATCTACAAAAGTTGGAATTCTCACAGAAACTGTATTGGTTGGTGTGATTCTGACACCAATTTCAATGTGTGCATTTTTTCCATGCCACCAAGCAATTAACTCCATTTGGACTCTAACCTGGACATGGTGTCAGATCCCACAGGTTAAGGGCCTGAGTCCTACAAAACTGCTTCTTCCCCACCCTCACCTCGCCATCAGACATCAATGTACAAGCCCAGGTTTTCGTCTGTGCTTCTGACCCACAACCTATACAGTGGAGGTTCCACAACCCTCTCATTGGGTTTGAGTAATTTGCTAGAGCAGCTCACAGAACTCTGAGAAGCATTGTACTACTAGATGACTGGTTTATTATAAAGGGCTATATAACTCAGCAACAGCCAGATGGAAGAGATGCATAGGGCAAGGTATGGTATGGGAAAAGGGTGTGGAGCTTCTATGCCCTCTCGAAGCGTGCCACTCTCCCCAAATCTCCACATGTTCATCAGACCCAGGAGCTCTCTGAACCCCATTCTTTTGGGGGTTTTCATGGAGACTTCATAACATAGGCATCATTGGCATTGGTGACTGAACTTTTTCTCCAGCCCCTCTCCCCTGCAGGAGGGGGGAGGATAGAGGTGGGATAGAAAGTTTCAGCTCTCTTTCTACTTTGTTAGTTCCCCAGGCAGCCAGCCTCCAACCCTAGGCCCTTTCCAAAGTCAGCTCATTAATATAACAAGGGACAGCTTTACACCTCTCAGCCTTAGGAAAAGGGTTTTAAGAGCTCCAGGCTAGGAAGGCGGATGAAATCTGAATGTTACGGAAAATACTGTTACTGAAAATGCTGGAAAACCTGGACTGAGTCACTGACGGGAAGAACCAAGCAGCACTCGGAGGTCTTGGAGTGCTGAGGTTTTATTTCACACCAGCGGGCCCAGAGGGGAGTATCTCCCAAGGTCTGAGCCCTGAGCACAAGCCAGGGGAGCAATTTATATTACTTTGGTATGTGGCATTTCGGCCTGTGCAGGGCACAAGAGGAGCCTGGAGGTGGGGAGGAGGGAGCTGGGGGTGCTTTGCCAACCGGAGGGAAAAAGCAGTTTGCTGACCTTGATGGCTGTGTTGAATATTTCCTTATCGTGAATACAGGCATACCTCCTTTCTGTGCTTCATAGCCAATGTGTTTTTTACAGATTGAAGGTTTGTGGCAGCCTCGCATCAAACAAGTCTTTTCGGCGCCATTTTTCCAATAGTATTTTCTCAGTTCATCTTTCTGTGTCATATTTTGGTCATTCTCGAAATATTTCAAACTTTTTCTTTATTTTATTTGTTACAGTGAGTTGTGATCAGTCATCTTGGATGTTACTGTTGTAGTTGTTTTAGGGTGCCACAGACCACGTCCATCCAAGACAGTGAACTTAATCAATACATGTGTGTGTTCTGACCGCTCCCACCCGCTGGCCATTCCCTCATCTCTGTCCCTCTCCTAGGGCCTCCCTATTCCCTGAGACACAACAATGTTGAAATTAGGCTGATTAATAACCCTACAATGGCCCCCAGTGAAAGAAAGAGTCACTTCTCTCATTTTAAATCAAAAGCTGGTGAGGTTGCAGAGAACTGGGAGCTCTTCTACACTGCTGGTGGGAATGTAAATTAGTTCAACCATTGTAGAAAACAATATGGAGGTTACTCAAAAAACTAAAAATAGAAATACCATTTGACCCAGGAATTCCACTCCTAGGAATTTACCCAAAGAAAACAAGATCCCAGATTCAAAAAGACATATGCACCCCTATGTTTATCGCAGCACTATTTATGTTGGGGGAGCGTTGTGTATTTTCCTCGGTCCTTGTCCCTGCCGCAACAAAGAATTGAAGGGCAGAGACACAGTAGCAAAGCAGAGAAAAGTTTTATTTCAAGTTACTTAGAGAGAGAAAAAGTGCAGCAGGCAACTTCAACAAGGAGAGGCACCCTGAAAGGTTGGAGAGAGTTTAAGATTAAAAGGTTACACACGTATAAAGTGCAGGCAACCTGAGAGAGAGGAGTGCCCCAAAAGGTTGGGGGTTCCCCCTTTTAAGGATTCTTTAGGAGTGTGACTAAGGGCTGGGGGTGCAGACTTGTTAAGTGGTCTTTGAATACTTAGAATTAACTTAACACAAGAACTTCCTGCTCTGATTTCTCCCTGGGAGCATATCAAACAAGACTGCCTGCCCAGTCCCCAAGGTGGGCTGAGTTATTGTCTGTTTGCTAAAGAGTAAGTTAAGAATCTTACTCCTCAACTTCCTGAGTATTAAAATGAAATCTTTAAGATGGAATTTTTCCTGCCTTTTACTATGTTGTTCACAGGTGGACCTGCATGCTAAATTAGTTGCCTTGATTGCAAACTGCTTGATCAGGGCCAAAGGAGAAAAAAACAGTATATATGTAAAGTTAAAAAATAAGCTGGGCCAGCATGATTAACACAATAAAGACATGGTCTATGCTGAGGTACCCTCCTTTATCTGGGGAATATACAAACATTCCAGGTTAAGTTGCTCCTGTTTTTTTGAGCTTTAACTGATTAACTCTGGGCTTTTTTTAGTGGGTTTTTTCCTGGCCTTATTCTCTTTCCACCCATCTCATATCTATTTTCCTGCCTAACATTTACAATAGCCAAGATATGGAAGCAACCTAAGTGTCCATCAGTAGATGATAGATAAAGAAGATGTGGTACATATACACAATGGAATATTATTCAGCCATAAGAAGAAAACAAATCCTTCCATTTGCAATAACATGGATGGATCTACAAAGTATTATGCTCAGTGAAATAAGCCAGGCGGAGAAAGACAAGTACCAAATGATTTCCCTCATGTGTGGAGTATAACAACAAAATAAAACTGAAGGAACAAAACAGCAGCAGACTCACAGACTCTAAGAAGGGACTAGTGGTTACCAAAGGGAAAGGGGGTGGTGGGGGGAGAAGGGGATTGAGGGGTGTTATTGGCACACATCGTGTGTGTGTTGGTCACGGGGAAGGCAGGATAGCACAGAGAAGACAAGTAGTGACTCTGTGGCATCTTGCTACACTGATGGACAGTGACTGTGATGGGGTGTGTGAAGGGAACTTGATAATATAGGTGAATGTAGTGACCACAGTGTTGCTCATAGGAAACCTTCGTAAGATTGTATATCGATGATACCTTAATAAAATTTTTTAAAAAGCCAGAAGTGGCTAAACTTCATGAGGGAGGCATGTCCAAAGTCCAGACAGGCTGAAGGGTAGGCCTCTTTAGCCGGTTAGCCAAGTTGCGAATGCAAAGGACAACTTCTTGAAAGAAATAAAAAGTGTTTACTGCATGTGAATAATGAACAAAACAGCCTTATTGCTGATATGGAGAGAGTTTTAGTGGTCTGAATAGAAGATCAAACCATCCACAGCATTCCCTGAAGCCAAAGCCTAACCCAGAGCAAGGACCTAGCTCTTCAATTCTAGGAAGGCTGAGAGAGGTGAGGAAGCTGCAGAAGACAAGCTGGAAGCTGGCAGAGGTTGGCTCATGAGGCCTAAGGAAAGAAGCCGACCTCATACCATAAAAGTGTGTGATGAGGCAGCAGGTGCTGATGCAGAAGCTGCAGCAGGTCCCCCAGGAGATCCAGCTCGGACAGTTAATGAAGGCTGCTACACTGAGCAACAGATGTTCATCGTGGACCAAACAGCCTTCTGTTGGAAGAAGGTGTCATCTAGGACTTTGCCTACAGAGGATAATTCAGTGCCTGGCTTCAAAGCTCCAGAGGACAAGCTGACTCTCTTGCTAGGGGCTCATGCAGCTGGGAACTTGAAGTTGAAGCCAGTATTCACTGACCATTTTGAAAAATCCCTGGGCCCTTAAGAATTATGCTGAATCTACTCTGCCTGTGCTCTATAAACAAAACAACAAAGCCTAGGTGACAGCACATCTGTTTACAACATGATTTACTGAATATTTTAAGCCTACTCTTGAGACCTACTGCTCAGGAAAAAAGATGCCTTTCAAAATATGACTGCTCATGACAGTGCATCTGGTCACCCAAGAGCTCTGATGGAGAGGAAAAATGAGATTAATGTTGTTTTCATGCCTGCAAACATGACATCCATTCTGCAGCCCATGAATTAAGGATTAATTTTGACTTTTTATGTCCTATGTAAGAAAAACATTTTATAAGGCTATAGCAGCCATAGATAGTGATTCCTCTGATGGATCTGGGTAAAGTAAGTTGAAAATCTGTAAAGGATTCATCATTCTAGATGCCATTGCAAACATTGGTGATTCATAGGAAGAGGTCACAATTGAATGTGAGCAGGAGTTTGGAAGAAGTTGATTCTACCCTCATGGGTGACTCTGAGGGGTTCACGACTTCAGTGGAGGAAGTCATTGCAGATGAGGAAATAGCAAGAGAACTGAATTAGCAGCAGAGCCGGAAGATGTGGCTGAATTGCTGCATCTCATGATAAAACTTGAATGGATGAGGAGTTGCTTCTTACGTATGCACAAAGAGAGTGGTTTCTTGAGATGAAATCTGCTCCTGGTGAAGATTGTTGAAGTGACAACAAAGGGTTTAGAATAGGACATAAACTTGATTAATGAAACAGTGGCGGGGTTTCAGAGGATTGACTCCAATTTTGAAAGAAGTTCTGTGGTAAAACTGCTATCCAACAGCATCACATGCTATTGAGGAATCATTCGTGGAAGGAAGAATCAATCTACGTAGTAAACTTTGTTATCTTATTTGAAGAAATTGCCACAGTCACCCAACCTTCAGCAACCACCACCCTGATCAACTGTCAGCAGCCATCCACTTCGAGGCAGGACCCTCCACCAGCTAAGAGTTTTATAACTCCAGAAAGCTTAGATGATGGTTAACATTTTTTCACCAATAAATTATTTTTAAATTAAGGTATGTTCTTTGTTTTTTTTTAGACAGAATATTGCACACTTAATAGACTATAGTATAATGTAAACATAACTTTTATATGTCCTGGGAAACCAAAAAATTTGATTTGCTTTATCATGATATTCACTTTATTGCTGTGGTCTGGAACTGAACCCATAATATTTCTGAGGTACGTCCGTCCCTTAATACTAATGGTTTTTCAAGATTTGGTTTCTCTGCTATTTACTTAAGTAAATGATAGGTAACTGGTTGGATAGCTTGCATTTGCTCTCACCTTGCAGTCTACTCTGTCAGCTCTGCGCATTACCATTGGGCATTACCTGAACACCTCGACAGCATGGTTCCAGTCTTACTTCACCATACAAAATCTGGTGATCAGCCCTTTTTTTCATCCTGCACCATATAACCTGAGAACATAATTTTAGTTATATTTCCACAACAACAAAAAAAATAACTCTGAATGTTTAACAGACTATTGAAGATATAATTTTTCCAGAATTACACAGGCATTAAACAAAATAATTAAATTGTTAATATTGTTTATTACATGTGATATGTTTTTACTTACATGTTACTTACTTACTGGTTACATCTGGTAATTAAATTAAAATGATATGTATTGAGGAAACTTTTCAGTGTTTAGCATGGTTATGCAGTGATTCCCAGATTCTTGATGTAATGAGTAGTAATATTTCTTATAAATAGGGTTGCTTCCACTTTACTTTATCAAGTAAGAACTAAAACCAAATGAAGAATTTTTGTAACTACTATCACCATCAACTCAAACATTTTAAAAACAATTAACACCAAGAGGTGGAAAGTAACCAAGGAAAGATTCTCTATTTTCTTCATTACTTTTTAAAAATCAACTTACCAGAGGCATAATTTGCATCTAATAAAGTGTACCCATGTTAAGTGAGGGGAAAAAAAAAGGGGGTAAAAATCTTAGAAGATAAAACAATCACTAAAGCCAAACATTTAGTGTTTGAAAACTTCATACCTCTCCCTTATTTTTCTCTTTTTACCATGGATTGGTGACAATGTCACAGGAGCTGGTCTGCAGGTAGAATTTGGGAGCCGCCCTTCTAGGAGTGACCAAAAAAGAGAAACTCTTCTTGAAATAGTGTGGGGAAGGAAAAATAATTCTCCCTCTACCTTTCTAGGTTCTTGCCTGAGACACCTCCCCAACCCCCCCTTAATAAAAGATTAACAGGAGAAAAAAACATAATTCCATACACAAGGGGGCCCCCGCAAAGATACAAGACTCAAAAGGTGGCCACATAACTGAGGCTTATATTCCCTTCTGAGCTAAGGAGGCAAGAGGGGTCTGGGGGTCTGGGGCTCAGAGTGGGGAAGGCAGTTGGTGGGCAGGAGAGGCGGACGTGTTTAGTAAGGGAAGGCTGCCCTGTCCTGCTGGTCAGTTTTCAGTGACCTTTGGTACAGCTCTCTTGTAGGTCCAGGCCCCCTTCTAATGGAAATCTCCCTTACAGCAGGGTAACTTCCGCTCTGTTTTCAGAGTTTCTTCTGTCTGCAGTTTCTCAGAAACAATCAGGTTAAAATAATAAGCTTGCCAAAGAGGAATATTTGGGGGTCGCGTATTCTGCTCTCCTTCACCAGAGAATAGGGACAGCTAGGCCGGGGAAGCCTGTGCCGGGGGCCCAGGACGTGAAAGGCGAGGCCCCCCACTGAGGCACAGTGGTTCTGTGAAGTGGGAGGGGGCCCATTCTTTGTATTCATTTATTTATTCATTACCGTTTACCTGTTCACCTTTATCCTTTTCTCATCCATTAGCCTATCAGCTCATCACCGTGGTGATCGCTGCAGCCGGAGGCGGGCTGCTGCTGGTGCTGGGCGTTGCTCTAATTGTTACCTGCTGCCGGTGAGTAATGGGAGTTCACGTCCTCATCCCGTCGCACCGCCTGTACTGAGCAAGGGTCAGCGTTTACCCTCCAAAGAATGTGTTGGAGGGAGGCAGACTGTGTTGAGTCATAACGTATGACTGGACTCTTCAAAAAAAGGAGAAAGGGAAATTCATGATAGGGTGCACCATTGGGGAAAAAAAAGGACAGCAAATGGGACTTGATTTTCTCAGCTAAAAAAGAATATCCAAAAGCACAAGAAACCAAAGGAGGAGAGACTGGGTTTCATCAGAATTTAAAGCTGCCCTGCGTCAAAGAACACTATCAAGGAAGTAAAAAGACAACCCACAGAATGGGAGAACGTATTGGCAAAGCATGTGTCTAACAAAGGATGTGTATCAGAATATATAAGGGATTATTATAACTCAACAAGAAAAAGGCAGCCCAATTAAAAAATAGGCAAAGAACCTCAATAAGCATTTCTCCAGAGAAGATACACAAATGGCCAGTAGGCACAGGAAAGGAAGCTCAACGTCATTAGCCATCAGGGAAATGCAATCAAAACCGCCATGAGATATCACTTTGCACCCACTAAGACAACTCTTAAAAACAAAAACAGGAAATAACAAGTGTTGGTGGGGACGCAGGTGATCAGAGGACTCATACATGCTGGTGGAGATGTAAAATGGTCCAGCCACTTTGAAAAAACCTGGCAGTTCCTCAGAAAGTTAAACACAGAGTTGCCATCTGACCCAGTGTTTCCACTCCTCGGTGTATGTCAAGAGACATGAAAACTTATGTCCACACGGAAACAGATACATGAATGTTCATGGTAGCATTATTCATAATAGTCAAAAGGTGGAAATAACCCCAATATCCATCAACTGATGAATAAACAAAATATGATGTATCCATGCAAAGGTATAGTATTCAGCCATAAAAAGGCATGAAATACTGATACATGCTGTAAATGCATGAACCTCGAGAACATTATGCTAAAAAACCGCCTATTGTATGACTCCATTTGTATGAAATGTCCAAAATAGGCAAATGCATAGAGATAGAAAGTAGACTAGTGGTTGTCTGAGGCTGGTGGGCAGGGGAGAGAATGACCAAGGGGTTTCTTTTCAGGGTGCTGAAACTGCTCTAAAATTGATTGTTGATGATAACTGCACAACTCTGAGAACACTAAAAGCCATTGGCTTGTACATTTTAAATGGGCAAATTAAGAAACAAAGATTTGAAAGGGGCTACCTGAAATATTTTAGCAGTAGAGGAGTAGCTGGCAAGTGGGATGAACAGATACTCAGTATACCTGGCTTTGGGCTTCCTGGAAGCTGGTGGGATGGGTTTCTACTTAAAAAGGAAGAGAAAGGAAGGAGTTGGTCCCCTTCTCTCTGGTTATCTATTCAGATAAGGGAAAATTATGATCTTTGATTTAGATGATAATAAACAGCAGGAATTATACTGACATAACAGATGCAAGGAACCTACCAAAATAGCAAGTTATCTTTTCAATCATTGACATGAAGGGCACTCTAAGATACCCTTTATCCCCAGGAAGGCTGCAGGGAGCAATTTGCCCCAAGTGCCCATTTGGAAATGCAGGCCTTGAATGCAGCCTTCACCTATCATTTATAAAGTTGCCACCAAATCACTAAAGACAAACTGTGTGAGTGGAAATAAAAAATTCTGGGCATGAGACTAGGAGCTATAAAGGTAAAATCTGAGTGCTCCAGGGGCCAGAGGCCTCACGTTTCCTAAATGTCCTGTACCAAGTGGTGTGGCCGCTGGGAGAAGGAACCTGTGGAGGAAGGGAACTATGACTTCCACCAAGTCGTTGTTTGAAACCGGATGCCCCACCCTCCAGGGAACAACACAGTGGCAGGTCTGTTCTGAACTTGCAAGAAGGGACAATGCCTACGTCACATGATGGACATTTGGTTTTACAGCCCTGAGTGAGTTCATGCCTTCCCCAGAAAGTTTATTTATAGGAAAGTGAGATACAAGGAAGAAACCTCTCTTATCCAGGACAAATATAACTAAGAATGTCTGATCCTCGGCCTGTTAAATAGGTAACACATATACCTACGATTCTCAGTCACTAAACTCACACTTAGGGAACTTGTCCCAGGGTTTCCCTTATGTGCTGAAATGAGAATATGTATAAGTATATAAACATAAAAAAGATGAGTATTTTCTCAAACAAACCCTCTTTTTATGTTTTTCAAGTACCTTCATGTGGTAAAGAGCACTGATTGGGGAGTTGGGAGGCCTGAATTCTAGTCCCAGGTTTGCTAGTAGCAAAATGTGACCTGGAGAATGATTCACTTCTCTTTACCAAGCCAGAGATGTCCCATCCCTAGAGCGCCTATTCTAGTAAATCTAAGTGAGACGTAGAAGCTTCCATGTAAATTCTGATGCTCAGGCAGGTTTGGAACCAATGGATGGAAGAATCCTTAAAGGCCCTTCCAGCTCCAGCATTCTGGGAATGTATGATTCATCTCCCCGGCCACCCCCTAGATGCAGCTTTCTCTGTCCCCCAGAAAAGCTAAGCCTGCTTCTTTGCAGCGTTCTTTGTCCTCTCCGCCCCTGCCAACTTGTCCCTTTGGGTTGGAAGGGTTTTTTGCACCTTTTTTGCCTCTACAATTGAGCCTTGAACAACATGGGTTTGAACTGCACAGGTCCACTTATACGCAGATTTTTTCAATAAATACAATACAGTACTGTAAATGTATTTTCCTTATGATTTTCTTGACATTTTCTTTTCTCTAGCTTACTTTATTGTAAGTATACAGTATATCATACACATAAGCTTTTGGAGACTCAGAAGTCACATGTAGATTTTCAGCTGTGTTGGGGCGGGTCAGCGTCCCAAGCCCTGTGTTGTTCAAGGGCTAACTGTAACTGCATTCTTGCTTGTTTTAGTCAAATGCTAAAAACAGTAACAATAATAACATTCCTCAGTGGACAGGTACAAAGAGATATAATGGTAGTTTTGGGTCGAATTCACCTTGTAAAATTATAGATAGTGCTTTCACAGATGTCATTTCTTTACAGAACTTACTAATTTAAATTTTCAAATATTTTTACCCCCCCCCCCAGAAAGAATAAAAATGACATAAGCAAACTCATCTTCAAAAGTGGGGATTTCCAAATGTCCCCATATGCTGAGTACCCCAAGAACCCTCGCTCACAAGAATGGGGCCGAGAAGCTATTGAAATGCATGAGAATGGAAGTACCAAAAACCTCCTCCAGATGACAGATGTGTGTTACTTGGTGTGTATCGCCTGCACAGGGCAACCTAAGGCTCTGATTTCCTCTGAGAAGTAAAGGGATTCTGTTTTGTTGTAGTAAAAGCACTAGACTTAGTTAAGGGTTAAAGAGAACAGTGGCGTCAGCCTTTTATTTACATAATTCAGTATTCCTTTTACGTTTTACTTACAATCTATTTGCATGGGATTTATTAGTCTTGACTTTGAGATATGAAGGATATTTCCACAGAGCACTTTACTTTTACAGGGTTGTAGCAATAACCCTCTTGTTACTGAACTTGCTTTTAAGTCATAAGGTTGGAAACTGATAAAGAGCTTGGTGATATTTAGCCTTTGGCCTTTTTGTTTTCATCTTGTCTGCCACACTTTACCTCATGTGGTTGGGTAGTTAAAACTGGGGACTGAAAAAAGATATAAAGAGAACGATTCGATGGCATCCTCAACAAGCACTTCTCAGGGTCTTAGAAGATTATATATACTCAGTAGGTCTTAAATAATTTGCTGTGTCCAGCTCTGGATTGCAGCATTTGGAAAGATGGGAGACTACCTTGAACTCTTGTTCCTTCTGCCCCAGCATTGTGTAACCCACGTCTTATTCTCATGCACCACCAGTTCATTTCAAATTACATGGCATCAGCCACAAAGCAGACACATACGGGGATATCTGAGCTGCAGTGTAAAGGATATAGGTGACTTCTCATGCTGTATGGAGCTGTTTGAGGTACAGCAGTAAGCATGAAACCTTGCCCTGTGGGGACTTCGTAGCACTAGGCAACCCTGTGACAGAAGCCACAGCCCTTCTGGTTGCTAGGGGATTAACCATGAGGTTCAGACTTTGGATGGGAGGGACAGGTTGGTTCCTAGTTAAGGAGGCTGTTGTTTCAGTGGACTCTGAAAATTTTGAACCTGGAGGAAGAACGAGAAAAAATAAGGGGAAAGATGAGCATAGACACAAACTTAGCCCTCGTTCAAACATTTCTGTTGGTACTTCTGCCAAGGGCTTGGCTTTGCTCTGTTTGTCCGGAAAGTCCTTTTCCTCTAAGAACTGCAGCCATCACCAAGCAGGTATCTTACCCAGGTGTGCCCGCATGCTCACACCCTTTGCTGGAGCCTCCTCAACCCCAGTGTGTGAGCTAACATAGGAACAAACAGGCCTGCGGGTCCTGGGACCCAGCTTTGCTGCAGGTTTCCATGGTATTCACTAGACAGTTGCCTTAAATAGACAGAGCCAAGAACTTAAGCGAACCCCATCTTCATCTCAAAATTAGGCTGAGCAGTCTGTCCAAGCAGAGCCTAAGCTTAGGGCGTGGAGCTGTCCCCTGAGCGAGAGCGCTGTCCGTCAGTGCTCTCAGGTGTACACTGAGCTCTCCTGAATTGCTTTTATTATATGCAGTATCTAGTGTTTCATTTCTGCCAGGCAAGCATTTCCCCTGGTGGTGCTGACTGAGGGGCTCTTCAAAGTAGCCCTGCCATTCCTGGAAGTGTCTCTTGCATATCAGATAGGTTGTCCCAACCCACTAAGTTGGGATCCGATCAGAGGGACTTGAGAATCCCGGATGGCCTCCTGCTTTGGGGTGCTAACTATTCATGGCCGGGCTAGTAGCATTCTGCTAAATGCCAGAGAGGATTTAAAGCTGTTGTGCTCCACAGAGAAAGGCACTTTTTAAAAACGTCAAGATAATAATCAGATAGTGATTAGTTTTGATAATAATCAAGATAATTAACCCAGGTCTTTTCCTATGTTGGTCTAAAATCACTGGACCGCCCTTGATTAGTATTTTTTAAATCCCTCTTAAAATATTTCTGAAGATACCAGTTTCCATAAAGACATGATCTGTGAGGTCCTGTCTAGGTCAGACCTTGCTCTGTGCTATGGATAACTGCTCACATCTTAGGTTTGTTAAAATGTAGCATTTTAAAAAAAACTATTAAATTAATTCCACGAATGATAAACTGACTTTTTTTCTTTTCTCTTTGGCCACCAGCCCACAGGTGTAAGGAATCCTGAACTTGAACGAAATGGACTCTACCCAGCCTACACTGGATTGCCGGGATCACGGCATTCTTGCATTTTCCCTGGACAGTATAACCCATCTTTCATCAGTGATGAGAGTAGGAGAAGAGACTATTTTTAAAGTGCCGAAGAGAGAGGGGCCCACTGCTCTGAGCGAGTTACCCAGGACCTCAGTGGCTCAGGGCAGCGCCAGAGGGGGGCACCGCACACTGGCTGCCCCCAGGACTTGTGGAGCCACAGCTGAGTGGCAAGCAGAAAGTGGGGCAGGCGTGAGGGTTGTGACCACAGTGGAAGGGGACAGATGGAACCTGTGGGCATGGAACTGCAGGCTGCTCGGTCGGCCCCTTTGCTGTTACTGTGAATGTGAGCGTGGGCCAGGGCCGGGAGAGTCTCTGAGTGGTGGCAGCCTGGCCCCACCGCCGGCTAGGCCAGGTCATTGGGCATCACTACAAGGACCCAGGTTTTCCTTAGTTTGCACTTTAGTAAATTGGGGATGTAGGCAGTCTCCTTTTGGATTATTTTCAAGACTGTTCCAGAAAGGGGGCTTCTTCCTCAGCCACTTCCACAGGCATCAATTTGGTGATTCATTTACAGGAAAATACCAGCTCTTTAGTTTTTCTGCCCAATACCTATGTGCTAAACAGACACTGAGGATGATGAACATACCACTAAGGCTTGGAGATGCTGTAGTTAATGTACAGTATTTTAATCTATTTCTAGGTCTACAGTTTCCAAGCCAACCCCCAAAATGAAGAATTGAAATTTGTGAGGCACAGCATACAACTGCAGTTTGTTTTGGAGTCAAGGTGACACATTTATTTAAGATTATTTTTCCCTTTTGCAGTTAAATCTCACTTTTTCAAATAAGCCTGGATCAGGGTAAAATAACTAACATTGGGTTTTAATTAAAAGCATCAGGCTGCTGCCCTTAGTGAGGCCCAGCAGGCAGCCACCAGCAGGGATGCAGGACAAGGCCCCGGAGGAAGATTTACGAAGATTTACAGAGCCACCTGCGGGCAGTGGGTTTCACCCCTGAGAGTGTGGCCTGGTCCTAGAACTCTGACCTGTGTCTTTGAGGCCAAGGCTGCTGAGTATAGAACAGAAACAGGGAGTGGGTTGCAGATTGGGTCTGAGCTGGTATTTTACCACTAGAAGAAAGGCAGCATGACTGTAGCCCCACGCGGAATGTGGCAGAGGAGCTGGCTGAACAGGCAGGTTCAGTCTCCTGAAACACGAGCGCTTTGAGAAGCTGGGTAGGTTCCTGAGGAAGACCGTGGGGCTGGGGGGGAGCCATACCTGAGTCTGCTTACCTACTAGGGCAGCATCTTTGACTGTATCCCTGACCTCATCCTCAAACTCAGTGTAAACTTTCAATCCACCCCTCAAAGCAGTTTATTCACTGGAGGAATAACGTCTTTTCTCTCATCCAGTCATTTGTTCCTCCTACTGCTCCACAGCCCCCTCCAGAAACGTGGGGATAGTTTCAGTCAGGATTGGGGAACTGAAGACTTCTGGCCAGGGAGGGAGCTGGGAGTTTGCCTTCGGAAGGAAATGCCACACGTCTTATTTATTATGCCTGTGATGGGTCCTGTGGGGAGGACGTCTCCAGTTGCTCAGTGTCTTTACCTGCTTGTGGAACTGTGATCATTCTCATCACCTGCTTTTGAAACATCGTAGTTTGGGATGACGTGAGGAGAACACAGGTGGGACTGTTCCCACCCTGGAGCTTGGGGCTCAGTGGCACCTACATTTCTGGAAAAGGTGTGGCTTTGGGGGACAGTTCTGTCCTGGGCATTTTCTTCAGGGCCCTCTCAGAATGTGTCTAATCCTTATTCTTATGTGTCTAAGGTCCTTACAGTTCTAAGTGCAAACTCCTGTGTCCCAGGGTGTCCAGGAGTCACCTCACCCTGCTTCAGCAGGAGCTCAAGTCAGGTGTAATGCCTCTTAGTAGGCAGAACGCACTCATCTCCTGAGGTAGATACAGAAAGAATTCTGCTTTCGTCAGTGAGTGTCAGCCTAAAATTTCAGAGCATCATCTTTTTGAAATTTGGGGTCTTGCATCTCTCTGTGGAACCCAAGCCTTTGTGCCTCATGGCCTCGCATCTAACTGGAGAGCCCCAAGCTCCTGCACTCAGCTCACCTGAGCCAACACGCTGGGCTCCCTGTGAGGTGGCCTCACTTCCTGGCTCCTGATGCAGAGCCATGTTTGTCCCCAGGACGCAGAGCTATGCTGGGGTGCTATTCCCAGGCATGCTCATCTGCCACCTTCAGCTGCCTTCAAAGATGATAAATCATCTCCTGCATCAGGGCCAGAAGCCACAAGCTTCCCAGGGAAGTGCTCTGTCCCATAAGCATTCTTGAGAAAAATCCCAAAGTCCAGAGAAGAGTGTCCTCTGGGTTCCAAGAATGCTTTCCTGTGAATGAGTTTTGTGGTTCTCAGGTGGATATAGAATGTTGTTTTTCTTTCACTTTTAAAAGGGGGCCCCCTGCACCATTGTGTTCACATAGAATCTGCGATTTCCCGGAGGATCTGCGGGTGGGGGACATGCATCTCTAGAGCCTGAGGGGTGAAGAGGCCTGAGGAAAACGTGACTGCTGCCTGGTGGCAGATGCCCAACCTGGTGAGGAAGGGAGAGGCGGCTTCACTTCTGCTTGGGACTACGGCCCCCGAGGCGCCTTGCCTGGGCCAGCGGGAAACAGCTGGGGCAGCAGCAGCCTCTGGACTGAAGGCAGGGACAGGGCGCCCCTGGCAAGCCAAGCCCTCGGCTCCAACTCTGGAATGCATGATCCATGCACAGAAATGCCGCAGTCCTGCAGCCGGGCGAGGCAGGAGGAGGGCAGTGCCAGTAAGCCGTCCCAGTGACCACTTCTGTAGGGAAGAGCCAGCGAATATCCCTCAGCATGCCAATGGGGCACAGGGACTCAGAGCAAGGCAGCTCACCTGCTGGCCTCCCAGCTCCCGGGGGTGCTGTGTAAGCTCCAGGGGGTCTTACTTCTTATGTCTTCTCCTTGCTCCATGAGACAGCCGGGGGCACTGGAGACAATTTAGGGAGTTCAGAGAGTCACAACTAGCATCTCATGTTCCTCCCATGGCCAGCCTCTGCAGGGTTCTTGGCCTCCCCATACCCTTGAGAGGCGGGCATGAATGTGCCCATTTCTGAGACAGGGGAACCTTCAGGGAGGATCAGTATCTTGCCTCATAGAGCCAGGATTTGAACCCTTCTGCCTAGCTTGCTCTGCCCACTGTACCTCCTGCCTCATCTTCCTGGCAGATGCCTCACCGTCCAGGGTACTTTAAATGTCAAAGAGGGCATGACAGAGTGAGCTGAAATATGTTTTCTTTAAAGAACCCTAATATTATTAAGCAGTAACTAAACTAATGACATGAAGTGCCAAAAAAAGTGTTGAATCCCCTTTTGAAAAAGCTCTTACAGGTTTGTCTTTACATGTACTTCTTGGATACCTGTGGCCATCATGAAGCAAATAGTGGCTGGCCTGTGCTTAGCCGGAAGCATGCTGGTTTGGGGCTTTGGGTATAGCGGGTGCAAAGTGCTGACCTGTGTTATGACCGACACAGCCAGGCTCACATGTCCACAGCTGCTTTGCCTGGTTCCTGGTGTGTGACGTCATGTTTCCCACATGTTGGAAGCATATTGGTGGGCACATTTTCAGAGTTGGGAACATATTCAGTTGCATGTCCTAAATGTTGATAAATCTTTCTGCTTTGACAAAAGTTTATTTTCAGAAGCAGATAAGTCATTGAGAGCCAAAGGTGCCGAATGGATAGTGTATCAAGCTGGCTGATAGCATGTGAGGCCAAAAGTAAGAGGAGATGATTACAAAGTTCTTGAGGAGGTGATTTTAAAGTTGGCCCAAACAGGAGGGCAGCATCTTTGCAGTGCAAGGCTGGGTAGCTGTCCAAGGAAATGTCTTTGAAGGATGATACTTATTCAGGTATGAAAGCGCCCAGAGTAGACCCATTAGGCTCAACCCATTGCATGTGGTGTTTTGGGGCCTCTGTTAAGCCATCTTGCCCACCGGTGAAGTGCCCTGGTGCCCTGTAACTCTGCGAACTTTGCTAGAGCAGGTAGGGTTGTACTGTCCAGCTGCTCCGGTTTAGTTTAGCCCAGCACACCCCAAAGCAGGGTTTTGACCCATGGTTCTAAGATACTTACTTACACCGATTTTGAAACTATAGAGCACCTCTTTGAGAGAGGAAGAATGCAAAGTTCAGGATTTCATATCTTATTTAAAACTATCCTTAGCCTCAGAGATATTTTCTCTAGGTGAAAACTTTTGTGGGAATTATAAGGGACATTTCCTGTCCTTCTTGACAAAGTGTCACTCTGGGGTTCTTGTGTATGTTTTTGGAAACATTTCCCTTTTCATAGTGTTGGCTTTTGAGTATACGTTCTTTTTCTTTTCTTGAATCCCCAGAGGAAAAAACTGGTTAAAATACTAGGAACATTAAAGTATTAAGGGCCAATTAATTTGATGTGCTAGGGTATCTTTTCAATAGTGTTATAATCCATTCTTTTGGTGTAAAGTGCTCACGGAAAAACCCGTGAAACCAAAGGGGGCAGATGAGATCTGAAAAGAGATCTCAGGCTGGCTCTGTCCCCTTGGCATTTTGGAAGCAGACGTTTCAAAGGATTTGCACATTAGATTCTGGTTTTATAATTTTGTTTCAGAGACGTCTAGCGCACTTCAAGTGCAGAGTTGGTGGGTAGGAAGGACGGGACTGCACAGGACGGGCTGGGTCCATCCTCCTTGGGAAACTACCCCAGCTCACCCTTCCTGTATTACCTTGCTCTGTTTCTTTTGAAAAGATCTTTCACTTGGGTTGCTGTGAGTTTTGTTAATGTTTGTGTTGTAGATTTACAGTTAAATGAGGCATGTGGCTGGAATACGAACTTTTTGAGTCTTCACGTTGTCCTGGATTTCTCTTTGCAAACTTTTAAACCTTAGCCCCTGGTTGATTGTGTTAAATCCATCATGAGAATGTTATTTAAAGTTGTATTATTATTGCAACCTCCACTAATTATTCAGTACTGTAGCAGCAAAATATTATTTGTAAGAATTTGGTTATTTTTATACTTATATCCACTATAAGTCTGGCGTTCTAGTCAGTAAAATGATGCAATAAAATAAATCTCATTGTCATTGTGTTTTTCTCATAACGACAATCAAACTAGACTAGGGTGCAACAAGTTATTTTTCATGAGGCATCACTTAAACAAAGGGACCCTTGGCTGGGATCTCTTACATGTGGGGAAATGTGGGGACTGAGTCATTTCTGTATCCTCAGTGTCCAGCACAGTGAGGGAATAGGTGTGGCGATGGATGGATGGATGGATGGATGATGGATGGATGGAGGATGGATGGATGGATGGACAGACGGACTGATGGACGGACAGGTCAACCTAAATGATAAAAAGCCTAATTTGGGTATGACACTTGGTTTTGTTTACTTCTCTTTCTGTGCACTAGAGAGTATAAGTATCCAACTGAGATGCTGAAAATGGGTCTGAATGCCTCCCACCTCTGCTCTGCCAATTCTCCATGTCTCGGAGGCGAAGAGGAAGTATGCATCTCTGGGCTCTGTGGTGGACAGAATCTGGGGGACTTTAAGATGGTGGGCCATGGACCTCACACCTTTGGTGGCCAATGAATGTGGCTGCCTGGCTAGGTATATGGTAATCGATTGCTCCCTTGGTGCCTTTTGTAGCAGGGATGGATGTGGCTCTCAGATGCTTTATGATAGAACCTTGACACTAGGAGAGGCCGAGAGTGGCAGCTTGGGGCATGGAGGTGAACTTTGGGCAGGTTGGATCGGGTTATAGCCCACCAAACATCTCTGAATGGAGATGACGGGCACCACTCCCCTCTCCTGACCCAGCTCCTGCCCTCTCAGGGTTCCCAGCTCACCGATTAAGCCCCAGCCGAGCTCTTAAAGGAACGCAGTACTGACCCCTTTCTTTCTCCTGCCCAACTCAGCCAGACATTAAAAATATCACAGCGTTTCCCAGAGCACTGTCCTCTGGTGCTTGCTTAGGACCTAGAGGGAGAGAGCGTTCTGCTACCCACTCATAGGCTGGCCGTGAGTGCTTGTGCTCCTGGTGCCTCTGACCCAGCACTATTGAGCCTCCACCTCAGGATTTCATTTGCAGTAAAGAAAGATCTACAAAATGTCTTTCAGTGCTCAGACTCAAAGGACTTCAGCAATGCATTTTCCAATTGCTCAAGGAGTGATGAAAGGTAAGGGGCAGAGTCCTTCTGTATTGGCTATTGGATGACCAGGACAATTTTATATCCCCAGAACAGGACTGTGGCACCATGTGGCCACCCAATGCAGTGTGAACTTCAGATCAGAAAGACACAAGAGAGATGCCAGGGATGAAAATCACTATGTTGATTTTTATTGACCTCATAAAAACTTACAGCACTGTCCGAAGGCCTGGGCTCTGACAGCTCTTACAAGACACACCAGATTTCCTGGCTGCTTTCCCCAGATCTAGATATCAGACCTAAGAGTCTGCTCAGCCCTCTGAGCCTCAGTGTTCCAGTCAGTGAAGTGAGGATAATAAGTACTGCCTTGCAGAGTTCTGAGGATTAGAAGGGAGAGTTCCTACAAAGACACTCTGTAAACTGCCATGAAACATAACACAAAGTGAACATACCAGGTTTTCTTCAACAGGGCCCTCCTGTCATCAAAAGTAAGACAATTGCGGGATTAACAGAGCATTTCAATGTTAATTCACTAGTAGCTGGTCCTGAAGACCTTGGGCTTGCTGTCAGAGTGTTCTTGTCATTTCCCCTCCCCTCCTCCAACCTGCTCCCCATATCATGAAGGCATTAATGGGCTCGAAAGTATAAACTCTATAGGGGTAGGAATCAAGACAGTCCCATTAAACAGCATATGCTCAGTACATGACACTTAGTAGACATTCACTAAAACAAAGAATGGGTGAGTAAGTGGACAGATGAACCATCCGACAGAATGAATACACAGACATTGAAGGTCCTGGACACCTAGTCTCTGGAGTAGCTGCAGGCTGATGACTAGCTGATCGTAGATGAAGATACAGCCACAACCTAAAACTGGACAGGAACCCTTTGCAAACCTCTGGGATACCAAAGCTCAGGCACGTGTTCATGGATTAAACACTTTAAAGATACACTAGAAGCTCTTTATCTGGTGAGTTGTGGGACGACCATACAATGAAATACTGTTCAACAGATAAAAGGACCACACTGCTGAAGCAGATGCAACAGGGATGAGTCTCAAAAGAGCCAGACACAAAAGGCTACACAGGGTAGGAGTTCATTTATAGTACATTCTGGAATAAAAGACTGTAGAGACAGTGGTAAGCGGATGAGTGGTTGCCTGGAGGTGGGGAAGGGGATTTCTGCTTTTTTTTCCCCCCAGCGTTTTTCCTTGTAGGTTCATGGTAGGATGTGCTTCCCCACTGGCTTTGAAATATGGCTATGTGACATGCTTTGGCCAGAGAAATGTGAATGGAAGTGAAATGTGTCACTTCTGGGAAGACACTTAGAGCCCAGCCCATATGTGATGTTCACTTCTCTTGCCTCAGCAATCATGAGAATACCTGTTGAGATGGGACCTCTTCAGGCCTGGGGCCCTGAGTGACTAAGAGGAGCACAGTCCCTTGCCGGCTGGGCTTGGAAACGTTTTTGTGTTTTGTTAAAGGTATGAGATTTAGGATTTGCTTATTGCAGCATTACTTAGCCCATCCAGACTAGTACAGCTCTCTAAAAGTACCACTAGTCACCACACTTTATATGGATTGCTTGATTCCTAGTTCAGTGCCATGAAACATACATGATTATCATTAAAATTCTTCAAGTAAGCTGTTTAAAGTTTGTTTGTTTTTAAACAAGAATTCAAATTAGAAACTTACTGAGTGGCTAATATTTTTCCAGGACTGTTCTATAAGGCTTTGTAATATAAATTAGTTTTGAACCACAATTACTTAGGTTTGAAACTCAATGCTTATTAGCTGTAAGACCTTGATGAGTTTGTTAACCAATCTGATCATTTATTTCCTCCTCTATAAAGTAGAAACAATGATAATTCCTAACTCAGAGAGATTAAATGATAAGATGTATCATTTAGCTGTGGGTCTGGCATGAAGCAGACATTAAACAAATACTTGTTAGGCTCTGTGGTATGCATGCTTGAAACAACTGTCTGGTCCTTCAAGACCAGAATATTAATTCCTCTGCCCTTTGCCATTTCCCAGTTGTCAAATTTATTGTAAGGCATTATCACTGCGATACTAATATCATCAACAAGACAGAAGTTGTTTTGAGCAACATGCTGTAATTCTATACTCCATGGAGAACTTGATCTATATTTAGCCAGTAATAACTAGCTAATAGAGGAACAAAGTCCATCTTTCCTGTCTCCCCACACCAATCACCTTCAACCATGGGATGTCTTATCTCTCATTTCCCTGTTGGTTGGTTCACAACTCACCTTGAGACTAATTCCTTTCTGAGGACCACGGAATTCAGACACAGTCATCCTAACCTGGGAAAATAAAAATAGGGTTCACCTTTCCTCATAGTTCCATAGAATGTGAGACCTGGATGCCTTGTCACTGAGGTCAGCGGGGTCATCTAAGCCCATTGTTTACAAAACCTGCCCATGGAGAGGTGCTGGTGCAGAAGCCCATTGCTGGCTGAGGCCAAATGCATGCAATCAGGAGTGGGTTTTTCAGAGCTAAATTTACTCAGTTTAAGTGTGATCTCATGATGAGACAAGTCCTTTCTACTTTTTTTAGTTATAAAAGTGTCCTTTATGAAACAGTGGTGGTAGCAGACGGTGTTTATTTTTTAGTACCCATGCTTAGTTAGCAATTTTGTCAGGCCCCCTATGCATCTCTAGTTTCTAAAAAACCTTCAAATCTGGGAACTACTGACAGGGTCCAGCTCTTTCATTTTACAAAAGAGGAGGTTGCAGTCCAGTGAGGCTAAGTGACCTTTTCCAAAGTTTCCTGATGTCCCCAGTTGTATTTTGCAAGATAGAAGCATCATCATGCAGAGGGATGGAAGAGCGCAGGCCTCAGAGACAGATCTAGATACAAGTCCTGGGTGCCAGTGAGCTGTGGCCCACTATGATAGGGCCTTGACAAAGCCACATCATTCCTCATAGCTAAGCTGTCATTGTTTATTCCCATTTTTAAAACTCTTTAGTGTCACATAGAAAAAGGAAATAATCCCCTTCAAGAGGACAGAGTCAAGCTGGTTTCAAACTTCCTCAGAGCAGTATCCACAAGGTGATTCATTTTGTTATGAAAAGATTTCAGGGAACGCAACACCCAAGACAAACTACTCCATGGTGAGCTCTGGCCAACCAAATGAGGAATCAATTTGGGAATGAAGGAATTTAGGAATGAAGCCATGAGGGATAAGAATTTGATCTGTTTAAGCATTTGATCTGTTTAGTTATAGAACCAAGACAAAACAAAAGAATTGAGATTTGGAAGTAGAATATAAATGTCACAAAACCCTGACAAAGTAAAAATAACATAAGTAGCAAAAACAGAAGGTATAGGAGAATGAGATGCAGTTTCCCTTATTTTTCATAGCAGGCAAGTCAATCCATACTACGTAAAGTTTTTAAACAGATTTTTAAGAGTAACATATCAGGGCCTTTGTCTACCTTGACTCTGGCCCACTCTTCCACTCTTCCCTTGGAGTGCATTCAAATGAAACTTATGCTCTGCTTTGCTAAAAATAAGGAAAAAAAATAGCATATCTTACTGAGGGCTTCACAATACTTGTTTCTTTATCTTAGAGGAGTGCTTTTGGAACTAACATCCCTTATAGTAAGGACACATTTTTTTGAAGTTTAGTGGTCATTTCATTTTTAGTTCAGTTGATTTTTCTTCTGTTAATTAAAATTAAAAACTAAATGTACTGTTCCAGTTGAAAAATAGCATCTGTATTATGATCTCATGCTAATAAAAATACAGCTATACAACTATCTATCTCCCATCAACTCTCTCTCCCTCTATCAGCCTTCATGCGCAGAGAGAGACGTCTCACACAGTGTCGGACAAACGTGAACATTGGGAACTTGACTGTGGTGGCTTTTCCTTTCTTCTTCATGCTTTTCCATGTTGCTTGAATTTATTTTAACAAGCATGAGTCATATGAATAAGAACAATCAGATTATTAATTTAAAAAATAAAATGAGGAACTAATAATATAACTTCCAAAATTGTTGAAAGAATATGTGTGTATACTATGCATAGTGGAGGGTGCATGTGTGTGTGTGTGAGTGTATGCATGTGTGGCTAACACAGCTTTTGGCATTTTGTAGGCACATAGTAGATGCTAGGTGCTGCCTTAAACCCTGACCTTAATACTCTTCTCTGTTAGTTGGGGTTCTTAGTTGCACAGATGGGCATCCGCTGTTTGGTTTGTTGAGGATAGCACGCAGCTCATGGAGGGACTTGGAAGATCCTCAGACAGGAACAATGGCAGAATCACACTGCAGAGGTACTCCAAGAGACAATCCCACGGCTCCCACCTCGGACCCCAGGCAGGGTGCTGGCACCTGAGGTCCCACTGTCCCCGAAAGCTAGAAAAGTGGGCTCCATCTGGGGCTGCCTCCTCTCATCTCTCTTCTACATTCAAGTCCTGTGTGGGAGCCTCTGGCTTATGGCACCAAGTCATAGCCCTGTACCCGAGACAAGAGAGGCTGCAGAAGCAAGGTCCTGGCCTCTACCTCAGAGAGGCAGGGCTCATGATGTGGGAGGTCCCCAGATACAAAAAGGGTGCTTGAAGATCGTAAGCAGCCTCCACCAGGGCAGTCCTATCGGATGCTCCTCCTAAGGATCCCTTATGAAACTTGGTGGTCCAAAGAGCAAAAGGATCCCAAGAGTATTTGAAATTATGGTAAATTGGTTCCTTATTCAAAGGTTCTGTTAATTCATTGGGATTTACATGAAATTATGAAATCTCAGAGAAGGGACCTCTTATCCGATATAAACAGTTTTATCGGTGACCTCTCCATTCTTAGCTGAGAGATGGAGTTGTCATAAAAAATATAAGCTGAGTGTAAATAAAAATATTAAAAGGCAAATGATAAGTGATTTACAGCAGATTAACAGAAGGGTTAATATATATTGATGTTCCAGAATTCATACAAATTAATTTTTAAAAAGAAAACGGATAACCCAATAGATACATAGACAAAGGACATGGACAGATGATTAACAAAGGAGGAAGTGCAAGAAGATACATGGTATGAAAATATTAACTCTCATTTATAGCTGGAGAGGAGGGTAGACTACCTTTGTCGGGGTCAAGCATCTTGAATGTATTTTGATTTCATCCTCACACCCACAGTCATGTTAAACACCATGATCCCCGTGTTCTAAGTGAGGAAACTTGAGGTTCAGGAGGGTTGGGCAGCTTGCTGACCGATATCACCAGGCCAGGCTGGAACTGAATCCATGGCTGCCAGGCTCCGAAGACCCGGACCTCTCCCCTCACCAGCTTCCTCTCCAGGGATTGGTGCGAATCACACCAAACTCTTCTCACCTATCAACACAATCCAACACTGATGAGAATGTGGAGGGAACGTCCTTGTCAGAAGAAACTAGGGGTCGGTGAGTACATTAATAAAATCCCTTGAAATCTGTCAGTACTTAGTAAGAGCCATAAAGATTTTCATTTCCACTGACACAGTCATTCCGCTTTGGGGGAATGTTCTCTGAGGTTATAACTCAATATATGGAAAGAGTTATAGGCAAAAAAGATGTTCTGTATGGATTTATTAGAATGAACAATTGGAAACAAGCTAAATGTCTAGAATTATCTAACTAAATTGGTAAATGTTTACTTTCCTCTTATTGGAATATTAAATCACCATTGTAAACAATCTTTAAAAATATTATAAAGTAAAAAGGGAAAATATTATTTCATGTAGTTCTTTTTAAAACTTGTTTCCCTTTGATATCAAGGTTAAGGAGCAAAGAAATGAGGGAGTTTTCACTTTTAACATTTCTGTATTCTTGGGATTTTTTTAAATATTTATAATTTCAAAAGCATAAGGAAAAATAAGTAGGTTAAAAGCTTGAAAATAAATATACCAAAATATCAACAATATTAGGATAGAAAGATTATGGGTGGTTTTCCTCATTTTATTTTCAAATTTTCTTTATAATGACTACTAAAAATATATTTTTATAATAGAAAAATATGTTATTCTAAAATTAAATTCCAGTTAAAAAAATACCCAGAGTTGCAATTTATTATCTCTGGAATGTAGTCATTGTCACCATATCACAGATGAGTAAACGGACGTCAGAAGGTGATTTACCAGCTACTGGGAGTTGAACCTTGAATTCAGCCTTGATCTGCCTCACTCCTACCTGTGTGCTCTCACCTCGCCCTCGGGGCCACCTCCGCAGAGGCTCTGGACCTGGAGGAGGTCCTTGAATGATGACGATCTGGGATTCAGCTCCTTGGAAGTCCATGGCATGGGGTGACAGAAGGCAGAATGATCAGCAGTAGGTATTGATCTGGACATGATAATAATAATAATACATCAAAAATGACCCTTAGCCTGAGAGGAAGTAGGGTATTCAGGGTTTTTGAAGAGGCGGCTGTAGTAGAAGGAAGATAGAGGAAACCTCTCCAGATAAAGTGGATGTGGATGTATCCCAGTGGCTTCCTGCTTTGTGATAAGCATCAGTACTCAAGGCAGAACTAATACAGGTGGAGAAGAGCTGTGTTTCAGGACATCGGAGAGGAGATCTTTTGCTTTAAAAAATATTAAATACAAATTAAAACAACATGGGAAACATAAAATACAGAATCCCATACTGTCAGGTTTAGAAGAGATCTTAACCATGCTTTATTCTAACCACCCTAAAAAAGTGTTTAAATTCCTCCTCATCAGAGTGGATGTCCGGGGAACAGGGAGCTCATTTGCTTAGAGGAAGCCCCCTACATATCTCAATAACTCCAACTGTTAGAAAGTTCCTGCGTTCAATCCAGCTGTTTCCCCTTCTTGGACAAGAGTCCTCTTAGGAGGGGCAAGGAGCTTAGGGGTGGAGGAACCGGAGTTAGGTTAGAGCTGTAGGGGGTCAGAGTTGAGCAAAGCTAAGCAGGAAAAAGGGGAGAAGGGAGGCTGGGGAGGAGAGCGTGGGTCCAGTGATAGGGGACAGAGGTTCTTCTGCTCTGGGTGAGCCACAACCAGACTCCCAGGGACACCTGAGAAATGTGTGAGGAGAAGAGGTTCCTGCTCACTTCTTGACCTCCTCCTCAGCCATCCTGGCAGGCACGGTCGGGGAGGGCCCAGACTCTCGAGGTAGTAGTGCGAGGCAGATGGCGCTGGTCGCCCATGCAGATTCCTAGGTTCATAGCCCCATTTACTGTGACCCTGGGCAAATTATTTTTAATCTCTCCATGCCTCAGTTTCCTCAAATGTAATACCAGTAAGATCTACCTCTTAGAGTTGTCATGAGAATTAAACAAGTCAATATCTATAAAGCACTTACACAGCACTTTACATGTAGTAAGTGCTATGTACACGTTTGTGAACATAAACATTTTGATATTCAAACTGTGATGAATGAATTGAACCATGATCTGGGTTCCGTGATTCATGTAGCCAAATTCACATGCTGTTGTGTTTCTTTTTTTTTTAAGTCACATTCCTGACAACGTCCCAAATTATGAAACAAGTTAAGAATCATATTATAATGAGAAGAGGTATTGTAACAAAAGTTGCCAAGAGAGTAGATCTTAAAAATTCTCATCACAAGAAAAAACTTTGGTGGTGGTGGATGCGAACTAAAATGGTAGTAATAATCTCACAATATAAACATATGTTCAGTCATTATATTGTACACCTTGGACCAACATAACGTTATATGTCAATTACATCTCATTGGAAAAAGAAGAAAACGAGGTCTTCAGAGAGAGGAAGTGGGGGGGAGGTGGTAAGGCGGAGAGGAGGGAACACATGAGCGTCTGGGAACCCGGCAGCAGGCGGAGTCAGGACCTGGAGGAACTGGACAAATTGGGGAACAGTGGACTTGGGGTGGCAGCAATCCCCACATAAAATAATTTACTCCAGCAGAATTCAGCAGTGAGTATGAGAGTGAAGGCGGTGGGGAGGGAATGGTTTGAGCCAGACCTGAGTTTTGTTTAGCAGGTGGCCCCAGATGGGAGGGTACCGGCTGGAGGACTTGACGGTGAATGACCGCCCACGGGTCTAAACTTGGCTGACAATGAAGGACCAACCTAGGCTGATATCTTTAGTCCATAAAATATATTAGAAAAACCTCATACACTTGAATTAGAACTGTGTGAATAGCCTTCCCTGAAAACAATAGACAAAAATCATGAACAGACCTATAAGTAACCTAACAAATAAATGGAATGTAATCACCCTCATGAGTGATGAAATAAAGGAGAATTTAAATGCTGAGGTATCATTTTTCATCTACCGTGGTAGGAATAAAAGCCTACATTTAAAAAATGAAAATGCTTCATGCTGATGGGTGAGAGGAAAACCGCAGAGGGGTAAATTAATATAAATCTTTAAGATGATAATTTGGCAACAGTTTTTAGAAACCTTAAATTTTTTTACCCCTTGAATTAGTCATTTTACTCCCTTAGATTTACAGTAAGGAAATGATGCAAAAACAAAAACAAATCGAGACACAACATACTTCTCCCTTCCTTGGCCCCCAGAACTATGCTCATGTCCAAAGAACTAAGTCAGGTTAACCTTCGGGAATAATGAACTTTGAGGCCATTACTGTCCCCTGAGGCTCCCTGTCCCCTGATGGATAGACATCAAGAAAGCTTGTCTCAGCCTACATCCCTATAGAGGCAGGTAGGCCAAAGGCCCCTAACATCATTGCTCTTGATTCCTACATTTCTATTATTTTTGTTCCTAGCTGCTTGGTTATCGCTCACTGCCCTGTGAACTCCCCGAGGGCAGGGACCCCAGTCTTCTTTATCTATTTTGTATGCACCTCTATAACCATTTGCTAACACATCGTGCTGTGATGATGTGAATAGATCTTTGTAAAGCTGACTGTAATTTCAGCTGCTTGCCACTCCAGTCTCTATCCTATCTTTAGTTTGTGCATGTGGCTAAAGATCAGGTTGCCCTCTTTGTTCAGTTAATTTAGTTTTAAATGTCTTTGTGTATGTGCCAACTAGTTGACATTTCAGGGGTGCTGTTTATTAATAGACTCATGTCACATTCCCTACAGCAAGGTTCAAGGTCCACTCTCTGGATCAGTAATAACTTTCTGTAACTCATAATAATAAAAGAATATGGCAATACATGGGTAATAAAATATGGTAGGAAATCAGCTGACTTCTGGGAAGTTACACTGAGAAAGGATGGCATCATTCCACCCCCACTCTGATTTTACAGATAAGGAAACTGAAGACCAGAAAAGACAAATATTTCCCATTTCCCAAGGTGCTTATGGAAGGTCTGGGATTAGAGCCAGCATTTAGCCATCCAGTTTATTATGATTTCCAGGGCATAGGTCATCAAAAGCATGCCTGAGAGCACGGGAGTTACAGCACCATATGGGAGAGGGGAAGGCCAGCCCGCCCAGCTCTGTTGGCTGACAAGGCAGAGCCCAGTCATGGAGGCGGGAAGTCCCCAGCGAGTCTATGAGAAGGCCTGGTTGGAGAACACGGGCAGAATGGGGGACAGGCACAGACCAGGCAAGTGGGTAACATAGAACAGTGTGGTGTGGTGAGTAGTGCATGGCCTGTGAGAGCTGGAATTTAATGCCAGGGCTGCCACAGGCCCCCTTGTCACCTGATTTCTCTAAACCCCAAGTGTTGAGAACTGACTTCCCAGAATCCAGTTAGAGGAGACAGTGGAAGTGTGTCCGGAATGCCTCGGGCAGGGATGAGCTCCCACCATGGTGAGGAGGATCTGGCCCTATTGGGCAGACTGCACTCTGGTGCAGGGGTTGCTCAACTACTTCCTGCGCCAAATTCAGCCAGCTGTCTGTTTCTGTAGGACCTGGAAGCTGAGAGTGATTTTCACATTTTTAAATCACTGGAAAAAAATCAACAAAATCCTGTTTTGTGAAATGTGGAAGTTATGTGGAATCCAAATTTAGCATCCACAAACACAGTCTTATTGGAACCCAGCCTATCGCCTATGGCCGCTTACATGCTACCACCCTGGAGCCGAGCACTGGGGACAGAAATTGCACACATGTGCTCACCGCCTCACACTGCTGCTCGTGCTGCACATCACAATGATGCACTTATAACTCAACAGCGTTTTGCATGCCCTGTGTATGTCATACCATGACATTCTGTTTTCTAAATTACCAGTGCACACCCATCATATCAAAAGAAGAAAAGAGAAAAACGGACTTAAAATGTCATGTTTTTAAATCACAAGATGGATTATTTTGGAGTAGAGAGTATGGATTATTTTGTTATCAAACTAAGTAGCAAAGCATTATTTATTATGCAATGACATTCTAGATGGGCTAAAAAGTAATGTTACTATTACCAGACTAAGGACATACATATCACAGTACTCCCAACTAACAAGAAAGCAGCCATCAGAAAAAAACAGGAATTTGAAAATGGAGCATGTCAACACAGCAGAATTTCTTCATGAAATTAAGTAACAAAAACGAGGCTGCAGTCAAAGCAAGTTTCCAAGTGGTTCATCATTGCCAAGTGGCCAAGCAAGGGAAGTCATTTAGAGATGACCTAATTAAATTGTGCTTGATGGCTGCAGCCAAAGAAGTGTGTGCGGAGGAAGGACATTTGTTTAAGACTGTTTCAGGAGCAGCTGCTCAGAGTTGAGAACTCGGGAAGGGAATCAATAGTCAATTAGTAAGGCAAATAATTTTGAGCGGCTTTCCTTCACTCTTGATTAGTTGATAGATTTGCCAACGCTACTCAGATGTTGCTTATTCAAGGAGTTAGGGACAAGTTTGAGATGACTGAAGAATCAGCCTCTATGAACAGCTTCTGTGGGACAACTATCAGAAAGAATTTCTTCAAAATGGAATTATACACTTTAAATGGGTGAACTGTGTGCCGTGTGAATTAAATCTTGATAGAGCTATTTTTTTAAGTATGTTTTCAAAGAAGTTGAGAAAACATTATTTCAGTATAAACTAAGTAGAATCTGCTAAGTTGTATTACAACTAAAGGTGGTAGAAATATGTGTGGAGCAGAAAAAGCTATAGTTGGATATTTTACAAAGCTTGTGAAAATGTTAGGCAAATAGAATATATCTTCTTTCCAATTAAAAAAAGAAAATGCTAATTAAAAAATAATAAAACTTATGGTTATTTATTGTATTATTCATCAGTAAGTATTTTGTGGAAAACATTTGAACATATCATGGGCTATGGAACCAGTAGTGTTAACCTGTAAACTTCACTTAGTATCAGCAGACTTTACCATCATTGGTTCCATGAGTTTTTGTCAGATATAGACGCTAATATCCTGACTTTACTATAAAGCAGTTTGATGGCTTAGCAGAATCAAAAGTTTATTCCAAGTTTTTGAGCACAGGGCTGAGATTAAAATCTTTATAAGAAGACCCACTATTACCACTATTATCAAACAAGAACAGCTTTTGAAGTTAGCTTTTGCTGAAGACTTGATAATTCCTAATGAATTCAACTTAGAATCACAAGGCAAAAACAGCACTTACATGCAATTTTTATACTGTGGTAAAGTCATTTTAACAACTAATGTTATTTAATTCACAAGTAATGTGAAGCTGCTTTGTATACGTCCCATGTGGTCAAAAGTTAAAATGAAAAGCAAGATCTTCATTACCACACAAATTTGTAGCAGACCTATTTTTTGAACCTGAACGAGTTCCAGCAGTGCTTTATGGATTCAATGCTAGTGCCAAGGAAGTTTCTGGCATTTCAGAATCCATTTTACTATGCAAGTGAGGAGCATCTACCTAACTTGCAATGGAAGTGATTAATTTGTAATGTAATGGCATGCTAAAAGGTATCTATCAACAGAAGAATTTATAGAATTTTTAAACTGCCAAGAAATAAATATATTTCATTAAAATTATATGCTCATGGACTTACAGTGGCATTTGGCACTACCTATCTGTGTGAAAAGATATTTTCAAAGATGAAATTCATAAAACTTCCTTGTAAATCAACATTAACAGTTGAACATTGGGATCAATTTTGATGATAGGGAGCCTAACTTTGAACCTCACTTAAGCAAACCATTATCCCTCTCAAAAGATAATTCCATTCTTCTATTAGTAAACCAGCATTACCAAAAATTGTGCTCAATTATTACTATATTTTAAATTTCATCAATACAACTTTTTGGAAAGTTTTTTTTCTCGTGTTATGTTAACATCTACATAATGTCTTTAGTGCTGCCTCTTGGCCCACAGAGCCTAAAATATTGACTATGTAGCTTTTATAGAAAAGTTTGCTGACCCTGATCTAAGTCACCATCCTTCCTATGCTTCAGTTCCTAGTGATAATATGGGTATTAAAATAGTACACCTACTTCATGGTTTGAAGTTAATAAGTGAAAAGTGTGTAGAATGGTGGCACATGGTAGGTGCTTTTTAAGTGTCAGTTGTTATTAACATGAATAACTATACTTCTATAGTCCTTCTAAACTATACAGAGTTGTGGTTGTTACAAGATGTTATCTGTAGGCAGAGGGAGGCCTCTGCTGAATAAAAGTTTCTTTAAGACATTCCTCGCTAAAATGGCCCTCGAGGGCTGCCACCTAATCCATCCCAGCTCACTTGTATTTTTTTTTTATTAATTTTATTTTGGTATCATTAATCTACAATTACATGAAGGACATTGTGTTTACTAGGGTCCCCCCTTCACCATGTCCCCCCCACATACCCCTTCACAGTCACTGTCCATCAGCGTAGTAAGATGCTGTAAAATCACTACTTGTCTTCTCTGTGTTGCACAGCCCTCCCCGTGCCCCCCCAACACTATACATGCTAATCGTAATGCCCCCTTTCTTTTTCCCTGCCCTTATCCCTCCCTTCCCACCCATTCTCCCCAGTCCCTTTCCCTTTGGTAACTGTTAGTCCATTCTTGGGTTCCGTGCTTCTGCTGCTGTTTTGTTCCTTCAGATTTCTTTTGTTCTTATACTCCACATATGAGTGAAATCATTTGGTACTTGTCTTTCTCCGCCTGGCTTATTTCACTGAGCATAATACCCTCTAGCTCCATCCATGTTGTTGCAAATGGTAGGGTTTGTTTTCTTCTTATGGCTGAATAATATTCCATTGTGTATATGTACCACATCTTCTTTATCCATTCATCTACTGATGGACATTTAGGTTGCTTCCATATCTTGGCTATTGTAAATAGTGCAGCGATTAACATAGGGGTGCATCTGTCTTTTTCAAATTGGAGTGCTGCATTCTTAGGGTAAATTCCTAGACCAGCTCACTTGTTTTTAATATTCTTCTCCTTCTTTTTTTTTTTGGATATCAGCTTTATTGAGCTATAATTCACTCACCATACAATCCACTCACTTAAATTCAGTGCATCCCCACAAACAATTTTGGAATATTTCCATTATCCCAGGAAGAAATCCATACTTCTTAGCCATTATCCTCCAGCCCTTCCATCTCTCTCTAGCTAATCCACTTTCTGCCTCTATAGATTTGCCTTTTGTGGACATTTCATATAAATGGAATCATACAATATGTGGCCTCTTGTGATTGGCTTGTCCCACTCAGAATATTTTTAAGCTTCATCCACGTTGCAGCACGTACTTCATGTAGCATGCAGCATCAGTACTCTGTCCCTTTTTATAGTGGAATAATATTGCACTGGAATATTTATAGTGGAAATCTATAGTGGAAAAATATGAACATACCACATTTTGTTTATCCAGCTAACAGTTGATGGACTTTATGTTCTTTCTGTCTTTTGGCTATTATGAATAATGAACATTCATGTACAAGTTTTTGTGCAAACGTATTTTCACTTCTTTCAGGAATATCCCTAGAAATGGAATTGCTGGGTCAAATGGTAACTCTGTATCTAAAATTTTGAGGAATTTCCAGACTGTTTGCCAAAGTGGCTGCACCATTTTACATTTCCACCATCAGTGTATGAGTTCCAGTTTCTCCACATCCTCACCAACACTTGCATATTGTTCTTTTTTATTATAGCCATCCTAGTGACTATAAAGTGATACTACCCAGCTCACTTTTAATTCTCTGAGATGGGGTATTGGGGAAAACCAACCTCTTCACCACTCCATGCTGGGTCATGTGGTAACACCATTCTTGGAGCCCAGCCCTGCAAGAATATAGGGGTATTTACACTAAATCTTAAGTTCTTTTCGGAGGAGAAAAGGAGATCTCAGATATTGTCCCCACTGGCAATTAGTTTTTCAATTCACAAACCCACACATAAGCTACCCTCTGAAAAGACATTACTGGGAGATGTGAAAATATTTTTCAAGGGAATAAAAATACTTACAGGGCAGATTATTTCCAGGCCCTCTGACTCAGCAGGAAATAGGACAGGATCCTCCTAGGAAGAAGTTCAGTAATTATCACTGCCCAGCCCCATTTCCTACCCTCCATCTCTGATTTAGAGGCACCAGGGCAGCTGGGAGAGAAGTCTCCATACAGGAAGGAGTGTCCCTGGGGAGGCAGGCTCTGCTTCAGGGCAGGAGGTCAGAGAAGAGATTGGTTTCTGGTCCTGCGTCATGTGGCAGCCGCTGCCCATGGCAGAGTAGAGATTGAGGTATTTGCCCTGAAGAAATTCAGCCAATCCAGGGCTATTAACTGCCTGACTGCTATGTGTTGGCCACTTCTAGATGCTGGGCTTACTGGGTATGCTTTGTAGAGAGGGTTTCAAGGTGAGACTTCCCATTCTACATTCTCCCACCACACCCTGAATGTATCCATAGTGTTTTGAAAGTTATCGCAGAAATGCTGAGTTCAGTTCATTGCTCTGTCCCCAGAGCCTGCAACAGTGTCTGGCTCTGAAGTACTTGGTGACTAAAGGAAAGAATCCAAACTCAACACTGGCTGGTGGAACCCTAGTATAGTACCTTACTGTATATATTATATGAAAATACAGTATTACTGAAATTTTCCTTTTTTATATTGACTACATAATATTTTTTTCATGAACTCACTGAATTTGTCTTGACCAAGCCCCCACTTTGGATGTTTACAGTTTTTAATTGTTTTCTATGAAAAATAGTAGTGATACCTCCTTGTTCAAATGTCTTTGTGCACATGTCTGACTATTTTCTTAGGATAAATACCTAGAATGGAAGTGCTGGGTCAAAGGATATGTCTATTTGTAAAGGACTATAATATATATTGCCTAATTTTTCTTCCCCCAAAGGTTGTGCGTGAGACCTGTCTCCCACATACATTGCTAACAGCAAGAATAAAATAGGCCCACAATCATACTAAGTGATTCTTAGTGCTATGCAACCTCTCAGAGAATTGCTTGTGAGTACATGCCAAAGCTTTGTTTCAAACTTGCCATAAATAAAACAGTTTCAGAGAAAGCCAAATCAAAGATTCCTTCCTGGAAGAGACATTTTATAGGTGACTAAGAACAACCACCACCCAACAGAATGTCTGATTAAAGATTATTGGGATAGTTGCAAGTTGAATGCAAGCCTTGAGTATGGAGTTCAATGTCATTACACTGTCCCCAGATGGACCATCAGCTGGGGGCAGGGGCGGGAGGTGGGGGGTGGGGGTGACTGCCCAGAAACAGGTGCTTACTAGATTAAAGTCAATCAAAAAATACCTCAGAATTCAGCTCTCACTCAGGCTTGGTTCAGTTTTCTCCCTTACTAGCGTAATGTGACATTTTTTCATGCTGTTCTGTCTTTCATTTTAGTCATCTTACCTGTTTGCTTCCCCTGCCCCCATACTTTTGAAGGTCCTCCTCTCTAACAGTCCCCCAAGGATGGGTCCAGCACAGTGTTGTCCAAACTTCAGTCACTTTTGTATCCCCCTCAGAATTCTTGACAAGCCACATATTGTTTCTGCTCTTTCTTCCATAGTATTTTTCTTGACATTGACTTTTTTAAAGACCTAAAATTATTTACTTTGAAAACAAACTTTACATTGTCACCTCAAATAAAAAATTAGTTTATTTTACCCTAGAGAGTCATCATAAAATAAATAAAATGTAAAATAGTAAAAATAAAGTGTTACTAAATTGTAGGTGCAGATAGTTGACTGCCAAAAGCGCTCTGCCTGAGGCCTGCTCTCTCTGACTTGTAAAGGGAAATAATACGTAAGAATTGGAGAGCAGTTAAAGAGGTGTTAGCAGTAGGTGAGATTTTTCTCCTGATACAATCAGAGTGACTGAAATAAATTTGAAAAGGCAATTACTTTCCCCCTCTAAGCGAGTCAGTGTTCTCGAGTGCCGTGTCCGAAGACCATTTAAAATCATCTTGTATGCCACAAGTGCCGTGGCTCTCACACGTGTGCACACAGCAGAGTAAGCTGGCGTCTTGTTAAAACACAGAGCGCTGATTTAGGAAGTCTGAGCTGCAGCTTGAAAGTCCAGTTCTAGTAAGTTCCCAACTCATGCTGGTGCTGCTAGTCTGGGGAACGTACTGTGAGAGCCACTACGCTCATTGCATCATCTCTAGCATTAGGAATAACTGGGCTAGGGAAGGCCGACAGGTGCAAACCAGAAAAAAATTACAAACCGAAACAGGTGTTAGCAGTTTGTTCCCATCTGTTGTGAGCAGTTTTCCTCTCAAGGAGCCCAGGGCTACCGTCCCTGAGAGCATTGTTACAGTCTCTAGAACCACCCACTTCCTCTATGAGGAAACCCAATTTACAATTTGAGGCCGCCAAGAGAGAGCTTTCTGACTTTAGTGAAACTTCCTTGTAATCCCATTCAGCAAGCCAGGGAGGAAGCAGGTGAGAGGGCAAACTACTTCCTGGGGAAAACCCCACCGTGTAACTTCTCCAAGAGCCTCATCACGTGAGAGAGCTAACCAAATGGGATTAAGAAGTCTACAAACCTCCCACGGCAAGAAACATTTTTAGAGCTGACTGGACTCAGTGGGGTGTCTAGGTAAGTGATTGGGGAATTTTACAGGCCAAGACTCAAAAGCCAAGGCCTCTCCCTTCTGAAGGTGGGAGTGTATTGGGACACATCTCCAGTGATTAAAAAGTCCACGTATCAGCCTCTGAGCCCTTATCATTTGTGTGGGAGAAGAGAAAATCTCAAGCAGAGCTCGCCCACAAAACTGCCTCCCAACAAATCAAAGCACATTAACTTGTCCCCGTTTCCTTCAAGGGCTTATGTTTATAGAGGCACAATTTTACATAAGTGGGTGTTCAATGGGGCTCCTGCCTTTGTCACATGCCATCACAGTAGAAGGGGCGCTTTGCCTCACAGTCTCCTCGTGTTTGACATAGTCACCCTTTCATCATGAATAGTCAGTTAACTCTCTGTCGTTGACTATTTAAAGTTGCTTTTCATTTCTATACTATACATAATATGCAGTAAATGTATTTGTCCATACAATTTTCCCTTCATTTGAAAGTATTTCCTTAGGATAAAGCCCCAGAAGTGAATTTCTCAGCCAAAAGATAATTTCTTATGTCATTTCTCTCAAAAAGAACATTTTAAAAAATGGTTCTTAATACCTGTTGCTGAATTGCCTTTTGAAGGGGATGTAGCATTTGTAAGAATATTAAATTATCCACACCCTCACTAGAATTGGATATTATCCATGCAAACATTTAAAAGATAAAAAATGTTATTTTGTTTTTTTGGGGGGAGGAGCATGTCTTTAAAATAAGTGAAAAATCGAGTCTTTTCCCTGTATTTCTTTACTAATTTTATTTTCTCTCTTATGAATACTTTATGACAACCAACTTTTGGAAAATAAATTACCTAAGTGCTCTGTGAACCTGAAGACCTATATCCTATTTATTCTGCATTCTCTGCCCCCTGCACCTAGAACAGACTGGATGGCATTCAGCCATTCTTTCCTTTATTCTGTAAATATTTACTGAGCACCAGCTATGTGCCAGCTGTTCTGGGTGTGTGTGGGGCAGAAAGGCAGGGGCCTCTCCTGGAGGGAGGCAACACACAACCAACCCAAGGGGGAGACCAGTGATTTCATGTTGTGATGCAGGCCCTGGAGGAAGTGAAGGGGGTGTGGCTGGTCAGGTGGGCAGAGCTGCTCCTTTAGAGGGGACCTGCACGAGGGACCCTCCTGCCATCCTCACGCTTAGAGTTCCCGTGGCCTCCTGTTGCTGCACTTAGAACGAAGTCCACCCTCTGCAGGACCATCTGCCTCCCTGACTTCACTGCCTTCCAGTCTCCTAAATCATGGCGCTCCTCACTCTCACCCAACTGGTGCTCGCTCTTGCCTCTGCCTCGAGTGCTCTTCTCGGTGTGTGAATGGCAGCCTCCTCCTTCATGTCAGATCAGCTCAGGTATCTGCTCCCAGGAGAAGATTCTGCGTACCGTCCTCTTTACAGAAGCGCTTTCCACCCCACAAGGTGCTCCCCCAGTGTGTACTATTTTCTTCAGAGCAGCTATCCCTCTCTGCAATTATTTTTATTTGCTCATTTGTTCCTGCCCACCCGTCGGCCAGTGTAAGCCCCAGGAGAGTGCAGACCCCCACATCTGCTTCCCTGCTTTGTCAGGGCCTGACACATACACGGAGGTGCCTCAGGTATGTGGTAGCAGCTGAACTTGATTCCTGTGAAGCATCATTAACTGAAAAGTTCATTTCAGTAGATATGAGTGCCACGACTGGAAATGGTTCTGTCAGAGCCAAGGAAGTCTTTGAGTCGGGAATATTGCTTTCCCGTAAGCTTTATCTCTGGGAATGGTTTACTGAATTAAACCATGAAAGGAAAATAACTGATCAATTTCATTTATTACCTAAATAGGATATTGCTAATTAGTGAATTGGGATGACTGTTCAAATCAAGGGACTAGTATTAGCGAGAATTAGTTTGGGGCAGTTAAAATTTCTTGCAACATTTGATTGTATAGATGGAAAAAATGCTGTAGGTCTAGTTATTTAATTTTGATAAATTTTAGGTTTCTAGTGATTCTCCCAGGCCTTAGAGCTCTATCATGGTACCTCCATGTTGCAAAATCAAAGTAGCACAAGAGGGACTCTTAACAGAGCACGTCTAATCCTAAGTGGCTTTGACAGAGCTCTCTCCCGTTGACCTTACGCCTGAAGTTGGATATGGTTTTAGACAAATGGGCTTGTTCTGTTCCTCTTCATAGCCAATAGAATTATGGACAAGACCCCTTGAAGAAATAATTCTGTGGGGACCAGGTGATTCTGAGTAAACTTAGCTCTTTGTAGCTGACTCTATGACAAACACCTACATGTAGCATTGTTTCTACGGGAAAATGGAGTCTGTGTTCTTGAATTATAGATAAATATCACCCCTTTTCCTTGCCAGCTTTTGAATCATGGGCGAAATAATATAAATAATACTGCAGATGGATACAAAATATCACTTTTAACAAGGAGCTTATTTTGAGGAATAAATCCTTACCCTCCCCGTACAATACACCTGAATATCCAGGTTCTCGCCCAGAAAGGAAAAGGCAGGATCTGAGATTAGCAGTCTCAGTTATTCTTCTGAAATAACTCAGTGTCCCTCACATGAGTAACAGGCATGCCAAGAGGCCAGGAGCATGGCACCCACTGGGCCAGCTCCACATGTAAGGAAATGTCAGCACAAGGGAGAAGCAGTTCTCTGATGAGTGGCTCTGTGCATGCTGTTTCTCTGCTCCTGGCATTCTGCAGCCTGGCATGACCTGGGTTCCTCTGGGTCTGAGAAAGGATGATGGCTGGTTCATACTTTCAGGCCCGCCTGACCTTTCTGTTGCCCACGTTTTTCCAGGTAAGGGCAGGGAAAGTAGTTGCCTAGCAGGTCTCCAACCCTTCCTGGTCACCTCCTTGTATGCTCAGCCTGGAAGTGGTGTCAGATTCCATGGTAAATGTTGACACGGGTGTGGTGCAATGGTCTTAGTTGACATTGACAATAGAGATCTGTGGGTATTACTCCCTTGATGTCTTGAACCCAAGACAAGAGAGAGCAGTGGGCTTTTCCTGGTTTAGGAGACAGGACTTGAACCCTGCAGCTAAATGTGACCTCAGGCCATTTTTTCAATTTTCCGAGATTCTTGATTAGACTTTTATAAAACAAAAGCAGTAGACTGAAATGCCATACAGAAATGGCAGAAAGGAGAACATATTTGCAATATATATGTAAAGAACTCTTACAAGTCAAAAATGAGAAGACAACTCAACTAAAAAATGGGCAAAAGGTTTGAATAAACATTTTATAAAAGAAGAAATATGAGTATCTAATGAGCACATGAAAAAATGTTCAATATCATTTGTCATCAGGAGGTGCAAATTAAAACCAAGTGAGATACTACTCAATTCCCTTTAGAGTGGTTAATATGAGAAGGACTGATAATAACCAAGTGTTGGCAAGGATGGGTAGCAACTGGAACTCATATATTGTTGATGGGAATGTAAAATGGTACAACTTTGGAAAGCAGTTTGGCTGTTTATTAAAAGTTGAACATATACCTACTATCTGATGCCATCATTCCACTCCTAGGTATTTACCCAAGAGAAATGAAGGTATATGTCCACACAAATATTCGTAACACCTTTATTTACAACATCAAAAACTGGAAACAACCCAAATGTCCATCAACAGATTCATAGAGAAACACACCCCAGTAAATCCAGCATAGCTATACAATGGAGTACTATGCAGAAATAAGAAAAAACGAACTCTGAAAACAACATGGGTGAATTTGAAAATAATGATGCTGAGTGAAAGAAGCCAGACCAAAAAATAAAACCCTCCAAACCCACTACATCTGTATGATTCCATTTATATACAGTTCTAGAAAATGCAAACTAATCTCTAGTGACAGAAAGCAGCCCGGGGTTCCCTGGGACCGGGGGAGGAGGGAGCACCAGACTGCCAAGGGGCCGGAGGAAACTTGGGTGGGAAGGAAATGTTCTGTGTCTTGATTATAATGTTGGTTCCATATTTAAATGAATTTGTTTATTGATGTAAATTATACCTGCCTCACTGAAGTGAGTTAAAAAAGAAAAGAGAACTTTGTTTAATTCCTGGTGCCAGGAATGGTTCAAGAGGAGAATAATAGCACAACACAAGGGCCTGAGCCAGTGTCTTTACTTAGGAAAAATATTTAAATGGGCCTCTTGGTTACATAAGAACATATCACGAATCCTATTCCTGAATGGAAACTTTTGGGACAATAGGGAACTAAGCTGCTGTGTAACAATATAAAATTTTTTACTTTCATTAAGTTCAGAGTTAAAACTCTAGCTAATGTTCCCAAGATGTTATTGGTTTCAACACGGGGTAGTTGGGTCCTGGATTTTGAGAAAGGAGGACTGGGTTAAGAAGACCCTCATCCAAGCAATAAAGCTGGTGCCTGAGACATGGTGAGAGATCAGGGGCAAGGGGTGAATAGTGCTGGGAGTGGAGAACATGGCCAATGAAACCAAGAGTGGAGAAATCAAGTTGTCTGTGTTCAATTTTACCCTCTTCTGCACTGCATTTTCCCCTCATTGACCCACAGGCCTTCAGGAAAGTTAGGTTAAATGCTGTGATGTGTTGTTAACTGTGTTTGAGGGCAATTCATGGGGGGCTGTGTCCAGGTGCAGTGGAGAGCCACGGAAGCTTGGAGACACAGTTACAAAGTTGCAAGAAGTGACCATTAGAGAGGCCCAGAGTGGTGGTCCCCAGGGCCAGCTAACAAAAGCTAAACAGCAGACAGTCTAGGGAAGCACTCCTCGGGTTTCTGAGAACCACAGCAGGAAGAAGCTGGGTCTCCAGCTCTCAAAAGCTGGTGAGTGGGGCGCAGACTGCTGCACTGGGGGTCTAAAGGAATGTTGACCACCGGAAAGGTGGTAGCTTGGGGACCTTTGGGACATAAAGAGATGACCCCTCCACCCCAGCCTCCCAAGGTTGTGTTACTGTCCTTATTTTGGACTATGAGACAGAAAAATGAAACTTGGAGGCTAGATTCAGATTCATCTCTTATATCTCAAATGCTTGGAGGAGACCTATGGTACATGGCCAAACCCTAACCAGTAATCGCCTTTGGCTGGTTTGACGTCAGTTAATGACTGGACTTTGTCCCTGAGAGAGAGTTAAAACTAAAGACAACTGGAGGAAATTATTTCCTCCTTGGTCACCCAGCAGGAACGCCTAAAATGAGTACCTTTGCTGCTCACCTCACTCTTCTCGTCCTCCTTTTTGAAGCCTCAGGTAAGGAATATTTTACAGGTTTTACTTCTTTTCATCATGTTTGTTGTCTTTGAGATAGAAGTAGCAGGCTTCAGCTACGGATTCCCGCAGCCCATAGGTGGACTGTTTTGTGAATGGAGTTTCCTCTCCAACTCGCCTCAAAGACACAAGGCATTTCAGTCTGTGGTGAAGGAAAACTAGCAGTAGCAAGAGGCCTCCAGACAAAGATTTGGGCTTCAGAAAACCAGAGATTTGTCCCTAAGAGTTTCTGAGGCCAGGCAAGAATGGCTCAGCCGGTCCCATAGGCCCGGTGCCTGGCAGTGGCCTTCTCTTTGGCCCCCAGTTGTCTTTGTGGCTCTAATGCACCACAGGGACCTGGTTTAATCCATGATTCTGGAATCAAAAGTCATTTGACCCTTTACACATGGGAATTAAGGTTTACCTCTGGGCAAATCCTTAATCCCTCTGAGTATTGATGGGCTCTTCTATCAAACGTGGACACCCAGACGTATTTCATGGGTACTGTTGAGGCACAGGGAAAGCCCTTGATAAATGAGAACAGTTGTAGAAATAGGTGTAGCTGCAGTCAATACCCCCAGCTGCTGAGCTATTTTCTTGCTCCTAGATGAGCAATTGCTTCTCTCTTCAACACTTACGAATGGCTGCTTAAGCCAGGCCCTGTGGAAGGAAGATTCTGCCCTCCTCACAGGAGGAGGCTCACAGACCCATGGAGGAATCAGGGAACATATTCAGCAGTAGTTTATACCTGAGGGTTTAGAAATTGCTGTCTCTCTAAAACCTCCTCTTTTAGTCATTTTTTAAAACCATTTAGTTATCAATGTCAGAGTTCTTAGAGACAATTCAAGTTTTTAGAAAACCTATCACTGGGTCACTAAGAGTTTACTATTCCTTGTGCCCAGCGGTTCCTAAGAGTTGAAGAAAGGCAACTTTGATGATCACCATAGCCCCCAGGGCAAAGGTCATCTCTATTTATCCTACTCTCCAAAAGGTTCACTGGGTCTAGAATTATGAATGGGTAACCATCACTAGAAAAAAAAATTTGGAAGAAATTTAATACACACTTAATGAGGTATTTTTATTTCATCATTCTTTAAATACCTCCCTCCTATCAATTAATAGCTAAAATGCCATATAATGGAAAATGGAGAAAATTGCCTTAAACTAAAAAGACAAAAGGCCACATCCAGGTGAGTACCAGCGCCACCTGGTGGTCTTCTCTCTTGCAACCCAGGACGACTCAGGAATATCAAACCCGTTCTGACAGTCCTGCAACCACAGGCGTAAATGGTTTTACTTCTCAGTACTTGTCTTAATACATATTAACTCTGTCGTATTTTTCAGTAATGCATTTTCAAGTTTTGTCTGTTTAGTTTTTAGTTTTACTTATTGTAGGGCTTTTTTTATGGTCAGAGGTAGTCATATATTTTCATTTTTAGTGTAGTCAACTGTATTTTTCAGAAAAAAATGGCTTGAGTATAATTAATATTAAAAAATAACAGCTGCCATTAAATATTCAATGTTCTATCTTCTGAAACTTAGTATCTTTGTTCCTCCAGCCACCAACCCAAGCATTCCTAATAACTCTTCAAACATAACTACTACAACGATTCCAAAAGATAGCAACACTTCTACCACCATAATACCTTCTACACCTGTTCACTCGAATGAAACTACAAACAGTACCGTGACTACACCCACCCCTATAACAGCATCAGCAAATGGGACTTCTCTAATCACATCAAATCCAGTTACAGATCCCTCTGTCACGTCTGCAGGAAATGAATCAACCACAAATGCAAGCACATCGATTGTAGTTACCTCTACCAATACTTCATCTGTAGGTGGTAACTCAGCCACAACTGTTTCTTCTCTAACAACACACAATACCAGTATACTGTTCCCTGTCACAAATGGGACTGCTTCTTCAGTGACTTCTAGCAACATCACTTCATCAGAGACCACCACCCCAAACCCTGGTCCCACAGGTAAGACTGAGTCCCTCAAAACTCCTCACTGAGGAGTCAAAATATCATGGAGGATGCCAGGTACGTGTGTTCTGCTGAGGTAGGGAAGTGGATATAAAGGGACCCAAGGTTTCCTTGGAAATGAACTCCTGGAATTAAAAAATATGAGTCACAACAGCTAAGATATGGAAGCAACCAAAGTGTCCATCAATAGATGAATGGATAAAGATGCAGTATGTATATACAATGGAATATTATTCAGCCACAAAAAATAAAGAAATCTTGCCCTTTGCAACAACACAGACAGCCCTAGAGCATATTAGGGTAAGTGAAATAAGCCAGATGGAGAAAGATAAACACCACAGAGTTTCACTTTTACGTACAATCTAAAAACAAAGCAAAACAGAATGAACAAAATAGGTGGGTGGGTGAACTATGTGAAGGAGATAAAGAGGCACAAAAATCTCAATCATTATATAAATTAGTCATGGGATTAAAGTACAGCTTAGAGAATATGGTCAATAATTCTGTAACATCTTTCTATGTGGACAGGAACTGCACTAGTTGGAGTGAGCATTTAATAATGTAGATAACTGTCAAATCACTATTTTGTGTACTTGAAACCAATATTATACATCAACTATATTCTAGTAAAAGAAAAAGAAAAACATCTGAGTTGCAAAGGCTAGTAGTGATGGCAGAGACCCTAAAAAACTACCTACAGTTCCATTCTGTTTTCTTTTCCTTCCCAGACATCCCTCCTCAATCTATTTGCCAGATGGGGAATGTTTTTATGCACTTAGACTTAATGAAAGCTACTTCTCTAGCTTCCCTCCTGCTAAGAGATCTTTGAAAACAGATTCAGCTCTTCTGTGAAGGCCAGGTCCAAATAAGCACTGACTCTCCAACCCAGCTGGTCTAGGTCCCTGGTCTACCTAAGAAAGGAATCAGTTCTAGCCTGACTTCTCAGATGTTATTGAAAAAATATGGCATTATGATGGTGGCTGACTACAATTTGGAATTTGGGTTAATTCATGGAATCTGAGCATCTGAGATAAAGAGCCAAACAGCAATGTTCAAACAGTCTTAGGTGTGACCAGGGCCATTGTCCAAAGGACAGATGATTTGGGGATACGGTCTAACATATGACAGTTGACCTCAAGCCAAAGTTATTGAAACAGAAGCCACTTGCCTAGTCTAGAAGCTTGGTCTAGAACAGGGGTCAGCAAACTCTATCAGTAAAGGCAAACTAGAAAATAGTTTAAGTTTTTAGGGTCTCTGTTGCAACTCTTCCACTCTGCCCTTCTAGCATGAAAGCAGCCATAGTAAATATATAAATGAATGAGCCTGACTATATATACCAATAAAACTTTATGTACAAAAACATTAGACTGGCCAGATTTGCTCATGAGTCACACTTTGCCAACCCCTAGTCTAAATGATCCTCAAACCTAGGCTTGAAGGGTCTAGATAAACCATGTTATTCTTTGGGAAACTGAGGCCCAACCAAGGTCAAAGAGCAAGTTGATGTCCCGTTCCACTTACTTATTTTGGCTTCCCAGCATCTCTGACAGATCTGAGAAACGGAGGAGTAAACGAGTGGAGGCAGAGCCTGTGTCTGGGACCTGGTCCCCAGTCTTCTTGCCCGTGTGCAGGGGCCACGCTGAAGGCTAGGTCAGGTGGGACTCAGCTGCACACTCAGCCGCAGTCAGGAAAGGGAGCTTTTCTAAGCCATCTCTGCTTCCCCAGACATTCTCTCGGAGAAGGAAGTCCCCCTGTGTTCTGGCCCTACTGCTAACTAACTGTGGGCCAGGGGCAAATCACTCCTCTGTTGGCTTCAACTTGTTCATATGCAATAAGATCTGACTGACCTAAACAGCCACCCAAATCTCTCCCAGTTGTAACACCCAGTGGTTTTATTCCTGGCACAGAGAACAAGCCAACAAGTCTATCCTTTATTGCTAGAGAGAAAGCATACCAGGAACTATTTGTCCGGTGTATCCAGAGTGAAAGAGCACTTCATTTCTTCCCTATGATTTTCCAAATCACCCTTGCAGTGTGGCTGAGACTTTTCATAAAAGCCACTTACTTTCCTTAGAATGTTGGTTCACACCTTGTTAGAGGGGTGACCCTGACTGCTGTTTATGAGATACTGCATTATGCCCCCTTTCATCCCATGTAGCCTGGGTTGTTTTTTTTCTTTTTTACCATTTAACCTTTTTTTAAAAAAAAACAAACTTTAGTTTTTAGAACAGTTTTGAATTCACAGTGAAATTGAGAGGAAGGTGCAGAGAGTTCCCATATACTTCCCTAACACACACCTACATAGCCTCCCTTATTATCAACATCCCCCACCAGAGGGTACATTTGTGACAATTTTCAACCTCCTTTGACACAACATCACCCCCCAAAGTCCACAGTTTACAGTAGGAGGCACTGTTGGTGTGGCCTCCTCTTGAGGTTTGGGTAAGTGTGAATGGCCTGTAGCCATTATTATGGAACCCTAAAGACTATTGTCTCCCCCGAGCCCCTGGCAACCACACATCTTTTTACCGTCTCCATAGTTTTGCCTTTTCCAGAGTGTCAGGTACGGGACTCATACAGTATGGAGCCTTCTCGGATTGGCTTCTTTCACTTGGTAATACATATTTAAGGTTTCTCCAAGTCTTTCCAAGGCTTGACGGCTCATTGCTTTTTAGTGCTGAAAAATGCTCCATTTTCTGGGTGCACCACAGTGTGTTTATCCACTCACCTACTGAAGGACATCCTGGTTGCTCCCAAGTTTCGGCAATTGTGAATACAGCTGCTAGAACATTCCTATGCAGGTTTTTGAAGGCATATACATTTTTGTCTCCTTTTGATAAATGCCAAGGAATGCATTTGCTGTATCGCATAACAGAATACCTAAAGAAACTCTGGCATTCCCACCACATTTGAGAGTTCCTGTTGCTCTACATCATCATCAATACTATTTTGTTTTTTAATTTTTTTAATAAAAGTAATTTAGGCCCATAGTTGTGGAAAAAGAAGCTTAAATGGTACAAAAGTATATGTAGTAAAAACTAAATCTCCCTCCCATCCTAAACTCCTATGACCCAGACCCCAGTTTCCTGCCCCAGAGGAAACTTGAACAGCCAGTTTCTTGTGTCTCCCTCCAGAAATAATCTGTGAAAACACAAGCATACATGTTTGCACATTTGTGTGAACTCCCCCCACTTTAATCACAAAAGAGATCATGTTATAGACACTGTACCCTGTGTATAGCTGTTTTTAAGGAATCAATGATTTCTACCTATAGGTTCATAAGAATCTTAAGACAGCCCTGAAAATTTTCAGTCCCTCAATCTATTCTGAAATCAAAGCTCAAAATCATTTCACTTGACAGAGATGAAGAAAATGGCCAGCGAAGATCACCGTTTGGCCACTGACCTAACCTCACTCCTCAGATCCCATCAATATTCTGGAGATAGCAGTTCTCTGGAGATAAATGGGAGGATCAGCCAGTGGTGTGGAAACCTTACAATACTATTCTTACCAGAAAGCCAGAGATCAGAGTGTCCCCTCATGACTTTCCTTAGAATTGTCACTGAGTTCATGCACACTGTCCCCTTACCATCCTTTCCTTTCCTCATGGGCCTGCATGCCACGTACATGAGCCAGCACACGACATCTTGTTTCTTTGTGGCGCTCCTTGCCTGTTTCTCCCTATGAGACAGTCAGTCAGACCTACCTAAAAAATATGATGCTTTCTCTAAAATGACTTTGGGGAGCCCTACCTAGTGTGAAAGGACAAGACATGAAAGTTCTGGAAGGCCCTTGAGGCCCAGTGATTCCTGATTCCTTGGAATATGAAGACTGCACTCTCTCTCTGAGCAGACTCTTGTCCACCAAACTCTGACCTCAACTGCTGACAAGCCCTTGACTCCAGAATGTCAGCAACAAATTAGAGGCATAAGAAAAGGCATATTCATTTCTAGTTCTTCTAAGGGTATGCCATGCAGTAACACAACCAAGGAATAGAAAGTTCCCAGTAGGGAGGCATGAAGATTTTAAAGTATGTTTCTGGGTGTTATTTGTTGTCACTGTGGGTTTTTCATCTCTTTCTTCTCCCTCTCAGAGTCCAGCAATCCTTGCCAAGGGGATCCTTGTGAAGGTGATTCTTCATGTGTTGGTCTGAATAATACATATTTTTGCCTGTGTCCAGAAGGGTGGTACTATAATTCTTCCACATGCAATAGAGGTGAGTCACAAGGGATGAACCATGTAGAGCTGCACCTTAGAGCTAAAGTGGAATAGAGCACTTAAAATAACAGCAAAAAGAGCTTCCAGAATTTAGAGGTAGAGGAAAATTTGAAGGTGACAAAAGCCAGCCAGGGAGAGAAAAGATTCCTGCCTTTCTGTCAGTGGATCCTGCTGGGAGGGGACATGGACTGGGCCACCTTTGTGGGCTCGTTCTGAAGGCCCAGGAGCGGGGCTCCCTTCACTTTACCTATTCACGAGAACAGTGCCGTGGGGACAAAATGAGAACGACAGGTGTTGAAGTCCCTCAAAAAGAACAAGGGCTACATAAATGTAAAGAACTGCTGTTACACGGAGACAGTGAAGCAGAAGAAGGTGACAGGCCTCAGACCACAGGTCACAGGAGCCTGGGAGCCTCATCACCTCCAGCCTTGGTTCAGTCCTCTGCACGGGATTTGCTTGTTTCATAAAAGCAAGCCTCATTTTTAGAGATTTAAGAGTCCTCAGCTTTAGATATAGACTTTAGGAACAAATCAACACGTCCTGGGTGCAATGAAGGTCCAAAGCTATTTTCTGAGTTACAAATTTTTCCCTGTTCCATGAAGTAGAAATAGTCCCCTTTGCCAGAGCAGACCAGTTGTACAGGAATGAACGCATTGTATTGCCACAGAGGTTAGAGATACCCAAAAGCTGAAAGGAAGTTCATATTTTTAGCACTAATAATCTCATTGTAATGAGATTATAATAGTTGTAGTTATAATATTTATTATATAGTCACTTTGGAAATAAGTATTGTACAGATTGTATAACTAATAATCAAAAGCACTAAAAAAATGATTCCATCAATGAAAAAAGTATATATTTCATAGACTTAAAGAGCTTTTAAAAATGATAGTTATGAAGACTAGGTAATGATTTAGAAAAATGTTGATTATGAAATAATAAGTAAAGAAGATACAAATTTGGAATTATAACAGTGTAAAAGTATACATGGAAAAAAAGAGCTGGGAGAAATATACTAAAAAGGCAATGGTTGTATTAGGTTGGGTGGGATTTCATATTTCCAGACTTGCTGTAGTCTCATCATACAATGTTTAGAATGTCTTTTTGAAAAATCTATGTTAGACAAAATAGGTATGAGTCTCTTTACATTATATATTACTGAAAGATTCTGCTTGTATTTCAGGAAAGACATTCCCTGGAGAAATTACAGTGACCGTACCAGAAATATCTGACTTGGAAGATACAAATTCTATGGCCTATCAAAAATTACATATTGAAATTACTAAATTTGTAAGTGTTTTCTAACCTTCTGGTATAAGTGTTGTTTGTTCTAACACTGACTGGCAGAGTGTTAGGCTGGCATTCAACTGGTACATATTGGTACAGTTGGTGAACAGCAGCAGTGCTGAACCTCCTGGGCACCACTGCTTCCCGGTTGCCCAGGCCCCTCCTGTGGGGCCCTTGCACCTCTCCAAGGTCCTGCCCCTAGAGGGATAACATGCCTGGCACTGAAGGGGGCCTTTAGAAGCTTGCTCCAGCCATGACATACCTCTTGCTATAGAAACTATTAGAATATTTTAAATGGACAAATAAATGTGACCGTGTTTTAAAATATGTCCATAGAATTGAAGATGAAAAATGTTTAAGATGTTGTTTTTCCCTTTTTACAATCAAATTTGCATACATTTCTGTAGTAGTCTGGTTTCTTTAATGCCTAGAACAAGAATTCCATCTGAATTAGCATCTGTTACTTTTTTTCCCATTGACAACAATGTTCAAATGAACAATAGCATCATTTCATTTTTATTGTTTTGAATGTGTTAACATGAAAGGGATGGAGATCTCCATTCTAGAACCACAGATGTTAGGCCAGCAACGGCTTGCAGAAGGAATCCAGCCAATTTCAAAGTTTCTTTTTAAAGGAAAAAACATTAGCCTGTAAACATGTCTTAGGATCCTAGGTGAAGAAACACTTTGAACAACTAAAGTCTTATTCTATGTCAGTGTGTGTCTCTCAAGTTGGAATTATATCATTACAAAAGAGTTTTATTATTAGAATTGGAAAAATGTAAAAAATTATTACCCAGATGATTTTATGGAGTGTGCAGAATTACTGCTCAGGCCCAACCAACTAGGACCTGGCACCACTCGGATACAACCCATGGCTGCAGAATCCCAGCACTGGCCCTTGACCTTTGTCATACCACCTGGGCATGGTGGGCCGGCTGGCCATGACTAGCCTCTGGGTCTACATTCCAGCTCACCCACTTGGAAGATATTCAGTGCATTGAAGACAGCAACATTAGTAGGTTCCTATTTCCAGGGAACCCCCCAATTGTGCCATGTGGCTTTACTGAGCACTGTCCACTGTGGGAAATTTGTTTAGGGTAAGAGTATCCAAAAGCCCTCCAGCTGCAGGCCTCTGCCCTGGCTTTCAGAGACCAGTTTTGAGTCTTGATCTCAGTCAAGTCTTAGTGGTCCCAGGGGGACCTTGGAGAGATAGAGCATTCTTATCATTTCCAAGAGGCTTTTAATCTGAAAGAGATATGCCAGAACTGCTTGGTGACTCCTACATATAGGGAAAGGAGACAGTTTACTTTCTCCAAGGTCCTTTTAGCAGACTTTGTAGCCAGGGCAGTCCCATCTCAGGCCCTGAGAAGCCTCTCAGGGTACATTTTCTACCCAGCTGGATCCAAACGGACAATCTGCAGAGGGGTTTGGAGTCTGGAGCCTAGTGTATTTCTAATTCTCAAAACAGCCCCCCAGGGAAGATGGTGCTATGGTGCTATTTTGCAGATGGGGTAGTCAAGGATCAAAGTTAGTTAAGTAACTGACCAAAGGTCACCCCTGATGGGTGAGGAGGTAGGGATTTGAACCCAGACGTGCCTGACCACAATACTCCTTCTCCTTCACCTCACCCGCCGGCTCTGTCGTTCAGTGCAGGCCGGGCTGGCCTGATGGGACAGCTCCTGCCTTCCTGTCCAACCTTGCAGCCTTTCCAACTGAGAGGTGTATATCCCAACCTCCTCCCAGGATGACCTGGAAGAGAAAAAAAAAGCAAACACTTTCTCCTAGGGGAGATGCAAATTTTGTGATCGCTTCTTTAGTTTTAAGAAAATGAAACAGAAAGTGGTCAGTAGGGAGCTGGAAGGGACCTCGGAGGTCATCCGGTTAACTTGTTCCTGATGGGCCTTCCAGTGGTCTCATGGTTTACATAAATACCAGCTCTTCCTAACATTTAAAGAATTAAAAGGAATCCGGACATATTCTAGATATAAGATTGCCCAGACTAACTAAAGCATCAAATTTATTTGAATTTGACCACAAGAAGAGAGAAATCATTTAACATATTTTATATGACATTTTGCCATGATCTTTCAAAACAAGTATTTCACACTTGAATCAGGCAATCACCAGTCAACCAGTGTTTGTTTTCTGGGGATTGCCTGGGCTGAGTGCTAAGGGAGTGGGGTGGGAGTGGGGCAGGGAGGGTAGAGGGAGACTGTGTTTTAAGAAAGAGAGAAAAAACCCCATTCTTAGCACCCAAAGCCCTTATGTTCTACTTGCAACCCCCACCCCACTTCCACCTTCCCCCTGCCATAGGTCCCAACTTCATCTCTGTCCATTTCTCTACAAGTATCTAGAGTTGTTTCTGCTCTTAGAACACAACTCAACCCTGATAAGATCTACCTGTGCTAGAGATCCTCCCAGCTCACAAAGCCATGTATCATATATCCCATGTCATTTTATACACATGATAACCCTAGGTGGTGGGAACTGCTGCTATTTCAAACTCTCCAACAAGACAAGTGAGGTTCAAAGAAGCTAAATTATGCAAAGGCTAATAAATGGAGACAAAATGTGACTTCAAATTTCTCCCCAGTTCAGCCTGCTCGCTTCTGAGCCACTTGTTCTGGACATTAGCATGTACTGCTCTCTCTCTACTCCTTGTCCTGGCACCACATTTTTAAACACTTTAAGGCCCATCTCCTTTATGAAACCCTCTCTAGTTCTCTGCAACCCAAAGAGAGTTTGAATTTCTACAATAGGTGGTATCTCTCTATAGCCCTTACTTCTCTCAGCTCCATGGTACTAGTCCCCTGTTTGATCACAGGGCAGGGTCTGCCTATCTAAACTTCCAGCATAATGCCTTGGCAAGGTAGGCAATTAAATTAGGTTCCTTGGGTAAGTTGATGAGTACATGAAGCATGCATGTAGATAAGTCTATAAGATCCACCTAAAATTTCACAGTGAATTTAACAAGACAAACTTAATAAGTTAGTTGCCTAATTTTTTTTATTATTGAAGTATCGTTGCTATACAATTTTTGTTGGTTTCAAATGTACAACACAGTGGTTCAACAGTGACCCATACTATTAAATCCTCACCCCCTGTAGTTCGGTTACTATTTCTCAGTGTAGAAAGATGATACAGAATCATTGTTAGTTGCCTAATTCTTAAGAGTATGGTCATTGATCGGGTGAGGTGCTTTAGATTTCTGTCTTTTCCCTGGGCAACTCTGACTTATACCAAGATCTTACTATTTTAGAGCAAAAATACTGAAAGATGTTAGAGCACATGTAAAGAATAAATTATTTACTGTGATGCACTATATATATTTATATAAATGAGTTTAGACATGTTTTTAGATTAAAACCTAAATATAGTATCACGTTTTCTCTCTGTAGCTGTTATTGAATCTGTTCTTTTCCTCCACAGTTTAAAGATGCATTTAACGATCCTGATTATGGACAGACAGTAATTCTTAAAATAAAGTAAGTTTGCTCTGGACTGATGGGTACTTTAGGGTAGGTGGCGTTTGCCTAACTTTCATTCTTTCCTTGTGCCGTGCAGCACTTAAGACCCCGCAGTGTTAAGTCACAGGTCAATCAGAGGTGGCTGGTCTCAGGCTGTAGAAGGTCCTGCCTCTGCGGTTACACTGACCCTGGCCTGGATGGACAGGACATCAGCCTGGGGACAGACTGTGATTGGCTACTCAGCAACTTGGTACATGGCCCAGGGCATCACTGGGATCAGTTTGGTTTGGTCCCTTGGCTACAGACCACATCTGATCAACCCCTGGAATGTGCATTCCAGCGGGCCAGAAAGAGAATAAATGGCTCCCGGCATCTCTTCCCTCATCCGGGGGGAGTGAGGGAGACAAGACAACTCTAGTCACAAGCCTGACGCCTGAAGGGCCCGCAGTGAGCCTTTTCTGCAGAAAGAACGAGGATTATTGAGCATATTGATATGCAATGACCAGTGCTGGGTGCTATTTAGGGACCCAAAGAGGCAGAGGATTCTCAAGAAGTCAGTGACTCCATCTTGGCATTCTCTGAAGCATTGTGATACACAAGTGCAGCCGGCTGAGGGAAGAAAGCTCTGGGGTGAACGGAGGTGTACAGGAAAAGCAGCCCCGATGTATTTACAGTTTATGGTTTTACTATTGCATTGATCTTTATAAGCTTTTCCAGATCCTTTGTGGAATAAGATTTTCGCTCTGTGTGTGTGTGTGTGTGTGTGTGTGTGTGTGTGTGTGTGTGTGTAAATTTATATATATATATATATAAAAATTCAGAGAAGACCTCCTAAAGGAGGTGAGCTTTGAGCTTGGCAGAGAACAAGGGGCATGTGTGACTTTTAGCCAGGAGGCCAGCAGGTAGTCTAATGGGAGGCATGATGCTCCTGTGGAGAGGGGCAAGCAGCAGGCAGAGAGGCTGGGTCCAGCACAGAGGCGCTGAAGCTGGGGTACACAGCACACAGCTGCTGGGACCTATGCATTGCTTCAGGGCATTAGGTTTGGTTTAGTGGACAATGGAAAGTTCTTGTGTGGGATTAAGATGACTGGATAAAAATAGGAACATTGAGGTGTGGTGGTGTCAGCCAAATCTATACTTGAATCCTCGCCTTGGCACTTTCTTGCTGTGTCACTGGTCAGGTGCTTTAACTTGTCTGAAGTTTTGTTATCTCATCTGTCTAACCAGGATAATCTGATTAACCTGGAACCTTGGGAGGGTAACATTTGAAGGATTCCCTGTGCAGAGTGACTGGCACACAGTGAATTTCAACACGTTAGTTCCCATCTGTTTCCCTTCCAAAATATAGGACCCTGCCAGGGTGATGGAGAGCTGGTCCCTTGAGGTCATCTAGAGGCTTCCCTGAAACTGTGTCATGTCTTTCATTCTTAAGGAGTTAGTAAAAGAGAACCAGAGGGGGTTGGAAGCAACCCTTTACCTATGAGCTCAGTGTTCTGGAGCGGAAGTACTTCCCCTACCTTGGGGACTGTGGCAGGACAAATGGACTGTGGTCTCACCGAGGAAGGCATGTTTTAGGCTCCAGTCCAATGCTGTCTCCTCTGAATCCCTAAGCCCTTTATCTACTGCATAAAGGTTAGGATTGGAAGGATCCTCAGATTTCTCTTTCAAATCTCTCTTTGGACAGAGGAGGAAACTTGGACTCAGGGAAGCTGTGACTGGTCTTGGGCCACAAAAGATGGTGGCAGTCTTGGGTCTAGATCTCAGGTCCCTTCACCCCAAGCCTAGTGTTTCTAGGCATGTATATACTTTTTTGTCATGACACACACAGCTGCTCCTCTGTTTCCTTTAACTGTTGCATGAGTGTAATGTCTTGCCACCTGAACTGGAGTGTATGCTTGTAGGTTGAATGAATGGATTGTGATGGCATTTGTTTCCTAGTCCCATGCAAAATTATACTATAGATTTCTGGTCATTTTTCAACTGGTGAAAATAACCTGTATCACATGTCCCTTTCTCACTGCCTATGCATTCCACTGCCACCTCCAAGTCCTGCTGTGAGGGAATCATGGTAGGAAATTGTAGTTAGAATTCTGATGCCCATTTTGTTTTTTGGACTCCCTTTTGTAATTATTTTTCCTGAAAACAGAATCTGGTTCATGTTTTTGTTTTTCTTGATTGTTCTCAAGAACCCACAGGGCTGTAAACATTACTTGAGTAGGGTAGCTATGTATTCAAGTTTCTGTATATATTCAGAAGTCAAAATGGAGGATAGAAAAAAACTGGACAGGAAAAATATATCCCGAGTCTTAAAAACACAGCCACAAATTGGAGTGAAGGAGTTTTTAAAAGTCTCTTTTCTCTCTCTCCATGGTTGTATCACTGGATGCCTTTTGGACAATGAAAGATAGAATTCAGCACTGCTGTTCTCAGGACTCCAAACTGCAGTGCTGATTAGAGAGAGACTTAAACGTGCAGCTCGTAGCAGGCATCCGGTACTGGGTGATGTGACTCGGTGTGATATGCCCATCATCTCCCCTTGTTTCAGCTCTTCCCTGGGCCATGTGTACCCAGGCCCAGTCACACACCTGCTTTGAAGCCTGATGGCTTCCTGGCTCTTTCTGGGAATAACCCAGACTCTACATGGAGGATTAGTGCTCACTCTGTGCACAGGGAGGAACACACTATACCCTGTCTCTCTAAAAGTCCAAGTCTGAGATTCAGCAGCTCAGCAAGAGACCTGCTCTTGATTTTTCTACAGAAAGGGACAACTTCCTATTTCAGATGGTATGTGTTCTACTTCTGGTGAACTCTAGGGTTCTAGATTGTAGAAATGAATGTGCGGTCTTTCTAAGTGCCCTCCAACAGGACATTGTCTTAGCCATAGATTTCCTCTGAACACAGAGCAAAGAGAGATCTCTGGGCCTATAAATTGCCATCTTGCTAAAGGCCTCCATATTGGGGCCCCACTTGTGGATATAGGACCGTGGGTCAGGACGAGAGCCAGGAGATTTGGGGATTGGGAGGTTTGAGACCAGTTGGTTAATCCTCAGTTCAATTCATCAAGTAATGGATCTCTATTTCATTTTTAGCATACCTTCGGCAAGATCTGAAATGCGTGCTAGTGACAAGAGTGTTAATGTATCAGTAGTAAACATTTTTACACCAACTACAGAAGCAAATGAGACATCCATATCTGACACAATTTCAAAAGCAATAAAAAACAACCCAAGTGGCATTACAGGGTACACTGGTAAGTATTAAATCACTGTATTCAAGTTACCTACCTCTCTTTACATTTTTCCATTGCGTGTGAGAAGGGGACAAGAAGAAATGGATGACTAGATCTGCAGACGTCTCTGAGTTTCCTTTTAACCAGCCTGGGCTTCTTCCCTTTCTTCTCTCACTTGCCTTCTACTACTTTCCAACCATCTCCCAAGTCCTCAAACTGACCAGTTTGTTCCTCTTCATGGAAGGAAAATCTTACCTGTACTGTTCTGCCTCTAAGGTGACATCCTCTAACACACACACACAGCATAGCTGTCACAATTCACTTTTGCCGTGTTACTATCTACCCCAAAACTTAGTGGCCTAAAACCACAACCACTTATTTATTTCAATGCCATAATTCTGTGGGTTAGAATTTGAGCTGAGCTCAGCTGGGCAGTTCTGCTGATCTAGGCCAGGCCTGGCTGATCTCTGCTGGGCTCACTTGGGCATCTGCCCTGAGCTGCTGAGGGAGTCAGCTGGGAGCTAACTGAGCTACGATGGCTCAGCCAATAGGTTTGTCTCTCCTGCACATGGTCCCTTAACCTCCAAGAGGCTAGGTGTAAAGGCTTTCAAGAGCACCAAGAAGGGATGTTTAAATACAAAGATGTTTCTCAAGTCTCTTTTCATGTCTGTTGGGAAAATGCAAATTCCTATGGCCTGGATCCTTACCTGACCCTAAACTACTTGATGATGTAATTGGCCTATTGCTAGGCTACTGCTTTCATACCCATAGGCAATAACTTATTATTGACTGAGTCATGACATAAAGAGCTCTTCCCAGTGCTCTGGGTGGAGGCAGAGATGGTAACTCTGGGGAGAACAAAGCTGGGTATAAACCCTTTCACCCCAAGAGCATTCCATTGTCATTTCTGGTCTCACTGAATCCATAGTGAACTTGCCTGGGCTGGAAACCCTCAGGCAAGACACTGTCATATTTACAACTGTCCTGATAGCCGAAGCAATTCACATCAACCATCACTATGTGGCAGGCCCTGCCAAAGGGCACGGTTATAGGAAAGCATGAATAACTGACACTATTCCTGCAATCAACCCACTACAGCAGTCATTACAAATTCCTCATCTCAGATGTGGTCTGTCAGGGCAGCCCCAGTGGAAGTCATGTGAATGGTTCTCAGCCCTGGTTGCCAAATCCAAAGGCCTTTGTTGCGGTGCTATTTACTTGAATTTTCTGCAGCACTGGACATTGGCATCCCTCCCTTTCTGAAGTCTGTTCCCTCTGGGCCTCTACTCACTGTTTTCCTAGCTCTCTCCCTCTTCCTTCTTCTTGCTCCTCCTAAGACTCCTTCTTTAGCCTCTTAATTTTTTTAATAATGGTAACCTCCTTGGCCTAGTTTGCAAAACTTATTTCTCTTTTTGAAAATATAAACAAACCCTATTTGTTTACAGTTTTCCAGCACCTTTTCTCTGCTTCAAGATATCACAAGGGTTCTTACTATTCTCTCAGGTCCTAGAATGTAAATGCATTGGGAAAAAGCACTTAAAATTCTGTCAGAAAGATGGGGGCTCTCTGCACTGTACCCTCTCCTTGGGCTTCGGTCCCCTTAGTAATGTCCATTCTACTCTTTTCCATCTGAGTAGTCTTTCCTGGCAGAAGAAACTGGAGAAAAATAGTCATGGAGCCATTCTGTTTTTCTCATGTCATCCATCCGCATTACGCCATCAAGGCCTGGTGTTTTCCATGAGCTCCTGTAACGTGGAAAGCTCACATACACACCCCTCCATTCCTTTTCCCACTTTCCCATTTTAAGCCTTTGCTCTTTGTCATTGGTTTTTTCTGTTCGGGTGTTAGCTGAGGTTTTGTTTGTGGCAAGTCCGAGTTCATTTGAGGGTCAAGGCTTTCTCAGTCACATTTTTAATATTCTGTTTTTTTGATTATGGGATCTTCTCTCCAAATGGTGTTTATGTAAACCACGACAGTTTCTTCAATTACCTGACTCTGTCTCCAACTTCTTTTTTTATAGCTCATTGAGGTCATGAACAGCTGCACAGTTAGAGTTACATTTTCAGAGCTTCTTACCTCCTTGACGTATTTTCATCTTCCAGAGTCTCATGCCACAGAATGTATCTTCTCCTTTCTGCACATTTCCACGTTTGCTCCCTCCAAGTCAGACTCCTCTCTCCGGCTATCACTTGGTCGTTGTCTTCCAAAAGACCTAGCACTTCTACTTGCCATGGATTTCTCCATGGGGTCAGGATTTGACCCAGAATAGCAGTTCATACAGTCAGATCCTCTACCCCTGAAAGATGAAATTGTCAGCAAGGCCAAATAAGACCTTATCACAAACTCTGCTTTTGGTTGAGATGTCTAGCAAGTGTGAGGAAGCTGAGGGTCCTGTCAGCATGGAGACCAACCACTCAGAGTGGTTACCAGCTGAAAATAATGAGCACATTTTTGAAGATAAGTTAGGGTCCCCTCTGTTTTCTCATTTTTGGCTCTAGCCCATATATACTAGAAACCATTTGGCCTCAGCTCTGGGAATTACTCTTTCTTGACAATTCCTCTTGACATCTCTCCATTCGGAGACCAGCACGTGCTCTTAGGTTCATTAACAAATTACCAAATGGTACCAGCTAGAGATGGCTGCAAGAGCGTGAACTCCTCGGCAGATGGAAGCAAGAGCCTCAGAACTTTTTGAGGAAAACATCTTTTCCTGCTTTCCAGCTTCTGTTGCAAGGACACATTCTCTTCTGTGTCAAAAGTTGTAGATCTCTTTCCCTAGACTTTTAATTTTAAGTGGATACACTCGCAAATGGCAGGTGATGAAGAAGGGTTAGTTATAGGTTGGGATGTTGAGAAGAAAATAACTACATATCTGATCTGCTTGCTCCTGGTCTCTCCTCCTAATCTATTTTCAGATTTGCCTTTTCATCCCTCATACCTTCCAACCTGTTTCTGGACTAACATTCTTAAAGGACTCCAGCCATGCTTCCTCTCAAAATTGACCAATGGGTTCTTGAGCTCAGGGGATAAAAGATCACATCCTTAGCCTGGCATTCAAACGCTGGTTTGCCTGTGCATGTACAAAAGAATGATTATTCATTTGAGGTTCCTGTGGGGATCACTTGCATTTACATTAGCTCATTCAGTTCTCACAACATTCATATGAAACAAGATCACTAGCCCCATTTTACAGATGGAGAGAACTTGGACCCCTCAAAAACCAAGTGACTGAACAGAAGGCCCAGAGCCAATACATGGCAGAGCCAAGATTCCCAGTTTTCTTCCACCCACTATATAGCCTGTCCTCTGCCCAGGGACACCTCCTACGCCTTGCAGGAATTCCTTGCTTCTTTTCATGCCTGTATACTCCACTTGGACAACCCTGCCTCTCCTTTGTTCAAATTTCCCCGTCTTTCAAGACTTAGCCCAAGTCATAGCTCCTCCATGAGGTTATCTTTAGGTACCTGAGACCCTAAAGTCCCATTGTTCTTAAAATATGGATTATGAGTTGCTTGGCATGATTCTCGCTGGGTTCAAACATGTAACTCTACAAAGATGGGGCCCCCAAGTTATATAGCTACTGTGCCCCTTGTGGAACCCTGCACAGAGCTCAGTGCAAAAGAGATCTTGAATGAACAAAATTGCTCTGCATTGGATTGAATTAATTTGAATTGAACAATAGAAGGAAATAGTCATGGAAAGAAGATCGAGAAGTTGGATTTCAGAATCCCAGATTTTCATTTATTAAACCCCCAAACTTATGAAAAGACACTTAGAACAACAATGGAGTGGGGTGCTGTCACAAGTTACTTTATCCATATTGTCTGGCTGAATATAGTTTTGAATTATTTGCGCCTCTCAGTGCAGAGTCGGTGTGATCATTATGGCTGTGAAGAGAACGAGCAAGATGGCTGCAGCAACGGTTTGCTCTGCAAATGCAAACAGGGGCTGGAAAGACCTTCACCACAGATCCCCTTATGTGTCGGTAAGTGTTCTAGCTGCCTCTTAATGTTCACAACTCCTACTCTCTCTCCTTTCCCCTTTGCAAAATACAGACTTCACTGCTCAAGTTTCCAGATGCATTTCAGAGTCAGGAATGTGAATTTTGACTTTAGACAGATGGACCTGGACTTGGGTCCAGACTAGGAGCTGGTGAAGCAGCCTGTGTGCAACTTCACAGGGGGCATGTCACGTACAGCCAATGAGCTCATCATTTCACCTAGAAAAAGCAATGCGAAAAAATTGTATCTGGGGACATGTCGCTTTGGGGCAGAAGAGGTTGTTTCTGAGAATCACCCAGCAATCACTCTGTTTTGTTGAAGCTCTTCGTCTACAGTGTCCTGATACCTGCAATGCACAGGCCCATAAACAGTGCTTAGTGGAAACTGACATGGCCCCGAAATGCAAGTGCCTGCCAGGCTACCAGGAAGACGAGAGTGGGATCTGCCAAGAGTAAGAGAAATCACTTCTTTTGTATCTGGCCATAGGGAAGTTAGGCAAATGAGCTTGCAACAGACGTATGGGCTCAGGGTCAGGAAGTTGGTATGCTGGCATAGATGGGTAGGTAGGTATAGAGCATTGTTATCATTATCATCATCATCAGTGGTTTTTGAACATTATCTATGTGCAAGGAACCACACCAGGTAACACACCTCACACAACACTGTCGGTGATGTATTCATTCCCCATTTTTAGGTGAGGAAAGTGAAGCTCAGAGAACATAAATAACATGCCCCCAGTTCACAGGGCAGCAAATAAGTGGCCCAGCCATAGGGCCTTGCAGCCTGAGGGGGTCCTCCCAGGGCTCCATGCCTCTGTGTTCAGCTTCACCTGAGCTGCTGAGCCTTCCTGGAGCTCCGAGGATGGAGTGTTCTGTCAGTAGCAAAAGATGCCACATGGGGTTGTGTACCCCCTCAAACTCCCAGAGCTCCACAGAAGGTGCTCCCTGTAAGAATGGGGGTGTAAGGAAGAAAAGAGAGAAGCAAAGGAGCGAGGGGCATAGAAAGAAAGAAGGCTGGAGGCTGGTGGGAACTCTGACATGCTCCCAGGGGCTCTTCACCACGGTTTCCTATCACTCTGTTTTAGGTGTGCATTCGGCTACAGCGGTGTTGACTGTGAAGACAGTGAGTATACGAGTCTTGCTTTGTTATTAAGCATCTGGGAAAGAAACACTGATTGCATTCAAATTCTATCACCCCAAAGTCTCTGGCTCCCTTCATAAAGAGAAAGAGAATCTGTCTGCAGTTTGTCTTCTGGGCCGTGCCCCCCATGCCAGCCTTAGGCGGTGGGCAGCAGCACCTCCGCTATAGGAAACAAGAGAACTCAGCCCCAGAGGGCCTCTGGACTAGCCCCCGGCCAGAGAAGGGTATCCTAACATTCTATTCCTTTCCTATATTAGCTTACATAGGCATTTTCTGCTACCAGCAAGGATAGAAGACCAGTATATTCTGAAAATGTCTGTGGTCATGAGAGAGCAGAGTGAGAAATCAGACAATGAAATACTCAAATCTTGTTGCTCCGGAGCTGTGCTGTGTCCCAGCTGGGATGCGGTGGTGTAAATTCAGTTGCTTCATCCCCCCTCATGCTCCACCCCCACCAGGTTGGGACAATACTAACTTTCCATTTTAAATTATTTTATATTTTAAATATTACATGATGAACTGAATATCAATGATCCCAGATGAGCGAAAGAATCAGTCAGCCTCCCAGCCACAAAGTTATGAAGAGAAATGCTCTCAGCTTCTACTGTACTTTGTTGCAAGGCTGGATTTGCTAAGCCGTTTGTCCCTCTGGGCTTTCAGGATCCACTCGTACAAAAGGAGGCTTGGAGGTTTAGACCAGGTGACCTTTGAGGTCTTCCCTGGAGTTAATCTGTGGCCCCATCGATCCAGGTTGGAGGTGGCATGTAAGGCAGTCAACAAGCAGAGACAAAGGGGTCTAGAGCAGACTGTCCAAAAGAGATAAAGTGGGAGCTTCATATTTAATCTTAAATTTAAAAAGTTCTAAGGAAGTTTTTGAAAGTAAAGAGAAACAGGTGAAATTGATTTTTATTACATTTTCTTCTCTCAGTATATAAAAAATATCATTTTGACATGTATTCAGTATAAGAATTAGTAATGAGATATTTTACATTTTTTTTATACTAGGTGTTTGAAATCTGCTGTGGATGTTAAACTCACAGGCCATCCCATAGCCATATTTCAGGTACTCAGCAGTGTTAGAGCAGATCTAGAAGAGGATAATGGGTGGTAATGAACTCTTACCTCACCCAATTGATCAAACCATTACCTGGCTCTTCTACTAGTAACAAGTTTAACTCCAAGCTAGCTCTCCCAGCTACCCAGCAAGGACAGGTATGGCGGGCAGGCAAGGGCAGCAGAGGTAAGGAAGGAGTGTGGACCTCCCCTGAGGTCTCACCCCCCACCCCCCATGAAGCCCAGGAAGGCCCTGCCACCATGACCTCTTTTGTGTTTATGGTCTTCTTTCATCTGGCAAGAGATTGGGGACCACAGCCTGGTTATCCTCACATCCAGGAGCCCCTGGGAGCACACGTGCCTGTGCAGTAGACAGTGGGCTGCTGGTGGGAGACTATACCCACTCTTCTCTTTTCCCTTTCAGAATTTCAGCTGGTCCTCACCATCGTGGGCTGCATTGCTGGCATCCTCATTCTCATCCTGCTGATCTCATTGATTTTTACAGTGAGGTACGGAATGCAAGTGTCTCTTTCCTGGGGCACCGTGTCACTGGCCCTACCACCTGGTTTCCAAACAGATCCAGCCTTTCCTGGGCAAGAGAAGGAAATGAGACGAGGCTTCCTACGGCCATTGACTTATTTTTTTTCTCACCTTAATTTCCTTCAGACGATATAAACTATACATGATCATTGAAGAAAATAGAGAAATATGTAAAGGAGCAGAATAAAAAATCACCCACCAAGCCTATCACTCTGAAGCAATTACCATTTTAACATATATCCTTCCATGCTTTTTTTTTTCTATGTTTTTAAATGACATGCATCATTTTATATCCTTTATGTTTTTAAAAAATCTTGTTGAGGTCTATTTTTGCTCTACACTATCATGTGACACAGCGAGTGTTGTCATGGTATTAAAAATTCTTTGTTGGTGGTATGTCCAGTATCCTTTCCATTCAGTTGATCCCCAGCCCAGGGCCTTGCTACAAATGGTCTAATGACAACCTCCACTGAGCCTCTGGGGTTTTGAAAAAAGCAGAACCGTTATCTCCCAGTGGCCATTTCTCAGCTTGGAGCCTTAAGTTCTCTTTTGGAGAACTCAAGTAGGATCCCTTCACCTATTCCACAAATATTTAGATATGCTAATGCCATTATCTCCATTCCATTCGACATGTGCCAAGTGGAGATCTTCTTTGATTAAAAAAAAAAAAAGAAAAAAGCTACTTTGTAAAAATAATATTTGGCTCACTGCTTACATTTTGGCAAAATAAGCATTTTGGCACTGTCATGTGAGAGAATAAGTAGATTTTAGTCTCCTAAAATATTTCTGTTTTTTCACTTTTTCTTTCTTTTCTTCTATTTTGATATTAACATTTCCCCAGAGACTTAATTATAAGGATACATGGCTGGGAACTGGGAATGTGGTCTTCCCTTTTGCAGGTAGAGGTCCAGAACGTTTGGTTCTGGAGCAAGGCTGCGTCCTCCCTCCCTAGGAGGATTGGCTACCTGACCTGGTCTCCAGCACCCTGGGGGGCTGCTTGTAGGGCCTTGGGGCCCCATGGCAGGCACGTCTCTCAGCTCCTCCTTCCAGCTGCAGGGATGGGTTTGCTCTGAACTCAGCCTCACATTCATGATTCTTGGAAACACATCAAGAATTAGAATTCTTGACCATTTCAAAGGGAAGGAAGGCTCTCCTCCGTCGCCTTAGGCAGCAGTGTTGTCCAAGGGCAGGCAGGCTGTTGTGGGGCACGCTGGCCCTGGGGTCACAAGGAGAGCAGATCTTCCCCTCAGACATCTGCAGGGGAACTCTCCCTCAGAGCACACTGTGGGCCTCCCCACCCCCGCAGTCTGGGGCCCGCGGGCCAGAAGGGGGTCTGGGTCAGAGGTCCCACAGGCAGATGCCTCCCTCACGTGCACGTATTCCCCTTGGTTTTGGGTGCTCATGTTTGAGCATTCCCAAGGAATTTTCCTTTTAAGGCCTTTATACCTTAAACTTGTTTTAGGTACTGAGATGCTTCGATACACATTACTTTATAAAGTAACAAAAGCTTCTATAGACTTTACTCAAATGAAAAATTGTATCACAAATCATCTTTTCTCTTTGATTTCTACAACCATTTCCTTAAGTAGTTCAAAAGCACTCAAGAATACTAACAGTACTGTGTTAGCAAAAGTTGCCCAGGACTGGGGGAATTAAATGGTAATGTTGGACCAGTGTTCATGTTCTGGTTTTGATGGTTACACGAGCTTATGAGGAGACTGTCCTAAAGCTTAGGGACTCCACACTGAATGATGTAGTGAAGTATTACAGATAACGGGGCATTGGGTCTGCCGCTTACCCTTACATGGTAAAGAAATGTTAACGATTGGGAAATCTGGGTGATGGCTGTATGGGAGCTCTGTGGAATTTTTGTTTTGTAACACACACGAAATTTGAAATTATTTCAAAAATTTAAAACATTAAAAAAAAAAAGAATTAACATTTGCTTCAGGAACTTTCTGCCATTGTCAGATACTAATTCCTGTAACTAATTACAGATCAAAGAACAAAAAGAAGCCTCTTGAAGAACAGCACTTGATTGACACTGGCTTTCAAAATCTGAGACTGCAGCAGAGGACAAATTTCAACGATCTAGGAGCCCCGGGGAGCATCTTCCCTAAAATCAGGACTACCAACCTCAGGCAGAGTCAGTCTCAGAATCCCTATGGAAATGAGAGAGGGATGCCCCACCTTGACTATTAGGTGAGTCACATGCTTTCAGCCTGGGTTTGCTGAGTGAAATGCCCAGGGCAGGGGAGGGACCTAGCTATGGTATCTTCACCAAGCCCTGGCTGCCACAAGACTTTTTTTTTAAATCAAAACAGAAAGATCAGGGGAAGCCCCATGCTATTACAAATGGTACCACATAATCCCTAACACCGACCATCTATGTGATTTTAGACATATCACAATTTCTCTGGCCTTCTATTTCCTCAGCTATAAAAAGAAGTTTAATGTAGGTGCCCTAAGGTCCCTTTAAATTACAAGCTTTTACAGATGTGACTCCAGTCCTTGAGATGACAATTCCCAGAATGTTTAAGGACCTAGGACTAGTCAGGACTGGTGAATAAACACGGTTCTGTGGGATCCTTCCCAGCCAGCCCATGTAAAGCAAGTCTCTCCTTTTCTGCCCCAGACCTCAAGGCAACCTGATTAATTTCCAAAAACATGAGGCGATTAGGCTGGCAATATTTTATTTCCCTTGGGAGGACTTTCAAGGAAAATAGCTTGTACTCATTAGATTTGCATTGGATCGGCATAGCTGGCATTGCTGAGGGGGAGTCAGATGAAATGCTGCAGGGAGAAAGCCTGTAAGAGGTGCCTCTCAAGGGAACAGTGACAGGGAGATGTGATGAGTGAGATGGAAGCCAGGGAAGATGATGAGGGAAGAGGACAAAGACGAGGCAGTAGAGAAATGATTTTTTTTCTTTAATGGAAGAATAGAGAAGAAAGAAGGAGGGGTAGGAGTGAGGCAAACCCAGAAGAGTAGGACACTAAAGAGGACAGAGGAGGAGGAGGACGCAGGAAGGTGGCAGAGGGGGCTGAGGATGGAGGGCAGGCTCCACGCTGAATGCATTTCACTCCTGCAGACGGCCCAGGGCAGCACACTGCCCTTTGAGGATCTTCATGCCCTTGGAACATTCTGGGAAAATCTGACTTATTTTTATTTGGAAATCCCATGGTTTTATATTGCACATAAAATTCTCTGTAGTCATGGAAGTCTGAATGTTTAATGTGTGTACAAAGACACACATGTGATGACTGGCACGAATGTGCCATGTTGGGTCACACGCACAGTCTAGCCAGCAATAGCCAAGAATGCACGTCTATGGGAGTGCCTGTTGGCCCCACCCAAGGTGAACCTTAACCAGCCAACTCATTAAAAACCTTTCCTCTCATCAGTGGAGCACATACTTCACAAAGAATTTCTAAGGAGAGCCAGCCCATTAGTAATAGAATCAGCATGGGTTTTAGAGTCAGACAGACTTGGGTTCAAAGCCTTGCCCTTCCTGGTACTAGTTATATAGTCTTTGGCAGTTATTGGATTTCTCTGGGTTTGTTTTCTCACCTATGAAATGGACAAAATGAAGTCTATTCATAGGGTAAAGGTCAAATATGCTAATACGTGTAAAGAATCTAGCACAATGGTCTACTTTGAATACTAGTATTCAAATTCTGCTAATGAAATAAGGTTTATAATTTATAAATCTCAATTTCCTCATATGTTTCTGTTGGAATACTTCCTAAAAAATTTTTTTCCTTTCTTTTCTCTAGAATGGTAAAAATTTGGAAATATCCATGGCCTTCCACCCAATGCCTGAGCTTTTCTTTTGAGCATTTAAAAGACTGATGGAGAAGGAAGCAGCTGTGAAGGTCTGGCCTTTGGTATTTATCTTCCACCCAACATCTAGCCTCTCGGAATGAAAGTTGTGTTTGCAATGAATACAGCTTGTTTGCTAACCAAGTACCTATGAAACGAAATGCACACCGATGCTATTAGCACTTGTGAGATAATTCATTTTATCCATTCAGTTTTGGAGAAATGGCTAGGCTTTGGGGTTTTTTTTCCTGGTGGGGTATAGTAACCATTTCCAACTTAGAGGAAAGCTCCCAGGATTGTCCACTCCTGGGAGACCGTGGCCTTGAGTTCATGGCCTACACGTAAGTGACCTAAGACACATCAGCTCTTAGGGAGACTTTACACATCAGCTGTAAAACAGGAAGAGATACCATCCTCTACAGTTTTCAGGTTTATTTTCTGTTAAAATAGGGATGCTACTGCACATGCTACTCAAATGTCAGGATTTCATCCCCCTAAGCTGCCAGGAGCTTTTGACCTGGCCTCACACCAAGAAGACAGAAAAGAGACATGTCACTCAGCTTTTTTGGGGGGAGCCACTGGGAATCCAGGGCCCTTTTGATGTTAATTAGGAGGCCTGGATTAGAAATGTCCACCATGTACATTCTAGAGTTTTTGAAGGGCCAGTAGGTGGGAGAGGCAGGGATTAAAAAACATGACCAGGAGTAGGAGGAAGAGAGGCAGAAAGAAGCTGGGCTGAGGATGAGAAGGGAGAGGCACTCAGGACCCCCTGTCATCCTCAGGTTCCTGTCCTCAAGCAGACAGGCAGTTCCTCTAAATCATAGCCTAAGGAAGACTCGGAGCCTAGGCTAATGTGTGAAGATAAAACCCTAGGAGTAAGAGCATGAAGTCACTTTGAAATTGCAGACATTCTATTTGGCTGATGGTGAGAGAGGAAGCTTGTGCTCTGGATCCAGATGTCCAGGCTTGTGATGCACATTCCAGAAATACTTCATTGTAGCCTCAGCCTTCCTTGGGGACAGAGGTTTAGCAGTGGCCACCAACATCCCACAGCCAAGAATGGGGGCAGCTACATGCAGCACAGGCTTTCTTTATTGTTAACAGCATCCTTGTTTATGTCCAATGTCTGGTCCCTTTGAAAGTTATTTTTATTTGTTATTGATATTATTTGTTCTTGACTGTTTACTGTATTATTTGTTCTTGACTGTTCACTGTAAAAGGTAACAAATAAAGTGTCTTTGGTAAATGGTGTCCTCCTCCTAGTACTGGGGGCTTTTGATGATGCACATGGCAGTAAGTCTCACTTTAACTGCAAACATGACACATGGCAAACCAGAGTGATTGACATCTGCTGCCCTCAGTAGGGGCTATTAGATTACCCAAGGTAATATTTTTGTCATGTTGTAGATATTGGTGGTTGCTTCTGCAGACTCATCCCATTCCTTGCTCATTAAGAAGTAGCTGAGCAATTTGGGTGGGAAAGAGTCAACCTCCAGCTCCAAGGGCAGTCCTTGGTTGGCCCAAGCCAATCAGTGGAATCCCATTTCCCCTTGCCACAGTGATTGACTTAGTAAGGACATGGGTAAGTGGATGTAATTAGGATAAAGCCCGAACTTTGAAAGGAGGCTTGAAGGAAGAGAAACTCTTTGTGCTGGGGAGTGGGCTTGAGGATAAGAAGCCTGGAACTGCTTCAGTTTTGCTGAGCTGACATATAAAGGGGAGCAGAGCCAAGAACACCATGGGATGGAGCTGGAGCTCTGATCAGACCATACCTGAAGCCTCTGGACTTCACTGTTAGCTCAGTTTGAGTCATTGTTTCTGGTTTTGCAGCTGAAAGTATCCTCACTGATCCCACTTATTTTTATCCTTGCATTCTCAAGGTGAAGGGGTGAATGAAATAAAAGAAACACACTGTTAAGAGGCATTAATGCCAACATAAAGACATTAGCTATCAGTCAAATTGGTTAACAACAGCAGAATTAATGTAGACATGTCTTGCCAATGGGTTTCAGCCCCGGGCAAGTTTGCTATGGATTCAGTGTGACCAAAGAAATTGACAGTAAAACATTCTTTGGGGTGAAAGGGTTATACCCAACTTTATTCTCACAGTGGCAGGTCAGTCACTAGAATCCCATTCACTGAGAGCGAGTCTGAATACAGCAAGCCAGTCTCTGCTTCTGGGCCCCTCTGTCCGCACAGCGGTCCTCTGGGCCTCTCTGCACAGTCATCCCACACAGCCGCCCTCTGGGCCTCTGTCCTCAGCGCTGCCACCACTCCAGCCTCTGCTCTGCTCTCCTGCAGCCTTGCAGCCCTGCCACCCTGTCGTGCCCTGAGCACTGGGCGGAGCTCTTTATATAGAGTCAACAGCCATGTATTGCCCACAGGTGTGCAGTGAGCTAGTCAGCCAGGGCCAGGTGAGAATCCTGGCCACAGGAACTCTCATTTTATCCACAAGACAAAACTTGATATTGGCTGACCACTGTGACTAGTTTTCACAGACTTTATTTCTAACCTGCATGTTACTTCCTTTACTTTCAGGTGATTCTGGAATCAGCACTAGATGTGAGCAATTTGAATCTCTTTTCTGAAGAGCCCCACCTCACTCATGCCCCTCTGCACCAGAGCATACCAGTTTCCATCACTTCTCAAAGGTCCTTACAAGGACCTTGAGGGAAAAATAGAAGTCCCTATGGCCAGGATCCTCACCTGACCCTAAACTACTTGATGATGTAATTGGCCTACTGCTAGGCTAATGCTTCCACACCCTTAGGTTGACTGAGTCACTACATAAAGAGATCCTCCCAGTGCTCTGCGCAGAGGTAGAGATGAAGGTCCTTTACAGACCTGCAGACTGCAGACGTGATTGTAGTGCCTGATCCACTCACTGAAGAGCAAGCTGGGTATAAACCTTTTTATCCCGAGAACATTCCATCGTCATTTCTCGGTCTCACTGAATCCATAGCAAACCTGCCTAGGGCTGAAATCTTCAGGCAAGACAGACCTCAAGGCGAAACAAACTCTGGGTTTTACAGACCAGAGTATCATGCATTCTTCAGAGACTTTCATTTCTATTGTTTGAATTTTTAAAAGTGCTCTAAATATGTATATGTATAATGTTTATGAAAATAGCTTTTGCATTCAATGTTGCTTTTGATTTTTATATAATGTGGCCTGTAATTCATTTGTTCCTATTCACCAGGATATTTCTGACTGTCTTGCAACCTTGGAGGACTGTCAGAATGAACTTTCTGAGGTTCAGATTGATCGGGACACTCCTTTGCTGAAGGCTTTCAGGGGCTCTCCACTGAGAGAATAAAGCTCGGAGAATCAAGCCAGACTCCTGTGGCTTATCGCTGTCAGCTGGCTGCTGCTGCCAACTGCTCCAGCTTTGCCTCGGGCCCAGCCCTTGCCTGACCCCCACGGTGCACTAAGGCTCTGGCCACACCTGGGCTCCCTCCCATGCCACCTCTTCATGCCTCTGCCCATTCGCCCATGCTACTCCCTGAACTTGGAATGCTGCTTTCTTTTGACTGCCTAATAATCACCTCCATCACCAAGACCTTCTCTGGTCTGCTTTTCCTCGCCCTCCCCTTTTCCCCACAGTGTGCTCCTGGAGGAATGATGCCACCTTCCTGTCCCAGCTGGGTCCTGGAACCAGTTCCCCCAAGTAAGAGGTTATGCTGGGTGAGTCTGTTTCCTTCTTCCCAGCACAATGCCTGGCACTGAATATTAAATAACTGTGAAACAGGAGCATGCAACAGGAGTCTCCCAGCTCAGTCTTGAAGAGTATGTTCATTACTTTGACTGTGGTGATGGTTTCCTGGGTTTATCAACATTTGTCAAATTGCCTACTTTATGTATATACAGTTTATTGTACATCAGTTATACCTCAATAAGCTGTTGGGTTTTTTTAAGTGGGGGGTGGACCCTCATGCAGGGACCTCTCCGACCTTGAGGGAGGCATCCTCTGATCATAGCCCTCAGACAGGACAGGAGTATGTATGTGTCATTCTGCTGGTACCCCCACTAGACTGAAGGTCTTCTGAGGTCAGCATTGGGTGAAAGCATCTGGGGATGGGCTGCCCTGACAACAGCAGGTCTCAGGTGTGCACCGATGCCTGGGGCCCAGCCCAGAGCACTTCGCTAGTCCAGGGGAGGTCTAAGCATCAGCATGGGGATTGCTTACATGCAGCAGGTGATTCGAATGCACAGCAGAGTTTGAGAATCACTGCTTTAGAGTAGTTCCTCACCATCAAGCCCCAGATCACATCATTTCTCATCTCTTCCCTCTGAAAATCTAGAAACTGGAATCCACATGCACAGGAAGCATGAGTGGACTCTGAGACTCCTTTGAAGAAGGAGGCATCAGCACCAAAATAGCTTGACCCACAAATCTTTTGGGCAGTTTTGCCCCAGAAGCACCTCAACCCGGCCCAGACTCTGGGCAAATTCCATGGCCAGTAGGTGGCGCTGTCTCCTGTGGCTTGCAGAAAACCCAACTTCCGGTGGGGCAGCTCTCTCAAAAGGCTTGTTTGAAATTGTTAACGTTTAATACACCAATTCTAAATAATTTCCCCATGAATTTTTCTTGGTCTCTTCAATCCTTGCTCTTGCTGCAAGGAAACATTGGCTCACTCTTGTAGTATCTGTATCATTTTTACTGGATCATTTTGATCATACATTGTTTCCTTTATTGGTAGTGCTAATATCATATTAATGGTGCCTAAAATTTGGTACGATTATTCAGATAATCAGTGTTTTATTTTGCAATGATTTTCTGAGATAAACAAGGATATAAACCTATTTTCATTGAAAAATTCTTCAGTTAAGAGAAAAACCAAAATGCCACCTCTGGGAAGTTTCTGTCTTTCATTAACTTTTATGAGGTGAGCAAGGTCTGGCTGGGCTTTTTAGAGGATGAGGTTGGGGAGAACCTGAGGCACAGTATGAGGGTCCCCACAACCTCCAGGCTGTCCAATGTGGTTCTTTTATTCAAAGACAGAATCTTGGGACAAACCATCAAAGGCTTGCTTCATAATTCCTGCAGGCCTGGTTTTCTGAGCCCATGATCATGACATATGGTCCAATAAAAGAATTTTCTCTTGCTTCCAGATGAGAAAACCAGTGTGAAAAACAACAATACTAATAGTTAATACATGATAGAGAACTTAATATATGCCTGGCACAATTCTTAGTGCTTTACATATATTAACTCCTTTAATTCACATGATAATTACGAAGCAGGTACTATTATTATCCTTGGTCAATAATTGGGGAAATAGAGGCAAGAAATTTGCCCAACATCACATAGGTAGTAAATGGCACAGCTGGAATTGAACCAGTCCTCCAACAGCTGCTCAACACCCCACAACCCCACCCCAACCAGGTCCCCCAGAAAGGGGCAGGGGTCAGAAGACTGTCCTCCTTTCGAACAGCTGCTAAACTCCCAGCTAAGCACTGTGTGAAGGACCACTGACAGGGCTGAGACAAGACAGAAGAGAGGCAAGAAGGAAATGGGGTGGCAGGTAAGGGAATGGAGTGCAGGTGAAAAGGAGAATAAAAAGGAATGGCACTCATGTGGCCAAGGCAGAATGCTGGCTCAGCTTCCAAGAACATTTCCATGGTGCAGGCTTCTCCCTTCCGGTCTTCAGATAGCTCTATCCTCGCTGTGTCTGTGGCGCTCACTGTCCCTGTCCCCCCACTGCGGCGTTTCTCCCCAGGCCCACACACGGGCCACACCTGTTCTATGCCCCTTCCCCATCCCATACGTACTTGTTTTTCCTGGCACATTACTCTAGAAGTCTCTAGACGTGATTAATTTAAAAGGGGTATATATATATATATATATATATATGTGTGTGTGTGTGTGTGTGTGTGTGTGTGTATTCACTCACTGAACTTTTTACTGAAGTAACTGGAAAAGAATCTGTGCCCTTTAGGTGGTGTGAGGTAACTTCAGGAAGAGAAACCAATCATGACAGCTTTGCTAGGGTGGAAAAGGGGCATTTAGAGAAAGACTCCAGGAATCTCCTCTGGGCCTGTGCCCTACAGACAATTCTAAAGAAAAGTTTTCTGAAAGGAAAACAAACATGCCAAAATTAATTGAAAAATACCAGAACTTTTACAGTAATTTTATTAATGCATATTGTTTTGAAATATTTCAGTTTATGAAAGCTGAAAAACATACATTCCCTCTAGAATATGTAATCTTAAAAATACTTTCAAAACTTACCTTTGAAAAATTGCTCTTGGAAAGATCTAATAATTAACAAGCATTTTCAGAATTGATAATCACATGAACAGAGAGGTTAAAAACACACAACTTATTTTTCAAGGGTGTGCGAGCTATTCCATAAATTAAGTTTAAAATACTTGTATGTGCTTGACAACTTCAGAGAAATATGACATTTCTATGACTTACAGCTACATTTGTACATTAAAAGCAACACCAATGAAAAGAAACAATTTTCTCTATTGCTGAAAATTTCTGTCAGGACATGTTTTGTATTCCTTCTCCCAGTGTGAAATTCTACCTACCTGAGGCTTGGCACAAACACCACGTGTGTGCTTAATCCCAAAATAAACAAAAACTACTGAGGGCTCTCCTATCTGCTGTAACATCATAGGCTATTTTCACCCAAGTGGAACTTGGGGTGCTCACTGCAGCTTGCCTGTGTTCTCTCATTATCTGGTGGTTGTCTTAGGTCCATCCTTGGCCAGCCTGTATTGGCTGTAAACTCTGAGAGCCGGTGTGGGGATTATTTTTTCCTAACCAGGAACTCTAGCACATAGGGGAGAAAAACCTATAAGGAACACTTTCGTATAGAAAGTAGTATAATTTGGCATTTTAAAAAGTAAACAGCTCAAATGAACATGAAAGAAACTGTTACATATGTTTCATAGCCCTATCAATGGCCACCAAAGAATTTTGTCATATCCTGTCACCAGGGTCATTCATTTCTTGCACGGTGGTCCCAGGCATGATTATTAAAAGCGGAGTACATCAAGCACTTACCTAAACTAAGGCGAAACTGGAAGGGTGTTGTCTTTTTCCCCCTAGGCTGTTTTTTCCCCTGCGAACTAGGTTGCAACTCTGTATCAGTAAACTGTTTTTGACCTGGATTATCAATGGGATGGCACAATGGGAGTGAGTTAGCATGGACTTCTGAATTGTGAAATAGAAAAGTCTGAGCTAATCTGATTTTTAAGTGTTTTTTTTTTAAAGTATGGTAAAATAGACATAAAATCTACCATTTTAACCATTTTTAAGTGTGCAGTTCAGTGGCATTAAACGCAATCACAATGTTGTACAACCATCGCCACCATCTATTTCCGTAACTTCTCCATTATCCTAAACTGAAACTCTATACCCATTAATAATAACTGCCCCCCCTCCCCCCTCCCCCTTCCCCCCTCCCCCCAGCCTCTGGTAACTTCTCTATTTCTGACTATGAATTTTCCTATTCTAGATCCCTCATATAAGTAGATTCATACAATATTTGTCCTTTTGTGTCTTATTTCACTTAGCATAATGTTTTCAAGGCTCATCCATTGTTGTAGCATATGTCAGAATTTAATTCCCTTTAAGGCTGAGTAGTAGTCCGTTGTGTGCAGACACTATGTTTTATCCATTCATCTGTTGACGGACACTTGAGTTGTTCCCACCTCTTGGCTATTGTGAGTAATGCTGCTATGAACAAAGTGTACAATTCTCTGCTTGAGCTCCTGATTTCAATTCTTTGGGGTATATTCCCAGAAATGGAGTTGCTGGATCATACAGTAATTCTATGTTTAACTTTTTGAGAAAATAATCTTACTTTGAAAATACCAAGAAACATCAAGTTTCTCTGGGTAATCCATGCTCAAACCTGAAGAGTCACCAATCCCAACAGCCGCCTCCTTTGGGCCCAGGAGCTCATCAGAAATGGGATACTCCTGAGGCAGCCACAAAGGAAACTGTTCCAGTGACTGTGGGAAGTACTGCCTGTGCCCCTTCCGGAGGGGGAGCCATCAGTGTACCCTGACTTAGTGGGTCAGAGGAAGTCAAAGCATTTGAAGGGCAGTTCTACCCTCCAGCTTAATAAAAATGACAGGACAAAAGCCCCACACCAGAAACCAAAAGCTTCAGGAATTACAAAAGGCATCTCCCAAACAGTTCTAAGGTACTGGAGCATGGAAGGGTGTTTTCACCACATGGGATCAGGGGCTCATGGCAGGTCTGAGCAGGTTGGGAACCACCAGCAGGGAAAGAGCGGGGCAGAACTTGTTGCAGCACTTCCCAGGTGCAACTCAGATAAATAGGGGTCTGTACAGTGTCTGAGCAGCGAAGCACTGTGAAGGGGTGGGGTTGCTGATGCACAGGAGATCAGGAAACACAGAGCCTATGCTTAGCAGATGCTTGATACAAGCAAGTTATTATTGTGCTTATCAATGCAATAATTACCCAGGTTCCAAGATTTAACTTTCCTCCCATTCTTCACAGCCCTGCAGGACAAATCTTTCACAAGCACCGCCTGCTTCTAGTTCAAACTCTTCCACAGGCCTCTTATTATTTATGATCACTGCCTCTCAAGGCTGGATAAGAATGCCCCAGGGCCACTCTCTGAGAGGCAGAAAGACCCGAGATAAACCTGGGGCAGCTTCTATAGCACCAATTTGACAGGAAAATGTTTGGCTTTTACATTAGAACACACATAGGGATGTTACAGAGTTTGCATGCCATTTAAAGATGAAATACTGGTTTCCAGTGAAATTTGGAGCTTTGCCTGTAGGCTCAGTATACAATGATGTTTACTTTCTTGGGCATTGGGGCACCACCTTGGTAGAGTGAGTGTGTATATGTGTTGGGGGGTGGTGGGTGGTGGTGGCACAAATGAAAAACTCCACAAACTCCCTAATCTGGGTAATTAGAATGATCTCGGGCCTGGCCCCTGGGAGTTGAGTGCCCAGCTAGTTACTGGCCTTGCAAAGGTCAGATCTCTTTGCTCTTTATTCCTTACTGCTTCCGTTTTCAGTCAAGGCATTCTAAACTTTTGGACAAGGCATTCCAGATCTGTCACTTCTGGCAAGTTAACTTGTCTGTGCCTCAGTTTCTCATCTGGGTAGGAGTAGAGTTGTTGGGAGGATGGTATCAGTTAACACGGAAAAGTATTTAGTATGTTGTCTGGCTCGGAGCGCGCGCTCTGCTTGGCGTGAGGCATCCTAGTGCTATTTCCTTCTGCAAGAAGATTGCCTCTTCTCTTGCCTGTAAAAGGCATCCAGACTTAACCCATTCATCGTGGTCCAGCCCAAGCCCACCTGTTCCTTCGCACGCGCTGTCAGGGGAAGCGTCCCACCCCCACGCCTTGCAGGCAATTTCAGAATCAGCTCAGATGTTAATGATAACGTGAAAGCCCGAGCATCTGTTTGGAAGTTTATCAGTTTGGCTTTACACAAACCGCCAGTGTATCGAGATACGGAAAGCAAAGAACAGAGGCATATTGGGCAGCCTTGAATCCTCGAAAGCGACAAAACATTGATGAGGGAAAAGGGGGCTTTACGTGTGCCTCCACGCCCTGAGAGATCAAGCCCGTTGTTCAGCGTTCGCCGGCGCGCAAGCCTCTGTCCCTTTTCCCCCGAGCGCGGGGCTGGCGGGCGCGGCTTCGGGAGGAAGGCACGGCCCTGGGACGATCCCACCGTGCCTGCGCTCCCTCCTTGAGTCTAGGAACCCAAGGTCATCTTGGGTCGCCCGGCGGAGCGCGCCCACCCCCTGCCCGTGGCACCCAGCTGCTAAGAAATCGAAGCGAGACCCTCCAGCTATTTCGACGGACGACCCCCCCTTCCCGCCGCCAGGTGCGCCCGAAGAGACTTCCACCTGGGCGCCCTCCGCCTCCGCGTCCGGGCCGGTCCCCGCGCGGGGCGGAGCTGGCCCGGCCTGGAGCTCGCCCCGCCCCGCCGTAAACTGACCGCGCGGCCGCCGGGCGGGGGCCTGGGAGCAGGGGGGAGGGGAGAAGACAGAGGGAGGAGGAAAGTGCGCCCGGCGGCCCGGAGGGAGGAAGCGAAGGGGCGGGGGCGGAGGGCAGCGTGTGCTGGCGCGCGGGGCGCGTCCGGGAGCCGAAGTCGCGGCCGCCGCGCGGAGCACGCCTCTCCTCTGGCCGGAGCGGCGACACCCCAGGCGGCCCGGGACTCGGTTGTGGGAGGGATGGTGGCGGCGGGGCGCGGGCCAGCGCAGCCGCCCCCGCCTCCCGCCCAGCCGCCGGCGCTGTGAGTCCCGGCTGCGCGCCGGGCATGCGGCTGCGGCCCCTGGCCCCGGCCGCACGTCCCCGCGGACTTAGTCGCCCGCGCCGCCGCTGAGGCCGGCACCCCACCATGCCGCGGGCCCCGGCGCCCCTGTACGCCTGCCTCCTCGGGCTCTGCGCGCTCGTGCCCAGGATCCCAGGTAAGGCGCGCCGCACCCGGCGCTGGAAGGAACTTTGTGGGGCGCCGAGCCGCCCGCAGGCGGGCTGGGAGGGCCGGCGGGAGGCGCTCTCCGAGGGTGGCTGGGGGAAGCCCGTGGGGGTCCCGAGCTGATAGCCCGCTGGCAGCCCCGCCGGGCCGTCGTCAGCGCCCGGCCCCCTCCCGGGCCGAGGAGGAGCCTGCCCCGCCTGTGTAAACAGCCTTGCCCGTCTGCTGACCGAGCCCGCGTGCGCCCGCGCCCGCTGCGCGCGGAGGGCCGGGGCCGGAGCTCTGCACTCCTGGCACAAAGCGGCCCCTGTGGCCGGCCGGGGGCGGGACGGCTGCTGGGACGAGCCTTTGATGCCTCGGGTGCCCTGGGCCTGGAGAGGCGAAGGGCAGCTGGAGGCGTGCGACCCGTAGTCTTTGCTGGAGCCCGAGTGTGGGGCCACGGCTACAACGCCAGGCTCGTCTCCTAGAGCTGCGGGTGCTCACGGCCCCGTAGCGAATTCTAGTTTTGATGCGCCCAAGCCAAGCGCCTTCCTTTAAAGATGTAATCCCCCGTCTTCCCCAGCCACTGCAAACCCGGGGTGGGGATCCCGCGTCCCAAACCAAACAGCAACACCTAGGACTTACCGATCTCAGACAAGGCAGATTCCTTCTGCCAGGCTTCGTCCCGCGAATTACAAACATTTGGGTGCGGTACACTCCCCCAACTCCGGAGGATTCTGGGGCGGAAGGCAGGGGTGCGCGGCTGCGTTCGCGAGACACTGCCGGGGCTGGCGGCTGTGCGAGGAGCCCTGCGTTAAGTTTTCGGAGTTGGGAGAGGGCTGGACGCGGCGGTTAAGAGGCCTCAGAGGAAGGATGCTCTGTTTGACGCTCGGGCTGCCAGACATATGGGCTATCCCGGCCCCTTCAAAAGGAGCAGGAAACTCCAAGCTTTCCCCTTTTCCGTAGGAAATAATTGTGTGCTGGAGTGATCCATTCACCTTCAAATCAAGATACTTGATGGCTCCTGTGAACCGAATGCGGGGCTGCCTAGGAGGGTGGCCTGTTCCCCTGGGGTGTGAAGGCCACAGAGGTTTGTGTCTGTGAGCAGAGGAGGGGGCCGGACAAACAAAAAGTTCCTGTAGGCCCTAATTAAAACCTAATACTGTAGCAAGGTTTCTTTTATGAGAAAATAATCACTCCAGAGCTTGGAGTAAATCAGTGGTTTCCAAATACCCATCTGGCAACCCGGTGCCCATCTTGGATGTTTTCATGGGTCCTCAGGGAAGTGCAAGGAGCAAGACGAGGAAGCCTGTGTCACACACACGAGCCTGTGGTTGTGGAGGGGTCCAGCTTCACAAGGGCTGTCCTTCAGTTTGAAATGGTCTGTTTTAGTTTTGGGAAAACTTAGTTTCTTTTAACAATTTATAGTGACAATGAGACAGGGAAGTGATGGGGGCAGCCTCTGTCCAGTTGTGGGATGCAGGCCCGTGGAAACTGACAAAACCTTGCTGAGGCTTCAGGAATGTGAAGGAAAATAGGAAGCTTGTGGTTGAAACATTGTATTGGGAAATTCCACCCAAAACCCAGTGATATGGAGCAGTTTGCTGACCATGGTCACCTAGACATACGAGTTTAAAATAAAAGTGACCTTTGATGTAATTAGTGAAAACAGCTGGCATTCTGGAATATACCTACAGACAACAGATAGCTTCTCTCCCTTGCCACAAGCATAAAACCCCTCGATCTGATCTGTGAGCGGCAACCTTGTCTTCCTGGTGTGTGCTTTCCTTTCTCTGAATAAAAACCTTTTCTCCTGCTTGCCTACCTTGAGCGTTTGCGAAGTTCATTCTTCAACTCCGCGAACAAGAACCCCAGCATCAATAATAGACGGTAGTTTTCATTTTTTGGCAAAATAAAGAATCTAACACTCCTGGATACGTGTCCTCTTTTTCTGTTTGTTTCTGTTGTTCTTAATATTCTGTGAAATCCATATTTTGGGAACTGCTTAAGATGACTTCTAAATTCCCTCAACAGCTTGACGTTCTGTGATTCTAATAAAAACTCAAATGTTTCCAATTGCAAAGAATTCTTCTAATGTATTATTTCCCATTTGCATTGTGATTTATATTTTTCAAAGTTCATATACATCCTCATGATCTCCATGAGCTCCATTTTCTGGCTGGGCCAGGAGGGTGAAGCAACTGCCTATTCTCTGTTTCCACTGACCTCAGGGGTCTTCAGTCCAGAGCCCTTGTCCCACATGATGCAGCTTATGGAGGCAAAAAAGCATTGAGCCGTGGCAGTCTATTTCCCTTCAGGGTTCCCTTCCCTTCCATTCCGCTGCTGTCTGTCAGAGCGCTGCGGGTCAGCAGAGTGGTGGTAGAGCTAGCTCATGGCTGCCCCAGCTATGGCCATCTCCTTCTCGGTGCCCTCTGTTGCTGAGCTAAGTTCAAACATCATGTGAAGCAGTTTCTCTTTTCTGTTCTTGAAGCACCAATGGGTACTTTTTCCAGAGCTTGTTCCTGTCTTGCTACTAGGAACATGATTTGAAAGAAAAACCTTCATTACCCAGTGAAAGAAAGAGGTGACCTGCAGGGCCATGCGTGCCTGGGTGCCCTAGACCAATGACCAAGTTGCCCCTCTGTTGCTTTTACTACACTTTCATCCCTGTGCTTAATCCAGAAGGACCAGGCTTTTAACTTAAGGGGGCTCATTTCAAACGAATCCCTGGCAGGCTGATCCCCTCACCCCCCACACCCTCCCACTTTCCCCTGCCAGGGTTATCTCCTGCTCTTCATGATCCATGGTCAGGAGCTTCCGGACAGGACCTTAGGACATGGTCTTCCCATAAAACGGGGCAGGGTTCTCTGGGGTGAGGCCTTTGCTCTCCCAGAGGGAGGGAGGAGTGTGATACTGATCCTGCTGTGGGACTAGAGTTATGTTTACTATCATAGTTTATTTTTTGTTAAAAACCCAACAAAACCCCAAATGTTTGAGTGAATGCCCTGCAAATTAGAATGCCCTAAATCCAAAGAGAGCCCTTTGTTCTACTCAGTGGACTCCTGTTGGCAGCCCTCTCCCCTTCCACCGCATGTTCCGTGATCGCTGACGGGCTGTTGGAATTCGGCCTTGAGTCTGCAGCTCTTCCAGGTAACCAGGCATGGGTGTAGAAGTAACAGGACAGTGAAATGCCAGCAGTGGGCTCGGTTTGTAAACTGCTGTTTACCCTGGGTATTTACATTTTAGCTCCATCATCCTGGAATTAGGGGGTCTTTTATAAAGGGGAATGAAGCAGAAGAGGGCAGGGTCTAATTAGCTCTAATTAGTATTCCTCTCCTGCTCGTTCTCCATGCCTATTTAGCTACTGAGGCAACAGAGAATTAAAATAAGTAGTTGGCAAAAAGCCCTTTGTGCCTGCCTACGCTGGTAACAGTACTGACACAATAGCGTCCTCTTCCGTGGCAGTGTGCTGCTAGGTTAATGGGGGGGGATCTCTTTCTCTTCCCAGGCATTTTCCGTAGCCTGGGCTGAGGGCTTCAGAAAGTGGACAGCTATAGTCTGTCTTTCTTTCCAGTTGGGATGAAATTAATGGCCTTTGTAAATGTAAAGGACCACTTTATTTATAGGTACCCAATTGTTTGTGAGGCTGCTTCTTGCTTCTTTTGAATGCAGGGTTTGATTCCTGGGTCACAGGGTGAAAAGCCGCATCGTCCAAGACAGGCCTTGATGTGTCCCCTGTGACGGTGCCTGGAGTGGGGCTGTCGCATGGCCTGCCCTCTCCTTTCTGGGCTAATTCCCTAACTCCGTCTAGAGTTTTCAGGGGGGACTGCTTTTCTCTTGTAGAGCTGGGACCCTCTTCTGCACTTGTTCCCTGTGGTTATTTTCCACTCTTGGGTGATCTTGTTTAAACCAAACCAGATGATGTCACTCCACGTAAAACCTCCCCGTGGCTCCCAGAAGTCCTGACAGTGCCCTAGCAGGCTCTCCATGAACTCTCCCTCCCGGCATCCCAGGCTGACTCTGGTTTTCTCCCCACTGCCCACTCGTGCCCTCCACCCCCACTTCAGAGGCCCTTGCTGCTCTGCCAGCACCCTGTCCCTGTTCCTGTGCCTGGAGTGCTCTCCTCCTGGAAACCCGCCTGTCTGGTTTCCTCCACCCTGTGGCCTTTTCTCAGTTGTCTCCTGCTCAGCCACGTTCTCCCAGCCACTCCCAGCTAAGCCTCCTGCCCCACATTCTTGCTCCCCCCCTTTCCTTCCCTTCCCTTTTCTCCTTAGCAATCATCACCATCCAGTGTGCTTATCCTGTTTATGCTCCATCCTCCCCCACCTGGCCTCTCCCCTGAACTGGATGTAAGCTCCATGAGGGCCAGAAGTTCTGTCTGTTTTCTTCCTCACTGTTTCCTCTGTGCCTAGAACAGTGCCTGACTCATTTATTGGATGAAGGGATGAGCATGAACCTTGGTTGTGTGTGTGGTGTTGGGCTGCGTGGGGTGTTGTTCCATCCTCACCTCTTAGCTGCCTTCTCCAACTGGTTTTAAGGTTAGGAAGTGTGAATTTATCTTTTTGGGAAGAATCTTTTTGGGGGAGAGAGAGGGAAAGACAACACATTTGTGTGTCAGGATTTTTTGAGCTGGAATCGATGATAGAGGCCATTTAGTCTACCCCTTGAACTCTGCATGAGAGTGGAGACTGATGGAGTAAATGATTCCCAAGGTCATGTGATAGAAAAAAATACGTGGACCCTTCACGCCAGGATATCCTTTCCTCATCCCATAGTCAGCCGGATGCCCCCTCCTGTGAAGCCTTCTCTGCATCTGTTGGGTGGAGCAGAGTTGGTCTCTCCTTCCCTCTCCTTGCGCGTTCTGTTAGAGAGACGGGGACTGCAGGGGGTCTGCCTCAACTGGTGAGGTGATTAGCCCAGGTCTCATTTACCGTTAGGTCCCTGATACAACCGCGGTGGTGGGCACTCAGGTGATGCCCTCCTCCAACCCCACTGCTGCTGTGGTTTCAGTGGCCTTTAAGAAGAGCCTCAACTTTCTGAAAATGTAGAACAGTTTTACAGAAAAACTGAGAAGATAGCACAGAGAGTTCCCATTTGCCCCATACCTTGTTTGGGTAACATCCTAACACTACTGTGGTACATTTGTGACAACTAATGAACCACATTCATATACTACTGTTAACCAAAGTCTCTGCTTTTTCGGATTTCTTTAGTTTTTAGCTAATGTCCTTTCTCTGTTCCAGGATCCCATCCAGGATACTACATCACACTGAGTTGTCCTGTCCCCCTTAGGTTCTTCTTGGCTGTTTAGTTTCTCAGCCTCTCCTTGCTTTTGATGACTTTGACAGTAGTGAGGAGACATTTTGTAGACTGGCCCTCTACAGGGATTTATCTGGTGTTTTTCCTCATGGTTAGATTGGAGGTAGTGGGTTTTGGAGGAAGACCATAGATGTAGTCAATTGCCTTTTAAAAAACTAATTTTTAAATAGGTAGTAATACTCACATAACTTTTGAGAAGTGTATCTTAAATGCACAGTAAGAAATTTGTCTTCTAGTTGCCCATCAGCCCAGGGTGTTGCCCTGGCCCCTTCCCTATGCAGATTATCCCTCTTAAGTTTCTTATGCACCCAGAGTGTTTTCTCTATATATGTTACAGATGGCCCTCCCCCAAGTTTATTGAAAGACAGCCCTAAATACTGTTCTATGCCTTGCCTTTTACTTTTAATTTAGCAGTCTCTCAGGGTAAGCTTCATATCAGTATATAGGAAGCATGCACTTTTTAAAAAATCCATCACATGAATTGATGCTTTAGAAATACAAGTCCTGTCTGCTAAGCTGATATTACTGGGTGTTCTACACATGTCTGATGTTAAGAAAGGCAGTCTAAGATGGGAACTGTCTAAGATATATTAGGGCATATTTACATTTCATGGTAACATTTTTAGACCAATGACTAGTTGCTAGATTCTGGACTGGAAATATTTTGTCTGTCGTGTAACAAGTGTGGGGTATGTGGTTCAGTGGAGAGCCATTCCAGTGTTTTGCCACTTTTTATTTTATTAGAATAATGAAATGTTTTTATTTTTGCTGTCTTGAAAACAATGCTAAAATGCAATTCAGGATGCAATTTGTAGTTCTCTGTCCCAGCTTCTCACTTATGTCATGAAGGTGATAGCACAGACATGAACTTTTCTGAACATCATGATCTGTTATCGCCATGTGCTTTCTAGGGCAGGTACAGCCCCTGTGCTCATTCTGCCTTTCCCACTATCCCAACTGAAGTATCGTGTGCCCTGTGCCCCTGCCAGGGGTGCCACTCCAGCATGGTACTTACTTCTGTTATTCCACTGAGTTGGAAATTCCAGCTGTTAACTGTGCGCTTCAGTAGATGTTGTCTGACCTTGGACATGTCGTGTGGGCAGAAGGGAGAGGCCGAGTGGAGGGAGACCAGCAGGAGGCTACTGCAGGCATCCAGGCTGAGTAGGAAGGGCCTGGAGTGGGCAGGCAGGAAGGGTGCATTAGGAGAAATATTTCGTACATCTTGAAGGTATGATCGGCCGGACGTGGTGGCTGCCTGGATGTGATTGATGAAAGGGAGGGGTGAGTCAATGAGTTTCGGAAGGAAAGCGTATTTTTAGATTATGGTTTGCAGTAAACCCTTGGCTTCAGAGACGTTAAAGAGCTGCAGGCAGTTGAAGTTGAATGGAGGATAGTCACTATGCAAACAGCAACGAAGAAATTTGTGGCCATCATCTGGGCCACTAGCGCCTGTTTCCATGACCTAGACACAACACGCTGACATTTGTGAACTCCAGCTGTTTATATTTTATTCATTGCTTCCTTCCTTTCAAAATGCAATTGGTACTGAGTGACTAATCCACCCAAATCCAAACTCTCTGAAATATTAATAGGCTGGGAGAGGAGAGATGCCAGATGGGTTAACCGGCGCTGTGACACGGCCTAGGCTTCTGGATCCTGGAGTGCCTGTCTGCTACCTGGCACCTGATGAACTGTGAGCTCCTGGGGAACCAGGCCTGGGGTCGTTCATTTCTGTATCCCTGGCATCCCATAGTCCACATGGCATGGCATTAGGACATGTTTAGTGCCAGGTTTTTTAAATTTGAATTTGTCCCAGTAGCAACTAATTTTAGAGGAGTCTTTCTAAGTGTAGTACAACTACTTCTGCATGTGAATATGTATTCATAATAGAAACAATTAGGAAGGTATGACAAATATTTTACAGTTTTGTTTTCATACCATGTGTCGGGCACGTCCTTTCCGCCTCTGCAGTATTATGTCCAAGGTTGTTTAGATTGGCAGTTGGCCAGATCCCAGCTGATCTAGGTCAGAACAGAGGGGCCCTGTTGCCCTCAGCCCGAGACCCCAACCCAAGTCCTGAGAGCTCAGTGATGAGGCCTGGTAACTAGAAAATGGCTTTTGTGACTTTATGTGGATCAGAGCAGAGATGTAAATAAGACACATTACCGCAAACCCCCGATCTGAGTGAGGGCCTGTTGTAGATCTCCAGAGGCCCCTGAGCTCGCTGGTCATGCGGCCCTGTGCCTGGGACCGTGGGGGGACTTCCAGGCAGGTACCCCCCCCATGGGCATTTGCTGCCAACTCCCCTTCTGACCTCTTTCTTGTACACCAGGCTCCTTGTTTCGAGTCACTTAACTCACATTTTCTTATGTTTTCATCTATAAAATGAAGCGACTTGACTAGTTTATGTTAAAACATGTCTAATTCCAAGGTTCTACAATTCCATGATTTTCTGGAAGTGATTTTTATGTAGCAAAGTAGATGATATGCTCTGAGGGACCAAATAGAGTCATTCTCATGCAGAGAAAAACCAACAAGTTCTGCTCTTGGTCTAAAGAAAACCATCCTTATGTTTCAGAGAGGAAGGAAAAGAAAGGATGCTAAGTTTCACCCAAGATACCTGTGCTGCTGGCCGGGTTGAGGGCTGGATGGGCAGGATGGGTGGTGGGCGTGGGGTAGGGAGGTGGAGACAGTGATTTTCACCTTACAGCCACAGTTGAGTCTGCCCTCAGCGGACTCCTCCCAGATTAGTGGGAGGGGCGTGGACTGGCCTGGTTTTGAAATAAGTAACTTTATAACAGTAAAGAAGTTTATTTCTGATCTTAGTTTTGGACTTTATTTCAAGGATGGGTTTGAATTTGATCAGATGCCTTCTCATTACCTACCAAGGTGGTGATTTAGTTTTTCTTATTTGACCTACAAGTAGATCTATTGAATTTATGGATTTCCTTGATCTTAGCCCAGCCTTGTGTTGCTGGGGTACATTCTTCTTCAAGGGCCTTGTTGCCTTCTTTCGGTACACTGTGGGTTTGGTGTGATAGCACTCGATTTAGGATTTTCTCTCCTTGTGCCCGAAGGAGACTAATCTGTTCTTTATTCTTTCCTCCTTGGACTATTTTTTTGTCATTCTGGCTGGACTAAGTATAAAGGCGCCTTGTTCTCCCTCCGTGAGGGAGGCCCTGCTGTTATGGGGGAAGGGAGTGGAAATGCAAGCAGGCCTGCAGAAGAAAAGGGAGTTGCTGGCACAGGCGGGCGAGCTTGGTGGGTGCTTAAAAAACCGTCAGTGTTTAGCCTCAGCCAGGGAGTCTTAACCTGCCGTTAGTGCTGGGCCTGCACCGGTCAGCCCCCTGAGGCTCCTGAACTCCTCCTCCACCCCAGGCCTCATTCAAAGACCTCATCAGTAAGGTTTATGGCCAGGAACTGATTGATGCATCTTTACCTTTGTTTGAAGGTCTCAACATCTGCACTAGTGGAAGTGCCACCTCCTGTGAAGAATGCCTGCTAATCCATCCCAAATGTGCCTGGTGCGCCAAAGAGGTATGAGGGTGGGAGAGGGGAGGGAGGGCGGGAAGAGCACAGGGCGAGCCAGGACTGGACAGGCTGGGCTGGGCTGCACCCCACACTCAGGCTGACTGCGCAGATTCTGCAAGCCTCCTCTTCCTCTTTTTTTCCTAGGCAGTGACAAAGGGAAAGGTGTATTTTTATTGCGTGATAAGTTGGGTCTCTAAATAATGTTGAATGTTTTCATCCTGTTTTAGGGAATTAAGGCTTTCCTTCCCTTTTGTGGGGGAACTGGTTAGGACCCTGGTATAGTTTTCTGCTATTTGATGAATGCTGGGAACTTGTGGGTTAAATTTGTTGCATAGTGATTCAGAGTATGCCCAGGTACGTGGGGTGTTGGCCGGTCATCTCAGTGCAGCTTATTTAAGGATGACTATTGTGAGTGGGTCTTTGTGGAATGATTTGACTTAAAAATAATGGCTGCTGTGTCTTCAAGCCTTACAGGAAGGGATGTAAGTTTGGTGTGATGTTAGGCATATTGTTGTAAAGCGGTACAAACGTCAGAGCTCGGTTTAATCAGGAAACGATCAATTTCTAAACTGTTTTTAAGGAAGATTGTGGGTCACGTTTCTGAGGTGTCGCTAGAACCATGGTGCCCGCAATGTTTTAGCCCGAGGAGCCACCTGGAGATCCCGAGAGAGCCCTGCCTGATGACCGCCCTCACGGGCTCCCCCGGGCTCCCCTTCTGGGGGCCTTCCCCGCTTCCCCCTCCTTCCCCTGGCTCACATCTTGTCTTCCAGTTTTCAAGAATCAGTTTGAGACCCATCTACTCTATGAAGACTTCCACGAAGACTCTCCCCCAGACACATCCGTCCGTCCATCCATCCATCCTCCGTCCTTCCATGTATTTGACAGGAGAATGTAAACTGCTTCTACCAGAACCCGAGGGCAGGGGTTTTATCTGTTTTCTTCATTGCTGTGTCCCCAGGACCCAGAATGGTACCTGGCACACAAGTTGCTCCATCAGTGTGGGCTGAAAGGTGTCACTGGCCACCATTGATGGTGTGTGCACGTGCAGGCCATCACCGCCATTGCCCCCTGGCCTCCTTTGGCAGTGCCTATCACCTCCCATTGTGTCAGTTTGTTTTCACGCCTTTAGCCAACTAAATCCTCATCTCCTTGAGAGCCTAACGCTGTCTCATTCATTTTGACACCCCCAAATCCAGCCAAGAATGCATCAAGAATTTGGATTTGATAAAACAGGCTGGCCTAAAAGACATGGAGCTAGAAAACCACAGGTTGAATCTGTATTTTGCCATGATTTACTCTTAGTTTCTTGATATGTAAAATGAAGATGAGGATTCGCACCCTCCAGCACTACTGGGAGTGTACAGTGAGACCCGTGCATGAGAGGCCTTGTGGGTGGGCCCGCTGGGTAACCGAGCCTCCTGCGTGGCTGGCGGAGCTTACCTAGCGAGCCACTGCTGTCCCCACTGGGTGTTTTCTAGTGAAAGGTAGACAGTGGGATCTGGAAGCCAGAGTCAGTTGTACAGGATTCTTCCTTTCTCGCACTAGTTCTTCCACAGGTCTGACATCTTGATTTTTTTTTTTTTGCAGATAATTATTTTTTATTGAAGGGTAGTTGACACACAGTATTACATTACATTAGTTTCAGGTGTACAACACAGTGATTCAACATTTATATACATGACAATTCTAGGTTCCAGCTATCACCCTACCAAGCTGTTACAATATCTTGACTATATTCCTTATGCTATTCATTACATCCCGGTTACTTATTTATTTTACCATTGGAAGTGTGTACTTTTTTTTTTTTTTTTTTTGTGAGGGCATCTCTCATATTTATTGATCAAATGGTTGTTAACAACAATAAAATTCTGTATAGGGGAGTCAATGCTCAGTGCACAATCATTAATCCACCCCAAGCCTAATTTTCGTCAGTCTCCAATCTTCTGAGGCATAACAAACAAGTTCTTACATGGAGAACAAATTCTTACATAATGAGTAAGTTACATAGTGAACAGTACAAGGGCAGTCATCACAGAAACTTTCGGTTTTGCTCATGCATTATGAACTATAAACAGTCAGTTCAAATATGAATACTCATTTGGTTTTTATACTTGATTTATATGTGGATACCACATTTCTCTCTTTATTATTATGATTTTTAATAAAATGCTGAAGTGGTAGGTAGATACAAGATAAAGGTAGAAAACATAGTTTAGTGTTGTAAGAGAGCAAATGTAGATGATCAGGTGTGTGCCTGTAGACTATGTGTTAATCCAAGCTAGACGAGGGCAATAAAACATCCACGTATGCGGAAGATTTCTCTCAGAACGGGGGGGGCGGGGGAGGTTCTAAGCCTCACATCTGCTGCTCCCCATTTTCTCACCAGATGGCCCCCTGCGACTGTGCCTGTCTTAGGTTGTTCCTCCCTTGAGGAATCTTACCCGTCTCTGGCTAACCAGTCATCTTCCGGGGCCATACAGGGAAATGTAGAGTTGGTAAGTGAGAGAGAAGCCTTATTGTTTGAAAAGGTTAGCTTTTTACATCTTTGCATATTTATGCCCTGTGGCTTCTATGCCCAGCATTTGTCTTGAGGTGTCTTTACCACTTGGAAGAATTATGATACTCGGTAAATTTGATATGAGGCACGAATTCTATTTAAGGGTTGTAATTAGGAAGGAAGAAGAAAAGCTATAGAAGTAGCAGGCGGCAGAAAACATGGGAAGATTGATTATTTCTTTGATATATCTTCTTGTAGAGTACTTCAGCATGTATAGGTTTTAAGCTACTACTTAAATTGCACACACACATTAACATAATAGGAGTATAGTTACATAACCAAAGCATACCTGTAATTACCAGCCATCTCCAGTGAAACCAAGAAAACCAGTTAGGCACCTTAGGCATTTGTGAAAACTTATCTGTGATATGGTGGATATTGTCCAACTGAACTTGAACAGTCTGAGAGAAATCAGACAAATTAAAACAACCCATTCCTGGGGAATGTTCACATCCCTTATGTTCTTTTAACAGTAAATAGTCTGTAGTTCTAAGACTTTGGAGCGCTACAATTTGCACTTCTCCTAATTCTTGATTCAGTTCCAACAGTATAGATCCAGTCAAATTTGTTGTTTTACTGTATGCACAGGCCAGCTTAGATATCTACTTCTTCATTCCCATGGCGAGTCCAGGAACTGGTGGGATGGGTGCATCTACAGCTGTAGCAGTGCGTGGATCTTTGTTGGGGTTTTTTGATGATCATCTTCTGGCATGAGTCTTCCAGAGAGTGCAGATGTTGGAAGTTCTTTTTCATATCGTATCTTAGTTCCTTTTCGGGGTAGCCCAATTAGGCTTTGATCCTCTGTATGAACACAAACAGACCCTTTGCCTACACTTTTATATGCCCTTTATACCCTTGTGTACAACTCATTGGAGGTTACCACACAGGAACTGCCCCCCCTTTTTTTCTTTTTTTGGTATCACTAATCTACACTTACATGACGAATATTATGTTTACTAGGCTCTCCCCTATACCAGGTCCCCCATATAAACCCCTTTACAGTCACTGTCCATCAGCATAGCAAAATGTTGTAGAATCACTACTTGCCTTCCCTGTGTTGTACAGCCCTCCCTTTTCTCCTACCCCCCCATGCATGCTTACCTTAATACCCCCCTACTTCTCCCTGCCCCTTATCCCTCCCTACCCACCCATCCTCCCCAGTCCCTTTCCCTTTGGTACCTGTTAGTCCATTCTTGAGTTCTGTGATTCTGCTGCTGTTTTGTTCCTTCAGTTTTTCCTTTGTTCTTATATTCCACAGATAAGTGAAATCATTTGGTATTTCTCTCTCTCCGCTTGGCTTGTTTCACTGAGCATAATACCCTCCAGCTCCTTCCATGTTGCTGCAAATGGTTGGATTTGCCCTTTTCTTATGGCTGAGTAGTATTCCATTGTGTATATGTACCACATCTTCTTTATCCATTCATCTATCGATGGACATTTAGGTTGCTTCCAATTCTTGGCTATTGTAAATAGTGCTGCGATAAACATAGGGGTGCACTGATCTTTCTCATACTTGATTGCTGCATTCTTAGGGTAAATTCCTAGGAGTGCAATTCCTGGGTCAAATGGTAAGTCTGTTTTGAGCATTTTGATGTACCTCCATACTGCTTTCCACAATGGTTGAACAAGTTTACATTCCCACCAGCAGTGTAGGAGGGTTCCCCTTTCTCCACAGCCTCGCCAACATTTGTTGTTGTTTGTCTTTTGGATGGCAGCCATCCTTACTGGTGTGAGGTGATACCTCATTGTAGTTTTAATTTGCATTTCTCTGATAATTAGCGATGTGGAGCATCTTTTCATGTGTCTTTTGGCCATCTGTATTTCTTTTTTGGAGAACCGTCTGTTCAGTTCCTTTGCCCATTTTTTAATTGGGTTATTTGTTTTTTGTTTGTTGAGGCGTGTGAGCTCTTTATATATTCTGGACGTCAAGCCTTTATCGGATGTGTCATTTTCAAAGATATTCTTCCATACTATAGGGTTTCTTTTTGTTCTATTGATGGTGTCTTTTGCTGTACAGAAGCTTTTCAGCTTAATATAGTCCCACTTGTTCATTTTTGCTGTTGTTTTCCTTGCCCGGGGAGATATGTTCAAGAAGAGGTCACTCATGTTTATGTCTAAGAGGTTTGTGCCTATGTTTTCTTCCAAGAGTTTAATGGTTTCATGACTTACATTCAGGTCTTTGATCCATTTCGAATTTTCTTTTGTGTATGGGGTTAGACAGTGATCCAGTTTCATTCTCTTACATGTAGCTGTTCAGTTTTGCCAGCTCCATCTGTTGAAGAGGCTGTCATTTCCCCATTGTATGTCCATGGCTCCTTTATTGAATATTATGTGACCATATATGTTTGGGTTAATGTCTGGAGTCTCTAATCTGTTCCACTGGTCTATGGGTCTGTTCTTGTGCCAGTACCAAATTGTCTTGATTATTATGGCTTTATAGTAGAGCTTGAAGTTGGGGAGTGAGATCCCCCCTACTTTATTCTCCTTTCTCAGGATTGCTTTGGCTATTCGGGGTCTTTGGTGTTTCCATATGAATTTTTGAATTATTTGTTCCAGTCCATTGAAGAATGTTGCTGGTAGTTTCATAGGAATTGCATCAAATCTGCATATTGCTTTGGGCAGGATGGCCATTTTGACGATATTAATTCTTCCTAGCCACGAGCATGGGATGAGTTTCCATCTGTTAGTGTCCCCTTTAATTTCTCTTAAGAGTGACTTGTAGTTTTCAGAGTAAAAGTCTTTCACTTCCTTGGTTAGGTTTATTCCTAGGTATTTTATTTTTTTTTACGCAATTGTGAATGGAGTTGTTTTCCTGATTTCTCTTTCTGTTGGTTCATTGTTAGTGTATAGGAGAGCCACAGATTTCTGTGTGTTGATTTTGTATCCTGCAACTTTGCTGTATTCCGATATCAGTTCTAGTAGTTTTGGGGTGGAGACTTTAGGGTTTTTTATGTGCAGTATCATGTCATCTGCAAATAGTGACAGTTTAACTTCTTCTTTACCAATCTGGATTCCTTGTATTTCTTTGTTTTGTCTGATTGCCATGGCTAGGACCTCCAGTACTATGTTAAATAACAGTGGAGAGAGTGGGCATCCCTGTCTAGTTCCCGATCTCAGAGGAAATGCTTTCAGCTTCTCGCTGTTCAATATAATGTTGGCTGTGGGTTTATCATAGATGGCCTTTATTATGTTGAGGTACTTGCCCTCTATTCCCATTTTGCTGAGAGTTTTTATCATGAATGGATGTTGAACTTTGTCAAATCCTTTTTCAGCATCTATGGAGATGATCATGTGGTTTTTGTCTTTCTTTTTGTTGATGTGGTGGATGAAGTTGATGGACTTTCGAATGTTGTACCATCCTTGCATCCCTGGGATGAATCCCACTTGGTCATGGTGTATGATCCTTTTGATGTATTTTTGAATTCGGTTTGCTAATATTTTGTTGAGTATTTTTGCATCTACGTTCATCAGGGATATTGGTCTGTAGTTTTCTTTTTTGGTGGGGTCTTTGCCTGGTTTTGGTATTAGGGTGATGTTAGCTTCATAGAATGAGTTTGGGAGTATCCCCTCCTCCTCTATTTTTTGGAAAACTCTAAGGAGAATGGGTATTATGTCTTCCCTGTATGTCTGATAAAATTCCGAGGTAAATCCATCTGGCCCGGGGGTTTTGTTCTTTGGTAGTTTTTTGATTACCGCTTCAATTTCGTTGCTGGTAATTGGTCTGTTTAGATTTTCTGTTTCTTTCTGGGTCAGTCTTGGAAGGTTATATTTTTCTAGGAAGTTGTCCATTTCTCCTAGGTTTCCCAGCTTGTTAGCATATAGGTTTTCATAGTATTCTCCAATAATTCTTTGTATTTCTGTGGGGTCCGTCGTGATTTTTCCTGTCTCGTTTCTGATACTGTTTTCTTCTTAATAAGTCTGTCTAGAGGCTTATCTATTTTGTTTATTTTCTTGAAGAACCAGCTCTTGGTTTCATTGATTTTTGCTATTGTTTTATTCTTCTCAATTTTATTTATTTCTTCTCTGATCTTTATTATGTCCCTCCTTCTGCTGACCTTAGGCCTCATCTGTTCTTCTTTTTCCAATTTCGATAATTGTGACATTAGATCATTCATTTGGGATTGCTCTTCCTTTTTTAAATATGCTTGGATTGCTATATACTTTCCTCTTAAGACTGCTTTTGCTGCGTCCCACAGAAGTTGGGGCTTAGTGTTGTTGTTGTCATTTGTTTCCATATATTGCTGGATCTCCATTTTGATTTGGTCATTGATCCATTGATTATTTAGGAGCGTGTTGCTAAGCCTCCATGTGTTTGTGAGCCTCTTTGCTTTCTTTGTACAGTTTATTTCTAGTTTTATGCCTTTGTGGTCTGAAAAGTTGGTTGGTAGGATTTCAATCTTTTGGAATTTACTGAGGCTCTTTTTGTGGCCTAGTATGTGGTCTATTCTGGAGAATGTTCCATGTGCACTTGAGAAGAATGTATATCCTGTTGCTTTTGGATGTAGAGTTCTGTAGATGTCTATTAGGTCCATCTGCTCTACTGTGTTGTTCAGTGCTTCCGTGTCCTTACTTATTTTCTGCCCGGTGGATCTATCCTTTGGGGTGAGTGGTGTGTTGAAGTCTCCTAGAATGAATGCATTGCAGTCTATTTTCCCCCTTTAGTTCTGTTAGTATTTGTTTCACATATGCTGGTGCTCCTGTGTTGGGTGCATATATATTTAGAATGGATATATCCTCTTGTTGGACTGAGCCCTTTATCATTATGTAGTGTCCTTCTTTATCTCTTGTTACTTTCTTTGTTTTGAAGTCTATTTTGTCTGATATTAGTACTGCAACCCCTGCTTTCTTCTCGCTGTTGTTGGCTTGAAATATGTTTTTCCATCCCTTGACTTTTAGTCTGTACATGTCTTTGGGTTTGAGGTGAGTTTCTTGTAAGCAGCATATAGATGGGTCTTGCTTTTTTATCCATTCTATTACTCTATGTCTTTTGATTGGTGCATTCAGCCCATTAACATTTAGGGTGACTATTGAAAGATATGTACTTATTGCCATTGCAGGCTTTAAATTCTTGGTTACCAAAGGTTCAAGTTTGGTCTCTTTAGTATCTTACTGCCTAACTTAGCTCGCTTATTGAGTTGTTTTATACACTGTCTGGAGATTCTTTTCTTCTCTCCCTTCTTGTTCCTCCTCCTCGATTCTTCATATGTTGGGTGTTTTGTGCTGTGCTCTTTCTAGGAGTGCTCCCATCTAGAGCAGTCCCTGTAAGATGTTTTGTAGAGGTGGTTTGTGGGAAGCAAATTCCCTCAGCTTTTGGTTGTCTGGGAATTGTTTAATCCCACTGTCATATTTTGAATGATAGTCATGCTGGATACAGTATCCTTGGTTCAAGGCCCTTCTGTTTCATTGTATTAAATATATCATGCCATTCTCTTCTGGCCTGTAGGGTTTCTGTCGAGAAGTCTGATGTTAGCCTGATGGGTTTTCCTTTATAGGTGACCTTTTTCTCTCTAGCTGCCTTTAAAACTCTTTCCTTGTCCTTGATCTTTGCCATTTTAACTTTTATGTGTCTTGGTGTTGTCCTCCTTGGATCCTTTCTGTTGGGGGTTCTGTGTATTTCCGTGGTCTGTTTGATTATTTCCTCCCCCAGTTTGGGGATGTTTTCAGCAATTATTTCTTCTAAGATACTTTCCATCTCTTTTCCTCTCTCTTCTTCTTCTGGAACCCCTATAATACGGATATTGTTCCTTTTGGATTGGTCACACAGTTCTCTTAATATTGTTTCATTCCTGGAGATCCTTTTGTCTCTCTCTATGTCAGCTTCTATGCATTCCTGTTCTCTGGTTTCAATTCCATCAATGGCCTCTTGCATCCTATCCATTCTGCTTATAAACCCTTCCAGAGTTTGTTTCATTTCTGCGATCTCCTTTCTGGCATCTGTGATCTCTCTCCGGACTTCATCCCATTTCTCTTGCGTATTTCTCTGCATCTCTGTCAGCATGTTTATGATTCTTATTTTGAATTCTTTTTCAGGAAGACTGGTTAGGTCTGTCTCCTTCTCTGGTGTTGTCTCTGTGATCTTTGTCCGCCTGTAGCTTTGCCTTTTCATGGTGATAGGAATAGTTTGCAGAGCTGGGACGAGTGACGGCTGGAAGGACTTCCCTTCTTGTTGGTTTGTGGCCCTCCTCTCCTGGGAGAACAGCGGCCTCTAGTGGCTTGTGCTGCGCAGCTGCGCGCAGACAGGGTTTCTGCTTCCTGCCCGGCTGCTATGGAGTCAATCTCCGCTGTTGCTGTGGGCGTGGCCTGGCTCGGGCAGCTACTCCAAAATGGTGGAGTCGCGTTGGAGCAGGAGCTGCTGGGAGGCTATTTATCTCCATAAGGGGCCTCCCTGCTCCCTGCAGCCCAGGGGTTAGGGTGCCCAGAGATCCCCCGGATTCCCTACCTCTGGATTAAGTGACCCGCCCTGCCCCTTTAAGACTTCCAAAAAGCACCCGCCAAAACAAAACAACCACCACAAAAAAAAAAAAAAAAAAAAAATTTTAAATTAAAAAAATATTTTTAAATTAAAAAAAAAAAGGTGGCTGCTCGTTTTTCTTTATTCTCTGGCGCCAGCCTCAGGCATCTGCTCACCGGTCTTGCTGCCCTGTTTCCCTAGTATTGGCGTCCCTATCCCTTTAAGACTTCCAAAAAGTGCTCGCCAAAACAAAACAGAAAAAAAAAAAATTGGTCACTCGCTTTTCTTATGTCCTCCGGCACCCGGCCTCCGGTGCCCACTCACTGTTCCTGCTGCCCTGTTTCCCTAGTATCCAGGGCCCCCTGGGCACGTACTGTGTCTGCACTCTGGCCCGGATGGCTGGGGCTGGGTGCTCGGCAGCCCTGGGCTCCGTCTCCCTCCCGCTCTGCCTGCTCTTCTCCCGCCGGGAGCTGGGGGGATGGGCACTCGGCTCCCGCGGGGCCGGGGCTTGTATCTTACCCCCTTCACGAGGCGCTGGGTTCTCTCAGGTGCGGATGTGGTCTGGATATTGTCCTGTGTCCTCTGGTCTGTATTCTAGGAAGGGTTGTCTTTGTTATATTTTCATAGATATATGTGGTTTTGGGAGGAGATTTCTGCTGCTCTACTCACGCCGCCATCTTCCGCCCGTCTGACGTGTTGATTTTGACAGTGAGTGATACTGCCCTGAGGAGCAGTGTCATTGTCCCCACCCACACTTGGGTCCCGTGTCCAGCCCACGGGCTCCCTCTCTGCTGACATGGAACCTTAATCTTGCCTGAAGAACTTCCTGTGATGCCTGCACTGGAATGCAGTTTCCCATCTTCTTCAGGGGTGAACTTTGCCCAAAGACTGTTTTTTCAGGGACCTGAGTTCAGAGAGTCCAGAAATGGTTGTTGATCAACCTCTGATCTTTTGCAAAACAGGATAAGTGCGGCTGAGTGCTTAAGCACACGTCCTGGGGCATCCTCAAAGAAGTAGGGTATCTGCCAAGAGCGTGTGATGTGTGTGGACACTGAGGGCCACTGCTGAGTGGACTGCTGGGGAGAGCCAGGTCCCTGTGCTCGGGACTCCCCTGCTCTGGACCCCACAGTGCTTCTTTATTTTACTCGAGGTGGGGACGGGACTTCTACTCTGCATTTGACCCCCCTTGTAACCTAATTCTGCCTCCCCGACCTAGTGCAGCCTCTCATTACTGTATTCTCCTGCAGGCATCCAGTTTGTGTCTGACGGTGTCCTCGCCGCCTCCTGCGCACCACTTCATGCTTTCTCTCTACTCAGTTCTGCTGTGTGGCCTTACTAATCAGGTTTTCTTGTCTTTATTTTCTAATGTAGTTTGCTGCTTCAGACTTACGCTCTGGCTTTAAGACCAAAGTTGCCAGCTAGACTCACCCCCCCTCAGAGAGCAGGTCATGTGGGCTGCTGCCTGCCCTCCCCACCCCATTTACATGGCGCACTTCAGCTCCTGTCTCTTGTACTTTGTGACGTCCCTGGGCCACTGTAGCCAGCCTTGGCCCCTGGTTTTTGGCCAGCTTGAACACTTATGGTATTTGTACTACATGACATAAAACACACAAACTCCCACAGTTTATTATCTCGTTTGTTCATCATTTTTTAAAAAGTGGAAATCTGCCTGTGCTCTAAGATTGAAAGTTTCATAGTCCAGCAAGCTGTAAAGAGGAATGCACAGGGCAGAACGTGTGTATATGCTTGCATAGCAAGGCCCAGGGGCAGCCCAGATGTTATTTCCATTCACATTTTCTTGACTGAAACCCAGTCATACCACATGCCTAAGTGTGGTGAGAATGGGGAGCTCTGTGCCCGGGAAGAAGGGGTAATGGGTTTGTGGTCTAGCAGCCTGTGCCATTGGTGGGCAGGCAGACCAGGATGGCCTGTGGGAGGACAGCGGTCCAGGAGAAGTGGACAGGGCTGAGGGGTGGTGTTCGCTGTGTGGATAGAGAACAGGGCTGGTGGGGGCAGGAGAGGAGACAAAGGCAGGCAAGGAGACAGCGCTCAGCGCTGCGGTAAGTGGGGAGGCTGTCGGGGGTGGTGGTGACACCTTGATGTGATGTGGGGTGGGCAGGACAGGCTGCTCACCAGCTAGAAGGGGAAGGGCCAGGTAGGCAAGGCCGCCCCTTGTGGAAGCGAAACTGTGCAGAGAGAACAGGGAGGCTGGTGGCGTTTGCATGGGGGGACGTCGGGTCAGGTCTGGCAGAAGACTGGGGAAGTCTGGGCTGGGGCGAAGGGTCTTTGCCTCAGAGATGGATGTGGAGAAGAAGGAAGGAAGGACCCACAGGACTAGAGACAGGAACTGAGGAAGGAAATGGATTAGAAGTTAGGAAGCAAGATGGGTCAAGTCGACCTTTGGGGAAATCATGGTGGCAGGGAAAGTAGCAGAGACGTTACCTATATTTTCCTTTGAGCTGGGAGGAAGTGAAAAAAAAATGAGCATTTACTCCAGCTCACAATAAAATGTAGATTCTTTGCAAGAACATCTCTTTGTGGTCATGAAAGGAATATCTTGGCCTGTTGTAGATGCTACTTAAATACTTGTTTAATGGACTGAATGAGCCAACTGACAGCTGACAGGGATTTCTGCAGCCCCCAGGCCGGGGGTAGTATGTGTCTGGTGCACAGATTTCCGTCTGCATCACTTGCCTTCCCTCCTCTTCCCCACCGAATCCAGGAGGGTCTGGCCCTGCTGTACCCCAGGAGATGGGCCAGCCGCAGGGGCAGCAGGTCCCCGGGCCTGTGCCCCCTCGCCCCTGAGGCTCTCGGCCTGTTCGCCTGTTTGTTTCCTCCCTCTTCATGCCAGGGATGGGGCCCTTTCCTGCTTGGGTTGTTCCCCTCCCAGGCCTGCCGGTCCTCAACTCGTCCACCCTGCTGTTTCACAAACAAAAACCTTTCTTCCCCCAAAACAAGCACTGCCATCTTTTTAAGAGTTTTAACCTTTAGCAGGAGTAGGCCAGGGGTTTGCAGGCAGTGTGAGGACTGGTGTGGCACACACAGATGCACCGAGTGCACTGGCCATGAGGCCAGGCTGCCAAGGCCAGCTGAGCACCGGCCTCCCTCCAGGGGAGCAGCATGGACAGCGGTAGGTGGTGTAGTGTTACGACGACCAGTAGCCTCTTTACAGCCTCCACGTGTAGGTGATGGAGGGCACAGAGAGGCACCGGCAATGCCAGTGTTGTAACAATGTAAAGGCCATCTAAATTGGGAGCACTTCCCTTTTCTTTTTTTATATTATTTACCACATAGTGACTCAAAGCCACAAGAGATGTTTCAGGTTCCATTCCCGTTCTATTGTTTCTTTTGGTAATTTGCCTATAATGCAGTTACCTTTTATGAGTCCTTCTGTGAGCTGAAGACAGCATTTCTGGAGACCATGGACAGATGCTTCCTTTATGAAGCCTCTTCCAGCGTGGAGCGCCAGGGGCACCTGTTGGGCTGTGCCCCATTAGAAGCGCATCCTAGTTTCCATTTTTCTGTGTTGAAATGAAGTCCCCCTCTCCTTCCATCCTTGTTTTTCTGCATCCAGAGGATATTTCTCCTCCAAATTTGATAAGTGGTAGGAAGATCTCTGCATTTGGGGCAGCAAGGAAATGCTAAATGCAGAGAGATGGAATCTGTGGGTCCAGAGTTCGTTTCCTGCTGCAGAATTCAACAGTAGCCTTGGCTGAGATGGGAGGCAGGTGATGCAAAGAGCATTGAACTTGGATCCAGGAAGCTGGTGCCAGCTGAACTTAAAACTTCTTGGGTGAATTTAGGGATGATTTTAGGCATGTGGGCCTCTGATTCCTCACCCGTAGAAGTGAGGACTGGCACCAGGTAATGCGTCCAAGGCCCCTTCCCGAACTTGGAACTTGCTGTACTCTAACATCAGGAAGCGGGTCTGGTTGTCAGGTCTCAGGGGTGTGAAGGCTCCTAACTCAACAGATATCAGAATGTCATTCATGTGAGGAGGGGTTCCTTAATCATGAGTCTTTCTTTTCTTTAAGGATTTATAATTTATGGCATCTGTATTCATTGAATCTGGAGCTTGGAAATGTAGGTATAGAGACGTTTCATTTGTAATGTTTGCATGCCTGGAAGGTCAAAACCATCACAATATATGCCCTTGGTTTCTGTGGTTTTGTTTTCTCCTCTTTTAAGTATGCATCTGTCCTTGTTGAGAGTTAAAACACGTAGAAAGTTGCTCAGAGGAATAGAGGAGAGGCAATTGGGTTTGTGGGGCTAACATGCCCTTGTTGGGTCTGTAGTGCTTTGTCCTCTCTTGGGTCATAAGAACCTTTGGCTAGAAATCAGTGGTGACTGTTTCCGGACTCCATGCCAGAGGGGCCTTCAGCTCTTGTGGGAATCCTGTCACTGAGGTGGCTGCTTTACTCTCAAAGGGTTCTACAGAGGTGCCATACCCCGAGGGGCCTCAGTGGTGTCTTTGAGACCTTGGAGCTCTGAGACAATGACAGGATTACCTATGAAGGTGTCTCAAGGGCTGTTGAGCACATTGAGCAAACCACTGGGCCTGCCCCAAGTAGCAAGAAACTGAACTTTGTGAAATAGGCAAAGGCTGACAAATTGATGAGAGAGATGGATGGCCCTGACACTCAATCTGCACTGGGGGATGGTGCCACACAGGGTGGCTTCCTCTGCGGTCACAGTGCTGAGGTTTACCCTTCAGAGGTCATCCTACAAGGTGCAGTTTGGATGTGGCCAGTGGTCGTTCTCCTGCTGGCAGCCGGGTGACTGTGCCTCAGTTGATGGTCCTGCCGGTGCAGCAAACCTTAGGGAAGCCATGCTCGTTGGATCGGAGGTTTGCCACAACTTTAAAGAATATAATTAAGAAGAAATAAGCTGCTACCAATGAGGGGAATAAAGAGGGCTTTGCTGCTGACATCCCAGAGATGAAAGAAGGCTCAGGGCTCCTAAAGGGTATAGTTGGGAAAGGCAGCTATATGAGTAAGGTTGTAATTGGCATGGGTGTGGTGCCACTTGAGTTCCTTAGGTCTGGGAAGTATGACCTGGACTTTAAGTCTCCTGATGATCCCAGCAGGTGCATCTTCCATGACCAGCAGGTGTTCCCGTACAAGTTCTCTGTCAAGGACTGGTAGTGTCTATCAAAAGCCCCTTTGAGCAGGATGACCAGGAAGCTTGGGGGAAGTTCAGTGCTTGTGCGGGTGTCCAGGTAGTAGGGTGATCTAATGACCAACCTGAAGCAAATTGCCGAGACTGGCTGGGGAATCGTGCAGCTCCCTCCTGCTTAGAGGGAAGCAGGCTGGCTCTGTGACCTAGTCTGTTCCAGAGCAGAAGCTGCTGCGGACCAAGGGGAGGGTGTCAGAGTTCCTGCTGCCCTGAAGAGACCGAGGTGCTTTTGTTGCTAACCTGGTGGCAGGGCTTTAAACTAGACTGGTCAAGACACATGTACCTTAACAATCAGAACTGGGCCAAGTACAACCAGTTCATCAGAGTTGAAGGAGGTGGCAGCAAGGCTGGTGTGCCAGCAAGAAGTTCAGGAATTCTAGCCAAGTAAGCTCTGAGCAGGAGAGCTCCTGAGCCCATTCAGTTCTGAGAGCTGTTTCAACCTTAGCTTCAGACAGAGACCAGACTGTCAGAGCCCTCAAGAAGTTAAGTCTCCGTTCCCCCTTCCTGTGCTTTTCTAACTGCTTCATTAGAATTGCTACATCAGAGCCACGCTTGACCATTTGGAAACCGGTTTGGAAGCCCTAACTTTGAAATCTTGTCTAATTTCAAGGTTAAACATTTTAAGCTAGAATAATCATTTTTCTCCCCTGTTCCACAATAGTCCATGGAGCTATTTATGGTGCTGTCCCTAAGGTTGTAGCCAGGCAAGACCTCCAGATTCAGTAGACAAAACAAGAAAACATTCAGTTATTTTAAAAAACCCAAAAAACAAGAATCACAGAGGCCCAGAACAACACATCTGGTTTTACTTATTTAAAAATAGCTGCAAAGAGTTTTTGACTTCTTGGTCTTGTATCTTGCAAAGGCTCTAATGGGCACTGACTAGTTTTAGGGCGTCATAGATCGCACCGAAGGGGGAGTCCCTCTGAGTGTCCATGCCTCTGCTCGTAGTCTGGCTTCTAAGCCAGTGGTCAGAGGACACTTGGCTCATCTGAGGCTTTTTGGCAAAGTGTTACAGAGGGGAGAGGAGGGGTCAGCATCCTGATTCCTCCAGCCATAATGGGGGTATCCTGTCCAGCACTGGCCTCCCAGCTGGCGGAGGTGATGTTATTTTCTACCATCCATCAGTGAAAGGGTGTTCAGAGAGAATCGTGGGTTTGCACTGCCACTAAAAATTCCTTTACTGGAAAATGATCAATACTTACAGGAACCATATTTCATAATAAAGTACACTATTTCATTTTAAAGTTAATGGCCCAAACTAGGTTGGGGCAATCCTGATGCTCAGCCTTCCAAATCCAATTTAAGATTTTTCTTTTCAATGTTGCTTTATTGTTCAAACAACAATAAAGATTAAAAGAAAAATACCTTTTTCGTTCTTCTGCCCTAACACCTCACCTATCTTCATTAAAATTATTATCTTTTAAATCCTAATGCAGATACAATTCTATTTCCTGTTTTTTTTCTTAGAGTAAACATTTTGAAATTTCTTAGTCTTCATAACTATTTGTAATGAGTATTATCAGTGGAAGTGTTATTTACCATATTTCTCACATGATTTAGGGATTTAGGTTTACAAGTTTGTAAGATTATGCTTTTCTAAATAACACTGCAGTATATATCTGCCAACAGTTTCTCCTTTCCTTTGATGATTTTCTTGAGATAAATTTCTTGAGATAAATTTTTGGGTTTTTTAAAACTCCTGGGTCAGAGGGCACAATGTATATGACTGCGGTGCTCTCCAGAGTGGTCGGGCAGTGTCCACCGCCTGCACAGTAGATGAGTGCACAGCTCAGAAATTCACTCCTGATTGTCTGAGTGACAACTACTTGGCCACTTACACAGTATTTTTCAAAACATTTTAGTTATACACCTTTCAGTTGCTTTCTTCTGCTGATCATATAGACAGGCAGATTTTTTGAGAAGCCTTTTGACCATTAGAATAACAATGAAACCAAACATTTTTGTTATGTGTTTATAGTTTACAAAATGCTTTCAGATCCAGCATATCAGTTAATCCTCTTAATACTTGGTGAGGCAGTTGGAATATGGATTATTATTTTCTCCATTTTCAGACAGTGAAAATGGGATGTACAGGCTTACAGGTCAAGCAGATGGTGATGAGTCTACAAGCTAATGTGTCCTGGAGAGATGTCCTGACCTCCCCCTGCTCTCTCCCTCTGTCTCTGTGCCTAGGACTTTGGCAGCCCACGGTCCGTCACCTCCCGGTGTGACTTGGAGGCAAACCTAGTCAGAAATGGCTGTGGAGGCGAGTTTGAGAGCCCGGCCAGCAGCACCCGGGTCCTGAGGAGCCTGCCTCTCAGCAGCAAGGGCTCCGGTGCTGTGGGCTCCGATGTCATTCAGATGACTCCGCAGGAGATCGCCATGAACCTGCGGCCCGGTGAGTGCCCTCCGGACGGGATGTGGTACTGATGGGACAGGGGCTGGTACAGGCTGAGGGCGAAGCTGGGAGAGGAGATGGCAAGGCGTGGCCAAGAACCTCAGGCAGCAAAGGGCAAGGCCTCTGTGGATGGATGGAATATCTTTCCTATATTTTTAATTGTGGTAAAATACATGTAGCATAAAATGTACTATTGTAACCATTTTTAAGTATAGAGTTCAGTGGCATTAAGTGCATTCACGGTGCTGTGTAACCATCACCACCATCCATTTCCAGAACTCTTCCATTATCCCAAACTGAAACTCTGTCCCCATTAAACATGAACTGTCAGTTTCCCTCTTCCCCCAGCCCTTGGCAGCCACCCTTCTACTCTACTCTCTGTCTCTATGAGTTGGGCTACCCTAGATACCTTGTATAAGTGGACTCATGCACTATTTGTCTTTTTGTGGCTCTTTGTCTCACTTAGCATAATGTCCTCAAGGTTCATCCCTGTTGTAGCAGGTCAGCATTTTTCCTCTGTAAGGCTGAATAATACTCCACTGTGTGTACACACCACGTTTTGTTTATCCATTCGTCCATGGATGGACACTTGCCTTTTTGTGAATAACGTTCATAAAAAAGATTTGAAATACCTTTTGGCTATTGTGAATAGGTTATTGTTTTTTATGGGAAAATGCTGGTAGGTTTATTTCCTAGTTAATGCAAGTTTCTCAGGGAAAGTGCTAAAAAAAAAATTGCTAAAAAAAAATTATTTTTTCCTGTCAGCAAATTCCATTCGAGTCAATGGCATTCTGAAGGGACAAACTTTTAAGTAGAGATATTTTTATTTTATGACCTGAGAGCCCCTGCAAACCCTAAAGTTGATTGTGATATAAGGAAACAGAATCTGCATACCTACTGTGTGCTATACCTGATCTACTGTAAGGTAGCTAAGATCATTTTATACACGGGGAGTGACCTGCTCAAGGTCTGCCAGTTAGAAGTGATGAATCCGATTCAATCCCAGGTCTTTGTGACTGCAAAACTCATGGCTTTTCTTAGTTCACCACTTTTATTCTCTAACATTCTATATATTAGACTCCTTGCAATGTCAGAGGTTGGCTGTTCATGTGGCTAAGTTAGAAAGTATTGCATTGTTGAGAGAAGGCAGCTTTCCCCAATTCTGATGCTTCTTAGCCTTTTCTTCTCTCCCATTGTCTAGGACACATTGGCAGTAACTCTCTCTAGGTGGTGTATTTAGACTTGAGGGCAGCTTGGAGCAGTGGAAAGATCCTGGATCTGGTTGACCATCCTTTTTCCAGCTCTGGGCCTGTCCCTGGCTCGGAGGCCCTGGGCAAGTTCTAGATCTAGCCAGATCTAGGTCCAAAGAGACACTCTCTGTCTCAGAAATGGGTCTAGGGGAGTGTGGCCGTCAGAAGCACTCAGCAATGCTCCTTTCCGTTAGAGCTCTCATTGTCACATATTTAAGAAATGTTTTGTTTTGCCTTCTGAATTGTCTTGGAAAAAAGAAACAGAAGAAGGATGTAAGTGGCCCTGCTGGACAGGGAGGCACAAATTACTGGGCTGCCCAGGGATTAGGGCTGGGATTCATTGAAGCTGTTATTTAGTAAGTCATCTCACTGTAGGTGACACCTAGCCTTTTTGATTGGTGAGGTCCCACGTTGCGAGAGAGAAGGGAGAGAGCACGGACTGAGCTGTGTGCGTGGGGAGAGGGAGGTCTGCTGAGCCTTCATGTGGCAGATGCCTGGTGATGTTCTCTGGGGGAGAATAAAACTCACCTCCTCACATGGGCACAGGCTCAGGGCCAGGCTCTGACCGAGAGGGTGGCGTAGGAATTGTAGTACATGATTACGGTATTGGAACACTGTGTAAGGTAGGAATGATTATCAGCTAACATGAGTGATGTATTTTTGTTTTTATGTAGCAACAGCATAACAGGAACTTAAAGAAAGTTGTTAAAAAATCATCCACGTTAACACAATCTTAATCATTTTTACTAGATTCCATCTTTATGCACATGTTCATAATTTTCATATAGTTACTATCGTAATGTATTTGTAATTGTGTACTTTTTTCATTCAATATTTGTGGAAGACAAGGACCAAAGTTCACATTTCCAGAAGAGTTTATAGTTTGAGGGTGATCGTTGAGGGAGGGTTTTCACTTACATTTTTGGAATTCCTCATTTAGAGTTGCGCTCAGAGCCTATGGTATCTCTTCAAGAAATACCCTACATGGTGACAAATCCTTTCTCTTTAGGGTAGGTTAAGTTAGGAAAGAGTTGGAGGCCACCCAAAGCCAGAGATGTCACAGTTTTAATTCCAGATTTTAAAGTCAGAATTAAGATGTGACTCTGAGGCAGAGAATGGTTTGATTTATCAACTGGTTTTTAAAACAGCCCTGAAGAGGAATTAAAGAAGTGACTTGAGTGAAGCCAGCTTCCTTGGGTAAAGTTTTCTTGACATTAAATTTAGGCACAGTACTGATTTATGCATAAAGCTCAGTGTTCGCTCAAAAAAGATCAGTCTTCTTTGGTATATTCACATCTTCCACTAAGCATCATGATACAGTTTCCAGTATCGAAAATAAAACGGAAAACATGATGTGGCGTGGTGTGTGTGATCTTAGGTCCTGTGAAAGGTGTAGTGATGGAGAGCCCATCGCTGGGAGGTCAGAGTGGTGGAGGGGCTGGCTGCCCCGGGAAGGCACACTCAAACTGTGAGGGTGTTTCAGTCTGGAGAGGTGAAGCCTCAGAGGAGAGCTGATGAAAATACGAATTCCTAAAGATCTAGAATCTTGTGAATGTGTTTTTCAAATATACAAACACTTGAAGCCAAAGATGCCTCTTAAAATTTTGAAAATTTTAGTGTTTTTAAAGGGAAGTACAGGTAAACCCCTGATATTTATTTATCTGGGGGAAGGAGAGAGTGGTGTGTTGCAGTTAGCAAAGTTCGTTTTACCAAGTGCATACTTACCTCAAGGTCTTCCCCCACGGACTCTGGGGAAGACTTTCAGGTATGTAGTGATTGGTTTTTCCATTACATGTTTTTAGAAAGGTTTTTGTGTCTCTTCCCTTGCCCTGCTTTCCCATACTTCATAATAGGTACTGAGTGAAATGTAACACTTTACCACCCTAATATCAGACTAATGAAGGACAAGCCTCAGCATAATATGAGAGATGCTTCATGAAGCCAAAGTTATTGTTTCAGGGTAAGCCTGGAAAAAAGAAAGAGAAAAAGAAAAACTTGCTTCTAAGCAGGACTTTTTTTTTTTAATGGAGATAACCATTCACATACCAGAACAGTCACTATTTTAAAGTGTACAATTAAGTGGTTTTAGTACATTTGCAAGGTTGTGCAACCATCATCACTATCTAATTGTGGAACATTTTTGTCACTCAAAAAGAAGCCCTGTACCCATTAATAGTCATCCTTATCTTTTCCCACCTAACGCATTCAGCCCCTGGCAATCACTAATCTATTTCTCTTTCTCTGATTTTGCTTATTCTTGACATTTCATATAAAGCATACACTATGTGGCCTTTTATATCTGGCTTCTTTCACTTAGCAAAATATTTTCAGGATTCACCGGTATTGTAACGTGTGTCAGGACTCCATTCCTTTTTATGGCCAAATGCTATTCCATTGTGAATGTATAGATATACCACATTTTAGTTAGATATTTGGGCTGTTTCCACTTTGGGGCAGTTATGACTAATGCTGCTGTGAACATACACGTACAAGTTTTTGTGTGGACATGTGTTTTCAATAATCTTGAGTATATAGCAAGGAGAAGAATTGCTCGGTCATATGGTAGTTCTATGTTTAACTTCCTGAGGAACTGCCAGACGTTAAGCAGGATTTTGTATAAACACAGGATCATGTTCTTCATTTTGTTCCTAATCCTGGAAACTATGTCAGGATAACGATCTTAAAAAATCCTGAACAGAGGACATAAAATCCTGAAGAAAGTACATAAACTATAGAATAAGGCTTGTTGAAATGGTAAAAAGCTAGAGGTTTTGAAATACTGGGCAATTAGAAAGGGTTACTTAAGTCATTATTTGCCTCAATCCCTTAATCTCTCAAAAAATGACCCTTGATTGGTAGTGTTTTTTTTTTAATTTTAAAGTTTTGTTTTTGAAATAATTTTAGACTCCCAAGAAGTTGCAAAAATAACAGAGTTCATGTTCTCAGCTTTCCCCAATGATAACATGTTACATAACCAGAGTACATTATTAAAACCAGGAAATTGACACTGGTACAACACTGTTAACTGAAGTACAGGCCAGGGGCTGCTTTTCAGTGGTTTTCCTGCCACTGCCTTTCTGTGCTGCTTTTCTCCCCTCTCCTTCCAGGTTCTGTTTGGAGGTACTAGTTACTGACTCAGGTGTTGCTTCTGTCTGCCAGATGTATAGTGTACCCACTTTATTAAAAAAGATGAAGGAAGACTTGGTGAAGAGTGGATGAGAGTTTTACTGTAGACTGAATGTTTATATCCCCCCGAATTCATAAATTGGACTCCTGACCCGTGGTGTGATGGTTTGAGGAAATGGGGCCTCTGAGAGATGATTGGGTTATGAGGGAGGGGAGCCCTCCTGAATGGGATTAGTGCTGTAATTAAAAAGAGACCCCAGAAGGCTCTCTCGCCCCTTCTGCCTGGTGAGGACGCAGCAAGAAGTTAGCAATCTGCAACCCAGAAGAGGGCTTTCCCCAGAACTTGACCACTCTGGCACTCTGATCTTGGACTTCAGGCCTTCATAACTGTGAGGAACACATTTCTATTTATTGGCCCCAGCCCATGGTACTTGTTGTAGTAGCCCTGATGGACTAAGACAAAGTGATTTTCAAGGAAATGAAAGACTGCTAAGGCCCGGATGCTTGGGGGTAGACTCTGTAGAGGCCGACTGTGTCTTTGGCTTGTTCATTCCTTGGTTCCGTTTGTCAAGGGCCAGAATCCTGGTGTGAGGAGTGAGGTGCACTGCAGCACAGCAGCCTTGTCCTAGACCAGCAAGGAAATTCTTTGGTTCTAGGTCTGGATTTGATTCTGGGGTACTAATTACCTTCTGCTGCAGTGAACAGAAGGGCTGGGTGCTAGTCCTGTAAGGTGTGCTCTAGGGCCCTAATTCCTCACTCAGCTGCAGTCCTGTTGTAAAGTAGCTGATTTTAATGTTTCCCTTCTTTTTTCCCATTTCCACATAGAAGGGTAATTCTGGGGAATCAAAAATTGCTTATATTTATTTAGGGACAACAAGAGCCCTTTTCTTTTGAAATACTGCTTTGTTTTAACATTTGAACAAGAATCAGTCTTAGAAAAACCAGAAATTCTTGCTGGAATTTCTACCCTCACTCTCCAGAGATGTCTGCCATCTGATATATGTCCCTAAGGAAAAAGTGAACACTTCACTTTTTATTGAAGGGAGGGCAGAGAGAAGGAAGCTTTAAAAATACGTTCAGGTGGAATGCTAGTTGATATGATTGCGGTGGGGGAGTCTACACTTGGGAACTGAGCAGCAGCAGGAATTCTGTGCAAAATACAGGTGGAGCGGACTGTTTCGGCCACAGAGAAAGTCAGGACATGAGCGAGGCTGCTGCAGGAGTAGCTCCATATTCACAGGAGCGAGGTGATCAGCTTTTCTTTTGGGTGGCTTCGTCCCATTTCTCTCATCTTGCTGCTGGTCCCCAGGCAGGGATTGTGTGGAATGGCCCCAGAAAGAAGGGGTGAAGCCACAGCGGGAGAAGAGCCTCTAGGGGTCTTATGTGGAGAGGGGGCTTGTGAACGGGGCTGGTGTCCCCAGAAAGGCTAAGCACCTCCTGTACTTATGGGTGCTGCAGGACCACATGGCCGGATGTGTTATCAGAATGTGTCTCAGTGTGTGTGGCTCTGGAAGTGTAGCCAAAGAGGGGAACTGTTCCCAGCCCTTCTCTCAGCAGCGACGGCTCTTCACGGGCAGCCTCGGCCTCACCTTCTGTCGGCTCACCTTGGAGGCCTTCCTCCCTCGCTGGGGAGTTGGTGCACCACAGCTTAGCGCCCACGCTGAGAGTTGGCCCAGAAATTCCCATCCCTCCAAGATCTGCTGACACAACATTCCATTATTGCCAAGGCCTGTTGGGGAGTTGGTAGCACTTACAGTCAGGCATGCGTGAGATAGCAGTAAACCCTGGTTCTGAACACTCATGGTGTTTCCCTTTCTTACACCCCTCACTGTCTGGAAAACTGGGAGAAAGATTTCTTCTAACGTTTGTGGCGTCTCTGAAGGGGTAAGTGTTAGTGACCCATTTCTCAGACTTTGATGCGAAGAGACTCCTCACTTCAAAGTAGCTGCCCTTTTAGCATTCAAAGAGATCTGTATGTTATATCAGGTTTGTTTCTCTATCTTCATGTCTTCAAAATTTTAGTTAAATTTAATGCCCAAGACTAATCCTTCACATTCAAGTTTCTGACAGAATTTTTTTGTGTTTCTTTTTATCCCCACAAGAAATTGCATTAATAATTGACTTTTGGGGGAACTGAGGCAGACGCTCTCCTTGAATACAAGCATTTGTATGGTGCTTACATACATTGTCTCCTTTGATCCCGCCAGTAACTAACACCCTCCTGCTTCACTGATCCAGAAATTGAGCAGCAAGTTAGGAGCCTCAGGTCCCCGAGTCCTTGGTGACAAGGTCTGGATTCTATCCCAACTCCTGCTCTTCACACCTGCTGTCCACTTCTCTCCCCTAGGTGCTCCCTGAATCCAAACCAGTTCCCAGTTGGCTGGTCCCAAAATGCTCGTCTGTTAATTATTCACAATCCATAAAAAGGTGGACATGGATTCAGGGTAAAAGAAGGTGTAGCCGGGAATGTGGGGGGAGGAGCCCAGGTGACAGAAAATGCAGAAGCCCCTGCAAAGAGCTCGTGGGACTGGGCAGAGGGACAGTTGCAGGCACTGCCCGTTTGAGGCCTGGGGTCTGTCCGTGCAGAGGCGAAGGAGGCTCTCCCCTCCCCCAGGTTCTCCGTCCTGCTTCTCCCCCACCGTCATGTGGCATCCAAGGCCGGGAGGGGCCCTGGGCAGGGACCTGCTCTGTCTCCCTGATGGGAACCAGAGACAGACATTGCAGCAGTCCAGGCTTCATTCTGGAAGAGATTTTGAGCATTTCTCTGTTTGAGTCATACTCTGACGGTTTTTAAAAATAGGCTCATACCAACAGGCCGCCCAAATGACATCAATCTTGAGGTGCTAGCACAATATATGCAAAGACAGGTCAGGGCGAGCAGGCCCGGTGCTGTCACTGAGGCAACCAATAGTAATTCTACTAATTGTGCTTCAAGTGTGCAGGCCTTTGCTTCTCACAAAACACTTTGCTCCCACGTGAGTGCTTCAAGGCGTTAATCAGTGCTGTGTTGTTATCTCCATTTTTCTGTGTAAGGAAATGGGGGCTTGGGTGTCACCCCTAGTCGGGGGACAGCTGGAATCAGAACTCAGTTCGGGTCATTTGGCTCTCTGTGGCCTGGTTCCTGCTGTGTGCCTCAGCTAGGGTGGGAGGGGGAGAGGGAGCGCGAAGGATGGGGCCCCCTCTCCTGCAAGTTGGGGCTTCAGCTGGCTGGTCCTCAGCTTGAGGAGAGGGGGTGGTTTCTCAGAAGCGTGATGCTGGCACACCAGGCCCGGACCCCCGGGCCACCTTCACCAGTGCACCTCTGGACACCAAGGTTCCTTGGTGCACTGTCTACCAAGAGGAGTCTCTTTTGCCAAGAAAACAGAACACCACTGAGGAGACTAGTTGTGAAAGAGTTTCCATAAAAATGCTGAGCCAGGTGTTTGGAGGGAGAACCTAGAGCTTCATCCTTAGCACCCGTGCCCCTGTAGTCATTCTGCTTCCAGGAAAAAGGTTTCTGAGAGGCATGCTGTCACTAAATAAAAGTAAAAGATAGGCCAATGTTGAAAGCAAAGTCTGTGCCTTCAACCACCAGCAGTTTGGTTGACCTGTAACGCGCACGGCCTCTCTGTTGGCACAGGCGACAAGACTGCCTTCCAGCTGCAGGTCCGACAGGTGGAAGATTACCCCGTGGACTTGTACTACCTGATGGACCTCTCCCTGTCCATGAAGGATGACCTGGACAATATCCGGAACCTGGGCACCAAGCTCGCCGAGGAGATGAGGAAGCTCACCAGCAACTTCCGGCTGGGGTTTGGGTCTTTTGTAGACAAAAACATCTCTCCTTTCTCCTACACAGCACCGAGGTACCAGACCAATCCGTGCATTGGGTAAGTGACCAGCTGTCCTTCCGTTGGGTATTTAAGGGTGGTAGAATTGAGTAGTAGGAAAACTTAGGCCAAAGAAGGGACCTAGGGAAGGTGCATATAGGACGGGGAACCAGGCTCAGACGTGTGATTTGATTAACTGTGACCCAGTTCTGGCTTCCCTGTGTGTGTGGAGAAATGAACTGTCGCAAGATTATGTAAAGATATGATGATCATAACTCATTTGTTTTCCTTCCTTTCTGATGGCCCCGCCTTCTACATTACTAGATTTTAGAGAATATTGTCAGAACGTGATGGACCCAGGGAGAGGGAGCAGATAGAATAGGGAGACTTTCCCCTTGTGTGGAGTCACTGAGATGCATTAGGATAAGCAAATTTGAATTCAAAGTCTGTTGCTGGTGTTTATGTAAATAACTATATCTTGACAAAATGAAATGAAAACACTGTGTTTTAAAGGTATGTTTTTTTTTTCCAATGTAAGTACTTGAATTAGGAAATATTTGGCAAATTAGTAGAAAACAGGTGCTCCTAACTGCTGCAATAAACAAACCCAGGAGTACATAGTGGCTCAAACTCAGTAGACATTAGTTTCCGATCCAGATGGGTCTCCGGATCAGTGGACATCTCTCCCCCAAGCAGTGACTCGGGGACCCAGGCTCTGTCCCTCCTGGGCTCCACCGTGTTCCCCACATGGCCTTGCAGGTCATCGTCATGCCAGGAGGATGCTCGCCTTACAGGCTAGGACTGAGCGGTCAGTGTATCAGACAGGACTGAGTTCTCACATGGAGCCTGGGAACTAGTTTATCTGTGCCCAGGAGGAAGAGGATCTGGGATTGGTGAATGGGTCTCTGCCATGGTGTATTAGGGTGGGGGGTGGGTGGTCACCTGCTTCACCTACCCTAACACCAGTATGAGGTTGGTTTAAATGTCAGGATGGCGCAGTGTGATCACGTGAGTGGAACTTCCAACTTTTTCTTGCCTCATCTCCACATTCAACTTTAGTTAGGCCTTGGGATATAAGGCCCTAAAATAGTCCCTAGATAAGAAATCGCTAAGACTTAGATTCTTACTAAGTGTCAGGCACCATACTAAGTACTTCATATGGATTGTCTCATCTAAATCCCATAACAATTTTTTGAGGTCTCTAAGGTAGGTGTGAGCTGTATTTTTAAAGATGAGGAAACTGAGGCTTAAAATAAACAACTTACCCAAGATGACACAACTAGGAATTGGTAGACTTGGGGTGAGAATCCAGACAAACTACTTCCGAGTCTGCATTTCCATTAACGGGATGCTTGCTTTGCCCCATCCAAACCACACCACAACACAGATGCTGTACGTGCGTCTGAGTTAAGCCCCATTCCCAAACCAGCTGACCCTCCTGGCCCTGCCCTAGCGTGATGCGCGGCTGTGCTGCAGTGGCCCAGCACCATGACAGTTTACTTCTCTCCTGTATAAAATCTGATGCGGGTCAGGCTGCTTTCTGTGCCGGCTCTCCTCCAAGAGGTGACTTGGACCCAGGCTCCCTCCATCCTCTGCTGTCCTTTTCAATCCTTGGTCTCCTTGGCCACCCCTGAGCCCCTTCTGCAGCCCCTGAGCCTGCCTGACCCCCAGCTCACCTTTGGTACCTCGACAGCTCCCAGCCCTGGGTTGGGCTGGGTGGTTAGGGTGAGGTGGTATTCAAGCTGGGAATACATGTTCTTCTGAATCCTTCCTGATCTTTCTTTACTCTCCCAGAAGCTAATTTAGATCTTCGCTAGGGGTTGGGAGCTGACACAGTGGTGGAAAAAACAGTAAGATAAGAAAAAAATTTAAATATAAATGAGATTCTAAGTTCCTTAACCGTGAAGAGGCACTAGGTGTCAAATTTGCTGGGGTTAGTGTCCTCCTGGCCACAGGTGGCCGCTGACATTATTATTACTTTTGTCCTGTCCCCGAGGCCCTTTCTAGCCCAGTCCCAGGGCCGCAGGCACTGTTGTTGGAGTTTTGCTCCTTAGCAGAGACAACAGCATCTTGACCAAAATTTTTTCAGTTTGTCCAGAATAGCGATTCTATCTGCTTCTGTTCACCTCTGCCCTCTGATGGGGCCCAGACAGGCAGGCTGTGTCTCCACTTCCATTTTTCTGAGGACCATCCATTCACAGTGAGAAGCAAGATTGGAAGCTGGCAGAGGATGAAGGACTGGCTCTGGGCACTCGGCATTTGCTTATTCAAGGTTATTACACACTACTTATTCAGAGCTCCTTTTCTAAGCCTTAGAAGGCAGAACTAGTTGTGGACAGTAAAAGTCTTGGCAGTGAGGCACACTGAAAAACAGGTAAGACAGGAAATCCATGACGAATGGGAGTTTTGCAGGAAACATCAGGTCTAAGTTACACAGATCTCTCTTCTCTAAACTGTGTAACGCTTTGGCGAGTCACTCTGTGGCTCAGTGAACAGGCTGAGATTTACCTCCTGTCCGGACAGCCAGACCTGTGCAGAGTCCTGGGTCTCCTCGCAGATGCACCACTGCTCCTTGGGGAGAACCCTGCAGGGTGGCTGTTCCTGTGCCCAGGCCAGCCTGCATGTGCTTTTTTTTGCCTAAGCTTTAATGGCACTATAAATAAGTTACCAACCTTTAAGAAATAGAAGATTTAACAAAGAATAACCAGGATTTCTAAGCTTTCTCAAAAAACTGGGAGGTCTGGTAAAGCCAGCCTTGTCCCACATGTTGTTTGGCTACCACAGTCCCTAGCACTCCCTCTTGTCTCACAGCTGGCCTGTTTCACTTGTTTACCTTCTGAGTGTGTTAGCAGACGCTGTCTGTGATTCTTGTCCACTGTTTTCCTTCAGTTAATGTGGAGAGGAAGGTCACAGCGTTCGTCTCAAGTTCCAGTGGTACCTTCAGGTAGATGCTTCTCTCCCCTGTGGTGGTGGGAACAGCAGAAGCAGCCCCCAGTAGGTTTGGGGAGATGGGGGAGTCAGGAGAAGGCACTCGACCTGCAGGACATCTCAGAGAAAAGAGAGCTGGTTTTTCACGGGACTTCCCTGAGGTTTGTCCTTTCTTCTCTGCTCCAGATGTTTCTGCCAAAGAATCAGAATCTTAGAGTCACCCCTTCCCACCTTAGAATGCAGCAGAAATGCCAGACATAAGTAGTACCAGCACTGCCATAGTAAGAAAAAAGATATGGAGTAACTTAATCATCAGATTAAGGAGCTGTTCAGTTGCCATTCTGAGTACCAGCAATCGTGTCACTGGGCAGAGTCCCATGATACTCACTAGTAGAGGATTTGAAGGTTAATCCAGAGTGTTACTTCTGGTTCTGAACACGTTTTCTTTTGTTAGAAGTATTGTACAGTGGTTGAAATACATTTCATACGTGTCTCATTTATTTGTGGAATCCAAAAAAGTCAAGCACACAGAAACGGAGAGTAGAGTGGTAGCTGCTAGGGGCTGGGGCATGGGGGAAATTGGGAGACATTGGTCAGAGGGTACAAACTTCTAGTTACAAGAGGAATATGTTCTGGGGATCTGACATATAGCATGGCGACAATAGTTAACATGATACTTGAAATATGTACTTGTATACTTGAAAGTTGTTAAAGAGTAGATATTAAATGTTCTCACTGCACACACACAAATGGAAATACATTATGTAAATACTTTTGCAAGTGAGATGATAGATTTCATCCTTCATCATTTATATTTTTTCTTACCCTTTGTTCATTTCTTCCAAAGGTCACAGTACTCCTTCACCACCTTGAAATGTGTTTCTTTGTTGTAGTTGGGCCTATCTTGTGACTAGTGAGATTTCTGCTGTCTTATAATGGTCTCCCTCTTCTCTGGTGGCTTTGAATATTTTCCTGTGCTATTCATATTCTGTAATGATATGCATGCCAATGTGTCTAGGTTGGACTGACTTTTATTTTCATTGCTTAGCCCTTGGTCTGCTTGTTAAATCTGAGAATACATCTTTATTCTTGAAAATTCTCAGACATTCTCTTCTACTCCTTCTATCCCCTTCATTTTCTTCCTAACACTGCTGGGTATATGGGGGAGCTTCTCATTCTAAACTTCTTGTTTCTTCATTTTCCTCCCATAGTTTCTACCTCTTTCTTTCTATTAGCCACATAGTAGGACATTTCTTCCAGTTTAGCCTTTTGTTCTTCAGTTGTTGAGTCTGTACACTGATGTTTAACTTTTGAATTTCAGTGACCATTTTTTTAAGTGATTCTTTTTCAAGACTTCTGTTTTCATAATTTTTTTTTTTTTCGGAGCCTTCTGACCTCCCCCTGACCCCCCAATAGTATCCTGTTCTGGTCTTTGGTGTCTATTCCTTCCTGTCCTTGAATGTGTTAAATATCCTTGATTTAAAGTACTTCAGGTCATTCTTTTCTATTTGTTGAACTACAGATCTCTCAGTTTGTTAAATTTGCTCACATTCCTTCAGGGTCGTTTGTTTCTCTTGTGGGCTGTCACCTTTCTGCTAGCCTCTTGAGCAGCGGTGGGTTTCCATGGGCCCACCTGCCCCAGATGTGCCTTGCCCTCAGCAGGGTGGTCTTCCATTGGCTGCTGCCAGGATCGCCAGGCCTTGCTGGGATTTCCTGCTTGGTTCTCCTTTGGCATTCCTTCTCCATAAAAGCAGAGAATCCTGACTTGCTCAGGCCTGGAGATAGAATTTTTATGCATGATTCATCTCACTCTTGGCCCAGAGTGGATCTTCCTTGCTTCTTTCCCAGGCCAGTGACTAGAAATTTTCTAGTTTTGATTGTAGTGACAGGGCAGTGCTTTGTGGCGCTCAGCTTTATGCAGAGAGGCCTAGTGCAGTGCTCAGCCTTGCACGGCCTGAGGCTTAGCATCCGCCCCCGTTAGAACCCTGCCCCAGGCCCGCAGGACCTCGCTCAGGCCCTGACACATTGCGAGCTCTTTGGCATGAGCTTCTGCCCCTTCCCACCTAGTCTCTGAGGTCCATTAACTTGTTGAGTGGTTTTCCTCTTCATTTCTGCGACCTGGGATTTCCCTGCTCAGCTTCCAATCTTGGCTACATATTCACATTTTAAAACATTATGTTTTATCCAGCGGTTCTCTAGGTTTAGAATGAGAGGAAGCTCTTTCCATGGCAGGTGGATCCGCAGTATTACCTTGGAGCATTTGGTTGTTTTCTGGATTTGCCCACATCTAGTGTCTCCAAATTGGATTCATTTTTTATATGCACATGTTCCCCAGGCTCTTTATGTATTTTATAAACATATATATTTTATTTACTTTTCTGGTTCATAAACCTAACTTACTAGCTCCCTGTGCATGGCCCAAACCTGGTCCCTTTGATACAGGCATGAGACCCCCAAACACTCAGACCTTCAGGTCATTCAGACAGCTCTTCCAGGGGTTCAATTAGATAACTAGTTTCAGGTGACATTGTATTCCAGTGAGTATGGAGACACTCAACAGGGTCTGTGTGCCAAAGAGGATGATGAGGTGACTGGCTTGGTTATAGTAAACTCTCTGCAATGAGAATTTCTCTCTGGCAAACATCTTCCAGTTCCCGGTTACTTAGTAGTAATTCTCTGCAGTAAAAATGTATCTACATATTGCTGTTTGCAGGAATGAAAGGGAAGAACTAAAAAAAAAAATGCAGAGGTAATTTAGCTGAGCTTCTCACAGCTTTTCTGGTTTTCTCGTTGAAAGGCAATTATTCTGTTTCTCCACACTTTCCTCAACCAGCTTGATCAACTGTGACAATAAACACACACCCGGGAAGTGCTAAATCACGGACCAGAACAACACAGAAGGGTGTGGTTGCTTGGAGGCAGAGAGGGAAGTGAGAGTTTGTGTGTATTTACTTCCTCCTGCGCCCATCCACTTGTCCAGTAACCACAGATGGGACCTTGGCTCAGTCCCTTCCTCCAGCTGGGAATGTAATTTCCATGACCCTTCACTTCATGGCAAAATGAAAAGTTTGGGTGGCCAGAGGTACAGGTCATAGGAGAGTTTGACCTGCCAGGCACAAGGTGCAGCGGAAGATCTGGGAAGGAAGGTGGAGGGAGTCAAAGGAAAGGCAAGTGGGAAGGGCCTGTAGCTGTGGCCCCCTGCCCGGAGGGAACTGTGGCCGCTGTGGAGGACTGTCCAGAGCCGGCTTGCTGTGAGTGACTGGTTGATGGAGCAGGTGCTGTACGTCCCGAAGGAAAATGGAATGGCCTCTCAGAAAGCTGAAGATTGCCTCCACTGGGGAAGAGGGGAGCCTGTCCACACCTGCCCTGGCGCCCACTTCTTGGCAGCAACAAAGCAAGATCCCCCAGAAGTTGCTGGGCCTGTTTCTCCTCCCATGCACACAGCTTGAATTGGGTCATAAAGACTCACCCAAGCCTCTTTCTTAGTGTTTTTCACCTTTTGATCTGAAATCAGAGAGGCTTCCTTCACAGGGCCACAAACCTGCACAGTCTGCTTCTCCAGCCTCTCTGCCCGTCCTTGCCCTTAACCCCTGGCACTGCGGCGCCACTGGTCTTCTCTGCACTGGGTCCTCCGGGGTCCCACCTGCCACCAGGCTCTTGCATGTGCATTTCTCTCTGGCCAGGATGCTCCTTCCCTCTTCCCTTTTACTGAGTGAACCTATTTGTGAAACCATGTAAGGCCCTCTCTTCCTATTTCACTGGCTATAAATCAGGCAGAAAATCTAGCCCTGTAACTGGGATCTAACTTCCTCCAGGAAGGGGGCCACTTGGTATCTCTACTACAGACTGAAGGTGAGATCGCCCAGTATTTCAGGAGAAAGACATGGCATTCACCTACTACTGAGATGTGACACTTCTTCTTTCCAAATTTCCACACAGAATTTTCCATTTGAAGGTAGTTTCTGGGTGACTTTCATTGTGTCTAGGAGAGCATTTACTATTGCCGTATCTATAGATTGGTGAAGAGGCAGAACATTTCATTCCTGTTCCATTTATCATTTGCTTGTGTGGTGGTCTCTGAGTAGGTTGACAAATATATAAATGGAATGTTAGTAAAACTTACTCTTCTGTGTCCCTTGGCACCTGCAGCAGCATAGCTGGTGTGAGAAGCCAGCTTCCTAGAGGACCTCTGTTCACCTTTCCCTCACTCGACATTGCCCACCTTCCTCAGCCAAGAAGAGCCTCCCCACCATGTGTCCTTTGCCATGGTGCCCATAGCATCTGTCCCTGGCATCTTTCAAGGTGCAAGTCAGGTAGCCTGCATGACATCTTCCTCTGACCATGGTCACCACTATTATCTCTAGTTCTTTGCACCATTTGTCCATTCCACTCACTCACAGCCTGGGATGTGCCATCTTGCCTGCAGGTTAAGGCTGGATACTCGGAGAGCAGGGGCTGTGTTATTATTTCTCTTTTTTCTCTCCCCTCTGTGCCATCCCAGGGGCACCTGTAGGTCCTGGGTAAATATTCACTGGTGATGTTCAAAGCGCTCAGTGAACGCACAGAGTACCTAGCTGTTTAAGATTTAGAGACAATGATGGAAAGTGACTCTTCTCTTCTTTCTCTCTAGTTACAAATTATTCCCAAACTGCGTCCCCTCCTTTGGGTTCCGCCATCTACTGTCTCTCACAGACAGAGTTGACAGCTTCAACGAGGAAGTTCGGAAGCAGCGAGTGTCCCGGAACCGTGATGCCCCCGAGGGGGGCTTTGACGCAGTTCTCCAGGCAGCGGTCTGCAAGGTAACTTCCTTTCTGCTCCTGTCCCTGCTCGGGAGCTCAAGGAAGAGAGCATTGGCCTGGGGGTTGGCGTGCCTGCTGGAGATGGCAGATTTTGAGTCACCCCCGCATGTGGCTACGGTCCACTCTTACATCAGAGGGTGAGCTCAGGGGACCTTTGGGAAAATCGACAGCAGTCTGATCAGCTGGAGCTCAAGGATGGACGGGGCTGGTGTGTGTCTCTGTGTCAGGGTGTGGCTGTGTGCAGTGGGAGACTGGCTTTTGCCAGAAGACTGCTGTTCTGTGTTTATGTATTTGGCTCTTTTGCTTCTTTTCAGGGGAAATAAGTAAAGGTCAAGCCATGTGCATAGAAGAAAGCCATATGTAGAACTTTCTGGCCCCATTTGGTAAACTTTAAAGATCGCTCTATTAGGGAGTCCAGTTATAAAAGAAAATTGCACACTATCTTTGGTTACATTTCTGTTTGTTTGTTTTTCTCCAGATTTTCTGTGATATATGAATCCAAAGGGAGGATATAGACTTAAGTCAGAAATTAATCCATGTTTTGAGAGGTTCCAATCTTAGAGAAATATATAAATGGAATGTTGGTAAAACTTACTCTTAAAATAATTTTCTACTGTCAAAACAACCCCATAACAACAACAAAAGATAAAAATAAAAATCACTCTTGAATTTGCTATTCCAGCACATGCTTTAAGTTTTTTATTATTAATTATTTATTAAGATATCGTTGGTAGGCATTTTTTAAAGGTATCATTGATAGACACTCTTGTGAAGGTTTCACATGAAAACCATTGTGGTTACTACATTCACCCATATTATCAAGTCCCCCCCATACCCCATTGCAGTCACTGTCCATCAGTGTAGTAAGATGCCACAGACTCACTATTTGCCTTCTCTGTGCTACACTGTTTTCCCCCTGACCCCACACCATGTGCACCAATCGTAATACCCCTCCATCCCCTTCTCCCTCTCTCCCCACCCAGCGTCCCCCACCCCTCCCCTTTGGTAACCGCTAGTCCTTCTTGGAGTCTGTGAGTCTGCTTCTGTTTTTGTCCTTCAGTTTTGCCTTATTGTTATACTCCACGAATGAGTGAAATGATTTGGTACTTGTCTTTCTTTGCCTTGCTTATTTCACTAGCATAATACCCTCTAGGTCCATCCATGTTGTTGCAAATGGGAGGATTTCTTTTCTTTTTATGGTTGAATAATATTTCATTGTGTATTTGTGCCACATCTTTTTTATTCATCTGTTGATGGACATTTAGGTTGCTTCCATATTTTGGCTATTGCAAACAGTGAAATCATTTTTAACAAATGCCATCCTTCCTGGTTTACCACAGCCTGCCTCATAATTGCCAATTTTGGACCTAGATTATAGCTTACCTTTTGATGAAAGACTATGTAACAATCATACCCTTAAAGAATATTTAAGGACTTAAGCAATACTAAAGTTAATGTATGAGAGGAATGGAAAGCAAGTGATAAAACAGTGTAACCACGTGATCCTATTTTGCAAATAAGAAAGAAAAACTTGAAAAAGATCAGACATAAATAGACTGAAATGTCAACAATAGCTGTCTTTGGTGATAGGATTATGTGTATTTTTTCAAATGTTCTTTGTGTTTATTTTATATTATATTTACTCACATTTCATCAATGACTATGATTTTTAAAAAAATTTACAATGGAACATTTCAAACATATAAAAGTGGAGAGAATAGTGAAATTATTCTCCCCATGTGCCCATTGTCCATCGTTAACAGTTACCAACTCGTAGCCAATCTTGATTCATTTGTATTCCCAATCACTTTATCCCCCACTATGTGAAGCAAATCACAGACATCATTTGTTTCAATGATATTTGGTTTTGTAATGATAATTAGATTTCAACAAGTTAGATTTTCAAAGTTCTTTTTTTTTGGAGTCCTAAGCATTCCTTATTTTGTTTACTGGGTTTTCTGCCTTCTCCTGATTTGCCCAGATGATAGGCCTTTCCACTAAATCCTGCAAATTGAATGTGACAGAGCCAGCAGGACCGAATGTCTCCCGTCAGAGATGAGTCTTAAAAAAGCTGGAGCTGGCGGGGCAGCCCCTCTGCAGCAGCAGACTTCCTCTGACCCCAGGCTTGGAGATGGAGCTGCTAACAGGCCCATCTCACAGCCCACAGGGGGTTCTTTGCTCTGGTTCATTGTAGTCTGGTTTCCTTGGAATAGTCGGTTAGCTATGAATTTGTGGGACTTAGGAGTATGGAATGTTTGCATGACCTACCTTAAATCCTGCCTCTGTGACCCGCATTCTAGTTCTTGGAGAGCTGTTCTGTACAAAAAGAAGGAAACTGTTTCTATTTAGGGCTCTATGTAGGATAAGGGCTTGCTTCTGAAAGTGGAAGTTTTGATGCTGCATTTCCGCAAAGGGGTCACTTTGCTGTAAGGGGCCATTTAACAGCAGGCGTACAGTAGGAGCACTCCTTCCATCAGTGCAGACGTTTTCTCCCCCAATGTGCTGTACCCAGCTGGGTGGGAATGAAGAGACGCCATTGCCCTTCATTTCGCCTTTACCTGGAAACCTGTTCTTGAACCTGTTTATACTTTCTCTTGGTCAGAATAGTCATTTCCCCATGACCACTTTTATTCCTCTCCCAGTACTTTCTGGAAGTTGACTCTGAGGTGTTCATTCTGAAATTGTATAGGTGGAAGTGTGCTGAAAGGTTCACATGGGCCGCTTTCCTATTTTCCCCAAACGGGGAGTGTCCTTGGCCTGGGGAGACAGAGCAAGACAGCCGAGAGCTCTGCTCCCAGCTGTCCGTCACCCCCTGCTGTTCCTCATGGCTCCTAGTCAAAGAGCTTACCTGCAGGTCAGAGCTTGGCTGGGTAGGTCCTGGCCGCACAGCGCAGGGCTCTGTGGGCTGCGGCGCAAGGCTCTGTGGGCTGCTTTCTCCAGTCAGGCAGAAAATAAGATTGGTGAAACCCAGCACTCTCCCCTTGGCCTCAGCTTCTGGAACCCTGGCTTTCATCCTGCACACCCTTCAGACAGATTTTTAGTTCTCATTCTCTGATTTTGCACTGTGTGTTAAAATTTTAAGCTCTTCTCAGAAATAGAGGAATGAGTAAGTCTCAAAAGTAAACAAAGGAAGTTTGTGAGCTGAGTGAAAAAGCTTTGGCGTGGATTGGACCCTTTATTCCTTTGCTGGTGGGAACATCGGAATTGAAAAATGGAGACCAAGCTTCACGCCAGCAAGACTCTGCAGGAATGCAGATTCTGTGAACTTCTGGAAACAAAACAGTGGCTGCCCTCACTCAGCCGTCATCCATGCCCCAGATGGTTTGTGTGCATTCTGTCTGATTCTCACAATGGTCCTTGGGTGTATGGGTGGTGATGGTTCCTGGTTTACAGATGAGGAAACTTGGGGCTTCATTCAAGTTGTTATTAGTAAGGGGTAGAGCCAGGATTTTAACGAGATCTGGCTGAGGCCGAAGCCCAAGTCCTGGGCGCTTTGGGAAATGGTGACAGTGCTGTGGAGTGTGGGCAGGACTCTGTTTAGAGTCATGTGGTTCTGATTGAGGCTCAGCCTTTTCTGCAGTTGACTGGCCCCGTGGAGGCCCGCTGAGCTCTCTGGGTCTCAGAATGCTCCTCTGGGAAAAGCAGGGAGGTGGGACTGCAGGGGGATCTCCACGATGCCCTTCACCTGTCAGCGCAGTGGCCCCTGTGCTCAGAGATCTTGGTTTTACTTTTTTGTCTCACTTGGTGCTTGAGCCCGGGGCCAGGGAGGAGCTGTGACAGATACCAGAAGAGGGTGGGGAAAGCCCAGCCCCTGGAGCCAGATACCACCCTGTGAGGGTCCCACTCTGCTTCCACTCCACGCCCTCCCCTCTCTCGGCCTCCTGCAGAGTTGATTTGGTTTCTTTTGACATGTTGCCTGATTTCTTTTAGACCTCAGGATAATGTGTGGGTTTTTCCAAGCCTGAGTTGAGAAATGTAGGCATTGCCTTTCTTCCCTTGAGGAGGGCAGCCGCCGCTGGGGCCTTCACGGCAGCCAGAGGGCCCGCACGTTCTGTCCTCTTGCTGTCTGGGGTATCTGTCTTGGCACGTGTGAGCTGCTTCTGCTGGCAGATCTCACCATAGATTCTGGGCTTCTTCCACCCCCACCCTGCTTGCTCTCCTGTGGTTCAGTGTCTGGGAAACCCCACGAAAGTAGTGAGTTTGCCTGTGGCCCTGGGAAGCTTTGGGGGCTGTGTGCAGGTATGCCAGCCCCCCACCCACCCAGCGTTCTGGTCACAGGTGGGAAGGGTCCCCTTGGTTTTCTGTTTTGCAGATGGTTGTGGTTTAATTGCACTTTTGAGTCACTCGACTGGTTTGGCCCCTGAGGGGCTGTTTTCTTTATCCTGCCTCCTGCCTGTGGGCTGTGCTTGGCTTCACTGCCTGCTGACAGCTGCTAGTCCTGACAAGAGGGGTGGGGACTGCCTGAATCACAACCCAGAAGTGTCCCAAGTGAGCGTGTCTGTCTCTCTATCCTCCAGCATAAGCCTCTGGCGCTCACCTAGAGGGTGTCCGTGCCCCGTGGTTGCCCTGGCTGCTGAGGCCAGGGAAGAGCCCCCATGGGGGAAGGTCAGGAGGTCCCTGCACGACAAAGCCTGCATTTCTGAACCTGGCCGGGACGTTAGATTTTCATGTCAACTTAGGAGCTCCTGTTGCTTTAAATGGCCATTTGGCGAAAAGGACAAGAGAGAAGGATTTATTCCTGGGCTCTTTTGGCACTTTCTGTCCCACCCTCCACCCTGCCTGTGTATTCCAGCCACAGGGACATGGAGTCAGTTACTCTGACTCATGTGGGGCCCTTTGCACATGTCATTTCCTCTATTTAGAATACTCCTCCCCTGTATTCCTGCTTTTCTTTTCTTTTCTTATTCATAGGCTATTTTTTTAGAGCAGTTTTAGGTTCACAGTAAGATTGAGCACAATGTACTCAGAGTTCCTCTATTTCCCGCACGTGCCCCTGGCGTCCCCCACCATCAACATCCCACCAGCATGGCACGTCTGTTACAATCCATGAGCCAATGCTGACACATCGTTGTCACCCCAAGCCCATTGTTTATATTGGGGTTCACTCTTGGTGTTGTACATTCTGTGGGTCTAGACAAATAAATGTATAATAACATGTATCTGCCATTGTTGTATCACACAGAATTATTTCACTGCCCTGAAAATTCCCTGTGCTTCCCCTCTTCTCACTTTCCTCCCTTCTCACCTGCCTGCTTTCCTTTGGATTTCTGACCTCTGCCTTCTTCTGTCTCAGACCTCTGCTTTCGTGCTGTGTGCTGAGAGGCCTTCCATGACTGGTGCTCCTGCCGAGGCCAGAGTCCCTGAGCACCAGCCCTCGGTCCCATCTATTCTGGTTACCATTTTATTTTATTTCGACCACTCCTTGAGTGATGTGTACCTCCCGTGCAAGACAGTGAGCCCCCTGAAGGCAGCGACCACATCTCTTTTAACAAGACTGTATTTCCTCAGCACCCAGCTCGCTCCCTGGCATCTAACAGGTCCTCCTTAAACATTTGGTGAAGTAACAGATGCTTTGGTCTCAGAGATTCCTTTATACTTCTGAAGTTTAGGACTCCCAGGTCTCCCTGGCTCCCTGCCCTCCCGTTACACTAGGTCACCTCCATGTCATCTACAGTGCTTCCTACATGGCCACTAAGGCAGAACCACAAATACTGTTACTTAGCAAATACCTTCCAGTTCAGTAAGTAGTTGTTGAGTGCCCGAAGGGTCTGGTAAGAAAGAGTCCCCGTCCTCAGGGATTTGATTTGAGCTTGCAGATCCACTAGAAGGTAAAGAAACAACCTGCTTATAAACATTAGAAGGAACATAGGAAGTTAGTGGTGTTTGACTATTGCTGATATTTGACACTTGACTACTGATAGTTTTTTCTACACAAATAGACAGTTCTTAGGGCTAAGCCATATTCATTCCAAATGCTTCTCTTCTTCAGGTCAGATTGGATTCTGCTGTAGAGTCCACATCAGACATAGTCTGCTGCATGTTGCTGGGACTTGGGCTCAAAGTGAATGTTTAAATCCTGACTCACCAGCCAAGATTTCTTTTGCCAAGGAAAGAAATACTACCCTTTTGCCCTTCTTCAGTTTAACCACAGAAAAAAGACTTCAAAAATATGTTTAAAAAGACTTGGAGAATATGGATGGAAGTAAGAGAAACAAACTACTAGTAGGAAGATGTTTATTGTCATAAAGGCTTAAATGTCAGCATGACTGGGAGACTCAGTCACAGTGAGAATCTAACCTTGGTTTTCCTTGTGTGCTATGTGGGACTCCAGACTGGTGCCCAAGCTCAGATCTGCTATGGGGTCTGCTCCAGGTTGGGTGCTGTGAGGGGTGCATAGATAAATAAGCCACAGCTCCCATCCCTGTAGCATCAGTCCTGTGGGAAGACAGGTGCCTGTACAACTGCATAAGGTACCTGCCGCATACACAGACTCTATGGAAGGTCTGGCCCCACAGGACCCAGGGGCTGAATCAGTGTTCTCCTTAAGGGAGCCTTGGTCTCTGCCCTGAGGCTCCAGTGCAGATGATACTGGTCCCCATTGGCAGAATGCTTTGTGAGAGTAGGCTGTCTGCCAGGCACTTCCCAGGGCTTATTTTACTTAACCCTCTGACGGTGGTTTACTGTCCCCTTCTGATGAGAAAGCAGACCTAGAAAGGTTGACTAACTTCTCGAAGGTCTTATAGCTAGAAATGACAGAGCAGAGATGGAACTGTATCCACCCAACTGGGTCCAAAGCCGGAATTCTTAACCTTGACATAAGAGTGCCTGCTGTCTTCTGCGGTCATAGGGTTAGAGGAGTGGGAGGCTCATGCTTCCAAAAAGAGCGCAGTTCTTGTCTGAGGAACCGATGCGGTTTCCCACATGACCCGGTTTGCCAGCAGGAGAGCAGGACAGGACGGTGCATTCCCCGGGGAACACAGCCCATGTTCTTCCTCAGGCGCTTACTCAGGCACTGTGAGTTTCCTGTTTACCAGAAACAGTTATGACCTGGCTCTGCAGTCCTCAGCAGTTCCCGGGGAGACCGGCAGCACGGTGCCAAGGTCAGCGTGCTCACAGAGCCCAGCCCTCCTCAGTGGGCATGCTGACCCGTGCCCTTACCTTCCCAATCTGCAAAATGGAAACTGTCCTCGGACACCTGCCTTCTCTTTAATTATTCAGAGCGTGTCTCAGAACCACTGGTTCTGTTGTTTGACTCTCACAGGTCGGCCTGTGGTGAGACACTTTTTCAGAGAGTGGATCTTTTTCAGCGGTGAGGGAGCACATGGCAGGTGACTCTCCAGTGACAACTGGGGCACAGGGACTGTTGACACCTGGCTGAGGACCCCTTCACTTGGGTGACCGTTCATTTTAATTAGATTACCCTGAGATAGAGAACAATGTAGTTTAAAGCTAGTGCTTCTGTCTCTTCACTGAAACTGCCCCTGGGACTGCATCTTGATTCCAGGCCTCCTGCATGTTGGAACACTGTGTACCAGGGAGCATTGCGCGCATTGTCTCCAAACACGCAAGCCAACCCCCATCCTGGCAGCATTCTCTGAGGTGTTCTAAGGCAGCTGAGTGGGACAGCAGCTTTTCTCAGGGTCCCAGGAATCTGCATTCCTGGTCCTCCCTTGCACTCTCCCCCAGGGACATCCTTGAGGCTGCCCTTCCCACTTGTCACATGCTGCTGTGGTCACGTGGCTAAGCAAGTCACTATGAAGGGGACTTGGGGACCCACAGGCTTTCTGTGGACCAGTGGGAAGAGTCAGCTGTCTCACACATCATGCACTGCAGGCATGCAGGATGCAGTCCCAGCCCTGCTTTCCTCTGTGAGGTCAAACCGCATCCAGGGAGCCACTTCTGCCTCAGGGGCGGTTTAAGACAGACCAGACAGGGAGGGCTCCAGGGAGGGCGCGGTGGTGGGCGAGTGGATGGTGCTGAGTGTGGAAACCACACCTGCGGAGGAGCGGTTAAAGGTTAACCAGGAGGAGAGGCAGCACAGAGGGAAGTGTGTTACTTGACTTCAGACACTCTTACAGAGGAGGGAGTAGACGCCTCTGTCTGTCCAGGGGATGTACCAGGGTACCTGCAGGGAAGCAGGCTTGAGTTGAAGGAAAGGGAGAATTTTCTAGTAAGGACCTCTGCTCATCAGTGGAGCAGGCTGCCAGATGTGGCAGTGAATGTGCGGGTGGGCTCCCTGTCCACATGGTGGGTACCAGACAGAGAAGCTTTGCACTCGGGAGCCTTCCACCTTGAGGTGCTGCATGTTTCCTCCAATCAGTTTCTCTGCCCAGGAGCCACTATTGCTTTTGTCCTGTAGCAGCCGTCGAGCCTGTCTTCTGTGGTTGTCGGCAGTGCACCCTCTAAGCCATTGTGTTTGGCCACCATGACCATGAATTCTACTGTATGTGCTCATTTGCATGCATGCACTGCTTCTGTGAGCTGATGCCTAGAAAAACTTCCTTGGCTCCTAATGGAGCCACTTTACCGTGTGGATGAAAGTTCCGAGGGACGCAGGGAGAGACTGGAGGTGGCTGGGGGAGGATGGAAGTCTATTCTTTGTCCCTTGAGTGAGTGACTTTTCTCTGTCAGACTTTGCAGCCCCTGAGGGTAACACCTTCCAACCTCAGAAACCAAATTACCCACAGGATGGAGGCTCATGTCCTCAAAGAGAAATGACGTCCCTTACTGTGTAGCGCTTGTTTCCCTCTTCCCCTGTCCACATACTGTCTGGGGCCAGTTGTTAGAGGTAGATAAGCCAGCAAGTCTGTCTGCATTCTCTGGAGGGACCAATTTTTCTTTTTCTTTGTTTCTTTTTAATTTTATTTTGGTATCATTAATCTACAATTACATGAAGGACAATATGTTTACTAGGCTCCGCCAGTCACTGTCCATCAACATAGTAAGATGCTGTAAAGTCACTACTTGTCTTCCCTGTGTTGCACAGCCCTCCCCGTGCCCCCCCCCCACACTATACATGTTAATCGTAATGCCCCCTTTGGGACCAATTTTTCTTTATTTCTCAAAGCCTGGAAGGCCTGGACTTCCCTCCCCATTCCTGCTTCCCCTTGTCGTGTTCTACTGCCTGCTCTCTGCCATTTCTCAGCTGCAGATCCCCTGGACTGACTTTCAGGCCTGGATGCTCAGGTGCCCTGGTCACCATTCCCACAGATGTGTGGCCCCTCTGCCCTCCTCCGTCCTCCTGCAGTTTGTGTCAGACGATCCCAGGGCCCTGCTGCCCCCCTTTCTGCAATTCCCATTTCGCTTTCTCCGACTCAGTGAATGATGGGCGATTTAATTAAGTTTGCACTTAAGTTAGCTCCTTAATTCTTCCCGTATTTATAAGTTTAAAAGATGTCGATTAGATTCCAAAGGATACTAAATAGTTAGTGGAAGTGTGAGTGATGTGACCCAGACATTGTGAGGGAGGGATTGTGGTGCCCACGTCTGGTCGTGTGTATGTGTCTGCTCGTCACTGCTCCCCAGGGCTGAGGATGTGCCAGGTTCAGTGCTTGATTTCTGGGGTGTGGGTGTCTGGCTCCAGCCCTTGTTGGACTGGTTGGTCCCTACAAAACTAGAGGGTTTGCCTCCTGGGAACTGGGTGGAATCAGAGATTCTGGGCCCGGTGATGGCTGCCCTGGACACTCATCGCTCCTGACACGTGTCCAGAGTCGGATGGCTGCTTTTCACATTGCACAGCCACCTGCCTGCATATCTGGCTCTCCAGAGCAGCTGACGTAAACCTGGTTCACAGAACACATCGCTCTGGGGTGGTGGGAGGCAGGCTTGTAGTCAGGAGAAAGGTGAGCCTCGGGCTTTGCTTGCTCACCTGAGAGTTTAGGAAGGGAAGGGCAAGACTTTGCAGAGCATGTGTGACATTGCCCAGAGGCTCTGGCTCAACACAGGCTGTGGGGATGGACTGAAAGACAGAATTGACAGTCTGGGTGCCAGGTTTCTAGCAAAGCATTTGGTGGTCCCGTTGTCAGAAATGGGCAGGTCTAGAGGGGTAGTTGACTGGCATGAAGATAGTGCGGCAGCTCCAGATGAGTTGAGTTCCAGGTGGTGGCAGATGCGTTTGGCTTTTGGGACGGACCCTAGAGTAAAGGTCAGAAGGGAGGTCAAGTGGGGATGTGATTGCGAGTCATCCGAGTAGATGTGAGAACTTGGATAAATCTCCACAAGGAGGGTGCTATCTTTGACTTCAGCCACCGGCTGGGAGGAGGCAGTGGTGAGCGGCTGGAGTGGTAGTGTCCCAGAACCAAGGGCAGGGGGGCTTGAAGGAGGCACAAGTCACAACAGAGAGGCCACGAGAGTAGCGCCTGGTGATTGGTGACACCTGTAGTGGGAGGCTCCCAAACTTGGCTGCACAGTAGACTCATCTGGGGAATTTAAAACCCTGATGGCTAGGCTGCAGGTCAGCGCAGTTAAGTCAGGACACTGGAGCATCAGCATTGTTAAAGCTCCTGGGGACCCTAAAGCTAATCCAGGGCAGGAAATAGTGTGTGTGTGTGTGTGTGTGTGTGTGTGTGTGTGTGTGTGTGTGTGTGTGTGTGTGTGTGTGTTAGTGTTTGAGAGAGACAGATGGGTGTGTGTGTGTGTGTGTGTGTGTGTGTGTGTGTGTGTGTGTGTGTGTGTGTTAGTGTTTGAGAGAGACAGATGGGCAGACAGAGAGCTTCCATCTTAGTCATAGAGGGAGGTCAGGTTGTAAGGAATTGAGGGAAAGGAAATTGAGGCAATAAGTCTGCCAGACTTAAAAAAGGCAAGTGATAAGAGGTTGGTGGAGTAGGTGGGAGGAAAGAAGGGCTATTATTCATGGGTCATAAGCCTATTTGGGGGGAAGGAACCAGAGGAGAGACTGACTGATGGAACAGATCATCCAGCGAGGGTGGAATTTGGGGGTGCAATCCTTTGTGAAGGCCAGGGGTGAAAGGCACCCTGGGCTGTGGAGCAGACACTGGGAGCCCCTGGGGAGAGACTTGAGGCCAGTCCAGACACCTGTGTGTGTTGGTGATGAAAAAGGTAGCCTCCTGAGCCAGGGTGGGCTTTGGGAGTTTGAAGGCTGAAACAGACCTTGTGCTGAATTTGGTGCAGCTTTGCCCAGCAAACAAAGAGAATTTACATGAATCACTGTTGTGGCCAGGTGCCAGATTTCTTGCTTCCAAGTCCAGTGTGTTTCTGTCCCGCCCAACCTCTGACATTTTCATCAGAGGGTTGACCTCTATTACATTTAATGAAATTGGCTTTTAAAAATTTTGCTTTTACTCTGAGACATGAAGAAAACTTAGCTAACTAAATCATTTTTTTCCCTCTTAAAATGGTTCTTTTCTATAAAAGAATACATTTAATCTAAATATAAAAAATGCAGGTAAGCAGAAAGGAGATAAACATTACCTACAACCCTGCATTCCAGAGTTTGGATTGTGTGCTTCTGGATTACAGACTTAAGTCACAGATTGCAGCTCCATGGAAAGACTGTTTGCCACGTAGACAATGAGCTGGGTGCTCCTTCTGTGCCATCTTGTTTAATCCTCTCCGCAGCCCTATTTTATCGGTACTATTATTGTCTCCATCTTACAGCTGAGAAGCTGGGACCGGTAAGGATGAAGTAGTGACTTGCCCAAGGTCACAGGGGCAAAGCTGAGGCAGGTGTGGGGCTGAACCAAGATTTGCCAGATACCTGAGCCCCGTGCCTAATTGTTACGGCTTTCCCGGTGCGTGACTGACATTCAGGCTATTCATGTATCTTACTGCATTTAAGTGACTTTCCAAGCAAACCAAGCCTTCTTTACAACAGCTTTATTGAGCATTAATTAATTGATGGATGATAGCGTATACTTATTACAAGTGTACAGTTGACAAATTTTGACCTATCTCTATATACACCCATTTGACATATATGCTCATAATCAAGATAATGAATACAATGTTCTCTCAGCCAAAAGAGCATTTGTGCTCCTTTGTCATCTCTCCCCCTGTGCCTCCTGCCTGCTTATCCCTGGCAGCCCCTAATGTGCTTGCCGTCACTCTACATCCATTTGCATTTGCACATTAGGTATATACTCTGTTTTGGCCTGGCTTACTCCACTCAGCACAGCTATTTTGAGATTCATCTGTGCTTTTCAGTGTCTGCCTTCATTCCTTTTGTACTGAATAGTATTCTGCTGTATGGATATACCATAGTTTTTCTCCCTCCACCTGCTGATGGATATTTGGGTTGTTTGGGATATTTTGGTAGTTTTTGCCTATTATTACAAATAGAGACATTATAAATGTTTATGTTCAGATCTTTGTATGGATAAATGCTTTTATTTATCATGGGGCAATGCTTAGGAATGGGATGACCGGGTCATGTGGTGTGTGTTGAACTTTTTAAGAAGCTGCCAGACCATTTTCCAAAGCACATGTATCATTTTACATTCCTACCGTCAGTGTATGACAGTTCCATTTCCTCTTCATCTCCTCCAACATTTGCTGTGGCCAGTCGTTTTGATTTTAGCCCTTCTGTTAGGGCTGTGGAAGAATCTCATTGTGGTTTTAATTAATGGAAGGCTCTTTAGACTTTTCGGTCCACAGGGCTTGTGACAGTTGTGGAGTTGCCCACATCAGTAGTAAAAGAAGAGATGTAAAAATTATTTCCAGTCTTAGAGTAGTAATTACCCATCCTTTTTCTCGTCCCTCTTATGTGCTAAGTGGTTTTTAATATACAATGTCTAAACCTAGCATCAGCTCCAAAATAGGATTATCTCCATTTTATGGATGAAGAAACCGAGTTGAGAGGGGGGAAGTGAGTCAGACTCAGGGTCTCACAGAGCAAAGTGAAGATTTGAACGCAGCTCCATCTGGCGCAGAGCTCACGTACCCTGGCCTCATTGCCATATTCCATTTTGTAGTCATTCCTTTTTTTTTTTTAATTCCACTTCCCCACTATTGCTTTCTGCCCCAAACACGGAATACAGAACTTAAGCCTTCAAAGTCAGAAAATTATTTCTAATATAAGTTCTTTGTGGAGTCAGTGCTTATAAAATCTCTAAGCCCCAAAGCCTGGGGGAATGAGTAAGCAAGCCCTGACTCATTCTCTGCACCCCAACCACTGGGCCAGGTTTGCTAACATCACTATGTAACAAGAGTCTACTTCAGAGAAAACAATTGTTAGTGTGCTGCACCACTTTTCAATTATGGAGCTATTTCTGGTCCAGATATAACTGTTCAATTCAACATTTATCTTGGATCCAGCAGTCAGTCATTCATTAGTAGCGAGCCTACTATGTACTTTCATGAATTACCTCACTTACTACACACACACACACACACACACACACACACACACACTCTGAGCCTGTGTACTTTCGTGAATTACCTCACTTACTACACACACAAACACACACACACACACCACCCCTCATTCTGTCTCCCTGTATGATTGGGTAGTGTAGCTTTGTGGTTAAGAGACAGGCCATCTAAATCTGGCTTCTCTGGTCCTTACTAGTCAGTGCCCTTGGGCTAGTTACTTAACATCTCTGAACACCAGATTTCTCATCCACAAGTTGGCAATATATTACCTGCTTCACGAGCGTTGCCCTGAAGATTAAATGGAATGTTAAGTTTTATCATTCCTGTTTTACTAGCCAGAGAAAAGCTTTAAGGTGTTAAGTAATTTGGCCAAAGCTCCAGAGGTAATTAGGGGTGGCAACAAAATTAAAGTGCCCATCTTTAGGCACCCACAGTCCGTGTAGCTCAGTCTCCTTGCTGATCTCCTTCAGGTTCCTATAAGTCCCTTGAGAAGCTGGAGTGGAAGAAAAGGAGACTGAGGAAGTTTAATAACAGAGCCACCATTCAAAGCCTAGTCTTATAATAGTACTTGCTTATTAAAGACAGTTTGAAAAAATGGGTAAAAGAAAACAATATTGCCCATAATATCAATCCCAACCACATTATGGCATATTTTGTTTCAATCTCTCTTACTCTCTTCGAAATAGAAGGTTGTGCTTGTTTCTTACATAGTGTGTAATCACACTGTGGCTATGGGGCTGTTATTTTTCACTTGAGATTAGACATGTCAATACATAATTTCATGCTTCTTATGAAATCATTTCCAATGGCTAGAGAGGAGATACCTCAGTTTACTTAACTATTCCTGATAGTAGGATGTCCACATCTTTCCCTTTTTGTCACTGTTAGTAAGAGTACCGCTGTGCATGTTTCAGAACAGTTCTTGTAGGTAGAGCCCCCTCAAGCAGAATCACTGAGTGAAAAGATACATATTTAAGGTTTTTTTCAAGTCAGTGTTTTGAGGGATAATGTACATAAAGTTCACCCTTTTTAGGTGGAAAGTCTTAAGCCATAATTAAGATGTAGATCATTTCTGTCATCCCAGAGGGTTTCCTAGTGTCTCTTTATTGTCAGCTCTTCCCTTTACTCTCAGCCTTTGACAACCACCCATCTGTATCTGTCCCTGTATTTTTGTCTTTTGCTGAATATCATATAAGTGGAGTTACATTACACTCAGCTGCCTTTTGAGTCAGGATTTTTTTCACTTAATGTAATGCTTTGTAGATTCACCCAAGTTGTGTGGATTAGTAGTTTGTTCCTTTTCTGTCCATTGTGTGGATGAAACATACCTGTTCACCAGTTGATGGGCATTTGGGTTGTTAGTAAGTTTTTGGTGATTATGAATAGCTGCTGTAAATATTTGCATGGAAGTTTTAATTTGAACCTAAGTTTTCATTCCTCTTGGGTAAAAACCAAAGAGTGGGATTACTAGGTTGATGACAAGTGTATACAGTTGACCCTTCAACAATACAGAGGTTTGGGGTGCTGAGCCCCCCATGCAGTTGAAAGTCTGCATATAACTTTTGACTCCCCCAAAACTTAACTATGAATAGCCTTACTGATAATGTAAACAGTTGATTAATGCATACTTTGTATATTGTAACATTATATATAATATTATATAGTATCCTTATAATACAGTAAACTAGAGAAAAGAAAATGTTTTTACAAATTGTCACTAATGTCCAACATTTTTTCCCAATGTATTTATTGAAAAAACTGTGTGTGTTAAGTGGACCTGTGCAGTTCAAACCTACATTGTTCAAGGGTGAGCTGTATGTAACTTTATAAGAATCTGCCCAGCTGTTTTCCAGAGTTGCTGACACATTTTATTCTCTAGCAGTTCTGAGAATCCCAGGGGCTGTACAGCACTTGGTATTGTCTGGGTTGGTCCATTTGCTTTGGAATAGCCGTCCAGTGGCTGTTTCATGTGGTTTAACGTTCATTTCCTCAACTGCTAATGGTGCTGGGGGTCCTTCTGTGTGCTTGTTTCCATCCACATCTCTTCTTTGGTGAAATGTCTGTTCAAGTCTCTACCTTTTAACTTCAGTAGTTTGTTTCCTTATTAGTTGCCCTAGGTGAGTTCTTTAGATACTCTAGGTACACGTCCTTTGTCAGATTTTTATGTTTTGCAAGTATTTTCTTCCAGTCTGTGCCTTGTCATTTCATTTTTTTAATGTTAGCTTTCAAAGAGCAGATGTTTTTAAGTTTGACGAAGCCCAGTTCATCAGTTTTTTATCTTATGAATTATCTAAAAAATATTTGCCTACACCAAGGTCACAAAGATTTCCTCCTATGTCTCCTTCAGAAGTTTTATAGGTTTAGGTCCATAATCCACTTTCAGTTGATTTTTGTGTACAGTGAGATATGGGTTGAGCTTCATTTTTTTATAGGGATTGTTCTAGTACCTTCTGTTGAATTGACCATAGACGTGTGGGTCTGTTCCCACCCTGTGTCGCTGGTTGATGTGTCTGTGCTTTCGCCAATACCACGCTGTCGTGATTACTGTATCTTTATCATAAGCCTTGGCCTGAGATGATGACCCCCCAACTTTGTTGTTCTTTTTCAAAATATTTGGCTCATCTCCATTGTTTGCTTTGCCATATAGATTTTAGAACCAGCTTGTCATTTTCTCAAAAAGGCCTTTCTGGGCTTTTGATTGGGATTGTATCAAATCTGGGGATCCACTTGGAGGAGAAATGACATGATGCTTCCAACAATCTCTCTGTCCATCTATTTAAGTCTGGTTTTCTTTAAGGTTCATAATATACACTGTCAAATTAAAAGTCGGTCTCCTTTATCGTAGGGTGTTTAGCACATTGCTGTGCACTTGTGAGTAAGAGACTCACCTTTTCCTGCAAATGATGCTGCTGGTTTCCATTCTCTTGATTATGCTTTATTTCCTAAGCATCTCATCCCTCCCTTCCACACTCCATGGTTTATAACGTATTGCTTTATTTATTTCAAAGTTTTAAACTCTTTGTTAAAGTGTAGTATACATACAGAAAACTGTATAAGAGTGCATCTCAGTAAATGTTTGCAAGGTGGAAATGCCAGCTCAAGAAACTGAACATTACCAGCAATCCAGAAGCCTCCTTGTGACCCCTTCCGGTTAGTACTCCCCCTGGTCTTGCCACCAAGGGAAACCACATCTCGACTTCTAACCCTACACATTAGTTTTGTCATGGCTTAGAATTTCGTTGCTATAAGGGATCTCCTAAATTGCTTATTCTAGGACCTGAAAATGTGCTGGCCTTCTCATGGTGCTTTTTCTGTGCCTGGACCGCCCACCCATCTCTTGTGCTGAGAAGAACTCATTTCTTCTCTCAGCGTCCTTGAAGATTCTCCATACCCTTCCAGCTCAGCCCTAGTTTCATCTACCCTGGGAAAGCTTTTCCTCCTCCTCCTTTCTGGTTTCCATTGACATTGTATTTACTGTCATTAGCACGTTAATCACAGTGTCCTGGAGTTGGGTTTCCATTGGACTGTGAGCTCTTGGAGGTCTGGAACTAGCTGCTGGCAGACCCAGTGCCTTTCATGGGGCCTGGCACACAGGAGGGGATCAGTAATGGTATGTTGGATGAGTGTTGAGAATCTAGGAAAATGATTCCCTAAAAGGTTAAGGTCCTTGATCACAATAGGCCTCTGAGCTTTCAGTCCTCACTGGCTTCTCTTCAAACCCTTTTCTCCCTCATGTTATTCTGATTTTCTCTGATTTATTTTTATTTCCATGCTGCTTTTGGAGTAAATGAGAAAATACCATAGCTCTTTAAGGCTGTCTTATCCATCATTATAGTGATAAGAAAGAGAGGATGGTACCTTCAACACCTCATGTGCCGGAAGAGCAATAGCATCTTAATTTATAAAGTCTGTGAATGCAGTCTCTTGCTTCAATGTCAAGTGTGCGGACATTGACGTGTGTGGATACTCTCAGCAGTGTTTAAATCTTTTTCATACATCCACTCTGCTACCAACATATTTTAGGAGGCCTTTTTGCTGTTAATGAGAAGGCAACCATATCCCGGTCTTTGTTGCTTTGCATCAGGATCTAACTGCTGCTCATAATAATAACTGGGAGTGTTTGATGTAGTGTTGTAGTTGGGGCCACAGTGGCTAAATATGAAAAACAGTCCTTTTCTTGAAATACAGATTGTTTTCAGTTGTGCCACTGACTGAAGCATGGATACATTTCATATAATGAATTAATAAAGGGAGAAAAGAGCTAATCTGGTTGACCTTAAATACCAACCTCCAAATAGTTGGAGTGGTTTACACCTACCAGCTGAGGTGGCGAGTTTACCAAGTCCCCCAGAGACACAGCCAGTTCTGGGAGAGAGTAGGTGAGGCCGAAGGGCAGTGCCCAGGAGAGATAACTGCCAGGAACAGCCGAAAGGGGCAGGGAAAGTGTGATGGTCTGGAGGGGCCTCCGGGTGCATGGGCCTGTGTGGACCAAGCTGTGGAGATTTGTCTCTGTGCGTGGGCTTCCCCATCCAAGCTGGGTCTCTGAGCTCCAGAGTCCCTTCGCAGGGTTTTTCATGAGTGCTTCTCAGCTGGGCACAAAGGGGAGTGCTTCTGATTCAGACCACGGCCTCTGGAGACAGGCCAGTGTCCTGTCTGATGTCCTGGGGCAGGCTTGGGCAGCAGCCAGAAAGGCTTTGCCCCCATCAGATCTCTGTCCTTAGGAGAAGATCGGCTGGCGACAGGACGCACTGCACCTGCTGGTGTTCACGACAGACGACGTGCCCCACATTGCACTGGATGGAAAACTGGGGGGCCTGGTGCAGCCGCACGATGGCAAGTGCCACCTGAATGAGGCCAGCGAGTACACCGTGTCCAACCAGATGGTGAGGGCCGGGCCCCCGTGCTGCTCCAGGGGCCCTGCCGGTGGTCCGAGTGCCCACCTGCCTTTGAAACCTTCCTCTGATCTCTGCTCACTGACACTCCAGTCCTTTCTTGGGACTGGGTTTCTACAGCATGTTTTCCAAGGGGCTTCCAGAAGTCCTCTTAGAACATTTCTCAGGGATTTCTGTAGCCGGTTCGTCTTTCTGCCACTGTGCAGCTAGCTGGGAGTGTGTAATTGAAGGAAGAGGACCCCAGGAGATGGTAGATCTCAAAGGGGAGAAGTCATATACAGGGGTGGGGGTGGGGACTGTGCTCCGGCAGAAACCAAGGCTGGGAGAGAAGTTACAAAGCAAGACAAGTGAAGACAAAATGTACCGACCTGAGAAATGGGTTCCCAGAGGCATGGAGTTCATCGGTGTCAGGAGTGTGGGATCAAGGACCTTCCGCTCTCAGTGGTCTGTGACCATGACCGTGTCATTTAAATGAATTTATGCAGAATTTCAAACATAATATAATAATAGATAGACCAGTAAAATGAACTCCTGCATACCTATCACACAGACCCAACAACTACCAAACCTTGTCACACTTCCTATGCAATTAAAAAAAAATTACCCTCTTCCTTCCCAAATCCATCATGGTGTCTGGCCAGAGAGAAATTCTGATTTTCTTTGCTGGACAAGTCCATTTTCTCCAGTTTCAAGGCATGGCTAGTGTCCAAGCCTTCCATGTTATCCAAGAATAATGAAGTCTGTAAAAAACAGAACTATGGAACTGGGTAACCAGAGAGCAGATGAAGGCCCCTGTACCTGTCACCAGTGTTTAACGTGTCCAGGACCTTGTTAAACTACCTGTCAGCCTCCTCCCTCCTCCCTGCTAGAGCCCCTCCCCCAGCACAGTCCACCTTTTAGCCCAGAGGTCAGCAGCCTCTTCTGCCCAGTCTGGGCCCCGCGCAGGACTGAGTGGGACCTGTGGGGGGCATTGGCAGCCCCAGGTGTTGGGCACAGGGAAAAGAAAATAGGGCAAAGTAGTAGGGAGGGGAGGTCTCGACAGGAGAGAGGGAGGGTAAGGGTGGGGACGGGAGACGGTAGGATGTGGTGACGGCTTGTCAGGGCCTCCTGCTTTGCCCTACCTGCCGAAAGGAGGGATGTGCGGGATGCCCAGGCAGGTACAAGAAACCTCTCCTCACGCCTCCGTCCTGGCGTGGGCGGGTGGGAGGAGCGTGTCTGGTTTGGTGGGTGCTGGGGGGGTTCCTTCCTAGAGTTTCAAGCTGCCAGTGGGGCTCAGCTATTAAGGGGCATAAAGGGGAAGATGCTTTCTGTGGCAAGGGATGAGCTCCTGAGTACGTGTTGGAGTCAGTTGCTGGTATCTCACCCGTTATGAATGTTAACAGCCTTGACTTTTGCCTTGGCCCTAGGACTACCCATCCCTTGCCTTGCTTGGAGAGAAACTGGCAGAGAATAACATCAATCTCATCTTTGCAGTGACGAAAAACCACTACATGCTTTACAAGGTGTGCCTGGAGGGAATGAGGGAGGCTGGTGGCCTGAGTCTGGGGGCCGTGCTGCCCCCAGGTGGGTGCAGGGTTAGAACATGGGGTGAGGTGGAGGGTGGGGAAGCGGGTGAGGGGTGCCAACAGCCCACTCTGTGTCGGGGGCGAGTCAGAGGAGGGTAGAGTAGAGCGCTGTCTTGATCTAGTAGAAAATAATCACGTGAAAGAAGCTATTAAGCATTCACCTAGCAGTGCCTGCCTTCACAAGGGACTTAAACATATGGAATTTAATTTGATCCTGAGAAAAACTTTGGAAATCGTATGAACTCCTGTTTTTCAGGTAATGAAATGGGTACACACAGGAGTAACTCTAATAAGGAAGGACAATGTAAAATGAAAATGTACAGAAAGAAAACTAAAGCATGTAAGCAGGTCGTCAGTCATGCTAAGATTCCAGAGTTCTATGCCCTGCCCGCAGAGTGGGGGCCTGGGGGCTCGGTCTGGAGCGGGAATTCCCAACGAAAACAATGCTTGCCTGGAGTGAGCAGAGCCGAGCGGTCTGTGAGTGAGGCGGTGCTGTCGAGGCGACCTGTTCCGGGATACCCCCTGGGTCAGCACTATCAACTCCCCTTGTGAATGTGATCTTTCCCATAGTCCCATTTCGGACTAGAAGCAGTGTTCATGTGAGCTGCATGTGAAGCCCAGCTCATCTCTGACAGAGGTTATGAGAGTTCTGTCAGGAATCCCTCCCCAGCCCTAGGACGGCCAGCCCCGGTCCCCTCTCTGTACTGCCCTTAAATATCTACAAAACAACCTCTGTCTGATTGTTTTTCTGTTGCTCTGCCTCAGATTATCACTGATAAAATGCCATTTACATCTTCCTGAGTTAGTTATCTTCTTTCAGTCTGAATCAATTTCAGAAGATATCAAGGGAAGAGAATTGGTTTTTCTTTTTGTGTGGTGGAAGATGCCAGGATAAAATGTATCCGTTTACAAGTAGCATTTTTAGGTAGATCTGTGGCACAGACTGTGCTTCTAGATGCTTAAGAAGAAGAGATCCACCCTGGCTGAAGCCATCCTTGCTCAGAACCAAGGACGTCGTGCTCGGGGAGGAGGCCCATCCATCCAGTCCAAGGCAGGCTGAGGGCAGTGGGTGTTTCTAGATGTTTAATAAGTGACATTCTCAGGGGTTAGTACAAATGAAAGAGGAAAGGCAGCCACTTCAAGGCCAACTGCTGCACTACAGGACTTCACCCAGAGCTACCTAGATGTCCTTGGCGGGGCACCATTCACGTCTCAGCTCCCGGTCAAGAGAGGCTGTATCTGTGACCCTAGGAAATGTTTCCTCTTTCACTGCTGCTAAACAGATTGAGGGCATCCTTGAAGCAAGCCTGGGAATCCCTGTGTAGACGAGGGGCGACAAGGCAACAAAATAAAGAAAGCGTTGACCCGAGAGGATGGTATTCGGGGAGTTGTCATTACCTTGCCAGAGGGGCGGGGTCTCCAAGAAGGAGCATGACCTTTTACTTAGGAACAGAGCCTGTCAGCCCTTTGCACTCAGCCCCTGGGGAGCCCCACCCCACAGCCCGGCAACAGCTCTGCTCCCCTGTGCTGGCCCTTCATGCCTTCCCTGATGGCCTCAACACCAGTTTGTGGTGTGAGAGAGGGGCAGGGCCTGGCGCTGGGGGCCCTTCCTGCCCTAGCGCAGCAGTGTTTGCTTTTTGACAGCATGAAGGGCAAAATGGGCTTATTTCTTTCTTTTTTTTTCCCAAGAATTTTACAGCCCTGATACCTGGAACAACTGTGGAGATTTTACATGGAGACTCCAACAATATTATTCAGCTGATTGTCAATGCATACAGTGTAAGTCACGGGGTCTTCCCCCTCTGCCACCTCCCCCAGCCTGCTCCCGCTGAGGCTCCGGGGGCTGACGTAGACTCAGTGGGCTGCGAACTGGGTAGGGGCCCTTGGCTCTGCCTCTTGAGTTTGGCACCTTCCCCTTTCTGTCGGTTCAGTGGAGACGGCCACCCTGCTTGATGCACCCCTCCCCCTTTGCCATCTTGACGCTGAGCATAAGCCTGAGCCTGGTGAGCAGCAGGTGGCTCGGTCAGACTCCAGTGCCTGGACGCACTTGGGTTCTGACTTCCTGATAACCCGGCCTCATCGGAGCACCACGCTTGGGGGGGTACAGGTGCTCTCCACCCGTTCTGTTCTCTGGGTGATCCTGCCCCTGTGTTCCCTATGGTGAGAAGCAGGAAGCATGCATGCTGACCTCACCTGGCAGTGGGCAGCACAGCAGAAATTCCCTGGCTCGTGGAGCTGTGCGTAGAGCTGCAGACTAAAGTGGGATCAGAGAATCCAAGAAGACTCAACGACAGGTTTTCTGCCTACACACTTAGGACCTGTGGCGGTCGGTCTCCCTTTCAGAGGGAGCCTGAGCAGGCTGTTGAGTCGGGCGGTTGTGGCCCCTCACACTGCCTTGGCCCTGCTGTGCCTGGCGCAGCCGTACAGATGTGGTTCAGGAGTCACTCCCGCATCCAAGCCAACCCTGTGATTCCCAAACCTCTCTCCTTCCTGCCCTCCTTTCCCCCAAGCCCTGACACCCAAGAAGTGCTTGACTCAGACCTACCTTTTCCCAGGTGAGTGGCAGGCCCTTTCCTGTGCTGGGAAGTGTGTCCTGGACCTGGCAAGCCCCACATGGGTGTGGCTGTCAGTGTCCACCCGGCCCTTCACAGGGCCAGGTAATTCCCCAGTTAGAAACCAGAGTGTATCTTCCTATTAAAGCAGAGTTACATGTAAATATAGTTTAAGTAGCTCTATTAGTCCCAAACTTATGTACCATAGGCTTGTGGGCTAACCTGGGAACCATATTTCTGTCATAGTAGCATTAACTGCTATGGGATCACACGTGTTAGAGAAATCATCTTCCTTTCCCAGCTGTGATGATTTACAGGTATTTGGCACTCTGCCTTTGTCCACCTGACTGATGCAGGCGTTCTCACTCACAAAATCCCACTCAGCTACCGCAGGAGCCACAGGTCGCGCCCTGGCCGCTGGGGAGCCCGGTGCTGGGGGTGTGGCCAGTCCTCCCTCAGCCCCTGGAGCCTGGTGTCCTGAAGCTGGTGAGCTGGGCAGCAGAGAGGATTTGTGGCTAGTTTTCTGTCCTGTTGCATTAAGGTCCTCCTCCTTCCACAAGCCTCTGAGTCCTAACTGCTGGAACTTCCTGTCGAAGAGAACCAGAGTCCCCCACCCCCACCCTGTTCTTAGAACTCAAAATCCAGTGAGACGAGGTTTCCTGGTCACCTTTACACTTGAGGTTTTCAGGGTTCCCCAGTGAGAGGCAACGTGAAATACCAACAGGGCATCTGTGAGCACGTGTGTGAGGCAGGGGTCCGGGGCTGCCACTGTCACCCTCTTCCCGAGTGCCACTCCCCACTGGGAGTCTCTGGTCCTCGGGCTCTGGACCCTGAACTCAGGGAGTCAAAGCGAGAGCCAGACCCCCTCCCTGTACCGCGTCCCCATCCCTCTGGGGGCGTCAGGGCTTGAAGACCCCGTGGGTCAGCAGTGGGGCTGCTGCCAGACCTAGTATCGCTTGTGGGGCGACCACAGCCTGCCTCCGACCATGCCAGGGCCTGTAGAGAAGAAAGAGCTGAGGAGCAGCCTCATCCTGGGCTGTGGGTGGGGTGCGGATTTCTCCTGGCTTTCTGGGGCCGAGCCACCTCCCAGCATTCCCATCCTCGGGCAGCTCCTGGGCAGCTGGCTGAGAGGCCTTGGGCTCCCCCTGGAGCATTCCTGCTGAAGGCCCTGGCCCCCCGCTCCTCCTGGCTTTGGTAGAGGAGGGCATGGGGACTCCCAGTTCCGTAGAACTGCTGGGGGAACAGTGTGTCCCAGAAGTGGGACAATGCTCTGCTCAGGCTGTGTCTCACGTGGCCGAGTGGTTCTGCATGTCCATACTTGTGTGTGGGAGGGCCTGCTAAAAACCAGGGAGCGTGAGGCTGTGGGGGCCCCTGACTGGGGTCTCACAAGTGCTCAGTGGCGGCCTTCCTCTGAGCTTTGTTGCCCTGGCCCAGCACAGGGTTCATGATACATAAATTCGTCGTCGTAATGGAAGTCAGGGACCTGGGGGAGCATGCTGTGTGCGGTCAGTGGAGGTCAGGAGCGGGGTGGGGGGCCCTCTCTGCTGCTGAGGGGTTGGGGCAGGGACGAGTGGAGGAGACGGTTCCTTCCTAGATCCTGGGATGAACAACCTGAGCAGCCTGGGGAACCGAGAGCTGTAGCTTGGCCCAGGGGGAGACTGGTTCTTGTGAGGACGTGTTGGGAAATCAGCTATGGACGAACATTGGCAACTCAACTCTGTGAAAATGGGCGATTCCGGAATACTATCAGCAATGTTCAAATTCAGTGGAAACTTCTAAGCCAGCTTTATTGAGGGATCATTAACATAAACTGTACAGATTAAAAGTTTACCATTTGATGTTTTGACATACATTACCACTATCAAAATATCGAACATGTCCATCACCCCAAAGAGGTGGGATCCTTGGCAATTCCCTACTTCCGCTTCGCCCATCAGTGGAAATTTTAAAGAAATGTATTAAATACCAAAATGTGAAATGGTAAGGTATTTGGAGCAAAGTCTCAGTAGTGGAAGCCATGTTGGGGCCCAACACCGATTAGGACTGAGTTCACTGGCTGCCGTCATTTCTGGCAAATGGGAAGGCCCGGGCTGGGCCTCAGCCCGTTGCTTGTTTTCCTGGATTTGAGCTGAGCAGAGGCCTCTGGGGGTATGTGTGTACACTTTGACCTGCAGCAGAGGCTCTGCCTGGCTCTGGCTGGCCTTCTGCGTGCCGTCTCCCTGGCCAGGGACCAAGCACAGTTCTGCCCGGACCGTTTGCTTTTCTGTTTCGCCTCACCATCCCAGTGCTTCATGCCGGATTTCATGTGAGTCATGCAGCACAGGACTAAGTCTGGGTGTTGACGTTTATGTAGCCTAGAGAGCTGGTAAACTGTCTGTGGGGACATTCTGGAAAGATTTCGGTCGGATCCCGTGGAGCAGACGAAGTGGTTGTGGTATTCAGCTTGGCCGAGGAGGGGGCGGGTGGAAGGGGTATGTTTGATGTCTTGTGGAAGCAGATCTGTTGTGTGCGACTTTCATAGTGGGAGATCATCGACTCTGGGCTTTGATCTGTAAGTTTTTTCTTGCTGTGCAAACTTCCTCGCTGTGAGAGACCACCATGTCCTCCCAAGGGAGTGCAGCAGCATGGTGCCCCGCTGTGCAGTGGATGCTGGTGAGAGGCCCTCTTCCAGGGCTCAGAGATGGGGCCCTGGGTGCACACACGCATTGTATCACATTGAGAAAGGGGAGGTAGTGCCTTTTCCGGGTGAGAAAAAACAGAAGGAGCTGGAAACCATTAGAGTTGCATGTGGAGGGTGACATCAGAGGCCACGGTTATGTATTTTTCCTAGCGAAGCACATGTTTCCCTTTTTGATGTTGCCATAAAGTCTGCTTTGACCCATTTGACAGCTGGCCTGACTTATAGCAGTTGCACATGTGACCTAGCCTGACCGTGTATTGAATAGCCTTTATACTTCTAACATTCTTGACCTCGTCTCTTTGTCCTAGGATGAGGACTAATCTGGGGCAAATCTGGTAGGAGTTAATTGACTTTTAGGAGCCACGCATAAGCCTTCATGAGAAGAGCTGCATTGCCTGTGGCCTTGGCCCTCTGCTATGTCTTGTACTCCATCATTGTTCATTCAGTCATTTGCCCAGCAAATGTACACCAATGGCCTAGGCATCAGGCTGCACCTTGGGAATCAACAGTGAACAGAACAGAGGCCTGCCCCCAGAAACTAGGAGTATTACAGGAGAGACCGACCCTTAAACACCAGGACACAGCCTGGCCACCTGCACTTCCCAAGGTCAGAGCCAGTTTCCGAGGAAAGGAGTGAGTGTCGGGCGGGCTAGTTGCAGAGAGTGAGGCAGGGGGATCACAAAGGCCTGGCTCTGTCCTCAGCGACCCTGTATGAGGCCTTTTCTCGGTCTCAGTTTCTGCCTCAATAAATTATCTCCACAGTTCCTACCCGCTAACATCTTAGGAATCTCTGATTCCAGAGACTGTGTGAGGGAGCAGGAATAATACAAACTTCAGATCAGAGCACAGGGCTCTGGGGACTTAGGGCCAAAATAGAACACAGGATTCAATTTCCTTCACAGTTACCAAGTCATTGAGTAGGCGTCCCAGCAGTCTGCAGCCTCCGGTCTCTGTCCACTCACTGCCAGGCGAGAACTGATGCTTCCTCCCAACATCTTGTTTACGAGCCGGAGGGCCCTCGGGTTTCATGCAACTGATCCCAAGTAATGTTTTACATAGCTCCAATCTCCCTAGCCCTGTTATCATATACTATTTTGCTCCACCCTCATACTTGTTCATAATGAAATATTTTTGTAAAAATTTATTTTGTCTTTCAGAAATAATTTTATTTCAATTCCTTGCTCTAGGGCTAAGACCCTTAGCTATGCTGTTAAAACATCAATCTTTCCATCCAGCCTTCATTCAACCAAAGCTTTCAGTTACTTTTAGGGAGGAAGATGTTATGGCCCTTGGAATGTGCAATTCAGTGGGGAAATAGAGTTGTCAGCAGCGAATCCCGTCCAGCAGGAGAATGCTGTGTGTGCAGGGTGGTGCTCTCGCAGCCCTTTGCTGGTTGAGGCTGGCACTTACAAGAGGAAGTGGATTTAAGAGAGTGAGTATTTTTAGACTTGTAGAAGCAGACAATTTGTTGCAAAGGGAGAGACTATTTTTTGCAGAGAGTATTTTCAACAAGCTGTTAATTTGTTGGGAAAACTGCATTTTAACATACTTAAGTTTAATACTACATGCTCAGCATAAAAGAAGAAAAGAAGCCCCACGAGATCAAGAGGCAATTCTGCTGCCATTCTGTTCTGTGCCATTTTCCCTGCAATGCACCTGGGAAGGGAGGTGGGAGCCTGAAGGGCCATCGGTAGATCTTGGGGTCCATGTGTCTCAGTGTTTACATCCTGCTATACTGGGTGTATTCAGTGTATAAAAAATCTTTTTTCTTTTTTTGGTAAGATACGCCACTAAATATAAGCCAGTTCATTTGGCCTCTGTTTCCAAAGTACATCCTCCTTAGATATTTTCAATGGCAATTTTTAAGTTTAACAGACATACAGAAAGTTGCAAACTTTTCCCAAATTAAATATACCTGAGAATTCAGTACCCAGGTCCAACAAAATATCATTAGTGCCCAGAAGCCCCTATTGGTCCCTCTTCTATTACTGTCCCCCAAGGATCATCATTAGTTTTGAATTTCACATGCATAGAATCACACAGTACGTATGCCCTTGTGTCTGGCTTCTTTCAGGCAGTGCTGTGTCAGGAGCTTCACCTGTGTCATGGCACGTAGTCTTATTTCACTCATCCTCATTAATGTGTGGTAGTTGACTGTGAATTTTTTTTAACAAGTCTTTTCTAGTGTTGATTGGCTTTAGTGTAGTTCCCGTTTGTAGCTATTATAGGGGCAGTGTTTCTGTAAACATACTTGGACGTGTCTTCTGATGAGTACGCCCTTCTGCTGGGTATAATGCTGAGTGAGTTGCTAGGTCTAAGGCAGACCTAAGCGTCAGTAGGTGGTGCCTGGTGGGTTTCCAGCAGGGTGTGAGGGCCCCAGCTGCTCCACAGACTTTCCAGACTTGGTATTTTTGGCCTTTTATTTTTTCTATTCTGATGGGTACTTTTGGCTTGATTTTTTTTTTCGTTCACCGTCTTGAGAACATCATCCACACACAGAGAAGATGTTACTCTCTCGGAATGTAGCTCACAAGTCCTGCATGCGGACCTCATCCGATGCAGACCGGGCGTGAGTGTGATAGGGTGGGCTCGCAGAGGAAGTGCCTGCTGAGCTGGTTTTGAAGGATGACAAGCAGCTAGCCAGGGGGAAGAGGAGAGCGACGCGCCATTGAGCAAAGGACCACTTTCTCAGGCACGTGTGAGGGCCCCAAATCTGAAGAGCACATGGCAGGACTCGGGTAGCTGCGTGCCTGAAGGAGGTGATTCTGGAGAGGCAAGCAGGGACAGAGCATTCCCCCTTGAAGCAGATAAAATTATCATATGGCAGGTGGGCCATTATCAACTTCTCTGAGCTCATAGAGGCAGACCCCAGGCCAGCTCTAGCAAGATGGCATGTGGTGAGAAGGAAAGGGGTGAGGGATGGGCAGTGAAGCAAGCCCACTGGCTCTTGCCTTGGCTTGAGACTCCTGAGTGAAGGGAAGCCATGCGGGCGTCACACAAGCTGCATGGCGAGCATTCCAGCTGCAGCCTTTCCTGAGTGGATCTGGGTTCATCTTCTCTCCATTCAGAGCATCCGGTCTAAAGTGGAGCTGTCCGTCTGGGATCAGCCTGAGGACCTTAATCTCTTCTTCACTGCTACCTGCCAGGACGGTGTCTCTTACCCAGGTCAGAGAAAGTGTGAGGGCCTGAAGATCGGGGACACGGTAAGTTCTCACCCCCCTTTATACTTGTTAACACTGGTCTTTCGTCTGATAACTTTGGCTCTTGGGCTTCTGAAAACGTCTGTGACTTATTAGAGTCCTTGAGGAGTTTGTATCCTGTCCTCCAACTCCCCATCCTAGGGGACTTTCCTAAGTCTGTTCTGCTGTGGCTTCAGGGTGCCAGGTGGACTGGTTACAAGGCTCCAGTTAGTAGACAGCCTCCAGTGCAGGGCTGCCCGAGGCTTCCTCAAGCTGACATGGGGCCCTTGGCGTTTTAAGCCATCATTAACCTTCACTTAACAGTAACAATGAAATCTGGTGGGGGAGTGTGGGTGGGCATCCGAAAGCCTGGCTTTCATTCCTTGTCTGTCCAGCTGGCTCTGTGCCTTGGGTAAACTGACCCTCACTTTTTCCTTCTGTAAAATATGAAGGAAGCCACCCACCTCTTCTGATTTGATGAGGTGGGATGGGTAACCCCACAGCAGTGGGCATAGGTGCTTTGTCTGGACCAGGTAGATGTAATTGAATGACGGGGGAGAAAGAGCATGAATGCAGATGTGTACCTGTGCACCGACCCAAGGGGTCTGCAGGAGGGAGCAGGATCCGCGGGCGAGGAGAGCGAAGATGAAGCACGGCACAGAGGCAGGCGGGCTGGTGATGGAGAGCTGCCAGCACGTCCTCCAGCGTCCCTGCTCCCAGAGGCAGGCCCTCGGGTCCATTACTTGCTCTGTTGATGGTTTCATTGTTTAGAAAAATAGAAAGGCAGAGGGAAAGTTCTCTTCCACACTTCCAAGTATCTGGCTGGAAAAGGAAAACTTATGGAGACCTTAAAAATAGATGACCGTATCTTCTGGGCATTAAGCTCTGATGACGGCCAAGGTGGGTATAGGGAGACTTACACCCTGGACTCTAGGCCATCAGCTCAAAAAGACGTAGGTAAAACTGCATGGCTGGCCACACCTCTGCATGGCCTCCTGGGCTTTCCTCATGTTCTGCAATTGGTCCTCCCCCTCCTCCTCTTCCCCAGCTGCCCTTTGCCCACTTTATGATACACAAGCACACATCTCACCTGTTCTAAATCTCACAGGGGTGCCTTGTGCCACCAAAGGGACAATTCACAGGATGGTGTCAGTGCTAAGAAAGTGCAGGACTGCTGACTAAGACATAATCTTTCCCAAGTTTCTTTTGCCTTAAAAAAAAAAGAGCTAAAGAGGGCCTAATCAAGTTGTCAGATGATAAACAAAATAAAAAATGGTTAATTGTAGTATTTAACACAAAAGGTACTCGTAGAATAAGATGACATTGCCATAACAAAATTCCTTCTGTTCTCATCTTCCTATTTATGTAAATAATTTTTTCGGTGGGAGGGTTGCTTTAATCTATGCAAATAAAAAGTAGGACTAGAATTGATGCCGATCCCTGTCTTATTTAGCAATAAGTAACATTATAGGTATATGAACTATTTGGATGAGAAATCTTCATCTCATTAAAAAGGCACTTCCAACAAAATTTTATTTTTAATACTTGTCAAATTTTTTAATATATTTGTTGTTTGGATCAATTGTAATGATTAATCCAGGTGATTTTTTAAAAAAAACACAGAAGCCTGATTGTCACAGGGCTTAAAGAGGCTGTTATAAAAAAATGGAAAGAGGCAGAAATAACCAGAAAAAACTTCATGCAAATGAATTCTATAGATCTATGGGTAGAATGTTTGGTGCAGTGTGTCAAGAAAGCTAAAGAATGATGTATGAAAAGCAGCCAAACAGGGAACACTACTTGGAGAAATAGATGCAGTGGAACAGAAGCAAGAAAGAGGATATATAGTGCACACACAAGACGCCTGGGTTTCAGAAAGGCTCTAGACAATTTCTAGTAACATCCTCATGAATAGACCAGTAGCGTGGGTTGATGACAGCACAGTTAGGCAGATTTGCAGCTGAGTAAACTTGCTTTCTAAGAATGTTGATAACATCAGCCAGAGAGAAGACTTGACTGGGGCTCTAAATGTCTGTTATCTGTTCGTGTTAACTACTGGCTTGAATTGAACTCATGGGAGACCTAACTATCAAATGTGAGAAGGTCCCAGAGCTGGAGAAAACAGATTATCTTATGAAACAGGAACACCAAGATTTAAAAATATTTATCAAAATTGAGCTGGGTTGAACTTCAGCATTTTATTTAAAAAAAAAAATAATGATAATAATAATAAGGGAGAAATGTGGGATTCACGTAAAAATCAAGTATAAAAATCAAACGAATATTCATATTTGACCTGATTGTTTATAGTTCATAATGCGTGATCAAAACCGAAAGTTTCTGTGATATGACTGCCCTTGTACTGTTCACCATGTAAGAACTTACTCACTATGTAAGAACTTGTTCACCATGTAAGAACTTGTTCGTTATGCTTCAGAAGATTGGAGACTGTTGAGAATTAGGCTTGGGGTTGATTAATGAATGTGCATTGAGTTCCCTATACAGAATATATGAGAGATGCCCTCTCAAAAAAAAAAAAGTGCTAGTAAAAAAAAATTGAGCTGGGTTGAAACCATCAGGATTAATATTTTGCATTTAATTCAGAATAATTAATAGGTTTGAGGGAACCTGGTTGGATAGTACAATTGACCCTTAAACAGTGTGGGGGTTAGGGGTAGTGACACCCTGCATAGTTGAAAATGTGTATAACTTTGACTCCCCCAAAACTTATAGCCTACTAATAGTTTACTGTTGACTGGAAGCCTTACCAATAACATAAGCAGTCAATTAACACATATTTGATATGTTATATGTATCATGTATTATATTCTTACAATAAAGTAAGCTAGAGAAAACAAAATGTTACTAAGAAAATCATAAAGTAAATACATTTACTGTACTCTATTTACTGATACTGGAAGTTTACATCATCTGTTTACAAGATGAACTGTATGGCTGTCATCAATATTGTCTTATATGATACAAAACACTGTAGGTATTGTACATACTACTAACACTAGACATCAAAAATGAGAAGATGTGAAAAACTCTTATTCGCAGGTGCTGTATACTTGTTGAAAAACTTGACATATAGGTGGACCCATGCAGTTCAAACCCAGGTTGTTCGAGGGCCCACTGTAGTTTTTGAGAAGACGATCTGGCAGATTTTAATTCTCAAGGCTTAAAATGAATAAACAGTGTTGCTTAAAAAAAAAAAAAGTGATGCCACTTGAGGATGCATTAATGCAAGTATTTTGAAACCCCAGAGAGAATGGCTCTACTCTTGGCATGGATCAGACTGCTTCTGGAGTTCTGTTTTCCATCTTCAGTTGTTTTTTTTTCCAAGGGCAAAGGATAAGCAAGTATCATAAGGAATTTTCTTGAAACCGAGAATGTCAAGAGAACTGGTGTTTGTTGATAATAACACCATAAAGTCAGAATTCCTTTTGGATGCAAGAAACCAAAGCCAATTTATGCTGCCTTAAGCAAAAAGGAAAATCATGAGACTGTTAGAATCCCTCATGGACCCAAGAGGGGAATGTAGTTAGTCTTGGGAAGGACTGGAAACAGACCAGACAGAGGGTTCGCTCTGTGTTTCTCACCTTGTTCCCTGTGAGGAAGATAGTGTTATTCACGTGGACAGAAAAACTGAGGCACAAAGGATTTAATTAAGTGCCCAGGGCTCCACAAGCCAGCAAGTAGCAGAGAGGAAGTTCAAAGCCAGGGCTTATCGGCTCTGCTGCCAGCTCCCTCTGCCACCCTGCCCCTCGTGGGGCCCTGATGCTGAGCCCTGTTTCCCACAGCTCATCTCAAAGCACAGTAGCCAAGAACGGGGGCCTCCACGCCGGGAGCTGTCGCAGCCTGTGTGCTTCCCAGGGCTTTACTGAGTGCCTGTGTGCACCTTACCGCATTGCTCCACACAGCCTGCAGCTCACGTGGGGAAAGGGGTGCTGTGCTCATTGCTGCCAGCCGGGAACCCTGAGATCTGGCAGTGCGACAGCCTGCACAAGCTCACCCACCTACAGGCGCTGCACTGGAGACTCACAGCACAGTCTTCTCACTGCAGACCAGGCCGTCTCACCAGCCATCACCTCCTTATGCAGGGAGGAGTCGAGCTGCCATCTCATGGGATTTATAATGCACCCAACTCTGTGGTAAGGGCTGCACTGCTACTTCCTTTGCTTCTTGCAGCAGGTGTGTACCGTGACATCACTGCCCATTTTATGGGACAAAGACTGAGGCTCCAAGGAGGGCCTGAGAAACTTGCCGGAAGTCCTGCTGGTGTGCAACAAGCACCAGGAGTCAAATCTGAACCTGCTGATACCAAAGGGCACGGTTTTTCCCTTTATACCTCATGTACTCTGGCAGTAAAAGCTTCACAGAAGCCCGAGGGGGTTTCATTGCCACTGACATACCGATGCTCTAGTGCAAGTTTGGCTTCTTTAATAGGATACCTCAGAAAATAGGGACATTGTCTAGAACACAGAAAAAGGTTTTAACAGGCATTTTGTCCACAAAAGCAAAAAATCTCGGGTGTAGCAGATGATTTGTAAAGCACTTGAAACCAAGAGAGAATAATGGTACTTCCCTGACCCTGACCACCCTGACAGCTCCTCATGCCCAAGGCCGGGAGCCTCCCCTGGGACCCACCAGCCATGGCCCAGCTGGAACAGCAGGGAGCCTGAAGCAAGCCTCCAGGGCTGGCTCCTCATTTCCTCTCACCGTTCCAGTGGTGTCTGTCCAAGAGGCCGCAGTCACAGAGCCCCTGTTTCTGCCACACGGGCTGTGGGGTTTTGTTTCCTGTGGATGAAGACAGGCTGGCACAGAGTGGCAGCCACTTGCCTGCCATAGCCAGACGTGATGCTGTTCACCAGGGCCGTGCCAGGCCACCAGAGGCAAGGTCTTGGAGGGCCCTGGCAGCAATGGGGCATAGAACTGGCTACAGAATTTTCAGGGCCCAGTACAAAGTGAAAATGTGGGGGCCTTGTTCAAAATTTAAGAATTTCAAGATGACAACTGCAGGGCGTTACACTAAGCACAGGGTCTTCTGAATGTGGGGCGCTGCACGGCTGCACAGCACATGCCTGGCCTGGTGGGGGGAGTTGTGGGGCTTTCCCTCACCCACTGTTTTGCTGAAGGAGAGATGCATTTCTGTACTTCCCGCTGGCACCAGCCTAACTTTGTTAACCCTGGGCCAGGACAGCAAACTTTCTGTCCCTCACCAGCTGTGTGACCAGCACTGAGTTCCCTGACCCCACCACCTTGTTTTCTCTCTGAACTTTCTCCCAAGAGCTTACAGCTGGGCTTTGGCAACCAGGCGTGCTACTGTGTGTGTGGGGACTCGCCTGCAGAAGGATTAGGGAAAGCAGGCAGGGTGTAGCTGTCCCTGGGTATCTCAGGATCTGGCCTGTGGATGAGGACATGGCCAGTGGCGGGGTGGTAGCTCTGGGACACCTGGGCTCAAGGGGCAGCCAGGCCGGTCTCACTTCTGCAGGGGTGGGGTGCAGGGACAGGAGGGGCTCTGTGGTGCCTTCCAATGAGAGGCTCTGTTTTTGAGACCCTCCCGTGTTCTCTGGGTTAAGAAGTCTGTCCAGGCAAGAAGCAGGAGAAGCTGCAGGGGAAGAGGGACAAGGAATAAAGATAAATATTGTTTAATAAAACCTTGAATGCCTCAAATCCAGTAGGTTCTCTTAGCCGATTTCAGTTTTTCCCTAATTATCCCAATGGCAACACCAGCCAGGGCGAACTGAGTGGGTCCAGCCCTGGGAGCCGGTTTTCTCATGAACTGGCTTTGACAAATCAGTATGCAAGTGGCTGGCCACGCAGCGAGCACTAGCCCAGGACAAAGGGCCCAGTGAGCCCTGTCACGGGCTTCCCACAGCATCTCACTCCAGTCCCCTCCTCCGGGGCTCTGTCCCTCCTGCCCGTGTCCCACATGTTGTGTCACTGAGTTCCTGGTGGGCTTGGCATCTGCGCAGCCCTGGGCTTGGTGGGTTTGCCTGGGGGCTGGGCAGCCCTTTTGAAAGGGTGGATCAGACTGGCAGCTCTGCAGGAGAACCCGAAGCATCTCAATGAGGTTTAAACAATGAGACTGGACAGAAGAGGGGGGCTGCTATCTGCGTGACCTTCCGCTGGAATCTTGGAGTGGGAGAGTGGCAAGTCTCCAGGACCTGGGGAGCCTTCAGTATCAGTTGGAGTCCAGAGTAATCAGGGAATTGAAGCCCCATTCCAGCCACCAGACAGACTCTCTGGATTCTTTCCTGATCCCTTAGGGAAATGGACTCCAAAAGGTGGGCAGCGGAACAGTCTGACTTGTTCCCAAAGGGCTTTTTATGGCACTCCTGTGCCCAGCAGGAGCTGGTACCCGGAGGCTGGAATGGACAGAGTCGTTCTCTGGTCATTGGGCGGTCAGCTGTGTGCCAGGCTCCATGGCACCTGACCGCCAGGATCTCAGTCAGACCAACACTCGGCTGAGGAAGGCTGCCAGGACCTGCTTGGACGCCGGGTCCTCCTCCTCCCCCAGCCACGAGCCTTTCTAAGCCCTGGGTGATCAGCTGCCAGCACTGAGTTGGGCTCCCCTTGCCTCTCACTCACTCCCCGGCCACAGACATATGGGCAAGGCTTGGGAGATCCGTCCTCTCTCTCCACCCCTCGGCATAGGTGAGTGTCCGGGGGGCTGTGCTCACAGATGGGCGCTCCCCACGGTCTTCCGACAAGTCAGTGCCTCTGGCTCCTGGGCCAGGTTATTCCTTTGTGGTTTATTCCATTTCTGACCCATAGATACCTTTGGGGGGCAAGAGCTTTTCATTTAACAAGTCCCAGAAAGTTGTAGCGCTGAGCGGCCACAGCTTCTCTCTGAGCCTCAGGAGGAAGGAGTGTTCCCCTCTGCATTCTTGATGGCCCCCTGTGTGGCTTTCCGTAGGGACAGCACCACCCCTGCCAGTCTGTAGACCCAGGTCATCCCTAACCCAAGGCAGGAAGACTTGGAGGACCTCACCTTGGGGCATCACCATCTAGTGAGACACGGTGAGCTGGGCCGCCTCTCCCTCTGTACCCAGACACGGACGCTGGCTCCTTCTTTACTTTCAGAAGGGGACATGCCACAGAGAGCACAGGCCGTGCCCCCCACCCCTCACCAGCCGTGTGACCAGCACTGAGTTCCCCGACCCCACCCCCCTGTTTCCTCTCTGGTACATGAGGGTGCCTCCTCCTAGAGCACGGCAGTGAGGTGCTCATGCACCTGGTAACTATCACTATTCGTCACTGCTAGGCAGATCTCAGGGCCCAGGTGGGTCCTGCCGTGTTTCCTCACGCTGAGAGCCCACCTATTGTCAGGGCCTGGGCCTTGGTCCTCAGCTTGGTTCTGTCAGTCTGCCTTTGCCTGCTCCCACCACCCTGCACAGATGCGGAGGCTGGGTGTGGGCCAGTCCCAGTTGCCTACTGCCAGCTTGACTCTCCCAGTGTCCTCTGACCCTGGCTCCTGGCCACTGTCCTCAGCTCACCTGCCCAACACCGGCTCCTGTGACGGCCTCTGCGCTTACCCTGGCTCCTGGGTGTCTGCTCTCCAGCCCCTGGGGCCGTGGCTTTGTGGCCAAGCAGGACTCTCTTCAGAGCTGCGTCTGTCCCCCTGCTTGGTCTCACATGCACCTAGGGTGTCCCTAGGGTACCCCTAGATGTCACAGAATCCTGTTAGAACTAGTAAAGATTGCAGAGTGATCGGAATCTGTAGAACATACAGACAAAAATTTTTTTCAGGGGTCTCCAAAAATACACACTATCACCTAAAGAGCATCCACTAAAGCAAACCATTGATGATTTTAAAAAAATCATCCTTATTCCAACCCAAATAATAGAATTAACAGTAGCTAAAAGCAGTTCCTAAAACTGATGCTGAGCTTCAGAATGATCTGAGAAGCCATTTTAGAAATAAAAACATCTGGGCCAGACGAGGGGAGTTGCTGTCTGGCGTGGGCCTAGGCCTCTGTTGCTTGGGGAGTGCTGCCGTTGGGGGGAGAAGCTCATCAGGATGGCGTTTGGTTGGTCGGGACGTGCCAGCTCCCTGTCTGTGGCCTTCCGCAGTGGGGGCGATTCTGGCTGCACGTGGCTCCTTCCTCGGGGAGCCGTGCCCTGCGTCCTGGAGAGTCACACCTGTAGAGTCCTCACATTCCAGCCCGTGGGCAGCTCACGGGTATCTATCCTGCAGTGCCATCTGCCAGCTGGCTCCACCCTGCTGCCTGTTACCAAGGCAACCCATGGAAGCGCAGGAGTTAGAACATTTCTTTACATCGTTTAAAAAGAGAAAGTCTGTCCATGGCATGTTTCATCAGCCATGACTTTTTACGACCTCAGCCATGGGCTGATGGTGAGGACCACCCAGAGGAGAAATTGTGGCGGAAAGAGGCTTCAGGTGCATCTGTGAGGAGATGGGTGTGCTGGAAGGGGGCCTGGGAGGCATCTCATCCCTTCTCCAGCAGGAGAGGAAGCCTTCCTACAAGGGGGCAGGTGTTTGCCAGGTGCACGGCCCCAGGGCCTGAGGTCAGGGAGGACAGCTGGCTGAGTGCCTGGCGCACAGGAAGTGCCCAGACTTTGTTGAATGAATGACTTCCGACATAGAGTGGGAAGAGGATAGGACAGACGTGAGAAGAGAGGGAGAAGGAACTGGGGGCCCTTGAGTGACTGAGTCTTCTTGCCTTTCCGTGGAGCCTGTTCCCTGGGGGTTGTGGGGATTAGTAGAGATAGGGAACGTTAAAGAACCAAGCCCGATGCCGCAGATGTTGGCACTCCTGCATAGTCTGTTTCCGTAAGATGAGGGAACTTGCCGATCTGGGGCACTGCAGGGGCTCCTGTGTGCGTGGAGAGGGCTGGGTTCAGCCGCAGCTCTCTGTGGGGGCCTCAGAGGACTTGTTCCCTGTGCTGGGCCTCCAGGCAATCGGTAGGCCAGTGCAGATAACCCTGCACCCCAAGTCACCACAGCCTTGATGTCCTGTCTCTTCTGTCTGCCCAGGCGTCCTTTGAGGTGTCGGTGGAGGCCCGGAGCTGCCCAGGCAAACAAGCAGAGCACCTGTTCACGCTGCGGCCCGTGGGGTTCCGGGACAGCCTGGAGGTGAGGGTCACCTACAGCTGTAAGTGCGACTGCAGCTCGGGGCTGGAGCCAGGCAGCACCCGATGCAGTGGGAACGGGACCTACGTCTGCGGCCTGTGCGAGTGCAGCCCCGGCTCCCTGGGCACCAGGTGCGAGTGCCAGGAAGGCGAGAGCCGGAGCGGGGACCAGAACCGGTGCCGGGAAGCAGAGGGCAAGCCCCTGTGTAGCGGGCGCGGGGAGTGCAGCTGCAACCAGTGCTCTTGCTTCGAGAGCGAGTTTGGGAAGATCTACGGGCCCTTCTGCGAGTGCGACAACTTCTCCTGTGCCAGGAACAGAGGCGTGCTCTGCTCAGGTGGGTACTCTTGTGCTCTGAGCCAGGCCAGGCCCTGTTAGGACACCCCTGAAAGCATGCCATTTACTAATGACCACAGTCCTGGGAGAAGCCTTGCCTGCCACCAGGCCTGGGCATGGGGACCAGGGTATTGCATGTGACAGCAGAAGGCCCTGCTGTGTGACATGAGAGTTGGAGGGTCTCAGGATTGGAGAGCCTGAGTGGGCCACTCAGGACTTCCCTGCACAGCATTCCTGACAGGTAGATGTTGAGCCTCTTTCTGATTGCCTCCTGGTACGGGGAGCTCACTGGGGCTGGTAGTGGTTATGCCCTTGTTAGACATCGCAGCCATCTTCTATTGCTGCTCTAATAATTACCACGAACTTATTCTAGTATAGTTCTGGAAGTCAGGGTTAATTTGGACCATCTGGTGAGCCAGACAAGGAACTCCTGTCACCCTCACTGGTGCACTTCCAAAACTGTGTGCTCAGCTTAGGTCTGGAATATTCTGAAGAGTAGAAAGAAAGAGAACGCTCATAATTCCATCACTCATACTTTAAGAGGTTAGTCTTTTCTTTTTTTCCAAGTTTGTGTGTCTTGTGGTTCTATACAATTTAGTATATTGCTTTTTTCATGAAATATTACACCCTAAGAAATACCTGAAGCTGAATTACTTTACATCATGGATTAGAACATTTTGACTGTCTTTCTTTGCACCTCAATTAACCTTCTCCACCCCTCCACTTTAAAAGCAACAACTAGTTGAAACAGGAAGCTATCCAAGTCTTCTTGGAGAAGTTTCTGGGATGAGGTCATTGTGTTTGATCATCTGGGAGAACTTAACACCGAGCCCCAGCTCCAGGCGGGACTTGCTTGCCAGTCGGGGCAGGGTTCCTGCCTGTGCGCGGAGCGCCCGCTCTTCCCTCCTGTGTCCCGGACGCTACAGCGTGTTCAGGAGGCAGCTGTGAATGGCTGGGCGAGCAGTTCCAGCCTCCAATTCCTTGGCATCGGTGGTCAGCATGGGGCTCACACCCCAGAATTGTGCCCATTGGTTTTGAGCTCTTGGATTGCTGTTAGATTTGGGGTTTTTGTGGGTCAGAAGTCTATTTCCCAAAAGCCACTCTGGTCTTAAGGGTGCTGACTCGCAGACTCACAAGCAGCTGACTTCAGCGTTCTCTCACGGTCTTCCCCACCCATTCCCCCTACAGCCTGGCCCACAAGGGGACTGTGTGGTTGTGGTCTGTCTTGGTCAGTCTTCAGATGGGCTGAGGCTGAGCCAGGGCCAGAATCGGGGAGTCGGAGTGCTGGGGGGTGCAGGAGGCGGGTTATGTCCTGGAGAAATTTCTTCCATTCTCTCTGTTCTCTAGTCTTTCCATCTGTCAGAGGCTAGGGTCCATGCCCACCCTCAGCTCTCCACCAAGGGAGAGGACTGCGGGGAAAGTACGAGAGATGACAGGCTTGTAATATGTTGTAGTACTTGATAAAAGTTAGTAGTGAAGCAAATCAGCCTAAAGGCTGGAAGCAGTTGAACTACTTCCTTACTGCCTTTGTGACAGCCAGTCACGGGAGCGTGTGTGCGGTCAGGCCTGTCGTGCCCCTCTGGTTTCTAGAGGCACCGTGACTTAGAGAATGGTTCTGTCCATAGGCTACATGTGTGCATGCTAAGGGAGCTTTATGGGGCCTTTGTGAGGGTTCATGTTCTTTAGGGTCTCATAAAGTATTGACCTTTCAGAGTCCCTCTACTAGTAAACATGAGAAGTAGGACATGGTCTGCTTAGTTATTTTTAATGGAATGAAAGATTACTGCTTAAGCTTTGTTGTTCTTCTGTTGGTTTCCGTACCCAGCCAGTGCACTTCCTGGCACTTGAGTTCCTCCGTTACGGTAAACTGTTGGAGGTCAGTCTTAACCCAGATGCTTTCCGAAGTCTCTGTGCTTAAGGTGACTGCACTGGGGTACACTGAATAATTTGCTAATGATCAGCCTATTTCTTGGATTTCATATATTAAGGAAATTTATATTAAATAGATACAGAATTGTGAACTGACCTTTTTGGTTTTGTGAGATCTCTCTCAAAAGTACCTCTAAGTAAGGTCTCAGATATTTTACTTCATCTAATAGGCTATTGGCCAGTTTATCCATATCTATATCCATATAATATCTATCTATAACAGTAATAAAACATAATATATAATAATTATGTGTAATGTATAGTAATAGATGTAACATATAATAATGTCAATAAATTAAGTCCTTTAATATGTAGTGGGCAATTATGGGTCAAGGGGCATCAGCGGTTCTCTCCCAAGCGTAAAAACTGGAGGGAGGGTGACACTAGTGACATCATTACTAGTGGCCAAAGCCAGCATCCAAGCCTAGGTTCTGGGATGGGCTGTGGCTCCCAGAAGGCTTCACAAGGCTCTGGTAAACCTCTCCATTTAGAATTACCTCTGACACTAAGGCCTAGTTCTAGACTTCCTGATTCTTGCCACATGAAACACTTCCCATCGCAACAGTTTTCTGGATATGTTTATAAAAGTACTTCTCACCATGTTTATACTTCTTTCTTCAAAAATGTAATTTTCACACTCAGAATAAGTATCCTGGTAGCCAGTCCTGGGGCTGCGGTCTCAGCCATACTTTCTGTCATTGCATTACAATCTGCATGTTTCATAAATGACTTGTTATAGGACTGTGTTGAATGTGGCTCCATGACAGAGGCCTCAGAAAGTACCTTTTGAATGAACCAAGATTTGATATATTTCCCAAGAAAGGGTCTTTGGCTGGGATTGCCACCGCCGTGTGCCTCAGGTAGGGGAGCCTAGAAAATTCTTCAGGTTTTTTCACATATATTAATCTCTGCTCAGTTTGTTGATGGCTACCCTGTTGCCATTTGCAAATATAAGGATGCAAAAAATATATATTTATCTTCTAGAGAAAGGGCCCCTCTCCACCAAAGGAATATCCTGCATAGCTATTTCCCTTATCTGGTTTTATATAAATCCTAGTTATTCACATGACAGCAAAGGTCAAGAGAGTCATATAGCATTTGTTACAGGATTCTCCAGTAACCACAGTTATAAGGAGTGATACACCCATAATCAGCAAAGATATTTCCACAGAAGACCACTTATTCGTTAAGGACAGTGCATGTTCAAATCTGGATTCTAAACCCCTTTCTCCTTCTGTGATCTTGGACTCTTCGTCACCCACTCTAACAGATTTTCTTTTCTGTCAAATTCCTTAAAGGGTTGTGCACATCAAATAGGACAACGGCTTGTAAAGTCCCCTGGGCTTGCCTCTCTACCAGGGATGTTGAGTAAATGTTACTACCTGCCCTGCCCCCCTTCCTGGAGAAACAGATAAACACCAGAGACATTCATGGCATCAAAACAGGTTGGTTCCAGAAGTTCTCAGCAAGCATCCCACAGCCATGAATTCTCTAAGAATTCCATCAGTATCCGGACATTGCTCAAGTTCACTTGAATGGCAAAAAGTTACCAAAATTTAGGGCTTAGTCATATGACAAAACAATGCATCTTTCAGACCAGCCACATGAATGAGGCGAGCTGGGCTGCCCATCTCTGGAGTCGGCAGCCTCTTGCACCTTGTGGTGGGAGAAAGTTCCCTGAAGAGCCAGGGTGAAATGAGTATCTGATCTTGACCGTGTAGCTACAGATATGGAAACGATGATCTCTAATAGAGAGTCGTTTTGTTTTAGGGAGGGCACATGTCTATCTCATTCTACGAATGCTCATTAAGCATTCCTCATGAGCCATGTGTTGTCCTGGGCAACCAGGGGTTCAGAGCTGGAATTGCTTGCAGTCTTAAATTTCAAAATGTTTGTTGCCCCTAGAATTTTCTACTTCTCGGAAACTTTCTGGGGTTGAGGAATGAGGATTATGTGAACCATGTAAGCATCTACCTTCAACATCCAGACTGACTGAGGTCATGAAAGACAAGAGCATGTTGGTAAAGCCACTTTGAGAACCTGCCTTGTTCCATGCTCTGCGCTGAGCTCCAGGCATGGAGGTTTTTTCCTGCCCTGCCTCACTGCTCACATCCTGTTTCTACAAAGATCTTAAGCAGCAATTCCCCAGTGATTCTCAAAAATGGAGTATTTTAGGCTTTGGCTCTCATTACCCTTCTCTCTACCTGAAAGGGGAAGGTGCAAAGAGGAGCCCCGGGGGTGAGAACTGTGAGCGTGCCTCTGAACTCAGGCCTGATCCTTAAGGGCGTGGGCTGGGCTTGTGAAGGAGATAGTGAAACTTAAAAAACAAAGGAAAATCCTGGGAAGACCATGAGAATGCCAGAGACAAGATCTTAATCACTTATGGATTTGGGGTGGTATTAGCTTTTTTATATTATTAGATTAACATGTTAGAGAGTTTTCCTTTCTTAGTTAAATTGAGAACATGAGAGGGGTAGTGGCTGAAATAGTTATTCTTAAGGCTCCTTTGATCCCTCGTCTTGGGTGTTGAGCCAACACTTTGAGTTTGGTCTTGATTTTGGAAATGGACATAATCGACTTGAGGCCTTTGCTGCTCTGGCAAAAAAAAAGTGCCTCTGGCAGGGCGGGTGGGATTGGATGGAGCCCTGTTTTTCCCTCTGGTGAGTGTCCGTGATTCTCAGAATACTGACCTAAGAACTCCACCCAGATCCAAATGCTCCCTGGTGTCTGGAGGTTGCTCGGAGTAAGTCCAGCCTACTGGGAGTAAGTCCAACTTGCTGGGAGTTGTGCTCGTCACTCCAGGGCACCTTCTGAGCCCTGCCTGTTGCCCTCTGCCCCAGAGGAGGGGCCCTCCTATCACCCCAGCCCACAAGGACCATCCCCAGAAGTCCTGATCAGGTGACCCCACTGTCGCTAAGCTAAAGGAATATAGTTTCCAGGTTGGCATGTTATTTGACATTGCCACGTTGGCCTTTAGCAATGGGCAAATGGAATTGCGCAAGGAGAATCTATTTTTTTGCCCTTTTGACTATATTGAGATCACTTCCTTGGAAACAAATTGAGGCTAATTTGTGAGTATTTTGTACTCATCATGAGCAAACACTACATAGTGGAATTATTTGTGTCCTGTGCTTTTCCTGACCGCGGCACTTGCACATAGTAGGTCAACTGTGTATTAACCACTTTACCCTTTGCTTTTGGGGAAACTGATGCTCAGAGCCTGGACTGAAGCTCCCTGTGGTTCCTGATTATAGATTCAGACCAGGAGAACCTTGCAAATAAGTAATTACCTCATTCTACCTAGTTTTACTTATTTTGATTAGCTCGAGACCCCAAATCTGAATTACCAGTTCAACCGTCCCTGGCACCATCACTCAGGCATTTAGCCCACATTTTCCAAGTCTGACCTAATACGTGCTCTTTATTTCAGTCACAAATTTGGGAAACATTTAGTCTGTTTTCCCAAGCGAGTGCCCCTGGGTTACATAAGGCTGTAGCAGCCTCCACAGTCCAGGCTGAAGGACACACGTGGACCAAGGGCCCAGCTGGGGTGCCCTGCCTGTTATGACTGTTACTTGATGGAAGGTACAGAGTGTTCCTCTTAGTATTCAGTGGGTGTTTGTCTGGCTGTTACTGTGTTGAACCCACTTTCCTTAAATGAACCTTTGTTAGCCTATTCTAATTCATAAAATGCTCCTGACACAATGATCTAATTTAGTTGTTACTCTGACAGGAGGTTGTGGCTGTTACTGATCTGACCCATGTAGACTAGCCTGTGGCTGAGAAGATTGGCAGGTTGGCCACACTCCCCACTGATGGTTGGCCCAAAGCCTTGGCCCAAGAAAAGCCCACCTCCTCTAACCCTTGGGGGTGCACTTCTCTGGGCGGCTGCTTCCTGCCGTCTCGTGGCTTGGCCCGAGTCCTGGCCACCAAGCTTCAGCGTGGCCCACTCTCAGATTGGAGTCTTAGATTTCTAGCCAGCGCTGCCATCTCAGGAAGTAATGTTGAAGTTCGGAGAAGTTTAGGTTAAAGCAGTGTCACCGTATTTGTTTAACAGTGGTCATTTTTTCTGTTCAGATACAGAATGCAACAAACGTGGTTCCGCAGATGAGGGCAGAGCATGAGGGGCTTGTCAGGGCATTGGCTGAGAGAAGCACCAGCAGTTGACCTTGTGAGGGCTGGTCTGCTGAACCTAAGCCGAGGACAGAGGGGCAGCTGGCCCTGAGAACTAGGGGTGCACCATTATTCACGCTTCTGAAGAGCCTTTCGCTGGAGAAATGTAAACAGTACTCAGGAACAGTGGTGGGTGCAAGGCATGTGACTTCTGCTTGACTGGCCATGTGCCACCAGAGGAAAGGGAGTTGTCGATCCTCGTTTCCTCCTATTGCTCTACAGTCTCTGGGTTCCTTGGACAGGGAGAATCACAAGTTCACAAGCATCAACAATACTAATGTTCATTTTCTAATTTCTAGCATTGGCTATCTTCTCCCAGGGCTTCAGATTTGTCCCGATGATGTTCACAGCCTGCAGCAGCCAAGATATTCTGCGCGTCTCCTGTGTGCCTGACCCCCCCTGTAGGCACTGGGCAAACAAAATTACAACACCGTCTTTGATTTTGTGTGGGTTTGCATGCTAATGAGAGGAAGCAAACAGTAAACAAATAAAGCCATGTGATACGTGATCACATATCTACACTCTCCCTCTTAACTAAGGCTGTATTCAGCATTTGGATATGCGCAGGTCCCTTCAGTTAAAAAAAGCGAAAAACAGAGAAACCCTCCACCCCCCATCCCACTTAGCAGCCACCTTCCATCCTCCCGGGTCACAGCCATACCTGTGAAGACATTTGTCTACACTCACTGTCTTCATCCGTCACCTCTCAGTCAGCCCCCACCCCTGTCCAGTTGGACACAGGCCTGTGATTCCACCAAAACCGGTCTCCTGGGTCCCTGGTGGCCTTGTCCTGCTGCATCCGATAGACCCGCTCGGCCCTTGTCTTCTCTGCAGCAGCTGCCTGTGGGCCACGCCCTCTCCACGCCAAGCCACCTTCGTAGCCGCCCTTGCAGGATCCTTCTGCTCTAGCAGCCTGGTCAGTGCTGGGATGACCCAAGGCATGGCCTCACCATCCTCACCCCTGAGCTCTCACCTGGGAACCCCATCGTGCCCACACCTTCTGCTGCCCCTCAGATTGCCCGGGTACTCAGCCTTGCTCCCCGGCCTCTTTTTTGCCTTCTGACTTCACCACTGGGTGTCTTATATGCACCTCAGTCTCAGGATGTCTGAAGCCGATCTCGGGGCTTTGTCCCAGCCATGGTTTTCTTCTGATTTTCCTTATCTCCATTTTCACCCAGCTGTGCAAGCCGGAAAGCCAGGAATCGTTCTTTTTCCCACCTTCTCACCTTCTCCTCAAGTGCCTCCAAGTCTTGTCCACTGACCTTTTACATTTCTTTGAAATTCATCTCACCATGTCTGCTACCACCACCCTAGTCTGTCTGCTCTTCACACCACAAAGTGATTGTTTCAAAACAAAGTATGCTTGTGTTCAGCACCTTTTAGGGGCTGCAAGTATTTGGGCACGGCCAGAACCTGGGGAAGCAGGGGCAGGTGAAGAGACTTGAGAAGTATGCTGGGATGTTGGACAATGAGTAGCCATGTATGTTGTGCACTAAGTCTAAATATGAAAGCTGTGCTTTAGGTGATAGGGAGCCAGTGAAGGTCTTAAAGTAAAGGAGTGTCATCACATAGTTTCCACATTAGGAAATGGTTGAGGCCACGCAGAAACTGCCTTGGGGAAGGAGCAGACCAAAGAATGGAGGCAACCAGGAGAATGGAGCAACACACTCACCCTACATTTTGCTTCAATTTTTATCACTAAACATGACTGGATTATACTAGTGAGGCTGTACATGTAGGGCTAAGAGTATGGGCTTAAGTCAAACAAATGTGGTTCACATCCCCACCCTGGCATCTCCACTGTGTGGAGGGCGCAGGGGGTGCTCTCAGCTTGCTGAGGTGGTAGGAGCTTACTGTCAGGCCACTTGGGGCTGAATCCTGTCCAAGGCTCAGGTCCACACCCCCCATCCTTCCCGCCATCTATCCATGCATCCATACACACCCACACACACTGTCCTGTGTCTATGTCCGGACCCTTGCTACCCATTCTAATATATCTCTCCTTTTCAGATACTTCTCCTCTAGGCTCCCCACTCTGGTCATCCTCACAAATGAACTCATACTATTTTTTGCACCCAAAATGCTTTCTCTCCTCTGCTATTCCAAAACCTATAGCTTAGCCTGGAGCGTGTCCCAGGCTCTCCAGATTTCCCTCTGCTCTGACCTGGAACATAGCATGTCAGGGGTGGAGGAACTGTAACGCTCACCTAGTCTGCTGCCCTGACTTCACAGAGGAGGCCAAGACTGATCTGATGGTCAGTGATTGGGAGAGCCAGCCCTGTGGATGGGTCTAATGCACATTTTTAACTACTACACCCTGGGTCACTTTGAACAATTTATCCTATGTATTTAATTTTTTTTATTAAAGTACCATTGATATACAGCCTTATGAGGTTTCACATGAAAAACAATGTGTTGCTACATTCATCCATATTATTGAGTTCGCCCCCCGCATACCCCATTGCAGTCACTGTCCATCAGTGTAGTAAGATGCCACAGAGTTGCTACTTGTCTTCTCTGTGCTACACTGTCTTCCCCATGATCCCCCCACACCATGTGTACTAATTATAATACCCCTCAATCCCCTTTTCCCTCCCTCCCCACCCCTCCCCTTTGGTAACTGCTAGTCCCTTCTTGGAGTCTGTGAATCTGGTGCTATTTTGTTCCTTCAGTTTTGCTTCGTTGTTATACTCCACAGATGAGGGAAATCACTTGATATTTGTCTTTCTCTGCCTGACTTATTTCACTGAGCATAATACCCTCTAGCTCCATTCATGTTGTTGCAAATGGTAGGATTTGTTTCTTTCTTATGGCTGAATAGTATTCCATTCCTTCTTCTTTATCCATTCATCTACTGATGAACACTTAGGTTGCTTCCATATCTTGGCTATCGTAAATAGTGCTGTGATAAACATAGAGGTGCATATGTCTTTTTGAATCTGAGATCTTGCTTTCTTTGGGTAAATTCCTAGGAGTGGGATTCCCAGGTCAGATGGTATTTCTACTTTAAGTTTTTTGAGGAACCTCCACATTGCTTTCTGCAATGATTGAACTAGTTTACATTCCCAACAGCAGTGTAGGAAGGTTCCCCTTTCTCCGCATCCTCACCAGCACTTGTTGTTCCTAGTCTTTTCGATGCTGGCCATCCTAACTAGTGTGAGGTTTTAATTTGCATTTCCCTGATGATTAGTGATGTGGAGCATCTTCTCATGTGCCTGTTGGGCATCTGAATTTCTTTGGAGAAGTGTCTGTTCATATCTTCTGCCCATTTTTTAATAGGGTTACTTGCTTTGTGGTTGTTGAGGCATGTGAGTTCTTTATATATTTTGGATGTTAACCCCTTATCGGATATGTCATTAACAAATATATTCTCCCATACTGTAGGATGCCTTATTGTTCTGCTGATGGTGTCTTTTGCTGTACAGAAGAGAAGCTTTTTAGCTTGATATAGTCCACAATTAGCTTGATATTGTTCATTTTTGCTTTTGTTTCCCTTGCTCGAGATGTCAAAATGACATCTACTTGTGTGATTTTGGATAAATTACTTGCCTCTCCATCTCATTTTCCCTATCTGTGAAAGTTAGGGTAATAATTGTACCACCGCATAGGGTCCTTGGGAGGACTCATGAGATAGTTCATATAAAATGCTTCGAACTGTGCCGAGCCTATTGTAAGTATTCCATATCGTTTCTCTGGTGTTCAGAGGTTTTAATGACTTGATGTCTCGGTGAAATCAGAAATTTCTTAAAGGCAGGAAATCCTATATCTCTCTGTTGCACATTTACAAACCCAACCCCCCCACCCCCCGCAATCCTGCGATTGGCAAGGCACCGGCCCTCTGACTCATGGGGACACTGGACTGCTGCCCAGGGCCAGCAGGCAGGTAGCTGAGGTTGCGCAGTAGCACTTTTCCGAAAGGACATCCCCCACTGAGCGTCCCCAGGGCGCTTCGGTGGAGCCCCAAGGACTGGCCATGCTGGTCCGGAGACTCACCTCGAGAGCTGAGCGGGGCGGGCTGTGCTTTCTCCGTGGGAGGAGCAGCCCGGAGCTGGCAAGTTGTCTGGTCGGTTACTCATCCTTGGCAGGAGAGTGTTGTGTTTACAGGCACAGGAAGCCCGTGGTGAGAACACGACTTGCCAAGAGTGACTTCTCTTTCACCCTAGAAGGTTTATTGAATTACTGCCCAGGTGCCCAGGGCCAGGCTAAGATCCCATGTGGGCGAGCGGGGAATATGTTCTGTGCATTCCAAAGCTCTCCATTCTTTACTTTTTCTGGAACCAGAGCCTTTCGGGGAAGGGAAAGATAAATAGTGGGAGGAGCCCATTCCCGTGGGGACCAGGCTCGGAGACACCCTGAGCACAGCAGCACTGCAGCTGAGCAGGGACAGGCGAGGACACGGGAGGGCCTGTTACGTGACTCCTGCTTGTCAGCGGAGAGCCAGGAGAAGCCCTTCTGAGGAGGGAGTTCCCCTTCCTGTTGAAGAGACCAGACAGGCCGTGCCCTTGGGAAGCCTGTGTATGTGTTTGGCCACAGAGAGGTCAGCCCATGTCTGGCTTTGGTTCTCCACAGGGATCTGTGGGTGCCAGGATGTCCACAGGCTCAGAGAGGGGTCTAGACAGCCGCCTGGTGCTCGCGAGGGCAGGGCTGTGGGCTCCAAACCCGGTGCCCTGGTGCGGCGGCTGTCGGGGCCCCAGCCATGCAGGCACGGGTGCCTGGAAGCATATAAAGCTCAAGTTGGTTTTCTGCTCGTTTTAAGATGGTTGTTGGGGAGTTCCAGGAGCTGGGCCCAGGGTCTCACAGAGGCGTCCAGACCACAGAGGACCTGACTTGTGACAGGGAAACCCCCCAAGTGAGCACAGGCTTCCCAGCACACAGTCCTTGTCCCTCCTCTCGTCACTGCTTCCTGGGGACAGGGCAGAGGGAGACCAGGGCAGGCAGGGGGCTGTGGGAGAGGGAGACAGTGAGAAGGGGAGGAGTGTTCCTGGGGGAGACGCCGAGGGGTGGGGAGAGGGAGGCGCCCCTCCGGCTCAGCCTGTGGGAGCCAGAATGGACTCCCAGAGGCACTGAGCCTGCTCCTGAGGGAAGCCCCAGTGCATTCTGGAGCGAGATGGAAAGTGTCTGGGCACCGGCTGTGGGAGATGATTTGTGCCCAGGGTCTGATGTCTGCCTGGTTGTGGCATCTTGCTCCTGAGCTGGGTGAGCATGGGGTGGAGAGAATCACTTCTCATTTCTGCCCATCCCAGGCTGGCTTCCTCCTTCCTTTGGCCCCACAACTCTCAGGACAGTCCCCTCAGGTCACCACATGGGCACCTCAGGCCTCAGAGACCCCGAGTTGAGCCTGGGGGTGAGGTACAGCTGTGCCTTTGCTCCTGGGCCTGGGGCCAGGGCCACTTGGGCCCTGCCTCACACCTCTAGCTGTCCCCTTCCTGCTGATGGCCTGGTTCCCCCTGCACTGACTGTACTCACATGCAGGGAGCTCCCCAAGCGGGGCTCAGCGCCCTTGTGGTGCCAGCCTCCCTGCTGGGCCCTGGCTGTCCTCACCTTGGGTTGGACCTGGATTGGGGACCCTACGGGAGCTTTTATCACTGATGTCTCTGCTCCGAGCTCCCAGAATGTGCTCTGCCCCCCATCCTCTGGGATCTACTCCAATCTCCCCCTCTCCCCTCACTCCCACCATAACAAAACCTGTGATGAAGACAGCTAGCATTTATTGAGCACTTACTGTGTGCGAGAAACTAAGTGCTTTACAAAGGTTGAGTGATTTAACTCAACAGCCCTGCGAGGGACGCATTTTTATTAGCCCCACTTAAAATGGAGAAACCAAAATAGAGAGGGATTAAACACCAGTGACTGCTGGTAAATAGGTTCAGGAGCCACTGCAGGCACTCCGGTGACCCAGCCACACACTAACTCCTACTCGCTAGTGCCCCGTCTTCCAGGCATCCCCTTGGTATCCCCACTCTGCTCTCCACCATCCATGGTCCTTCGTAAACAGGCTTCTGTACCCTCAGCCAGGTGCAGAAATCCTCACTCATCCTTTTTCCTGAAACTAGTGGTCCCTGAGACTGCATGGGGCGACACTGGGGGTGGCTCCATCCTGTCATACTCCCGTCTCTGCCGTGCTCCCTTCAGACCTTTGCTTTCCACCCCCTGGAACGCCCTCCCCTTCTTTGAGGTTGTGCCATCCCAACTGCATGATCCTCCATGTTCCTCGTCCCTGTCACTTACTGACATCCTGATTACCCCCCACACTCCTCAAAGACCTCAGTACTCACCTCTCCCCACAGCCCCACTGTCCAGGAGCCCTGCATTGCTGTGGCAGCCATCCATCCACACGGCATTGCTCTCCCACCCCTGTGGGCCCAGCTCCACCAGCAGCCACAGCAGCTGTAGCCTGTCTCCTGGGCACCCCATGCACTGGATGCTGCGTTAGGGATTTACTTGCAGCAGCGCTGATATTCCTGCCAACACTCACACAAGGAAGGCATTCTCCTTGTTGACAGATGAGGAAACGGCTTCCCAGACAGGTGTAGAAACTTGCCCACGGTGACATAGTGAAACGGTGGAGGGCAGACTGGAACCTGGGTCCAGTGCAGCCCCTCAGCCTTGCAGGGGGCTGGTCAAGGTACCCTGAGCTCCTTGGCTACTGGGCCTGGAAGCTCGGGCATCTTCGCCTGGCTGCAACCCTCACCCCTTGGTGCGTCCTCTCCCTTTCTCCCACTGCATCTCTCTCTGCTGTGATCTCTCTGGAGCTCGCCGTTCCCTCAGTCCCTCCATTTCCCCCAAAACTTTCTCTCTTCTCGATCTTTCTCTGTAATCAGAAGAGTGTGCAAATATATCCCATCTTCCGAATCCCTTTCCCTCCCCCCCCTCCTCACCTCTTCCTTTCCCTCTACAACCAGATTCCTTGCAGGAGCTGCCTGCTCGTGGTTACCACCGCCTCACCTCTGCCAGTGGATCTGCCCTCACCATTCTGCGGACTGTGGTGAAGCCCGGTAGCCACTGTAGGATCTTGTGCCCTTCCTGCCTCTACAAATCACTGATGCTGGGGCTTCCTGTCATGTCCCGTTTGGCTCCCAGGCCCCTGGGTCCCCTCCCTGCTCTCCCACAGCTTCTTCCCAGCTTGCTTTACCCTTCCTCCTAAAGAACCAGTATTCTGTTATAAGCAGAGGCAAGGGGCTGCGTCTTGGCCCAGAGCCCATGCAAGCACTGTTTCGCTGATGGAAAGCTGTTGAATTCTGTAGAGCTGAAATTCTGTATAAACAGACACATTTACAACTTCCTGTCCATTTAGCTATCAGTCATTCTAACAAACTGAGAACTAATGATAACTTGCACATGTAGCAATTCACGGCTTACAAGGTGCTTTCACATGACCTTGAATGTTCCTATCTATGTATAATGAAAATATGTTTATGTCTGCACAATACTAAGTGGGCATCATTAAATTTAACCAGCTCTGCCAAGGCGTTTGGGGGTAGCATTATAATAAACAGGCTTTATTTTGATGAAAAGTCCTTGCTTTGGCCCTGTGGGTGTCACTAGCTGGGGTCACGTTCCTGGTCCCCCATTCAGCTCTGCTGGGGATTGGTAGGTTATTATCCTTGGGACAGGGCCAGATGCCTCTTATCTTAACAAAATGTGATCCTGCTAGGGTATCCGGGGAGCGAGGGCTGACCAGAAGATGCGGGAGGTCCCTGCCCTGGCAGGTTGAGGGAAAGTCAGATTGAGGCCCAACTGCAGGATCTGACACATTTGGATTCATACAAAATGTGACCAGACTTACGTAGATTTTGATACTGTATGTGGTCCATGCTTTCTAAAGGAGGCTTGGAAGCGCTAACCAAGATGGCAAGTAGTTGAATCCTGTGTGCAGCCCCCACCGCTGGGTAGAGCTGACTCAGAGTGCAGTGTCGAGAAGGCTTCTGAGGCCAAGCTCAGGCTCCCGGGAGCAGAATCCTACGAGGGGGCAGCACGTCTGCCGTAGGCGTGAAGGAGCACGGGCTGGCATGTGCCCCATCTTTGCTGTTGCTGCTTTAAACTGTCCTTGAAAGGCAATGAGCTAGTGACAGACCAAACAGGGGCCATCAAGGGAGTCACTCGGGACACGCGTTCTGGTGGCTTCGGCCCTTTCACTAGGTATGGAGCCTGGGGCTGCTTTCCTAGCTTGACTTGCTGGGACTGTGCTTGGAGCTGTCAAATATTTGAGGCCACAAAGCCATGTGGATAAGGATTTTCTGATGTCCCGCTTGCTTGCCCACCCCACTGAAATGGGCTGGGGCTCTTTGCAGTCCCTCCACTTTGCAGATTCTTTGCACACCGTTTCTTTCTTATCATGTCCTTGCGGCTCAGGAGTTGTGGCGACCTTTCAGGACCAGCTCATGTCTCTGGTGGTGAGTCCTATCCCCACCCACCCCACCCTGGGACCGCAGAGACCTTCAGTGAATCACCAGATCCTGCTCTCTCCTGCCCTTGACTCTGAACTCTCTCTCCCTGAGCCCCAGATCTAGGGTGCACTCACTGAATGGCCTCGGCAGGGTTTTGGAGCCCTTGGCCACGCATGGTATCAGATGTGCCCAGAGCAGCTGGGCCTTGCCGGTGAACCATTCTGGTGGGGGTACCGAGCTCCAGGCGCCCCCGGGGGGGACAGAGCTTTCCACCTGGGTGCTCACTCACCATGGGGAGCAAGCTCTCCCTTCTACACACACCCACTTCACCCCAAACCCAGCTCTTCAACAAAATCACACACTACCTCTTCTTGAGAACTTGGACACTGAAATACTGTGTCAGATTATATTTGGATAATTTTATATTGCTGCCAGAAACAATTTGAGTAGGAAGGAAAACCACACTCACCCTTTCAAAGCAGCCCCTCTGGCCTGAGTACCATGTTTGCTGCCTGTAAATGCAGCACAGATCCTGCTGTTGCTTTGTGGGATGGCATGATGTGTAAGCTGGTGGAGAGGGCCAGGGCTGTATGAAAACCTATCGCTCAGGTGTGTGGATATCTGCAACTCTGAAATGCATTTTAAAAAATGGATTGATGGATAGATGGATGTAGTAAAACAACAGGTACCAGGCTCCTGGTGGGACATGAGTAGTGGGTCTCTGGATATTCACTTACAGTCCTTTCAACTGGGTTACAGATTTGGAAATTTTCATAATAACATGTTGGGTGGGGGTGGGGCTCCTCCTGATGGTGAAACATTTTAATTTAAAACAGGTTCATGACCAGTGTCGTCCTTGAGGCCAAAGTGAGGGAGCTGTGGGGAATGCATCCGTTTCATTTGGGAGGACTTCCTGTGGGGGATGGTTTCCTGCTGATTGCAGGCTGGGGGAAGGGGGGCAGGCGTTCCTCCCTCCTGGCTGCTGCCTCCCTCTCCAGGGCCCCTCCCTCCCCGCTGCCCTGGAGCAGGGCGCTGTCGCCCACGGCTCCCACACCACCTGCCAGCCTCTAGGTGGTTAAGTGCGCTGCATGGCCTGCTGCTGGCCTGGGCCAGGTCTGCTCCCCGGGGCTCCCCTGTGTCCGGGCACTGCCTGAGGAAGGGGAGGGCGCTATTGCATGGTCCAGCGTCCGCCGCCGTGGCTCTGCTCCTGGGCAAACAGAAAACAGCGGCTACGGGAGGGCTGGGAGGCCTGGCTGTTCCGGGTGGCCTCGGGCTGCCTGCAGACTCTAGGCACCGCATTCTAGTGGGGTGGGGGCAGGAAGTGAGTTCAGGTAGAGAGGCTCTCTGGAGTCCTGATCTCTCGAGGTCCTTATCTCGATTGCTGGTCGCTCACATTGGTGGTCTCACTGAAGGTGCTGGGATCCAACCGCCAGGGTAACTGACTCAGGCATGAGGGTAAAGTGCAAGGCTCCTCGCCGTCTGAGCCCAGCCCCCGCCCCTCCTTGTAGTATGTGAGTGAGTGTGCAGGAAAGGCAAATCCTTCATCCTATTAATATCAGCCTTAGCAAAATAGCATTTGGAAGGAAAATACTTTGCAGTATAGCATAAGAAAGATCTTTAAAGATGAAGTGCCATTTATAGTACCACTTTCTGTGCAGAGTAGAGAATCTAGAATCCACTATCAGGCCCTTGGGCGCCTCAGAAGACGGCCCTCTCCATGCTTTGCAGCGCATGCACACACTAACACGCTCAGCCCTCTGAGCCAAGTGGTTTCCCCACCCTTGATGCCTGCAGAGCCTTGAGGGGGTGCCCAGCTCCTCCCCTCTTGCAGGCTGCGGAAAGGGTCTCTCCTGCAAGGGGAGAGCCGCCTCTGGTGCTCACCTTGGTTAGGGGTTGCTCTGTCCTCTTTACTCCTAAGAGGCAGGGGGTCCTGGAGTCCAGCCCATGGCCTCTGGAGCCAGTCTCCCTGGTCCGAGTCCTGGCCCCACAGCCACTGGGGGTCTGACCTCCAGCCAGCCGCATCGTCTTTCTGTGCCTCCTTCCATCCCCTGTGGAGTGAGGATGATAAGCCCTCCTGTGTGCGATGGTTATAATAATTAGTTGACCTTCTGCTGTAAAGCCTGACATGGATACAGTGAGCACTGTTCCGTGTTCGCCGCGGTTCTGGGGGCAGGTCTGAAACCGTTTTCCCTGGGCTGAAGCGCCCCCCGGAGGGAGGCTGTAGGGCGGCCCTGTGTCCGTGCCTTTCCTCTTCTAGGGCTGCATTCCTTGCATTCCTTGGGTCAAGGCCTCCTCCTCCCTCTTTCCAGGCAGCAGTGCAGCTCCTTGCTTCTCTGGTCCCGTGGCTGCCACCTTCTGCAGCAAATCTCCCTTTGCCTCCCTTTATGTGGACCCTTGTGATGGCATTTAGGGCCTGATAGGATTATTCGGGAGAATCTCCTGTCCCAAATCCTTCACTCACTCTGCACAGTCTGTTTTCCCATAAGAGGAAACAGTCACAGGTTTGGGGACTCGGATGTGGACATATTTGGGGCCATCATTCCCCTAACAACCGAGACAGGAAAGAGCTCTGGCCCTGGTTCTGCAGCAGGACTTGGCTAAGTTCTGGTCCAACTTGGAGCTCTGGCCCAGAGGGACTCTGAGGGCACAGTCCGCGTGTCATCCTGCTGGCTCCCCAGTAGCTGGCACAGGGTGCATGCCAGGTACTTATGTGTTTGCATGGCCAGGCTCTGATGTGCTGTGTGTCCTTTTAGGCCATGGCGACTGTCACTGCGGGGAATGCAAGTGCCATGCAGGTTACATCGGGGACAACTGTAACTGCTCAACAGACATCAGCACATGCCAGGCCCGGGATGGTCGGATCTGCAGCGAACGGGGCCATTGTGTCTGCGGCCGGTGCCAGTGCACAGAGCCAGGAGCCTTCGGGGAGACATGCGAGAAGTGCCCGACCTGCCCCGATGCTTGCGGCAGCAAGAGGTGACGGTCCCTCTGCTAGCCTCCCAGCCAGGCCAGGCCTGCTTGCAGCCAGTCAGCCCTCAGGGCCTGCCAGCCTGCTTCCCCATCTCCGCACCTCCCACCCATCATCCCGCCTGGCTGGGAAGCAGAATTCTTACTGACATTAGCTGAAATACCTCCTTTGAAACACTGGTTCCGTGGGGGATTTTGTAAGAAAATACAAACGAGACAGAACCAAAGAGCAAAACTATGCTATTCTTAAACAGATTTAGAAATTATCAAATTACTAAGTTACAATGAAATTAAACTGGTTTTGGTAACAAAATAGTGCCTTAGCTATTGGGTATTTCAAAAGGGGATTCAGTTTGCATCCTTTTTTCAGATGCATTTGATCCCTCACCCATGCCTCATCAACATCTCCCAAACAGCGTGTCACGGGACATCCGGGTGGGAAATGCTGCTTTAAACAAAACACGATCCAAAGGTAAACTGGAGAGGAGGGCACCCACCCCAGATGAGGCATGCCAGAAACTACCGGCAATGGCTGTTGAATTTTCTGCTCCATTTACAGATACCAGAGCGCTGGCTACACACTGCTATGAATGCAGAGACTGTCTCAGTGTGGGCACCAGGCCTTCCCTGGCTCAGCCACAGGGTCATGTTCCGAGGTGGCCTCCCCGAGGCTCTGCCCTTCACACTCTGCTGGAGCGTGAATGGGAAGGCATGAAAGAAATCAGGCAGATCAGCCCTCAGGAAAACGAGAGTGGCGGTTTCCCCTGAATGTGCCAGAGAGACAGCTGCATCATCATCCGTGCTAAGGGGCCAGGAGGGAAAGAAGCAGGGACACGGATAATCAGAAGCCAGTGCTAATCCAGATCTCTTTTCCCTTTGGCTGAGGAATGTGGCTGTGCAGTTTGCTCTTGGCAGGCTTCCCCTCTGAGCGCCCGGCTCCGGCTGGTAACGGATGAGTTTGTGCCGCTTGAGCCGGCCGCGGCTGCTGGTCAGTCCGTGCTCAGACACGTTCTGGGTGGCAGAACCCTGTTTGGACAAGGGCCCCAGATAATCCAGGTGTTGGTAATTGAAAGTTGGCTGCAGATCGAGAGCCAAGATAGACAGCGCCACGATTTATTTTGTGTGATTGCAGGGCAGCCGAGGAGGGTAAGGGAGAAGAAAACCAGATACACTTTAGACCTGCTAAGAGTGGAGAGACGACAGAAATCCAGATAGAAACATCCCCGGGGAGGAGGTTACCCTGCTGGATCTGGAGCCCAGATAACCGTGGCCGTGTGAGCATGGTGTCACTGCCATTATCCGCATTTGGTGCCTGAGGGAGCTGCCCTCCCCCACCTCCCAGCGGCAGAGCACTTGAGTGTGTGCTCTCCCTGGGGCCGAGGTTAGGACAGCACACATGGAGTCAGTGAAAGCAGATAAGGCCCCATTCTTCCCTTTAGTGCAGCAAGGCAGTGTAGGATTGGCTTAGTTAAGTGACGCCATGGGAAAACAACCCTAGCTTTAAATGTTTAAAGCATTCATTTCCTAGTAGAGATAGACTTGGTAATTGATTGGCCATTAAGCAATACCAGAAGAGCAAAGAGATACCAGAAGGGAGCCTCACTATTTATTGCTGCGTCTGAGCCACGCTGACCTTCTGTCTCATTCACTGCCTACTTGCAACTTTTTTTTAAGGTCCCTTTAATAGTGACTTGTATGAGGCTGTTTTTCTTCTTGTTGTTTTGCTGAGAGCCACCCTGTTTTGAGTGCCTTATGTCTTTTTTTTTTTTTTTTTTTACTGGGGTTTCATAACAGCCAGACTCCACTTTGTAGAGCTAACCAAATACACCCTTCACCTTAAGTGAGGTCTCACTCAGTCTCAGCTGATTTCAATTAACAGGCTCTCTGGGCAAAGTCTAGGCAGCTTGTTTGTTTAAAAGGCCCAGACTTATTTTAACACATGACTACAGTATATCACAAGTTTCAACTCAGTACGTGGAGCACACAGGTTAGACTGATAGGTCCATGTGGATAATTAGGAAATGTTCCCTGGAAATGGCCCCTGCTTTAATGACAGCAGGGATGCAGTTGGAGGGTGAACCCTAGCTGAGACCGGGAACAGCCACTTTTCCTTGCTGATGTGTTAATCCAGGAGGCTGGAGGGGGGTGCTGGGCCCTGACAGTATGAATGACCACTCTCTATGGCCTCCTGCCAAGTCTCAGTTGCCTGCCCTCTGGAGCTCTGGCCTCAGGGGAAATGCAAACAGTACCAACTTGTTTGTAACTCCAGGATGTTTCCATGAAGTCATTCCCGGGAGAGAGATTTTTGTGGCCAATTCTGGAATAGTTCATTCTTAGGCATATTAGTACTCTCTTAAGAAAGTTCCACCTGCTTTCTCTTGCTGATCTGCTCACTTGCCCAGCCTCCTCAGTGGTCTGAAAGGAGAGTAAGGGCTTGGGGAGGGGTTTGTCTGAGAGGGAGGGACCCTGGGTGCTGCACCCAGCTGCCGCTGACTTCTCTTTGGCCTCATTTTCCTTACCTGTAAAGTAAGGAGGACTTGCTGAGATGCTGTCTGAGCCCCCTTCCAGTTGACATTCCAGTTCAGTTTCCACGCTGGAAACGTAGGATCTGGTCTCTTATTCTCAAGGAATTAAAAGAGGATGGTGATAATTAAGGCGATACATTGTGGTCGTACATCCCTCTATGTTTTTGCCAGAAAGCTTTCCAGAGACACAGCCCCTTGGGTCCCTGTGGACCCCCAAGTAGCTGAGGCTCTGTGAGGTCACGCCCTGCACTCTGGCGCCAGGGCCTAGCTGCAGGGGGTGGCGGCTCTCCCAGCACACCAGGCCCTAACTCAGTTCCTGAAGAAGCCCATTTCAGGGGCTGTCACCTTCCTTCCAGGCCACCCTGCAGGGAGCCTCATGGAGTCCCTGAAAGTTCACTGTCAGCTGGGGATTTGCAGAACCCACTCGTCCCTGGGGCTGAGTTCTCCCCATCCCATGTACTCTCTCCTTGCCACTGTCCCCTCTCCTCTCTGCACAAGCTCAGGGCCCCTCTCTTCCATCCACAAGCTTTACAGACCCTCAGATCAGCTTCTCTGGCCTGTGTCTGCAGGAGTTGTCTTCTCGGTGGTGTAACTGAAGGTAAACAGAATGGAACAGGGCTCAACTATGTAAAGTATGAACTGTAATCATTAATTGAGCCTTTAATGAAGCATTTTTGTACAATATCTGATTTAAACTGTACATAGGTAGAAGGAGAAAGGGGGTCAAAGTGTCTCTTTCTGGCCCCTAACCTGTTCTCTCCAGAAGGCCCTGTTGAAATGTGGTTCTCCGGGAGGGGCACCACCCTGTAGCCCCTACTAGAGTCTAGCATAAACCAGCTAATAGGTGAGTGGACAGCAGGGCCTTGGGGACCCTACCAAGGAGGCTTCGTCTGGGAGGGAGATGCGCCTGGGAGTCTCCAGGCGGGCTTCTCAGCCTTACGTCCATTGGAATCCCTGGGAGCCCTGGCTCTGCTCCAGAGATTCGGAGTCCCTGGCTGTGGTTTTTCCTTGGAAGCCCCCCTGGAGAGTCATGTGCAGGAGGGTCAGGGATGATAATCCTGGTGACGGTCACCTGGCGGGGGTCCTAGAAAGTGGGTCAGCATGGGGGCATCGAGCCCTGGCTGTGGGGGTGTGAGGACTCTCCTCTGAGGCTGGGAACAGTTTATTTTATCACTCAGAGATTTCTTGCTTGGAGCTGACTCTGCAGTCAGGTATTTCATGCACTGGAGTGCAGACGGATTCGGCTCCTAGTATCAGAATTTGAAAGGTCTCTAAGTTGACATGTAGTCCAGAAATGCCTCTGAACTCACATGTTTCTCTAAGAACCCTCGGGTTTCCCCACATAATAGCAATAAGATGCCAAGCAAGTGTTCCCCAGGGCCAAACATCTGAAGACAGGGAGAAGCCCAGGGGCCCGGGCCCAAGGGAATGCTGGGGTCTGCACTGTTGGGAGCTCAGTCCAGTGTGTGGAAGAACCCCGTGGCATCTAACCCCCGTGTGTACTGCCGCTTTTCAGAGACTGTGTTGAGTGCCTGCTTCACTTAGGCAGCCCAGCTGACAACCAGACCTGCCAGAACGTGTGCAAGGACCAGGTGGTCACACGGGTGGACACCCTCGGTGAGTGTGCCCCAGTGGCCCTGGGCGGCCAGCCCCTGTTGGCTCATGGGAAACACCTAGAGGCTTTCTCCCTGTGGGGATGGTCTTCAGGCCTGCCTGCCAGGGAGGAGGGTAGTTTTAGTCCTTTGAATTATAAAACATGGCCTTGGCATTCTTGTCACGACTGCTGGCTCCCCAAGAAGACCTGGGGAGCAGTGCCGGCCATAGGTTCCAGGCTCTCCGGGTATGAGACCTCCTTGTTCATGTTTGAGTCCCATCCCTGGAGCCCAGCCCCTTCCCAGCCCCAGCTTCTCCCAGGCTCTCGGAGGAGTTGGTATTAGTAACTTCAGATTGTTAAGAGTTAGTAATGTTGGCTGCTCTAACAAACCCCAAACCTAAATGCCTTAACAAAATGAAGTCAGTCTGTCCCTCACTGACAGTGCAGGCGGAATGTTCCTGGTTGGCTGGGCCTGCCATGCGGCCATTCAGGAACTGAGGCCCCTTCTGTATCATGGTTTCACCCTCCTCAGATCCTCAGAATCCTTGCCATTCAGTCACAAACGGGGAAAGACAGGGTGGTGGGTCCTGTGAGAGGCTTCTGTGGGCCAGGCCTGGAGGAAGTGCACATAATTTCCACCCACAATTCATTGGCCAGAGCTCAGTTGTTTGGCCACATTTAGCGGCAAGGGTGGCTGCAAATGTAGTCAAGCTTTGTGCCCAAGAGGCAGGGAAGCCGTAGCTGATGGACAGCTGTCCAGTCCCTGCCGCATTTGGCCCCAGCCCAGTGCAGCGCTTATAATGCTGCAGCATCAGATGGAGCAGATCTCATTCAGTCTGGCTGGAACCTGGGACTGATGCGGCTCTTCTCCTGGTGGCAGGTCACCTGTTTCTGCAGCTCTCACCCACTCCTTGTTCTGTTGTCTTACCCAGTAGTTTGCATTTTAGGGCTTTTCTCTTTCTAACCACTCTAGTTTGACACCATTCATCTATCCCTCTGCCTTTACCTCTGGACTAATAGCTTCTAGTCCATTTCTGACCCACAGCCCACCAGGAGACTCAGATAGAGATGCAGAGAAGTTTGCATTTCACCATCTCTGGATGCATCCATGTCTTTTTCTAGAATAGCCATTGCTGTCCAGGCTGAGGAGTTTCTAAGGGTAAGAGAGGCAAATCACAGATCTTAGCCCTGCATGCATGTGACTGGGTGGGTGTGGAACTGGTCTGGAACATCAGTTACATCAAATTAAAGTAACCCTGCACTAGAGTCCCCATATACTACTGGTGGGGATGTAAAATGGTGCAGCCACTTTGGAAAACAGTTTGGCATTCCCCCAAAATCGAACATAAAGTTACCACATAATTCAGCACTTCCACTTCCAGGTATATACACAAGAGAATTGAAAACATATGCTCACAAAGAAACTTGTACATGAATATTCATAGCATTATTCATAATAGTGGAAAACAGAATTGGAAACAACTCAAATGTACATAAACTGGTGAATGGAAAAATAACATCCTATATCCATACAACAGACTATTATTCAGTCATTTAAAAGAGTGAAGTACTAATACATGCTGTAGCAGAGATGAATCTTGAAAGTATGCTAAGTTGAAAGAAGCCAGACAAAGACATATGATTACATTAATGTAAAATGTCCAGAGTAGACAAAAGGGTAGAGACAGAAAGTAGATTAGTGGTTCTAGGGGCTGGGGAGAAAAGGGAATTGGAACTGACTGCCAACAGGTTTCCTTTTGGGGTGAGGGGAATGTTCTGAAATTAGGTAGTGGGAATGCTTATACAATATTGTGAATATGCTAAAACCACTGAATTGTATGGGGGGAAAGACTATGTACCTTGACGGGGAGTCCACCCTTGAGCTCCCTTGTCCTAGTCTTGCCCGCTACCTGGACCCCGGCTGCTGCAGACTCCTAGCCCTACCTGCCTGTCGGGGCCCTGTTCCTGCCTCCCTGGTGCTGACAGACTGCTCTGGCTAAATCATCCCTCCTGAACATGTCAAGTCATGTATTCAGCCAACACATATTGAGCACCTACTGTGTGCCAGTGCTTGTGCTAGGCCAGGGGAGCCAGCAGGGAGCCTACTGGGTCTAGTGTCACATGCCCATTTTCCTGCCCCTGCTTCTTTCCTGCTTCTTAAGACCTGACTCACAGCAGGCTCTGCCTGCAGACCTGGAGCACCTGCCCATTCCTAGACACACAGTCAGAGAAGACAACGTACTGCCTTCTGGGCCCCATGAGCTGATGGCTTGCCTGGAGCAATTGCAGAGGAATTCTCATTCTCTGAGTTGAGTCGGTTGCTTCACAGTGAGGCTTTCTGTTTGATTTCACCATTTATCCTTTTCCTTCATTCTCAGCTTTTTTTGTACACACATATACTTAAACTCACCCAGACTGGGCTTATGGTTGGGGGTTGAGAGGAAAAGTCCAGGTCTTCATGTTTGATTTGTCTGATTTCAGGTTAAAATTTTGAGCAGCCAGGGTTAGTCACAAAGGCGAGAGCTGAAAAGCACGGTAACATGAACCAGCAGCTGCTCGGCACCCACAGGCCGTTCCGCCTGATGTCCTAGTCTCCCCTCCCTCTCCCCTGCTTCCTTGCCCTCCCAGAAATCAACCCACCTCTCTCCCAGGGAAGCCTTGGAATGCAAGTTATGCCTGGAAAGGGGACTGTGACAGCTTCATCTTGAGTTCGCAGCTGCTGGGGACAGTGGGGAGCCGAGGCAGCGTGAGGAACAGGCCAGGCCAGCTGGGGTGCAGCTCGGCCTGGCCACCAGCACCAGCTCTCTGTGTCTCAGGGTGCAGGCACCACAGCACGTGCCAGTCTCTTACCCCCTGTCCTCCTCACCCTTGGGTCTGTTTGGTTTTGCATCTGGGGAAAGAGCTGCTGACGCTGGGCTCTGCAGCCAGCTCCCAGCCAAGTGGGCTCCCAGTGCTAACTCTCACTCAGGCCACACAGGGGGTCAAGATGCTCTTTTCTTTGTCTTTAATTTCCTCTGCAGTTCCAGTTACTAACCCTGCCCCCAGCATCAATGCCTCTTCCGTTTTCCCGCCACCCCCAGCGGCCCTGCAGAGGTTTGGAGAACCTCTCTTGCATTCCTCGGGATCCTGGGCCTGCGTTCTCCATGTGAGAAGCCTGAGTCACCTTTTAAAGGCCCAGCCTCCCCTTTCAGCCACCCTGTACCCCCTTTCTTTTTGGAGGTGCTCAGCTCCTCGCCCCGTCCATCAGACATTGGGCTGCGCGGAGACACCCAGGACGTTTCTGCTTGGTTTCTTCCAGTGAAAGATGACCAGGAGGCCATGCTTTGTTTCTACAAAACCGCCAAGGATTGTGTCATGATGTTCACCTACACAGAGCTTCCCAGTGGCAGGACCAACCTGACGGTCCTCAGGGAGCCAGGTGGGTGAGGGCCAGCTCCGTCTGCTCCCCAGGGAGCCCAGTTCCTGACCCCATTCCTTAGCTCGAGGCATAGCACCCCTTCTCTCCCCGCTGCTTTTTCCGAATTCTGGAGAGAGGAGGGAGGGTTACAGTTCTTATGAAGATCAGGATCTAGGCTGCCCCTAAACAACTCCTAGAGTTCAGAGGAAAGATGGTTGTACATCTGGGGACCCACTGCGAGGGCGGAGCTCTGCAGGCATGCTGGGGCCTGGGGAATCAGAGGAGGCTAGGGCCCCGCCCCGTGGGAGCATCTCTCTGCGAAGATGGAGTGCCGTGGGGAACATGGGGAACGAGATCGCAGAACACAATTACCTGCCTGGCTAATGGCAGGAGGAGCTGTGGGTTCTGCAAGGCGTGTGCAGGGTGGGTCTGGACGGTCGGGGCTGGGCTGCTTGGCTTGCATCAGGGGGCGCTGAGTACACGCGGAGCCCTGGCCAGGCTGCTGCACCTCCCAGGAGTCGGGAAGGGCAGATGGAGCGGAGCGCCCTGTAAACATCCCTGCGTACTGCCGAGCTCAGCAACCTGGGTGCTGAGGGGGGTCAAGCTTTAATACAAACATGGACAATTCTGCCTTGTGTTTTCTGCCCAGAGACCCACGGCCTTTTGCCTTGAAGTAATTAGGGTTTCCAGTCTGACCCCTTTTATTCTTCCTTGGAAGGGGGCAGGGGAGCAGAAAAAGATTTGCTCTCTTCAATTCACAGCATCGCAAACTGTTTTTCCAAATTGAGCCAGACCACATAATGTGCCTTCCCTGGGCCAGAGGCAGAGGGAAGTATGGTACCAGGCCAGTATGCATGCCTGTAAGAATCAGGCTTTGTTTCCAAGCGCTGTCTTTGCGGTTCTTTGAAAATAAGCACATTTGCTCTCAAGGGCTGCACACTAAGGGCTTACAAATGTTGACTGGCCCCCAGCCAGCCCTTGTGGATGTGGCTTCATGAAACGTCCTGCCCTCCCAGTCTCCTTCTGAAACCATTTACATGAAGGCTGAGACACGGTCCAAATCCACAGTGGAGAAGGGGCCAGGCTGGGGCCAGGGCACTGCATGTTAGGGAGATGCTGCTGTGCTCACAGTGCGCACGCGTGTGGGAGGAAGCGGGGCGGCCACCAAGGTTCTCCGCTAGACTTTACTGTAGACTTACTGTGTGACCTTGAACAGTCACCGTCTCTCTGAATCCTTCACTTGCTGCACACCAGAGAAACCTTTCTGCCCAACCGTCTGCCAAAAGCAACATGAGGATCTAAGAGCCCAGAGGGGAGACGTTTGGGAGACAGGCATACTTCCACTTCGGGTGTGCCTGAGGTTGGGTGGGAGCCCTGCGGTGACGCGGGGCTTTGTCCCCTGTGCCTCCTGGCCCCTCTAGAGTGTGGAACCGCCCCCAATGCCATGACCATCCTCCTAGCCGTGGTTGGCAGTATCCTCCTGATTGGGATAGCGCTCCTGGCCATCTGGAAGCTGCTCGTCACCATCCATGACCGGAGAGAGTTTGCAAAGTTCCAGAGTGAGCGATCCAGGGCCCGCTATGAAATGGTAAGCCAGTGGGAAGTTGGAAGTAGGAAAAATGTCAAGCTTAGAGGTCTGGTTGGGTTCAAGCAAGCTATAAAATCCCGCCTGCCCCTTGGCATTCAAAACAAACAAACCTCAAAGATGGTGTGTGCCCAGTCCTGGATGGTGAGCAGTGCATGGCCCAGGAGCACAGAGAGCCCTGTGCAGAACTGCACACTAGACCCAGATCAGGACACTCCTGGGGCTGAGCCAGCTGGCACAGCCTTAGCAGGAAAAGCCTGGACAGTCTAGAGAGACAGCAGACCCAGTAAAGGCCCTTAGAGTATATTATAATATCTAGATGTGTAAGTCTTGTATCCCCCAGCAAACTGCATGTTCCTGAAGGACTGAGCACAGAATAAGTGCCCCCTGAATCCGCAGTTTCTGTTCCAGTTGGAAGGGACTCTGGAGACCACATGACCCAGCCCCCACTTCAGAGACAAAGGGTGAGAGCTCAGAGGAGGGGAGTTAGAGCACAGGGCCATCTCCTCCACCTGCAAGCTTGCCTGCTGCCCTCCTGGGGGACTGACCTAGCAAGGGCCTCTGACCCTGAGTGTGTGTGTTTGAGTGAATAAACACACATGTCCTCTTGCCTTGTGTGTTCTGTAGGCTTCCAACCCTCTGTACAGAAAGCCCATCTCCACACACACTGTGGATTTCTCCTTCAACAAGTTCAACAAATCCTACAATGGCACAGTGGACTGACAGCTCCTTCTCCTCAGAGGGAGGAGGGGCTAATGATAAAGTCAGAGTGACACGCTTTGGACAGCTGCTCAACTTGATCACAGCTCCCTAGATGGACAGCAGAGACCTTCCGGTGAGCCTGGGCAAGGAGCCCATTGCCTACACAGGAAGGCAGCTGGCCACACCGCCTGGCTGCTGGGCCAGGGCCACACTAGGTGGCCACCTTCCAAGCCCAGGAAAGGCTGGGGTGCTTGGCGCTCTCAGCTTGCCCACATCCAGCTTGTCTCAGTGAACTGCTGAGGGGCTGGGCTGCCTCCTCTTCCTTTGGGGTGGGCAGGGCCTCCAGTCTGGCCGGAGGAGAAGGCTCGTGGGAGTGTGAGAGTAAGACCAACAGTCTGGCTTTCCTCGTGTTGATCGTTTTCATATGAAATAAAAGGTCATGCATTTATGGTTTAGTTCTGAATCCTGAAAATTGCCCTATGTCTGTCCTTGCACATGGATTTTGGTGATGGGATCATTGAGACCCTCTTTGAAGGCACAGAGTTCGCAAATGTCAGTTTTCCTCACCTGTCTGTGTTTGTTCAGTACTTTGTAATGAAAAGGAAAGAGATTGGTATTGAAAGTAAACTTTAAACCCAAATGATTTTGTTTGCCTGACATTTCTACAACATGCGTGTTCCTTTCCAAAGTGGCCTTGAATGGTGCTCCACTGAGGGCCGAAATGCCCGTGTACCTCGCCAGGCGACCCAACGCAAGCCACTTCAGTACCTTTGGACCTTCCCAGCTTTTGTTTAAAGAAAGTGTTCTAGGCTAGAAACTGGGAAAAGCCCCTCTCTGGCCTCCCACCCCTGTCCCAAGGTGCTGAGGCTGGCAACTGTGCAGGTAAAGAAGGGTCAAGATGGGATTTCCGCACAAAATCGCCTCTTGCACATGATCATCAAGAACAGTTGCCTCTCAGTGCTTCCTGACCAGGCCCAAAGCACAGAACCCTTTGCAGCTTTTTTCCTTAGGGCCCTAAAGTCCCCTTAGTCCCATATCTGAGATGGGAGAGACCCCACTAGTTGTCTGATCTTGTCTGATCCCTATTCATAGAAGCAAAAACTGCCAGAGAGGGGCAGTGGCTTGCCTAGGCCAAACTGGTAGTAAGGCCCAGATCCCACAACCAGCCACGGAGAGCCAGCTTCCTAATATTTGCTCTTGAGTCTTTCTCACTAATCTTTTTTTTTGCTGTTGGCGTCACTTCAAGGTTTTGGTCTTTCATTACCAATTCATCTGTCTTCAGCCTTGGATCAAACTCTCCTTATTTCATTTTGGCAAACACTAAGAAAATGCCTGTGAGTAGGGCCTGTTAACCTGGGGGCAAAGATGAGTTTCCTTTGCCCTGAAACAGACCTTGTGACTTGGTGACACCGCCTTAAATCCTTTTTTTAATAAAGCCAAATATAAACAATTTATAAACCAGATAAATAGTGGCTTTTAAGATTTTCTAAACTGAGAAAAATATGATTTTGGAAGAAACTTTGGGTTTCTTTTCTGTTTAATTGTGGGTTTCCTAGAGACAAATCATTAACTTGTCCAGTCTCATTGTCTATCAGGCAGCTCCGTAAGGGCACAGAGTTCCTGAGACAAACCCTGAAGGACGACTTGTTCATGGCTTCCACCCGGGGCCCAAGTAAGGGGCATTTCGTGTGACACCAGGCTGCTGTTGCCAGAGCCAGGCTGCTCAGTGTCCTGCTGCCCCCTGCCGGGAGCCCGTGGGACGAGCTCTTTGGAGCCAGTGACTCCCCAGAGTGTGACCCAGTCCGTGACTCCCTTGTTCCTTCCCTCCGCGATGTGCTGCGCCGCCCCCCGCCCCGCCCCACTCAGTTAACACAGCTCTGGGAGCGGGAGCTAAAGGTGAGCTGCAAAGCTCCCCAACTGAGAGCAAACACTGCCCTTTTTGTCAGTGCTGGGCTGTGGAAGCACAGAGATGGAGGTGAGCCTTCTAATGAGACTGTGGCCACAGTGGCCCTGCAAGGAGCACCAGGTAGTCTGGAAAATTCTTTTCTGGTATCTGCTTAGAAAGATGATTAGTGATGCATCTGTCTGTTGGAAAAAAGGGGGGGTTGGCTGTTCATACTCAACCTATGTGAACAAAGATCTCCAAATTGTGATTATTTTAATTTCTAACTTTCTGTTACAAGAGAAATACATAGAAAGGGTGGAAAATAAAGAGATCATAAAGTAAGAGTTTTTTATAGTCATACCATGCAGAGGTAATTACTCTTGACTTTTTGTGTATGAATTCAGTATTTTTTCTTTGTATATATGTGCAATTTTGATCAAATTAGGATTCTAGCATTGTTCTTTTTAAAAGGACTGGGGATTCTCATTCCTCGTGGTTGACTAGTACTTAGTCAAACCAAAGTAACAGCCACCTCTTCTGGAGAGGAAATTGTTTCTTAGATTTGTTTAATTAGGATCAGAGCTTGAGGTTATCATGAAACTCGGGATGAATTTAAGTAAGAGCAAACAGGTGGGAAGGTCAGGGGAGGGGAGGTCTTTTTCTCTATTCAAAATCACTGTCACTGAATTGCTCCTCCCTCTCTGGAGGTCTTCCAGCCTCCAGGCTCCTGCTCACTGCTGAGAAGGGCAGCCCGGTGCCCCTGTAGGAGGGCTCTGACTGGGTGTGATGGGGCAGTGGAGAAGAGGACGGCGACAGCCGCCTGGGTGAAGCTTAGGCGGAGGTAAGTGTGGGACCTGTGTGCCCAGGACGCCTGAGGAATCCTCTGTGGTCATGTCAAGCCAGGACTGGAAATACAGGCAGGACGCGCGTGCACCCAGCTGGTTCTTTGCCCGCTTGGAAGCCTGTCTGGGAGCAGCATTCAAAAGAGCGGCCTTCAGGATGGCTGAGTGACGCATCCTGTCCCTAATGCGGGTCAGCGGGCTGAGGACGCCTAGTTAGGTCTCTCCTGCCTGGCTTCTGTCCTCCTGCAGCTCAGGGGCTCCAGACTTCTTAGCACATGGCTCCGTTCAGACCCTGGGGGGAGGTCTGAAGTGGAGGAAACCGTTGAGCTGGCAGTGATGGCAGAAGATTCGTCCTCAGTTTCCGAGGCTCCTGCTGAGCTTGCAGCTTTGGGAGGGACTTGGCTGGTGACTGCCCAGACAGCCTGATCTGACAGCTGCCTCTGGGTGATGTGTCACAGTGTGAACTTCTTCACATCCAGTTTGTTTCTTGTAGAGTTTAATGCTGGGAAGTTCAGTCATGGTGGGACCTGTGACATCTGGCCTGTTTGTGTGTCTTGGTTGTCAGGAAGCTGGGAAGAACTGAATGCAATGAAATGTAACCTCCCTGCAGTTCTTATTGGGATCCTGTCTTCTCGCCCAAGCCCAGACCCTTCCACTGACCCTCTTTAGCCTGCCTCCCCCTCCACACATACTTTCTGATCCTTCTGACAGGTGTTCTGCATAATATCTTTTTTTTTTTTTATAATTATTTTTTATTGAAGGGTAGTTGACGCACAGTATTACATTACATTAGTTTCAAGTGTACAACACAGTGGTAGAACATTTATATACATAATTCTAGGTTCCAGCTATCACCCTACCAAGCTGTTACAATATCTTGACTATATTCCTTATGCTATACATTACATCCCGGTTACTTATTTATTTTACCATTGGAAGTCTGTCCTTTTTTTTTTTTTTTTTTTTGTGAGGGCAACTCTCATATTTATTGATCAAATGGTTGTTAACGACAATAAAATTCTGTATAGGGGAGTCAATGCTCAATGCACAATCATTAATCCACCCCAAGCCTAATTTTCGTCAGTCTCCAGTCTTCTGAGGCATAACAAACAAGTTCTTACATGGAGAACAAATTCTTACATAGTGAATAAGTTACATAGTGAACAGTACAAGGGCAGTCATCACAGAAACTTTCGGTTTTGCTCATGCATTATGAACTCTAAACAGTCAGTTCAAATATGAATACTCATTTGGTTTTTATACTTGATTTATATGTGGATACCACATTTCTCTCTTTATTATTATTATTTTTAATAAAATGCTGAAGTGGTAGGTAGATACAAGATAAAGGTAGAAAACATAGTTTAGTGTTGTAAGAGAGCACATGTAGATGATCAGGTGTGTGCCTGTAGACTATGTGTTAATCCAAGCTAGACCAGGGCAATAAAACATCCACGTATGCAGAAGATTTCTCTCAGAACAGGGGGGGTGAGGTTCTAAGCCTCACCTCTGTTGATCCCCAATTTCTCACCTGATGGCCCCCCTGCGACTGTGCCTGTCTTAGGTTGTTCCTCCCTTGAGGAATCTTACCCGTCTCTGGCTAACCAGTCATCTTCCGGGGCCATACAGGGAAATGTGAAGTTGGTAAGTGAGAGGGAAGCCTTATTGTTTGAAGAGGTTAGCTTTTCACTTCTTTGCATATTTATGCCCTGTGGCTTCTATGCCCAGCATTTGTCTTGAGGTATCTTTACCACTTGGAGGAGTTATGATACTCGGTAAATTTGATATGAGGCACGAATTCTATTTAAGGGTTGTAATTAGGAAGGAAGAAGAAAAGCTATAGAAGTAGCAGGCGGAAGAAAACATGGGAAGATTGATTATTTCTTTGACATATCTTCTTGTAGAGTAACTTCAGCATATATAGGTTTTAAGCTACTACTTAAATTGCGCACACACATTAACATAATAGGAGTATAGTTACATAACCAAAGCATATCTGTAATTACCAGCCATCTGCAGTGAAACCAAGAAAACCAGTTAGGCACCTTAGGCATTTGTGAAAACTTATCTATGATATGGTGGATATTGTCCAACTGAACTTGAACAGTCTGAGAGAAATCAGACAAATTAAAACAACCCATTCCTGGGGACTGTTGACATGCCATATGTTCTTTTCACAGTAAATAGTCTGTAGTTGTAAGAGTTTGGAGCGCTACAATTTGCACTTCTCCAAATTCTTGGTTGAGTTCCAACAGTATAGATCCAGTCAAATTAGTTGTTTCACTGTATGCACAGGCCAGCTTAGATATCTCCTTCCTCATTCCCATGGCAAGTCCAGGAACGGGTGGGATGAGTGCATCTACAGCTGTAGCAGTGCGTGGATCTTTGTTGGGGTTTTTTGATGATCATCTTCTGGCATGAGTCTTCCAGAGAGTGCAGATGTTGGAAGTTCTTTTTCATATCGTATCTTAGTTCATTTTCTGGGTCGCCCAATTAGGCTTTGATCCTCTGTATAAACACAAACAGACCCTTTGCCTACACTTTTATATGCCCTTTATACCCTTGTGTAGAACAAGTTGGAGGTTACCACACAGGAACTGCCCTTTTTTTTTTTTTTTTTTTGCTTTGTTTTTGGTATCACTAATCTACACTTACATGACAAATATTATGTTTACTAGGCTCTCCCCTATACCAGGTCTCCCCTATAAACCCCTTTACAGTCACTGTCCATCAGCATAGCAAAATGTTGTAGAATCACTACTTGCCTTCCCTGTGTTGTACAGCCCTCCCTTTTCTCCTACCCCCCCATGTATGTTAATCTTAATACCCCCCTACTTCTCCCCCCCTTATCCCTCCCTACCCACCCATCCTCCCCAGTCCCTTTCCCTTTGGTACCTGTTAGTCCATTCTTGAGTTCTGTGATTCTGCTGCTGTTTTGTTCCTTCAGTTTTTCCTTTCTTCTTATATTCCACAGATAAGTGAAATCATTTGGTATTTCTCTTTCTCCGTTTGGCTTGTTTCACTGAGCATAATACCCTCCAGCTCCATCCATGTTGCTGCAAATGATTGGATTTGCCCTTTTCTTATGGCTGAGTAGTATTCCATTGTGTATATGTACCACATCTTCTTTATCCATTCATCTATTGATGGACATTTAGGTTGCTTCCAATTCTTGGCTATTGTAAATAGTGCTGCAATAAACATAGGGGTGCATCTGTCTTTCTCAAACTTGATTGCTGCGTTCTTAGGGTAAATTCCTAGGAGTGCAATCCCTGGGTCAAATGGTAAGTCTGTTTTGAGCATTTTGATGTACCTCCATACTGCTTTCCACAATGGTTGAACAAGTTTACATTCCCACCAGCAGTGTAGGAGGGTTCCCCTTTCTCCACAGCCTCGCCAACATTTGTTGTGGTTTGTCTTTTGGATGGCAGCCATCCTTACTGGTGTGAGGTGATACCTCATTTTAGTTTTAATTTGCATTTCTCTGATAATTAGCGATGTGGAGCATCTTTTCATGTGTCTGTTGGCCATCTGTATTTCTTTTTTGGAGAACTGTCTGTTCAGTTCCTCTGCCCATTTTTTAATTGGGTTATTTGTTTTTTGTTTGTTGAGGTGTGTGAGCTCCTTATATATTCTGGACGTCAAGCCTTTATCGGATGTGTCATTTTCAAATATATTCTCCCATACTGTAGGGATCCTTCTTGTTCTATTGATGGTGTCTTTTGCTGTACAGAAGCTTTTCAGCTTAATATAGTCCCACTTACTCATTTTTGCTGTTGTTTTCCTTGCCCGGGGAGATATGTTCAAGAAGAGGTCACTCATGTTTATGTCTAAGAGGTTTTCGCCTATGTTTTCTTCCAAGAGTTTAATGGTTTCATGGCTTACATTCAGGTCTTTGATCCATTTTGAGTTTACTTTTGTATATGGGGTTAGGCAATGGTCCAGTTTCATTCTCCTACATGTAGCTGTCCAGTTTTGCCAGCACCACCTGTTGAAGAGACTGTCATTTCGCCATTGTATGTCCATGGCTCCTTTACCAAATATTAATTGACCATATATGTCTGGGTTAATGTCTGGATTCTCTAGTCTGTTCCATTGGTCTGTGGCTCTGCTCTTGTGCCAGTACCAAATTGTCTTGATTACTATGGCTTTATAGTAGAGCTTGAAGTTGGGGAGTGAGATCCCCCCTACTTTATTCTTCTTGCTCAGGATTGCTTTCGCTATTCGGGGTCTTTTGTGTTTCCATATGAATTTTTGAATTATTTGTTCCAGTTCATTGAAGAATGTTGCTGGTAGTTTCATAGGGATTGCATCAAATCTGTATATTGCTTTGGGCAGGATGGCCATTTTGACGATATTAATTCTTCCTAGCCACGAGCATGGGATGAGTTTCCATCTGTTAGTGTCCCCTTTAATTTCTCTTAAGAGTGACTTGTAGTTTTCAGAGTATAAGTCTTTCACTTCTTTGGTTAGGTTTATTCCTAGGTATTTTATTTTTTTTGATGCAATTGTGAATGGAGTTGTTTTCCTGATTTCTCTTTCTGTTGGTTCATTGTTAGTATATAGGAAAGCCACAGATTTCTGTGTGTTGATTTTGTATCCTGCAACTTTGCTGTATTCTGATATCAGTTCTAGTAGTTTTGGGGTGGAGTCTTTAGGGTTTTTTATGTGCAGTATCATGTCATCTGCAAATAGTGACAGTTTAACTTCTTCTTTACCAATCTGGATTCCTTGTATTTCTTTATTTTGTCTGATTGCCGTGGCTAGGACCTCCAGTACTATGTTAAATAACAGTGGAGAGAGTGGGCATCCCTGTCTAGTTCCCGATCTCAGAGGAAATGCTTTCAGCTTCTCGCTGTTCAATATAATGTTGGCTGTGGGTTTATCATAGATGGCCTTTATTATGTTGAGGTACTTGCCCTCTATTCCCATTTTGCTGAGAGTTTTTAACATGAATGGATGTTGAACTTTGTCAAATGCTTTTTCAGCATCTATGGAGATGATCATGTGGTTTTTGTCTTTCTTTTTGTTGATGTGGTGGATGATGATGATGGACTTTCAAATGTTGTACCATCCTTGCATCCCTGGGATGAATCCCACTTGGTCATGGTGTATGATCCTTTTGATGTATTTTTGAATTCGGTTTGCTAATATTTTGTTGAGTATTTTTGCATCTACGTTCATCAGGGATATTGGTCTGTAGTTTTCTTTTTTGGTGGGGTCTTTGCCTGGTTTTGGTATTAGGGTGATGTTAGCTTCATAGAATGAGTTTGGGAGTATCCCCTCCTCCTCTATTTTTTGGAAAACTTTAAGGAGAATGGGTATTATGTCTTCCCTTTATGTCTGATAAAATTCCGAGGTAAATCCATCTGGCCCGGGGGTTTTGTTCTTTGGTAGTTTTTTGATTACCTCTTCAATTTCGTTGCTGGTAATTGGTCTGTTTAGATTTTCTGTTTGTTCCTGGGTCAATCTTGGAAGGTTATATTTTTCTAGGAAGTTGTCCATTTCTCCTAGGTTTCCCAGCTTGTTAGCATATAGGTTTTCATAGTATTCTCCAATAATTCTTTGCATTTCCGTGGGGTCCGTCGTGATTTTTCCTTTCTCGTTTCTGATACTGTTGATTTGTGTTGACTCTCTTTTCTTCTTAATAAGTCTGGCTAGAGGCTTATCTATTTTGTTTATTTTCTCGAAGAACCAGCTCTTGGTTTCATTGATTTTTGCTATTGTTTTATTCTTCTCAATTTTATTTATTTCTTCTCTGATCTTTATTATGTCCCTCCTTCTGCTGACCTTAGGCCTCATCTGTTCTTCTTTTTCCAATTTTGATAATTGTGACATTAGACCATTCATTTTGGATTGCTCTTCCTTTTTTAAATATGCTTGGATTGCTATATACTTTCCTCTTAAGACTGCTTTTGCTGTGTCCCACAGAAGTTGGGGCTTAGTGTTGTTGTTGTCATTTGTTTCCATATATTGCTGGATCTCCATTTTGATTTGGTCATTGATCCATTGATTATTTAGGAGCGTGCTGTTAAGCCTCCATGTGTTTGTGAGCCTCTTTGCTTTCTTTGTACAGTTTATTTCTAGTTTTATGCCTTTGTGGTCTGAAAAGTTGGTTGGTAGGATTTCAATCTTTTGGAATTTTCTGAGGCTCTTTTTGTGGCCTAGTATGTGGTCTATTCTGGAGAATGTTCCATGTGCACTTGAGAAGAATGTATATCCTGCTGCTTTTGGATGTAGAGTTCTATAGATGTCTATTAGGTCCATCTGCTCTACTGTGTTGTTCAGTGCTTCCGTGTCCTTACTTATTTTCTGCCCAGTGGATCTATCCTTTGGGGTGAGTGGTGTGTTGAAGTCTCCTAGAATGAATGCATTGCAGTCTATTTCCCCCTTTAGTTCTGTTAGTATTTGTTTCACATATGCTGGTGCTCCTGTGTTGGGTGCATATATATTTAGAATGGTTATATCCTCTTGTTTGACTGAGCCCTTTATCATTATGTAGTGTCCTTCTTTATCTCGTTACTTTCTTTGTTTTGAAGTCTATTTTGTCTGATATTAGTACTGCAACCCCTGCTTTCTTCTCACTGTTGTTTGCTTGAAATATGTTTTTCCATCCCTTGACTTTTAGTCTGTACATGTCTTTGGGTTTGAGGTTAATTTTCTTGTAAGCAGCATATAGATGGGTCTTGCTTTTTTATCCATTCTGTTATTCTGTGTCTTTTGATTGGTGCATTCAACCCATTAACATTTAGGGTGACTATTGAAAGATATGTACTTATTGCCATTGCAGGCTTTAAATTCGTGGTTACCAAAGGTTCGAGGTTAGCCTCTTTAGTATCTTACTGCCTAACTTAGCTCGCTTATTGAGCTGTTATATACACTATCTGGAGATTCTTTTCTTCTCTCCCTTCTTGTTCCTCCTCCTCGATTCTTCATATGTTGGGTGTTTTGTGCTGTGCTCTTTCTAGGAGTGCTCCCATCTAGAGCAGTCCCTGTAAGATGTTCTGTAGAGGTGGTTTGTGGAAAGCAAATTCCCTCAGCTTTTGTTTGTCTGGGAATTGTTTAATCCCACCGTCATATTTGAATGATAGTCGTGCTGGATACAGTATCCTTGGTTCAAGGCCCTTCTGTTTCATTGTATTAAATATATCATGCCATTCTCCTCTGGCCTGTAGGGTTTCTGTTGAGAAATCTGACGTTAGCCTGATGGATTTCCCTTTATAGGTGACCTTTTTCTCTCTAGCTGCCTTTAACACTCTTTCCTTGTCCTTGATCTTTGCCATTTTAATTATTATGTGTCTTGGTGTTGCCCTTCTTGGATCCTTTCTGTTGGGGGTTCTGTGTATTTCCGTGGTCTGTTCGATTACTTCCTCCCCCAGTGTGGGGAAGTTTTCAGCAATTATTTCTTCTAAGATACTTTCCATCTCTTTGCCTCTCTCTTCTTCTTCTGGGACCCCTATAATACGGATATTGTTCCTTTTGGATTGGTCACACAGTTCTCTTAAAATTGTTTCATTCCTGGAAATCATTTTGTCTCTCTCTATGTCAGCTTCTATGCGTTCCTGTTCTCTGATTTCAATTCTATCAATGGCCTCTTGCATTCTATCCATTCTGCTTATAAACCCTTCCAGAGTTTGTTTCATTTCTGCGATCTCCTTTCTGGCATCTGTGATCTCCTTCCAGACTTCATCCCATTTCTCTTGCGTATTTCTCTGCATCTCTGTCAGCATGTTTATGATTCTTATTTTGAATTCTTTTTCAGGAAGACTGGTTAGGTCTGTCTCCTTCTCTGGTGTTGTCTCTGTGATCTTTGTCTGCCTGTAGCTTTGCCTTTTCATGGTGATAGGAATAGTTTGCAGAGCTGGGACGAGTGACGGCTGGAAGGACTTCCTTTCTTGTTGGTTTGTGGCCCTCCTCTCCTGGGAGAGCAGCGACCTCTAGTGGCTTGTGCTGAGCAGCTGCGCGCAGACAGGGTTTCTGCTTCCTGCCCGGCTGCTATTGAGTTTATCTCCGCTGTTGCTGTGGGCGTGGCGTGGCTTGGGCAGCTGCTCCAAAATGGTGGAGTCGCGTTGGAGCAGGAGCGGCTGGGAGGCTATTTATCTCCGTAAGGGGCCTCCCTGCTCCATGCAGCCCAGGGGTTAGGGTGCCCAGAGATCCCGGATTCCCTACCTCTGGATTAAGTGACCCGCCCTGCCCCTTTAAGACTTCCAAAAAGCACCCGCCAAAACAAAACAACGCCCACCAAAAAAAAAAGAAAAAAAAATTTTTTTAATTAAAAAAAAAAAAAAAAGTTTTTAATTAAAAAAAAAAAAAAAAAAGGTGGTCGTTCGTTTTTCTTTATTCTGCGGTGCCAGCCTCAGGCCTCTGCTCACCGGTCTTTCTGCCCTGTTTCCCTAGTATTGGGGTCCCTATCCCTTTAAGACTTCCAAAAAGCGCTCGCCAAAACAAAACAGCAAAAAAGCAAAAAAAAATGGTCGCGCGCTTTTCTTATGTCCTCTGGCGCCCAGCCTCCAGTGCCCGCTCACTGTTCTTGCTGCCCTGTTTTCCTAGTATCGAGCGCCCTGCACTCTGGCCCGGATGGCTGGGGCTGGGTGTTCGGCAGTTCTGGGCTCCGTCTCCCTCCCGCTTTGCCTGCTCTTCTCCCACCGGGAGCTGGGGGGGAGGGGCGCTCGCCTCCCGCGGGGCCGGGGCTTGTATCTTACCCCCTTCGCGAGGCGCTGGGTTCTCTCAGGTGTGGATGTGGTCTGGATATTGTCCTGTGTCCTCTGGTCTTTATTCTAGGAAGGGTTGTCTTTGTTATATTTTCATAGATATATGTTGTTTTGGGAGATTTCCGCTGCTCTACTCACGCCGCCATCTTCTGCCCCTCCATAATATCTTTATTTAAGCAGCCTCAAATTCTTGCTGCAGAAAGGCAAGCCCTATAAACTGTAAGTAACCGTAGGGTCATAAGCCCCAGTGACCTTCTCAGGAAGGAGTACTTAACCTTTTGGGGTCATGGACCCTTTAGGCTTACAGACCCCTTATCAGAACAATGCTTATAATTGTGTAAATAGGCAACATTCTAAAAAGTCTGGACCTTCTTATCTGGGTGACCCCTTAGTGTCTACCATCTTAGTTTGACTTCAGAAAACACTGGAAGGCTCACCAATTAAAGCTTTATTGTTCATACCTGCATAAAAAATAAAAGCCCTTCGACTAAAAGCAGCCTCTCATTGGACCCTCACAATTGGCCCACGTGGCACTCAGGGAAAGTCGTTCCCACCTCAAATGGGAGGGGTGGCGATCAGACACACCTGGAGTGAGGTTTGGCGCATGAAACTCCAGCTCAGAGATACCTTCTCTAGTTGGATGCTTTTCTGGAAAAAGCATGACTGTCTTGTCTTATTCCAGAACTCTGCGGGAGTCGTCTGACTTTCTGCATTGGAGGCGCACACATTTCTACTGAAATAAAATCAGGTACCTCTGTGCGGACAGAGGAGTTAATGTCTCCCCACCTCTACTTTTTTTCTCATCCCCATCAGATGAACAATCTCTGGCATATGCACATTGATCACCAAAATTCCAGGTCCAGTTCAAGGAATTTTTCTATTTAAAAAGTGATGGATGATGACAGTTGACACAAATTTTCTGATTCCTGACACAAAATTCAATACTTCAAAGACTCCTTTCCACAGAGGTGACACTTGGGTTGGCCTGGGTGCTGGCTGGTTCCCCTGCTGTCTTGCCTGAGGGTTTCATCCCCGGGCCAAGTTCCCTATGGATTCAATGTGACCAAAGAAAATGACAGTAAAACGTTCTTGGGGTGGAAGGGTTATACCCAAGTTTATTCCACGGTGGCAGGACAATTACTAAAATCCCATTCACTCAGAGCGAGTCTGCCTGCAGCAAGCCGGTCTCTGCCTCTGGGCCTCTGTCCTTGGCGCTGCCACCACTCCAGCTTCTGCTCTGCTCTCCTGCAGCCTTGCAGCCGTGCCAGCCTGTTGTCCAGAGCACTGGAAGGAGCTCTTTATATAGAGTCAGTAACAACGTATTGCCCACACGTGTAGTGAGTTAGGCAACCAGGGCCAGGTGAGAATCCTGGCCACAGGAACTTTCATTTTATCCACAGTCCCTTTGGATTCTGTGAGACCAAGGAATAACAACATTCTTGGGGTAAAGGGGTTTACACCCAGCTTTATTCTCATGGCAGTGGGCTGAACACTGTCATCACGTCGGCACCCAGCAGTCTGCAGGTCCATAATGCACCTGTCTCTGCCTCTGCCCAGAGCACTGCTCAGAAGCTTACAGCCCGGTTGTGGCCCTTGTGCATCGGGCTGTGGAAGGCTGGTATGGCTCTGCTGTACTTCCCCTTATTCTTCTGAGACATGTGGGCTAACCAGAAATCATCTCATGGTGGTGGCAGAAGTCAAAGAGGGGTGAGCTGAAACAGTGAGCTCTTTATCTAGTGGCTCAGTCAATAATAGCTCATTGCTATTGGGTATGGAAGCATTAGCCTAGCAGTAGGCCAATCACATCGTCAAGTAGTTTAGGGTCAGGTGAGGATCCTGGCCGTAGGAACTTCCATTTTCCCTACACCTACCAATTCAGCTAGCCCCGTGACAATGGGGTATCTGCAGGAGCTGATGTGTGTACTGGTTGGCATTCACATCCTGGCCTATTGATCATAAACTAGTACTTAAAAAAAAAACCTACACTGAACAAAACACAGCCCACCCCAGGGTCTGACTTTGTCCATCCCTCTGCTTCTGGTTTCTCTAGGCCTGAAGAGGACTCCTTTCCTCCCCACCTGCTGAGAAGGAGAGGCAGATGTTCTTCCAAATCAGCAGTTAGGCCAAAAACCTTGACCTTTAAAAGTCTGAAAGATCAGTATTCCTTTTGTTTCCACCATGGCCTCCTTTTCCTGAGGCACAAAGGCCAAGTATGGACTTGGGGGGCTATGGAGAAAACAAAAGGGTTTCAGGGCAACAACAAAAAGAAGGTAAATCATACAAGGCTAGGTTATGAGCTTTAAAGGCCCTAGGATTTACAAAAATGATACTGTACCCTCATCCTATAACTCAAAATAAAAACAGCATTTAATAAAACAGCATTAACTATAAATTAAGTGTAAAGAACCTCAAGGAGTCCTGATTTTTCCCTTTTTAAAAAATACCAGATTCCTTAAAAACACATTTTGGCATTCTTCACTGTCCATCTTAGCCATGCTTAGTCAGCCAACTACACTGCAGTGCTGATGACATGATAGCATATCCATCTGTTAGGGGGCAGAGGAGGCAAACTGCACAGAGGGTTGTATTACCCATTGTTTCCAATCATTGATGCTGTGCTCACTGCATTGAAATGCAGTATTCTTGAGCCAGACAGCTGTTTCTCTAGGTGAGATCACTGAAAGCAGCTAGAGCTGAAGACTGGGAAGGCTGAAGGAAGGCAGGCTGATTCTTGGTGGAATAGCTTTTGTCTCCCTGGTTAGCAGGGCTAGATTTGGGAGAGCTATAGCACGTTTTTGAATGTATTAGCTATAGCTGCATAACAAACCACCACAGAATTCCATGGCATACAATAAGCATTTGTCATCCTGCTCAGTTGCTTACAGCCCAGCTGGGGCCTTTGTGCATCAGGCTGGTATGGGCTCTGCTCTACTTACCCCTTATTCTTCTGGGAACTGTGGGCTAACTGGGGATCATCTTCTCATGGTGGTGGCAGAAGTGAAAGAGGGGTGAGCTGAAACACATAAGCCTGGGCTCAGAACCAGTTCCCTGTCACCCGTACCCACATTCCACTAGCCAAAGCCCAACATTAGTGGAGTATGGAAATACTCTCTGCCTTGAATGGAACTGCTGAGTCACTTGGCAAAGTGCATGGATTCAGGGAGGGGAGAAGAGTGGGGATGACAGAATTGCCACTTCAGTTTTGGTACTCTCTATTGAGTTGTGACCAATAGGAAGGAAAGACTGGTTGCTGTCTCATGGTTGTATGGAAGCCCTACAGAAAGTTTAGAAACTAAAAGTTCCATAATAACCAGGCCATAATGAACCAGTATGTCTGGTTCACTTCCTGTGTTCAGTAAATCTTGGTTAAATGATGAAATAATATGTTATGTACATGTATAGCTACATATTTGTATACAGACATAAAGGGGTAAAAAAGTTGAGGATAGCTACATATACAGAAAGGGGGTAAGAAGAGTGTTAATAGCAAAAGTACCAAATTGGAGTCAAAGGCAGGAATTCTCATCTCTTTGCTTGCAGTCAGCATTTCTGCAACCTCATGCAGATCATTTCTCAGTGGGCTGCAATTCCTCCCTTCATGAAAAGGGATGATTGGATTAGATTGTCTCTGATGGGCTTCTAATTTCAGCTTCCTAAAATTCTGGTATATAGTCTCCAGTTCAGCTGCTGACTGATCCTGTCTCTATAGGCAAGGAAAGCCTACTCTATCTCTGCATTACCAGCCTCTATACCTGGGGAGCCCTTTGCAAGGCACCTGCTAGATGGATCTCACTCCCTAGACCGCAGAGTTGTGGTACTGAAGTGCACCATTGGCAGGCTATAGGGAGGACAAGAATGCTCCTGATCAGGTTGCTATAAACCAAGTGGGGTTCAGGATTACTGGGTCTGATAGACTTTTCTTCTCAGGGCCTGTCAATCACTGCCTGCCTGCAAGCTTCCAGTGTTAAATGCCAGTCTGCTACTAATCTGATTCTTTTTACTTTGCAATTAATTTATTTCTCTAGATACTTGTAAAATTTTTCCTTGAAGTTCATAATTTTCACAGGATATGCCTAGGTGTATGAATTTGTCCAAAACTGCTGCCTAGAACTTAGTGGGCCCTTTTAAATCTGCAGACTCAAGTATTTTTTCAATCTGTGGAAATTTACCTCAATCATTTCTATATTTCTTTCCTTTCCTTACATCTTTTATTCATAGATCTCTCCTCTAAGGCTCTCCTATATTCCATCATTTACATTTCTTTGTCCCCTTTTGAATTTTGATATTCTACTTGATCTTCTAGCCCACAAATGTAGTTCTCATTATTATCATATCTTTAAGTTTTTCCATCAAAATTTCAAATTCAAATATTTTTCTCATTTCCCAAACAAAAAATTATTTTGTTATTTTAGCCTTTGAAGTGGGGTGTATCCTGTGACAGGTCACTCATGCTCAGTCATTCAGAAACAGTTGCTGGGCAGTCCCAGGTGCAGAGAATACTCAATAAACATGAGGGAAAAATCCCTGCCACCTTGGGGCTCACCCCCGTTGCAGGTGCATTTCTTTGCTTTCCTCCCCTGGTTGCTGGATTTCCTCAGGCGTTTTCTTTCTCTTGCCTTCCCGTGGCTCTGTACACCTTGAGAGGTGGGTGGACCCTCATAGCAGCAAACCCATGGTTGGTGGGTGGCCTGCAGACCACGTCTACGTGCCAGCAGTGCACTAACAGGGATAGGCTGTCCGAAACCAGCCCCTCCTGAGCCAGGAAGATCCAGTCGGTCCTGAGGTGTGTACGTGCGGGTACAGACACACGCACACAGCACTCTTCCCCAAGTCCTGAGTCCCTCCTCTACTTTTCCTTGCTCCCACCTACCTTAGTGGCGACAATACCCCACACCTGTCTTTGCTGATTCTGGCTGAGCCTGCAGTCATGCTTCCAACCTTGCCTGCATGGACCCAGCAGCCATTTTTTGTTCAGCAGAGCTGGGTGAAATGTGGGGAAGTTGGGGGAAAAAGAGCATTAAAGGTATTCTCTAGCTGCCATCTTCACCCTCCATGCCTTTTTTCAGAGACTTTAAGACAGTTCCCAGGGGCTGCCGTAGGCAGCTTTTCCTAGAGATGACTCACATTAGCACAAGTGAGGTTGGGAGTTGAGCCTGAGATTCCAGGACAGTGTTTGCCATGCTGGCTGGGAGCAGATCCCTTTACCATTCTGGGTCTACACTTTAAGGACGGGGAGCTGGACTAGGTTCTTGGGTTCCTGCAGCAGTACAAGTTGGTTAGCTTATGCTCCACTAAATGCCTAGAGTACTGGTGGAGGCCAGGGGGTAGAGTTCTCCCCTCCATTAGTCTAACATGTTCTTGGCGCCCTGTGGGGACTGTTCCCATTTTCTTTACTAGGACCAAGTGTTATAATGCTCAGAGTCCAAGTTCTTCTTTGAATCAGTTTGTGCTCCAAAGTTGTATGACGCCAATCTGAGCTTTTTAAGAGGACTGTGGCACTGGGTTTAGTCTCAAGAAACACCAAAAGCACCTGAGGCCTCTGTCAGAATGCAGATCTCCAGACCTCACCCCAAATCTGAAGCAGATTTTTGATGGCAGGGATTAGGTGATTCTCTGATGCTCCTCTCATTTCCCTTAAAGTTACCTAGCAGGGCGGGGGTATGTGGTGGGGGGTGAGTTTCAGTAACAGAACAGGCAGTGCCAGCATCCTGATGTGGGCCAGGAGTGGCTGACAGCAGGAGAGGGTGGCAGATCCCAAGAAGAAACGTGGCTGACCAGCAGAATAGTTCTCAAATAGGCTCCTGGACCAGCAGCACTGGCATCGCCAGAACTGGTTTTCAGGCGCCATTGTAGACCCACCAGTCTGAAATGCTGGGCCAGCCCCTGATTTAACAAGGCTCCAGGGACTCAGACGCACCCTGCACCCTGGGACCCAGACCTAGTGAGCCCACTGGGGGGCACTTGAGCCCTCAGCACATCACTCCAAAGGTCTCCGTGTCAGCCAAGCTCACCGAGACTTCAAAGACTGCAGAGATTTTACAAGTTTTTATTAGGAAATTCTCCTCCTCCTCCTAACTTTCTGCTCCTCCAGAGAAGACCCAGGGCTATGCCCCTTCCCTGTCCTGGTGTTTTTTTTCCTTGATAATCTACCCTTCCCAGAGGAAACTTCTCTGGAGATGCAGCACTGGGTCCTGAAGCTGAAGCTGGACTTCAGAGCAGAAGCTGTTAAGTGTAGACTCCAAGAGGGAACAATAAAACATGAGCTGAATTCATCTACCTGAGTCTTTTGAGAGCAGAGGGGGGCAGTCAAGGAGGGAAGAGCTATCAGCATAAGGAAACGGCAAGAGTCCTCTCCCACCTGGCCCTGCCTAAGGCCTGACCTGGGCAAGCAGCAAGGGCAGAGCATGAGTGTGCTGGCAGAATCAGAACTCAGAGCCTTCAAGTTACACTGCCACCCTGACCCTGCTCAGCCAGGGCCTGGAATGGGGCCATTTTTAAATGGCCATCTGAACCCACCACACCTTTGATTTCCTTCCAAGATGCTTCCTGAATAGACCAAAGACATAAAAATGGGAAACATCTTATGTCAGTCAGTATTAGAGAAGAGGGATTGTCCAGAAACTCAGGAATTTTGGGGAGAAACAATGCATTTGGGACCGAAGTGAATAAAGGGCTGCCTAACTGGTCATGCCCTGTGTGAAGGTAGGGCCTGTGAGGAAAGGGGTGTCCCCAGCCCCTGTGCTGTGGAAACACAGAAACTTTGATAACAGCGCAGCTCGGTTGCTGGGCTCCCTTCCCTCTATTATTTCCAGTGAAAGCTGACTTCCCTTCCTGCCAATGACAGGACAATTATGTAGGAAGATTCTTAAGCAAACCTCCAAATGGAACCTTAGGTGTCTTGACACGGCAGTCATTTTAAATAAATAATGAAGGAGCAGCTTGTCCATTTGTAATTCAAATAAGGCAAAAGGAAGCTGTAAGAGGTTTCAGCACAGGTCCACAACTGCTGCCTGTGGGAAGAAACAAGCCAGAAGCCCTCTCCATCTGTTCAAATGAAAGCCAGGTTTTGGGTTCAGGCTCAGCTAGTCCCACTTCTCCACCTCGCTCCTTCTGGTGAGTGAGCAACCGCAGTTCTGGAATCAGTATCATTTGCATACCTGGACCATCACTTTTAAGTAGAAAAGAACAGCTCATATTTACATATTGTTTGAGCATTGCATTAGACACAGAATAAAGGACACAAGAAATGCGGTACTGGTTTTAACCTCACATGGTAAAAGTGTCATGGCAATGAAGAAGTTTGATCTAGAAATGGGGGATCCTCAAACACGGAAGGCCCCAAAACAGGACTGTGATTGCCTAATCAACATCAGTCTCAGTAAAAGAAGGCTTGAAAATGAACATACAGGCAGGGACTACAAGTTCAATTTGCCCTAAAGACTGTGGTTACCCAGAAGTCATTCCAACGCAGGACCAGGGGAAGAAGCCAAGCAGTGTTATTATTTCAAGCCAGTGCATCTCAGCAGACTGCATCTTCCGGCCTTCACAGAAATGTATTCAAGACACTCACACATCAAGTCTACTCAAATACGCTTCCCAAGCAGCTTTTCTGTACATCTCAGCTGCCCCCAGACGATGTGCTGATTTTAGTATGCCCCGGCCTACAATGATGATATCAGAACCACGACTGCCGATAACTTCTTGTGGGTTATTGTACTGTTGGCCGAGATTATCCCCTGCAAAAACAAAAAGGTTACTGTTTAACACAATATGAAAAAATCAGAAAACCTGTCACATGACTTTTACAAAAAACTATCTAACCAGCTTTAAATAAATATGTGCCTTGCTCTCGCCATTTACCATGTCCCTTCTGCACAGCAAGTGAGTAAAGGCAAGCAGAGAGACTCCTTGGGTAGGCCAGAGACTTCCAGTGGAGAAGATGCTAGCCAACTCCTTGCTAATGTCTAATTTTAGAGCATTTTTACTTTATCAAAAAACTAAAATCTGTTGCCAAAAAAAGCTCAATATCAAAAAAAGAGAACAAAATTTGGCCTCACAATTGAAGACAATTTCAGTATACGTCTCGGAGTCACGGTGACACAATGTTGAACAAGTCCTCACAAGGCATCTAGCCTGATCATGAGCACAGATGTGAACTTTCTGCACAACCCTATCAAGCATTCAGATTATGTACAAGCCCTAATCCTTAATTTTGGCTTTTCTTTTTCTTTTTTATTGAGGTATAATTGACATGTAACATTAATTGAAAGCGTACATGATGATTCAGTATTTGTATACACTGTGAACTGATTATAAGTCTAGTTAATATCAGTCACCTTGCATTACTATAAAAAATTTTTTGTGATGACTTTTAATATTTACTCTTAGTAACTTTCAAATATTTAATATTGTATTATGAACTATAGTAGTAGCCATGCTGTACATTACATCTCCATGACTTATATTTTATAATTGGAAGTTTGTGCCTTTTGACTCCCTTCACCCACTCCAACCACCAATCTGTCTTCTGTATCTATGAGCTGCTTTGTTTTTTTATTGTTCATTTGTTTTTATTAGATTCCACATATACATGAAATCATATGGTATTTGTCTTTGTCTGACTTATTCCATTTAATGTAATACCCTCCAGGTCCACCTATATTGTTGCAAATGGCAAGATTTCATTCGTCGTTATGGCTGAGTAATATTCCATCACACACACACACACACACACACACCACACACACACACACCACACACACACACACACACACCTTAATCCATTCACCCATCTGTGGATCCTTAGGTTGTTTCCACATCTTGGCCATTGAACAAAGGTGTGCATGTATCCTTTCAAGTTAATGTTTAAGTTTTCTTTGGATGAATACCTAGAAATGGAACTGCTGGGTTAAATTAAGGATTAGGGTTTATACATAATCTGAACGCTTGATAGGGCTGTGTAGAAAGTTCACATCTGTGCTCACATCTATTTTTAATTTTCTGAGGAACCCCCTTACTAAGTTTTTCTTAGTAACTGCACAATTTACATTCTCACCAACAGTGCATGAGGGTCCCTTTTCCCCACCTCCTGAGCAACAGTTATTTCTTTACTTTTTGATATCAACAGGTGTGGGGTGATAACGCATTATAGGTTAGATTTGAAGTATTTCTAATGATTAGTAATGTTAACCATCCTTTCATGTATGTGTCTGTTGGCCATTTACATGCCTTCTTTGGAAAAATGTCTTTTCAGATCCTCTGTACATTTTTAGTTTGACTTTTATTTTTGTCTACTGAGTTTATATGTTTTGAATACTAGCCTATTATCAGACATATGATTTACAAATATTTTCTCCCATTCAGTCAGTTACCTTTTCATTTTTTTGGTGGTTTATTTTGCTGTGCAGAAATTTTTGGTTTAATATAGTTCTACTTGTTTATTATTTTTGCTTTTGCTGCTTTTGGTGTCAGAGTAAAAAATCACCACCAAGACCTATGCCAAGGAGCTCACCACCTTTTTCCTTCTAAGAGTTTTTGTTTTCAGGTTCTTATGTTCAACTTTTTAATCCATTTTGAGTTAATTTTTATAGATGGCATAAGGTAGTAATTAGCTGTATTCTTTTGCATATGGCTGTCAAGTTTTCCCCAGTATCATTTTATTAAGATATTATCCTTTCCCCACTGTGCAGTCATGGCTCCTTTGTTGTAAATTGACAATATATGCATGGGTTTATTTCTGGGCTCACTATTCTGTTCCAGTGATTTATGTGTCTTTATACCAGTTCCACACCGTTTTGATTTCTAAAAGCTTTGAAATAGAGTTTGAGAACAGGGAATGTGATGCCTCCCTCCAGCCCTGTTGTTCTTCCTCAAGATCACATTGGCTATTTGGGGCCTTTTGTGGTTCCATAGAAATTTTAGGATTTATTCTATTTCTGTGAAAAACCCCTCTGGAATTTTGATAGTGACTGCACTCAATCTGTAGATTGCTTTGGGCAGTATGGATATTTTAACAATCCTACTTCTTCTAATACATACATTTGAGTCTTCAATTTTTTTCATCAGTGTCTTAATAGTTTTCAGTGTCTAAGTCTTTCACTTCCTTGGTTAAATTTATTCCTAGGTATTTATTCTTTTTGGTGTAACTGAGAATGAGAATATTTTCTTAATTCTCTTCCTGGTACTTTGTTATCAGTCTATAGAAACACAACACAAGCATCTAATAATGTATATAATTACTGAGGTACTATGTTGTACATCTGAAACCAGTGTAACATTGTATAAAAACTTTATTCCAATTAAAAATAATATACAAAGGAAATACAGATTTCTGTATATTGACTTTGTGTCCTGCAACTGTTCTGAATTACCTTATTCTAACAGTTTTTTATACAGTCTTAGTTTTCTATATATAGTAATACATGTCATCTGCAAATAGTGACAGTTTTACTTCTTTCTTTACAGCTTGAATGCCTTCCATGTCTTTTTCTTGACTAACTGCTATGTCTAAGACTTCCAATTACATTTTGAAAAGAACTGGCAAGAGTGGGTATCCTTGTCTTGTTCTTGATCTTAGAAAAGCTTTAAGCTTTTCACTGTTTAGTATGTTGTTAGCTGTAGGCTTGCCATATATGGCCTTTATGATGTTCCCTCTATATCCATTTTGTTAAGTCTTTATCACAAGTAGATGTTGAATTTTGTCAAATGCTTTCTCTGCATCTATTGAGATGATCATATAACTTTCATCCTTTATTTTGTTAATGTGGTGAATCACTCTAACTTATTACAGATGTTGAACCATCCTTGCATCTTTAGATAAATCACATTTGATTTTGTTGTATGATCCTTTTAATATATTTATTTTTCAATTCATTTTGTTGATATTATGTTACAAATATATGCATCTATTCATCAGAGATATTCGCTTGGAATTTTCTTGTGGAGTCTCTGTATACTTTGGAAATTAGACTTCTCTCATTTCAACATATTTACTCCTGGAGAATGTTCTAGGTACACTTGAGAAGAATGTGTACTCTCTTAGAGGATGGAATGTTCTATGTAGATCACTGTTGAGTCCATCTGGTCTAATGTGTCACTTAAGGCCAATGTTTCCTTATTGATTTACTGTCTAGATGATCTATCCATTGATGTAAGTGAGGTATTAAGAATTCCCTGCTATTATTGTATTGCTGTTTATTTCTCCCTTTAGGTCTGTTAATTCTTGCTTATATAGTTAAGTGCTCCTACCTTGGGTGCATAAATATTTATTGTTACATCCTCTTGTTGGGTTGACCCTTTATCACTATGTAATGTCCTTCTTTGTCTCTATTTACAGTCTTTATTTTAAAGTTTGTTCTGTCTGATTTAGGTATTGCTACCCAAGCTTACTTTCGGTTTCCATTTGCATGGAATATATTTTTCCATTCCTTCACTTTCAGTCTCTGTGCGTCCTTATATCTGAAGTGAACCTCCTGTAGGCATCATGTAGGTGGGTCTTGTATTTTAATCCATACAACCACTCTTATGTCTTTTCATTAGAGGATTTGGTCCATTTACACTTACAGTAATTACTGTTAGGTGTGCTCATTTCCATTTTGTTAACTGTTTTCTGGCTATTTTGTGGTTTCTCTCTGTTCTTCTCTTGCTCTCTTTCTTTATGGATTGATCAATTTCTTTAGTGGTAGGCTTTGATTCCTTTCTCTTTTATCTTTGGTGTAGTTACTATAGGATTTTTTACTATAGTAAAATGATACATATAGTAAAATGATATAAAAGGATGCCATGATACATCCATGTTAAATACATAGTAGTCCATTTTAAGTTGATAACAAGTTGTTTTATTTATTTCCCATGTTTGGTTTTTGATGTCACATTTTGAATTGTTTTATCATCTAATTAATTAATTACTGCAGTTATAATTATTTTTACTAGATCTTTTAACTTTATAGTGAACAATCCATAACCTTTACTATGTATTTACCTTTAAAGTGAGATTTTCTATTTTCTCACATTGTAACTTTTTTTAATTTAAAAAAGTACATTAGTTCCAGGTGTAAACATAATGGTTAGGCAATTATACACATTGTAAAATACTCACTAGGATAAGCATAGTTACCATACCAAGTTATTACATTATTATTGACTATATTCCCTATGCTGTACTTTTCATCCCTGTAACTTATTTTCTAATTGGAACTTTGTACCTCTTTATCCCCATCAACTATTTTGCCAATCCCCCCAAGCTCTTCCTCTCTGCCAACCACTGGTTTGTTTCCTGCCTTTACGAGTCTATTTCTGGTTTGTGTTTCATTTCTTCATAAAAATGAAATAATACTGTAATTTGTCTTTCTCTGACTTACTTCACTCAACGTAATACCCTCTAGGTCCACCATGTTGTCGTGAATGGCAAGATTTCATTCTTTTGTATGATGCGTAATTTTCCACTGTGTATATATGCCATATCTTACTTGTCCCATCATCTATCCATGGGTACTTAGTGCTTCTATAACTTAGCTGTAGTAAAAACACAGTGGGTGCATCTATCTTTTTGAATTGCCAGGTAAATACCCACAAGTGGAATTAATATGTTGTATGGTATTTCCACTTTCAGTTTTTTGAGGAAACTCCATTCTGTTTTCCACAATGGCTGCACCATTTTACATTCCCACCAACAGTGCACAAGAGCTCCCTTTTCTCCACATGCTTGGCAACACTTGTTATTTCCTGTCTTTCTTGTAATAGCCATTCTAGCCACTTTGAGTTGATAGCTCATTGTGGTTTGATTTGCATTTCCATGATGATTAGTGTGATGTTGTGTAACTTTTCATGTCTGTTGGCCATCTGTATGTCTTGGAAAAAATTCCAAATTTCCTCTTGGAAAAACTGCCCATTCAGGTCCTCTGCCCATTTTTTAATGATTATGGGTTTTTTGTGTTGAGTTGTATCAGTTCTTTATATATTTTGGATGTTAACTCTTTATCAGATAAATCATTTGCAAATATATTCTCCCATTCAATAGGTTGCATTTTCATTTTGACAATGATTTTCTTTGCTGTGCAGAAGCTTTTTAGTTTGATGTACTCCACTTGTTAATTTTGCTCTTGTTTCTCTTGCAGGGGGCTGGGGGCAGGGGGGGAAGACATAGCCAGAAAAACACTGCTAAAGCCAAAGTCCCAGAACTTACTACCTATGTTTTGTTTTAGGCGTTTTATGGTTTTTGGTCTTACATTTAGGTCTTTAATCCATTTTGAACTTATTTTTGTGTATGGTCCAAGTTTCATTCTTTTGAATGAAGCTGTCCAGTTTTTCCAACACCATTTAGTGAAGAGACTGTCCTTTCCCCATTGTATATTCTTGCCTCTTTTGTCACAGATTAATTGTCTATATAAGCATGGGTTTATTTCTGGGCTCTGTACTCTGTTCCATGGATCCATGTGTCTTTTTTGGGGCAGTACCATATTGTTTTGGTTACTGCAGCATTGGAGTATAGTTTGAAACCAGGAAGCATGACACCAGCTTTGTTCTAAAGACTGCTTTAGCTATTTGGGTCTTTTGTGGTTCCTTACAAATTTTAGGATTATTTGTTCTAGTTCTGTGAAAAATGGCTTTGGTATTTTGATAGGGATTGCTTTGGGCAGTATGGCCATTTAACAATATTCACTCTTCCAATCCTGACCACAGTATATTTATCTTCAGATTTTTTCATCAATTGCATATAGTTTGCAGAATAAATGTTTCTCACCTCTTTTGATTTAATTTACTCCTAGGTATTTATTATTTTTGATGCAGTTGTAAATGGGACTGTTTTCTCAATTTCTCTATCTGTTAGTTTGCTATTAGTGTATTGTAATGCAACTGATTTACATGATTTTGTATCCTGCAACTTCACTAAATTCATTTATCATTTATTATGTCTTACTTTTTTAGTGGAGTCTTTAGGGTTTTCTATTTTTAGTGTCATGTCATCTGCAAATGACAGTTTTGCTTTCTCCTTAACAATCTGCATGCCTTTTATTTCTTTTTTTCATTGCTGTGGCTAGGACTTCCAGTACTATGCTGAGAAAATGGCCAGAGTAGGCATCCTTGTCTTGTTTCTGATCTTAGAGGAAAAGTGTTCAGCTTTTCATTGTTGAGTATATTAGCTCTGGGTTTGTCACATGGCCTTTACTATGTTGAGGTACATTCCCTCTATACCCACTTGTTTTTTGTCATGAATGGATGTTGAGTTTTTGTCATGAATGGATGTTGAATTTTGTCAAATGCCTTTTCTGCATCTGTTGAGATGATCATATTGTTTTTATCCTTCTTTTTGTTAATGTGGTATTATCACATTGATTGATGGATACTGAACCATCATGGCATCTCTGGAATAAATCCTACTTGGTTGTGTAGAACAATCCTTTTAATTTATTGTTCAATGTGCTTTGCGAATATTTTCTTGAGATTTTTGCATCTGCTCAGCGGCAACGCTGGTCTGTTAATTTTCATTTTTTGCAGTGTCTCTGGTTTTGGTATTAGGGAAATGCCACCCTGTTGGAATGAACTTGGAAGGATAATTTTCCTCTTCTAATTTGTGGAATAGTTTGAAAAGGTTAGGTATTCACTATTCTTTAAATGTGTTGTAGAATTCATCTGTGAAGCCATAAAGACCTGGAATTTTGTTTGTTGGATTTTTTTTTATTACTGGTTTATTACTAGTTTCATTACTAGTAGTTGGTCTGTTCAGATTTTGTTTCTTCCTTGTTCAGTCTTAGAAGAATGTGTTACTAGGGATTTATCCATTTCTTCTAGATTATCAATTAGTTGCCATAAATTTTTCATAGTAGTCTCTTATAATCCTTCATGTTACTGTGGTATCAGTTATAACTTCTTTCATTTCTGATTTTATTTATTCGAATCCTCTCTTATTGGATGAGTCTGGCTAAAGGTTTATCAATTTTATGTTTCCAAAGAATCAGGTCTTAGTTTTATTGATCTTTTTTATTGGTTTTTTAAATCTGTATTTCATTTATTTCCACTCTGATCTTTATTATTTCCTTTATTCTACTAACTCTGGGCTTTATTCTTTTTCTTCTACGTTCCTTTACATACTGGGTTCAAGTATTTAAAATGTTTCTGTCTTCCTGATAGGCCTGTACTGCTATAATCTTCCCTCTTAGGACTTGCTTTTCTTTTCCTACATCCCAAAGATTTTGAACTGTTTTATTTCTGTTTTCATTACTTTCTAAGTATTTTTGGATTTCTCTGACCCACTGGTTGTGTAGTAGCATGCTGTTTAGCTTCCACATGTTTTTTTTTCCAGTCTTTTTTCAGTAATTGATTTCCAGTTACATGCTGTCGTGGTCAGAAAAGATTCTAGATATGATTTCAGTCTTCTTAAATTTACTGAGACTTGTTTTGTGACCTAACATGAGGTCTATCTCCTTATGTTAGGTCAATCCCTTTATCATTATGTAATGGCTTAGACTAAAAGACTGTAGCAAGAGACAATCTTGTTTGATATAATTATTGCTACACTAGCTCTTTTAACACCCATTTGCATACAGTTTTTTTTTTTGTCTCTTCACCTCAGTCTGTATGTCATTATGTCTAAGTGAGTCTCTTGCAGGCAGCATAAAGATGGGTCTTATTTTTTTAATCCATTTAGTCACCACTGTATGTCTTTTGACTGGAACATTTAGCATTTATATTTAGAGTAGTTATTGATAGGTAAGTACTTACTTCATTTTGTTAATTGTTTCTAGTGTTTTTTTAGTCCTGTTTCTTCTCTTGCTCTCTTCCTTTGTGATTGATGGCTTTAATTTAACACCTGGATTTTTTCTTTTTGTGTGTATTATAGGTTTTTGGTTTGTGGTCATCATGAAGTTCATATATAACATTCTATATTGTAAAAGCACATTTTTACTCTGTTTTATATGTATGATGTCATCTTATCTTTTTGTGACTTATTTTTTAAATGTAATTGATTTTACTAACTTTTGTCTTTTAACTTTCATACTTTTAAGCTTTTAAGTGATTACTATGTTTACTGTATGTTTCTTTTTACCAGTGAAATTTTTTTGTTAAAATAAATTTCTTCTAATTATGGGCTTTTCTTTTCTGCTTAAAGAAGTCCCCTTTAACATTTCTTCTAAATCCAGTTTAGTGGTGGTGAACGCCTTAACGTTTGTCTGGGAAACTGTTTCTCTCCCCTTCATTCTGAGTGATAACCCTACCCAGGATGGAGTATTCCTGGTTGTAGGATTTTTTCCTTTCAGCACTTTATACATATCATGCCACTCTTGAGATGTATTCTTTCATGTTTTCTTGTTATTTAACTAGCACTCTTTATTTCAGCTTTAAAAAGTCCCCTGAAGATTTCTTCTAAGGCCAGTTTAGTGATGAACTCCTTTAGTGTTTCCTGGTTTGGAAACTTTTATCATCTTGACTCTAATTCTGAATGGTAACTTTACTGGAGTTCTTTGTTGGAAGTTTTTTTTCTTTTGCACTTTTGAATATACCATACTACCCCTTCTGAAAAGTTTCTACTGAAAAATCTTCTGATATGCTTATGGGGGAGGGAGGGGTTCTCTTGTATGTAACACGTTGTTTATCTCTTGCAATCATAAAGATTGTCTTCTTGTGTTTACTTTTGACATCTTAACTAAAATGTGCCTTGGTGTAGTCTTTTCAGGTTCATCTTATTTGGTACTCTTTGGGCTTCCTGAATCTGGATATCCATGTTCTTCCCCAGGTTAGGGGTGTTTTTTAGCCACTATTTCTTCAAATAATTTTTCTGCCCCTTTCCCTCTCTTCCTTTTGAAACCCCAATTTGAAAGTCAATCGGCTTGCTGTCCTATAAGTCGATTAAGCTATCTCCATTTTTTGTTTTTTTCTTTTTGTTGCTCTTATTGGATGAATTCCATTGCTTTGTTATTGATTTCACTGATTCTCTCTTCTGCTTCATCTAGTCTGTAGTTGAACCCATCTGTTGTATTTTTCAGTTCAGTTACAGTATTCTTCAGCTCTGTTATTTCTATTTGGTTCTTCTTATATTTTCTCTTTTGCTGAAGTTCTTACGGTGTTCATCCATTCTTCTCCCAAGTTCAGTGTTGCATCTTTATGATCATTACTTTGAACTCTTTATCAGGTAAATTATAACCCTTTTATTAAGGTTTTGTCTTGTTCTTTTGTTTTGAATATATTCCTTTATTATGCTTGATTCAGTGTTGATTTTTATGAATTAGATGAAATACCCACCTTTCCCAGTCTTGAAGGAGGAAACTTACATAGGAGATTAACCTTGTTGTTCAACCTGTCCTACCTCTTGGTTGTCTCTCAAACCTTCGTGATTGTCCAAGCAGCCTCTTATATTTTTTAAATAGTTCCCAACAGCTGAGGGTATGCCAAGACTTATCAGTGTCCCCTATCTCAGTCAGTACCTAACTCAACCTAATTTGAAACCAGACCCTCTGCTTTTAAAATGTGCAAAATAATATGCAGTCCTGTGGGATTTCAAGTGTTAGCCATGCTGGCCACCAGAGCCTGATGTCTGAAGATATCCAGAGATATCCCATGGGCAGCAGTTGCAAAACTCAGGGCTCTGGATGAGTACATAAACACTGATCTGGGAGACACTAGTGAGTTGCAGCAAGCCAGATGGAGAGTACAAAGACGGCATCCATCTGCTTAAATTCCCTGAAAACAGCTCTGTGCCCAAACCAAAGCCTCCCCTCAGGCTGATAGGCTCATTCACAGAAACCTGGGGGTGTGTTTCAGTCTGCTGTTTGTGCAGTACCCTTGGAGTGGTAGCCTGCTGATAACCATCAGATTGTTACAATCCCATGGGACTGAGGATTACAAGTCCCCAGCTACTACAGCCAGGTGATGAAACAGTGTCTTGGGTGGTAGGCACAAAAACCAAGACAACAAACTTACAAACAAGGGTACCAGACATGTAAGAGCTCTGTTCCAGAAGATACTGTTACTCTGGAGTGCAGCAATGAGTACATGCAAAGATAGTGCCTGCACTCTGAGGTCTCTGGAAAGGATCAGCCAGCTCTTTGATGTGTGTTGAATTAAAGTCTACCCCTCAAGCTGCAGCTACAATGAGCTAATAGGCCTCACAGAAAACTGAACTCCTAAGTGTGTTCTCTCTTGCTGTGCCCTGGGGCTGGTAACTGTTTCAGAACTCTTTCTCTGTTGGTTACAACCCTGTGAGACCTACAAGTGTAAGTACCACTGGCCACCAGAGCCAGGCCATTAGAGATGTCTCATAGCAGCTGCAAAAATTGGAGCACAAGACAAGGGTATTAGCTCCTTTCTGGTGGACAGCAGTGAGCTGGAGCAATGCAGAAGGTGAGCACAAAGATTGTGTCCACTGGACTCTGTTTCCTGAGAGCAGTTCCAAGGCCACACTAGATGTGTATCAAACCAGAAGCCTGACTCTCAGGCCAAAACTCTGAAAGCCTGGGTGGGGAGGGGTTTCAATCTGCTGTCTGTGCAATGCCCTAGTGGTGGTTATCTGCCAGGTACTGTCTCCACTTGTTACAGTCCCATGGGACCCTGGAACACAAGTTCCCCTGGCCTCTAGACCAAGCAATCAAGGGGTGTTCCCTGGGAAGCAGCCACAAAAATCAGGGCATCAGATGCATACAAAAGCTGCCTTCCAGGAGATACTGGTGCTCTGGAGTGTGGCAGTGTGTGTGAAGATGGTGCCTGTTGGCTATACCAAAGCAAAAGGGGAGTATAAAGAAGGTGAAAAAAGAGAGATGGTGCCCACCAGTCTCCATCTCCCAAGTGTTTCTCCAGAGTGTTCCAATAGGCTCTGAGATGTGTGCCTGTTAAATGAGATGCCTACTTTTCAGGCTGATGCTTTAATATAGCCAGGTGAGCCTCCCCACTTTCAGTTTGGCACAATCGGCTATATCAGAGCTGGGCCCCGGAGTAGGTTAGTCCAAGAGCGCAAGCCAGATCACCACAGCCAGGCTGCTTTTCAAAGCTAGATGTTCTGGGGGGCTCATCTCTCTGGTCCAAGTCATTAATGATACTGGAGTTCTTCTATGCCATTTCCATTTCCCACTTATACATTATAGGTTTTATACACTACAGGGTAGGCCTCAGCAAAAGCACATGTCTGTCTAAGGCTTTATAATAGTTGCCTTAGTACTCATTTTCTTCCTGATTAAACAGAAAACATTGAAGTACAATTAAAAACAAAACCCCAAAAATGGCAATACCTTCCTTTTCCTAAGTGTAGTTAAACTAATAATATTAGGTCCTTCAAAGTTAATGAGTATCCTCTAGTTCTAGTATTTCTGAGAAATACTACAGCAAGGTAAAAGTGGGGTTCTGGTTCAAGATAGCAAAGTCAGAGATCCTGAACATTCTAGTATTTCTTTAAAAACCAAAGTTTACCAAACTCATAGCCACGATCATTACTCTGTTGTCACAGAAATACCAACTCTTTCACCTGCTCCTATACAGCATAATGGCCACTCCTTCAACATGTGCCTGAGAATTTATAGAACATTTATGAATCGCAGTGGCACTGTGCTGGAAGATACACATTCTTCCAAAAGAACTCTCATCCTCAAGGAGTTAGCCTAGAAGAGTATTCCAGAAAAACTCTACATGTGCAAAAATATATATAAGGATGTTCCAAATGCATCAACAGGGGAAGGGTTAAACATATTATGGCCAAATCATAGCTCAATAGTATGCAGTTGTTTAAAGGTAACTCTAGATGTGGAAATGTAATATAGCTGCACATATATAAAACATTCTCCAAACTGTGCATACGTGAGCACAGGCGTATTTTGGAGATACTGTGAATTTGATTCCAGACCACTGCAATAATCAAAGTTTTTTGGTTTCCCAGTGCATATACAAGTTATTTTATACTATGCCATAGTCGAGGAAGTGTACAACAGCATTTTGTCTAAAAAAAGTGACTATCTTAATTAAAACGTACTTTACTGCTAAAAGATGAGTTTTCAGTGAGTTGTAATCTTTTTGATAGTGGGGGAGTCTTGCATCAGTGTTGATGGTTGCTGCTGATTGAGTGGTTGTAGCAGTTTCTTAAAAGAAGACAACAATGACACTTGCTGCAACAATTGACTCTTCCTTTCATGAATGATTTCTCTGCAGCATCTGATGCTGACAGCATTTTACCCACAGAACTTCTTTCAAAATCAGTCAGTTCTCTCAAACCCTGCCACTGTTTTATCAACTAAGCTTACATAATATTCTAAATCCTTTGTTGTCATTTCAACCATCTTCACAAGTAGATTCCATGTAAGAAGCAATTCCTCATCCTTTTAAGTTTTATCATGATGTTGCAGCATTTCAGTCACATCTTCAGGCTCTGCTTCTAATTCTCTTGCTTATTCCACCGTATCTGCAATGGTTCTTGAACCCCTCAAGGTCATCTATGAGGGAATGGAATCAACTTCTCCCAAACTTTCTAATGTTGCTATTTTGACCTCTTCCCATGAATCACTCATGATGTTCTTAATGGCATCTAGAATGGTGAATCTTTTTCCAGAAAGTTGTCGATTTACTTTGACCAGCTCCACCAGAGGAATCACTATATGGCAGGTATAACCGTATGAAATGTATTTCTTAAATAATAAGACATGAAAGTCAAAATGGGCCACAAAATGGATGCTGTGTTAGCACACATGAAAACAATAATCTCACTGAATATCTCCAACAGAGCTCTTGGGTGACCAAGGGCATTGTCAATGAGCAGTCATATTTTGAAAATAATCTTTTTTTCTGCAATCTCAACAACGGCCTTAAAATATTTAGTAAACCTTATTGTAAACAGATGTGCTGTCATCCATGCTTTGTTATTCCACTGACAGCACAGAGTAAATTGAGCATAATTCATAAGGGACCAAGGATTTTCAGAATGGTCATGAGCATTCAACTTCAGTCACCAGCTGCATGAGAGTCAGCCTTTCCTCTGAAGCCATGCCTTGACTTCTCTCCAGCTATGAAAGTCCTAGATGACATCCTTTTCTATTATTTATATGAGCCTGTTTCATCTGCTAGCTAACTTCATTAATTACCTAGGCCAGATTTCTGGATAATTTGCCCTTACGCTTTTGTTATGGAGACACCTTCTTTCCTTGAACCTCATGAAACCAACCTCTGCAGCTTCCAGCTTTTTCTTCTGCAGCTTCCACACCTTGCTCACCCCTCACAGAATTGAAGAGAGTGAGGGCCTTGCTCTGGGTTAGGCTTTGGCTTGAGGGAATGCTCTGGCTGGTTTGATCTATCCAGACCACTAACATTTTCTCCATATCAGCAATAAGGCCGTTTCACTTACCATTCCTGTGTTCACTGGAGCATTATTAATTTCTGTAAAGAACTTGTCCTTTGCATTCACAATTTGGCTAACTGACAAAGACGCATAGTTTTCAGCCTCTCTTGACATACCTTCCTCACTAAGCTTAATCATTCTTAGCTTTTGATTTAAAATCAAAATGAAATGTGATTTTGAGAGAGATGTGAGAGATATATGTGAGATATATGACTCCTCCTTTCACTTGAATGCTCAGGAAACCACTGCAGGGTTATGTACTGGCCTAATTTCAATATTGTTGTATCTCGGGGAGTAGGGAGACTCAAGGACAGAGACAGAGGCAGGGAACAAATGGTCAGAGGAGTGGTCAGAACACACACAGCATTTATCAATTAAGTTCACCATCTTATAAGGGTGACCCAACAATTAAAATAGTAATATCAAAGATCACCATTAAGTACAGTAATGAAAAAATTTGAACTATGTAACACACAGACATAAAGTGAGAATTGTTGGAAAAATAGCTCCTATAGACTTGTTCAATGCAGGGTTGCCCCACTTGAATTTGTAAAAACAACAGTATCTATGAAGCACAATAAAACAAAGGGCATTAAAACAAGGTGTTCCTGTACATGTAAAACCAAGGGCCAGAAGGATACACAACGCACCACTTACGTCACTCTGACATAATGAGAGGGAAGAGGGAGAAGGAAGCTAGACTGGGGAAAGAATGGTGTGAAGGAGAGATGTGCATGAGTTATACAAGAATGACTAGCATATACTTTCAATATTTTTAAAAGTATCTTTTGACTTGTCAATGTAAAAACAAAATCAGAGCTATCAACCTCACAAATGCTGCTGAGGAGTGATAAGCATAGTTGTTTTCAATGTAAACAGTTTTGCTGAGTGAGAACCCTACTGGTCATAGTTCTGATCTCCAACTTCTTAAGCCTAACCCCAAAAGGAGGAAAGACAGAAAAGGGAATAGAATACTCTCCCACACCTGTGATGAGCAATCTTTCATGCACAATAACCAATGCAGGAAAAATGTTCCTAGGTCATCATTTCCTCCCCATTCAAAACTGAAGCATCTTTACTGAGTCCCATAGGATATTTAAATATGTGTATTTCTATAATCTAGATTACTCCTTTACGGACTGAAGACTATCCAGGAGAAAATGTACCCTGTTTTATAGTCACTACAACTGCATTTGACAGACTGCTGAAAAAGCTTGACACAAGGGAACCACGTATCTCCATGGTGGAAAGTCACAGCAGACATTACTACATCAAAGGCTCTGCAAAGTCCCAACAAAGAACCAATCGTTGGGGTTTGTTCAGCCTACAGCATTCGTCCTTAAGCATTCTGGAAAAAGCATGATCAATGAATAGACTTACCTCCTGCTTCTAACTGAACTCCTGGAGTCAAGTGAAGAAATTCTGGTTTCATGCTTACTCGGGAGCCAGAAATAAAACCGACCACATAATCAGAATGTTCCTCAGCCATTCTAACCTAATGGAATGTAACAGGACAGATTATAAGAAAGCAGTAATCACACAGAATGATAGTTCTACAACTAAAGTAAAAAATCAACTCTGTTAACTAGTAGTAAACTTTGCTATTTTATAGATGCCTTTTCTCACTTCACACTAAATTCACTGTATCTAAAACAGGTACTTAGATATGAATCTACATACTTATTCCATTAAGACCTTGAGATTTAACCATACCCTAAAAACAGTAAAAATTCTGTGTTATATGCATCTATAGTCCAGATACTGCATAAATACCTGTAATAACACTTGGGAACCAATCTACTTCCAAAAAAGGATATGAGGAGGGTACAGTTTAATGGTATGAAGCCACATTGAAGACTTACTGCCTATTTCCACAGGGGACTCCATATCCAAGGCCAGCCAATATATAAAATACAGTCACATAGGAGCCTCAAGAAATCTCATCTTTATTGTTTTCCTCGTCCTCTAACATTTGCCAGTAACTGGTCTCCACAACATCTATGCCATTAGTTTGTATTCACAGAAGTTTCTCTAGAAGGTATGTCTTTCTAATTTGGCTCTTCCCTGAGGCTCATACCATTCCATTCTTGCCACCAAGAACTACCACCTACCACAAGTCCTTGAGCCAGCCCCAGACTCCCAGAATGCCAATCATAGCACTGACTTGTGTATACCCAGCTGTGAGAGATGGGAATCAGACATTTATGGGCAACCCAAGGGTGGGGTTAAACTCTGGCCCCGGGGCCCTGTGACTTTTTCATTGTTCCACAGACACTTTGAAATATGAAAAAATTCCCATAAAAAGACTACAGTTTTGTTAAAAATATCAAGAGGAACTTTTTAAATAGGTAATTATCCATCTCTTATTTTATTCTTGGGGGTGGGGATGGATATTAACATGTTCGGAGTTATGAAAACTTTAATAATGGGGAAGGTACTGAACAAAACAATGTATATAGACTCTAGTTAATAGCTTGTCCTTACAACACCAATCAATAGCAAATACTGAAAAAGAGCTACTTCACGTGGGCTGCCGTCATGAGCAAGTGCATTTCTGTGGGACTTGGGAGATCCTGAGAAACTGCATGTCTGGGAAAAAGCTCTTCAGCAGCAACTCAGAGTTGTTTTCACCTTACTATAGTTTAAAAGTCAGGTAAGTCCTGGTAGATATTTATTCTACCAAATATCTGTTTTTCAACATTTCTCTCTTGGCATACAATTCAAATTTCTTAATGCTACTTGGTTAGAATTCCTTGATAATTAACATACAGTCACACTAACAACAGCTTATCTTTTTTTTGGTAGAGGTTCCACAGACCCTAAGTCATGGTATTTTTACCCCATAACATGTGCCTAACAGGCCAGGCCACCTCTCACCTAGGTTATCCTGTCACTTACCGCTGCTTTAGTGTAGTTCCCGGTGGCCAAGGAGCCAGCGGAGCTCATTTCTGCAATGAGTAGGCAACCCCGGTGCAGAGGCAGCCCTACTTCTCTCAGGCCTTCCACCACTCCTGAGCCTGGCACCGCGTGAGCATTTACTAGATCCGCCCAGGAAGCTATTTTAAAGACACCACCTAAGAAAAAGGGGGGTAAAAGATACTTGTAAATTTTCAAATGAAAACCTTTAACTTTTGGCCCAACCAACTCACTACAATATGAAACAATCTCCTAGAATATGTTAACAAAAAAGTGAAACACTTCAAGTATTTTAGTGCTTATCAGTGGAGCTAAGGTTCCATCTGTGAAAAATGTTATCTGTGAAAAATGTCACCCAGTAGCTAGCAGAGAGATCACAGTGAGACAAGTCTTGCAAATTCTGCTTTGTCAGCAACACTGATAAGACATTTTTCCTTGCAGGTTGAGGTTTGTGACCACCAATAAAACTCATACAATTTAGAAACGGAAGCCAGTTGAGGGTGGGTGTTCACCAAGGTCAAAGATACCAACATTTGAAACTCCTCTGAGGATGACAAATTTTCATTCTGCAAGGATTTCTCACCATCTCTCAAATCTTTTACATTTCTTAAGTATCTTTAGGGAGGAGGGACGGAAGATGGCGGTGTGAGTAGAGCAGCAGAAATCTCCTCCCAAAACCACATATATCTATGAAAATAAAACAAAGACAACCCTTCCTAGAATAAAGACCAGAGGACACAGGACAATATCCAGACCACATCCGCACCTGAGAGAACCCAGCGCCTCGCGAAGGGGGTAAGATACAAGCCCCGGCCCGGCGGGAGCCGAGTGCCCATCCCCCCAACTCACGGTGGGAGAAGAATAGGCAGAGCGGGAGGGAGACGGAGCCCAGGACTGCTGAACACCCAGCCCCAGCCATCTGGGCCAGAGTGCAGGGCCCTGGATACTAGGAAAACAGGGCAGCAAGAACAGTGAGCGGGCACCGGAGGCCTGGTGCTGGAGGACACCAGAAAAGCGAGCAACCATTTTTTTTTTTTTGCTGTTTTGTTTTGGCGAGCGCTTTTTGGAAGTCTTAAAGGGATAGGGACCCCAATACTAGGGAAACAGGGCAGCAAGACCAGTGAGCAGATGCCTGAGGCTGGCACCGGAGAATAAAGAAAAACGAGCGGCCACCTTTTTTTTTACTTAAAAAAAATTTTTTTTTTCATTAAAATTTTTTTTTTTTTGTGGTCGTTTTGTTTTGGCAGGTGCTTTTTGGAAGTCTTAAAGGGGCAGGGCGGGTCACTTAATCCAGAGGTAGGGAATCCGGGGATCTCTGGGCACCCTAACCCCTGGGCTGCAGGGAGCAGGGAGGCCCCTTACGGAGATAAATAGCCTCCCAGCCGCTCCTGCTCCAACGCGACTCCACCATTTTGGAGCAGAGGCCCGAGCCAGGCCACGCCCACAGCAACAGCGGAGATAAACTCCATAGCAGCCGGGCAGGAAGCAGAAGCCCTGTCTGCGCGCAGCTGCCTAGCACAAGCCACTAGAGGTCGCTGTTCTCCCAGGAGAGGAGGGCCACAAACCAACAAGAAAGGAAGTCCTTCCAGCCATCACTCGTCCCAGTTCTGCAGACTATTCCTATCACCATGAAAAGGCAAAGCTACAGGCAGACAAAGATCACAGAGACAACACCAGAGAAGGAGACAGACCTAACCAGTCTTCCTGACAAAGAATTCAAAATAAGAATCATAAACATGCTGACAGAGATGCAGAGAAATACGCAAGACAAATGGGATGAAGTCCGGAGGGAGATTACAGATGCCAGAAAGGAGATCGCAGAAATGAAACAAACTCTGGAAGGGTTTATAAGCAGAATGGATAGGATGCAAGAGGCCATTGATGGAATTGAAAGCACAGAACAGGAACGCATAGAAGCTGACAGAGAGAGAGAGACAAAAGGATCTCCAGGAATGAAACAATGTTAAGAGAACTGTGTGACCAATCCAAAAGGAACAATATCCGTATTATAGGGGTTCCAGAAGAAGAAGAGAGAGGAAAAGAGATGGAAAGTATCTTAGAAGAAATAATTGCTGAAAACATCCCCAAACTGGGGGAGGAAATAATCGAACAGACCACGGAAATACACAGAACCCCCAACAGAAAGGATCCAAGGAGGACAACACCAAGACACATAATAATTAAAATGGCAAAGATCAAGGACAAGGAAAGAGTTTTAAAGGCAGCTAGAGAGAAAAAGGTCACCTATAAAGGGAAACCCATCAGGCTAACATCAGACTTCTCGACAGAAACCCTACAGGCCAGAAGAGAATGGCATGATATATTTAATACAATGAAACAGAAGGGCCTTGAACCAAGGATACTGTATCCAGCACGACTATCATTCAAATATGACGGTGGGATTAAACAACAGCCAGACAGACAAAAGCTGAGGGAATTTGCTTTCCACAAACCACCTCTACAGAACATCTTACAGGGACTGCTCTAGATGGGAGCACTCCTAGAAAGAGCACAGCACAAAACACCCAACATATGAAGAATCGAGGAGGAGGAATAAGAAGGGAGAGAAGAAAAGAATCTCCAGACAATGTATATAACAGCTCAATAAGCAAGCTAAGTTAGGCAGTAAGATACTAAAGAGGCTAACCTTGAACTTTTGGTAACCACGAATTAAAAGCCTGCAATGGCAATAAGTACATATCTTTCAATAGTCACCCTAAATGTTAATGGGCTGAATGCACCAATCAAAAGACATAGAGTAATAGAATGGATAAAAAAGCAAGACCCATCTATATGCTGCTTACAAGAAACTCACCTCAAACCCAAAGACATGTACAGACTAAAAGTCAAGGGATGGAAAAACATATTTCAAGCCAACAACAGCGAAAAGAAAGCAGCGGTTGCAGTACTAATATCAGACAAAATAGACTTCAAAACAAAGAAAGTAACAAGAGATAAAGAAGGACACTACATAATGATAAAGAGCTCAGTCCAACAAGAGGATATAACCATTCTAAATATATATGCACCCAACACAGGAGCACCAGCATATGTGAAACAAATACTACCAGAACTAAAGGGGGAAATAGACTGCAATGCATTCATTCTAGGAGACTTCAACACACCACTCATCCCAAAGGATAGATCCACTGGGCAGAAAATAAGTAAGGACACGGAAGCACTGAACAACACAGTAGAGCAGATGGACCTAATAGACATCTATAGAACTCTACATCCAAAAGCAACAAGGATATACATTCTTCTCAAGTGCACATGGAACATTCTCCAGAATAGACCACATACTAGGCCACAAAAAGAGCCTCAGTAAATTCCAAAAGATTGAAATCCTACCAACCAACTTTTCAGACCACAAAGGCATAAAACTAGAAATAAACTGTACAAAGAAAGCAAAGAGGTTCACAAACACATGGAGGCTTAACAACACGCTCCTAAATAATCAATGGATCAATGACCAAATCAAAATGGAGATCGAGCAATATATGGAAACAAATGACAACAACAACACTAAGCCCCAACTTCTGTGGGACGCAGCAAAAGAAGTCTTAAGAGGAAAGTATATAGCAATCCAAGCATATTTAAAAAAGGAAGAACAACCCCAAAGGAATGGTCTAATGTCACAATTATCGAAATTGGAAAAAGAAGAACAGATGAGGCCTAAGGTCAGCAGAAGGAGGGACATAATAAAGATCAGAGAAGAAATAAATAAAATTGAGAAGAATAAAACAATAGCAAAAATCAATGAAACCAAGAGCTGGTTCTTCGAGAAAATAAACAAAATAGATAAGCCTCTAGCCAGACTTATTAAGAAGAAAAGAGAGTCAACACAAATCAACAGTATCAGAAACGAGAAAGGAAAAATCATGACGGACCCCACAGAAATACAAAGAATTATTAGAGAATACTATGAAAACCTATATGCTAACAAGCTGGGAAACCTAGGAGAAATGGACAACTTCCTAGAAAAATACAACCTTCCAAGACTGACCCAGAAAGAAACAGAAAATCTAAACAGACCAATTACCAGCAACGAAATTGAAGCAGTTATCAAAAAACTACCAAAGAACAAAACCCCCGGGCCAGAGAGATTTACCTCGGAATTTTATCAGACATACAGGGAAGACATAATACCCATTCTCCTTAGAGTTTTCCAAAAAATAGAGGAGGAGGGGATACTCCCAAACTCATTCTATGAAGCTAACATCACCCTAATACCAAAACCAGGCAAAGACTCCACCAAAAAAGAAAACTACAGACCAATATCCCTGATGAACGTAGATGCAAAAATACTCAACAAAATATTAGCGAACCGAATTCAAAAATACATCAAAAGGATCATACACCATGACCAAGTGGGATTCATCCCAGGAATGCAAGGATGGTACAACATTCGAAAGTCCATCAACATCATCCACTACATCAACAAAAAGAAAGACAAAAACCACATGATCATCTCCATAGATGCTGAAAAAGCATTTGACAAAGTTCAACATCCATTCATGATAAAAACTCTCAGCAAAATGGGAATAGAGGGTAAGTACCTCAACATAATAAAGGCCATCTATGATAAACCCACAGCCAACATTATATTGAACAGCGAGAAGCTGAAAGCATTTCCTCTGAGATCGGGAACTAGACAGGGATGCCCACTCTCTCCACTGTTATTTAACATAGTACTGGAGGTCCTAGCCACGGCAATCAGACAAAACAAAGAAATACAAGGAATCCAGATTGGTAAAGAAGAAGTTTTCTGTCACTATTTGCAGATGACATGATACTGCACATAAAAAACCCTAAAGACTCCACCCCAAAACTACTAGAACTGATATCGGAATACAGCAAAGTTGCAGGATACAAAATCAACACACAGAAATCTGTGGCTTTCCTATACACTAACAATGAACCAACAGAAAGACAAATCAGGAAAACAACTCCATTCACAATTGCGTCAAAAAAAAAAAAATACCTAGGAATAAACCTTACCAAGGAAGTGAAAGACTTTTACTCTGAAAACTACAAGTCACTCTTAAGAGAAATTAAAGGGGACACTAACAGATGGAAACTCATCCCATGCTCGTGGCTAGGAAGAATTAATATCGTTAAAATGGCCATCCTGCCCAAAGCAATATACAGATTTGATGCAATCCCTATGAAACTACCAGCAACATTCTTCAATGAACTGGAACAAATAATTCAAAAATTCATATGGAAACACCAAAGACCCCGAATAGCCAAAGCAATCCTGAGAAAGAAGAATAAAGTAGGGGGGATCTCACTCCCCAACTTCAAGCTCTACTATAAAGCCATAGTAATCAAGACAATTTGGTACTGGCACAAGAGCAGAGCCACAGGCCAATGGAACAGACTAGAGAATCCAGACATTAACCCAGACATATATGGTCAATTAATATTTGATAAAGGAGCCATGGACAGACAATGGCGAAATGACAGTCTCTTCAACAGGTGGTGCTGGCAAAACTGGACAGCTACATGTAGGAGAATGAAACTGGACCATTGTCTAACCCCATATACAAAAGTAAACTCAAAATGGATCAAAGACCTGAATGTAAGCCATGAAACCATTAAACTCTTGGAAGAAAACACAGGCAAAAACCTCTTAGACATAAACATGAGTGACCTCTTCTTGAACATATCTCCCCGGGCAAGGAAAACAACAGCAAAAATGATTAAGTGGGACTATATTAAGCTGAAAAGCTTCTGTACAGCAAAAGACACCATCAATAGAACAAAAAGGAACCCTACAGTATGGGAGAATATATTTGAAAATGACACATCCGACAAAGGCTTGACGTCCAGAATATATAAAGAGCTCACACGCCTCAACAAACAAAAAACAAATAACCCAATTAAAAAATGAGCACAGGAACTGAACAGACAGTTCTCCAAAAAAGAAATACAGATGGCCAACAGACACATGAAAAGATGCTCCACATCGCTAATTATCAGAGAAATGCAAATCAAAACTACAATGAGGTATCACCTCACACCAGTTAGGATGGCTGCCATCCAAAAGACAAACAACAACAAATGTTGGCGAGGCTGTGGAGAAAGGGGACCCCTCCTACACTGCTGGTGGGAATGTAAGTTAGTTCAACCATTGTGGAACGCAGTATGGAGGTACATCAAAATGCTCAAAACAGACATACCATTTGACCCAGGAATTGCACTCCTAGGAATTTACCCTAAGAATGCAGCAATCAAGTATGAGAAAGATCAGTGCACCCCTATGTTTATCGCAGCACTATTTAAAATAGCCAAGAATTGGAAGCAACCTAAATGTCCATCGATAGATGAATGGATAAAGAAGATGTGGTACATATACACAATGGAATACTACTCAGCCATAAGAAAAGGGCAAATCCTACCATTTGCAGCAACATGGATGGAGCTGGAGGGTATTATGCTCAGTGAAACAAGCCAAGCGGAGAGAGAGAAATACCAAATGATTTCACTTATCTGTGGAATATAAGAACAAAGGAAAAACTGAAGGAACAAAACAGTAGCAGAATCACAGAACTCAAGAATGGACTAACAGGTACCAAAGGGAAAGGGACTGGGGAGGATGGGTGGGTGGGGAGGGATGTGGGGGGAGAGAGGTGGGGGGGTATTAAGATCTGCATGCATGGGGGGGTAGGAGAAAAGGGAGGGCTGTACAACACAGAGAAGGCAAGTAGTGATTCTACAACATTTTGCTATGCTGATGGACAGTGACTATAAAGGGGTTTATAGGGGGGACCTGGTATAGGGGAGAGCGTAGTAAACATAATATTCGTCATGTAAGTGTAGATTAGTGATACCAAAAAAAAAAAAAAAATAGGGCAGTTCCTGTGTGGTAACCTCCAATGTGTTCTACACAAGAGTATAAAGGGCATATAAAAGTGTAGGCAAAGGGTCTGTTTGTGTTTATACAGAGGATCAAAGCCTTATTGGGCGACCCGGAAAATGAACTAAGATACGATATGAAAAAGAACTTCCAACATCAGCACTCTCTGGAAGATTCATGCCAGAAGATGATCATCAAAAAACCCCAACAAAGATCCACACATTGCTACAGCTGTAGATGCACTCATCCCACCAGTTCCTGGACTCGCCATGGGAATGAGGAAGGAGATATCTAAGCTGGCTGTGCATACAGTAAAACAACAAATTTGACTGGATCTATACTGTTGGAACTGAATCAAGAATTAGGAGAAGTGCAAATTGTAGCGCTCCAAAATCTTACAACTATAGACTATTTACTGTTAAAAGAACATAAGGGATGTGAACATTCCCCAGGAATGGGTTGTTTTAATTTGTCTGATTTCTCTCAGACTGTTCAGGTTCAGTTGGACAATATCCACCATATCATAGATAAGTTTTCACAAATGCCTAAGGTGCCTTAATGGTTTTCTTGGTTTCACTGGAGATGGCTGGTAATTACAGATATGCTTTGGTTATGTAACTATACTCCTATTATGTTAATGTGTGTGCACAATTTAAGTAGTAGCTTAAAACCTATACATGCTGAAGTTACTCTACAAGAAGCTATGTCAAAGAAATAATCAATCTTCCCATGTTTTCTGCCACCTGCTACTTCTATAGCTTTTCTTCTTCCTTCCTAATTACAACCCTTAAATAGAATTCATGCCTCATATCAAATTTACCGAGTATCATAATTCTTCAAGTGGTAAAGATACCTCAAGACAAATGCTGGGCATAGAAGCTACAGGGCATAAATATGCAAAGAAATAAAAAGCTAACCATTTCAAAAAATAAGGCTTCTCTCTCACTTACCAACTTTACATTTCCCTGTATGGCCCCGGAAGATGACTGGTTAGCCATAGATGGATAAGATTCCTCAAGGGAGGAACAACCTAAGACAGGCACAGTCGCAGGGAGGCCATCAGGTGAGAAATTGGGGATCAACAGAGGTGAGGCTTAGAACCTCACCCCCCCTGTTCTGAGAGAAATCTTCTGCATACGTGGATGTTTTATTGCCCTTGTCTAGCTTGGATTAACACATAGTCTACAGGCACACACCTGATCATCTACATTTGCTCTCTTACAACACTAAACTATGTTTTCTACCTTTATCTTGTATCTCCCTACCACTTCAGCATTTTATTAAAAATAATAATAATAAAGAGAGAAATGTGGTATCCACATATAAATCAAGTATAAAAACCAAATGAGTATTCATATTTGAACTGACTGTTTATAGTTCATAATGCATGAGCAATACCGAAGGTTTCTGTGATGGCTGCCCTTGTACTGTTCACCATGTAAGAACTTATTCACTATTTAAGTATTTGTTCCCCATGTAAGAACTTGTTATGCCTCAGAAGATTGGAGACTGACGAAAATTAGGCTTGGGGTGGATTAATGATTGTGCATTGAGCATTGACTCCCCTATACAGAATTTTATTGTTGTTAACAACCATTTGATCAATAAATATGAGAGATGCCCTCACAAAAAAAAAAAAGAAAAAAAGTATACACTTCCAATGGTAAAATAATAAGTAACCGGGATGTAATGAATATAGTCAAGATATTGTAACAGCTTGGTATGGTGATAGCTGGTACCTAGAATTGTCATGTATATAAATGTTGTACACCTTAAACTAATGTAATGTAATACTGTGTGTCAACTATCCTTCAATAAAAAATAATCTACAAAAAAAAAAAAAAAGAAAGAAAGAAATTGCAAAAAAAAAAAAAAGTATCTTTAGTTCTTCAAATTTCACTAGGCAACTGTATTTCTTTTAAAAAGCTGTCAGCAAGAACACTAATTGACTTTTGAAAAAGTTATGCAAACCTGTAGCAAGTTTGTGTAACTACATCAGTCAATGAACTAAACAATGTGATGATGGCAGGCCATCTTAAGCACAGGAAGAAAGTCATTTACAGACACATCCTATCCTGAAGAGACAGCTTAAGAATATGCATGCATTTAAGAAAAATTAATTTCAAAAGATGCCTTTAGTAAGTGTTAAATAACATAAAATATGTTTTAAGGGTAAGTCAGAAAAAGCATTCGATATGTCTTATGAGAGAAATTTTCACAGAATAGGTAGAAAATGAAAAAATTTTTTCACCAACATATACTACTTTGAGTTCCTATTTAAAAAAAGAATGGACCCACAGACCAGTGAAACACAACAGAGTCCAGATATTAACCCAAACATATATGGTCAATTAATATATGACAAAGGAGCCATGGACATACAATGGGGAAATGACAGCCTCTTCAACAGATGGTGCTGGCAAAACTGGACAGCTACATGGAAGAGAATGAAACTGGATCACTGTCTAAGCCCATACACAAAAGTAAATTCAAAATGGATCAAAGCCCCGAATGTAAGTCATGAAACCATAAAACTCTTAGAAAAAACATAGGCAAAAATCTCTTGGACATAAACATAAGCGACTTCTTCATGAACATATCTCCCCAGGCAACGGAAACAAAAGCAAAAATGAACAAGTGGGACTATATCAAACTGAAAGCTTCTGTACAGCAAAGGACACCATGAATAGAACAAAAAGGTACCCTACAGTATGAGAGAATATATTCATAAACGACAGATCTGATAAAGGGTTGACATCCAAAATATATAAAGAGCTCATGCACCTCAACAGACAAAAAGCAAATAATCCAATCAAAAAATGGGCAGAGGAGCTGAACAGACAGTTCTCCATAGAAGAAATTCAGATGGCCAACAGACACATGAAAAGATGCTCCACATCGCTAGTCATCAGAGAAATGCAAATTAAAACCACAATGAGACATCACCTCACACTGGTAAGGATGGCTACCATCCAAAAGACAAACAACAAATGTTGGTGAGGTTGTGGAGAAAGGGGAACCTTCCTACACTGCTGGTGGGAATGTAAATTAGTTCAACCATTGTGGAAAGCAGTATGGAGGTTCCTCAAAAAACTAAAAATAGAAATACCATTTGACCCAGGAATTCCAATCCTAGGAATTTACCCTAAGAATGCAGCAGCCCAGTTTGAAAAAGCAGATGCACCCCTATGTTTATCACAGCACTATTCACAATAGCCAAGAAATGGAAGCAACCTAAGTGTCCATCAGTAGATGAATGGATAAAGAAGATGTAGCACATATACACAATGGAATATTATTCAGCCATAAGAAGTAAACAAATCCTACCATTTGAAACAACATGGATGGAGCTAGAGGGTATTATGCTCAGTGAAATAAGCCAGGGCGAGAAAGACAAGTATCAAATGATTTCACTCATCTGTGGAGTATAAGAACAAAGAAAATACTGAAGGAGCAAAACAGCAGAAGACTCACAGAACCCAAGAATGGACTAACAGTTACCAAAGGGAAAGGGGCTGGGGAGGATGGGTGGGAAGGGAGGGATAAGGGCGGGAAAAAAAGAAAGGGGGCATTACGATTAGCATGTATAGTGTGTGGGGGGGCACAAGGAGGGCTGTACAACACAGAGAAGATGTGGTGATTCTACAGCATCTCACTACACTGATGGACAGTGACTGTAATGGGGTATGTTGGGGGAACTTGGTGATGAGGGGAGTCTAGTAAACATAATGGTCCTCATGTAATTGTAGATTAATGATACCAAAATTCAAAAAAAAGAAAGGTTATCAACAGATCTTTTTCTACTGAAAATAAATCCCACAACTTTATACCACTTTGTCATTATTTCCTATATCTGCAATTTTCATTCTTTAAATATTCAGAACTCATTCTGTTCTTTCAGGGCTAACCCATGTTTCTGAGAACACATGTCCCCTTCTGGCATCAGCCTACCCGTTTTTTTTTTTATGGGAACCAAAAAACCCTAACCAGATCTTGGTTCAAGTTTTCATGGAGTTGAGTGGGGTATATTACCCAGGTGAAACAATGAAGGTATCCTATACCCCAGGCCTGAGTGACTAGTTTGAGGTAGGCATGAGGAGTATGCTTACCTGAAAGAGAAGAAAGCAGAGCTAAGAGATGGAGAGAAATCAAGTCCAAAAGACTTGCTCTTGAGTTCCTGGATTCAATCATGCTTGACAGCCTGTTCTATGGTGATATGAGCCAATACATTACCTTTTTTCTTTGGCCAGCTTAAGCTAAATTTCTGATTCTTACAGACTCCTAAATAATAACTTACCTTCATACTGCTTTTTTACTGTGTTTCCTATATCTGCAAATTTCCGGTCTTCAAATATTAAGAACTCATGACGTTTTGCCAGAGTTGTTAACTCCTTCATCACATCCAGAGTAAAATCATTCAAAATATCTACGTGAGTCTTGAGCATGCAGATCCTAGGTCCTAAAGCATCTGCTAACTGCAACAGCTCCCTAACCTCTGAAACGTCTGCAGACAGACACAGATTGGTCTCCTTCTTTTGCATAAGCCTGAGAAGCTCTGATGCCACTGGGTGGACCCCAGGCAGCTCTGCACGAGCACCAAAGCTGAGTTCCTTGGGCGCTTTCTTCACAGAAGACAGAGGGCCATTCTGACTAGCCACCACAAAAACATTCTCCTGGATAAATGTCTTCACTCTCTCAACCATCTCCCCATCAATTTTTTTCTGTTGCTCAAGAATCTCCAGCATTTGGGACAATGTACACACTGAGTGGAGATGAATCCCATGTGCCTGCAGCTTGTCCTTGCCTCCTTGCTCTCTGTCCAGCAGCACAATGGCATCAGTGACCTTCAGACCCTCTTTCTGAAGAACTTCAGCGGTTTCCAAAATGCTAGAACCACTGGTAACAACATCTTCAATGATCAAACAGGTTTCTCCTGGATTAATAGTCCCTTCTACAAGATGCTTAGTACCTAGAAAAGAAAAAATGTTGATTTCAATTAAAATTATACATTTCAGCAAAATGAAAATGTATCCTGCAGTATAAATTTGGGATGTACTTATGATGAAGTGGATGATCTAAATCTTTATTTTCTGGAAATCTACTCTGGAGCTACATTATTTCTGATGAATCTTTAATGTGCCATGATTACTATTTTCTTCTGTTTCTCTGTATCCCAAAACTGTCAAAGTTCCATATACAGAGTATTTATCATAAAACCAGAAAATTATTTTGCAGTATTAATAAACACCACTTTAATGTTCATAGCCAAAATTTCAAATATGGTGTTTCTTAAAGGAAAATGACCTAGATCAAGGAAAATTATGAAATGAAGAATAACTCAGCATCACCAATGAAATCATTCCTTTTTTCATCAACAAGTTCATTACTCAAGATCAGCCAAACAAGTGACTTTTTGAGGACATATATTCAGGAGGGAAAATATTCAGCAACCTTGCAGACCAATCACTACAACTTTGTGAATTAAATAATGTAATGTGACTAGATATACTTCCCTACTCCAACCCTCACTATACACTATTTTCCGAAAATTTACAAAATGTAAATAACAGGCTGTAGACTATAGACTCATCTTTCTTCAAGACTCATTTTTATATTTTCTACTATCAAATTTGTCTTATTTTGAAACAGAAACAGAATTGGTGGGCACTTTGCCTACTTTCTGAGCTTTGCCCTTTCCCATTAACTCCTTTCCTCCCCTCAAAATTACTGGTAAGTTTAACTGAATCAGCTTAGACCAGAAAACAGGAGTACAAGTACTTACATGCATATTTTAAAATTAATGATTTTACTCTAAGAAATATTTTTGAAGATATGTAATACGGAAATAGAAATCAAAGTTTCTTTGTAGGCAAAGATTCATATAAACAGGATGCCATCAAGCAGCAAAAACATCTATTTTTTTAATGGAGAATTTCAAACAAAACTAGATGGAACACCCACAGTATAACAAACATCCTAAGTACAGCACCTCCCCACTTAACTCACGGTCAATTTTGTTTCAGCTATATAGCCATTCCCACCTTCCCCCAAATAAGTTTTAGAAACAAATCCCTGGCATAAGATTTCATCATAAAATTTTTCTAACAATGCACCTGTCAAAGGTAAGGACTCTTTTCAAAACAATGTAACAAAAACACTACCACACCAACATAAAACAAAAATAAAAAAACCCCGATTCCTTGATACCATCAAATATGAGGTCAGTCCCAATATTATTAGATTGATTTGGTTTTAAAGCAAGCCCACATGTAAAAACACAATTTTAAACACCCACCTAATAACCTTCTGCCATGGACTCATGAAAAAAACAACTCCTTAGAATTTCTCGTGGCATTTATTCTACTTTATGAGAGTAATTTTATTCATGCACTTCTCTTCATACAGTTTAAATATAAATATATTGAGAAAGTATGTACTCTGAGAACATCTGCTGATGAGGGAAGGCCTGGTAAACATGTTGGGTTTCATAAATATGCTGCAAAAAGAGCACTCTTTTTTTCATTGTTTAGTCAATACAAAGCATTTCACCCCCTAGACTCTAAGAATGGGAAGTGATTTACAGCAACAGTTAAAAATCCCACAGGCCATAACAACGTCAAGCACCAGTGAAGAATGTTCAAGGAGACTTTTGTTTATCAATGCCCAGGAGAAAAAAATTCTAACAGTTTCAGGTTACATATCAACTTAATACTTATACAACATTTAATTTACCATAATCCTTTTTTTCTTTTCTTCTAATAAGCATTGGAATTTGGTTGGTTGAACAGATAACTGTAGCAAATGGTAAAGCTGTGTAAGGTACTCCACACACACTGTCAAAATTGATTCCCACATTTTGGGCAGTATGAAATAAAATTTCTGCAACCTGTAAGAAAATGAACACATACAATATTTATTATTATTATTAAGTGGTGGATATGTCACCCACTTAGGAGTAGTCTCAAACCTGATCAGAAAAATATATATGCCTTTTTGTTAAATTACCCTGTCTATAAATCCCCGTTTACAAATATAAAAACACAAGAATGAACCTATGTGACTAGACTAAGGGTCTGCTCTGAGTGCAACATAAATGTATTAGTGAAGGCTATGATGTTGAGTCCAAAGACTAAGGACGGCCCCCCCACTTCCCCATTTCCCTTAGGAATCCATTTTGCTTTGAGTATCTAAATCTTGCTATGTCACCTGCTGGTTGTATTTTCTGAGTTTTCAATTTAAAAGTTTCATGAAGAAATGATGAAAACAATCCCATTTGCAATTGCATCAAAAAAGAATAAACAGCCTTGGAAATTTAACCAAAAAAATTAAAGTCCTATAAACTTAAAACTATAAGATATTGATAAAATAAACAGAGGAAGATACAAATAAATAGCTATAGCATAACAGTGGATTGGAAAAATTAATATTACTAAATGTCCATACTATCCAAAGCACTTTACAGATTCAATGCAATCCCTATCAAAATTCCAATGGCATATTTTCATGGAAATAGATCAATCCTAAAATTTGTATGTCACTAAAGACCTCACATACCCCAAGCTTTCTTAAGAAAGAGAAACAAAGCTGGAGGAATCACACTTTCTGATTTCAAACTATATTCAAACTAAATTTCAAATACTGATCAAAACAGTATGGAAATGGTACGAAAAGACATACGTTGATCAATGGAATAGAATACAGAGCCCGCCCAGAAATAAACCTACACATATATGGTCAATTAATTTATGACAAAGGAGCCAAGAATACACAATAGGGTAAGGACAGTTTCTTCAACAAATGATATTGGGAAAACTAGTCAGCTACACGCAAAAGAGTAAAACAAGACCACTATCTTATGACATAGAAAAATTAACTCAAAATATAGATTAGACTTGAATGTAAGACCTGAAACCATAAAAACTCCTAGAAATAGGCTCCTTGACATAGGTCTTGGTAACTAACAAGTGACAGAGGTCTTTTGGATTTGATACAAAAGTCAAGGCAACAAAAGCAAAAATAAACAAATGGAATTATATCAAACTAAAAAGCTTCTACATAGGAAGTGATCAAAAAAAAAAAGTCAACCTACTAAAAGACTATATTTGCACATCATATATCTGGTTAAGGGATTAATATCAAAATATATAAAGAACTCATACAACTTAATAGTAAAAAGACAATCCAATTAACAAATGGGCAGAGGATCTGAATAGATATTTTTCCAAATAAGACATACAAATAGCCAACAAGTACATGAAAAGATGTTCAACATCACTAATCTTCAGGGAAATGGAAGTCAAACCACAATGAGGTATCACTTCACACCATAAGGATGGCTATTATCAAAAAGACAAGAAATAACAAGTGCTGGAGAGGATATGGAGAAGAGGGAGCCCTCATCTCTGTTGGTGGTAATGTAGACTGGTGCAGCCATCATGGAAAACAGTATGAAGGATCCTTAAAATATTAAAAACCATATGATCCAGTAATTCCACTTCTGGATATTAATCTGAAAAAAACAAAAACATTACCTCAAAAGGTGTATTCACACCCATGTTCACTGCAGCATTATTTACAAAATATGTAAATACAACTTACAAATTACAAATACAGTACATTCCAAGACATAAATAACCTATGTGCACACCACGATGGACAAAGAAAATGTACATACACAGATACACACATACATATACATATACAATGGGATACTATTCAGCCATTAAAAATAATATCTTGCTATTTGCAATAATGTATGGACCTTGAGGGCATTATGCTAATAATTGAGGAAAATCAGAGAATGAAGAGTACCATATAATCTCACTTATATACACTGAATCTTAAAAAAGGGGGCGGGGATCTGTGAAGATGGCAGAAAAGGTCACTGTGCTAACCTCTTCTCACATACAGAGGCAGCAACTCACATAAGGCAGCTCACTCTGAAAATGGCCTGAAGATGGGCAGAACAGATCTTCCAAAGCTAATGACAAAGAGAAGATGACATGGAGAAGGGTAAAAGGGGCAGAACCATGATAAGATCTAACCCCTCTCCCCGGCCAGAGTGAGGCACAGAGGGGTGAGGTGATAAAGCACCGGCACACAGCACACGTGGCCCTGCGACCTGCACCACAAAGATGTGCTACCATAATGTCTGGTTTTGAAAATCATGAGGCTTAATTCAGGAGAGTTCGAGGGCTTTAGGGGGCAGTGTCTGCACTCTTAAAGGGCTAGTGTGCTGGGTCAGTTGGCCTGAGACCCCAGTTTGAAAACATCTGGGTTATACAAGGAGACATTGATTAACTTTGCAACATGTGCCAGATGGGCAGGGATTTCTAGGAACTTTCTCCAGAGGGAGGAGGGGCTGGTAGACATTTTTTATTGCTTCCCAAAGCCTAGCTGGCCAGATACTTGCAGGAAACAGTTCTGATACTCTATCGCTACCATGCCAGCACTGCTTGCCATGCCTGGAGTACTCGAGGAATCACCCCTCCCAACATACCCACACTGGCAGGTGCCCCCACACCCAGAATAACTACTGCCCCCTTACAAGCAGCGACCAGCCCAAGGCTGGATCAGCATGTCTCCAAAAGAAGCTAGCCCCACCCACCAGCATACTCATAGCATATGCAACCAGGCCTGTCAGGCAGACTTGCCTGGAATAATCTCTCCCCCAAAGTGTGTCCACACTATTCCTGCTGGCAGCCAGGCTGAGGATTGGCCCAACTCACCAGCACACCTACAGGAGCTGAAGCCTAGTTTTTCAAACAGCCACACCAGGAGTAAGCCTTGCAAAAAAGTACAGCAGTAGTTGCACTGGTTATATTGCTGACAGCTGGGCAGAAGGCTGGACTCCCTCACCAGCCCACTCGCAGAAGCTGTGGCTCAGCCACGACAGAGGGTGCACGCAGCCCACACAGGAGACACCCATGGAGAACCTGGCTCTGATGACCAGTAGTTAGAGGGTCGTAGTGCAGGAGATCAGCTCCTGGCAGGTTAATACTGGATTTGGCAAGACCAAAAAACAACAGTGAAGCATTAGAGGGTTCACACCAGGCTTTATTCTCGCAGCAGCTGGTCAAGGACTGATAACACATCTGCACTTCCATGCAAAAGTACCTGGCAATAATCCTTCTATAACAGCACAGACAATACTGGGCACTGCCAGATTATATAAGCATGAGCCTGCACAATAGGCCAAGTGATTATATAAGCATAAAACAAGCATGCATCTGCCCAGCAGGTAAAAGTACGAGACAGCATCCTGCCTGCACAGTAGGTGCAAGCATGAAACAGCCCAGGCAAGTATCCCGGCCATAGTGGCTCCATTTTCCCTACCCTTCAACCATCCAGGACTCTCGCCTAACAATCTACACAAGCCCAGTCTTCCACGATGGTCTCTTTGTGAGAAGGCTGGAACATTGCATCCAGATTCCACAACAGCAATAGAGTCTACAACAACATACTAGGTAGGACAGGGGAGCTACAGAAATTATGATGACAACAGCTGTCCTCCAGCCTGAGGAAATTGACTGCCACCACATGGTCAAAGGGTCATATGACAGGGCTGTGATCTGTTGAGTTTTCTGTTAGAGGGCTTGTAAAGCTATAGAGTTAGATTATGTTATGCATCAAATACATACACACATTCTGTATGCAGGACGGCACACATCCCACCTTGAGCTGCAGTGAGTATATCTAAAACTATGTGATTTTGTAGGACCACTGTCCTAAGCTGTCCTATTTCTCCATTAAGGAGGGTGACAGCTCTATGAGTAGCATTAAAGCACGTGTTGTATGCAGCAGTAAAGCAGTGGCCTCTGCTTCTGTCACTACTGTCACCCACTGCAGAATGAATATGGCTGGAGGATAATATCACAATGCACTACACTTTGCTCTATGCCTGAACTTGAAACTGCCCCAATTTGAGGGAATCTGTGGTAGGATGGGTAAGAACCTTCCAGGTATGTATGGCTGCCCCTAGGTGCAATGACCCATCCAATTGTATGGGAAATATGGCCATCCATACCGTCCACACACCCAAAGGGTACCTCAGGGAACAGGGAATGCTCCTGCTGTATGACTAAGTTTCTGTCTGCCCCATTTATCATCCCCAATCACTACATGAATTTGGGGCACAAAGTTACTAAGGGACTCACCCAATGTGTACTGATGTCTCCACCGGGTTGCCGTTATGGCATTCTATATACTTGAGGGTCGTTTCACTTAAGGCCATGGACACGGCAGTAACCCACCCTATACCATCCACAATAGAATACCCTATGATTGGCCAGGGGGCAATAACCTGCTCCTGTATAGTCACTTTATGGTAGTTATTGTATCATCCCACACAGTGGTATTGGGTTGGTCATTCTAGCCATGTTCAAGCCAGTCCCGCTCGAATGAGTTCATGACGCATTCCTGATGAGGGGTACTGGCCCCCTAGTTACTGTCCCAGGTTGCTGTGGGACTCAAAGTCCCTTTTAGAGCACATAGTGTACTCCTGCCAGGCTCTGCTGACTTCTTCAAAGGTTACAGGTAGCCCCCACCAATGGACTATTGCTCACACTGTCTTTTGTCTTGCATGCAGCAAGCATTGATGTAACCATTGGGCCACATCAGAGATAGGCTTCCCTTTTAGCCAATGTCATATGACCCTTTGACCACGTGGTGGCAGTCAATTTCCTCAGGCTGGAGGACAGCTGTTGTCACCATAATTTCTGTAGTACATTTTGTCTAGCCCAATTTGTCTGCTTCATTACTTCCTGGGGATGCCAGAAGCATATGGCCTGTCACATGATGATGTACTGTAACTGTTTTAGTCTGGCAGGAGGCCCATAAGTCTTGTCACAACTCTTGCCCCCAAAGGGGTTGCTGACCAACCAACCAGTTGGCATGGTACCATGTCTGCAGTCACAGGGTCAGGCCCCAACAGACAGTCCAGCTATTGGTGTAGGCAACCAGAGGGGAGGGCTTCCGGGGTGATCACAAGCCATACCACTTGCAACTCCACCCACTGACTGCTCTTCCCTTCACCAACTTCCATCCATATCATCTCAGTCTTAGGATGTAAAGCTATGGCCCTTGGGGGCCGCCCATGGCTGGAGCTGTCTGCATACCGTGCACCTTCAGGTATGGGGGTTCCTCCTTCTCGATAAGGGCTCTCCGTTACTACTGGCTCTAAGGCAAGTTCTTCCTGCCCATCACTAACATACGTCACTGGCCCCAGAGGTGCTGGAGTTCTCCAGTCAATGGGCTAGCAGATAGGGCGCTATGCTTGTAGGTATGTGCTCCACTTGGCCAGTACAGGCATCTATGCCACAACACTCTGAAGTTTTTGGGTCCAGTCATGAAACTGCCCTGCGATGGGATGGGTGATTATCACCTTTATTGGGGCTGTTCCAGTTAATGGGCTCTGTAGTCATCAAGAGATGGTATATAGCAGCTAATTGTTTCTCTATTAAGGTAATCCGTTCCTCTACCCCTTTACAGAGTTGTGACCAGAATTCAACAGGTTGGCAAGTTCGTTGGAGCCACTGCCAGAGGCTCCAGTCATAACTGTCTTTGGTCACACGGACATCCAGTTCACAGGGCCTTGACAGGTCTGTCACACTCAAGAACTGCACGACCTTGACCACCCATTTTACATCAGCAAAGGCAGATTCACATGTCTCCTCCCAGTCCTACCTGATGCCCTCTCATACCAAGTGGTATAAGGGCTTCAGAATTTGTGCCAAGTGTGGGATAAAAACCCCTGAATAACCTAAAAGACCCCAAAAGTCTTGCAATAGTGTTACAGTCATAAGAGTAGGAAAGGCCTGAACTCTGTCACTGCTTCTGGAATAACTTTAGCCTTACCTGACCAGACAACTCCCAAGAATCTGACTGACAAGCCAAGTCCCTGGACCTTGCCATTTATGGACCATCCTTTCTCCTGTTTGTGTTGCAGCTGTCTAGGTGCTGCACCTTCTAGGTCTGGGAGAGAATCAGATGTGAGCATGATGTATCACCAATATAATGGTACAGCCATACTGCTGGAGGTTTCTCCCATACCGCCAGATCCTGGACTACAAGCCAGTGACGGCTGATGGGACTGTGGAGGTGCCCCTTTGGAAGAACGGCAAAGGTCCACTGCCACCCTTCCCATGTGAAGGTAAACTGTTCTTGACTTTATCTACCTCAACAGAGAAGAAGGCATTGGCAAGATCCACATATAGTGGTATGTCCCTCACTCATGACTGAGGGTGTCCATGAAGGATGCTACAGAGGGGACAGCAGCATGCCAAGGAGGTATTACTTTATTTAATTCCCAGGAATTCCCAGTCATATGCCAGGAGCCATCTGGCTTTTTCACTGGCCACACCAGGGAATTAAAAGGGCTATGAGTGGGCCTTATAATATCCACCCTCTCCAATTCCTGGAGGGTTTCTCCAATTTCTTTGTCCTCCCAGCAACTCATATTGCTTGGTATTTGTCACCCACCAAGGCACAGGCAAATCTATGGGTGGGTGCTTGGCATGTCCCCTCAAAACTGCCTTCACTACATGTACCCTCAGTCTGAACTCACCTGCAGTGGTAGGTAACCACAGGCCCCACAGGATATCTATCCCCAGAATATATTTGGGGATGGGAGAGATATATATGTATACTCCTTTGGGAGTAGATGCCCTATCCCCAATGGGATCTGGGCGTGTTTCACTCTGAAGGCCTTGCCCCCGCTACCTGTCAATCATGTCAGGGACCTGGGAAAGCACTAGGGTTGCCATAAATCAGTAAGCACCCAGCCCCTGTGTCTAACAGAGCCAAGACATGTATATTCACTGGGGACCAATAAATTGATACTTCAACATGTGGTCTCTGGTCCCCACCTGGTCCTGCAAGTACTTCAGCCCTCCCCTCAGTCAGATTCTATTGCCCAGTCAGTTTCCTGCAAGGGTCCAGACAAGGCTGGCTTGTTCTACAGGAAGACCTGCAGGCATGCCACCCAGACTTGCAGTTTTGTCATTGGCTTCCTTTCTTTGGCCCTTGCCTTAGCCAGCAGCCAGAACAGCTAACTGTGGCTTCAATTGTTGCCATAGCTCCAATAAGACTTCTAAAAAATTCCCATCCGGTTTCTCTTTGTCTGCTCCTGCCTCTAACAAATTGACCCACATCTAGGTCCTTGTGACCTTCGCAGCGCCCTTTCTTCCTTTCCTCTAAGTAGTGGCCTGCACTCCCTTTTGTGTCCAAATCACTTCAGCCTCCCCCAAATCTGCCACAGTATAGGTGACCATGCTCATGGGCTATCCTACATAGGGGCCCAAAGAGGGATGAGGGAGCTGCTTGTAGCACCGTATCCCTCATTTCTGTGGTAAACAGCTCCTCATCTGGGCTATGATTTCCTGGGTTCTAAATGGCATTCTTCATGCCCAACTCCTGTAACACCTGTTGGAGCTCTGTGTATGTCTGCCATTTGGTGGGGGAAAATGGTAAGTCACCTAATTGGGCCATGCAGGGTGAAAGGCTGCCATTAACCAATCAAGGAGTGAATGGTTACCTTGGGTCTGGTACGTATTGTATTCTGCAATCACTGCCGCAAGGCACGATGCGTTGTCAGGGAAGCCAGATTTCCCATCTTTGCCCCAAACAGGAGGATACCATCCACCCTACATCCTAAAGGCACAGGAGTCAGACTGATGTGGACTCCGAGGGTTTCTGCCACAATAAGGAACCTAAATCCACCAGTTCTGCCTGTGTATAGGGAGAGAATGTGCAGTGCCCCACGACCTGAGGAGGCAGCTGTTCCTGTCCAGGAGGGACCCGCAGTTGCTGCATCTTTATCTTCTTGACTACAGTGGGGCAGGATTTGAACACAGGAGGGGCCAGTGCCAAGTGGCCATCTCATAACCCTCCTTTTCCTCCTCCAATATACCCTCTGCAGGTTCTGGGGCTGATGGCAGCTCTCCTGCCACTGCGTAGAGCACCACCACCTTGGCCTCTAATACTCCCTTTACCTCCTACACAGGGCCTTGTATCTTGTGTTCTCGCACAATCTTGTCATGTGCTTCTCACAGGACCGTGTCCTTTGGGAGGGACTCATCTATGGCCTTTTTTAATACTGGGAGGAATATCTAACCCACAGTTCACGCCATGAAGAGGGCACTCTGCTTCTCCAAGGATTTCCCAATTTTGTGGAGGATTTCCACAACCTTAGGCATCACCTTTACCTCCCCTGAGTCCTGGGGAGGGGCCCAGGCCTCCAGGAGGGTTGCAACCATGGACCATATGCCCACTGGGGAATACCTGGATATCTACCCACCCATGGGGGCAGCCTGTTCTGTGTTTTCAGTCTGTGGTGAATCCTGCTTGACTACGCCAATTGTAGCTCAGCTCCTGACAGGTTACCAATGGATTTGGTGAGACCGAAAAACAACAATGAAGCATTAGATAGAGGGTTCATATCAGGCTTTATTCTCGTGGTGACTGGTCAAGTGCTGATATTACATCCGCACGTTCATGCACAAGTACCTGGCAGTCATCCTTTTATAGCAGTGTATATTATAGTGGTTCACTGCCAGCGGTTATATGAACATGTGCCTGCCAAGTGGGCCAAGTGATTATATATATATAAGATAGCAGGCTCCTGTGCAATAGGTATAAGCATGAACCGCCCAGGTGAGTATCCTGGCCATAGTGGCTCCATTTTCCCTACAAGAGATTCTGGGAACCACATGACACCTACTACACCTGCTTTCAAGGTTAGGAAACATACCTGACCTATCTAATAGAGAAAGCAAAATGCAGAGGCAGAGAAATATGTTACAAATGAAAGAGTAAGAAAATGTCAAAAAATTGCTAAACAAAACAGATAAGCAATCTACCTAATAAAGAGTATAAAGTAATGACTGGAAAGATACTGGACTGGAGAGAGGAGCAGATGAACTTGGCAAGAAGTTCAACAGAGATAAGATATAAAAAAGAACCAGGAAGGAGGATAAAAGATGGTGGCGTGAGAGGTGAGACAGGTTTCCTCCTAAAAGCACATATAATATGAAAATATAATTAATACAACTAATCCTGAAAGAGCAACAGGAAAGAGGACTGCGCCAAATTGCATACACCTGGAGAAAAGAATAAACCTCATGGAACAGGGTAACATACCAAAGCTGTGGCCGGCGGGACCCAAGCCCTTCCCCCACCCCAGCTCACCAGCGGGAGGAAGAGAAACACAGCGGGGAGGGAGTGGAAGGCTTGGGACTGCTGAACACCTAGCTCTGGAGATCTGCTCTGGGAGCACAAACCTACATTTCATGGTGCTTTCATGGTACTCTCATGATAAGGGGGTTGGAAAGTTTAGAGAGGCAGAATACCTGGGGAGAGACTGAGATTCCAGCCGCATGTGGAAAGCAGGGATCCATATCTGGCTGCTCTGGGACAAAAGAAAGGCGGGCAGTCTGAGAGACTTCCTAACAGCAAGAGGGCTGCTAAAGGGGCAAGGATTGCACAGAGCTTACTGGTCACGAGAAAGGACAGGTAGACAAAATTGTCTGGTTACACTCTGCCCAGCAGGTTGGGAACATTCACGATCTTCAGGCGCTCCAGCTCCCTGGCTGGCTACAGAGCCCCAAGACCCCCCTCCATGATATGCAGATATGCAGCCTACTGCACCTGTCTCCTGGCCAGCCCCACCTGGCTCACAAACTGGCAAACCCTACCCTGGCGTTAGGCCAGCCAGAAGGAAGCCCCATCTACAGCAACTACAAATGTAAAGCATACAGGCTTATACCTGTGTGCTCAGTCCACTGGTTCTGGCAGTGGAGGCAGGCATAGCAGCTGGGAAGCAGGAAACAAGCTCTTTCCTCCCCCCAGGCACCAATACTGCTCCCCTGCGACCCCCAACGTTGCTTGAGGGGTGGAGAAGCTCCAGAGTGGAGCTTCTGGGCACTAGAGGGCACCATATACAAATATGAAATGCCAAAGGAACCTGGTTCAGAGTAAAATTATGAACACAACACCTGAGAAAGATTCAAATGAAATCGACCTCATGAATCTTTCTGAGAGGGATTTCAAAATAAAAATCATTAACATGCTCATGGAGGTACAAAAAAATATTCAAGAACTCAGGAATGAATTCTGGTAGGAGATCCAATCATTACAGAACACAGTATCAGAAATGAAACATGCAATGGAAAGTTTTAAAAGCAGATTAGATACGGTGGAGGAGACGATAAGTGAAATAGAAATTAGAGAAGAGGAATACAAAGAAGCTGAGGCACAGAGAGAAAAAAGGATTTCTAAGAATGAAAGAATATTGAGAAAACTGTGTGACCAATCCAAACGGAACAATATTCACATTATAGGGATACCAGAAGAAGAAGAGAGAGAAAAAGGGATGGAAAGTGTCTGTGAGGAGGTAATTGCTGAAAACTTCTCCAGTCTGGGGAAGGAGACAGACTCTCAGGCCATGGAGGTACACAGATCTCCCAACACAAGGGACCCAAGGAAGAAGACACCAAGACATATAGTGATTAAAATGGCAAAGATCAGAGATAAAGACAGACTATTAAAAGCAGCCAGAGAGAGAAATAAGATTACATACAAAGGAAAGCCCATCAGGCTATCATCAGACTTCTCAGCAGAAACCTTACAGGCCAGAAGGGAGTGGCATGATGTATTTAATGCAATGAAGCAGAAGGGCCTGGAACCAAGATTACTTTATCTGGCATGATTATCATTTAAATTTGAAGGAGGGATTAAACAATTTCCAGATAAGCAAAAGCTGAGAGAATTTACCTCCCACAAACTGTCTCCACAGTCTTTTTGGAGGGACTGCTATAGATGGAAGTGTTCCTAAGGTTTAATAGCTGTCACCAGAGGTAATAAAACCACAGTAAACAAAGTAGAACAGCTAATTACTAAGTGAATGTACAATTAAATCAACTATCCCCAAAGTCAATCAGACAAAGAGTACAGAATATGATACCTAATATATAAAGAATGGAGGAGGAAGAAAAAGGAGGAAAAAAAACTTTAGATTGTGTTTGTAATAGCATATTAAGTGAGTTAAGACTCTTAGATAGTAAGGAAGTTACCCTTGAACCTTCAGTAACCACGAATCTAAAGCCTGCAATGGCAATAAGTACATACCTGTCAATAATCACCGTAAATGTAAATGGACTGAATGCACCAATCAAAAGACACAGAGTCACTGAATGGATAAAAAAACAAGACCCGTCTATATGCTGCTTACAAGAGACTCACTTTAAACCCAAAGACATACACAGACTAAAAGTGAAGGATTGAAAAAGATATTTCCTGCAACTAATAGGGAGAAAAAAGCAGGAGTTGCAGTACTTGTATCAGACAAAATAGACTTCAAAACAAAGAAAGTCACAAGAGACAAAGAAGGACATTACATAATGATAAAAGGGTCAATCCAACAAGAAGATATAACCATTATAAATATCTATGCACCCAACCAACAGGAGCACCTACATATGTGAAACAAATACTAATAGAATTAAAAGGGGAAATAGAATGCTATGCATTCATTCTAGGAGACTTCAACACTCCACTCTGAAGGACAGATCAACCAGACAGAAAATAAGTAAGGAGACAGAGGCACTGAACAACACATTAGAAAAGATGGACCTAACACACATCTACAGAAATCTACACCCAAAAGCAAAAGAATACACATTCTTCTCAAGTGCACATGGAACATATTCAAGAATAGATGATACACAAAGTCACAAAAGGAACCTTGGTAAATTAAAAAAGATTCAAATTTACCAACCAGTTTCTCAGACCACAAAGGTATGAAACTAGAAATTAATTATGCAAAGAAAATGAAAAATCCCACAAACACATGGAGGCTAAATAACCAATCGATCAATGACCAAATAAAAACAGAGATCAAGCAATATATGGAGACAAATGACAACAATAATTCAACACCGCAAAATCTGTGGGATGCAGCAAAGGCTGTGCTAAGAGGAAAGTATACTGCAATACAGGCCTACCTCAGGAAAGAAGGACAATCCCATATGAGCCATCTAATCTCACAATTAACAAAACTAGAAAAAGAACAAATGAGGCCCAAAGTCAGTAGAAGGAAGGACATAAGATTAGAGCAGAAATTAATAAAATTGAGAAGAATAAAACAATAGAAAGAATCTATGAGAGCAAGAGCTAGTTCTTCAAGAAAATAAACAAAATAGATAAACCCCTAGCCAGACTTATCAAGGAAAAAAAGAGAGTCTACTCACATAAACAGAATCAGAAATGAGAAAGAAAAATCACTATGGACACCACAGAAATACAAAGAATTATTAGAGAATACTATGAAAAATTATATGCTAACAAAGTGGATAACTAGAAGAAACGGACAACTTTCTAGAAAAATACAACCTTCTAAAGGCTGACCCAGAATGAAACAGAAAATCTGAACAGACCAATTACCAACAACAAAATTGAACTGGAAATCAAAAAACTACCTAAGAACGAAATCCCTGAGCCAGATGGCTTCACGGCTGAATTTTAGCAAACATTTAGTGAAGACCTAATACCCATCCTCCTTAAAGTTTTCCAAAGAGTAGAAGACAGAATACTTCCAAACTCATTCTTTGAGGCCAGCATCACTCTAATACCAAAACCAGGCAAAGACACCACAAGAAAAGAAAATTACAGACCAATATCCCTGATGAACATAGATGCAAAAATACTCAATAAAATATTAGCAAACCGAATTCAAAAATACATAAAAAAGATCATCCATCATGATCAAGTAGGATTTATCCCAGGGAAGCAAGGATGGCACAACATTCGAGAATCCATCAACATCATCCACCACATCAACAAAAAGAAGGACAAAAACCACATGATCATCTCCACAGATGCTGAAAAAGGATTTGACAAAATTCAATGTCCATTCATGATAAAAACTCTCAACAAAATGGGTATAGAGGGCAAATACCTCAATATAATGAAGGCCATATATGACAAACCCACAGCCAACATCATACTTTAACAGCAAGAAGCTGAAAACTTTTCCTTTAAGATTGGGTACAAGACAAGGATGCCCACTCTCCCCACTTCTATTCAACATAGTACTGGAGGTCCTAGCCACAGCAATCAGACAACACAAAGAAATAAAAGGCATCCAGATTGGCAAGGAAGAAGTTAAACTGTCCCTGTGTGCAGATGACATGATATTGTATATAAGAAACCCTCAAGAATCCACTCCAAAACTACTCGATCTAATATCTGAATTCAGCAAAGTTGCAGGATACAAAATTAATACACAGAAATCTGTTGCATTCCTATACACTAACAATGAACTAGCAGAAAGAGAAATCAGGAAAACAATTCCATTCACAGTTGCATCAAAAGAATAAAATGCCTAGGAATAAACCTCACCAAGGAAGTGAAAGACCTATACCCTAAAAACTACAAGACACTCATGAGAGAGGTTAAAGAAGATACCAATAAATAGAAACACATGCCGTGCTCAAGGATAGGAAGAATTAATATTGTCAAAATGGCCATCCTGCCTAAAGCACTCTACAGATTCAATGCAGTTCCTATCAAAATACCAACAGCATTCTTCAACAAACTAGAGAAAATTGTTCTAAAATTCATATGGAACCACAAAAGTCCCCAAATAGCCACAGCAATCCTGACAAGGAAGAATAAAGCTGGGGGAATTATGCTCCCCAACTTCAAGCTCTACCAGAAAGCCACAGTAATCAAGGTAATTTGGTACAGGCACAAGAACAGAGCCATAGACCAATGGAACAGACTAGAGAGCCCTGATATAAACCCAAGCATATACGGTCAATTAATATATGATAAAGGAGCCATGGACATACAATGGGGAAATGACAGCCTCTTTAACAGCTGGTGTTGGCAAAATTGGACAGGTACATGCAAGAGAATGAAACTGGATTATTGTTTGACCCCATACACAAAAGTAAACTTGAAATGGATCAAAGACCTGAGTGTAAGTCATGAAACCATAAAACTCTTAGAAGACAACATAGGCAAATATCTCCTGAATATAAGCATGAGCAACTTCTTCCTGAACCCATCTCCTTGAGAAAGAGAAACAAAAGCAAAAATGAACTCATGGGACTACATCAAACTAAAAAGTTTCTGTATGGCAAAGGACACCATCAACAGAACAAAAAGGCATCCTACAGTATGGGAGAATATATTTGTAAATAACATATCCGACAAGGGGTTAACATCCAAAATATATAAAGAACTTACACGCCTCAACACCCAAAAAGCAAATAACCTGATTAACAAATGGGCAGAGGATATGAAGAGACAGTTCTCCAAAGAAGAAATTCAGATGGCCAACGGACACATGAAAAGACGCTCCACTAGTCATCAGGGAAATGAAAACTAAAACCACAATGAGATATCACCTCACACCAGTAAGGATGGCCAGTATCGAAAAGGCTAAGAACAACAAAAACGCTGACGAGGATGCAGAGAAAAGGGAACCGTCCTACATTGCTGGTGGGAATGTAAGCTAGTTCAACCATTGTGGAAAGCAATATAATAGGAGGTTCCTCAAAAAACTAAAAATAGAAATACCATTTGACCCAGGAATACCACTCCTTGGAATTTACCCAAAGAATACAACTTCTCAGATTCAAAAAGACATATGCACCCCTATGTTCATCGCAGCACTTTTTACAATAGCCAAGATATGGAAGCAACCTAAGTGTCCATCAGAAGATGAATGGATAAAGAAGAGGTGGTACATATACACAATGGAATACTATTCGGCCATAAGAAAGAAGCAAATCCTACCATTTGCAACAACATGGATGGAGCTGGAGGACATTATGCTCAGTGGAATAAGCCAAGTGGAGAAAGACAAATGCCAAATGATTTCCCTCATTTGTGGAGTATAACAATGAAGCAAAACTGAAGGAACAAACTAGCAGCAGACTCCAAGACTCCAAGAAGGGACTAGTGGTTACCAAAGGGGAGGGGTGTGGGAGGGTGGGTGGGGAGGGAGGGAGAAGGGGATTCAGGGGTATTATGTTTAGTACACATGGTGTGGGGGATCATGGGGAAACAGTGCGGCACAGAGAAGGCAAAGAGTGAATCTGTAGCGTCTTACTTCACTGATGGACAGTGACTGCATTGGGGTATGGGTGGGACTTGATAATATGGGTAAATGTAGTAAGCACATTGTTTTTTCATGTGAAACCTTCATAAGAGTGTATATTAATAATACCTTAATAAAAAATTTTTTAAAAAAGAATAAAATACCTATGAATAAATCTAATTAAGGAGATAGAAGACCTGTTTTCTGAACACTGTAAGACACTGATGAAAGAAATTGAAGACACAAATATATGTAAAGATATTCCATGCTCACGGATAGGAAGAACTAATATTGTCAAAATGGCCATACTGTCCAAAGCAATCTACAGATTCAATGCAATCCCTATCAAAATTTGTATGGAGCCACAACTTCCAAATGGCTAAAGCAATCTTGAGAAAGCAAAGCAAAGCTGGGGGTATTATGTTCCCTGATTTCAAGCTATACTACAAAGCCAGTGATTAAAACAGTGTGGTATTGGCACAAGAATAGATTTATAGATCAATGAACAGACTAGAAAGCACAGAAATAAACTCACATCTATATGGTCAATATCTAACAAAGGAGGCAAGAATATACAATGGGAAAAAGACAGAAGTGGGTAAAATGGAACCCTCATAGACTGTTGGTGGGATTGTAAACTAGTCCAGCCACTGTGGAAAGCAATAAGGAGACTTCTCAAAATCGAAAAACAGAAATGCCATATGACTCAGTAATTCCATTTCTGGGGAATTTACCCAAAGAACATAGTATCACTGATTTGAAAAGATATTCACTCATATGTTTATTGCCACACTATTTACAATAGCCAAGATATGGAAGCAACCTTTGTGTCCAGCAATAAATGAATAAAGATGTGGTATGTATGAGATAGGGCAGGGAAATGGGACAAGGGTCATGCCATTGTAATAATCTATTTAGCCTGTGAAAAAGACCCAGTTTATTCCTTAAGTTAATCTATATGCTGCTCTTCCTCTTCTTCCAGCCCCTTAACCAATTCAGTAACTTTGTAACCAGGACAGGAGATAGACCTCTGAAGTGTAAATGAAACTATGTGGGTAAAGAATGCTGAGATCTGGGTCAACACAGTCACCTAAATAACAATAATCTTAAGACAAAACTTCTGCAGAATTACGAATCACATGTATACACCATGCCTTATGCTGACCCCCACCCAAAAGACCCTATAAAACCCCAAACCCTAAATCCTTAGCATGCCTTCTTTCAGAGGTTGTCCACACTCCCCTTTTATTGTGTGTACTTTTTTTTGCCTTAAATAGACTTCTCACTGCTCAACTTACTGCATTTTATCTTTGTGCTCTTCCATTGGCAAGTGACTTTGTTACTTTGCTATTTCATTCTATGTTCCAGACTTCAGCACAAGTCTTCACTCTCTCAGCTGTACTCCAGACAAGCGGGGAGGGGATACTGAGATCTCTGATTTGGGCCTGCAAGTTCCCATTGCTTGGATGACCCAGACAGGACTGCAGCTGTACAACCACTTTCTTTTTTTTTTTTTTTTTTTTAAATCTTAAGAGAATTTTATTCAAGATCAATCAAAATTAACTCCAGAAATAGGCATAGCAGTAGCCTTAAGCACTTAAAAAACTAGGTCCTCAGATCCAATAAAGTACTATGGCTGCTGTGTTTGTTCTTTTTTTTTTTTTTTTTTGAGAGGACATCTCTCATATTTATTGATCAAATGGTTGTTAACAACAATAAAATTCTGTATAGGGGAGTCAATGCTCAATGCACAATCATTAATCCACCCCAAGCCTAATTCTCATCAGTCTCCAATCTTCTGAAGCATAATGAACAAGTTCTTACATGGAGTACAAATTCTTACATAGTGAATAAGTTCTTACATGGTGAACAGTACAAGGGCAGTCATCACAGAAACTTTCAGTTTTGATCACGCATTATGAACTATAAACAATCAGGTCAAATATGAATATTCGTTTGATTTTTATACTTGATTTATATGTGGATCCCACATTTCTCCCTTTATTATTATTATTATTATTATCTTTAATAAAATGCTGAAGTGGTAGGTAGATGCAAGATAAAGGTAGAAAACATAGTTTAGTGTTGTAAGAGAGCAAATGTAGATGATCAGGTGTGTGCCTGTAGACTATGTGTTAATCCAAGCTAGACAAGGGCAATAAAACATCCACGTATGCAGAAGATTTCTCTCAGAACAGGGGGGGTGAGGTTCTAAGCCTCACCTCTATTGATCCCCAATTTCTCACCTGATGGCCCCCCTGCGACTGTGCCTGTCTTAGGTTGTTCCTCCCTTGAGGAATCTTACCTGTCTCTGGCTAACCAGTCATCTTCCAGGGCTACAACCACTTTCTTTAGTAGCCTGCCCGAAAATCTCCTTTCTTTGCTTTTGGGAAGTTCTCAGAACAAAATTTCCATCCAGTGCTCTGTAGCTCCCCCAAATCCTGGGGTGGTAAGGGCAGATCCACTGGATGCCAGGTGTCCCTGCCTTTTAAGAGTTGGCAAGGGATTTGCCCTGTGCCAAACAGAGTTCAATGAGCTTCCCTTTCCTCCCTCTGCTCTTTCTTGCTGTCTACAGCCTGCATGGCTGCTGCCATTCACTGCTACTCTCACTTTAATGAATTCCTTCCTTACTTACAGTCGTCCAAACTGTTAGTGAATAATCTTTCTCCATCAGAGTCAAGAACCCTCTCCCGGGTTGAGGTCTCACCAAGCTCACAGGGAGACCTCCCTGGACTGGACTGCCTGACAACACATATACACAAAGGAATATTACTCAGCTATAAAAATGAATGAAATCTTGCAAGAATATGGATGCACCTGGAGGATATTATGCTAAGTGAAATAAGCCAGGAAGAAAAAGACAAGTACCATATGATTTCACTTAATACATGGAATCTAAAAAACAAAGCAAATGAACAAAACAGAAACAGATTCAAAGACACAGAGAAGGGACTGGTGGTTGTCAAGGAGAGGAGGGTGAGAGGGTGGGTGAACTAGATGAACGGGATAAAGAGGCACAAAATTCCAACTATAATACAGTCACAAGGATGAAAGGACAGCATAGGGAATATAGTCAATAAGACTGTAGTATTTCTGTATGTTGACAGACAGCAGCCACACTTACTGAGGTGAACATGGAATAATGTAGATAACTGTAGAATCACTATGTTGTATATCTGAAACCAATATAATATTGTAAATCAAATACACTTCAAAAAAAAATAACAAAATGGGCAAAGGACTTGAACAGACATTTTCCCAAAGAAGATAATACAGATTGCCAATGGGTACATGAAAGGATACTTAACATCACTAACCATCATGGAAATGCAAATCAAAACCACAATGAAACATCACCTCACACCTGTCACTTTGGTTATTATCAAAAAGACAAAAATTAAGTGTTCCAAGGATGTGGAGAAAAGGCAACAGTCGTATATTGTTGGTGGGAATGTAAATTGGTGCAGCTGTATTATGGAAAATAATACAGAGGCTACCCAAAATATTAAAAATCGAATTGCTGTAAGAATCAGCAATTCTACTTCTGGGTATTTACATGAAGAAAATGAAAACACTAATTCAAAGATATATTTGTACCCCAAACTGCAGCATTATTTACAATAGTCAAGATGTGGAAGCAACCCTAAGTGTCCATCGATATATTAACAGATGAATAAATAAGGAATATCACTCAGCCATAAAAAGAATGAAATATGTTATTCGTAACAACATGGATGGGCCTCGAGGGTATTATACTGAGTGACATAAGTCAGACAGAGAGTATATTTCACTTATATGTGAAACCTAAAAAACAAAACAAATGAACAGAAGAGGAAGAGACTCACAAAGAACAAACTGTTAGTTACCAGAGGGAGGGGCCGGGGGGCAGATGAAACAGGTCAAGGGGATTAAGAATACAAACTTCCAGTTATGAAATAAGTAAGTCATGAGATATAATGTTTGGCCTTGGGAATAGAGTCAATAATACAGTTAAAAAAAAATCAGTAGAAGAACATATACCAAAATGTCAACAGCAACAAAGTTTCATATATACAAAGGCTATTACGTGAAGTACTATTTTATAATATCCTTCTCCACATAAATTATCACATTTTAATGCTAGAATGCATACACCCACTCAACACCACCTCATTTTAAAAAAGAAAAGCAAACACTCAGAACTGCTTAATGAACTAGATCAGAGGTTTTCAAACTTTTTTGCTGCTCCTGTACCTCCAAAGATTTGAAAATCTATGAATATTTTTAAGTTGCAAATGATGTGATTTCTACAGTACTGAAAAGATTAACACTATCCTAGAACTGCTACACCACTCTTTTAATGCGATATGATGGGATCCCCAAATGCTATGGTGATTTGATAACTCAACATCTTCATTTTTGAAAACATGAAAATGCTATGAAAGTTGGAAAATTTTACATTATTCTGAAACTCCTATTTTCATTCTACTGTCTCCACAAAATTGTATTCTAATATGTATACTTATACTTAAAAAACTTTTAGTGATCATTCTATCATACTTCTCCACAACAAAACGTATGTAAATTAAATTGTAAGTTGACCTTAAGTCTCCAAATGTTAAAAATTCTACTGTTATCATTAAACTGTTATGAACAAAAAAATTAATTACAACATAATTTGCAAATTTCGATAGAAGCATAAAAACAGATTCTGGAAATGTGGTTCTTAGTGATGAAGGTACCTTCTCCATGGCATTGATGTGTATGTACCTATTGTACATACACATCAATTGAATTATTATTGAATTATTACTTACTACTAGGAAGCTAGTGTAAATTTAATTGCTTTTTGGGGTGCAAATGCCTAGAAACCCTTTTAACATAAGTAGACATGAAAGGAGTTGTTATAGCCAGACCTCTCAATGCTTTGAATTCCTTATGAGTTACCTACCAAATATTACACACACTGAGATCTAGTATCAAATAATAACTTTGAGTCATCTATCAACTATACTTTGTTAAAAAAATAACCCAATTTTTCATTAGAAGGTTCCTAGTCATTCACTTTCTCAGCACCAAAGCAAGATTCTGGATGGTGAGAATAGTCCAACTCACCTCAACTAATCCTTTTAAAATAACATCACAAAGTGGGTCTCATAAAGAGTTAACACAAACCTTCAAGTGGTGGAGACTTCTATGTGTCTTCTAGACAGGACTTCTGCGATGATGGAAATGTACTATATGTGTACTGTCCAATATGGTTGCCGCTTGCCACATGTGCGACTACTAATCTAAAACTTCATAATGCTCAATATTCTGTGGCTAACAGCAACTCTACTGGACGGCACATGTAGAACCTGTCGCTCTAAATACGGTCTGCGGCTTTACCTGGCAGCTTGTTAGAAATGCATAACCTCAGGGCCCTGCCTCAGATTTACTGAATCAGGTTAGGCGATTTAACAGAATTCCGAAGTGATTCATATACACCCAAAGTTTGGGAAGCACTGTGCTAGAATCCTCTCATTTGTACAAAATTTTCCCATGTATTGACCAAAAACTGCCTCCTTGAAATGGCAACCCTCTGGTTTTAATTCTTGCACCACATAATACAAAATCGAAGCGCCCTTTCCAAGCAATAGTCCTGCCAAACACTCTAGCAGTAGTAAATTCTCCCCCGAACTCTAATTTTCCAGAGGTTAATACACAGATGTCCCTGAACTACTTCAGCGCGAGACAGAACTCCAAACCCGGTGTCCCCAGTTTGCAAAAGGCACGTGTCAAAGCTGATGCGATAAAGAGCGGGCTGCTGGGTGAGGTCCCAAGAGCCCAACAGTTTAGGGCTTCTGGGCTTCTCACACCGCCTCCCCAAAGCGACAGCAGGGGAGGCTAGCCGCTCGGCTCTTGTGCTCTCACCCACAGCCTCCCAGGTCCCGGGTCCCGCCACCCCGCTCTGTTCTTCCCTTTCCGAGGCTGGCACCTGACTCAGGAGACGCGGTCGAGACACGATGCCCCGCAGGTCGATGTAGACGGGGGAACAGAGCCCGCTTTTCAGCACGAAGTTCCCAAACTTGAAAGCCTGCACATCGTAAAGACCCGTCACCAATGACTGCAGAGACGCGCCGCCGGCCGCCATCGCGGCGGTCTCCCACCTGCCCCGCACTGCAAGTCGCTCCCGCCGGCGGCTCTCCGATGACGCCTCCAGCGAAGGCCCGCCTCTTCCGCCCCCTTTTCCGGCGGCGGCGCGGGGCGGGCCGGCTGAGGGCCGGCTGCGAGCCGTTCGGCGTCTGGCGGTGGCGAGGGTCGCGAGGCACCGGAGCCCCAAGCGAGGGACTTGTCCTGCTGCTACCTCTGGGTGGGATCGGTGGACTTTGGAGCTCCGAATACTTAGACTGATTCTAGGGTCATAAACTCAAGCTCCAAGAGAGTTTGTATAAATCCTGCCCACTCTTCCAGCCATTATTAATCTGTTATCAGCCGAGACTCCACCCCTCCGACCCCAACCCGGACCCGGCCGCGGTTTCTCCAAGTAGAGTAAATTCTCGAAGACAGGAGCCTTTATTCGATCCTTTTATTAACTTAACGGCGTCTGCACATGACAATGTCAGCAGTTTGTACATGGGACTATAAAGCGTTTAGCAGGTAATGGCTCATTACCTCTTCTGACGACTGGAAGTGGATGTGTGTTTATTTCCGTTAGAGTAGCTCAAGTGAATGGAAAGGAGGATGAATTGATTGGTATCAAGATTATCCAAGAGGATAATCATGTCAGCCAACCCAAGCGTATTTGGGCTGTACAAATAAATCCCTGAAAGTGGGGGAAATTCCTATTAAGTGTATAAGGCAATACTTGAAGGAAAATAACCGTTAGAACCAAAGGGCTCATGACTGTTACTCATTAGATGGTGATTTCACTTCTGTGTGTCTATAATCTTTATGTCTGTATTGTCTCTGGAGAGATTGTGCTGACCAGTCAGTGTGAAGAGCCCATGCTTTCCACAGTTGTTTCTTATGTCAAATACAGCAAAATCTTGATGAAATGGAAGCCAAATTATTTTTATGGGCAATAAGCTAAGCAAAACACTTGAATCTAACACTAGTTACTTGACAGTGTACTCATGATGTCTCATTCCCCCTTGGGTGGCACAGGCAGACTCTTTGAAAGCCTGATTATAGGCTAATCTAGACTTTTGGAGTACACACAATGGTACATAAACTTGTGAGGTCCAGTCCAAATGGCCTGCCAATTTTCTAACAAAGGTGCCACAGGAAACACTAGAATGAAGTTAACAACATACACCTGAGAATTACTTGGCATTTTTAGATAGAGAAATGCCTTGGAATACTTCTCCAGGCTACAAAACTGTTTCTTTCTTTCCAAAATGCTGCGCACAAAGTGTTGTAATAATAAGGTGATATTACCTTGTCAGGCTTTTTAATATATCAAATTTGGGCAAAGACAAAAAAAAAGTACTCTTTGAACAAAGGTTTTAACTAGAAAGAAAATACAGGCTGGTAATTACAGGTATGCTTTGGTTATGTAACTATACTCCTATTATGTTAATGTGTGTGCGCAATTTAAGTAGTAGCTTAAAATCTATACATGCTGAAGTTACTCTACAAGAAGATATGTCAAAGAAATAATCAATCTTCCCATGTTTTCTCCCGCCTGCTACTTCTATAGCTTTTCTTCTTCCTTCCTAATTACAACGAATTCTTAAATAGAATTCGTGCCTCATATCAAATTTACCGAGTATCATAACGCCTCCAAGTGGTAAAGATACCTCAAGACAAATGCTGGGCATAGAAGCTACAGGGCATAAATATGCAAAGAAATAAAAAGCTAACCATTTCAAACAATAAGGCTTCTCTCTCACTTACCAACTTTACATTTCCCTGTATGGCCCCGGAAGATGACTGGTTAGCCAGAGACGGGTAAGATTCCTCGGGGGAGGAACAACCTAAGACAGGCACAGTCGCAGGGGGGTCATCAGGTGAGAAATTGGGGATCAACAGAGGTGAGGCTTAGAACCTCACCCTCCCTGTTCTGAGAGAAATCTTCTGCATATGTGGATGTTTTATTGCCCTTGTCTAGCTTGGATTAACACATAATCTACAGGCACACACCTGATCATCTACATTTGCTCTCTTACAACACTAAACTATGTTTTCTACCTTTATGTTGTATCTACCTACCACTTCAGCATTTTATTAAAAATAATAAAGAGAGAAATGTGGTATCCACATATAAATCAAGTATAAAAACCAAATGAGTATTCATATTTGAACTGACTGTTTATAGTTCATAATGCATGAGCAAAACCAAAAGTTTCTGTGATGACTGCCCTTGTACTGTTCACCATGTAACTTATTCACTATGTAAGAATTTGTTCTCCATGTAAGAACTTGTTCGTTATGCATCAGAAGATTGGAGACTGACGAAAATTAGGCTTGGGGTGGATTAATGATTGTGCATTGAGCATTGACTCCCCTATACAGAATTTTATTGTTGTTAACAACCATTTGATCAATAAATATGAGAGATGCCCTAACAACAACAACCAAAAAAAAGTACACACTTCCAATTGTAAAATAAATAAGTAACCGGGATGTAATGTATAGCATAAGGAATATAGTCAAAATATTGTAACAACTTGGTATGGTGATAGCTGGTACCTAGAATTATCATGTATATAAATGTTGAATCACTGTGTTGTACACCTGAAACTAATGTAATGTAATACTGTGTGTCAACTACCCTTCAATAAAAAATAATTATCTAAAAAAAAAAAAAAAAAAAAAAAAAGAAAATACAAAGACCACTAGAAATAATGTTTAGTATAGTATATTTATAGGAATGCATAACTTGTGAGATGTACATTTTGAAGTTTCATCCATAACTTACAACATTTACTGTAGTAATAATAACAAGACAGCAGGTCATCACTTTACAACATTACACATGAGTGATTTTGACTTACAAATAAAATATTTACAACCTACCTTTACAAAACAACATTGTGTGCATACAAAATGAACAACTGCAGAAAAATAAGACAACCAAAAACCCAGAAGATACACTTAAGGCAGACCAGCAAGACACTGAAATAATTAAGGCTGTGGAATTCTTCTGCACCTTGAAAATATAGAACTATTTATCAATACTGTGGAATGATTTCAAATCAATTGTTACAAGCCGATGTGTTACTTATATGTATATGTGTAATGGTCCCTATGGGGAAACCTGTCCACTTACAGATAAGGCCCTTTATCTGAATGGCCAGAGAAGCCCATCCCAAATTCTTGAAAGACTTGTTGGGGAAGGGTCACTCAAAACCAAGAGGTACCAATGCAGTTTGCAAACCAACTTTTAATAATTTAAATATAAAGATACTTCTGATTCCAGGAAAACAGAATAACCTAAATGAGTGCCCAATTATATTTCAGGCTTTGTTCATTTGGCTTACTGGACTTCAAAAAACAACAAAAAATTCCCAAATGAGTAGACTCTAACTCCACTTACCAATCCTAATGGTTTTGAATGGCCCTTAATGGTTTTCCAATAGAAAAATTGACCCACTTGGGTTGTCTTCAACTGGATAGATTTCAGCATATGAGCAATAACATATACGTACATATTATACACTATATACATGTACAGATGTACATATATCCATATTTTCCAACAGTTTGCACTTCAACCACTACTGTTCTCTGACTAGGATCTCATTCTAGAGTATGTTTAGTTCCTTTACAGTCTTCACATTTGTCTTATTAATTTTACTCACCTTCCCCATAGAGTAGGCTGAAGTTTGGCAGAAACAGAAGTAAAAGCACCAGGGTCAAAAAAGTCAAACACAGAGATAACAGATATGGCTTAAGTTAGTAAGAGAAGATGTATATTCTGTTAACTTACAGTCCATAACTGCAGTCTTTGAGATCATAGTAGCAGTTCCCCAGTACTCCTGGAGGTGGATTCATTTCTTGATAGGAGTCAGGTATTGATGGAACACTTGGGCTAGCTATGCTTGGGCTAGCAAGCTGGCTTGCTTAAATTAAGCCTAAGGAGTTGGGACTTCAAGAAATTTATTTGCACTTTTTCCACCACCTGCCCTTTCTTGGCTATCTTCACTAGGCAAAATAACAGTTACTTGAATAAACAGTTAATTTTGATGATTTGAATAAAAACTAAATCTGACATTTTAGAATCTTCCTGCAAACAGACTGACAGGAAAACACAATAGCCTGTGAGTATTAATTTCAGTGTTTCCATAAATGTCCCTTAAGGATGAAAATTTGTCTAAAGTGTAATTGCTGTTTACTTTCCTCTAACTTCTACATATAATGAAAATGAGGAGGAAATGCCTTTAATAGAAAATATGACCTGTGATATTTGTGTTCTATTTCTGTATAGATTTCTCACATGAATAATATTTTCTATTAAAAATGTATAGTACTATGGACACATTTCAGTCCTTTTTTAACCCTCTAAAAGTTAATGAAACAACTAGCCTTATAGCATTTAGGAAATAAATATTAACATGATAGCTTCCCTCTTCTTAGTGGAGTATGTGTGAACCTTGTCTTTCCTATCCCTGCCTTGAGTTTAATCATTCCCAAATGAACCCTAGATTTTAAATAGTTCTGAAGAGACATCGTGCAAATAAATCCACTGAACACTCATGTACTGTGTTTGTCTAACCCAGACTCCACAGAGATGCTGCCCAGGAGAGAAAAAGAGTAAGGTCCACATTCCTAAAAACTGAACAAGGAGATGGTGAGTTTGCATCTTTGCCCTGCTACACAGACCCCTTATATTTGAAATATTTCCTTCTCTGTCAAATTCATGGGACAAAAGTTTAGTAGTTAATACACAGAAATAACCACTTTCTAGTTTATAACATATTTGCTCCCTCATATTCTCACAAATCTTAATTTCCATGCTCTTCCACATAAGCAAGAAAAAAGTAATGGTTACCTCACAGGCAGTGAATTATGGAGGCTACAAGAAAGCAAATATGCTACCAGTGAAACACCTAATTATCTAAAAAAAAAAAAGCTCCAAGGTTTTGTCTCCCCAAACCAACAGTTCAATTCATTTCTATACCTGTGCATTTAAGAGATACCTGTGGGACTGTGCAGAAATGAGTTGTGGTATCAAAAAATATTTTATCCTCACTTCTGCCCTCCTAGTGGAGAAAGTGGCTGTTTGGGTTCTTTTCTATCAATTTTCCAGAGCATAGAGCTTGAGAGAGAGAGTAGTGGTTGCTTTGGAGGGCATCCCACTCTGTGTCTGCCCTAAGAAATACTGGAGAAAACAGTTGACTGACGTAAGACTTCATCAGCTCTTTTCTGTAGACAAGCTTTTAAATGATCAAAATTACAGGCTAAGACCAAACGACATTAAGACAAAGAGCACCTAGTACTTCCAGTTAAAATCAACTTACAGAATTTAGCTTCACTCACAAATGGTATCCTAAGACATGAATATTGAAAACCTGGAATGTCCAAAGTTACTGTCAATAAAATTCTTAGACTGGCAGTGTGTAGCACTTTTAAAAAATCAAAGCATTTTCTAGACATCCCAACTAAAGTATTTTTCCAACATTCCTATGAGATGAATGTCCTCCCTCCTTCCCCCAACTCCCATTTTAACAATGGGGACACTTGGGGCAGAAAAAACAAAGACTTTCTGTAAGAAAGGATGAATCAGGAATAGCTGAGGTTGAAGCTCAAGAAGTCCTGTGCTCACCCTATATTCAGATGTTTTCATTTCAAAGATACTTTAAAATAAAGAAAGAATGCAGCAGTATCAGTCAATCTAAATGCAATGGACTTCTTTAACTCCCATCCTCCCCTCTGAAAGGCACTACTATTTATAAAGGCTTGTGAACCACAAAGCCACAAAGCCAGCTCTTCCTCTGCTTCCCCTTCTCCCCCAAGAGTGTCTATGGCTCTGACACCTGAAGGACGCTGCCAACATTACAATTTTTTTCCTTAAACATTTTCCCACATTCAATTGTAAGTGGATATAAATCTATTTCAAGCAAATGTAAAAGATGCAGTAAATCATACCATTTAAAAATTGTGGGCTGTCCCTGATCTTTTCTTTCTGTCTGCGTCCCACCGTTAGGAAACAACAACAAAAAAAACCCAAAACCCCATGCAATGAATATAAGCCAAGCAAGAAACTTGGGACTTTAACCAACATTTACCTTTCTCATTTCAACTGGAAGTTCACTCTTACTAATTCCTAGGTAACTAATTCCTTGATTTCGAGAACTACCATAATTATAGTAAAAGGGAACTCTTTTCTCTCCTCTCTTCTCTACCACAAGGTAATTAACATATCTGCCAAAACAGGTACAAGAAACCGGTCCCTAATCCTTCATCCCTCATCACAGCTGCCCACAGAGCAACCTAAAGTACATTTCCCCGCCCCATCTCCTGGGGTTCCTTGTTATTTCCAACTTGCTCTAGAGAATTCTTGAACCAGGACCACTCTCCTAACCGTCGGGAAGGACCAGGAGCTTTGCAGGCAGGGAGCCTCCCTATTAGTTTTCTTGTTATCAACCTATATAAAATACATGTCCTTTCTCTTGGGGCCTCTATGAAATTTGTTCTACTCTAATGATTGTACTTTGGCTCCAGTTAACAGACTCTTACTATTTTCCCTTCTATGTCCCTCCTCTTCTGTCTCCTTGCTTCCCCAACATGTGTCCTTGGGGAGTTCCATGAAACCTCGTATCTGGACCATCCCAACTCTGATGTAAAAGCTGATTAAAAGCTTTGGCTCTAACACTGCCCGCCACCCTCCCCAAAACACGATTTCATTAACGCTCATGGGCAGTCTGCGTACCACCATCCTGGGCCCTCTCCGTCTCAAGCAGAATCTCAGTTTATCTCCTGCATGGTCAGAACAATTCAAAGTGACTCATCAGGGGGCTCTTTAACCACTGTCCCCAGGGGACAGAACAGAACTTGCCAAGCCATAACCGTGAGGATACTTGGAATCCTCAGAACTTGCAGTCTATCCCATGAGGAGTCCTAGGGACCAGGCTTTCTTCTTTTATGCTATATTTCATAATGAAGCCATGTTTACCAAAAGAATTTTTAGTAAATATGTTTTAAATTTAAAAATAGTGTATCATGTACATATAGGTTTAAATAAAGACTATGGCAGGTTAGTCAGGAGAGAGCTCTGAGGGAGGGGGCCTTGATGACCCAGAGCCATTCAAGAACTAGGAAACAGATACAGCCAGAGTCAAGTTCCACATATTTGGTTAATTCTGAAAATACAAAATGCTATCTAGTCTTATTGCTCATACTTACTACTAATTTATCAGTCTATAATCTTAGACGGTATGGGGTGGAGGGTGGATGAGGAAGTTGGCTTTGAAATCAATGGAAAAGAATGATGGACATTTTAATTCTACATTTCCACTGTGGGAATAAGTGTTTTTATCTATTAAAATTCAGGATTAGTTTCCAGCATTCTTTTCCATTTAGATAGGTTTGTAGTTTTATTTATCCTTCATAAACTTTCTGCTTGCACTTCGGTGCTGCATGATTTAACTTCTCTCACTCCTATTATAGGAGAGAAGCAATACCATTAAACCTGATCTGACAGACACTTCAGTTACATTTTAAAAATATTATTTGCTTAACAGTAATTTTCAAAACACATCCTAGAAAACAAAGGGTGGATTATGTACAAACATAAAAATGAAAACTTCCCCAAAAACAAAAGGAAAAAAAACATGAAATGCCCAGGTTTGATTTTCTTTTCCACCAGAGGGAAAAAGGGCAGTTCGTCTTGTATGTATAGTCATCTTGTATGGAGAATATACACCAGAAAGCAGCATTGGCCTCAAAGTGCAATTAGTCCTTTTGGTCCAGGGAAATATCAGCGCTGAGTGGTGATCAGTATTGCAGTCATAGTTAAAACTCTATTCTCTATTAGGGTGATAGATTGGATTTTATTCCATGGCTTGAAAAACGACTTGGAACCAGGCCCTTACAAGGCCTATATGGCTGCCTCCTTTTGATAAGCATCCCTTAGCTTCCAAAAGGGGTTAGAAAGAAAGAAAGCCAACTTTCTGAGGACTGTATCCTACAGCTGTAGAAGAAACCAGAAAGTGTTGCTAAGTTCTTCCTAGGAACTGTAGGAAAGGTTTCTACTTGCCCTTTTGTATGAACCTGTTATGTTCGTTATTTTAAACCAAGTGTAGACATAAAAATAGCCCCACAACTCTTACTGTATTTGGACTTATTTCCTGGCAGGCTTTCCTGCCAGATTAACTCTGAGCTGCCAGTGAATTTGGGGGTAGCATTTCATAGACAGAACCTATGTTAATCAAATACCCGTGACTCAGAGAAAAAATCTTCTCACTCACAGATTGCAAAAGGGTAACATTGCTTTTTCTTAATGGGTTCTGGTAAAAGATTTCTATACAAGATTTATAAAATGTTCTAAAAAACTTGTCATCTAATTGTGCTTAGTCAAAACAATGTAATGCTTTGATAAATAAATTACTGTCTTAACTGGAGCACTCAAAGTTATTTATGATTGATCTCATATATATCTCTGTATTATAAAACTCTGAAACATGAATGGGATATATTTTACTGTATGTGTATATGTATCCTACTAGGAAACTATATCTAAATAATCTAAACCAGAATAGTTGACATACTTGACATCTCTGTTAAATAGAACTTTTTGCTTAAAATTTCAGCAAAGGCAGAGACCTTTTATACTCACTATGGTGAGCTTAAGTTTGCCCAGTTAACCAATCATTTTGGAACACATGATTACAATTTTGTAAGAGCTAATATTCTTGTTATCCTTGTCTCTCTCTTCTTAATACTTTCTGTGACTTTGCATCTTTCTCTCTTGTAAATGACCATCTGGAAAGCCCCTGGATTTAGGATGGTTTTACTGCTGCCCAGGCCCTGAATAACCACTGATGAGGTTAAGAGGTACATTTCTCAATCCAGAGAACCCCATGGAGTGAAATAATTAACTGAGTTATTTACAGACACATTCAGTCTTGCTTTGGTTCACCCTGCGTTCCATGTGAAACCTCAGGGGCCAGAAGGTGGCTATGTGCCTTGGTTTACCCGGTTGACAATGTAGCTCTTCACGTTGGGAATAGGCCGCACGTCATTCTGATGCTTGCGGCGTTCTATGAAGCATGCCAGGCGGGAAGTGTCCAGGGGGATCTTGGAGTAGCTTCCATTGTGGGGCTGCAGCCATGGGTGCTGTAGACAGGTGGCTGCTGTGGGCCTCCTCCGGAAGTCTTCCTGCAAGATCACATTGATGAAATCTCTGGCGGCATTGCTCACGCCGCAGAAGTATTCATGGGGGAAGCTGAAGTCCACCCTGCACACATTGATACATGTCTCCTCTTTGCTCTCATCCAAGAAGGGGGAGACCCCACTCAGCATGACATAGGTAAGAACCCCTATGCTCCAGATGTCTGTGCCCAGAGAGACAGGAATGCCTTGGATCACTTCTGGGGCAGCAAACTCAGGATTCCCCAGCAGGTGGTGGATGTGGAAGTGACCTGAGATCTGGACAGCATCCTCCAAGTCGATGAGCTTCACTCGAGGCACTGGAATCCGCAGGTCAATGAGCAGGTTTTCAGGCTGAGGGGGTCCAAAGAGGCAGGGAGAAGAGAAGACAAGTTCAGCTTTCCGTTTTGACCACCAGTAGGACTCCATTGGTTCAAACACGGTTCCGCTATCCTTTAAGAAGCCTACTGTGTAAGGGAAATTCCCTATGCAAAGTACACAGGAGGCTTCAAACCAAGCTAACTCTAAGTTTGGGTGGTGCTTCAGAGAAGTATGACATTGGAAATCATGTCGTCTTAACTACCCCTTACTGCTGCATTGAATCAAGAAAAGGATAAACTATTCATTTTGGAAAAGAAGTGGCTTCTTTTTGAGCACCATAACAAAGTTGATTTTTAATTACTTCCTTCTATAAAGTTAGACTAAGTGGTTAAAGCTCCTCTACTTTCTCCTGCCCAGATGTCACTGTGACTCAGTGTGTTCCCATTAATTCACGAATAACACACCCAAATTGTGTGTAACCTCACTTCTGTTTAATAATCACAAGGATTCCAAACTAAGTAAGCAGAATGAATTAGAATTTACATCCCTCAAGGGTAACGGCGGGCAGGCTGGACTTAGCCATTTCCCTGCAAGGGTTGCTATTTCTCATTACCTTTATGTCCAAATGTGCAACCCTGCAGTTGTGGAGGTACTGCAGAGCTTCCATGATGTCTCGGATGTAGAAAGCTACCTTTTCTTCCATCAGTTCATCATGATTCATAAGGTAGTCTAAAAGCCGGCCATCATCCATCCTTAACGTACGGAGGAAAAGGCAAAGGAAATGTGTTTGTAAAGAAACAGAAAAATAACACACATACAAATCTGTAAGATCTCTAATTCTCTCCTACTCCTTATTATAAATGAAGATCAGTGTTGTGACACCTGCGTATTTTAGTTAGAGCTAGTATAGTATTCAGAACTAAAATAAGTAAATAAATTACAAATGTTATGTGCTTCAGGGAAGAAATCTATATACCCTTGTTTAAGACACATTCTATCTTGTTAACTTTTGAAACTGCTCACAAGAAAAAGGTCTGACACCTCTTTAAGAGGTTAGATTGCACCCCTTGACACAGAGAGAACTATCAGGAATATTCTGATTAAATAGTACCTGGTGGCTACAAGCAGCCCCACGTATGTTTGCAAATCACTTTTATTTGTCCACTTTTAGTTGGGGGGAAATGGAAAGTAGGCAAAGTTTGTTGTTGGCATTCTTGATCCCAGTTTCAATCCTTTGGCCTTTGAGCATCTTTCCAACCTTGAAAACTGTGACTGAGAACATGGTTTGAGGGGCCAGCTAGACTTAATTTGAAACCTGATTCTCCCACTTACAGTTGACTTCGGGTGAGTCATTTAACTGTCTGTGTTCCGGGTTGTCTCCAAAGTGGGAACAACAGCAGTGGTAACAGCAGGGTCATTCTGAGGCTTGTGCAAGGACCTAGTGGGACTATGAGGCATTCAGCAAACTCAGTAGCAATAAAAATTGCTCAATAAATGGTAACCATTTTCAGGTACCCTGTGCCCTCTCTAGCAAGAAATGACCTGATGTCAGGCAGCCACGCTCTCATGTGCGTGGGGGCTGTTAAAGGCCCGTCCCTAGGAAACGCCCAGGCAGAGGAACTTGAGCCAGCGTCACAAATGGCTTCTGAGTGCCGCTGAAACCCCCTTGGCCAAGTTGCCATTCTGTTCTCCACCTTTTCCTTCCCGCTGGTCTACTCTTCTGTTTCTGTGACAGGACAAGGCAGAGGCCCAATGACGGCCTCCTTGGCCTGCCTCTGACCTGCCAGGGGTAGGGAGTGGGGAGCGGGGGGTGGGCAGAGGAGGCTGCGGCTGTGGGCGCCCCTCTCTTGCCCTGCCCTGGTAGTCTGGGATGGCGCTTACCTAGAAATGAGTGATAGCGCTGCTGCAACAGCCGAGTCTCAGCCACCAGGCTCACCCTTGGAGCTCCCGGATGATGCAGACGCCCAGGCCCCACCTAGACTACAGACTCAGAACCTCAGCTGCCTGGGAGGGAAAAGCCCCAGCAGTGATTTGGATGCCCATGAGGGGGGAACCCACAGCCGCGGGGTAACCAGGATTTAGTGCAGGGATAGCTCGGGCGCCACCTCTCCATAAACCTTCTCTCAGCCTCCAGTCCGACAAGCACCTTTCTGTGTTCTCATGGCAACCCTCCCCCAAATATGCATTTCCTTCCTAGCATGTACCATGCCAGACTGAGTCAGTCATTTAGCTGTCTGTCCTCTTCATTAGTCTTATTGCTCCTCCAGGGCCACACCTGTTTCTTTTCATCTTTGCTCCTCCCAGCGGTGCCCAGGGCCACACAGTGGTCGGCACACAATGAGTGCTCAGGAAATGTCTGATTAACTAGTTCAGTCCAGTAATCATCTAACTTGATCCCTGACACAGCTCTGAGAAGTGGAACCGATTATTCAGACTTCACAGATTGAGGACCCTGCGCCCCAGGGAGCCAAGTGCAGTGCCCCAAATCACAGAGCTGGATCAGAGCCACGTTCTCTGTACCAAGAACAGCTTCTTTCCATTGCACCATGGCAGCATGGCAGTCAACACCTTCCCTCGGAATAGTAATCAGTAAGTCTAAAAGGGCGAAGGTTCTGGGCCTGCTGCACCAGCCCGGTGCACAAGAGACAATGCCTTATATGTATTGGAACTCAAGTATAACATGTTGTCACTTGTAAATGAAGAGAGTCACTGTCAGTAGAACATGCCTTTTGAGTTGGGGAGCTCCCAGCAAACAGTCAGGCTCTGAAAGGCTGTATTTATTAAGTCCGAAGCGACATCTACCAGCTACTGTATGCAATTCTCTGAAGTGTCACAAAAGAATTACCAATACCAGCAGGGTTGGTTTTGTCTCCTCTTGTTTCTTTTCAACCAATTAAAAAATGGAGCCAAAAATGTTTGCATTTTGGCTTTCTTTTTTTCATCATAAATACATTTATGATAAGTTATTGCCTCAAAAGCCCCCCTATGCAAACTCCTGGGCTACCAAGAACAGAAGAGCAAGATGTCAATGGCAGCTGAGAGGCTATAAATGCAGATGCTTCTCTCCTGAACTCAGGTTCACGTGGAGCCCCACACAGCCCGGAGCTTTGGTGCGAATGTTTTCTCTCCAGGCTCAGGCTCTCATCAACAGCAACTTAGAACATGTCTACAAGGGCTCAGAACCTCTGAAAAGACTGTTCTCTTTAGCATCTGTTAGCTCTCTCAGAATCACAGGGCATGATCTTTGTTCTTAGCTTGGGGACAGTGGGGAGACTCTGATCTATTTGATGTGCTCTGGGGCCAAGGATTCGGTTGCCAGGGTCTGGAGAAAATCTGGACTGAGTGGGATGATTTGAAAGTCAGGTTTCACCTTAAGAGGAACTTCTTGGGTGGTAGACTGGGGATGCCATGGCAGCGGACTGATGCACAAACCCCTCTTTCCTTTCAACCTCACCCCCAAACTCCTGCCCAGCCCAAGAGTCCATAATAGAAAGAACAGGAAAAATGGAGTGAGAGAGATGTGGGTTCAAGTCTCAGCTTCTGCATCACCTAGTTGTAAGGGCCTTCCTTATCCTTGGTTTTCTAATCTGTGAAATGGGAATAACAGTTTCACAAATGGAGGGGAGAGTGCATGTCACATGTAATACTTTGTACGCTATAAGACACTGCATAAAATGCAACTGCTTTTTCCATTAGTTGTGGTCAATAAATAACCCAAACAGCTGGGGACTGCCTTAGAGAGCTGACACCTGCACTTACAGTTCCAAAATCAGGATGTAGGACGTGGGGGACTCGTAGGTGTCATGGAGGGTGATGTACTGGGGGTGCTGCAGGTGCTGAAGTAGGGCCGCCTCATGGGCAGCCTGCTCTTTCTTCTTCATTTTTTTACTAACAAATTTCACAGCGACGTCCTTGCGGGTGGCTTTATGAATGCACTTCTTTACTATGGAGAAACGGCCTCTGGAAAACAGAAGGGAGAAGGCATTTTGCCAAGGTTCACCAATCAACTATGTATTATTTTATTCAAGGATGTACAGAAACAAAAGGTTTATCTGAAGTGGCAAAACAGTAACCTTTTATTAGGACTCCTACTTTCCTGTATTTGTAATTATAATGTTATTCAGAAAAGCCATCTTTTCTTCCTTAGCATTTTAGGGTTCTTTGATGCAAAAATGATAATCTTTTTTAGTCAATATAATTCTGTCATTTTGAACATCAACCATACGTTCAGCTTTCTTTTCTAAGCAGAGTATATTTCCTTAAAATGCACTAAGAACAATACTAAAGAAGGAGGAATTCTACGATAATATCAAAAACACTTTTTAAAGAGGAAATTTTTTCACTTTATTTAATATTATGGAAAATATCTAATAGCCACAATAGTGAAGAGAAGAGTATAATAGCTCTTTTATGTACCCAGCAGCCAGTTCCAATAATTATCAGCATTTTGACAACCTTATTTCATCTATTCTTTTTTTACCCCTGGCTTTTTAATTTTTTTCTGGAGTATTTTATGCAAAAATCCAGATAAGATGTTATTTCATTCATAAATACTTCAGTCTACAACTCTGATTGACAAGAATGTTAAAAAATATATACCTGCCATGCCATTTTCACATCCACAAAATGAACCATACCTAAAACAGACAGAATGGTTCCTAGCCTCAGCAGTAGCCCTAGAGAAAGTAGTAAGAGAAGTAGCAGGGGAACTGGTCGGCAGTGCAAGCAGAGAAACATGAGTCAAAGAGGTGACCAGGCCTGTCTGTTGGTGCCCGAACCATGAGCAGAGTACATGGTCTGAAGAGCAGCCTATCTCTCTAGCAGAAACAGGTGCATCAGACACCATGGCTGCCACTAAGATGGTCCACCTGACTCCCTGACTTGGCTCTGTGCTCACCAAGCAACTTTCTGATAATAATACTTTTTTTCCCATTATAGGTTCTCCCAAAAGAAGGGAATATGCTAATCAATAAGAAGAACATTAGACAAATATTAATTGAATGCCTATTATTTTTTATTTTTATTTATTTATTTATTTAAAGTCTGTAGACACCAAAGAAAAAAATTATTTTATTAAAAGCAGATATAAGAAATAAAAAGTCAGATGCTGAGGGACAAAGATGTTGAAACTAAGTTAAAGCCACAGAGCAGCAGGGCTGTGAGATACCCTGTGCTTGGATGCCTATTAAATACCAGACATTCTTGGCACAGTAAACAAGTATTCAGTCAAACTGACAGTTCTGTTTTACATCATCAGTTAATAAATTGCCATTCTAGTCTTTAATAGCATTGTATTACAAGTTTGATTATGACAGGTCACTCCTTCTGGAGGGCTTTGGATGCATGAAAACAGCTGCATGCTGGGGAGAGAGCTCTTGAACTTAGTGGCCATGTCATGAGCTTCAGTACTGCTACCTTAATTAAAAAAAAATTGTGTTTACCACTTATGCATCCCCGTGGTTTAAAGAGTCACTTAGCGTTAACAAGGTTTGTTATTAAAGACAAAACTATCCCATCCGTCTCTCCCCCCATTTTTCCTCCCCTAGAGGCTTTAATTTTAACATATCAGCCTAATATATTTTAGCTGGTTATTTAGGTATTTACTTCTATGACTCTAAATATAGTATGTTTTGTGTGGCTACTTGGCTTTGCAGTTTTAGGTATTATGTGTTGACATCCCACTCTGGAGGATGAGATTTTAGTCTCTTCCCTCCCTCTGTCCCCACCACATAACCACTTTTCCCACCTCCATCCTCCCAAAAGGACAATAATCAATATGCGTGTGTTTCCATTATTTCAACTAGGTTGGTGCCTCTCACAGTTGAAACTCTAGTAAACTGAGTACCTTTCCTCTCCGGGGGTAAAATTCCATCTTCAGTTCTGGCAAAGTGTGCCCTTTATGAACACCACTCAGAGATGAGTGTGGGACTAATAAGTCACGGCAGGTGACTGAGGGGTGGTTTGTATCATACTTCAGTTCACAAGCCTCACTATGCTCCTTGGGGTGTGTCCACACACCCGGGGCTTGAGGGTGGCCCAGGAGCTGTATTTCTCAAACACAGGATTAGAGGATCTCCTTCTTCAGCTCTTCCTCACTGAGCTTTCCCACACAGTCTCTGGCTCCCGTGGGCCATATTTTGTGGATGGGATTCCTCAGAGTTTCTGTGTCCAGCACCATGGTCTGTTAGCATGAATGCCCTTGGGGTAAAGCAGTGAGGGGAAGAAGAGAGGAAAATATTTTCCTGCTGTCTTCAGCTCAGTGGGCCCCCTTTCCCTGCCTTTTGGCCAGAAATATGGGGTTCCCTTGAGTGTTGCTCCCTGTGTATGCTGCACAGTTCCTGATTTGGCCCACCCTTGGGTCTCAAAGGCAGGAGACAAAGGAGAAAAAACAAACCAATTGAAAAATACTCAACAAAATATTAGCAAACCGAATTCAAAAATGCATCAAAAAGATCATTCATCATGATCAAGTTGGATTTATGCCAAGGATGCAAGGATGGTACAACATTCGAAAATCCATCAACATCATCCACCACATAAACAAAAAGAAAGACAAAAACCACATAATCATCTCCATAGATGCTGAAAAAGCATTTGACAAAATTCAACATCCATTCATGATAAAAACTCTCAACAACATGGGTATAGAGGGCAAGCACCTCAACATAATAAAGGCCATATATGACAAACCCACAGCTAACATCATACTGAAGAGTAAGAAGCTGAAAGCTTTTCCTTTAAGATCAGGAACAAGACAAGGATGCCCACTCTCCCCACTTCTATTCAACATAGTACTGGAGGTTCTAGCCATGGCAATCAGACAACACAAAGAAATAAAAGGCATCCAGATTGGCAAGGAAGAAGTTAAACTGTCCCTGTGTGCAGATGACATGATATTGTACATAAAAAACCCTAAAGAATCCACTCCAAAACTACTAGATCTAATATCTGAATTCAGCAAAGTTGCAGGATACAAAATTAATACACAGAAATCTGTTGCATTCCTATACACTAACAATGAACTAGCAGAGAGAGAAATCAGGAAACAATTCCATTCACAATTGCATCAAAAAGAATAAAATACCTAGGAATAAACCTCACCAAGGATGTGAAAGACCTATACTCTGAAAACTACAAGACACTCATGAGAGAAATTAAAGAAGATACTAATAAATGGAAATACATCCCGTGCTCCTGGATAGGAAGAATTAATATTGTCCAAATGGCCATCCTGCCTAAAGCAGTCTATAGATTCAATGCAATTCCTATCAAAATACCAACAGCATTCTTCAACGAACTAGAGAAAATCGTTCTAAAATTCACATGAAACCACAAAAGACCTCGAATAGCCAAAGCAATCCTGAGAAGGAAGAATAAAGCAGGGGGAATTATGCTCCCCAACTTCAAGCTCTACTACAAAGCCACAGTAATCAAGACAATTTGGTACAGGCACAAGAACAGAGCCATAGACCAATGGAAGAGACTAGAGAGCCCTGATATAAACCCAACCATATATGGTCAATTAATATGTGATAAAGGAGCCATGAACATACAGTGGGGAAATGACAGCCTCTTCAACAGCTGGTGTTGGCAAAATTGGACAGGTACATGCAAGAGAATGAAACTGGATTATTGTTTAACCCCATACACAAAAGTAAACTTGAAATGGATTAAAGACTTGAATGTAAGTCATGAAACCATAAAACTCTTAGAAGACAACATAGGCAAATATCTCCTGAATATAAGCATGAGCAACTTCTTCCTGAACCCATCTCCTTGAGCAAGGGAAACAAAAGCAAAAATGAACTCATGGGACTACATCAAACTAAAAAGTTTTTGTATGGCAAAGGACATCATCAACAAAACAAAAAGGCATCCTACAGTATGGGAGAATATATTTGTAAATAACATATCCGACAAGGGGTTAACATCCAAAATATATAAAGAACTCACACACCTCAGCACCAAAAAGCAAATAACCCGATTAACAAATGGGCAGAGGATATGAAGAGACAGTTCTCCAAAGAAGAAATTCAGATGGCCAACGGACACATGAAAAGACGCTCCACTAGTCATCAGGGAAATGAAAACTAAAACCACAATGAGATATCACCTCACACCAGTAAGGATGGCCAGTATCGAAAAGACTAAGAACAACAAATGTTGGCGAGGATGTGGAGAAAGGGGAACCCTCCTACACTGATGGTGGGAATGTAAATTAGTTCAACCATTGTGGAAAGCAATATGGAGGTTCCTCAAAAAATTAAAAATAGAAATACCTTTTGACCCAGGAACCCCACTCCTTGGAATTTACCCAAAGAATACAACTTCTTAGATTCAAAAAGACATATGCACCCCTATGTTCATCGCAGCACTTTTTACAATAGCCAAGATATGGAAGCAACCTAAGTGTCCATCTGTAGATGAATGGATAAAGAAGAGGTGGTACATATATACAATGGAATACTATTCAGCCATAAAAAAGAAACAAATCCTACCATTTGCAACAACGTGGATGGAGCTGGAGGACATTATGCTCAGTGAAATAAGCCAGGTGGAGAAAGACTATTGCCAAATGATTTCCCTCATTTGTGGAGTGTAACAATGAAGCAAAACTGAAGGAACAAAATAGCAGCAGACTCCAAGACTCCAAGAATGAACTAGTGGTTACCAAAGGGGAGGAGTGTGGAAGGGCAGGTGGGGAGGGAGGGAGAAGGAGACTGAGAGGTATTATGTTTAGTACACATGGTGTGGGGGATCACGGGGAGAACAGTGTATCACAGAGAAGGGACATAGTGGATCTCTGGCAACTTGCTGCACTGATGAACAGTGACTGCATTGGGGTATGGGTGGGGACTTGATAATATGGGTAAATGCAGTAACCACATTGTTTTTCATGTGAAACCTTCATAAGAGTGTATATCAATCATACCTTAATAAAAAATCAACAAAAAACAAAACAAAACAAAACCAATTGAGAACTCACTGCCACCTTCTTTGTCTTTCTGTAGGTTTTAACATTCATCCCAGTCTCCCCTGTTACTTCTCAGGATCCCCAGGCAGTTGCTGTTGTATTTTGTCCAGGGATTCTGGTTGTAATTAGTGTGAGAGAAAGGCCTCCATGGGCTTACTCCGTTTTGTCTGGCATCAGAAGTTGGCTCATTTTAAAAGTTGGGGAGTAAAAGGCTGTTCAGAAGCTCTGAGTGTGGGGGTGGGGCCTGGAGGCCAACATGACCTTCCCTGTGGGAGATCTGATTGGGCCGTTTAATTGGGAAAGCTCCGGTCCTTATCTTTTTAAGTCTTTCCTCTGGGGCGGCTCAGATTCCCCAGACAAAGATCGTCCTACATCCTGCCTAGAAGGGGAAACCCTGGCTGTCCACTTCTGGAGGCCTGGTAATCAGAGTGGCGTCCTGAGTGTCCAGTGAGCACATTTCCTCACCACAGCCCCAACTGGAGTGCGGCTCTGCTGCCCTCAACTGCATCTGTGCCTGGAGAACAGAGGCACTGTTTCACCCCTTCTAGAAAAAACCTCCAGCCTTTCCCTGGATGGGGAAGGAGAGTCATACAGCCGCCTGAAGCTGGGGAGCTGAAGAGGGGACCTGAAGCCACAGTTTCTTCTCACACAGAGCTACAGCCAGTCCTGCAGGTGTCAGCTGCCTCTTTATACCTACTCCTATGGCACTTGCTGCTGCCAGGACCTGAGCCTTGGGGAATTCGACTGCAAGATCATCCTGGCTCTCACTTGACCCCACGACTGCTTTGGGTTGAGTTTCGCAGGTCTGCAAGGTCATTTGTCACTCTTTCATCTGATTTTCTGCTTTTAATGCCTTGTTTCTGTCTCTTCTTCCAGTGTCCTCATCCTTATATTGAAAAACCCCTTTACTGTAGATTAGTGAAGTCTCAGGAGGGAGTGAAAATAGCTGTCTGTGTTCAACCTGCCATCTTTACCTGGAGGCCTGCCACCTGGATCCCGTACAGGTAACCTGTCAGCCTGCCCAGGGGTAACTCTGCCTTCTTCACACTGCAGTCATGCCTACCCAGCTTATGTTTGGTAAAATATGCCATGCTCAAGTGTTCTTTCCTTCTATAGATGGACTGCAGGAGTGATGCCATTCCTTTTTGCAGAATGGTTTTCATAATAATTAATTGTTGGGGAGCTATTTTTAACAAGATAGCCATAGGTTTAGGTGTGATGGAGAAAGGTGATTCACTTCTATGGCCCTGACCCAGATATCTTTTATGTATGCAATGTAAATACCTACATGGCTTATTTTCATAAATGTTATATACAGCATTTTTAAAGGATCTTCCGAAAATATGAGAAGTATACTTGGAAGAGAGGAAAAACTTCAGGTTGCTAATGATTTTTTTTTTAAACATTAATTTTTTGAATCATGAAACAGATCATAAAATTGACCTCCCCTCTGAGAAATATCAAGACTTCCATCTCTTCTAGGTAAAACACGCCTTATCAATAGCTATCAACAGCAAATGCATGGCTCAGGGAGGAGTTCACTGGTGATCCAGATTATGGAACCTCTTTCATTTAGAATGCGGTGGGGATTTGATTCATTATCGGAGTCATATCTAGCTTCACAAACTTCAATATAATGGAGCAAACTAGATTTCAATTGCTAATAATTTCAATAATTTTTGACAAAAATGGCTATGATGAGAAACAACATATGCTAATAAAACAAGCACAGGCTTAGCGTCAGGTAGCCCCAGGCTTTGAACCCTGGCTCTATACTTACTAGTCTCGGGACCCCGAGAAAGTTCCTTAACCCCCAAGCCTGAGTTTCCTTTACTGGAAACCTACTCAAACACTGCATTGCAGTGTTGTCAGGATTAGATTTAAAAACTTGTGTATAATATCTGCATTGGATCTGGGTCACTAGAGATGCACAGTGAGCACCATTGTCATCATCACCACCACATTAATTTCCACTGGACATTTTTTTCCTCTGTGTTTCGCTACACAAAGAAGTGGAAAGCAGAGCTCCCATTGATTCTTGATGAGAGGTGCTGTAAGGAAAGGCAGTACGTTACACTGTGATTCCTGCCTATGAGACAGGTTGGCTCTCTCAGCCTCTGTCACAGTCACCCCACTTAGGAAATCTTATATTTCATTGAGAGACTGTCAATTAGAGATGGAGATGATGCTAATGGCCCATTGTTAGTAGGTGCTCTTTCATTTACACATACAGGGAGAGTGGGTGACTTGCAAGATCTACCCCCATTCTCTCCCCTAGATCACCTGGGGACCAATGCATGCAAGGGACAATCCCCTTTTTGTTGCTTTCTATCAACTATTTTGTGGGACAGGTGATAGAGTTTTTTCATTATTCTGTTAAAAGTCGTATTTTTATCCTTTTTTTTTGAAGACTCATTTTTCTAACCTAAATAGAGAGGTGTGTGTGTGTGTGTGTGTGTGTGTGTGTGTGTGTGTGTAGGGGGAGAACTGGACTAGAAATATCCATGAAACCATGTGGTTTACACATGGACATATTGAGACACCTGTACCCAGCCTTTAGTGATTATATGTTCTTCTCAGTAAGACATGGAACTTAACAAAAACTGACCATGTAGTTCATAAAGCAAGTCCCAACAAAAATCAAAGAATCAGTGTGATATAGACCAGGTTTTCAACCAAGATGCAATTAGGTCAGAAATCAGTGACACGAAGAGAATTTGTAAAAATGTCATACAATTGGAGGTTATAAAACATTTCTGTTACAATTCGGTCAAAGAAAAAAAGTCATAATTGAGGGAATAACACTTCAAACTGAATGATAATGAAAATGCCACATAGCAGAACTTGGAAGATGTCTACAATTGTACGTTGAAAAAAATGTTGATCCCTGAATTAGAAAAGAAGCCTGGGAGTGGATGAGTGAAGCCTCAAACTTACGAGGTCAGAAAAAGAACAATGGAAAACACACATGCACATTCCAGTGTTTTCTTACAATAAGGAGAATGCACTTAGTGAGAGGAAAAAACAATAAAAGCCAGTCGTTATTCTGATGCGATGTTTTTAAGCGCTCATGAATGAAGGGATAGAAAATCAGGTCATTACCTTCCAATTTCATTCAACTCAGTATAAGCCGAATCAAAGTTTTCCTTCCAGGAAACGGCGGCCCCATGAGCAGCAGCGTCTTTGGAGAAGAGAGAGCCCGTTCAGGAGGCGGAGGAAGCCATGTAAGAACAGAGGCAAGGTTAACAAGAAGCTCCAGCATTACCCCAGGGCGATCCTCATGCCTTAATATGGAGACTGACTCAGTGGGAAAGTGCTGCAGTTCTCTGAAATGCTATTTTTAAAATGATCATTCAAGGGAAAACGGACATGACCAAGTCAGACTCCCTCCCCGCACCAAATAAACAAAGGAAAACTCAGGACAATCAGAAATGTGACTTATGGATATTTTAAAATAGAAATTGGGTAGAAAATATTAAAAGGGGAGAGAGAAAAATATGTTGAAGGCCTCGGAAAGCCAGTGAGAACCGGGCTGTAGGGATGAGGCATCAGGGGAGGACGGGGGAGAACTACGGAGCCACGGAGGGAGGGGAGGAGAGGAATGTGCTCCACAGGATGACAGCTGCGGCTCTCACCCGCCTGTTCTCAGGCATTAATGAGCTTATCCGGTATATCAAATGGTTTAGCTTAACCGAAAATATATCCCCGAGTAGAATCTCTGGTAGCATTACTTTGTAGATATGTTACTTCCCTGGCAATGATTTGCACACATGTACACACGCACGTACACACCAATATCTATTTGTGTTGTCTCTGTGGACGAGGCTCACAAGAAGCAGAACACGTGATGTACTCATCCCTGGGCGGGGTTTAGTTAGTGGCTTGGGAGGAGAGAACCAGGCGGGCGCACGCTCTCCTGACCCAGGTCACCGCAGGGTGCCCAGGTCACCATCTGGCTGACGCTGAAGGTGTCCTATCCATATTGAATGCTGAGGAAACAGACCCGGGCCAAGGTTTCCCATGAGCCCCAGGTCCAAGGCAGGAAAGCCACTCGGAGGGAGCTGAGATAGGGGGACAGGGCTGGGAGCATTTCTGGATTCAGCTGCAGCCCAAAGCCCAAGAGTGTCTCGGAGCCCCTCTGGAGACCCTGGGATTCCCAGGGACACAGACGCCCCACCTTCTAAGTACAGGACCTCCTCTCTGCGCCCCAGCACCCATGCACTGCCCAGAACCTTGCTACTTGGAGATTTCTTTATGCTGACAAGTCTCCTTCTTCAAAATGTCCTTGGGAGCAAGGTGGATTGGTGAGATAGCCAACAGGTGGGGAAAATAAGAATGATGTTTGTAAAATATTCATGTAGTTAGTTACATGTATATCTTCTTTTGTGTGTTTTTAAATTTTTAAATTTAAAGCTACATTGGTAACTACTTTCTAGTTTCTTACCTGTTTTTTTTTTTTAATGGAAGTATCATTGATATACAATCTTATATTGGTTTCAAGTATACATCTCAGTGGTTCAACAGTTACTCATATTATTAAATCCTCACCCCCACTAGGGCAGTTACTGTCTGTCAACATAGGAACATGTTACCAAATCACTGACTATATTCTCCATGCTGTACTACTATCCCCGTGGCCAGTTTATATTATGATTGAGAATTTTTGTGCCCCTTTATCCCACTCACCCTCCCCCATGGTAACCACCAGTCACTTCTCAGTGTCTATAACCCCTGGGGTCTATTGCTATTTTGTTCAGTTATAGGTATATCTTAATTATTGAACACATCTACATAAAAGTGCTCCTACATTGAAAAAAGACATTTGTTCTGATAGTGTTAAGGATGAGGAAACTGTCAAATACTCATTTGGATTCAAATCCTTCAACCAGTGGCTGGCTTTCCTCTCCCCATTTTAAATTGGCAAGAGGGGCTGTCCCTAATGCTGTGAGGTACACTTATGCCTGGTGGGGTTCCCAGGGGAGGGGAGGTTTGGTGCTCTGTCTCAAAAGAGGGGCAGAGAGCATCCAGGGGACTCATGACTCCTGCCTGCCCCCCTCTGTTCCTAGAGACATACACGGTGCCCCAGGAACCTGGCAGGCCCAAGACAGACATGAGTGGCAGGTCTAACCTGTGCTCCAAAACACTTGAAATCACACATTATGGAAACATTCTTCGTTCAACCTCTGAAATGTTATTTGACTAAAGATAGCTCCCAAATTCAAGTCCAAGTCACCTCCTACATGGTGGCCTGGCAGGCCAGTGAACAGCCGGTACCAGGGAGTATGTGACACATGGCCAGGTGCCTTGCCTCCACCACCTGGGGTCATGGGCATGGCCGGCACTCACCGTATTCTGGAAGTTGCACGAACTCTGAGGGCTCGCTGGGAAGGCTGATCCCCCAGGGGTTACTGGCACTGACTCTGAACTGGTAAGGACTCCCAGGACTGAGGTCTTCGATGACGAGGTAAGTGTCCAAGGTTGAAGCCACAGACTGCTGCCAGGCCTGGGAACCTAGTGCACAATTTCCCAGGAGAGGAAAAGAGGAAAAGCCAGAGAGACGTTGTTTCAAAGACCTTCAGCAAACAAAGAAAGGAAAAGTGACACATTCCATTCAAGGTACAGTTGTGGTCACCGCACTGGGCGCTGAAAGCCTGTGGGTCAACTGTGGCAGATTGGGGTTCATTTTCCTAAATGATTGAATTTATCGTGAGGGGTGTAGAAGCAGCTGGACTGTAAATTCTGTTCATTTTCAAATGTGCATGTGTGAGAGTAAAAAGACAGAGGTCATACAGAATTTACAGAGGACAGGGTGGCAAATTTTTAATAAGGCCAGAAAAATATATGTCAGAAATTAATAACAAAAAGAGAAAATATGTATTTGGAAATTGAAACAAAATAGAAATGAACAAGTTGAGCACTCCTCACACATGAAATACTGTGGGTAGGTTTCTTCACATTATTTTCTTATTTAATTTTCTCAAGTCCACAGAAACCTTGTGAGGTCGGGACCAAGACTTTCTTTACAGATGAAGAAATTGAGTCTCAGAAAGATCAAACAACTTTCTGAGTTGAGAACTTAGTTAATAAGATAAACTATGAGCTGAATAATTGTGAAGCAAATATGAACTTGGTGAAATGCATCTCTCAGCTTGGCATTAATACTTTGTGCTGAGTTGGGAGACACAAGAGTGAACAGCTTAAGAAAAATGCTATTCATAAATAGCTTTATGACTGCATAGGGCCTATTTCATAGATGAAAGAAGAGTCAAAATACTAAGAGCAATGGAAAGTAGAGTAAAAGAAGTGATTTTGGGTCTGGGCACAAGCACTTGCTTTCAATTCATCATGTAGTTCACAGATGTGTTTTAACAACTGGAACTAATAACTATTAACAAGTAGAACTATTTAACTATTCCTCTCAGGCTCAGCCGTTTCTAACTATTGAACAAAAGTATACACTCTTAGCATGTAAATCTAATTTAAAAAGTGAGCAATGAAAAAACTCATTATATATGTGTGTAGATATACATATATATTTTTGTGATCTCTAAATTTTATCTGGTTGCGGGGGGGGGAGCTCTGCTCATGTCATTCTAGTTATCATTTTGGGAGATAGATCACAAATTAGCAAACTAGGATCCTGGGTTCGAGTGCCAGCCCCACCTCTTACAACAGCTGCCTCGTGTTTCTTAGCTTTGTTAGGCCTTCACCTCCCCCTCTGTGAAATGGGCCTGATTGGCCCTGTCTGGGTGATCAGTTAACCATGTGAAGGCACTCTGAAGCATGTCATGAGTCACTATCAGTTTGGGGAAAACCACTACTGGATGTTAGAGATCAGAAGGTGGCTGCGGTCTGGTGCTGAGTTGCAGGACACACAAATGATGAAAGGCATGGGAGCATACAGTTTCCTGGCTCTGAAGGGCTCCCTGGTGGGGAGCAGGCAGAAACAGAAGAGCAGGGGGAGATGGCTCACCTTCCTCTCTGTACTCCACGGTGTAGCCGGAAATAGTGCAGTTTCCTGTGCTGGATGGGGGCAGCCAGCGGAGGATCACAGATGTGCAGCTTCTCTCCTGGGCAATGGGGCGGTTGGGGGCAGCTGGAACACCTTCGGAGACAGAAATCAGGGTCAAGGGCTATTTCTGCAGAACTTGTCATTTACACCAAGAGGACCATCACTTAAGAAACATGACCTAACCTGTGTTTCAAATTTTTACACCTTCTCCACCAAGTGGTACCTTTCTCCAGGCCCGAGGGAGACCTGGCAGACACATTTCACTCTTGAAGTTCTTCCTTGGGATAAATACTGCGCCGTGGAGATAAGGTTCAGTCAGGGAGCTATACGGTAGGCCCCAGACAGCTTTTAGCGCTGATTTGGGCTCTTCTACTTGTGAGGACTTTACTTTGGGTTTTCATAAGGTACCTTTTCTTTCCCAGGTCTCAGGGAGCCCTTGTTATGTCCACTTAAAATGTTTGACTCACATAAATGCATGGAGACTGAATTTATGAATTTGCATTTGCCAAATATTATAAGTAGCAATGGCGGTTGTCAGGGGCTGGGGGTGGAGGGGAGTTTGATGGGCCCAGAGTTTCAGTTTTGCAAGATGAGAAGCGCTCTGGAGACTGGGTGCCCCACAGTGAGAAGGTCCTTAATGTTATTGATCTGTGCACTTAAAGCTGGCTAAGATGGTAAATTTTATGTCATGTGTATTTTACCACACTACAAAATAAATAGTAAAAAAGGATAAGAAGTGTTTGACTAACAAAGAGACTGTACCTTGCACTTTAACTGTAGCTGACGTTGATGTGGTCCCATGGTCGTTTGTAGCTATGCAGGTATAAATCCCGCTGTCTTGGGGCATCAGATTGCAGATCTTTAGGGTGATTTCCCCAGAATCACTAGAGACACCAGAAGGAAGCTCTTCAAACTCCAGGAATGAGACAACTGACTGACGGGTAACACCCCATAGGGGGGCCCATGGTGTGCTGAGATGAATCCTTAGGCCCGAGGTCAGCCCCAGCTCTGTGACCTTCCCACACACCTTGCCTCTCTGTATTCCCATTTCCTTATGGGAAAAAAATTCTTGCCCTGTCCATCTCTTAATTTCTCAATTGTGTTGTACAGGAGGGATAGAGATAAAAAAGGAGCAAATGCGATATGAGAACATGGTTTGAAATACATGAAGTCCTGGAAAGATACTGGTCCAAACTATTTTCAGTGTTATTACCACTAACAATGTCCTAAAATAGTTTCAGTTTCACAAATTAATAATGAATATACAAGAAAATGAAAAGACTAAAGAATGAAAATATTCGTGTTTCAAATTCTACATGTGGGACCCTGAAAACTATTAAATGAATTAAGTAAAGGGCAAGTTCCTCCACTCATTGATAGCTTTCGCCATCGTCTCAGCCTGGGGTCCAGGGCATCACAAGGGCAGAACCGCCCTGACAGGGCTAAATGCTGCCATCCCAGTCAGACCCACTCCCGCCCCAGTGGACAGTGGACAGTGGAGATGTGTCCTGGTGATCCCACAATCCTCAACAAGCAGTGACTCTCACACTAAGCTCCTTGGGTCTGATATTTTGGGATCTGGCCAGGGAGTCTTTGCTAGGAACATCATTTCACATGCACAAAAATCAAGTGAATGGATAACAGTTTCTTCATTCTAGGTGTTTCTTCCATAAATGTTTCTTAAGCATTTAGGGCCTATTACTTCTCATCCATTGTAAGCAGCAGTACACAATAAAGCTCACAATTAGCAGTAATAAATATTAACAGAATGATTGAGAGCCTGTCAACCAAGTTTTGTTAAGAAGCTTTTTATGTAGAAGCTTGTGGCTGGATTTCCTGTTTCCTTTTTGCACATTTTGGAGTCATTTTTTTCCTTTTAAAATTGTTCCCAGGCTAATGGAGGAATTAAATATATCACTGTTTCACAGGACCCTGAGGGCCACAAACAACTCAGGAATGTCTAGAAGTGAGGACCACATTGCTACCACAGATTTGAGGGCTTCGCCACTTCTCCCAATACCAGGATTCCCCTGGGGACCCCTGGGGCACATCACTAAATGGGGTTCATGTATGTCAGTGACTGTCAAAGCTCTCTCTGAAAGTACAGGTAGGCTTGACCTGAGAAATAGGTTTGTGTTTTTCTTGATCAATTTAATGTGGGTCCAGGAGGCACTCTTTCTAAGCTGTTCATGTTGATTCCACATAAGTCTACATTGTTGCTAAGTTATAGATGCTGAGCAACAAGTAAATACATTCTGGCCATGTCCCAGATATTCATTGGGCTCAGCGGCAGGTGGTAGCGAGTGGCCAAGGCTGTGCCTACTGCTCACAGCCCTGAGCACACTGTCGTGCAAGTGCACCATCCTGAGAGTACATGACTTTCAGCTATCCACGGACCTGGGCCCAGTCTCTCTCCTAAGCAGGGCCAAGCATTTGTGCTGGCACAGGCTCCAGCGCAGCTCTTTTCTTGAGGAGACTAAGGAGCTGAACAGAAGCTGCATTCCAGGCTCAACCTCTGGGAGCCACACTAAGATGCTGGTGGTGCAGACGTGGGACCATCAGCTTACCAGGAGGACACGGAGTACGTGGCTGAGCTGTTGTCAGTGTCGAGGATGTTCTGGTCTGGACCCTTCCAGGTGATGATGGGCTTTGGCCGCCCACAGACTTTGCACTGCAATGTCACTGTGTCCCCAAGCAAGCAGGTCACATCCACTAAGGGCACAAGGAATTCTGGGGCCACTGTGGTCAAATTGATATAAATTTACATTGTTTAGAAGAAACTTTGAACAGTCATTTAGTAACAGAACAAACATCCCCCACCCATATTGTGTAATGAGTCAAATAATCTTCAACTTAACACTGTTATCTGTGTCCCATTAAAAAGTATTTTAAAATAAATGTTTATTGTAGAAAAATTAGGAAGTACAGCTAAGCAAGAAGAAGAAAAAGCCCCATGATGTCATAATGCAGAGGAAACTACTATGAACATTCTGTTATATGTCCTTTCAGGCTTTATACCCACACACTTTGTCTGAAAAAAATTGGCTCCCATTACACATATTGCAAGCTGTGGTCTTTCTCACCCCTCGGTTTACCATAAACACCCTTCCTTGTCCTTCTACAGAACTGCATCACCATTGCATAAAGCCTCTAAAGTGCTGGCTTTGTCAAAATTTGTCTGGCCAACCCCATGTTCTCAGTCCTACTACTTTTTAACTCACCTTCTTGGATGAAATTTGGATTTAAGATCTGAAAAACACAAAGAAACAGAAAATTGCTTAAATCCTAAACCACTAAAAGAGAGCAGGAGACTTTTATCCTATTGAGTAAAAGGAAGTGCAGCTTGGGGAGGTGGCCTGCAGGCCAGCCTGTGCTCGGCGACTGTATCCTCACTGCAGTGACAGCGCAGGGCACCCAGCTCACCCTCCCGTCTGCCCTGGCCGTCCTCGCTGCCCTGGGCGTCCTGGGAACTCTGCGGGCCGCAGCTGGCCTTTCTGTCCTCTTTCTTCTCGGTGGCTCTTCCTCCCTGTCACGTGGAAATGCCCATGCTCCCTGCCCACCCCCCTTCAATGTGCACTCAAGTGATGTGATGGTACCGATTCTTCCCAGCATCACGCATTTTCTAAAACAGAGGACCTGACACTTGTCAAACTGGAGGGGTGACTGACATTGACCACTAACCACCAACCTAGGGCTTTCTTTCCAAATTACCCTCTGCCCCAAGCAGGGGAAACCTTTCTTGAAGCAGTTAAATGCACAGCTTGTCAGGTTGAAGGGGAGCAAGAGGCCATGCCTGTCCATCCCGTCCCCCGCAGGGGCTCCTGTAACCCAGGCCTCCTTGGGGCAACTAGGAAGCCAGTGACCTAACCATTCTAGCCCTCTGCTGCTCGGGTGGGAAAACAGAGACCTAGGTCAGCTAAGTGACTTGCCCAGCCACATGGCTGGCTGGTGGATGCACTGCCAGAGCTCTTTGCACCTACTGTGTGCACTGCCTCATGACACCATGGATCTTTCCAGAAGGAGAAACCTTGCAGCCGATGAGCCAAGCTGAGAAGTTACCCCTTCTTAAGAAGATGGTTGCCTTGATTTTTCTCCCATCTTTTGTATTACTTCTGATCATGTAAGTCCAGGTCACAAAGTCTGGCAGGGGGAACAAAACATGAGCTTCGTTCGGAGTCAGAGAGGCTGGGGCTCACTCTTTTGTTTAATGGGATTTTATGCTAATTACTTAAGATTTATCAGCATTAGTTTTCTTCACTATAAAATGGGGCTAAATAATACCTAGTGCAAAGTGTCATCACAAAGATTAAATGATATATGAGAGGGCCCTGGCACAAAACTGACAAATAACAAGCATTCAGTGACTATTTAAATAAAGATTACCCAATTCTAATCATCTCCCTTCTTCTTAGCAGTCTTCCTGTTACAGTAGCTTATCTCTAACAGTACGTCTTGCAAAATTCTTCTTTCCTGCATAACGAAGCCAGAAAGCTCACATGCCTTACACAAAGCCTGTTGGGCGTTCACGCTTACTTCCCTGTATTGACCCATGGGGATGTGAACATGGTGTCTGTGTGTTCTTCCTTTGCACAAGCATCCGTATGAGCCCTTTGGAGCAAAGATGCTATTTCCTCTTGGGTACCCCTTTGCAAATCGGTTGCCCATGTATACCAGCCAGGGTTTTCACAAAGCAGGCTACAGAAAACTCTTGTAATGCCAAGCCTTGGGGCTGAGTGTTCATGACTGACCGACCACTCGATGACCTTGCTAGTCTCAAAACGCCACAACCTGGCCTTCCTTTAAGTCAGTGCTTCCCAATCCTTGACGTGGAGAGCTTTAAAAACACAAAAAATCCAATGCCTGGGCCAGTGCCTAGAGATTCTGTTTTAATTGGTGTGAAGTGGGGCCAGATATGGGAGGTTTGAAAGCTGCTTCAGGTGAATCATCTGGTTTGAATAAAGCTGCTGCAAGATCCCCTCTTTCCAAGGGAGCTGATCACAGATAAACCAACTTCCTGAGGCTTTCTGAGGTGGGATGAGGGATGCGTGGAAGCATTTAGCTAAGAGCTATGGCTCTTCCCACACCTAAGAGACCCCGCGTACGAGAGGAGCCCCTGGCCGTGCTGGGGCACTCCCAGTAAACACGGTGGGCAGCACCGCTTGAAGCAGGTGCACAGGAGGCCATAAATGTATCCACCTTGCTTAGGGGAGGCAGGGAGAATGACATCCAAACCAGTCATTCACAGAGAAAAGGGGACAGTTTTCTAAATGCTGACAGTGGTTCTCTCAGCGTGGTGGGATGAAGAGTGGCTTTCCCTTTATTCAAAAAACACTGATTGCTTTCTCCAGGCTCGTATGAGGTTTTGTGGATTATGGAGACGTTAAAACATGGCCCCCACCCTCAGGATTTATAAAACCTTGTCTGAATTTGGGTGTGTTTTTTTTTCCATTTTATTTTACTTGGGCTTTGCAAATATTCTGCATTCAGTATGTTTCACTTCATAATAATTTTTTTTAAAGGAAAAATGTCATAGAACCACCAGACTGTATATTCACAAGGACAGGACCACTTGTTACCCATCTTTATACATCAGGCCCCAAGGCCCAGGTCTGCTGCACAATGGGCACTGTATACATGTTGGTTGAGTGAAAGTTTGAGCTTTGTCCTCATTTCAGTTCTCCCAAGAACTGAGGCTTGGTTCATAAATAGCAGCTGGAAATAGGACCAAAAGGTCTATAAAGTAATTACTTCTGGGTATATTCCTAATACAATTTCATTGGAGCCTGTTTTCAAACACCGATGGAATGTAAACGTTTTGGAAAATGACTAAAAAGACCAGTAAACTCCATTGCTTATGAGAGAAGAAGTTGTTCATGTGCCAGCAAAAAGGAAGGCAAATGCCAGGAGTGGACACAGCACAGTATTCAGACCCAAAATGAGACATGCTCTCCTGCCTCAGACAGCGTTCTTAAGCAGCTTGGGTCTCAGTTTTATCCGTAAATTGGGGTTAATAATTGTGGGTAAAGTGAAGGTTCCTATGGCCAGGATTCTCACCTGGCCCTGGTTGGCTAGCTCACTACACACATGTGGGCAATGCACTGCTATTGACTCTATATAAAGAGGTCCACCCAGAGCTCTGGATGACATGGTGGCACAGCTGCAAGGCTGCAGGAGAGCAGAGACTGGAGTGGTGGCAGTGCCCAGGACAGAGACTGAGATGGCTGTGGGGGCAGACAGGCCCAGAGGCAGAGACCAACTTGCAGCATGTAGACTTGTTCTGAGTGGATGGGATTCTAGTGATTGACCTGCCACCATGGGAATAAAGTTGGGTAAAACCCCTTCACCCCAAGAATGTTCCACTGTCATTTCTATGGTCTCGCTGAATCCATACAGAATTTGCTGGGGGCTGAAACCCATTGGCAAGACAATAATGCTCACCTGGAAGCTTGTCTGCCCTAAGGACTCAGTGATTTGCTGATTTAAGGAGCTGACCTTTGGATAGGTGGTGACGGCGGGCAGGGAACCAGGTGTACAGGCTCACTACCCTCACTGTGCCGACAGGCTGGTGGGGAAGCTGGAACTTGATGGGATCTGCTTGGTGTCTGGGACGGTGCCCAGCCGATGTTGATGTCCAGCCGTCAGCCAGCACTCGGCACTGCCTCCCCTCCCCTCACTCAGGAGGCCTCCGGCATAGAGAGATTGGGGAGGTGCTGCCCAGTACGGCCTGAACCTCCCATCTTGATGGAATCCATAAGGGAACAAGGTAGTTGCATCCATGGTAGGAGTGTCAGAAAGGAGACAACTGACAAGTGGAAGAGATAAGCGGCAGATTCCTAGGTCATAAAATCTCCTGTCAGGTTTCATATACCCGCGCCGTGCGGTGTCCTGTATGCCGCCACCCCAACTGTGGCTGGAGAGCTTCTTGCCTTATTCCTCTTTCTAGTCACGACCCCAACTACATTAAGTATATTGTTAAACACACGCACTATTTAAAAAGCACATCTTCCTGCTTTAGGTGCAGACTTTGGTAGAAGAAATAGGAGAGACAGGCTGCCAGTAAGGCTTAACCACAGGCTCCTTATCTGGAAGGGACGCATGGAAGGCTTCAGTCTTCATTCCCCGGCTCGTGGCTGACTAGGTGTGGCTGAGAATCAGAGTAACATCACTGATTTGCATGACATCATACATTTGGCACAACAAAGTCCTTCACATGTTCCTCAAAAACCCTGGCCAAAAGAGCTGAGCAGGTGTTACTTATTTCCATTCCTTGATGAGAAAGGGAGGTGAGTGTAAGCTCAGGAGGCAGTGACCGAGGACTGGCTCTGCCTGCTCATCCGCCACAGCATCAGGGCAGAGGCAAGGGCTTGGGAGAAGCACTGTGCGTCGTGTCATTGGTGTTGAAGGCCTGCCAGCTTACCTCTGCTCCCCGACCTAGCTCTCCACCCCATCCCTACCAGTCCTCTTTAAACTCCCCGTAAGAACCAAGAGCCTGGGAGAAATCCACACTAATGCTTTCTCTAACTTTGACTCTGGATTATATTCACAGAAGATTCCTCCTGCATTTTTCCTCTCTCTTCTTTGAAGCAAATCAAGAGTATAGACTGGAAGAGGGTCAGGGCAGTCTTCTCACACTGTGGTAATGACCTATATGTTTGTCTAAGGCTCCCAACGGACTACAAGGCCCATGTTTTGTTCACTGTTACTGCCTCAGAGCCAAGCACAATACCTGGCATTTAAGAGCTCCATGGATATTTGTCAAATCAATGAAAATTTAAAGTGGTGAGATCCCAACTTTGGGGAGGAGAGTTGAGAAAATATCTTGCTATGAACCTGTAGGGTTTTCCTGTTTCCATTAATCAGGAACGTGACTTGCTCTGGAATCTCTTCGGTGAGTCCATGTCTGAGATTTAGCTAGAAGTGATCTCTTCTCCTCTCTGCTCTTGCAGAGGCTGGTACCCATGGCTTGGTGCCATCTGTCGTAACATCTTCACTGCATGCTAGTTGCCCTACTAGCCTTGTGAACCCTTTGAGGACAGTAATGCTTTTACGTGTTTTCTGTACCCTCAGTCATGTGGTTTGACATAGCATCCTGCACACAGATCAAGTTGTTGAATCAGATTAACTGAGGTCACCCAATTAGAAGACTATAATTTAGGTCTCCTGACCACCTTGTTTAATGCTCATTGCTGTGTGTGCAGGGACCTGAGGTTTCAGCCTGGGACCTGAAGAGCTAATCATAAGCTGCACATGTATCTTGAAACCTCATGTTTTCCTTCTTTAGAAACCATCTGGAGTCCACGTGGAGTGGCAGATGGGAAGGAGGGGAGAACGGGAATCCGCAGTGGGTGTGGTAGTGGAGGAAAGATGGTGCCATTTACATAAAATGCACACGTCCTCTGTCTGGGAGACCCAAATCCAAGAGGAGCAGGCTGGTATAGACAGTGCGGGCAAGAGCTGCACAGGAATCTGGTTTTATTTGAACAGCAGAGGGCAGCAGGTAGTCGTATTTCCTCCTAGACAGGAAAAAGAACCACTGGTCCAGCAGCAACTGAATTTCTTCCTTCTGGAGAGAATTCTAATCGTTTTCTTGATTTCTCTTCAAAATGGGAGGGCAGTGAGGTTACAAGAAAGAATTACAGTAAAATCAACCAGCGCTAAATGGCAAGCTCAGCTTTGAAGAGATCTTGAGTCTATTTGTCTTTCCTGTTAACTCCCAAGATTCTGACTCTGTGTCCTGAGAGTGAGGATGAAATCCTCGTCTGTCTAGAAAACCAGGTGTCAACTGACTCCAGGAGAAAAAGACCCTCACCTCATTTTTTCCAAATCCCTCATCAGCAGTCACAAAACACAGTTACAGTTCAAAACTACATATTGAGACACTGAAGGAATACAAATGGTCAGAAGAAACTCAAACCAAATGTCCCAAACTCAACTCGGAGCTGCCTTGAATGAACCAACTTTCCATGGTCTGCCTCTTCTATTCTCTTTGTGCTTGTTTCATGGGAATCTGTGTTCAGAGGAGGAAGGGAAAGGGATTTTTGATGATGAGATTTGGCAGTAAAATGAACAGATATAAGATTTCTAAAAATTAGGTATTATTTCTGATTTAGAGGTTTAATGTCATGTCTTCATGTTTTCAATCTGGCCAAAACAGACATAATTTTCTAAATTTTTAGAACATGTTTTTCTAAAATTTTCAAAAATATCCCTCCATCTGTCTATCTGCTCATTTCTAAGTGGACACAAAGCAAGCTGCAATTAAAAAAATATATAAATGCAACACAAACTCAAACAGCAACACTATTATCTTTAAACTAGTTCCTTACTTCTCAAGTATTTTCATTGTCGTTTAGTTCCAAGTACGTTTTCCTCAACTGTGATATTTGTCTATGACCCAATTGTAGTAGAAATGTTTTAAAATTTCTAAAAGGATGAGATTTTTTAAAATTACCTTTTTGTTAGTAATTTCTAACTTAATTGCATAGTGACTGGAGTATTTGGTCTATGTAATATCTATCCCTTGATTTTTGATGAGACTTGCTTTATGAACAGTCACATGCTCAATTTTTGTAAAATATTCCATGTGTTCCCGAGAAAAACATACAATCACTAGTTGTTGGGTACAGGTCTCTGTGGATGCCCAGGTGTCAAACACATTAGTTGCTTTATGGGGACTTGTAGTCCAAATCCCTTTCCTACTCCTCCTTGGTATTTTGGTTAGAGAACATTGAGTGTGTCCTCAAAAATGAAGAGGATTAAAAATATGAATTTTAACAGAAAAAATTATAATTTGTCCCCAAAAATAGGGGGGATAGAACAAAAAGGTGGTTTATTGCTGTGCATAGTCTCTCACGGTGCCCTCAATAGCCTGGTGGCCTGTTAGGAAGGGACTGGGGGTGTGGGTGGGGACAGAGTAGTGACGGTGCTGTAACTTCCTTCTTATAAATCACATTTCTAATCCGAAGGCCGAGATCTTGACACTGGATAAAGTCTTTATGGATGAATGTTTTGAGGTTGCATCCCTAATGACTGACCGTGATCATAACCCTATCCCCCAAACTTCTTTTACTGAGTAAAACCACTTCCCAGACTCTATGGGCCCACAAGAAGTTACAATTTTCTCTGAGGACATGGCAGAGTAGAAGTTGATCTGGGGTTCCTTTGGGGTCTATAGGAGGAAATTCCTACATCTGATGTCCCTTCTCTGACCTCCTGCACCACATTGGCTTCTCCCATGCCTGCTTCTCCCCAGCCTTCCACTAGCTCTTATTCCTCTCCCTGTCCCACCAACAGTTATGCTCACCTTCCACTGGGTGTACTGCAACAGCCTTCCAACAGGCCTGCTGCTCCCCACCACTGCTCACTTAGGTGCCAATTATCTTCCTAAACTGCAGAACGAATCATACTGACTGTGCTTATAAACCTTCTGCCTCTGCTTACCATCCACTGGGTCAAGTCCAGGCTTCCTAGCAAGTCCTTCAAGGCCTTTAGAGTTTGGTTTCAAGTCATCTGTCAGGCTTTATCTCCTCCAACTCTTCCCATATACCTAAACCCCAGGTATCCTATATGCTTCTCAAAATGTGCCAGGCACTTTCACACCTCAGGGCCTTTGCTTATGCTCTTTACTCACCCTTTCCCTTCTCCAAGACTATTTATTTTCTATGAGTCCATCCAGCCCACACACTGCCCTCATGTGAAGCCAATGACTGTATTCTAGGCTTCCTAGGAGACAGGTTGTGAACAGATAACCTTGTGGAACTTATTTAATCTCTCTGTGCTCCAGTTTCCTCATCTGTAAAACATGAACGGTGATAATAGTACCTTTGTCATAATGTTGTTGAGAGGAAAAGGCTCAGCAAGAGCCAGATACATAGGAAAGACTGATAAACAGTAGCTATTATTAATATTAGCCCAGCACCTGAATGGGTATTTAAATATCCACTCAGTGAATAAATAAAGGGTTCCATGTTTCTATCAGGGCAAGTTTTAAAGTTTGCTTTATAAGATAGGTATTTAATCAAACCTCCTTCCTCCATGTGACTATATGCTTCTTCAGCATGGGACCGGGACTTAATAATCTGTTGGCTCTTCATGGTACTCACTGAAATGCTTTGGGTTATTAAATTTTGGTACACTGAGTTGACTAGAACATCACACCCAGTGAGCCTGTCGGTGAACCCTGACAGCATGGCAGAGTCGGGGAGGGAGGTGGTGGCCCTTGCTTCTCCAAGGTGTGGCTCTTAAAGCTTCTGGGCCAATGGTACCACATAACCTCATTAGTCACACCACGAATGGAATGGGCTAGGCCTCCAGACTGTGGTGAGGGTGCCACGGGACATGCCTGACCGAAGGTGTGCTGGGTGACAGTGCTGGTCTAAGAAACCAGTTCAGACATTTTCAACCTATGTAATTAGACTTCCTTCCTTGGCATCTATGGCTGGAATCCTGAGTCATTGGGAAAAGGTGTGGGTGAGGCCAGTGAATTACCCTGTCAAGGCATTAAGAGTCGTTGAGAAAGAAATTCTCCTTCAACAAGCAGATGTGTTACCAGGTAGGCCCTGAACCTGACTCTTCCTAAGACAGTACCTAAACCTCAGTGAGCAGACTTCATCCCATGTCACATGCTGAGTTTGGGCTCTCAACCCACTGCAGTCAGGACCTGCTTTTCTTGGTGTTGGTATGACTATAACCTCTCTGGACCTCTTTGTTCTAGGAGGTAAGAAAATCCCATCTTAGTGGTAGTTGGAAGAAACAGAAAGCATCATAGATGTGAGTGGGCAGTGGAAAATTTTCTTATAGTTCTCCCAGGAGAGAGAAACACCAAAGCTGGCAAGCTAAGTGCCTTTCTCTTAGTGGCAGAATATAAATCAATCTGCACGAAGTCAGAACAAAGCTAGGCAAGATGCGTGAGTCCCCAGGCCAAACACATCAGACACATTACAAAGAAAATATTTTATAAAAATAAAATGAGAGGAATGTAATGCTTCGGTTTCTTTTCTCCAAAAGAGCTCTTTTCATAAAAAAAATTGTTTTTATAAAATGCCGAAGCAGGCATCAGTGGAAACATACTGGCGATGCCAGGAGGTCAGTCACCTGACTAGGGGTGTAAAAGTTTCCTTCAGGCTGTCTGGCCAGGTTATTTTGAAGCTCTGAATCTGGGACAAGGAGCCAAGGCAGGTGAGGTGGGCACAGCAGGCTGGCTCTTTGAAGACGTGGAAGCTGGGGCTGGGAAATGGTGCATTCGGGGAAGGAAAGAAGGCTTCATCTCTGGCCACTCAAACCCTTCCCAGGCCTGGCGTGGACATTCCAGTCAGGTCTCAGGAGGGAACATATCCAGGCCATTCGTGCCACACCCCCTGAAAGCAAGTTTTTGGGAACAGCACAGAGAAAACTACTGGGGGCTCATTGTTTTCAGTCAGGAGTCTGGGAGAGCAAAGGGTCTCCAAGTCCTATGATAGGACACCTTAGATCTGCATGGTGCTCAGACGGTTCCACACCACTTACTTAAACAGCTGTACCCTTGGAGCTGTGCGACTCTCAGAGAGAAACATGAGGCCTCACAGCTGACAGCATCCAAACTGGAGTCCGATTTTTCTGACTTCAATCCCATTCCGGTGACACTGCCTTTGTGTGATTTTTATTCGAGTCATACTTCAGCTTTGGCAAGCTGGCATGGGCAGAAATGATATTACCTTGTTCTGAGCTGGAAAACTGGATAACAAATTTACAGAGCAAAACTGGTATCAGTGCAGGCCTTGTCCACCAGGATATGTGTTTTAGATTAAAAACAACCTGGAGACGGGGTGCTCCAAGTGGGGAGCAGGTCGGTGGAGGTGGGGGAGATGGCCAAACCAGGAACTGCCTTCAGGACACCTTCTCATCTTTGAACCGAAAGTTACAACTTCCTCTGCCTCGGTTTGCTCTTCTAAAGTCTCCTAAGGGGCTGGAAGGGTGGAGAGAGGAGTAGGCCTTATCATTTGGTAGGTAGTATATTTTATCACAATAGAAATGAACAAATGAAGAGGAAGGAATTAAGTAAAGTTTTCCAAACTTCTATCGAATTTGAAAATCTGTGATTCTTACACTAATTGGAAATTTCCTTCCAAATTAATTTCATCTTTCTAAGTGGTTTCTCTCCGTCATCTCTCAGAACCCTTTCCCAAAAGATCCAACCATGTTCTTACTGCAGATAATAAGCCCCTGAGCTGCATGCCTCGAGGCTGGCATAGCGCCCGAGGGCAATGCCGCGTTCAGCCTGTGCCGTGGTTGAGGCCGGCCCCATGGTAAATGGCGGGGGCAGAGTCTTTTGGAGTCATGACAACCTCTTACTTTGATGGACTGACCTTCTCTGCTAAAAGTGGCATTGGGCTTCTTTAACAATTTAAGATGTATTTAATCGGGCTTGACATAGAAGCCCAGCTGAGAGCCCTTATCCCTGAAGACAAAGGCCCAAGTCTGGGAGGCTGGTTCAGGACTTCCTATCCAGCGAGTGACGTAGGTAAGTGGCAGTGCTGGGGTGGAGGACAGGTGCAAAAGGTCTCCACATGGGCCTTAGACAACTTTTCAGAGGTGGTAAAATATACGTAACAAAAGTTTTTACCATTTTAACCTTTATAAAGTGACTTTAAATACCTTCACAGTGTTGTGCAACTGTCACCACTATTCATTTCCAGAAATTTGTCAGCATCCCAAACTGAAACTCTGCCCTGCAGGTGGTAAGTCCCTGTTTTCCATTCCTTCAGCAGAAGACTCTTTTAGAAGAGGAAACTGAGATGGGGAACTTGTAACTTCCTGTATGAAAATGAGAAGGTGTCCTGAAGGCAGTTTCTAGTTTTCCCTGGCCATTGTTCCCCCACCTATACCAACCTGCCTAGCTTGGGTTCTAAGAGAAATCCAGTGCAGCTCAGAAAAGATCCAGACTTCTCGGAGACAGGAGGTGGCTCAGAGGACGGGTGCTGACCTTCAGCCCTTGATGTCAGGCTCCAGCCTGGTGTCAGCACAGCAGGGGCAGGACTGACAAGCTGGCGGGTGGGTACACCCCCCAGCCCATCATCCTCTCTGTGCTCCGTGTCAGCGAAAAGCACTCAGCAGGCTAAGCTGTACTGGAAAAAGTGAATTATTGCTAACTTGTTTCCAAGACTGCCTAGTGTTTGATTTTCAGCCTGATTTAAGTCTTCTTCCCTGCAGAAGCATTTCTGTCATGTATGAGACCCCCCTCCAGTCCAACCCCTGAGGTGTAATGAGTGCAAGGTAAAGAGGGAAGGTGTGCTCTGGGCAGACCCTTGCCATTTTTAGAACAGTTCTCGCTCAAGTTTGATCATGGATCAGCAGGAGAAAAGGGTGCTAGGCTGTGAGGGGATGGCACAGACCTGGCGCCAACCTTGCGGTGATGGTGGTGGGGCCTGTGCGCTGGGAGTGGAGGCTGTCCTTGAGAATAGTCACAAGCGCGTCTCCACCGTGGAAGAAAAAGGATGCAAACATCAGAGCAGAGAATTGCCTCTTTTTACATAATTGGGTGTTCTTGGAAAGCTTTGAAAATCAGATTCCTAGGATTCAAGGTGCTTTCTTTTTCTCCTAATTAGCTTTACAGGATGTGCCTATATATCTCCATAAAACAGTATGGTGGGACATATACCAGCCCTGAGGGCAGCAAGCAGCTGGTGTGTAAGCAAAGACCCCAGGAAACTTCTCTTTAAAGGGACGGTTCAATCCACCCATTGAGCAAAAGCAAAGAATGCTGTGGCAGTGACATGTGGGAGGAGGAAGGGGTGAGAGCTTATACACAGCCAGGATTGCAACCACAGTGCTAGCATCAGCCGTCAGCAGGTAGGCCTGAGCATCCGGATCCCGCGCCTGGAGCTGCACACAGGCCGCAAGGGCTGGGGGGCAGCTGGCATTCCAGGCACAGGGGCTCGTAGCACAGGCTACAGGAGTTGCAATTCAGCTCAGGAGGGCACAGGGACATGCTCCCAAGGAGACAATACATATTATAACCGCCAGGATCAGAGGACAAGGGTGAGGTTGGAGGCCAGGCTGGGCCTGATAACGATGCCCCAAATCATCAACATAGCAAGCAGTAAGAGGCTTGGAGGGGTGGCCCACCCTCCTGTTTCCCAAGCTGGGTCTGTAAGGGACAGCTCTCTTTAGTAATCCTGCCTCACCATTTTTCTGCTTCTGTCATAGACACTGTAATAAAGTTCCACTTACCTATCTTGCGAGAACATTCTCAACTCGTGTTGACCAGGTTGCCTTTCTATGTCTTACTTTTTATTTGTGTCTGAAAATACTAAAGGAGCAGGGCCGAGACGCTGGCCTTCCCTGCATCTGCTCATGTGCTTAGAGGCCTTTCAACCTGGCAATACAGTTCAGAAGAGCTCGCAGGTGCTCAGAGGATCCATGGGGAATCGCCCTGGGCTGCACGCACCTCTATTACAGAGATCTTGGATTTAACCAGAATGCTTAGAGTTTCCAACCATATGCCCCCTCAAGAGTGCCAGTTAACTGAAATTTCTGCCTCAACAACTGTATTTGAAACCTTTTCAGACAAGCATCCACACAGTATCCGACTTTCCTCTGTTCAGATTAACGTTCTGGTAGCTTTGCTTATGCACCCTTGGCTTCCCTCAGGACCCACCTCCCTCAGCCTATGCAAAGGGCTGCAGAGCTTGGATGAGTAAGAACCTTAGAAATGTGTTCAATTCACAAAGCAAGGCTAAGACATGTGTACATGTGCATGTGTGTGCGTGTGAGCCTTTTGCTTATCTAAATGTAGAATGGAGCATCTGACTACATCAGCTGACCTCAGTTTGTGCTGCTCACATGGCCCCACAGCCATCTTTGCCTACCTCTTCCTTTGAAGAGCAGAGTGGGAAAGTTACTCTTTGAAGTACCTTGGCCCACTAGTGCTGAAAAAGGTCCCAAATCTGGAACATAGCTACCTGACTCTTCCCCTCCCTCATCCTGGCCTTCTTCTCCTTGCAGGTGACATCTCTGATACATGCCAGCAACAGTTTGGCCTGGGGATAAAGGGGCCCCCAGGTATCTACCAGCTGACAGGTGTGGGCCTCACGCGAGCTGGTGCCTATCCTATTTAATGCAAGGAAAGCAGAGGCAGAAATTTCCCCAGTTTCCTCATCTCTAAGATACTTTTAGGCTGTGACCGGGTACCCACTTCCTCCCACAGTGGAGTGCTGTGTTGGCCCACACCTGCCAGATTTAGCTCTGTGGCAATACCCACATCCACGGGGGTCATTTTATCCTGGCAGAACTGCTGGTTCAACCACTTGTCTCTGACCAGATTCGACTCATTGGGCCTCTTCCAAAGCTCACTTATGCCTCCTTGGGCAGTATGAGCTTTCCTGGGCTCTGTGGCAGTTGTCATAATACGATGTAGGAGTTCTTTGGGATCACATTACAGTAAGAACAATAAAAGTCTGTCTAGTTAAGTGCAAACCTTGGGCTATAATGAAAAGGTTTAAAAAAACACTCTGTTTTGTAAAAGGACATCTCTAAACTTTTGTCCATGAAGGGGGTGTGGGCAGAGGCTTGGAGAAAAACTTTCAATTTACTCTGAAAGACAAAATGGCAGGGACAGCCAGCTCCAGCTTAGCTCTGATTCGCCACGGTTTGTAAATGTAGGATGGTTGTCACTCAGTGGCAAGCCATGTATAAGTCGTGTTTCTCTAACCACGAATCATCTCTAGCCTAGAAGGGGTTAGAAGTTGATGTGATGCTCTAGGTGGGGGAGGTGCTGGCCCACGCCCCCATCCCTAGAGCCCCAGAGGGCGAGAAAGGCCCTGGGGCCATGTTCCAGCCTCCCATCTCTCCAGGGGCCTCTGCTCCGGCTATCAGAGGGAGGCCAGTCCCAGGGCTTCTCTTCACGGGGGCACGGCTACCGCCTGGAGAGCCCTGTGGCTGAGCAAAGGCATGTTGTGGCATTGCTGCGATAGCTGCTCGCTTGCCATCAGCCAGCTACACACAGAGGCTAGGGGCCAGGTCACCCACCACACCACACCTACTTCACGCTTTTGCTGGAGCCTTGAGGGAGGAACAGTTGCCAGTAGAAGAACCAGATGATGAAGATAATAGGGAAGGAAACAGAGGGAAAAGGGAGGAAGGAGAAACAAAAGAGGCAGCAACTAACACTAAATGGGGTTTTGCCTGTTAGCTGGGAACCAACTGCTCTTTAGAATGCTGTTTTCCATGAATAAAGTGTTCAAAGTTTCCAGTAATGAAGTTAAATATTTTCTACATAAAGTCAAACCTGCCAAAGAAGAAAATATTAAGCAAGCATTCAAGAGAACCAGAAGTAACAACTCTATCTTTTTAAAACTCTATCAAAATGGAGCTGAATTAAGTTTTGTTTTGTTTTGTTTTTTAAGTTGAATTGGGCCACCAAGAGATGACCTAACACCACAATCTATCCTTGACTGGCCGGTCACTTTAGCAAGGTCACCGTTACAGCACACATTGAAAAAGACAATAATTGTAGGAAATAGGATAACAATAGCTGCTTCTACCTCCATGCTAGTATTAGGGTCAAGATCATCACACTCTGACTCCTCGGAACTGTTCGTCTCCTTGATGGGCAGCATGAGGAAGGGGGAAGAAAGAGAACACAGTTAGAACACAGGCAGCTTGTGCTAGAGAGCCAGGAGCACTTCAGAGAACCGTGGGCAATGGGAAACTGGGCAGAGAAAAAAACCGTGCTTTTTAAGGTCAGGTTGAGAATCCCCAGGGGCAGCGGCATGCTCTTTTCAGGCAGAGGAGGCTGGGACCATGTACAGCCGCTCATTTCACAGGAAATAGCAATGGAAGAAACCAAATGAAGCGTGAGTGCTGTAGGATTTAACTGCTGTCTTCTGTGAGGCTGGACTTCCCAGATGAGGGTGAAGGAGAGAACACAATTTCTTTTCCCCAAGAAGAATGATAGAATGGGTTTCGCTCGCTCTTCTTTTGCTCAGGAAGGGAGCAAAGTGCCAAGGAGCTAATCACACATTGTAACAATATTAAGTGTCAGCAGTCTAATTTCCGTTGTCCAGAGGCAGATGTTTTCAGAGGGCCTAAGTGTGACAAAAACACATCACACCGTTTCAAGATGGGGGACAACAAGGGTCTGCCAAAGCTTAGAATTAGTGAGCTCATAGCAATATGTGGATTATTACAAAGCAGTAACTTGGGCTTTACCAATGTGCCTCCCTTCCCTGCCCCTGCAGAGGTCTGAAGGTGATGTTGTCTGAATTCTGGGGAAAAGAAATGAAACTTTACCGAGGACACAGTGGTCCTTAAATTCCAAACCTCAGACTTCACAGGGTTGAGGGTTTGGAAAGCATTCCTAGTCTCTTTACCCTGCATGTTTTTTCAACCTAGGATATTGAATGGGCAGCCTTGAGAACTTTGGTATGACTCATGCATCTTGCATTTCTATGAGACTAATGCTGCAGATAATTTTGCTATAAAACATCTGCACAGTATAAAGAGATAGGTATAAAAAAGAGGTACTTACTTATTTGAAGTTGCCAGGTGAAATAAAAAATAAAAATAAATCGATCTTGCATGCAAAAACCTGCTAAACTACTTCCCCTCAGTCCCCACACTGGGAAAAAAAAAAAACCCATCCACCCAAATTGCCTGGGAGTGGATGAGAGGTAGGACACAGCTCCGGAATACCTTACTCACTTTAACAGAGACTTTGTTGCCCAGAATATCCTTGGGTTTACGAGGCCCTGTGGCTTCATTTTTACCCGTGTTCTCCATTTCCGCCCGCTTTCTCATGCGTAGAGTATGCCATGAACATGACTTCCTGTTGTACCAAAAAACGCACCAATCAAAATGGCAGGTCAGGGCACAGTGAGGCGGTGGGTGGGCTTGCCACCCTTGGGTGAGTCAGGAGGTGAGGTGGTCCAGCCAAGCCCCGGCCGCAGAGGACCCAGACCTGCCCGCCAGCTCCTGTGGCGGCTGGCAGCTGATCGCGCCTCCAACCGCAAGTTAGTGCGGATGAACTTCCCCGCCTCCTGATAGATGTGCAAGGTTGGCTGCAGCATTAGAGGAAAATGAGTGCCGGGTTATTAAAGCTACCAAGGGAAATTTCTATATCAGACTGATGAGGTCTTAAGGGACTGAGGAATTCACTTCCTGCAGGGTATGGTGAACAAGGGGGAGAATGGGGGAGGTGGTATAGAGTAAAACAGGAAAGGTAAGGGAAATTTATTCTACAGTGCATAAACTACTGGTACTTTCCCAGGACCAGCTAGAAAGGCCCAAAAGGATGATTTTGAGATTTTCATCTCATTATTAGTATTTGGGTTGTGGCCACTCCCAAACCCTGCAGTCTAGATAGGATTGTCTGGGGCATTTGACTTAATAAACAGTTGAGCGCCACCCATTTATCTGGATATTTTACGATAAAGGGTTTCTCAGTTTATGTTCTCCACACGACTCAGTGTCTGTAAATACAGGGCTCTGCCAACCACTAAGAGGTGCTGGAGTGTTCCTGTTGGGAGAAAGCCCAATACGTGCTCTCAGGGAGTGAGGGCCGAATTGCCCTTTCCCACGAGGGGGTTGGGAGAGACTTCTTCACAGACTTGTAAAAAGAACTCAAGGCGCAAAAGCCCAGTCACAGACAGCACCAGGGACCCCAGGTGAGCAGCATCATTTTCAGGGGTGGTCTGGATAAGGTTCAATCATTGTCTGGAATAACTGAGGTTGGCTTTCCTTCCATGTCTCCTTGTCATATTTAGGCTTGTGCAGATAGGGCTTAATGAAAAGAGGCTCTATTAAGGGAGAGAGGAGAGAGAGAGAGGCATATGAGATGTAGATGGAAGGTGGATGCTCCAAAATGTAGAGCATTTCTCCCACAAAACTTCCCATATGTCAGGAATTTTGGGTTGTCCTGAGGAAGGGGTTCCCAAAATACTTATCAGTAACACACATGCTCAACAATCAACCTTCTGAGTAGGAAAGAGCAGTAATAGTCATGTTCTCAAATTTTTGGGAGAGTGAGATCCTTCAAAAGGCAAGAATCCCTGGCCAGACCCTCTTGTACCTCCTTGATAGGCAGGCTCTCTAGAATCTGCTGTATACCAGCTCCTCACCCCAACTGCTCTGTAATGAGTGAGAACAGTCATGGAAACTAACCTGAAATAATATCACTCTGTTAACTGGAGACTTTCACCTCATATCTTTACCCCCAAATCCACGTCTCTGGCCCATTCTGAGAGCATCTTGAGGCCAGGAGCTCCCTGCCAAAGGGATTCCCAGCACAGACAGCACTGCCTGTGCCTACGTGAGTGTGGGGATGTTTTCCTATGTTAACCACAATCCTCTGGGTCATTCTGTATGCTTGATGAGGAGCTAGAAATGTTACAAGCAATGTTTGGAAGGAAGACTCAGACTAGTAGAAGTGGCAGGACAGACTCGATTTCATATTCTTCCCAGAAGACGTTGTCATCATGGTCTGGGGAGCTTCCATTTCTTGGCCACAAGCCCGGGAACTGATGTGGAAACAGGGTTTCAATGACATTCATCCTGTAGGCATCCCAACCAACTCTGACCCGTCAGGTCATAGCAGGCCCTGGGGAGGGTGTGGTGAGTGCCTTCCCTGATAAACAGTGACAACCACTTCTAGTCAGTTGCTCTGCTCCACCTCCCACCCACTCTTGTGACAAAGCAGCTGACAAGGAACCAAAATGACCAATTTGTATTCGAATCTGTTCACTTCCACCCAGTGTGACGTCTCTCCTATCTGCCCTTCTGTGGAAGGTGTGAGAAGGAAGAGGTGCTGAGGCCTGGATAATCAATCACAGATGGTTACGAGTGGCTCTGTAAGGCCATGACTAGTAAGAGCTTTAATGCTTTGAGGGCCTTCATTCTTAAGGCTTCTTAAAAGGTACCCAAACCAAATGTATTTAGAATAAGCTGAATTGGGCCTATCACACCTTGGAGGCCACTACTGATTTCCAGCTGGGCCTGTGGTTACCTAGAATGGCCAGGGTGAGACCAGCAGCCTCTACTCCACGAGCTAGAGAGAGAGCCCAACGAGCCAGTTTTGTCTGGTGCCCCTGCTCAGCTGTCTCACAGGAACTCCTCCCACCTCTGCCATGGGTGACCACAGGGCGCAGAAAACAGTGGGGCCCCAAGCCAAGCACTGCGTTCTACTCAAGGCCTTAATTTACGTTAGCACCTTGAGGTTGCCCAGTTGGACAGCATTCAGTCTGTGTCATTCCTCATCTCAGAGGTTAGAGAAAACCAATAGGGACTGCTTAGAAGGGAAGGGTAGGATTGGAGTTCTAGCCACAAAGGCACTTTTTGTGCAGGAAAAACCTACCAATACATTCAACCAATTTCTAAAATACAGAAAAGAAAAAAAAAATCATTTTCACATTTAAAAGTCCAAGAATAGTGAAATGGGGGAAAAAGGGTCAAGTAGTCTTTAACCTCATTAAAACATGCTCATGGTGAAAATTTATTTTACATATTTAAAATAGTACATTTAAAATTATTAGTTACATTACAGGTACAATGATGAACATTGTGACTCTCCATTATATTGCACAACCTGACTTCATCCATATGGGTTTCTTTAAATAGTGCAAAATACTTTATACAGGAATGTGTTTGGAAGGGTCTTTGCAACCAAAATAAAGAAAAGAAGTATCTTACAAATTACCATGAACATATATTAAAGTGACAGGGGAGAGGGGAAAGTTAAAAAAAAAAGTTACAATCTGTACAGAGGAACTGCCACAGACAACCAAAAAACCAAAAAATTCCCTTTCTCCCGTGAGGAGCAGCAGGCCTCAGACCCATGCGGGTCTGGCATTTGTGCTAAGGTAATTTTTTGGTGTCAATCAAAAAAAAAATATATCAGTAACTTAATACAATATAAATAGAAGTCCAGTCCAGTGAATCCTGCGGTGGATCAAATGGAGCAACGGGAGGCGTGCCTTTTGTCATCTAGGGTTTCAGTAGGGTTCTTTTCTTAATGGGGGGAGAAAAAAATGAACAGAAAATTATAAACGAAAAGGAAAGAAAAACCACTGTCACTACCACCACCAACAAAAAAAATGAGAACAGTCCAGCATGTGTGCCCCATGCCGTGTGCGGTTCCATCCCTCAGACACTGGTGCAGGCGCACTGTCAAGAATAAGCGGCAATAACTCCCTATCGGGTGTTTGCATTTTTGTGTTCTTTGTTTGGTTTTGAATTTTTTTAATCCACATACTCCTCTCCCGGGGAAGCACTTACTTGATGCTCCCGTCACTGTTTTCTGCCGCCGCCGTGGCTTTGGTGGGGGGAGCCAGGATGCTGCCTGGGACCCAGCCCTCGGCTGCGGGGGAGTGGTCGCTGGCAGGCTGGTACACCAGGCACATGTTCTGCTGGTTGACGGCGAGGACCTGGACCACCTCACCTTGGCTCACACAGATTTCATTCTCCTTCAGTGCATAGTAATCTTTGATCACAGCCATGGATGAGGTTCCGTTGCAGCCTCCCAGGTCACTCTGCTAGGAGGCAAAGGCGAGAGGGACACAGACACGAGAAGCCTGGTTCACATGGGCTTGCTCTAGATTCTACTGTGTGGCTAAAAGCCAAACTTCCCATTAGCAGGCTAAATAGCAGGCAGAAGATTATCTTAAGTGATTAAATTATATTCATGGATGTGCTATGACAAGGTATATTCTATAGCAATGTCTCATACAATATTATAGTCAAGGGTGAATAGGCAGAGATACAGTCCAGTCTTGGTAAAGGTATAAACACACCTTCCACCTGAAATCCCCTCTGGAGCATGTGACCTTTGGGCCAGCATCCTCTGACCAATGGGAGAAAGAGTGTGTCACAGGCACAGGGCTATATAAGCACCGGGGCAGAGTGAGGTCAGGGCCAAAGTCAGGCCAGGGGTCATAAGCCCCTAGTGGAAAGAACACAGATCTTTCAACACTCTGACCTTCCTTGAGACAGGAGTAACAATGAGACCTTTGCCCAACTCAGAAGCAAGGCCGTGACCTACCCTGACCCACCTCCTGCAGGGAGAGAACTCCCCTAGCCCCACCTTGAGCTCATTATTACAGAGGTCCTGCCTCCGTGGCTTTTCCACATGACTCCGTACCAGGGAAGACGCCTCTAGACAGACCTCTAACTCCGAGGGAGGCCTGGCTGCCTTAGAGGGTGTGCTGAGAGCCAGAAATTCTTTGGTTAAGTTTGACAAAATGCCAATGTGACATCAAGTAATTCACACAGGCAAGGGGCTTTTAAGATAAATAGTCATTTCTGAGTAATGTGGTGAAATAGGTTGGTATAGTTTTCTAATACAACATTGAACTTGGACATTAATAGTTAATTTTTAAAAACTCAATATCATCTAATGATTTGTGGAAAAAGAAAGAACTATAAAATTGGAACATGTAATTGAAAAATGTAGATGTTCAAAAACACATCGACTTCCAGAGGGAACTGAGTCCTAGTAAGTTTAACTAACTTGCTAAGGTTCTAGAGCAAGCAAATTATAGAATTTGGAATGGAAAGCAGATTGCATGATTCCTAGCCTACCACCTTTCCCATTTATTCTTATTCCTACTGCCTTGCAGGGTCAAAACAGCTATGTAGACTGGGTCTATAGTTAATTCTATGACTGTCCTCATGGTGATGTTTGAACTGTGGATTACCTTTGAAAAACGTTTAATTCAAGGCTGGCTTCTTGCATTCACACAGAGATGTGCAACTGCTTCTTGCCACATCAGCCAATGGATGGTGAAGAAATATGAGTTACTTCAGCATTCAGTGTTGGAAAGGACCATCTAAGATGTCAAACACTAGAACTGTGACTTTTAGAGGATCCACATCACAACTACTCTATTTAGTGTAAGTCATAATTGCTGCTACAATATTACCTTATATTTGTATAGAGTTTCTGCAGATGACAACAGCCCTCTAACATATTATCTGAGCAGTGGGAACTGGTTTAGTTCACTCAGTTTGCAGAGAAGAAAGAGAAATAATTGAGACAAATAATTGAAATTATTTAGTGGGTTGTTCCTGCTAAAATGATCAGCATAAAAAGATGCTACTTCTTAAAGTGAGCCCTGAGGCTGTGCCCTCAGAGTGGCGAGGGAGGGAGTGATGGGCTATTACTCACCTTGTTGGCCTCGAACTTGTCCCCAGACTGGTGATAGTCAAACCCTGGGCTGCCATTGGAGGTAGATATCTTCAGGGGTGGCAGAGGCGGGTTATAGCTGGAGCCCTTTGGGGGTTTCTCAGAGCCCACGGGGACAGAAGAGTAGGGCCTGGGACTGGCTTGGGGACCCCTAGCCGCCTGGGGCCTCATCACGGCTGTGGTCCTTTCTTTCCGCTGATACTCAATGGGCGACTGTAGTGCTGTAGGGTAAGAGCAGAGAGTTACTCTAAGCTTTGGGAATCCCACAAAGATTTGGAGGCTTAACAGGTACAGGCTTTGTGCCAGGCATAATGGTGGTACATGGGGAAGACACTACCCTCATTTTTAAAGAACTTATAATCTATTGGGAGAACTAAGAAAGCTACTTGAATAATGAAGATATAAAAACAAAATGCTGCCATATGTGAGGTATGAAGTAGTGTGCAAAAGGAGGGAGAGAGGTCCTGTGGTTTGTGTGCATGTTACGTACAGGTGGTGGGAAAGGTTAGAAAGGGCTTCAGGAGAGGGCTGGCTGCCAGCCTCTGACATTCAGATTCTGCAGGAGGGAAGCAAGTGTGAAGTGTGTCTGGGGAACAGGACAGAGTCAGGTTACCTGGAACAGGGGCCATTGGTCCCGTGGAGGAAGAGGACAGCAGATAGGGAAAGGAGGTTGGAAGTGCCATGGTGCAAAAGATCTAGAGAGCCAGGCTAATGAGTCTGGACTGAATCCTGAAGATCATGAAACCTGATTGGATTAAATGAACATTCTAAATTCAGCTTCTATCACCAGAGTCACCCTTGGAGGACACCGACTCTGTAGCAGTTGGAAGGAGGGATTGGAAAGGCTGATTCAGAAGCCAGGAGTCGGTACCAATCTAGAAGTCTAACCAGAGAAGAGCCAGTGGGCATGTGGGATGGATATGGGATGGCAAGTGTTGCCGAGGGAGACTAGACCCTGACACAGCCCAGGTGGGCAAAGCAGGCAAGGACTGAGGGTCCCTCTGGTTAGAATGGTAGCCCGTGGAACTCAGGAGACAGAGGAAAGCGTGATTGGAAGGGAAAGATGTGAGCTCTGTTTTACTAGGTTTAACATAACAAAGTTCCAAAGTCTGAGTACTGAAGAGGTACAGCCAGGCAAGAGCCATACAGGTCAAATTCTGTCAGACTGACCTCAAGGGCTGGCCTGATTTTGTCATTCTTATCAATATTCACTGTATTTAAGTGTATTAACAAATATTTAAGTGTATTAACAGCTGGGGCCCAGAGAACTTTCATATAAAGATATTTCTACAGTGATAGGTATGCACTTCAATAGGATTCAAAATAGGGTCACACTTCCTATTTATATGTGGTCTCAGGAGGGAAAAATTGGCTGAGATGCCTGCACTTGTCTCTATAAGTGAAAGGCTGGCCTTGTTCCATTGTCACATCCTTGTCTCTGGAGCGTGTCAAAGTACAGAACAGGCTCCTGCCAGAGTTCAGCCTTTCTCCCTGGAGAGTGTCCTCTAAGCATTCAATATGGAGGTATTGATAATCTAGTTCAGTAATATTGCCGTAATTCACTATCATTAGGAGAAAGGTCTCTTGGAACCCATCTAAAAGTGTGAATCGCTGGCTATGCCCTGAGATGTGCAGTTCCAAGTTTTAAGTAGGTGGCAGAATTGTGAAGCAGGCCTTACCACACTGATTTTATGAATCAATACCTATCATGTGGAATTAGGGTATTACTTGATTATACATATAACTGTGCTTAAGTGTTTGAAAATAGTATCTTTTAAAATAAGCCACATAGAGAGCCTTGGTTTTTCCACCAGTCTCAGTGCGCATAACTGAGGCTTCAGGATCAGGAAAGCTGTGCACCTTCTGACAGGACTTGTTCCTGGCTGGTGGATGGAGAGTCTTATGCCTGATCCTGGTTCTTCTCTTGTTTTGTTCACTAGGGACCTCGTAGATAAATGCAGGGACTCCTACTCGCGACTGTATTGCAGTTTTGTGGTTAGGAGCCTAATTGTAAGGGTTTACAGTTCTGGGTTCAAGTCCTTGTTCTATCCCTGACTTTTCATGATGTTGGACAAATTTATTACCTCTTTGAGCCTCCTTTTCCTCTCCAGAAAAGTATAAGATGATGGGACTGACCTTACACTGGCAATCTAAGAGTTAAATGTGGAAACCCATGTGAATGCAAACTTGGCATCAGGCCCAGCACAGAAAAAGGGCTCAATATATGGGAACAATTATTGTTACTTCCATTATTTCTGGTTTCAATTTATTGTCCTACCTTCTTTTTCTTTTGAACTGCATTGATGAACTTTAGAACTTCATTCCAGCTTAGAATCTATCAGAAATTCCTGTCAGAATGCAATTTAATAAAAGTATTTCGTGTGTGCACATTTTTGGTATAAAATTATTTATCAACAGAAGCTTTAATTCAAAGGTGTGCATTCAGAAACTGTAAACTATATATTATTTTCATTACTCTCCCTCAGCACTGGGCTGGTGTTTAATTTTAGACTTTTTAGAATGAGGAAGAGCCCGAGAGATCACTTAGTTTTTTCCACCAAACTGTTTCAGTTGGTGGGGCAGGGGGCATGACCTCAAAACACTCACTGTGTGGAATTGCTCTGGAGTCTCATGTTTTTATCTTAAAAAGTCATGCACCTTGCTATACAATTTAATCATCTTTGTTTTAAAATAAACACAGTGTGTTAAATCCCTTACCGCAGAGTAACACTGATGTTGTAGGGAGGTGGGCCAGAACTGTTGGTGTAACCATGGCACACGCCAGTGTGGACAGAGGAGACGGTTCTCTTTGTCACAAAATGAGCCAACCAAGGCCCAGAGTGTCAAGTCCTGCCCAAGTCCTCAACTAGCATGCCATCTGTAACCTTTCCTGGTCACATTCACGGCCAAGCTAGATGCCCAGCAAGTGCTCTAATTGGATTATCTGAAAGGAGTCCAGCTTCTAATACTGGAAAGAAGAGGTGACACATCTGAGGGTGGGCCCATGTGCACATGTGTGCGCATGTGTGTACACACGTGTACATACAGGCACATGCATTCATTGAGTCTGCAGGTTTACTTCAGTGCCAGTTACATTTTGCCTTCAACTTCAATCTCCATTTCTGCTCAGAGAGACTTCTAAGCTTATCAACTCAAGAGATCAATACTAGTGTAAACCTGTATGCCTCTTTTTACATGCCAAGTTCAATGCGAAGAAAATCCCAGCAGGGGGAAAAAAAATAAAGAAATGCAAACAAGGTAGCAATGCCACTTCATTTTGATTCCTGCCACCTGTGAGGGGACTGGGTGGGGGGTGCAGTGGTCCATGGAGAACCACATTGTCTGCCTAGTCATCCATTTGTTCTGTGAAGTTTCAAGGTATAACTGAAATTTCGAGTTAGTGATTGCCTCTCATTTGAATGGTGCAAGGCTGGTTAGCAAGATGACTTATCCAGGCTTTCACACTGTTGAGACAAGAGGGGGGATTTGAAGCGATCTGCCACCCTCCAGTTATCTCCAGATAACACCAGGGAACCTGCAAGGGTACCACCTGTTAGCCACCGAGTGGGAAAACATGTATCACAGAGAGCTGGCCCCCAAGACAAAGAGGATGTGCCATCTCAGCCTTCTGCCCCAATTATTGCCAGTTGGCAGTGGTGGCCACAAGGCATATACCCTATGTTTAGGCTATAAGAGAGCACCTCTTCTTTTGGAACGATGCGGCTTGTCACAATCCATTTTTCTACCTGCATATTCAGGTTCAAAAAAATTCTAAACAAAGTACCTGAAAACCACAAATTTGGAGTCCATATAAATTGTGATCTGGGCTCATAACTCACTATGAGCCTAGACCCGAGGAAGCTCAGAGGTGTGGGGTCCCCTGAAAATGGCGCTGCTAGAAGCCAGGCCCAGTACCCACCATTCAAGAAGTCTCGCTGTGTTTCTAAGACTTGACTGATGTCTTGGACCCAGGCCTGCTGGATGTCAGCGTTGGCAGCCTGCAGAATGACCCTCTCAGAAGTCTCCCTGTTCATCAGGGCAAACTTGCAGGGGTCATTGTCCACGTTCTCCTCCAGGACCAAGTAATTCATCTGGAAGAAACCAAATTTTCCTTTTCACATTTAAGTGGTTTTAAAAAAAAATCAACAACATTTTATAGTTCTTCAAAGGTTTTATTTAGGAGATGTTTCCAAAACTTTTCCCTGAATCTAACAGCTAAATACTTTGGTTTCTGTCTTTGAGTGAATGACATGACCCTGGAGAGCCTGCAGGATCTGCCCTCAGCCTTTCTCACAGATATTCAACCTTCATGCCTGAAGGTTATTCAGCTGAAAGATCTTCGAGGTTCCAAATCCTCACTCATCCCAGTGCCCATCTTACAGGGAAGCTCCCCCACTTTGGCTCTTCCTTGTCCATTGTCATCCCCACTGGGATCCTCACCTTGATGCTCCTTTTGAACATGTAGCCTGGGGTGAGAGATCCCTTCCTGAGCAGTTCGCTGAAGATGACAATTTGCTCGAAGAGGAACACACGCCTCTCCTTGGTCCGGGACTGCATGCCTGCATCCAGCTCGATCACATAGAACGTGTCCTGCTGAAGCAACTTCCCCTGAGCCGTCAGGGTGCCCTGATGGAAAGAAGCGGGGTGGTGAAGTCAGGAAGAAACAGGGAGATGGCTACAGGGCTGCCTGTCTGGAGACATGGACAGCACACCCACCAGCCCAAGCCTCGGGCTCTAGTCAGAGAATGAATTAGGAGCCACTAGTCATCTAGGACAGACACGAGGGCCCTGGGGGGAAAGGGAAAGAAGACTATGGAACCACTAAAAGGCAGCTCCAAGAAGATGCCAGAAGCAAAGAAGGTAACATTATGAGCTAAAAAGACATTCAGGAATTATCTTGGCCCTTCTTACTTCTATTAAAAGGAGAACAGAAAGTAGGTGACACTTGGAGCTGGAAGTGGCCTTTCTGTCATGAGAGCTCTGAGAAACGTGCGTGCCTGGGTCCCTGACAGCATGGACCAAGGACCTGGGGCACCCTCATGGCCATGAACTTAGAACCAACCTGTGGCCAAGAGAAGTGATGTAGGCAAGGCCAGAAATAACCTGACGAGTTCAGCTTCTCTCTTCTCCTCCTTTTATTTCAGGTTGGGGAAATTCTGAAGACTTAGTCTCCTGTTACAGATCAATAGGCAAAGTTGGGGTACTACAGAGAGGTGCCCCATATTTTATAAGCTGATAGCGATTTTTCTGAGTCCTATGATCCTTCTTAAAATGCCTCCAGCTACCTGGGCCACTTGGCATCAGGGTTAGGGGGTGAACCTGTTTGGCTTGCCAGTTTCTATTCAGAGACATCTTCACATCTTCAAAGGGAGTGTGGCCCAATCCACCATGTCTTCACAGATGCTAATGGAGAGCATCGCTTTTCTTACTATTCAGCAACAAAAATGAGCTGCCATCTGGGATAGCAGCCAGAGAGCCTCCTCTGAACTATATACTCTCCCGGGTGACCACCTTTGTCCTTTAGTGCAAATGTGGGCCATTCTCTGTACATGATGCCTTATTCCAAACATTACCCGGTGCACGGGTCATTTTTCTTTCCTGTTCTTGAGAAACACCTGTATTCTGCTTGGATCAGGGCTCCAACTGTCAAGGTCAGCAGCTAAACAGGCTTATCTCTGCCCTTGTCCAAAGTTAATATTAAGCCAGTGACTAGCTAGCCAGGAAAGCTCTAAAAGCTTTCTTAATATTGCTTAAGAGCCCGACCTGAAAGTTAGAGCCCTGCTGACGCTAAAAGGAAAGCTAGGGATTTAAAAGGGAGAGAACTGAAGTGAGGGGGCTGACTTCTCCCTGGCCCAGAGCTCTGGACTTCAGAAGGAGTGGCAGTGCATTCAGGGGTCTTCCCAATTTAGCTGAAGGAACGCCAAGCAGATTCTTTGGATCTTGCTGAGAAAAGGAGATGGTGGTGCTTGATTTAAAGGAGGAAGTAATTCCACACCCGTGTGTGTGCCTTCTGTGGACACACGGGCACGGGCACAGCACAGCTCCTGTGATCAGACAGCACGATCAGGTGCTGCTCCTCTGACCGGTGGCCAGTTCCTCCAGAAACCCAGAGTCCAGTCAGACTCCTCAGAAAACACAGAAACACGGTGGCTTAAAAGCAGCAGAAATTACCCAGTTTGTTCAGAATAGCCTTGCACCTGGCACAACACCAAGGAAAAAAGTGTAAAACTTCACCCAGTGCAATAAAGAAAAACCATGTAAGGACTCAGGGTATATTTCTGCTGCATATCCCTAATTATCCTAATGCCTCGAGTCTGCTGTGGAAAACTGAGTATATGCGAAAAATGAACAGCAAAGACCCTCTACATAGTTCTTGGTCCAAACAAAGGAATAGAAATCAGATAGGGACCCAGAGTGGGCTGGAAGGACAGGGAAGACAGGAGAATTTGGCCCACAATCATCATGAATCCAACTCATTAACCCAAACCTGATTATAGGATATCCTAAATTTACTTATATACCAGTCAGTCTTATATCTTATCTTATCTATTCTATTCTATTCTATTCTATTCTATACTATTCTATTCTATTCTATTAATTCTATTCCATTCTATCTATTGCAATCCAGCCAAAAAATAAAAGCTATTACTTTCTATTTTCTCAATTTCCAGGAATCCCTTTTCTCCAGAAAGGAATAATAGAATCTTAGGTTGCAGAATTACCAGGAAACAGGATTAGAAGATCATCGTCTTTTCCTAAGGGGTTCAACTATTAAGTACCAGTCAATAATTATGTCAGTGTCAATTTTATCATGTTGATATTCAAAACAAATTATATAGAGTTAATACATGAAGTTTGGATATAAACTAATAGCAACCACCCATAAAGTTTAAATTAGGAAAGTCAATTTGTTTTTCAAAGGTTCACTGTTAGGTTGAACTGCCTCCCTCGTCCAATTCCTAACTCCCAGTACACCTCAGAATGTGACATTATTGAGATATAGGGTTTTATAGGGGGAATCAAATTAAGGTGAGGTCATTAGGGCAAGCTCTAATCAAACATGACTGGTGTCCTTATAAAAGGGGAAATTTGGACACAGAGATATGCACAGAGGGATGACAGTGTGAAGATGGATGAAGAATGCCATGTGACCTTGAGGACAGCATGGACAGGCCAAGGAGAGAGGCCTGAACAGTCCCTTCCCTCACAGCTCTCGGAAGAAACCACCCCTGCCTATACTTGGATTTGGACTTTCAGCCTCTAGAAACGTAAGATAACAAATACTGTTGTATAAGCCACTCAGTCTGTGGTGCTTTGTTACAGCAGCCTTAGCAAACTAGTAGATTCACTCAAACCAAAATCCTGAGACATGCAGCTGTTTCTCCTAAGACTTGATTCTCTTCTTCAAAGAAAAGAAATGGGCACTGTGATGTTTTAAAGCCTTAAATGTACATTTAACTAAAAATCCAGCCACTGTATAGACCTGCTTATTAGAACTACCCTTTCCAAAAAAAATTGTTTAATTTTCCCTCTGGTTCTACTTCCATCACAGAGTCCTGTTCTCCCTCACATTCCCAGCATTTCTCAGGCACAAAAGAAAAAGGAAGAGGTCATTGACAAGTGCACAGTTGTAAAGAATTTGGGGTCTTTCCAAACCCCTTGGAATTCTGACTCCAGCTTGGTTAACTGCTCTGTAGCTTCCTAGGACTGTCTCATCACTTATCCTAAACAGATGCATCTTCCAGGCCTGTGAGCCAGAGGGGCCCTGGCACAAAGGCACAGATGGCGAGTAAAGGAAGCAGAGGAGGCGGGCACAAGGTTCCAAGGGAAAACCACCTCATAGCCTGGGCTCCTGCTGTCCAGAAGAGGAGCTTAGAAGCATTCTTAAGGGCTCACCTCAAAGCCCTGCAGGCGTCCCAGATTCATCATGTCATTGCAGCGTTTTGGAACAAGGCACATTAACTCCACTGCTTTCTGTGGGAAAGAACAATAGCAGCTCATGAGGGTGAAGAGCACTCAGGCAGGAAGCTCAAGGCAATTCTGTCCTGGAAGATGGGGATCTGCTGGTAGTTCCTTGATTCTAGGAAAGGATGCTGGTCCCTGCTGCCCACTCTCAGACGGCCGTGGAATTTTCTGTTCTACATTGAGGGGTACTGGCCATCAGTGCAGAGGCTCCCTGAGAATCAGGCCATGCATGGGGAGAATGCTGGCCAACCTGTCCTTTTCCTACCTCCCCACTTTTGTTTACTAATTCCCTTTCCATTTTGTATTTTCTTTCTTCTCTCTGTTGCTTCTTTGCTGCCCAAGCAATAGCTGAGCCGGGCTTGTGAAACACTAGAGGTTTTAACTTAAAATAACCTGCCAGAATGGTCTGTAACTTCTGTGGCTTAAAATAATCTCCATGGTGACATTGTCTCAAAGGACTTCATCTAGGAAGTAATCCTTGTGGGTGGGGGAGGGAGTGAAAATGGGATACTTTGTATGTGAGACTCAAATAGGACCTGGAAGCATGGATACAACTTGCACACTGAAACACCCAACCTCTGAGGGACGCTAGTGGGCTCCCTTTCCCGCCACACGTCCCTGGGAGCCACAGTGGTCTGGCCCAGGACAGAAGTCTCAAGTTCTAGAAAAGCACTCTCTGTGTGCATTAACACTTGCCATTCCTCATCCTGCTGAGCAGCTGTTTGGAAGGTGCTCTCAGCTCGGACCCTCGGTTTTCAGAGCCCATTTTTCTCCGCCAGAGACAGACATCCAGTATCATCCCTGAGACCAGCCAGCATTACAAGCAGAAAACTCACCTCGATATCTGAACATTCCAAAGCAGCCTTCTCGCTGTATCTCAGGAAGTCCTAGCCAGTGGGAAAGAAGGGAAGGGGGTGGGAAGGGCGAGATCTGTTAGGAAAACAATGCTATAAAAAACCTAACATCATAAAAGCTGTGATGACACCCAGAAGACTTTCCTTCCCAACAGAGATGGCGATGCTGTGCAGGGGCTGAGATATGGAGTTATGAGTCATATTGGACATAATAACATGGACAGAATCCCCAGAATAGTCAAAGCTTCAGAGCTGTGGGAAAAGAGGGGAGGGAGAGGAGGGGAGGGGGTGTGTGAACAGGGAAGCCGGGGGGATTCTGACAAGAACGGGTGGGAGAAAGGAGAGTTCCGTCTCTCGCTTCCAGTTACCTCATATTTCTGTAAGACAAATCAAATGAACCATCTTAGAAAAGTAAAATACGATCAAATTTTAGTTATTACTCATTTAAAGTTTTCTAGGGCTTTTTCTTGCCTCAGCATTCTCCTTGTCATCCACTCGGCTTTTATGCTCTTATTTTCTTTTACTTTTCAAAGGGACTAAGTCAGTGATGTGATAAAGTAAGTGAATTGAAAAAGAGAAAATGAAATAGCAACTAACCTTAAAGGCAGCAACAATAGGCGTGCAATTTGCCGGGGGGGCAGAGCTGACAGAAGTAACCCAGAGACAAGACAGAAGCCCACATGCGCCCTGGCTCCCAGGAAGAACGTGGTGAAGAAAGAAACTCAAGCTGACCGCTCACTAAGCCAAAGTCTGAGGAGACCCTTCTCCAGCCCCAACCCAGGCTCACAGCTCTTACCTTGAGGAGCAACTGATATTTTGTTATTCTCTGAATGGGCTTGATAAGGAAGTCGCTCAGCGTCAGCCTCTGATTTATCTCCTGTTTCACCTCCTGGAATACAAGGGAGCTATGTCAGAAAAAAAGGATCCAAAGACTTGGGGTTTTCTGGATCATGATTCAAGACAAGAAGAACAGGTCTTTTGTTTGCTGATAAAGTTTTAGAATCTTCAAAGCATGCAAAAGGCAGAATTGCCTACATAACTGCTACTTTGTTATAAACAGGGAACACACGTCACTGTCACCTTCTGCCCATCAAGCACTTTCCCACCCCGTGTCCTCACACCGGTCCTGGGGACACGCTGGAAGGAGTAGTCTGTTCTCTCTGCCGCTCCAGGGCCAAGCCAGGAATAAATGAAGGGCTCCTCCTTGGACACGACAAGCCTATGTGGCTGGGCCCTCAACCCAGATCCGCGAATGCTCAAGTGAGGGCTCTTTCCAAGTGAGATGTTGCCTCTCCTCTAGCAAAATACACACTTCTAGGTTGGGGCAAAACAAACACTTTGAGGTGCTTGACAGAACCGCTGGGGTTGGGAGTGGAGACTGTGAGATGCCCATGAGCACCTCACACCTCACACGAGGAGGAAGGTCCTCAGCAGGCAGACTGCAGGGGCAGGGAGGAGGAGCGTGGGTACGCTCTGCTCTGGGGTCAGGTACGGCGGCCCGGAGCTTCAGAAGCAGCCTTTCTGTTATAGTCATTCCTTGAACAGAGGCTTCTGAAAGCAGTCCACACACTGGGCCGCCTCAGTGCCTCTCAAGCAAAGGTGCTCATGGGAACTTAGCTAAGAGGCCAGTGGCTCTGCTGAGGCAGCTATCCCTGTCCTGAGGGGTCATCTGTGGGTGGGTGGCAGCTGGTATTTCTGAATGTGGCTGCCTTGGCCTGAGTGTCTGTCCTCTGCCTCGGTTCAGCAAAGCCCAAGCAGCTTACTTCAAAGTAGGCGTCGTACTCAGCCACGATGTACTCAGAGCGCGGCTTGTTCTGGCAGTACCACACATAGATGTGCAGCTTCCGCTCCTGCGAAGGCAGAGGGAGGGGCGCTCAGGCATCTGTGCCTCATGCTGGGACTCAGAGCAGTGCTATGTTGGTCTACATGCGGAGAGGAGGACAAACATGGTCCACAGCTTGGGGTGCCCTGAGGCAGTTAAATAGCGTGGATGGAAGGGGAAATGTAGTAGGCAAGAACCCACATTTCAAATTGCCAAGAAGGTTAAAAAAACCCTGGCAATTCAGTGAGGGCTGAGGAGGAAGGCACCTCAAGGGAGCAGAAGAACAGGAATTTTTAAAGTGCATGCAAATGAGCCTGGCTGGGGAGGGGCGGAGGGAAGCACTCACATGTTTAATAAAGAGCTGTGCCAATCTGTCTTGCTCCTGGATACATTTTTCCAGTTCAGCCAGGAAAAAACTAAAAGGAGGAGAGGGGATAAGAGAAGGAAGCCACATTCTTCAGAACTGTGCTGTGCCTCAGGGATGAGATCAGTGACAGAAGTATCCCCAAACCCTGCCCCTAAGGTCAGATGCAGGGGGAGGATGGGTCCTGGATTCCCAGGAGGCCCCGATTCTCAGGACCACAAAGCACTTACTCTTTATGCCAGTCATAAATCTGGTGAATATTTCCAAACACGATCTTGTCCTTTCCTCGCATGTCCTCAGGGACGCCCTTTTCTTCTATTCTCTTCATGAAGCCCTGCATGGCAGAGGCAGCAGTGAGGAGGGCTTTCTTGCTAAGTAAGCCCCCACCCACAGCCCCGTGGAAGTGCCCACTCCCTGCACGAGTCTCAGAGCAAGTGCTTCTGTGGGTTCTCGCTATTCAACCAGGACTTGACCGTGTGCAGAGTGACAGACAAAACTTTTATGAAGTTCTGGATCCCGTTTTCTTTTGTCTCCACCCCCTTAAGAAAGCAGAATAAGGAAGAAAACAGTCACCTGTTCCTCTCCCTTCTTCCAATACAAGTTAAGTAAGGCTTTGAAGGCTCAGAATTTGGCATATCTGGCCTCAAAATGTCTTAATAAGATGTTCATGCTTTAGACTGTGTAAAATGTTGTCATGTATAATCTCATTTCAGCTCTGCAGTCAAGTTTGAGGTTGCATTGGCAGCATCTGCCCCCACCTGACAGATGAGAAGGCCAAGGCCTGGGGAACCATGTGGTCTCTCACAGTCACACCACTGATGTCTGACTTGCTTGGATCCCAGTTTCTCAGCCTCCAGGTTCCCAAACCCTCTACTCCTGGGCTGGGCTTCATATGGAGGTTGCTGTACCCTGGTCTGTCCCCAGCCCCCTTGGAGAACAGAATAACTTTCCATAAACTAGAATTAAGGTCCTCTACATTCCAGGTTAGTCTGTTTATCTAAGGTTTAGGACAAGCAAATATAAAACCTGAAGACTTCATAGGATGGGGACTTATGGGCTCAATGGAAGGCACCAGCAGGTGGTACAGGTAGCAGGCATGCAATTTTTAGACTTTACAGCCCTTCATTTAAGATGATTAACAATAGGGCTCTAAGGCATCTAAATTATCCATTTACTTTCTTAGAATTTCTCATCCACATGCCTAAATCCCCCTAAAGTAACCCCTAAGGACTGAGAGCTGTTTCATTCACTGCCAGGTTGACTCTTAATGGTGAGCCTGTCAGCCTTGCCTCACTGGCACTTTCTTTGTTCTTTTGGGAGTCACAGTGCCCTCTTTAAATCTAAGGAAACTTATAAGCTCCAAGGGCTCACTGAGAGTGACCTGCTTAGTGCCTGTGGTGGCTCACAGCTCTGAAGAACGTATTTCCATATCATCAAACACCACTGAAGCTCTTGGGACAATAACTTGGTCACTTCAAACAAGGTGACAGAACTCAGCTCTAACCAAGTGGCGAGATTTGGGAACCACTTCCGTCTAATCACTTACAATGTTTCAAGGCAAAAAGAAAATAAAAACCCCTACATATTCTATTTGATCTCTTACCATTTTTAGTTTCATTTCTTCAAATACCCAGAGAGAGTGAAATCCATGTAACCCTCAAGTTAAAAACACGTCGGCCCAGGTAGGGTCCAGGATGTGGGGTAGCCCGGACCCACCTGAGCCCTGTACTCACCTCCACGACAACCCCCAGATCCTTGACATAGTCCTTCTCTGTCTGGACCAGCTCGTTCAGGACAAACCTGAGAAGGAGATTAAGAACAATGAGGGATCCGCTTCACTGTTAAGCAAGAAATCTTCACACTTAAGTTCACAGGAAAGTTGCCTTGACACCCTTATGACGAGACCACCCCAAGCCCCACGCCTGGCACCCCGTGCGTGGGCAGGTGCTTACTGGTGTTCTCTGCAAGGGCCCCCTGCGAAGAGCTGAGGGAACCAAGGCCAAGGGAGCTTCCCAGATGGCATATCACAGTCAGGGGAGCGTGCTCACAGCCCAGCATTCTCCTTTCTAGTTTATGCTTCCTCCTCCCTCACCTATAACTGGACAGTTGTGTAGACACAGGGCAGGAAGAAGGATGAGCAAAACCTTGGTAAAACTAACTTATGAAAGCTTTGAGGACAAGGAATCAACACAAGATTCTTCTGCCTTCATTTCAACTCCATTCTTTGCTTCACAAGAGGAGAAAGATGTTTGCTTGATAACCAAACTTTGAGGCACAGTGACACTGCCATCATGTGAAGCTTTGGAGGTATAGAAGCTACAGTTATTCAGATAGGTGTCCCTGATAACTGGCCTGCAAAATCCCCTGTCAAGGTCAGAAACACTGACTGCAGACATTCCATAATCACAGCTTGCAAGGCAGCAAACTGCCCTCACCTTCCCTGACCTCCCACCAGATGTGGGATTTAATAACTACAAGGACATTTGCTTTCTTGGTTTGTTTCTTGCTCATGATTTCTTCTGCTTAACATGCGTACTTTGTCCAGTGGCTTCATTTGGGTTTTCTCATGCGTGTATTAGGTAGGTATTGTAAGCCCTATTTAAATAGACTGAAACACTGATGCAGTATGGCCCAAGATGACAAACTGAGTGGCAGAGCTGGGATTTGAACCCAGTTATACGAGAGTCCACAGACTACTTTTCACTGTCCCCTGTTGTCTGGTCAACTACTTGGAGTGGCTCTGTCAGGTCTCTGAGGCCTCATATCCAAACGCTTCTCTTTCTTTCTGTGCAAACAATAAAGAGCAGGAGTAAGACGCATGTGGTTGAGTGCAGGGGTGGGCTAGTGCTGTGTGGCTTACTGGAGTCTGACTTGCACTATCTAAGTTTGAAGGAGTTTTGCCCGCAGCCATGCAACTGCATTTTTGGCCCAAGTGGCAGAAGGGATAAAGTCCCGCGAAGTCAAAGAGGGGCCCCAGCACAAGGGCTGTAACCATTCTGAACCCAGGAAGTAACTCATCTAAAATTCTTGATCTGCATGGCATGAGAAGCCAACAACCCCCCAAGTCTTGGGCTTCAGGGCGATGGGGAAGAGACCAAAGAACATGTGCTTCTTTATCAGCACGTCCAGTACTTCCAACCGGCCCCCTTTGAATACACACAGTCATGGGTTGTACACCACAGGAAGGAACTGGCAAGGCCAAATTAAAGCATCTAAATATATCTTTAGCGCAGCCCAAGTTCTTGCTTGGAAGAAAATGGTAAAAGAAAACCCACAGGCAAGTTGGAGTGGGACTTTGGGGCTGGAAGGGCCCTCTGGAGATGAGGTCCAGCTCCCTGTCTCCAGGCGATATTTTTTTCCTAAGCTATCTGCTGACACAGTGAAGGTTGCCTTGGGCTTACAGCCTCTAGGCAGGGGATGGATTGGACTGGTGCTGCTGGTGGGCCTGGCATCTCTTCCCCTGAAGGGCTGATGAAATACTTGGGGAGATGATGACATATTAAAAGACATTCTAAAAAGATACCTAAAAGATTTAAATTGCATGCAATCACAAGACAGCACATTATTAATTGCCAGGTAATCTGAATAGATAATAAAGCCATTTTTTCATGTTCAGTTCTTATTAGTAGAGGTTATTTACAAAGCAAATGTTATTTTTTGGTCCAACTAAACTTCTGTCAGTTACAGTTCAGACCTACTTCTAACCTCTCTCTTTCACAGTAGCAAGGATGGCTAGTCGTCCACAGAAAATCTCCTAGAGCTCCTGCACTGGCTGTTCCCCGCTGAGAACAACTTTTCCTCCACAGCTAATAGCTAATTCTTTGCCTCCTTCTGGTCTTCGTGCCTATGCAGAACCATTTAAAACTGCAGTGTGGCCTCATCCATACTCCCGATAATCCTTCCTACTTTTTCTTTTTCTAGCTTCTAACATACTACATGATTTATTTTTTATTTTGTTGATTGTATGATTTCCCTCATTAGAATATAAACTTGCCACGAGAGCAAGGACTTTTCTTTTGTTGCTCGTGTTCATTTTATTCACTGACACACCATGCCCGTGGTACATACAGATGTTCGGCAAGTATTTATTAAATGAGTGAGTGACTAAAACTTGAAGACAAGCAAGGCCATTCTCAGTTTTTTTCTCTTCTCCTGGACAAATAACTAGTTGTTCTCAGCTTTTCTCCATGAAGTCCCCATTTAACCCTTTGACTTCTTACTGGCAACTTGTGGATTGAGTCTCAGTTCTCTGTACCCCTCAGCCTCCAGCCTCACAAAGGTTTACAGTTAAACACTTCTGTATCCTCTCTTTGATCATGACCATAGATTACAGCAGGATGGAATAAAGGCAATATCCAGTAAGAGGAATGAGACATTCTAACAGCAGGATTTCAGGATAGCTCAGGATGTGGAGAGGTGTGGAGCAGGGGGAGAGCGTGCGAAGAGGGAGAAGAGGTGGGTAAAGTGGTAAAGGAGGAAACACAGCCTGCTGGAGAAGGACCAGACGGTATCACGTCTGGAAGGGTGATAATGGCTTAGGTGACTGCTCGGAGGCCCATTCAACCTGGGTGACAAGAGCAGTGACAGGCTTTGCCAGGGACCCCCTGCCACCTCACAGGTCACCTCCCTGATCTGACCTTGGCCTTGGCTTGACAACGGACTGGAACACTGGCTCCCAGCTCGGCCTCACCCACTGAAACAGCCTGAGACGCTAAAGAGAATCAGCTTTGTATGAGTCCTAGGGAAGTCCCATTTGGGGTTGATATTTTTCTACCTCTATTCCATTCTCGAGTCTCCCCTGAGCACCCATAAAGGTGAGGGGGGTAAATACAGAAGCAGATAATGCTGCTCTGAGGCCACGCCCCAGCTATGATGTTTCCACTTTTTGTCCAAGGAAATGAAGTCATGAATGTCCACTTCGCCTATTTCCAGGCAACAGAAGGACCTGGCCTCAAGTATTTTTGCTAATCTTCATGTCTGTGACCAGGCTAAAGAAGTACTGAGTTTGAGGGAGAAAGCAAACTGCTCAGCACCGCGGAGGGGGAAGCCTTCACACTTGCTTACCCGATTCTCTCTGCACTTACAACTTCTCACACATCAGGCCATGTCCAAGGCTCATTAGTAGCTCTGCTTCCAACACAGAGTTAAACCCTGAACAAGAAGACTAAAGTTCTGGAGGAATTATGGTTTTGCATTAGTGGCACCCAACATCTCCGTGATCATCTCAAATAATAGAAGACTGACTTCAGATCAGGGTGGACAATGCATCTTGGCATAATCTACAGGCTTTGGTGACATGGACTGCAATGTGAATTGCATTTACCCCTAGCCATTTAGAAAGTGAATGATTCTCTTGGAACCACGCCCACAAATGGATGTGAAATTAAAGCCTTCAGAGGTGTAGAGCAAGGCCCTGGCCTGGTGCCACAGCCGCTCCCTTTTCTTTTCTATTACTTTCCTGCCTTTGGGGAAATGTTCCCTCAGTGAAACTCATCAGCCTGTCTGCCATGGGTTCTCTGATATGGGACCACAGTAATGGTCCCAAAGGTCCCTGAACTCAGTTGTTCCCTTTTATCAGCATGTTTTGAATTTCTAACAGACCTTGGCTATAATCACATTTTGTCAATAATAGCTGCCATCTCCCAGAAAATATTTCAGCCTAAAATCATTAAAGTCAATGCCACTCTAGTTCATTGTTCATCAGTGCTGCACTGTGCAGATCTAGGTCACCCTCACTGGGTGGCATCAGGGGGAACCCAGCACGGGGAACCCCTCTCTAACTCTCCGCAGACTTCCCCTGGCCTTTGCCCACCGTCCACGGCACACACACGCCAGGCTGGGATGTCGGGCGCCACTCACATCCTGCCTCTCAGGGCCTTGGCTTTCTGTTCTTCTTCCAGGTTTCTAGGAGGTGCAGGTGGGGTCATCCCCTCATTCAGGCAGCCTGCAGGGTCTTTCAGGCTCCCCCGGTATGAGCCTCCTTCTAGACTCTGAAAAGAAGAATAAACAACCTTAGAGGAGGGTGCACTGGAAAGCCATCTGGAAGCCCTGAGGCCCCCAAGCAGCCACAGCCAACCCGGTGGGCCAGTGGCCGAGGCTGTTCTCACCAAACCCCAGGGAAGCACCAGGAGGCCAGAGACTCCCACCTTCCCGCAGCAGGAAGCCCAGAGCTGCCACCTCCTCACACAATCAGGATGTACTTGGCATCATGTGCTGCCAATTTCCCAGGCATGAGAACTGTCAAAGTGACTTATCCCTGGGTAAGACCTCCAGAGGTAAAGCTAATCATTGCAGTGCTACACCCAACAAGCAGTTAGAAAAGAAAACCAGTTGTATGGCTACCAATACAAATTGAGGAGGTGAGGGTAATGATAAGGGAACTACTTTTGTGAAATTGTGTTGGTTAAATCACCTACAGATTTTTTCTGAAGAGGCCAGGGAGATGTAGACAAGAAGAGGTCAATAGATAGGGCCTTTTCTAAAAACATCTTTGCTAAGGTTATTTACCAAGGGCTTTCTTTTATGAACCCCCTTTATTTCTTTTAATTAAGGTGCTTTAGGATTGAGAAACAGGTAGAGGGATTAATATGGTATTCCACAAAGAGCTAGGGTAAAGGATTCTGATCCCAGATCTGCTAGTCACTGGATTATCTTCAGTGAGATAGCTAAAATTGTTCTATGCTTTATTTTTTCCCAATTATATTTCTAAGGAATAGACAGAGAACAACCCCTTGAAAAATTAAAGTCACAACAACAGTGTTCCCCACCCCTATCGCAGGGATGCAAACGTTAATGATGCAGATGTTCAAAAATGGGATCAATCTTAACATTTTTACAGGTGCCCTGAAAGAAAGATCACATGGTGACACCTAGTATTTCACTATGCAAATTGGCAGAAGCAATGTGGATAAATAATAAGACTAGAGATCAAGGTCAAGATGGGCAATTGTAAAACAAACATGAGAGACTAACCCAAATTATCCATTGAGGATGCCTGCCCATAACAGCCACTGTGGCTACAAGGAAAGGCTTCACTGCGCTAGTCTTTGACAACTTCAGTCTTACGGGTAAAGTCACAGATATCAAAAAGTGTCCACAAAGGCAGGAGGAATAGTTTTCAGCATGGTCTTAAACAACCTGCACTTGGAGTATCTGTCACACATTCTCTTGGCTGCTGTTTTTCAACATAGGCCAAATAGAGACAGGAAGAGTCCAAGGAAATGAAACAAAAAGTGAACAAGGTGCTCAATGGACCATTATATGAGACTGTGTGGAGAATCTTAAGACCTGAAGCTAAAAAACTAAGAGCTGAGAAGAGATGTCAACCTGCTTTCCCCAAACCCTACTCCCACATCAACAAAATGTACCAAGGATCAAACATAAATTTGTTACCAATGTTAGAAACTAAAGCAGAGTCTTCAAGCTTGAGAGACAGAATGTCTTTTAACTGGACATGAAAATATTTTACAGAACAAATAACCAACCATACAAGTTGTTATCCAGAGGAACAGCATAAGCTAAAAATATAGAAAGGTCAGGAAGAGTTTAGCTAAATTTATAGATTCAGGATTTATAACTAGTGATTAAGGAAATGAGAGTGTCTGGTGCTGAGGTTTGACAGGCTGGTGGACAGGAAGGCTTTCTAAGACACGTGACATGTCCTCTGGTGCCATCACCGGAGACAGGCTCCCCGGGCAGATGGGCCCAGTTGGTGACTGATCTGATTATATGCCTTTCACTTCCCTACCCCTTTCCCCATTGCTCTTTTACAGCCTTAGTTCTACAGCCTGTTGGCTGGCAGGATGCTGGCTGCAAGGTCCAGGGAAACAGGCCCACATCTCTGCCTATAGGGCTTCCCTGTGGAACATCCAGTTTGGTGTGTTCATGTTCAACTCTTCTACAGAAGGAAGGACTTTGGAGTTCAAAGTGTCGCACAAGGACATATGTTCCATATCCTTCTGCCTGACCTGTTATGTGAGCCAACAAGCTCATGTTATCTCTGGGCAAGGACTCTCTGGGATGGAGTTGAGAAGGGCAGAGGCAGTGAATGAGGAAGAGGAGAGAAATAAAGGGTTTGGCTAAGCTGTATGCTGGGTAATCTGCCTCAAATACAGGTGTTGGCTATAAATGCTTATTATCCAAAAGTAATTCCCTCTGAGGACTTGGCTACTTGTGCTAGAGTTGGGGTACAGAGTCCCATCCAAGGGCACCTAGGGGTGGCCTGCACTTGTCTGTGGTGCTCCTGGCGGAAAAGGGCAGTGCTGGCCGGTTGATGAGTGGAAGCTATGCAGCCACAGGGAGGACTTCGGCTCTGCTCAGGGCTCAGGCCCCTGCCGTCTCAGCAGACGAAGGGAAAGGTAGACAGGGAGAGAGCAGCAAAGGCTCCTATAGTTGGTCCAAAGTCCGAATAGAAATACAAATAGGATTCAAAAAGTAGATTAAATATGGGAGAAGGCTGTCCCCACATTAGAAGCTAATACATTTCCTATCCATTGGATCTTGGATCACATACCCATAAAATGCCCTTCCTTGGGGTAGTATGAGCACCCTTTACACACCCCTGCACAGCACTCATTATACAGTATTGTCAATGGTCATTCGTTTGTATGCAAACAAATATTTATTGAGCATCTACTATATGCTGAATACTGGCAAAGCACTGGAGAAATGAGGAGGAATAAGATAAGGTTCATAATCTAAGTTACAACAGGTGCTCTGCCAGACAGATGGGGTACCATGGGAGATGAAAAAAGGAGCAGGCAGTTCTATGGTGAGGTGGAGAGAAAGGTTTAATGGAAGACGGCACTACTTGAACTGAGCATTGAGAAACAGAAAGGATTTCACTGGATACACCAATGGGAGGACACTCCCAACAGGAGCAGCACTGTGAGTAAATGCTAAGTTGTGAAACTACACAGGGAAGCCCGGGAAGCTGAAAGCAGCCTGATGTAGGTAGAACACAGCATGGGAAAAGTGGAGGGGGTTTGGCAAGTGACTGTGTGTTACGTGAGTTGGGGTGAGTGGGTACTAGGGAAGGAAAAGGTGAGTAGCATAGATAACCCTGGGGAAGTACACAGGGGTCAGATCATAAGGAGCCTTATGTATGACATTAAGAATCATAGATTTCATTTTCTAAGACCGATGATAGGAGAGGAGTAACATGATGGGATTGAAGCTTTAGAAAGATCAGTCTTAAAGTTCCTAAGAGCTTTTCATGGTGTGGGAAAATGTCTCTGATATGATAGTAAAGGAAAACAGGACTTACATTTTATATACTCTATGATTAGCTACATTAGTTTACAAAGGGTCTAGAATATATCAGTATATCAACACTGAATACATCTAGATGATGATATTATGAGTGATAGAATTGGTGTTTATACTCATCATTTTTCCAGTTTTCCTTGAATGAGTATATATTGCTTTTATTAGTCAGAAAAGAATCATTAAACAGTTTTTCTTTAAAAAGAAAAGAAAAGAAAGCTCTCTCTGGTAGTCACATAGAGAGATGTTACACTGGAAGCTGAGAGGAGATGGTTGTAACAGTCCAGGCAAGAGATTTTGATCATTAAACCTAGACTGTGAGCCCAATGGAGGAAGGTTCTGTGTTTGAGTTCAGAGCTGGCACACAGTAGGACTCCAGGAATTTATGGAGTAAACTATGGAACTCCTGGGAGCAGTCAAAGCTCATGTGGTGAAACAACAGGTAAGGATGCCAGGCCAGCACTTGGTACCACGCCAACCTCTTGGCTGCCCTACCCCCTTCATAAACATTTGTATAACATTCTCTGGACAAAGTATTAGATCTTAGTCATTCCCAGGCAAATTGAGGGTGGGGATGGACAAGACAATTTGCAGAAAAACTGAAGTCTGGATTTTCCAGGCAAATGACATTTCAAGTTTGTCTTGATCTTAAATTTTTTTGGGGTGGAAATTGAAATTTTTCTTCTTTAACAAGCTCTATTTCTATTTCTTTTCCCCAGAGGGATGCCAGAAGAACTTAGTTTCTGAAAAAAATATACCTTCACAGTGGCTGTGACAGAGCCATTATTTCCTCCCGTCTAGACTGACCTTCAGCTAACTCTACCACCACAGACGAAGCCAATTCATACAAAGGAGAGCAAAGCACACACATGGACGCAGCCTGGCCCTTGCCATGTTCTGTGACTCACAAGCCTGGCCTAGGGAGGTGAATGCTATCAAAGTAGGAGAACCAGAGGGCAGGAAGTCTTGCTGAAGCAGGTGGACACATTCTCAGGATGCCAGGCCACCAGGTAGACTGAACAAGAACTCAATCCTGGCCAGCCCCTTCCCTAAAGGCAGAAGATTACCAGTTAAGGGGCCATTGGTACCATTCTGGGACCAATGAGCTATTGTGAGGTGCCACCTAAGGACAGGGCTCAGGGAGGGTCATTCATTCCAGAGGCTGTCTTTCATCTCAGGTGGGTGGTGGAATCCTGGGGCTCTTAACACACACACACACTAGATTCCCACAGGGCCAGGAAGCTCTTGCTCCTCAAACGTGGGGAATAAAACCAAGTCACAGTGACTGTTAAATTATTATCCTGCAACATTCACCCAACCACCAATCTACTGGCTGACAAACACTGTGTCCCTGAGCTCAGGATGTGGTTACTGAAGATAAAGTATGACTAGTTCCCTTTCACTGCCCTTCACAATGCAGAGGAGGCAGCTAAGTGCTGACATTTGTAGTATGTTTGCTTATCATTTTGTGAAGCACATTCAAACCTACACAATCCTTATCCTAACTTTCTTGAGATTAGGTTCAGGTAGACAGAATCATCATTGTTAATAAATGAGATAAAAGAGAGGCCCAAGTAGACTGAGTAACTTGCCCAAGGCTATCCGATAAGTACAGGGGCAGGACTGAAGTCTTCTGATTCCTTAAACACCCACCACCACCACCACCACCAGTCCACATGTCTAGGAAAAGCCTTATTAAAAACCACAGAGGGGAAAGCAGGGGGAATCCTTTTTCCTGGCTCAGAGTTAAAGACAAAATCTTCATACAAAATATGGAAAAAGTATGTTAGCTCTATTTGGGGGGAAGTGGGTGGGTATCCTTTTTTGGTAACAAAAAGTGATTAAAGACCAAAGCTGGCAAGCAAGATCTCAGAAGTATCCATTGATGTCCAGAGGGACTCACCTGAGGAAGTTCTGGGTGGGGAGGGGCTTCAGGGTCTTATCTGCACCGCAAGTGAGCCAGAGATCACTTGTCCTCATCCCCTAGCAGCAGCACTGGTCAGCACAGATCATGACTCCCGGGAGCAGCAGCCTCGGGCAGGCATAGCTGTATGACCATAAAGCACTGAGGGCAGCTTTGAGACCCCGAGACACAGGGGATCTCACAGCTTTGAGGTGGTGCTAGGGGGTCAAATGAATTCTAAGTGTGGAATTTGGTGTCACATCTTGAGCAAACAAAAAGAAAGCAGAAAGAATCCAAGCCCTAGATATAAAAGTCCAAGTATAATAGATGTTCCTGTAAAATTTCCAGACACTATAAATTGGAAAGGACCTTATTAGTTCATCACATAATGAACTAAGATAACTTCCATGTACAGATCTAGGTACTGCCCTCTGGAGCAATCAAGAGTGAGACCAGCCCTTTCCTATGGCTGTGCTCAACTATCAGAAGTCAGCTGTCATGGGTCTTCTCTCTCCTAACTTTTCCCCATACTTAACCTCAGTTTCTTCAATTTTCCTTCAAATGACATGTACCATGTGGTACTGGTTACCTCCTCTGAAACCCTTCCATAGAGATCAGTAACTTTTAAGAATGATGCAATTCAGAATCTGATACATGATTCACACATGACTCACAACAGGTGTGGTCTGCAAAGCTTTGACTACAATGGCGCTATTACTCTGCTTGATCTGTACATTGTACTTCCCTTAACCCAGCCTGTGACCACATTGGCTATTCTAGCAGCTGTCACACTATTGTACTCACCATTGTATAGAAACTCCACAACTCTTATGGGTTCTAGATCTTTCCCTCTTCTAAGCTAAAGAGCTAATGAGGAATAGCGACACAAATCGCAGAGGTGAAAATGCAAGTCACTATTCTCAAATACGGCCAGGAAACTGCCTACTGCTGCTGCACTGCTACCCAACTGGGGGTACATATTGGGATGGGAAGAAAAGAGGAATAGAGGAAAGGACACAGATCAAATTTTGGTGAGAAATTCTGAGAAACTGAACCACCACTCCCTCATTACTTTCCATGATATGGGCTTGGTTTTATATGTTTGGCCAAAGAAATCTCTATAATTCTGGGCTCACTGCAGGTCTTCTGGAAGTAGTTACTGGTGGGAGTTCCAGCCCTTATTATGGTAAACTTACCACAGAAAGGCCATTCATACAACAGATATTTGTTGAGGGCCTGTCATAAGGTCAAACAACTCCATTCCCATCCTACACCCACTCTGGTTTGAAAATTGGCTCTTATGGGACTTCTCAATATCTACACTCATATGTTTAACACCAGACCTACTGATAACAAACTAGATGTCCACAGCAACTCCCAACTGTCCTAAGATGAGCAGCAGCATAGGAAGAAGTAAAACAAAATACAGAAAAATACAGACTTTTGGAAACAAATGTTTACTGACATAAGTGTAAAAGATTCCTGTATACCAATAGAGGAGGAAGGTCTAAATAACTAATCATCTAGTGGTGGAGGTGAGCTGAAGAAGAAGACATTAAGATTTTAACAAATAACACCACAAAACTAAGAGCTATCCCAAGCAGCATGTGGCTCACACAGCTACTGCTATGGGGCTTCTGAAGAACTCGGGGCTGGTCTGGTCAGGGAAGCCCTGAAGGAGAGGTGAGATTTGAGTGGGACCTTGAAGGGCGGTTATGCTTTTGATAAGCGAAAATAAGAGGGAGAACATTACAGAGAAGTGGGATGCTATGAACAGAAACTTGGAGGGCAGGAAGCCAAATGCATGTTTGGGGACAGGGAGGAAAACAATTTGGTTGAAGCAGAGTTCATCAATCAGAATTTAGAAGCAGATTTTGGAAAGGCAGGTTGGCTATAAAACATTAGAATGTTGGGTGAGTGTGGGCCTTATTTATGAGCCAGTCATTTCCTAACTTGGATTATATACCTCTATCAGTAAACACGATTTTGGTCATATACTCCCCAAATATGTAACTTCTTTATAAAGCATATTTCTGTGCTACTGTATTATCATTATGTACATAATAAAACATATGCAAAGCCATTTTTAAGTGATGAGATAGATTCTAAAACTTTCTTCCTGTACCTCAAGAAATCTGAAGGCACCCCCACATTGGAGATGACTGCCGTGTAGGCAAGAGGGAGGCAGTGAGCCTCCACTGAGCAGGGGCCCTTGTGGAAGGCCCATCAGCAGACTGAGGTATGGGAGGCAGACCGGATGGGGGAGGATCAAGCACTGGCTACTGTAAGAGTCTAGGCATGAGGTCAGGGCCCAGGCTCAGGCGGCAAAAGAGAAAATGTGAAAAAAAGGGTGATTTTTAAGTGGTATTTGGAGAATGAGGGTGTATAGGTCAGTGTGGAGAGGAAAGGAGAGCAAATGAGGAGACGCCAGGGAGGCGTGCTTTGAAAAGTCAATGCGGTGCCCACAAGAGGGCTCAGCTCCCACCAGTGGGACAGAGAGAGAGGGCAGGAAAATGGGCAGCCTTCAAGAGTCTGACACTAGTTATTAAAAGCATCAGCTAAATTTTTCTTTCTTTCTTTTTTTTTTTTTAATTTGGGAGGGAAAATTTAGAGGGAAAAGAAGAAAATCATATGCATTAAACTTCACTGGTGCTCTACAAGCTGGATATGTGAAAAGGGAGTTACTGTAATAAAAATTATCATCAGGCAGCTTTCCCTAGAGAGCATCCATCATTTTCCTCTAATTTCTCGGCCAAGTGGAGAAGGGTTCAAACGGTGCTGATTAACAGGATGGCCCAACATAAACCTGGCAGAAGCACAGACATTTATCTTAAGGAGAGTTGCGGGAGAAACAAAATGAGTGACATGGATGAAAGTGAAGGAAAGGAAAATGCTTCAGATTGTCATCCTGAAACGATACACTTCAATGTAAAAATATGGGGGTAGAGGAACACTTTATCCAAAATGAGCTCTTTCACCAGCACTATGCTGAAACTCTGAACCAGCCCAGATTCATAATCCTTCCCTCCAATGGTCTGACTGGTTCATGAGCTCAGTTTTCAGCATTTAATGTTCCGTTCCCTCCATGATGGGGATACACACCAGCTCCCTTCTTGTGGTGAGGTATCCTTGCTTTTTTGTCTATTTCCCTATAACCAGCAATCTACTTTTGTAAGACTTTGCAAGCTAGAAGACTATTGGGATCCCCAAATAAAATTACCTGGTGCTTTCAAAGATCCAATCCATGTTCTCAGCAGTAAAGTAAGCTTCAGGGCTAATCAGGCACACACCAGTCACAGTCCAAATGCAACTTCCCTGTAGGCCAGTGGACCAGGCTTTGGGAAAAGTATTTTGTCTTGGATACTTTTCATACTTCTCATCTGTCATTAATGCCACAACCCAAAAGGGCCTGTTAATTGCCCATGCCCATTTCCAAACAAGCCAGAAAGGCCCTTGGGCACAGCTTTTTAGAAACCATTTATTGGCTGGAAATAACATCCAAGGGGAAATGAGGACTGGCATGAAGGAGAACATGGCAGATAGATGCCAGGCCCTGGGAGCCACATGGAGGTAAGAAACACTCAGAACTGCCTCCAGGACCCCCACTTACCAGCTTGTTTTTGACCAACTGTTCTATTGCACTGACAAGGTCTGCAGCAGTGGGTACTTCCGTGGAGGCCTGCCGGGCTGCTAGCAAAGAGGAGGACTGCAAGACATTGAGCAGCAGAGGAACAGCAGGTTAGCAAGGAATGAGGAACAGCAATTAGGAAGCAAAACAGCAAGTCCAAAGTTCAAGGCAGACAGGGGAAGCAAGGGTCTACGTTTAGAGGGAAGTGATAATAGGAGATGGGGGGTGGGTAGGTGTTGGTGTGGGACAGGCCTGCTTAACCTCTGGTCAGGAATTCTGGCCAGCAGCAAAGCAGGGAAGGGACCAGGCTCTCCTTGGGCACGCCTCCAAAGGAGCCAAACTCCCGCTGAGTTCCCAGAAGGCCAACAGGCAAGGGCTGCATCCCCTTACAGCAGTGTGGGAGAGGGAAAGGGAATGGTGGCGTGGGACGGGGAGGGAGGGGCAGACTGGACTTTGGCCCCTACAGAGCTGCCCACTGCTGTTGCAGGTACGAAGGGAGTAACCTAGCCTCGAGTGTGTCCAAAGAAGGGAAACTGTCCTTGCTTTATGTAGATGTAGATCTGAAACACAGATCTTCAGTGTGTATCAAGCTAAAATGCTAGGGCAGGAAACTCCAAGACCAGGAAGCTAGAAACCCCCTCTCCTTTCTCTCCCTCTCACCCGTACACATGCTCCTCCACAAACACAGCTGTTTCTGCTCTGACCTGGGACACTGGGATGCAATAAAGCGCTTTAACAGGAGTTGCGTGTCTCATGCTGGAGCAACCAGAGGCTACCTGGTCACAGAGAATGAGGCTCAAGCCAAAGGCCTGCCGTGTTCCCCAGAAATAAGGATGGGTCTGTGTGGCCATTTGGTCAATGGTGTGAGGACCCCTGCTCACTGAGGAACAGTGTTTGTTTTTTCCTTCCTTCTCCTACTTGAGAAGAAATGGGGAGAAACGGGTATCCCTGCATGCAGGTGTGAGCTCATCCCTGTTACATCAAAGCAGAGGACAGCAGGGCTCCCAGGGTTCTTGCACTAAGGCCAGTGGGAGCAGGAAGTTGAATCTGCTCTGGCTTTGTCCATTAGGTTAGGCAGAAGATTTCAAAAAGGAAGGTTCTTGTTGTCTAATCTAAGAGTTATTTTAGGTCTTGCTTCTGAGATGGGGTAAAAAAGATCAAATAAATGTAATTATTTCTGCTCCTGGGAATTCAGGGAAAGAGCTTAAGTCTGTTTGGAAATCCAAGTTAACAACTTTCTGATCCAGTAATCCTACCCCTACAAACTTATTTCAAGGTCAGAAGTCAAGAACAAGTGCTGTACGGACAAAGTGATCTGTAGCAGCGTTACCTTGAGGAGCAAAAAACAGAAACAACCTACGATATCCCAAAACAGGCTGGCCAAGCAAATGATCTTACATCAAATAAGTGAAATACTCCCCAGCTATTAAAATTATAGTCATGAATGCAAAATTAGTAAGATTTTAGGAGATGTTAAATAAAACATTGAACATATCATATGCATATTTTAATTATAAAAAAGAAACACATGCATATAAACAATATTAGAAGGTAACATAGGGAATTAAAGTAATCACACAACATTACAGTGAGCAGACTTTTAAAAATTCCTTTTACACTGTTGTAAAAATCATTTTAATGCCTTCAACTCCATTTGCTAGAAATTCTGAGGCTCACCAAGTATCCCAGAAAAACAAATGTACAGAACTCAAAGAAGCAGGACTGAGGAGGGTTAATGTGTCTACAAAGAGACTGTTGCCACCTGCCCTAAGAAAAGCTGCACAAATGTCTGGGGTAAGTTCCTATTCTCAGTTAAAAATTATCCAGAAACAACATAACATCCTTTTCCCCCAAACAAGCTGTGTTTGAGGGAATCTGAGGGGGAGGGTTCGTGACCTTCACTTATCTTATGCAAGCTGGCACCTCCATGTGCAGGACTGTGTGGGATGGCAGAGAATGTGACCCGAGTACCCTACTCCCCATATACACTATCACTGTTCGTAGAACATTTTACAAGGGTGGGTCTCTGGGAACCCAGCAGGCTGGTGCTCACTCCCATCTCAATGGAAAGCATAGGCCTTCCTGCCCCTGGGCATCCAGGATGTGCATCCTGCCACTCATTCTACTTTTCTTCCCAACAGAGCCCAAGGCCACCAGCATCGCCTTAGGAGGGGCTGCGACTTCTCACGGGTGCACGTCACAGAGCCGGGCAGCAGCCACATCTTAGCCATCATCCCGTGCCCAGAATCTGCCCCCCTAGCTTGGAACACAGGAAGATCTCAGCTAATGTCTGCCCGTTAATGATCCAAATGCAAAGCAGACAGAATTAAAACAAGAACTGGGATGTCTCCAGAAATGCTGAAGGACTGCAAACAGTACTTTATGGGCTCTATCCTAAGTGCTGTGAAGGTTTGTTCCCTGCCTATGCATGCTGGGTCCATCACCTCAGAGGGGCTGCATCGCCGCAAAACAGAGCTCAAGGAGACCCTGGAGGGACAGGGACAGGCTAAGCTGCCACCACCACTACCACAGCAAAAGGGGGCACTCTGAAGAGCGATGGCAAAGTGCAATAAAAAACAAAAACCACCATTTCGACTTCTGGAGTGCAATAGGACAGTAACACTAAGAGAAGGCAAGAAAAACACAATGAAGGGGAAGCATGGTTCATAAGGAAAGTAACTGACAGAGCACAGTTAAAGCATCCATGAGACTCAGGTTACTACCTGGAAGCCCATCCAAGCTGAGCCTCTGCTTTAGAACAATCGGGATCCCCACTGTGCGGGTGGAGGCCTGGTGGACATCCACCCTTAAGATACCACTGAGCCTCTGCATGCCAGTGAGTCAGGGAATTTTGCAAAACAAAGAATGTGGCAACCTGGCATATTATGTTTTCCCACCTTCGACAGCAACCTCCCCTTTGCAACATCTCTCTGTCCCTCGTGCTGTGTTTGCAGAATTTTAACAGCATGGGGCTTGACTAGAAGTTACCATTATTAGGTTGAATATAGGGAAAACAACCAACTAAAAGAAAGGTCAAAAAGTCAGGCACGACAAAATGATCATAACCTGAAACTACTCAGATTCCTCTTTGAGACAAACAGTTCCTTTTAGGATCTGTGGCTTCCAAAGACAGCCATTCCCCCTCATAACAGGACAAGACACAAGGCAGGTTTCCACTCTGAGAATTCCACACATACCTCTGCACTGGCCACAATGAAAGCAGCCCTCAGGGTTGGGGGAGGTGAGCCCTACCAAATACAGATGGGATCTGCATCCCCATATTCACATGGTGTACGGTAACAAGGGAGAGAGTATTACCAGCCCTGCCACACACAGACGGAAGTCACAGGTAAAACATACTGCTCCTCCAGGGGGAAAGAAGTCCTACCATCTCGTCCTGCGCAGGGTCGTTGTCGAAGATCTTCATGGGTGGAGGCAGGGGTGTGTGTGACTCCTCGTCTGGCTCGTCTTCACCCCAACCTTTCTTGCTCTTCTAGAGCAAAAGAACAGCATTAGTCACTGCTTCATACGGCTAATGACGCCAATGGTTCAGGACTTAGAGTTTTTAAAAAAACAGCATATAAGATACCTTCCCTCTCCACACGCCCCTAGGTTTCCAGCCTCAGTGTCCTCCTCTGCGGAATGGATGCACCCTCTTGTCTCATAGGACAGTGTGGACCGAGTGGGGGTAAACACCCACACGAGAAACACCTACTTCACTGATCAGCCAGGAAAAGAGAAAGCTCAAGAGTGGTCAGAGACAACCTGATTGCTTATGTTTTTGAAGGACCATTAACCCACCATCTGAGTATCACCAGGCTCTGCTGCCATTTCCCGAGGGTGGAGAATTACAAGGAGAGTCTGGTCCCACATCAGGAAGAATTTCTTAGCCATATCAGTGACTATAGGAGGCTAGCTTGCCAGATAATACAGCTGTCTCATTTCCCCAGCTATACCAGACCCCCGAGACTTTGATTACAGAATCCCAGCTTTGGAAGGGGCTTCAGAGGCTGTGCAGTCTGACCTCTCAGCTTACACAGGGCTCCCTGTTATGTGAGGTCACATGTTTACCCAAGCTCGGCCAGGATGGGTGTCTACTTGCTTTTGTGACAGCTCATTCATCACTGGATGACCTCCCCCACCTCCTACTAAAGTCCCTCTTTGAGCTGAAACCTTGCCCTCTGTAAACCTTCACCTGTCAATCATAATTCTCCCCTTCAGGGCAGCCTGGAGTTGTCTGTTCCCTTTTATATGTGGCACTACACAAGAGACTTGAAAACAGCTATAGTTTCCAAGCGCAGTCTTCTGTTTTCCAAGTGAAATGGTCTGCATTCTTTAATTCTTATTCTAAATGGACCCAGCAGGTTTTGATGTAGTCCTTAGCAGGGGCAGGGGACTAGGTGACCTAATGGCTCCCCTTGGGCCCAGCCCCTGTCTCCAAATCTGGCAGAATGTTGTCTGTCTGCTGGATATTCTAGGGGCTAGTCAGTCTCTGAGTTGGTGGCAAATCAAACTGGTGAGGTCTTGTTAACACAAGAGCTCCAATCACTTGGCTCAGGAAGACAATCACGGGGGCCTAGAGATGGACTAGTTTACAAAACCCTCAGGTTGATGCCTCACAGGCTGCAGGAGGGAAGGAAGTCAGAGACCCCCTCTTGCTGGAGGCCCCGGGGCCCCGTGTTAAGTACCTCATCAGCACTGTCTCCCTGAGGGGCTGTCTCATCTCCAGGCTTGGGAGATCCCAGGTCGAAGCTCTTCCGACCATCCCGTACTTTCTTCTGTTTCTTGATGTTTCCGTCTGCTTTCCCGCTGTTGAGCCGGCGTACGGGACTTGTCAGCCACTTCTTAAGGGTGTTGGTGGAACGCTTGGGACCAGGGGAGCTGTGGATGGAGTTCAGGGAGGGCTGAGCCTGCAGATTGGCCACTGACTCGGATTTGCCTCCATTTTCACTTGAGGAATGAGAGTATGCATCTGAGGAGGAAGACAGACAGACAGTCATGTCAGAGGCTGTGACGGCAGACTGCCAGCCCGGGAGTAAGACAGCCCCATCCTCAGGGAGCTAGGACACATGGCAGAATGTCTAGGCCAGCTGCAGACCTCGGCCACAGAAACCCTCTCTAGAAGGTTTCTAACCTGTAATTTAATGTGCAAAGCACCATTCCAGGTGGTGTGCATATAGGAGTGGACAGCAGACAGACTCTTGCCTTTAAGGAAAAAAAAAAAATCAGACCCTAAGCAAGAACTGCCAACCAGTAACAATGTCATGGAGCACCTATTAGATATATAAGACATGAGCATTATTTTTATAGACCTCCTTATCTAGTTACACAAACATGTACATACACAGAAGCAAACAGAGGAAGAGTGAAACAGAAAGAGAGCACACAAAATAAAGATAATTTCACATAGCAGTATGTGATTAATTGCTAAAGGGCTGGTATGGACTCCAGATGATAAGTAAGCAGAGTTCAGGAGAGGTCAGATCAGTGTGGACAGGATTAGTGTGAAAAGACTTAATGGAAGAGGTGTGTCTGAGTAGAAGAGAAGGGGAGAAGGAATCTCAAAGGGGGAGACAGCAGGAATGAAAGCTCAGAGGCAGAAAAATTAAAAATAACGCAATCCATGGTAGAGCCTTTGAATGACATGTTTAATGGAGAAGGAGAAACTGGTTAGGAGTATGAACTTTGTTGTGAAACTTTACTGGAAAATGACATGATAAAAAGAGTTTTGTTTGTTTGTTCTTTAATTAATCTGGTAACTATATACAGCATAGGCCTAGGAAGGAACAGGAGAGGTTAGAATCCAGAAGGACGCAGTAGTGTTGCGTACAGGGAGTACAAAGGAATGAACGCAAGGCATTCCAAACAAGAAGTGTGTGCCTGGATGACAAATCAAAGGTGAGTTATCTCTCTGTATGTACCTTCTTCTCATTACCAAAATAGTCTTGGGAGAATACCTGGCCTGCTTTACCTTGACCCCTGATGGGCCCCATTGCTCCAGTGCCTAATGGAGTTTGCATACTGATATTTAAAACACATAACTAGGTATTTAAACAAATTATTGCAGTAGTTTTTTTATACCAATTCATCTCAAAGACTGGACCATCTTTTCCAATAATGATTTCATCCTAGACCTAGACTAGAGGTCTAATCTGGCCTTAGAAGTCTGCTGGCATAGGCATAGCCAATAGAGAAGAAACAAAATCCTGAAAGACGGTGAAGGAATACTTTTGCCAATAAAGAATAGTGTCCAGCTTCCACAGCTGGCTGAACTTGAGGGCACAAAGCTCAGGTTCTTGATCCACGGGGACTTTCTTAGATACTGATAGAGTTTTTGTGCATACTTTGGAAAATAACAGCAGAATATTTGCATCTAGAAGCACAAAAATTAAACTCCTCAAGTCCCTTGGTATGAAGGATAACTTAGGGAGTCGCTCTGCTCAGGGAATACTTGAGGATCAACAGATTTGGTTGGAGTCCCTTTAAGGACACAGTTGTAATCTTATCTCAGGGAATTCCTCACTGGCTGTGGTCCTGGGTATGTTAACATTATTTCTGCAGTGTTTGGTATGGGTCAAACTCTGGTTCTCAGAAGCCTGGATGATAAACATCTCTTGAGGACTGGCAGTAGAACCAGGGCCTTTCTGTTGTCTTTCTTTTGATAAGCTGCAGAAGCTTTTCACTCACCAGACCCCTGTGGTACTACACGGCTCTAGTAAATCCGACTCCAAAACTTAGATTTATCAGCACATATTGTGTCAGCAGAACTAGAGGCCCAATCATATTAACTGTGCCTTGTGTTACTACGCAAGACAGATGACTGTGCAAGTTTTTTGTGCCAAGGCAAATTAGAGCCTGGCTTTGAAATTCACAAATGCAAGCTTTGACTGTGCCTTCTCTCATTGTCATCTGGTTCTACTTTGGTGCATTGTGTACAAATTAATGGCCAAAGTACAAATTACAAAGTACAAATTAAACATCAAGAGTATTCTCAATTTTGTTGTTTCAAGTGTATTCTGTGTAAACAATTAGGGTCATTCAGCCACAGTCCACATAGTAGAGAATTCAAGAGATGGAAACACTCTCTTGTTTTTGATGATTATTTTGACAAATATAAATTTGATAAATATAAATTATATATTTGGTTAATATCCAACATATAAAAAGATCTCATATAACTCAATAGCAATTAAACAATGAAACAATTTAACAATTCAGTTAAAATATTTGCAGGGATTCTGAATAGACATTTTTCCAAAGAAGACACATAGATGGTCAACAGGTATGTGGAAAGGTGTGCAGCATCCTTAATCATCAGGGAAAAGCCACATCCAAACCACAACAGGACATCACCTCACACCTGTTAGAAGGGCTATTATCAAAAAGACAAGAAATAATGAATGTTGGTGAGGATGTGGAGAAAAGGGAACCCTGTGCACTGTTGGTGGGATCCACTCTGGAAAACAGTACAGCGGTTCCTCAAAACATTAAAAATAAAAGTACCATATGATCCAGCAATTCCACTTCTCAGTACTTTTCCAAAGGAAATGAAAACATTAACTTGAAGAGATATGTGCACCCCCATGTTCACCTCAGTAGTATTTACAACAGCTAAGACACAGATGCAAACTAAGTGTCCATCAGTGGGTGAATGGAAAAAGAAAATATAGTCTATGTATATACAATAGCATATTATTCAGCCAAAAAAGGAAGGAAATCACACCATTTATGGACCTTGAGGGCATTATGCTAAGTGAAATAAGACAGAGAAAGACAATTACCATATGATCCTACTGATCTGTGGAATCTAAAAAAAAAAACCCAAATTTATAGATACAGAGAACAGAGTGGCTGTTGCCAGAGTTGGGGGAAAGAGGTGGGCAAAGTAGGTGAAAGGGATTAAAAGGTACAAATTTCTGGTTAAAAAATAAATTTCATGGATATAATGTACAGCATGGTGACCAGTTAATAATATTGTATTGTATATTTGAAAGTTGCTAAGGGAATAAATCTTAAAAGTTCTCATCAAAAGAGAAAAATCTGCAGCTGTATGTGGTGATGGATGCTAACTAGATTTATTGTAGTGAACACCTCACAATATAAACAGGTATCAAATCATTATTTTGTACATCAAAAATTAATATAATGTTATATGTCAGTTATATTTTCAGTTAAAAAAAAGAGACTAAGTTACTGTCTCCTGTATACTCCTTGATGCTTAATTATGTACACCAGTACATAATTTTCCTCTGGAAAAATTTAATGTCTTCTTCCTAACCGAGGACACACACCTCAAGAAAGTAAATTGAGATTAAAGTAGACTGTGTCAAGAAGAAGAAATGAAAAGGTAAAAACCAAGGCCTCTAGATCAATAGGAAATACATCCTATAGTTAGCATCTCAGCCACAAACTGGAAAAGCAGGAAACTTGGCAGGACAATCCATGAGCTTGGAGGTCCAACCTGACAGGCTGAGAGCCTCTAGCCTATAAAACTTACCTGACTGCTGGTGGGAATATAAAGATACCAGTGGAGCCAAGAAAATCTAAATAAATAAGCCAACAAACAAGAAACTCTTATCCATCAGCAGAGTTTTGTACTTTTTCATCCCTACTTCCCAGTTCCCAAGCCACCTCTAACCCACCCAAGTCCCTCCTTGATACCTGAGAAGACATGTTGCATGGCCACAGAACACATTCCGAAGCTCAACCAGTGACGAGAGAATTCCTGACATCATTGCTCATGTCTTAATGGTATTTTGTTGAAGTTGATTAGAAGAGAAACTGCTGATATTATTTTCCTGTCTTGTTTATATGATCCAAGAACAATGCACTGTGCCTAGTCAGTGGATTGCAGCAAAGAGATGGCCTGGGTTCTGGCCCTGCCCTGCCACCAACAAGCTAGGCAGCCTGGACAGACACTCAGCCCTGTTTCTTCATCTACAAAATGGACAGATTAGACAGGACGCATTCAAAGCTTGGCTCCACCACTGGCTGGCTCAGTGACTCCTGGCCAGTTACTTAACTCTTTGTATCTTGGTTTCCCTGTCCTGAAATGAAGATACTATTAGCATCTACCCTATAGGGTTGGTATTAGGATTAAAGAGTTAATATTTCTAAGGGGTTAAGAACACTTTAGACCCATCAGAAGCATCATTTAAGTTAAATAAAAATAAATAAAAATATCCCCTAATTCCATGACTATGATTTTATTCGGTATGTTCTATCTGTACATTCTTCTAAAGGCTAGACTAGATAATTTAAAGCCATTTTAGCCTCAAAGTTTCATGGCTCATGAAAGCAAAGAAAACCTTAATTCTACCAGTTGCTGTTCTGTGTCATTCTCCCTCTCCACTTTAAGTAACCACTGCTCTAACCAACGGCTGAAATCTTGTCTGATAATAATGTAGACATATCGTTGGCTTTTCGGGACATTGTTATCCCCTCTCCCACCATTTGGAAGTTTATGCAGCACAGGTTATTCTCTAAAAATGACATATGCCCCCTTATCTACAGGGTATCCTTCAGAATGGGAGCTTCAGATGGACTTAATGACCAGGCAGTTGAATCACTGTTGAGGTTAGGGTCTCAGATACCATCATGGGTCTATGTTAATATAAAAAATCAACACACCAATGTTATTAGCTTAAGCCTTGGGGCAAGGGCTTCATGATTTCAGGTATTTTAATCACAGCAGCATGCTTCCATGCAACACAGGAGATGAGAGCTGTCTGCCTAATATAAAGAGGAAAACTGGAATAAAAGCTCATGAGTGTTTATGCACTGAACACATCCTAATAAGTCCATTGTCTGTGTCAAACATTATCCTTCTTTTCTTGGGTAGCCCTTTATTAGCAACCACAATAGAAGATATTTGTGCACAAATGAAGAGTAACTGAATATACTAGAAATGTGTTATATCTCTGACAGCTCATTTTTAAGAAAGTTTCAACTCATACTTATTTCACTTTTATGTTATACCTTTAAAAAAGTGGGGAGAAGCATCTACCAGAAAGGGTCTAGTGTAAATTTTGCAAAACCTCTGCAGAATAAAGTGAACAAGTCATCAAAGAAAGCAAATTTAGGATATATCCTTATGGCTGTATCCACTGTTTTCCTAATTACAAAATATTTGATTCACCAACAAGAGAGCCTGGTGAAACTTCACAAATTCAGACTGAAAAAGGGACATGCCATATTAGTATAAAAAATAAATCCAGAAATTTTATTTAAGAAATGGTTTTTGCTTGTGATACGGGACCAACAGGAACTGAGGTTACCTAAGATTTGCCATTGTCTAATAAGATATTATGAGCACAAGGAGGTCATCTCATCACAACGTGAGGCACACGCCAAGTTCCAAGGCCAGGGTAGGCATCCTCTTCCTGCTTCATGTCATTCATATGCAGCCCACCCAAGCTCCATGCTCGGCAGGTAAGCCAAATTCTCTGGTCAAATAGAGCCACTCTTGAGTCCAGGTTGTATCCACATCCAGGTTTTCTCCTAGCCTTCAAATAAGCCCTCAACTAGGTTAAATGAGCTCCCTAAAACAGTTTGCCCTATTAACTTATAGAGCAACATTTTTTACTTTTCGTTTCAGATTGTGTGAAAGTAAATTCAACACTCGTACTGCTCACAAAGCTTCAAAATAACATTATACAAATTACTGTATATAGCTGAAGACTCTCAGAAAATGACCAAGGCTCTCCTTCAGTTTTCCTGTCCTGCAGATTTTTCAATCACAAATATTTCTGCACAGATACTTTTCTTTCCATTCCTACTGTCACTGCCCTAATTCAGATCTTTTAAATCTACTTGTTTTAGCTATGTAACAGCCTCCAAATTGATCTCTCTGCATCTAATCTTTTTTTCTTATCCATTTGGCATATCTCTGATACCACAACAATTATATTACTTGTGCAAGTCACTGTTCAAAACTTGATCAATGAGATCTAAGTTGTCAGCCTGGTGTCTGAGCCACTGTGTGGTCAGCCCTGCCCATGTTTCCAGAATCACAAGTTTCCATTCTTTGACAATCCAAGGTTCTCATACTGAGGTCCCCAGACCAGCAATAGAAGTATAATCTGGGAACTTGTTAGAAATGCAAGTTCTTGGGTCCCTCTCCAGAGCTGCTGGATCAGAAACTGTGGAGGTGGCCCAGCACGTTATGTTCAATGAGCCCTTCAAGTAATTTTGTGGTGTGCTAAAGTTTGGAAACGACGATCCTATATGAACCCCCTGCTTTCGTCTAATTGTTCTGCTCACTGCCCCAACCATGCTGTGTTCCTCATTACTCATACCATCCCATAGCTTCTCTGCTTATCTAAAGCCTACCTAGGACTTCTTAGATGATTAAGCGCAGCCTGTTCTCCCTTTTCCCCAGGAGTACCTCTTGTACCATTCATTTGGCACTGACAAATGCTTGCTTATGCACTTCACCTCACTAACTCTAAGGAAAATCCTTGAGGAAAGAGATGTCCTCCTATCTTTGTATCCCCAGCACAAACTCCTTGGTCACAGAGGAGCTTATTAGATGGCTGGTGATGAATAGCTGAGGACAAAGAAAGATAAATCATTGGAGTCTCAGTATTTTTAGGCCCAGAGACCTCTAAGAAAACAGTCAATGTTGGTGAGGGACTCATCTCTTAAACTTAACAAGGTGACTGTCGATATAGGCTTGTGCTTCCTGTTCCTATAGATGTTCTAAGTGTTGCTCAGTCACTTAAGATGGATTAAAGAAGTTACCTGTTGCTTTCCTGCAAGACTTCTGGGAACCTTTAACATGCAAACATGCTCATGTAAATGACGACTCTCCAAGAGGAACATACAACATTCACCAATATTCACCATTCTATTAATATGTTGTAGAAAGCAGTATCATTAGCATTAATCTTGCCTATTATTCCACCTAAATCTGGAATACTAAAGTGACTCAGACTCCTGAGGATGGTATCCTGGCAGCAGGGCTGCCAGTCTCAAAATCTCTTATGAGCACCAAAGTAGGAGAGAAGTTACAGTCTAGTTAGTTTCAGCCTATCACACCAGAGTCTACCCAGAAGCCAGCAGGGAATCAACTTCCAATGTGCCCTTCAGTAGTAACCTTAAACAAAGGTAACCATGCCAGGCTTGATTATAGAGGTGGAGTCACAGAGTTAAGCAGGGTGATGCTGGAAAGTTTAAGACTGTGATTAAGTGCTACTTAACTGAAAATGTGCAATGGAAATTCTCCTAGGGAACGTGAGGGAGGAAGAAAGAGAAGGAAACTGCGTATCTGGAGGAAGAAACAGGTGGCTGGTGGTCAAGACTGTTTTCAGTGTCCTTTTTTGGCAAGCTACATTTGTTTTTTTGTTGGGGGGTGGTGGGAAAGAAAGTGTTAAGATTTAGGGTCTCCTGGACTTAGCATAGTTTGAGACCTTGTGGTTTTTCCTCTAGGTCCTTGCTACCTGGCTTGGAAAAAAGCAGTAGAGAAACAAGCTGAGCTCAGTTCGGGTCTCCCAAACAAGCACAGTGTCTCATTTTACATTTTTCCAGTCTGTGTTCTTCATGCAAGTGTCCTCATGATGCTGCTCGCTGGCCTCCTCAGACCCAGAGAGTCAAAACTAAGAGTACACACGGCCAGGACTGCCCACCGCCTGGCCAGCCTGGGAGTGGCATTCACAAGCACGAGCACACTGGCATCATTTCTTTAAACCTTTTTATTTTGATATAATTGCAGATTTACAGAAAAGTTGCAAGGTGAGTACCAAGAATTCCTATATACTCTTCACCTAGGTTGCCCAAATGTTAACAGTTTACCTCTTGCTTTCTCCTTTTTCTCTCACTTGCTGTTACTCTTTCTGAACTTCCTGAGAATAAGTTACAGAGAAAATCTCCCCTTATCCTTAAACATTTCAGAGTATGTTTCCTAAAAACAAGGGGGTTCTCTTACATAACCAACAGTACAATTAGCAAAATCAGGAATTTGGCATTGATATTCTATTCATGTGTTGCCAATTGTTCCAATAACATCCTTCATAGAAAAGGCCATATCTTTCATGACTTGGACATCTTTATGAGCACAAGGTAATTATTTTGTAGAATACCACCCAATCTTTGTCTGCTGGATATTTCCTTATAGTCAGATTTGGTGTGCATTTTGGTAGGACTACCTCTGAAAATGATGTACCACGCGAGTAGACACATAATAATGATATGATCCAATTCTAGCGATGTTAACTTTAATCCCCTGGTTAAGGTAGTTTATGTCACTGGCACAGTTTTCTAATCAATCCAGTTAAACTGCATATATGTTCAGTCCTGATGTTTTAAAATTCTGGCACCACAACTATAAGTGATGTTTGAACATAATTCCTATGTAAAATACCCAATTCTCTCATGAAATAATTTCCAGATCACAAAGATATGAGAATAATTTTCCACTTCATTGAAAACAGATTGAATATATAATAAAATGGTGATTATGCTAATTAGGTTTTGTTAGAATTTTGTAAGTTGTGCTTTATTTAACATGCTACTTAAAGTTAATTTTAGGCTTGTGGGCATACAAGATCAGGGAAGCTGAAATTTTTGCATGAAACTCGTATTCTCAAATGAGGTTTCTGAAAGCTGGTCTGGGGTCAGGTTTGTACTCAACCCATGAGTCCTCTTATAGATCTTGAAACGGTATTAGAGGTGTTGGGGGAGGCATAAAATTCTGGCTGGCTCTGTTAATTACTCACAATATTTTACTATTAGTTACAGAAAGATCATCATGACAAAGAATGCTGGTTGCCACAGAGTCTTGAGTTTGGGGGCTGACCAGCTGAAAAGGCCAGAGATTGAAGAATGGAAACATGATTCTGAGATACTGGCCGAGAGCGACGCATTTCCTGTCTCACAAGTCAAGTTTAAGAGTGTTAAAAAAGATAGGAGAAAGTAGGTAATGAGGAAATAGATCAGTGAGGACCTTGGAAGCTTAAATGCTGGCCTCTAGTCTAGAAGACACTGGATTAGGTTACTGAACTGTTGTAGATAATCCTAAACCTTGGGTAGAGAGGTTGGGTGGGGATGACACCATGGGACCGCGGAAAGGTCACTTCCTAATTATACCATGAATACCATGTTATTTGCTTAACTGGGACCAGAAACTCCTTTTAGCAAGCATTCTATGCCTTTGGGGCAGGTGAGACATGCTGACGCCTTGTCCTCTAACCTGAGCTGGTTGGTTCCTGACACTTACGTAGTATTTCAACTTTCCTTCAATCAGCAAAAACATTCAGAGCGCCCACCGGGCTGCTAGAGAACAGGGCACATATTCACCTAGTGCAGTGGTCAAAGCTCAGACGTCTCCAGGGACCAACACATTAGGTAAACCTGAGAAGACTTTGGGTACAGGGCAATGAGGAGAGGCATGGTATGGCAAAATGGGGAGTGTAAGTCAGCTAAAGCCATTCGTAGTCATATTTCAAAGAGAACCTAGATACTTTGCTGTCAAATACTATACACTGGGACCAAAGGCCCCTGGGCTGCTACTTCATCATGCCTGCGCAACGGTGACAGGGCCATCTCCTCTGGATGAGAGCTGGAAACCCCAGTCTCATGATTAGAAGGAATATTATCCAGTACCACAGATATTCCTGGAGATACCCTTTGCAGGAAAGATACAATTAGACTATTTCCATAAAAGTGCCTCTTTCTTAGAAAACTGCCTAGACGCTGTCCCATTATGATGGCTCTTTTATTACTTAAGTGCTGGGTCCTATAGGCTCAATTTATATAACATTTATATTTGAAGATATTGTGTTAGTATTAATTCATTCAACAAATGCTTACTGAGTGCCATCTATGCGCCAAGTGTTGTTCCCCATGTGGGGTAATAGCAGTGAAGGACACGAAGCCCCAGATATTAGGAAGTTGACATTTGACTTGAGGTGGGGATGGGGTCAGATAATAAACTAATAAATGAGCTAGAAAAAATTCTGACACTGTTGGGCAGCATTTAGAGAATTAAACTGGCTAATGGGCTAAGAACACAGCCTGAGCAGAAATCCTAAGGCAGAAATGTATTTGGGATGTTCAAGTTCCTGAAGGAAGTTCTTGTGGCTGGAGCACAGTTGGTGGGTGGAGGGATATAAAATGGAGTTGGAAAGTGGGCAGCGGCTAGACTCAGCCTTGTAGGCTGTTGCTGGGAGTTGGAACTTTATCCCAATGCAATGGGAAACCATCAGAGGGTTTTAAAAGAGGTTTCAAAGGGGTGGGGGCTAGGGGATGAGATACAATCTTACTTTACCTGAAAATATTTAATTTTTGATTGACCCATTGGGTAGCCAGATAAGTTTCTCCTGAATTAGAATCACTTTTCCACAAAGAATCACCTCTTCTAAAAGGATCTGGAGAGAAACTTTATATCAAATATGGATCAAGATATTCAAATCTGGTCGCTGGACAAAATACTCCATATTCAGCTCACACACATCAGGCCATCCCATTACTTCCTACTATCAGCTTGTATTTCCTACACCTATGTGTCACCTGATCTCCCGACTATATTCTTCCTGCTATGGTCTAAGGTATATTGATAGAGCTTTTGGTGGACTGCCAATGAGATAAGCAAACACCTTTGATCTTGCCGATCTCTCTGCCTAGAAAGTTCTTCCCCCAGATTCCTATGGTTCGTCTCCTCTCGGCCATCAGATCTTTACTGGAAACACTACCTTCCCAATACAGTCTTCCCTGACTACAGCATTTAAACCTGCAACCCCCACCCCTGGGTGCTGACACTCCCTATTCCCTTCTCCTGTTATGTTCCAGTAGCACTTATCACCATTTAGCCTACTTACTAACCTTTACCATGTCTTTTATTTTCTGTATTCTGACGCTTTGATACAAAGGGTCTTACTGACCCTGAAGGGGCAGCCCCTCCCAGGGCTAGCTGATTCCAGACCTAGCAAACAAGTTAATTGTGATTGTGCTTTTCTTTTGCAAACCCACCAATCCACAGTACAAACTCTCAACCCTGTTCTTTACTGAGCTCTGCTTTTGGGGCCATTTTCCACCTGTCCTAATCATCCCAGGGCCAGATACCAGACAACCAGAGGCAGCTCCAACATTCCTGAGCCTTATGAAATTATCCAAACTAGCCCATCCCAGACCTGATTACCCTGACTAGCCTCTTAAAGGCTTCAGCTCACTGGTTCCTTTTCCCTCTTGGCCTGCAACCGACCTCATAGTTTTTCTCATGGTCCTGGGTGGTGTGCTTCCTCTTTTTGGGAGTGCAAGGAACAGACTATCTTTTCAGTGGCAATCTCCTGCTACTGGCTTTACTGAACCTCAACATTTTCTATTAATACCCTACATTTAAAAATGCCCATTGTGGAATTTATTATTTGTCTCCCCTACTCAGGAGGGCAGGGGATTTTTTTCTGTTTTTGTTTACTGTTGTGTTTCTAGTGCTAGAAGAGTGCCTGAGCCAAAGAGCTAAAACACTCAATAAACATTTGTTGGGAAAAGGTTTCTTTTAATACTTAATAAATGCATTCTAAATATTAAATGAATAAAAGGAAGCCAAGGTGCCTGTTAGTGTGTGTGTGGATGAATACAGGAGCCAAGGGGTAGAGTGAGAGGATCTCAGGGTTTGAGTTCCTGCTCTACCTCTTCACCTTTCTGAACCCTGATTTCTTCAACTATAAAATGGGATAACCAACACCCATCTCTGAGATAATATATACTTCAAGCAATAATGAAAGGTTGTTACATGTCCATAACAGCAATGACAATGATTGTTGAATGACAATAAGTAACATTATGTTGTAATACAGTAATGCCCATGGCACCGAATGCCTGGAAAATAGCCAGCTCTTAATCCCGGGCCTCCCAACTCTTGTGCTTTGAGTCACCTGCCCAGTGAGTTCTCTCTCTCTTTCCTTCACAGGACAGCAGCCAAGGGAGAATCACTTCCTTCTTCCCAGCCGCTCCACCACCCCTTCCTCCCTTCTCCAACCTGCTGCTCCATTAGTCACAGATGTACATGACAGGTGCGAATGGGTCAGTGGCATGGACTTCTCTGTGAATTCAGGTCCAAGACCCCAGAACTGTCAAGCCCACGTTAGAAGAAAGGATTTATCCAGTTCATAAAATTTCCCACCCATTTCTTTCTCCAAAGTTAGGAAGTATGTCATAACTTCAACAAATAAAAATACTTAGACGAACAGGAAGACTTAAACAAAGGTCAAGCTTTCAAATGTAATATGTAGTCATTACAGGAAAGAACAGAAGAAAATGAAAAGTTTCTGTAGTCCTAATGCCATATGATAACACACCTAACACCTTGGAACACTTACCCCGTCTTTGTATCTATATGTAGTGTGTGTAGAGCATGATATTTGCCAAATGAATGAACAAACACTAAACCCAGATGACCCTTGTCCAGCCCATGGACCCTCTGGTTAGGCATCAGGGGCCCAGGCAGCCCAAATGCTGCATGGGTACCTTTCCTGGCACAGTAAGAAGAGCAGTGGCCACCCGAGGGTCCCAGGCGAGGATTCCAGCTTTACTGCTAACTTGCTGCATGGTTTTAGGCAAATCCCTATCTGGGTTTCAATTTTTTCAATCTGTCAAATAGAAGAACAACTCTAGATCATCTTTACCAGCCTATCAACTTTAAAACTCAGAGACACAGAAAGTTGGAATTTGTATTATAAGCTGACTTTCAGATGCCATTACTTCAGGGGAGGGCCAACATTTCAAATGCTGCCTGTTGGCCCCAGTTCTCAGGCAGGCCTGCAGCTCCCAGGAGCCAGAGTTAGAATGTAAGCTGGGGAGGAGGAAAGACATAAGGTGCATCAATCACCAGAAGAGAAGTCAAGAGGAGAGGATGCTGCATGGCTTCCAAGGACTCCCAGCAACTAGTCCTCACTCCTGACTCAGCTTCCCTCCACTTACCATCCTACTGGGCAGACGGGGCGAGGCTCAATCTCCAGGGACCTGTTCCTCATGGCCCTTGAAAATCCTGCCATCTATTCTAGAGCCCCAAACTGTGTGAATTAATAAACATTCAAAGGTAGCACAAGACACTATTAATTTGTAAAACTGGGGAGGTGCTTAGATAACATTAAGTGAAAAGCAGGATACAATGCTGAGTATGAAAATTGAACTAGCTGTGCTAAATGTCTATAAATACACAAACATATATACCTACAGAAAAAAGACTGAGGGTTAAGTAACTAAAGTCAAGGTCTCTAGGATTATAGGTAATGCTTCCTTAATTTTACCTATGTTTTCTAACTATCTGCTTATAAATATATTTTACTTTAAAAAGTACATCATGCGTAGGAAATGCTCATGAAATTTCAAACAATACCTTAGAAGATTATAGGGTAAAATGTCCTCCATCTCTCTCCAATTCTTTCCAGCTATTCCCCCAGATCCCAATTCCACTCTCCTTCCTAGAGGTAATCATAGCTATTCAACATAAGTTGCAGGCCATTTCCTATGTATTCTCACACACATGTGCACATATAAGGAGTCTGTTCTTGCACAAAGCAGTTCATGCTATCTGGTTGAATGTTTCTATGTATTTTTTCATTTAGTAAGTACAAGATCTTCCCATTTCTTTATCTTCATGTTTTAGATGGCTGCATAGTATTCCACCCTAGAACTGTAGCATACCATTCCCCTGCTGGAATTAAACTACTGCCACCTCCCTGGTGGCTGTTACAGAAACTGCCACTTGAGTACTGTGGAGAACATCTTTAGGGTTCGCTCCTGGAAGTAGGTCAAAAGACATACATGTTTCCAGTTTTTATAGATTCTGCCAAATGGCCTTCCACAAAAACTGCATCAGTTTATATACCCACCAGTGTATGACTTTATTTCTCTACCCCTTACCAATCATTTTCCTAATCTGAAGGGTGACAAATTATCTCATTTTTATTTGTATTTCTCTGATTACCACTGATGTTATCTTTTCAAAAGTTTATTGCTTTTTTTTTTTTTTCTAAGTCCTTCTTCTTGATAACTCCTGCCTATTTTCCTACTGAGTTCCTGTTGGGTTGATGTCTTTCTTCTTACTAATTTATAAGAACTCTTACACATTCTGGATATTAATTTTTTGCCTATTATGTAGGTTGCAATATTTTCTCTCAGTCTATCATTTGTCTTGACTTCCTTTAGAGTATCTATAGGTCTGCCTGAAATCCATCTGGAATTTATTTTTATGTATAATGTTATTTGGGGACATAATTACCTTACTTTAATATCAGGAAAAATATTTTAAAGTAGCAACTTCAAAGAACCTTTGTTTTATATTTGTCTTATAAGTTCCCATATATTTTAAGTCAAAATTATAGATTTTTAAAGGAGATAGGACTATGAGAAAGGATTAGGAAGAAACCTGGCCTCATATCTCAGAGCCTGGGTGTTTTCATGACTCCATGAATGCATCGGGCCCTGTGAGCCCCGGGCACGCGAGCCTGGTGAGAAGCAGATCTCAGGCTCTGGTTCTGGGGGCAGTTCTTGGCTCTGCTGGGTCACACATCCCCAGTGAGGGCCTCATCAAAGAGAGGATAGATAGAGTCTGGTCTAAGTATCACTTAAGGCCCAAGTTAAAGGACCTGGGAACGCCCGACATGAGGACAATATAGTAATGATACCAAAGTATAATTCCTCACCTACAAAAACTCCAATAAATTTGATTTGATTTCTCTGAGTGTTTTAAGTTTCAGTATATTTAGGTTCAATAAATGTTTGCTGAATGAATATATGAATATGTTAAGTCAAATCTTTAAATCATTCATGATAGGGATAATCTGAAAGAGTCAGCCAGGCACTGAGGTGATAAAGGGGGAATTAAAGTGGATAACAAGTAGATTTTCCAATAAAGCCTCGGGAGAGATGCTAGAAGCTGTGGCAAGAATAACATTCTGGTGTGTGTGCATGGGAGGGGGCAGAATCAAAGTCATGTGTCATGGAAAAGCAAGGGTGACTGACGGAGGCAGGGCAGCTGCCACTCTGCCCCTGGGTATTCTGACACATCACCACGGCCATGGGGAAGCAAAGGGGCTGAGAAACACCCGTGGGTGCACATGCATCTTTATTAAATACATGACACTAAAAAAATCCTAAGGTGGCACCTAAAGTCACCCCAGCTCGTGGGGGTGGGCAACAAGGAGCCATATGCACTGACCCACCCTAGTCATCCAGTGACTGTGGTCATGGACTGGCAGACAGCTGACTGGGGCATGGGTCAGTGTGGGGCCAGGACTGGGAGGACTGCACCTGTGACCCTGCTCCCAGCAACCCCAAGAGCCACTAGGGCAGGTGGAGAATGAAGAGTCTTGGGACCTACTTGAAAGCGTGGGTGGCTTGTCTTTGTTTTACTTAGCAATACTTCTGTATAGCTAGACTTTCGTTGTAATTCAACATTTTCTAGAAGAAGTATGTAACATCATTGCAAGACTTTTGAAAAATCAAAAAAGTTTCAAGAAGAGAATAAAAAATCACCCAGAATCATTCCATATAGCACATTTTGTTAAACTTCCTTCCAGTTTTTTATAAATTAACAAACTGCTCTCTTTCACACATATACTCAACTTTTTTTGTATAATTTAAAAACTCTTTTTGTGATAAAATATATATAACATAAAATTTAGCATTTTAACCATTTTTAAGGGTACAATAATGTGCAAACATCACGTGCATTTATGTTTTATATGCTACTCTTTCCTGAGAACTTACAACATGACTGATATGTCAGGTATCTCACTGCCATTCTCTTGTAACATTTGCAACCCTCCATGCACACAGGCGCTATTATTACGATCACTTTATTGTGAGTAGAATGTGGTGCAGAAAGGTGGAGTCCCCTACGGCAGGTTTCAGAGCTGCTATGTGACAGAGGCAGTATTCAGGGCAGGTGTGCTGGACCCTAACATGTACTCTTTCCGTTTTGAGCTCCATTTGGATGAAGGGCCATGGTGGGGGTGGGGGAGAAAGTATCTTAATGCACCTATTATCTGCACACACAAAAATGAATTTGAAAATAGCTAGTCCAAATTTCTAGTTGGGAAATCTGAAATGTGTCTAACCCAATAGAATGGAAATTGCACAATATTCATTCTCTTTATTTAGCGAGATAATGTATTTTAAGGATCATAAAAATATTTATAGGGCTTTCACGAGCTCATTTGCAAGCTTCATCTACCTAACCTATTTTCCACCATTAAGCACCTCAACTTTCAATTCCACTATCACAAGGTGATGCAGAAATAACAATGTCTGTGGTTCAGAAGAGCAGTATAGTCCAGCAGTGGCACCAGAGGAGCTGCTGCCAGAGCCCGATGGGTGACCTTCACGCCCCCATGCTGGAGAACATGCTGTTCAAATCACAGAGCAAGCTTGCAAAATGGGAAAGCGATCCAGATGATCCATTTTTTCAGAGTTCCTACTCTGTGGGTTTTTTTATGTTTGCCACCCACATGTCACCCCCAATTGTTTCAGAAAATGTATCTCTTAGTGGTAAGATCCAACTCCAACACATACAACACAGAATCACGCATAGGTTGATGTTGTTCACTTCCTTTATCCTAGTGATAGCTGAGGAAGAACTCAAGTGAGGCCACCAGGCTCCATCGGGTAGCAGCAGCTTGTGCAGGCTTGGTAGGTTGTATTATTCTAGGGGGTGGGGGAGGGCTGTGCATAGACAGAAACTGTCAGGTTTGTCTGCAGACAGAAACACCTTCTTCATTTTCCTCCTCTTACCTTCCTCAAGTTCAAAGTCAGGATGAGGCAACTTTTCCTTTGAAGCAAAGGAACCCACTAGACTAGCACAGGGGAATACGCTTTCTCTGCAGCGGAAGCCCAAGCAAGGGCGTACAAAATGTACTGTCCCTGCTGCATTCGGAAAACTGGCTGAGCCCAGCCCATAGGTCATACATGGTTTGGCTGGTTTGGCCTTCAGGCTGCTCCCCTCAGGGGATATTCACATGGCTGTGGGCAGACCCAGGGAGAGAGGGGGAAAATGGCTGATGGACTTGCAGGGAGAGCTCCATTTTCAGTTACCTGAGCCACAGGTAGGCTCTGGAAGGTGACATCTAAATGCCTCGCTAGGAGAGCTCTGAGAATCCTAAGGAAGAATTCAGGAGGGTCAACATGAGGGGGCAGGGAAAGGAACCACAGTAAATCTTGGGCTGCCAAGGCTACCAGGAGAGGGCAGGTGGGACAGACGTGGCTCTGGGGGTGCTGTGATGACTAGAAACAGCCTCCTTGAGAGAGTGAATACTATTTTAAGAGACAAACAAGTGTGACTGTGTTAAAGATAATCACAGTCAGATGCTGGCAGAAGTAGACAAACATTTCTAGGTCTCTGCTATTTAGGGTATAAAAGCGTGTGTGTATGTGTGCCAGGCAATGCTTATGTTAAGAGCTTTGGCGGCACAAGGTTTATATATGCAAATAAAAGTAATACCCCACAAGAAAAAGCTGCTTCTGGAACTGCTAAAATCCTATACTTTCAAGAATACAAAATAGAACTGTACCAGATTCCAGTACAGCACTTAAAAAGACAGAACTTGGTACAAGGCTCAGAATCTAGTTGTGCAGCAGGGTAAGTGGGAGAGACAGTAGAGTATTGAGAGGAAACTGGGACTCAACTTAACCACTTGCTCTTGGGAGCGTCGTTCAATCTCTCTGAGTCTCAGTCTTCTCATCTCATCTGCGGTGTGTAGGCTGACTCCCAAGAGCTGAAGGCTGAAGGGGACACTATCGTCACACATGGTAAACTGCAGTCTGTTCATTTTCAACGGACACTCCATCCCCATCCAGGACTTTATGTCCTTCCTCAGGCTGTTTCCTTTGCCTAACTTCTTAGATGAAAAATATCCCTCTTGACCCTTCAAGATCCAGTTCCTGTGCCACCCCTGCACACATCCTCCTCATTTCCCAGAAGAGCTGGTCAGGCTGTCCTCTGAGCACATACACCCGGGGAGGCAGAGGGACTCGAGTTGTACTTAAACTCACTGCAGTAATTTCCCAGCTTTGTGAGCTAAAAGCCTGTCCCTGCTCAAATCCACACCCAGAAGTGGGTCCTCCAGTAATTGGAGTATTTTACTGAGCCATGGGGATCAATACAAGGATGGGCATGTGCTCTGACTCAGTGCAGACAGGCCCAAAGAGAGTCAAACTGGGGGACTTCTGACCTCCTTCCTACTAAACATGAAGATCTGTGGGTTTCACTATTGCAAATCCAAATCCGAACAACAATCCATTTATTCAAAATGTCAAGTTAGTTCGTTTTTGTCTAAAAGTGATATATGTGGTTACTGAATACAAGAAGCTCTGATTGGTTGCTCATAACAGAATGGAAATTTCTGAGCCATAAATGGCAGATCACATATAAACCAGAACATAACAGATAACTGTAGTGATTAAAGGTACACATCCAAGATGATCAGCTCTGGACATGAATACAGGATAATTGCATCAATAAACTAATTAATAAATACAAAGATTTTTAGGAATGACCTGTTGAAGAATTGCTTAAGAACCCAACACGCTGGCCTCCAAGTGTAGAGAGGAGACCTTTCATCTCTTTCTTAATAGAAACTGTCACCCTGAATCAGGCCTGGGACCCACCAGATCAGCAACTTGTTCTGAACAGGGGCTTACCCAGGGATCACAAATTGGGCAGAAGGCCAGAAATTAGAGGTCTAAGTTACAAGCCTGTTTTCCTGGAAAGCTCTGAAAAAGATCGGCTGATCTCCCATCCCACTTAATGGCTCATCTAAAACTACTGCCCTGTCAGTCAGAGAAATACCTGATCATGAGAAAGAATATTATTGTTCACAGCTAGCATTTACTGAGCGCATTCTATGTGCCACAGAACCAGGAGCTAAGTGATAGACACAAATGCCTCACAAAGACCCTAGGGATAGATACCTGCATTTTCCCAAGCATACAGATGAAGAAATTGGCATAAACAAGTTAAGCAACGAGACTAATGCAGCACACTTAGTAACTGCTAATGTCAGGATGGGAACTCAGTGTGACCCTCCCAGTACAGGCCCTTCCTTTAGAGGCCTGAGCTAGAGAGAAGTGCCTGCAAAATGCTCTATTTACTTACAGAATATGACAGATGAGCACAAGAGCGCCAACTGGCCCATGTTCCCTTCAAAATCAAGTCCCTGATTGTGACACTAACCTGGGCACTTTCAGACAGTGCTAGATCCCCAGTCCCAAAAGCTTTTTGGCCTGGTTCTCCACTCAGCAGCAAATGACGGCATTTCAGAAAGATATATACATTCAAGGGAGCCTCTCCAAACCTGCCTCTAGTTAACTGTCAAACTGTTTGTTAGAGATAAAACAGAAAAAATATAGATTTTCCTATTTGAGTCATATTCTGACGCCATTCTAAACATGTCACACATATATATGTCACATATATATATATAGATTTTATGGTGTAGGATGCTAATCAAGACTATAATTACAAATCAAAGATATGACTAAATTGTAAAGAGCTATATTTTATAAACTAAACCAATTTTGATGCTTAGCATTTATACATTTTTAATACAAAAACTGTGTAAAGATACTCCACCCACAGAATTACAGATGCGGCCCCATCCTGTCTCTGAGATTATGTACACTGGTACAGAAAGAGATGCTCAAGCCAGACAACCAAACAAGGGCTGGAATCATATAAGACAATGTGCAGATTGTATCATGTAAACATGGGATCAGTAACGTTGGAATAAGAAACAACAGTGAGCCTGTAATTGTGACATAATTAATGCCTGGCAGGAAACCCTAGTAATTACAAATCCAGGTGAGTGAGGTCATGGATACTTTATGTGGGAGGAAACTGAGAGTGGAGAGCTTGGCTGACCTTCCCCAAGGGCACCCCCAAGCTGGGAGAAACTCCGAGAGTCGCTGGGATGGCTCTACTTGGCACCCCGAACGCCTCCTCTTCCTCAGGCTGAGCCAGCCTTCCAGGAAGCTTTGCCCACCTTCTTCTCTAACTCCGACCCACCTCGCTGCCACCGCCCCCGAGAACAGTCGGGCTCTGATTTTTTTCTTGCAGCCCTAGCTTGTGTATGCTGGCAGAAGGTCATAGTTAAATTTAGACTCGATCACCTCACCGGGGAATGAGCTGGGAAAGAAACTGGCTGCTCGAAGAGACCCAAAGACACTCTGGTACAGAGATGGCTGCTGACACAATATGGAAGCACTATTTGGTAGTTAGGATGTAAGTTAAATTGGGAAGGGGGGTAGAATTTCTAAACCAAAGCACAAAAAACAGGGACTTAAAAATTAGAAAGGCTAAAAAGACCCTCAAAAGGTTATTGAGGTCTTCAGCTTTCACAAAGAATCCAAGTAAACAAATAGGATTGTCTCTGTTTTTTAAATCTCTTTGTGAAATGGGAATTAGAAAAGACCTCAGAGGCCACTGAGGACAATGCCGGGCATGTGGTTAAGAGGCCCTGTAAGAGAGGGGCACTCGCACTCGGCTGAAACCCGTCAGCGTGCATGATTAGTGGCGTTTCACTGCGGGAGGCAGCAGCTGTGGCTGGCTATGCCTCCCAGCAGAAATTAAGCCTGGTGGGAAAGTCCAGGGTGGGTAATGGTGAGCAGGGATCTGGCCCTTTTAATCTGGATCCCCAGGTCAAAACATGTGGGAAGGGGCTCCAGTCACAAGATGACAGCCCCAAAGATTGTGAATTAGGAGGCGACGGTCTCAGCAATGATCCTTTATGGACACAGTACAGGTTCCTCATGTGGCTGTAGACGGAAGAATGGCACACAAGCCCTTGAAGCAAGCCAGCTTTAAGCAACGTACCAAAAGCGTGAATTCCACAGAGCTTCCTGGCTTTATGCTTCTTTTTTTCTACTTCCCTTGTGTTCTTCCATAATATTTAGCTGCCACTCTCTGGAAAGACTCTTTAAACTTGGCTCAGAATGCAAATAATACCCACCTGGGGATCAGACAAGTAGTAGTGACAAGACTTTTAGTACCTATGTTAGTTCTTCAGACAGAGTTCCTATTGCCCCAAAATAAATTCCACCCCACCCCCCGATTTTCTCACAGCATCCTTTGAGAATACTTAGAAAAATCTGAGTGTGCATGTGAGAAGTATCTGCTACATGCCCCAATACTGTAAATTTGTGAGGGCAGTGCCATGTCTGTTTCATTCCATGGCTATGATTTCTGATTATCCCATAGTCCTGGAGGAGTCACCAGCAGACCTTGGGTAAAGTCCCCAGAATACTGTGGCTTCTCTGGGAAGGCTTCATGGGAACCTGATTAGATCAGAGTGCACTGGCTATCCACGCCTGGCTTCAGATCAACCTTGCCCTTCCCATTTGGCTTGGAAGGTCACAGGAAGGCCCCTTGAGACATCTCAAGAAGGTCCCTTGTGTTGTCTGGCCTTGCTTGGAGATTTCAGGCCGGTGGCGCAGACCTTGATTTCATCAGGGCCAGTGGGACCTAGCCCTTAGCTCTAGATTCTGGGAATTTAGCCATGATTTCAGAGTGGTAAAGTTTCCCCAGAATCTAGGTACTTAGAAACACCAGATGTAAGTGGCCATTGTGGGGGCAGATTCCTATCTAGAGCAGGTGGCTGCACCAGCTCGAGGAACTGGAGAGTGATTTCTGGTTCACTGGATCCCTAGTCCCTTAGGTTCCTTCTGAAGAGCCAGGTCTCCCCTTAGACTTGATCCAATGCCTCTAGCCACTCCATCCTCCCAAACAAAAGAGCTGGACTGTTCTATATTTCACTGTCTTCTCTACAAAAAGCAAGCAATATACTACAGAAAGAATGATACCATTTTACTAATTACCAGTTGAGACCTCAGGCGAGTCACTTCTCTTTTCCAAAGTGCTCTTTCTCATGGATGAAACTGAGATCTTTATGATCTGAGATGCTGTAAAACTGTAATGTTTTGTTATATGATAACGTATAATAAAGGCATGTTATACACACACCTTTTCCCAGATAAACAGGGAGGTGGTTCCAGTACCCTGTATAGCACTGTGCTCAGCAAGGCACTCAGGGATGCTTCATGTGGATGAAAATGGAGATCAAGATGTTGCTGAGAATGATACACATGACACACTCAAACATCACTTAGCTAAATGACAGAACGAAACTTGTCTGAGTTCAGCTGAGAGCTCCCCATGCCACCACCTAGTCCAGCCTCCTCAAGATCTCATCCTGAGTCAGAGCAGCAGGCGCCCCCTGCCCTGCACACAGTCCCCTCTTCTCCCTTGGACTCTGGGGACATGCAAGCTAGCAATGCTTTCATATGCTACATAAAGCAGCAGAACTGCAGCCGAGTCAGTGGCTGACGGGTTAGCGAGTTGGGAGATGGTAGCGCGTTGGCATTCTCTTCCTGTTTGCTGCTCTTTGCAGGGCTTTCCCTCATTATGTTCCTACAAGCTGGCTAATCTGAGCTCTGTAAAGAGAACTTGCAATTTAAGCTCTGTTTGCTCCTCACAAGCTATGTTGTTCAGAATGGAAACTGTACAGCTGCTTTTCTGGAAAGTTTCAGTTGAGAAGGCCTATCTTTAAGCACCAGAGAGACCACCATCCTCCAGGAATTATGGAGAGGGCTGGGAGGATGGCCTAGGACTGCCCCTGGAGTGGGATGAAAGGACACAGAGTTGCAAACTATCTACTCTGGACTATAAACTCTAGGACGGCTCTGGGCAATAAAATATTAAGTAAGCCACGAATGTGAGCCATGTAATTTTTTCTACAATATGAAATAATTTTGCATAATTAAAAATTTTCTAGTCACATTACAAGTAAAAACAAACAGGTGCAATTTTAATATAGTGTATTTAAGCCAGCATTGCCAGTATGTTATCATTTCAATATATTACCAATATAAAACTTATTGAGATACTCTACATTATTTTTTTGTACTAAGCCTTTGAAATATGGTATGTAATTTATACTTACAGGGCATCTCAATTTGGACTAGCCTCATTTCAAGTCCTCAACAGCCACACACAGCTAGTAGGTACTGAATTGGACAGGGCAGCTCTGGAAGACAGGTCTAACCCACTTTCCTCTGTGGTCCCCTGTCTGTCTCTGCTGCTTTGCTCACAGTATATACTCAGCCCTTTAAAAGCCCCTTCCTACCCTTTAGGGCCCATAGAGAACCCTACATCACCTGAGAAGTCCTTCCAGATGACCCCAGGCCACTGTGCTCCTTTTGGCTTCTGCATACTTATTTTAGTCAGCAGTCAGTTAGGACCTTTGAAACATCTTTCCTCTTATGTCTTAAGCAACTATTTTCCTTTTTTTTTTTTTTCATCATTATTTACTGTTTTATACATGGAGCAGCTCCCAAGTTGGACTGCAAGATCCTCGGGGGTGAGAAACATCTTAAATTCTCTATGTCACTAATCCAATACCTGCCATGTGGTCCTCAAATATTTGGGGGTTGATACACAAAATGCTCAGCTCAATTTATCATATGGCTAAGGAACTAATGAAATAATTTGAATGTGACAGTTGGCATAGCTCCACAGAGACTTCTATATGCTCACTAATGCTGACAATCTAACACTTACCTAGCACCTCCCATGTACCAGTTCTAAGTGATTTACATATGTCAACCCATCTAAGCCCTGTAAAAACCCCATGACTAGATTCCATGGTCATCTCCAATTTCCAGGTGAGAAAATTGAACCAGAGAGTTTATGTAACTTGCACAAGGTCACACAGATAAGTAGCAGAGCTGGGATTCAAACTCACTCTGGCTCCAGAGTCCTGGCTCTTCATTAACATGATATATTGCCTCCTAATCCAGAACAAACATAAACACATTTTTTTACACTCTGTGTATCAGTAGGTAGATGAAAGGCTTCAGCCAGGGTTAATTCCTTATATAAAAATAATTAAGTTAATTCAGAAAATGTAAACAGAAGTAAACAATAGGAGAGACTTGAAATTCCTGGTCTCGGAGGATGTTTTTCATAAATCCTCTTAAAACAAAAAACAATGCACTCTTCCTTTCAGAGGGTGTGAAACTGGGGGTAACTGGCAACAGATAAGTCTTAAAACTCTGGATGTCCTTTGATTCAGGAACTCCACTTCTAGGGATTTATCCTAAGGAAGTAATTGTGAGTTTGTGCCAAGATTTAACTATAAGAATGATCATTTCAATACTGCTCTTAATAGCAAAAATTAGAAACAACCAAAAACAGGGAGATTGAAAATAAAAACAAACCATATTTACATATGATAAACCAGCTCTCAGAATAAAACAGAAAACCTTGCTTTGTAGTATTTGGTGACTTCTCTGGCATAAATACTCCCACCATGGCATATCTCACATTACCAACAGCTTAATAATTTGTTCTCAAAATCCTGAATATTTAACAATTCTAACCTGAGCTGGGCAGACTCCAGCATATCACTGAATCCACAAAAATCTCATAGAAATTGTTCAATATGTATGCCAAAAAAGTTTATTATACTACTATGTTGTATTTCTGAAAAATAAACATACAAGGAAAAAAATTAAAAGAATATATTCAAAGTGTTAAGATGGCTATCTCTAGGTAATGGAATTTTACCTCCATTCATCTGTATTTCCAAATGTTTTCCCAATGTTTATGCATGATTCTGTTAGGCAGAAAAAAAAAATCAATCAAGGCTCTTTTCCAGTTACAATAACTTTAAAATGACCTATCTTTGGAGATACATCTCAAAAAAAGAAAAAAAATCACAGGCTCTGCTAGGTGAAAGTAATGGCACAATTAGAAGCCCCAGGAGCAAGAAAATTCCTAAAGGCACATAAGTCAGAAAAGAATAAAATGGGTAAAGCTTGTGGCTCTAGCCATGGTGCACATTGATTTTCTCAGAGAGGTAAACCACACATCCTGGGGAAAGGAAAGGTGGATGGTAGGGAGTGGAGATATGTAAACCCCAGCACAAGAATCTGTCTACTGGTGGTTACCATGGGGGAGGGGCTAAAGGGGCATAAAAATTCTCAACCATAAGGTAAGTTGGTCATGGGGATGGCAGGACAGCCTGGAGAATATAGGCAATGATTCTGTGGCATCTTGCTATGTTGACAGACAGTAACTGCACTAGTTGGGGTGAAGATTTAATAATGTGGGTAATTGGTAAACAACTGTGTTGTATACTTGCAACCAATATAAAATTGTATATCAACAATACTTCAATAAAAGAAAAAAAAAAGAATCAGTCTGTCTCTATAGTCTGGTTCTGGAAAGATCTATTTCTTAACCCAGGTCTCTTCCTCATGTCTTCCCACCACACTTTTAACCATGACATTAAATCAATACTAACAATGGTTACATTCACGTCTTGTTTGCAATGAAACCACTTTGTAAATATAAAAGTATCCTGAAAATACATCCATATGGGAAGACATTCAGAAGATGAAGTGAAAAATCAAATTATAAAGCAGTATATAAAATATGAACCAGTTTATTTTAAAAGGCTATAAACATATAGAAAAGGACATATTAAGTGTTAAGTAGTTATTTCTAGGTGGCTAGGATTATGCTATAAAATGTATACTTTTATGGGGTCCTTTTGTTGGCTGAACTTTTTATTTTTTTCTGCACTGGGTGTAGGTAGTTTTAATAGTAGTAAGGAAAACAAAAATAATGCAAAGGAGTCTTAAATGGGAAGAAGGATGCCATAACTTCCCTCAGGGTCGTAGAGTTCACAGATGTTGGTGATTCCTAATTCCTACTCCAGTCTGGCAAGGGAAAGTGAATGGAGAAGGGGCCCCTTTCACTTCTCAAAGCAAGAATTTCCAGGGAGCAGGGAGCCTTCTGTTACAGAATGCTTTTGCTGGAGCTGGGGGAAGGGTGGAGAGTGGAAAGAAAGAGAAAGAACACGACAAAAGAAGCCACCTGCAGGGTTTGTTAAAACAGACACTGCTGGGTTCCCTCCCAGAGTTTTGGAGTCCATGGGGCCAAGAATCTGCATTTCGAACATATTCCCCAGTGGCCACATTTCAAGAACTGATGCTCTAAGTAGAGAGGGAAGGAGGTGCTGTACAGGTGTGAGACTGAGATCCAATTATCTGCAGAAGTGGAGGGCCTCCAATTCTTTTTAACAGGGTGGCTTGCCTCCTCTTCGAATGTGGAAAGATAACATCCCTTTCCCCAGGGGAGCAATATGAAGATTCTAAAGATGGGAGGCAACATCCTGAGAACGTGTTACATGCCAGGTGCTGTAAGAGAACAAAAACACACCTACAAGAAATCTCATCCCAAGGAGGAGCAGATACCTGGGCAGAGGAGTTGTTCTAGGAGGTACAGTTTCAGCCTACGGCAGGAGGGGTTTCCCTTCTAATCAGTTTGACAGCTTCTTTACTGTGGAAAGCAAGAAGAATGCAGAACAACCTGTTTGGTAACTTTGATCTTTGCTCCTTTACCTGGCTAAAGCCAATCTGTCAGCCTTCTAGCTACCCTGCAGGTGTGACCAATATTCCCCTCCTGGCAGAAAGTACAGCACAGAAGTGTCTGTCAGTTTCGAAAGATGTGCTCCATTGGTCACCGATGAGACCAGGTGGGGGAGCCAAGCTACCCCTGTCTCCCATTAACAAAGAATGCAGTGATATTGGCCAAACCTCAGAGAAATGTCCAGAACCTTGGGGATCACAAGAGGCATGGGCAGCAGGTTGTGATTTTTATCCAGGCAGAAACAGCCTGAAGGAATTCAGCAAAGTTTTGTACATGAAGGATGTGCAATAAATGTTGCCTAAAGTGAACAGAAAAATGTGTCTCATTAGATTGCCCCAAGTCAAAGAGCAGGGGAGAAGGGATGTGTTTTTATATAGCGTAGGTTCTCAAGATCTCAACATCAATATTGGTGTATCTGTGCTCCAATTCTTGTGCCTGTGTTTTTCCTCAGAGAAGAATGACTTGGGGATGCTCAAGGTTCCTTGCCAGTATTTTCTTCTGAATGGTCTTTCACATAACATACAGTAATTATAATATTAGAAGTGTTATGTGGGTTTAAAACATTTGTTCAATTAAAAAAAAGAAAATCTCCATCATACTTCTACATCACAAGCTTCCTTCCGCTACAGTGACAGCTCCACAGCACTGAGGCACAGGCTGACAATGGTTTGAACCAAGACCATGAAATTGCTTAGGGGTGCAGATTTACAACATTACCACCTAGAAAATCCACACATATTTAGGTGGGAGTCCCCTGAAGATGGGGGTCTATGTCACTTACCACAATTATTGTTATTATTAGTAGCTACCCTTTTAAAAGCACTTTATATACCTGGTACTGTGCTAAGCCCTTTACATACATTATCTTACCCAATCCTCACAAGGGCCCAATGGGATCAGCACCACTATGATTCCCATCCATTCTCCTCTGGTAGCTAGCACAGGACTGGCAGGCAGTCAGCACATAAACATTTGTCAAATGAATTAAAACACTGTGTGTTACATAAAAACCAGTGACATTCAAAGATGGAATGACAGGAATGCATTTCATTGATTAATTTCTACCTGAAAGAATGTATCAAGAAAAGGGACAAGAAAGAAAGGTGGAAAAGGGACCTTCTGAATGAAACAATATGAACAACTGTTTATTAAGAACATGTGCATAAACTGTTCTGCGAGAGAGAGAGAGATGTGGTGGTTTCTGCCTTCTGTGGTACTGGGACAGAACAGCTCCTCAAAGCAGAGCAGGCAGGTCCCGTTCCTAATTGCTGCAAGCAATGCATTCACCCCCAGAACTACAGATCATCCCACAGTCAACACCAAGGTCCCAGCTTTGGGGCGACCTCTGCCCTTCTTAACCATGTCAGCCTTACCTCTCTCCAGCGTATGAGAAATGGCACACCCATGGAGACAGCAATGGAGTTGAGGAAAGAGCACAGGAAAAGGTCTCTAGTTTTGACCCTGTTGCTAAGTGGCTGGATTTCAGTTTCCTTCTGCATAAAAGGAGCTCTATTAAATGATCTCTAAGATTCCTTCCAGTTCTACCCTTCCATGATTTAGCCCTTTCTTCTTGAGAAGTCCCACTCAGTTTCAGACCCAAGCTTTTTCTAGGGTCCTTCTTCAATAAAAGCCTGGGATTTGGTCTAAAACAGAGGCCAGGCCATCCAGCTACTCATTCACTCACTGAAAAAGGAGCAGGACTTCAAAAGCATGAGTAATATTTCCAGGGCAGAAGAGAACATCATGGAATACCATACCAACACCACCACTCCAGAGTAAGTATGCCTATAATACTGGCCAGCCTCAGGAGAAAATCCCCAGTGTTCACATTTTTATTTAATTTTTAGATGCTTTTACATAAAAACATGGTCTTGTATCCAAAGCAGGACCTACCAGTCTGCAGCACATGGAAGCAGTGACATGCCTACAGCATTATCTGTGATTGTTGGACCCACAGCTGTGCCAGAAGAAGGCTAGTAAGCTTCCATTTCCAATCTCTACCTCACCCCACCAAACCCATACACTCCCATTTATACTAGGGCACATTACAACTGGCAGTTGTAATTATTCAGGTAATAATTGAATGTGCAGTCAGAGAATCAGTTATGGGAAGAGAAGTGTAGGATTTGGATTGGAGACAGTATGTATGTGTGGTCATTCCCCTAACATTAGGGAACATCCCTGGGAGGCAGAGAAAACCCAAGAGATATATTGGAAAAACATACATGCAAAATGGTTAATTCAAATTTAATCATGGTAAAGGCACTTCTTGGAAGATAAAAAAATAAATGCATATGCATTAAGGACCCAAGTATTTTGTTCCTTAGGTGGCGAATTGAACAACAGTGAATGTCACACTGGTTCCTCCCTGAGGTTACTAACACCTTCCTAAAGGAACCTGGTGTCATGGTTTCACACATTATATTCAGGTTATAAAATGAGCTCTATTAATTCATAAGCCAAAGAAGAGATATTCCCATCAAGTCATAAGGTTCCCGCTTAATGATTCTGGGAAAAGGTAGGGGAAAAGAAGAAATTATAGATGAGGATGACTTGGGATGCCCTGTGAACCCCTATAACCTTTACCCATACCCCATGACATCAGAATTAAGCTGGAACCCAACCATCCATGTGCTGAAAGACCCGTGGGAATGTGATCCCAGCACCTCCCTATAAGCTGATTCAGCCTGGGTTAGGTCACAATCCCTCCTCTTTTTATCTGGGAGATGCTCAGGCTCCTGAGCTGGGCACTCACAGTCTAAATGGGGAGACACAATGGCATGTGGGCTTGAGATGCAAGGATAATGATACAGCAAGAAACATGTATAAATCAATCCCATGCACACTATGGAAAGAAGAAGAGGAGGATAGTAGTAATCAGGAAAGGTTTCCAAGAAGGGACTTTTGTCCACATACCCAAAGTTAATTATAAGTTGACCAGAAAATTAAAGGCTCTAAAGGCTCCACCTAGCAAGGTCAGAAAACTCTCTAGGTTCTATGATCTTAGAAGTCACAAATTCCAGTCTGCAACACATAAGTTAGCAACCTCCAGGTGATCTGAAGTCCTTTTTTGTCACTCTGAAACAAGTTGCTTATTAAAATTTTAAGATAACTAAATAAGAATCCAGAACTGATCTACTTCTTCAGGCTTAAAGGAAAATCTAAGTAGGCAAAGAGATACTGAAACTTCCCCCAGAGATGACATCAATGACTAATCACCCTTCAGACACACACATGTCATTATCTCTTGTTTGGCTATATTTTTTATTTCAAAAAGGCAGTTGCAAATGTATTAGCTATCTTTCTTCCTTCTTCCCTGATCTCTATTTCCATCCCACCCTTGGTTTTCAGTTTTTCTGTCCTTCAATACCAATTTCCAGGTAGGGGAGAAAGATCACCTTTCATCAAACCCCCTTCCCATACTCATACCAATACAACAAAACACTGGAAGAGAGAAATAGTTGCTTTGCTGATTTTTCAGAATTAAAAGACAAGCTCAACTAACTTCATCCACATTTTCCTCAAATACGGTATTTAAAGGCCACACAGGGACATAACTAAGTCTTTTACGCTTACCCAGTGCTAATAATTACAATCACTTAGGATTCACCAGAGAAAGTCCAGGATGCCTTTCTTAACTTTAAGTCAAAAATAACCAGTACATTCCACTTCCTCTTGGTTCCTTTTCCTCACTTTAGAAGGCAGTGTACTTTAAATCTGGAGTGACTGGAAGCCAGCTGGGGGAGGCCCCTTGACTAGGGAACAGCAGCAGTGGGTTCTGACCCACTAGGTTTAGAGTGCAGCCACTGGAGCAGTAGGGGCAGCCAAGTTCTCCCAGGAAGAGATAGAGACTAATAACCAGACACCTTTATTTAAAAGGGGAAGTGACTTTCAATTGTATCAAGTTTGTACAACAGAGAAACTGGTTCAACCCGAGAGGGAGGCAGACAGTCCCTGGCTTGCGCCCCTCTCTTGCTGCACAGGGCAGGCTTCTTCCTCCAGAGTTCTGGGGTTCTGGGCAGCGTACTCAAACTCAGTACAAGACCTTATCTTTTCACTGAGCTTCTGAATAGATACGTACACGCTGGGTGGAAACTCAGCCCTTTTCTTTTAGAGCAGTTGAGGGAACCCCCACAGCTCAGATACCCTCACCCTGCCCAGCCAGCCAGGAGTTCTTTAAAGGGTGCCTCACGCACCCCCAACCCCCCACCGATCTCCCTCAGATCTGAGCCCAAGTCTTCCATTTTCACGTTTCAGATCCAGGGAAGAGTAAGGGCTAAAGCGGGAGAAGCTGGCAAGGCACCACCTTTGTTACCCTCCTTTCCCCTCTTAAGCTGCCTCCATTGCTTGAGCCTTCTGCCTCCCTCAGTCTTCAGCTGAAGGTCCATGGCTGGCTACTGTAACACACACACACACACACACACACACACACACACACACACACACACACACACACACACACACACCTCTTCAAGCCACAGAGCCTGCAGCCACCACTTTCCCAGTGTTGCAGGCAGGAGGCGGCCCAGCAGGCGCCCCAAGCGGGCTCCCCACCGCCTCCTTTCTGGACTCAAAGCCAGGAGGGGCCGCCAGGGCAGCACACAAGCACAGCAGAGGCCAGACAGCCGGGAAGACTTATTCTGTAGGGAAGCTGGGGTTGCTACACATCTGGGCTCAAGGAGGCAGCTGCAGGGGCTTTAGATAAGCACACCCAAGTCCCCACATTCTGCCTTCTGACAGTAAACAGACTCCCAAGAAAGCCTTGGAAACCCTTTGGCATGAAAGCGCAGCCTCGGAGCAAACCCACCCACTCACGTTCCCTCTGGCCGTTTCCTGCTTCCTCTCCCTTTTAACACCCCCTTCCTTCAATTCCCAGCCTTGGTTTGGAATGTTTCTGAGCCAGGCTTGGATTTTTGACAGGGTCCCTGGCCCTCTAAGACTCCTTTTCCATCTGAATTCTGCCTTTTAAGAGCTGACTACCACAGGCTGTTCTAATTAAATGCAGAGACTGAGAGAATCTAATGCTGGGATTATAATCCTTAATGATTTAGGGAAAGGTTCTTCAGATTTAATTAGTTCTTGTAGCCTTAGATCTACTCAGGATGGAGGGTTTGTCAGGACTGTGGTGTGTGTGTGGCATGGAAGACAGTGAAGAGTTAGTTACTTGGGTGAAGTTCATTCATCACGACTCAGAGAGGGAGTTCCCTCAGATCGATGTTAGACAAGGATGAGGCCGGAGACTGGGCATGGTAAACGGGGGTTCGATCGGCGAAATTTGAAAGGGCAAATGTCAAGTGAGAGGCTATATTCTTACTTCCAACCACACAGAAACAGAATCTCTCTCCCGAACCCTCCAAGCTGAAGAGGTGAAGCGACACGAACAGCTTTGGGACACCTGCTGACTGTCTAGGAAGCTCCCGATTTCTTTTCCAGGAGAGGCTACATCACTGACAGCCCTCCATCTGGGATCCTTCTCACCACCTTGTTTTGCAGGCTGATTTGGGGGAAATTGGTTGCTTCCTGCAGGTCTCTTCAACAACATTAAAATTTATCAGGATAATTAAATACAGCCCTAATTGGGTACAGAGAAAGTTCTTGCTTAATTAATGAACCAAACTCTAGTCCAGAACTGCAAACCCACGCTGGCCTGCGACCGCACAGGCAGAGAAAAGCCTGCTGCAGTCCCCAAAGAAAATTGCCACTTGGCAAAAATAGTTCCTGGTGTAGAGACAAGTGTCAAGCACATTCCTGTAGCTAGGAGTCATCTGTTAATCCCGCAGCTGGGATCCACATGTAAATGGGAGCAGGCAAGTGCGACTCCACCGCTACGGGGACACGCGGAGCTCCGAGCGGGGTCTCCCACCCGCCTGCAAGTCAGCGCTCGCCGGCTGCAGCTCCGCATCCGAGTCAGGACCTGGCCGAGAGCGAGCCCGCGTTCGGCCAGGGAGGCCGGGACGACGCGGTTCGGAGCCGGCTCCTGGCCGCCCGCCTTCCCTCGCCCACTCCCCGGCGCGGCGGCGCCCCCCAGCCCGCCCTCGGACTCCGCCGGCCCGGCTACGGCCCGCCCCGCGCACTCACCTCTGCACGGGAGGCAACAGCAGCATTTCGCGAAGAGCCACAGAGAGGGGCCTCGGCTGTAAGCCTGGTCGCCGCCCTTCATGCTGCCGCGCGGCCCCAGCGCTCCGGCATGGCCTGGGCGCCGGCAGCGGGTGGGCGCGCCCCGGGCAGGGAACTGTAGCGCCGCGGCCGGGCGCCCGGTCCCCCCTCGCTCGCTCCCCGCTGTCCTCCCGGCTTCCAGCGAGCCGCAGCTACCTTGGGGAGGAGGCGGGGTCCCGGCGGGAGGGAGGGCCCGATGGGGGCGGGGTTCCCCTGTCCCGCGCTTTGCTGGGGACCCGCCGGCCGCTCCGGTGGAGCTGCCGGCGACCGCGCCTATGGCCGCGGGCACCGGGCGAGGTCGGGAGGGCGGTCTGTGGTCCACACAGACCCCGGCACAGAACAGGCTGCCACGTGGTTGGAGCACAGGAGATGGTCAGTGAATGACAGTAGCACAACTTAGTAACAAGGGCTAACTGCGTTGAGCATTTATTTGTGCCAAGAAGTTTCCTAATTGCTTTCTATACATTAACTCATTTACCCACACACACACAAAACTTTATAAAGTAGGACCCTCTTTTACACCTGAGAAACCGCAATTAATTAAATATGAGGCTTTGATGGTTTCACTCTAAAGAGAAACTTTAAAAAGCTCCACTCTACAAGAACTGCAGAACCTAAAGTAAAAAATTCCAACATCCAGTAGGACCACTGCCGTCTCTCTGATGGCCTCTCCAGGCGAGAATTACATAAGAACCTCACTGTTGAGCAGGACATGCGCCTCTGGTGCCCCACATACAAAGCACAACTGAAAGTTCAAATTGCTTGTGCGCCGGCACCCCAGATTCCTGATTCACAATCGCCCTATTGGTCAGTACCACCTTGCCAGCTTGAATTACTGCAGGATCATAGTCATGCTGGCTTCTAGTTCTGACCTGTGGCAACCATCACTATAGCCTTATTCTCTCTCCTGCGTTACCAAAGACAACACGCATTTTGCTGTTCTTACAAGCCCTGAGCAGAAAATGGCCAGGACCTTCAATCCTTCTGTATGTGGACTTCATCTGTCTGTGAGGCACAATGATACAAGCGTTGAGATTTGCTCTACTTGCCCAATCCACCTCTTTGGATACTTTCGGGGCATTCTGATAGGAATCCAAAGATGCTTCAGAACCGTTCAGTGAGTAACAAGGTTTTGGCTTTAACTCTTCCTTCTGGGCCTTTGTGTGCAAGTGATGCTGATCACTTTGCTGTCATAATCCTCTGCAAGAGGCTGATGACATCTTGCAGAAACTGGCTTGAGGTTGAGTGAGACCCAGCCCCTACTTCAGCAATCAGAGCCCAAGTGGACCCTAAGGTAGACTTAGTCTCCATTATAGGGAATCTATCAGGCTTGTTTCCAGTGGGCTTTAAAACCCAGGAATCTACTCTACCCTCAGTTTGGGCCTTAGGAACACCTGACCATCTTAAGCTGATACAGGCAACACATTTGTGGCCACCTTGGAGATTCACTCTGGGGTTAGGCACTGATGACCCAAGAGCCCCGTTGCCATCCTCATGTGCCTTCTAGGAGGAGATCAGCAATACCTACAATGCAACAGAAAAGTCTTGAACACCACTGGGATACTGAGTGACTATAGACCTATTTGTTAATTTCACTTACTGAGGACCTACTATGTGCCAGGCTCTGTTCTAGGCACTGTGTCTACACTGGTGAACAAAAACAATCCCAGCCCCTGTGAAGCTAGCTACTAGGACAGTCCCACCATGAATATGAAGGAAAAAGGAATCAACCGCAGCTATCTGAAGAAGTCTTGAGTTGAGGGATTTAAGAAATAAATGCCTGAATACAGATGTTTTAAGGTAATTGTCTCGAGGACAATTTAGAGGAGAGAGTAGGGCAATGGATTTTAAACAGTGGTGTTTATTAAAATCATCAGGGAAGTAAAAAATTCTAGCTATTAGTACCTTTTTTTTTTAAGGCTCTCCTGGTGATTCCAGGGTGGAACCAAGTTTAAGAACCATTGGTGCCCGGGTTTTACTCCCTATCTCTTAAGAGTCATACTAATTCACTTTGAATGTAGCTGGCCATTCGTATTTTTTAAAGTTTCCCAGGAGTTTGTAATATGCAACATAGTTGAGAATCACTAGTGTAGTGTGGTGGTACTCAAAATTGAGTGTGCATCAAAATCAACCTGGAGGATGAATTGGAACACAGATTACTGGGTCCCACTCCCTGTGTCTCTGACCCAGTAGGTCTGGGGTGGGGCTTGAGGGTTCACATTTCTACAGGTTCTCAGGTGATGCTGATGGTGGTGGTGGTGTAGGGACTATACTTTGAGAACCACTAGCACGGAGGAGGTGTTCCCCTTTTTTTTTCTTGCAGAAACTGGCTTGAGGTTGAGTGAGGCCCAGCCCCTACTTCAGCAATCAGAGCCCGAGTGGACCCTAAGGTAGACTTAGTTTCTGTTACAGGGAATCCATCAGGCTTGTTTCCACTGGGCTTTAAAACCCAGGAATCTACTCTACCCTCAATTTGGGCCTTAGGAACACCTGACCATCTTAAGCTGATAAGGTGCAATCTCTGTAATAGCAGCTTGATTTTTCTTTGAGAAACCAGCCTTCCTCCATTCTCAGACCATATTTTTGGGTGTAGCTGACATCCTTCCCTGTTCACCCTCCACTCCAAGTGCCTGGGCTTGGCCAGTCCCAGGGATTGGTTCAGATTTAGCACATGACCCAATTCGGCAATGAGCATAAACTGTGAGACTCAGCAGAACTACTGGGAAAGCAGCAGTCTTCTCCCACAGGATTTCTAAGTTGGCAGAATGTTAGCTGAAAGCCAATGGAGGCCATCTTTCCACAACCACACAGGACAAACTTGCCTGAGAATAGAGCCACCAACATGGAGAAACAGATGAGAGAGATGGGGATGGAAATAAAGATAGAGACGGAGAGAGAAATGAGAGAGGGAGAGAGAGAGGTGTGGGGGAGAGGTTTGATGTTATCTGAATAACTAGATACACTTTTTCCCAAAGCATTTTTGATCACTGGACTCTATTTGAGCTGACAACCTCCTTTTTGCTTAAGACAGTTGAATGTCTGTAATTTCAGGGCTGTCAAGCACCTACCCCACCCACCTCTAAAGTTCAGGCTAAGAACCCTGAACTAGAGCAATAGCTTTGAGTCTTGTTAATTTCCAAGCAGATGGCCGATTCTCATTCTTATTTTTGACAGTTTATCCTCAACGATGCCTCCAGTTAGTCCATTTTGCATGAATAAGGCTTTCTACCTAGATATGTGTCCATTTTATGTCTCATCTCCATTTCCCACAACAGTGGACCCCAAAGAATTCCTGCTGACCTCAGCCTGTAGACATACTAGGCCAGGCATACCACCATGCTGGGTCTCATACTGGGGACTAATGGGACTGCACTCTCCCCACAAGTTAGCCACGGGTTTCAGTAACACTGGGCCATTACCTCAGGCATCTGACAGATATATGCCCAATTCTTTCCTTTAGGCTTACTTTCTTTACACTCTTACAAGAACAGAGTTTATCAAAAGCATAACACATTCCCATATTTCTTAGTGACTGCTCAGCCCCGAGACATAAGGAATAGCAACTCCACTCCACCTCAGCCTACGATCCCCGAGAACCTTCTTATCTTACAAGTACAGTACACGCCCCAAAGAGGATAAGCCTAAATAGGCTCAGTGAGGGCTGTACGCATGGCTCCTGGTGAATGTGGAGACAGCCCGCTTTCCTCATCTCGCCCCAGCCAGTCCTGTATGTGCCTTATCCTCCAGCAGTAAGTCTTACTTCTAGCACCCATTCCCAGATTCTCATCCACGTTCACATCTATAGTTTCCTAAAGGCTCTGTAGGTGACATCCATGTTAAGTCAGGACTAAGAACCTGCAGGCTCAAGGCCACCTACACCCTGGGATTACTTCCAGCATGGTTGATACAGAGCTTAGGAAGCATTTGGACTCACATGTTTTCACACTCTCAAACTCTGACACCTGGTACCTTGACTCACTCTCCCACGGCCTGCTGGTGCCTACTGTGGCCAGCTGCGTGTTCCTCGGTCCTCATTTTCCCTCTGTGATTTCTGACCTTGGAACTGCCTGATTACAGATGCCAGGGTGGTTCATAACTTTTCCCAAATTACCCCGTCCTGGCTTCCATGTATGACTATGGCCTAAACACTAAGATTCTTGTCAAGTCTGAATCATTTACTCAACAAATAGTTTTTGAACATCTGCTATCTCTAAGTCACTAAGCTGACCTATTTATGTGAATTTATATGGGGAATTTATATGAGACATATAAATTGAATATGACATGTTCCCCAGGCAAAGACAAAGAACTGGGTGAGTTTAAGAAGCAGTTGTTTGAGATTTTTATGGCAGAAAAAGGAAACTGGAGAGAGACCAGGTCTAGACATAGTAGATGTTTTGTCTTTATGTGGAAAAGAGGAACTGAGATAATAATCATCAGTGACCAGAAACACTTAACATTAGAGAAAGGAGGTACAATGTGTACACTGCTTCCATATTGAATCTGAACTTCAAATACATCTTTCAAAACTATATAATGTCCGTATGGGCAACTATTCCCAGGTAATATGTGCCATTTTAATAGTAATGTCTACAGAAAAGCATGATTGCTAGCATTATGTATAGTAATCTCTTCTCCTAATTATGTCTAGTGGTCTAACCACTGCACCACTGCTGGCCCTGTGGGCAACACCATCTACCTGGTGACGGCTCCTGCTCTCCAGTGACTAACCCATCCCTGAGCTCATCCTGTGTGAGTAAACGGGTTCCTCTGAGCTCATCCTCCTGACACCTGTCTGCCTCTTCCTGGCTAACTCATTTATCCTCATGAAAGTTAAGCTCCAGCTCATCTCATCACCCTCCTTTATTTTCAGGAAGCAAGGATCAGTGATCACCCTCTGATTTGAACCCAGCCCCAGGTATGGGGTGGTCTAAGCAATACTGATGAAGACCGTGGAATTCCACAGTGGGTCTCAGTCTCCCCAGAATAGCCAGTGTGTCTGTCCTGTGGGGACAGAGAGGGCACAGAGCAGTGGGCAGTCAGGAGCAGCCGCCTGGCCTCAGGAGACAAGCTATTTATCAAAGTGAAAGATGACTGCAGCTGGAGTTGCTAAAAACAAACTACTCCAGGTTTTATCTACTTCCAGAAATGTTTACTTCTAAGTAGGTCAAAGTTTCCCAAAGTAGGGCAGTAAGAAATGCCAGTCTATCACTCTGATTGAGTTCCAATTGAGGAAAGCTTACCATTGCTGAGTGTCCACTATGAGGGATGGCATTTTAGTTCTGACTCTCAACGCCACCTTCCCTCTCATGGGTGGAGTGGCAGTTCAGCAGCACAAAGATGCACAGGGTGCAATGAAGAGCTTGCTGATGCGTTAAATGCAAAGTGGATTTTGCTTTGATGTACCTCCGGTCAGTTTACTGAAGGCTTCAGTAACAGGAGGGATGTGGAAGACAGTGCTCATCCTTACATTTCTGACTTTGCAACCATTCCAAATAAGTAAGAGGTGCCTAGCCCATGTGTCCCCAGAGAAGACTTCCCAGGAAACAGAATTTCAAAGATTTCCTCAGTCAGAACTCCTAGCATCAGACATTATTCCCTATTCCCATCCTTAGTCTCCTGCCAAAGCTTAAGCCAGTTTCCTCAACAGGTCTTAGGGACGGACACACTGAGCCTGGTCCTTTGCACAGGACCTCCCCAGGGGTCCCTGATGCATGTCCTCTCTCCTCTATTCTCCCTCCCTCTTTCCTTCTCTTTCCCCTCCCTCCCTCCCTTTCTATGAATATTTACTGAGAACTTATATGCCAGCCACTGTTCTAGATGCTGGGGACAAACTAATGAATAACACAGACAAACCCCCCTCACCTGCAGGGGAATTGAGGGGGTGGGGCAGTGGAAGAAACAGACAATAAACATGAACATATATGTCAGGTGGTCATAAATGCAACAAGGAGAAGTAAAACAGGGGAAGGGGGAACAGTGGGATGGGAGAGGGTGGGAACCAGGGAGGGCCTCTGGAATCAGGTGACATTTGAGCAGTGACTTGAAGGAAACACAGCAGCAAGCCTCCAGGTATCTGAAGATCTTGCGTATCCAGTGTGTTCCAGGCAGAGGGAACAACAGGGCAGGGGTGCACATGGCATGACCGGGGAACAGCTGCCAGCAGGCTGCTCAGGAGGACGGTAGGATGTGGTGGGATGGATACAGCCCCACCAAGATGTCCACATCCGAATCTCCAGACACTGTACGTGTGTTACCTTACACAGCAAAAGGGGCTTTGCAGCTGTGATTAAGTGAAGGACCTTGAGGTGGGAGGCTATCCTGGATCACGCCAGGAGCTCAGTACAGCCCCATGACGACCTGAAAAGCCAAGCACTGGGCCTGCTGCAGTCAGAGTGGGCAGGGACTGTGGGAGAAGCGTCAGAGAGGGCTACGCTGCTGGTTTGAGACAGAAAGGGACCATGGGCCAAGGGATGCAGGCAGCCCCAGAAGCTGGAAAGGGTGAAGATACAGCTCCTTCCCTGGAACCTGTTGAAGGGACACAGCCCTGCTGAGACCTGGATTTGGGCCCAGTGACACCTGTGGTGGACTTCTGACCTCCAACGGTGTAAGTGAATACATCTGTGTTGTTTGAAGCCACTAAGTTTGTGGCAATTTGTTACAGCAGCAAAAAGAAACCAAGACATAAGGGATGAAGTCAGAGAACAGGTTCCAGGGCAGGAGCCTCCTTGCAGCACAGAAAGGACTAGTTCTTACTTAAAGTATGACAGGAGTCCCAAGGATGTTTGAGCTGAGGGGGGTCTCAGCCCACGCCTCCTCCCTGCAGCTGAGAGCCAGCAATGGTAAACATCTATTTGCCCCCCTGAGCACTAAGGCAGGAACCCAGGACTCCTGTGGCCTAAGGCCTCGTGGGTAGTAAGGGGCAAGGGCATGGCATCGGTATCAGGGCTCCTGGCTGGGGCTGCTGCATAACGGGGGGCAAACTAGACAGCGCGATGCCATCCCAAAGGCAAGGACAAGGAAAGGGGTGAGCTGGGAGAGGAGTGGACGGCTCTCTGCTCACAGAGGCCAGGGAGCTGGTGTTGAACACAGCAAGTGGTGAACTGAAAGACTCACCCCTGTGGCAGGGTTTGGGTTCAGGCTGCAGCTTCAGTCCTACTCAGCCCTGAAGGAGAGGGAGCTGCTCTCAAGGTGCAGGCAATGCACAGGAAGGCGCTGAGGTGGCGGGAAGAGGGTCCCGAGCACTCTGTCCTGCCATACCATGTCAGGATGCTGCTGCTAAAAGCTCCTTGAGCCATGACCACGGGGCTGCTCCTGGCAGCCTTCAAGGTCCTCTCACCTCTGGCCTTCCCTGAGCAGGCAGGGCGGGCACATCCCCAGCAGCCAGACCACCCCTGCTCTGCTCCGTCTCTGCTTCTCAGGCCACACTCCCTGCTTGGCTGGCTGTCCCTTCTGTTCTTTGGGGAAAGTGGTTTCAGTTTTGCTGGGCTAGCAAGAGAGGAAGTCGCATGTCTTCTCTCTGGAGAATGTTCTGTCTGCTGGGGCGACCTCTTCTCCATCATCCTCAGCCTCTCTGAAAGCACAACCGGGGCCAGCCATTCCTCCCTGGGGTGGAATTAGCTCTGCGCTCCGTCTTCTGGCTCAGGAGGCTCCAAGGAACAAGGATACTGTCCAAGCCTCACCCCCTCCCCTCTGGATGCTAAGGGGCCATTTCCACATGGATCTCACAGGTTCACAGCAGACACCAGGAGGCATGAAAACATGCTGCTGCTGCTGCTGCTGCTGGAGAGCCTGCCCCGCTCTTCTTTTCCCTTTTAGCCCTGGGCATCTGACTTCGGGGATGCAGTTGGTTTTTGTACCTGTTTGGACCAGGTACCTGGAGGATCCAGTGATTGAAGTCTGAGCAGCAACTCCTAAGCAGGATCCAAAGGAAATGACAGAGCACCTGGAAGATGGGAGGCGATGTCCACAGACCAAGGGGCTCAGAGGGAGGATGGAGGGAGCAGTGGGCAGGATGACTGGGAAAAAGGATCAATAGGATTTTCAGAAAAGGATAGTTCTGAGGCAGAAAAGAGCAAGGCTTCGGAGGCAGTAGGAGCTGGATGAAGAGCCAGACCCAGGAGATGAGCTGAGGGAGTGGAGAGAGACAGATGCCCCCGTGGAGGAAACCGAGTTAGAGGGCGGAGGGGGGGACATGCTGCTTAAACGGGCATTTGGCATAAGCTGAGTCACAGCGCCCTGGCTGTAAAACAGGATCTCCGCAGAGGGCCTCGGAGAGATCGGGTCTTCCCCTTGACAGCGCGCGCCTTCCCCCTGCTCTGGCCCTACTTGGGGGCAGCGCCCCACTGGGGGTGTGTTTAGAGGGGGATGTGGCCTGGCCTGACAGTTCCCGTTTGAGGCTTCAGTTCCAAGCCCTTTAATGTCCCGAATGGTATCCGATGGAAGGTAGTCAGCCGCAAGCAGGATGTCTTGCTCAGAACAAAGTAGGCCTGGGCCACACTTTCTAATTATCCTTGCTGTTCCTTTATTCTTTAAAGAAAGGGAGCAGGAGAGTGTGGCCTGGATGGCACCTCCACCTCCCGCTTCCTGCAGTTGCATCCTGAGGAGGCTCCTGGCTGCTGGTCAATAACTATTGAGCCATTTCTGGCTCATCCTAACATAGACAGGTAAGTGGAAGAAATTCAGTTAAAAATGAAATAAAGGCAATTTTCACAAAACTCCCCTTTGCCCTTCTCTTCTCTGAATTGAAGAATGACACTCATACCAACCCCAACACTCAAGGCCTCGCATAGCCTCCATCGCGCAGGTCGGCTCATGCTCATGGTGTGAGCCGGACGTTAGGCCGGAGTCCTTCAGGCTCAGGTCAGGGCTCTGACTGACCCCACGTCTCTCATCACCACATCTCATGGCCTGCTACCTACCACCGTACAGCCTCACAGTAGCCAGGTCAATTTTATTCTAAACAATTAGCCTATATACACAGCAAAATGACCAACTTTACAGTTTAAAATTCACTTTTATGAAATGTTGCCACCTTTGAACCTCCCAGCAACACTGTGAGATAGGCATTTCTATCAGCTTGCTTTTACATAGACCTGGAAACTAAGATTAAATGACTTTCTACTCATTCCATACCCTGTCCTCTTCCTGGCCCATTTGCCCTGAGAACCAAACCCTTGTCTGTTTTCTCAAAGATCTGCAAGTACCTTTCTCAGGAAAAAGGCAGATTGTGACATCTTAGGATGAACCATTTGAAATTGCTGATATTTAACCATTTTTGACTGACTATAAAAATAGCAATTTCATGTGGTCCAACCTAATAATTTGGACCTCAAAATGAAGATATGTATGCTATACCTGGATGAATTAAACATAGGATACTTACATTAATCACTTTAGGTTACCAAGGATATTACTTGACGTGGAGTGAAAAAAGCAGACATTTTTAGAACTGGAAGGGACTCTGGAAGTAATTTAGGAAGATATGGGTTAAAGGTAATAAAAATCTTATTTTAGAACAAGCAACAATATGAATGACTAATAGGGAATAAGGAGGAAAAAGACTAGGTTGTAGAGAGACTCAGAATGGGAGGCAGTCACTGCCAAGTCCTGTACCAACAGAGGAGATTAGATCAGGGGTCCGTGAGTACGCGACCAGATATGTGTGGGGTAAATCCAATTGCTGGAGGTTTCTACACCCAAGGATGGTGAAGAGGACTTTAAAGCCAAACATACAATCACTTTAAACAAGTTAGGATTGTTGAATTTAATCCAAAATGTTTTGTTCTCTTCCGGATGTATGGAGAAATTTCTAGGCTCTTATTAAATTGTATCTTAGGAAAGAAGGGTGTAACATTTTACATGCAAATCATATTATTATGTTCTAGATGAAGATCGGAAGGAGATAAAGAATGAGAATCAGGATTGGTGGGTTTCAAGTGGCGGGCTAGGGAGAGCAGAACAGGAGGAGGGATGGTCAGGAAGTATCTGGATTTCAGCACTAAGTAAGAAGCATTTTCTAACCATAGAACTGTACTAAAGTGCAGCAGGCTCTCTCTAGAAGTAATGAACTCCCAGCCCCTAGGAGTGCTCAAGTAAAGCTTGACTGACCTTCTGTTAGAGACATTTTAGAAAGGGGTCCCTATTTTAGGGGAGAGAGTCAACCAGAGACCTTTAAGGTACTTTTCAATTCTAAGATTCCAAGAGCCAATAAAAGCCAATGTTCTGAGGTGAAATGAAATCTAATCAAGGACCATTTTTATTCAGTTATAAACAGAGAATGTTTTAATTCTAACTTTTCATAATCCTGAAGAATGACCAGGGGCTCCTTTTATAATTTCTAGCAATCCATCTCCATCTTATTTTAAACATACCTTTCTGCAAGAAGTATCAGTATTTAAGGTAACTACGTTTCTCACTCAAATGCATTATTTTTTGGTTTCAGTAATTCCAATCCAAGAATAGTGTGATTTTTAAAAACAATCTCACCACTATTTTGCATTGCAAACATACTATATTCAGCTATGCTATTCTTAAATACAATTTTGTGGGCTAGTGTGGAAAGCTATTCCCATCCTCATTCATCACACTCCCATGTTTAATTTTGTTCTGTGAGGAAATGAGTTCTGAATTTCAAAGTGGCTCCCTCACAGCTAGTCAATTACAGATAAGCTGCTATAAAAATGGAGTAGGAGTATATGTCAGCAAGGTACCTGTAACATGTTACGTCATACCCAAAAGGAGATGTTTGGGGAATATTCATTCTTCAATTATTTTTGCAATGTCCTTTGGCAATGCCTGTGTTAGACATCATGGAGTAAACTGAAGACCTGAGAGTAGTTGCTCCTAGTACAGAATTATCCTGAAATCTAAAAAGACTCTTGGTGGACTCTCCAGAGTTGGGAAGCAGGGGGAGGCGTTAAATCTCTGGATTTGATAGCAGGGGGTGTAGGAAAGACGCACTTTGGTTCCCGGCAGCAGAAAACACAGGGAGTCCCCATCCTGTAGAAGATGTGTTGGACAGGCTGGACCTGCTCCAAGGTTGGCTGGCCTCGTCAGAACTGGACCCAGTTCAGCCTGCTATCCTGAGTGCTGCTCAGTGTGGTTCTGTTCCACCTGAGGACACCAGGACCTTTCTGGTGGATGGAGGATTCCCAGGACAAAATCTGTGATTTTCTGCCCCAGAGGAGGGAGCACATGAGGCCATGGTGCTTGCACAGAGGTGAGCGGGAGAATGCGAGAGCATGTGTATGGCTGTCTGTAACAGGGTTCATGCTCTGCAAATCTTCATCTAGCTAGACTGGTTAAATACAGGGGAGCTTTATCATATGGAAGGACAAGAAACTAAAGTATGCAGCTCAAATGCCTTCAGACTTGGGAGGTCGGAGAGCATAGTGACAAAGAGTGAGACCTTGGGAAATGGACAGACCTGGGTTCAAATCTAGGGCCACCACTTGGAAGCTATGTGACTTTGGGCAAGTTACCTAATCTTTCTAAGACTCAGTTTCCTTATCTATAAAATGAGAAAATATTGTTATTAGTGTTAAAGCATTAACCCAGAACCTGGCCCATAGTAGGCTGCATTAAATGTCAGGTATTTTTATGAGTCGACCACAAACTTAATATATGTCATAGTATCATAGACTTGGTTAGCATCTGAGGCTGTTGGTAGTATATACCTCCAGAGCTCAAGTCTTCCCCACTGTTCTGTCCATACTTTGCATCTCCCACTGCCTGGGCAAGCTGCTCCTGAGGCCCACTGGGTGGTGACAGCAGAAAACATCAGGAGACCTCATGGGAGAGAGGACTCTCTGTAAACAAGCCAGGGCCACCAAGGGCCACTGCCCCTCTCCTCCAGGACATCTGCTGGCAGGGCTCACCTGCCTTGGGCTGGGTTCAGCTAAGCAAAGAGGTGTTTCCTTGTAGCTGCTCCAAACACTCAGCTGGAGCCAGGAAAGAAACTGTAGGAAAAGAAAAGGAACACATGTGTCCTAGATAGCCGGGTGGAGAAGAACCTAGGCTGGATTTTGGAGCTGGAGCAGAAATGCACAGGACCAATGCTTTTGTCTTCTCTCCATTTGCACTATTTTTAAGCATATGGTCCAGTGGCATCAGGCACAATCACGTTGTTGTGCAATCATCACCATCAACTGTCTTCAGGACTTTTCATGTATAAGTTGTAAAACTGAAACTCTGTACCCATTAAACACGTAACTCCCCATTCCTGCCTCCTCCCCAGCCCCTGGGCACCACCATTCCACTTTCTGTCTCTGTGAATTTGACTACCCTGATTACCTCAGGTAAGAGGAATCGTACAGTATTTGTTCTTTTGTGACTGTCTTACTTCACTTAGCATAATGGCCTCAGAGTTCATCCATATTGTAGCAGGTGTCAGAATGTCCTTCCTCTTAAAGGCTGAATAATATTCCATCGTGTGTACATACCCCATTTTGTTTATCCATTCATCTGTTGATGTGCGCTTGGTTGCTTCCACCTTTTGGCTGTTGTGAATAATGCTGCTGTGAACAGGGGTGTACAAATAACTCTTTGACTACCTGCTTTCTGTTCTTTTGGGCATATACCCAAAAGGATTGCTAGATCATATGGTAATTGTATGTTTAATTTTTTGAGGGACCCCATGTGTTGATTTGCAGTTCCCTAATGATTAGTGATAGTGCCCATCTTTTTGTGTGCTTATTGGCCATTTGTATATCTTCACTGGAGAAATGTCTATTTAAGTCTTTTGTCCATTTTTAAATCGAATTGTTATTTAGTTGTTGAGTTGTAGGTGTTATTTATAACCTGCATATTAGCCCGTTCCAATGCATCTTTAAGTATCTTCTGAGGCTGACACGAGCAGGACGCCAGAGCCATAAAGCAGTCACTCTCAACGCTAATGGGACATCAGAATCACCCAGGAACTTAAAAATACTGATGTCCGTGCCCTTGGTGGTTCTAAGATGCACCCAGAGTTGAAAACCACTGCTACTAAGTCTCCATCCCTTGGGAGGCACTGCCCTCCACTGCTTCTTGCTGAGGAAGTGAGAGGAGGTGAGGAAGAATAATGATGGGTCCCATGGGGCACAACCCCAGCGAGAAGCTCTATGATGTCAGGGGTGCAGCACGGTAAGTGGGTAGGCAGCCCCCCCCACCATACAGCGCCACCATCAGGAGCCCCACGTACATATCAGGAGGAAAAACCAACTGTGTCTACGAAGAAGGCGCAGGAGAGAAAGACTGGGAAGGGGCCCTCGAGCTGCCCAGCAGCCCACCTGGCAGAGTATGTGGCTCAGAGTCCTGGGTGAGGCGCTGATTCTGCTCCAGCTCTGCCACCAGCTCTCCTTGTGGCTTCGATCAGCCTGCTATCCTGTGCCTAAGAGTGCCCCTAAGAGAGGAAGCTGGACTTGTGCAGTGGTGTCCAACCCTGGCTGTATCTGGACTCACCTAAGAAGAATTAAAAAGACACTGACCCTCAGGCCCTTCTCCAGAGATTCTGATTTCAGTTGTTTTAGGTGAGGCCTGGGTGTTGCTATTTCATAAAGCTTCCAGGATTCTATGCAGGGTTGAGAGCCCTGGTCTAGTGGTCCTCCAAGATCTCTCCTCGATGTGAACATTCCAAGGCTCTTCTGCTTCCATTTCTGGGGTGACAGGTGTGGCCTGAGCACTCACATGGCACTGAACACATCACACAGATGCTGCCCTGCTCCTCCCAGCCTATAGCAGCACTGACCTGATGCTCTCTGGAAAGGTTAAGACTTGAAAAAGAGACAGATTCTGGCCTCTGGTGACACTGGAGGGGGCCACCCTGACATATTCCACACCCCCCAGAAAAACATTTCATTCTCAATCCAGTTGTGCACAACTTACAAGGTGAAGCACCTGCTCTAGACAAATTACTGCTGAGAGAAGAAAAGGCCAGGTGGTCAGCAGGCAGCCAGGTGGAATGGAAGGAAGAGTTTATAAGCTTCTATTAAGAGGCCAGTGCTCGGGGAGTCCCTGGGAAGAGAAGAGGGGTGTTCCAAGCAGGGGCACGCAGGAGTGTGCATACTTTCAGAGGAGGCTTTGTTAGGGCCATAAGGGACGGTCCATGGAGAACAGTGACTTAGGTGATGACTGCCAGGAATTGGGGATCTGCTGAGTCTGTGCCCCACAGGTGAGAGGGCAGCGAGCACTCACAGGTTGCCATTGGAAGGCCCACTCACTGGCTCGTGCTTGGAGAGAAGGAACTGACCTACAAACAAACAGAGCCAAGGAAACGTGTGCTGCCTTTAAGAAGCTACGCTGGCTGGCAGTGAGCTGGAAAGTTCTGTGACAGCTTCCCTCCCTGTTGGGTCTCTTGTCTCTATTTCCCATCCCTTCTCCTTAGCTTCCATTTTCAGTTACTCCCACTAACCCCTCTCTCTCTGGAGGTCTTACCCTGTGTGGATAAAGGGAAGGTTCCTGTGGCCAGGATTCTCACCTGGCCCTGGTTGGCTAGCTCACTACACACATGTGGGCAATACGTTGTTACTGACTCTATATAAAGAGCTCTGCCCAGTGCTCTGGGCAACACAGTGGCACAGCTAAAAGGCTGCAGGAGAGCAGAGCAGAGGCTGGAGTGGTGGCAGTGCCAAGGACAGAGACTGAGACGGCTGCGGGTGCAGAGAGGCCCAGAGGCTGAGACCGGCTTGCTGCATGCAGACTCGCTCTGAGTGGACAGGATTCTAGTGACTGACCTGCCACTGTGGGGATAAAGTTGGGTATAAACCCTTTCACCCCAAGAACTCATTTCTTTGGTCACATTGAATCCCTAGTGAACTTGCCTGGGGCTGAAACCCACTGGGCAAGACCCTGAATGCCTCCACTCCCGCCTCTGGGTCACAGAGTACTCGGCTCTCCTTCTCTGCCTTGGGTCTGCTCCTGCCCGGCTGACACGCAGGGGCCCCAGCTGCATGGGGGCAGGGAGGGGAGGCACATTTCACCCGTGTTCAGGCCTAGGTCACGTCTCAGGAGATTTCTCTTGAAGGTAAGTCCTCTCTGTTTGGAACGACTCACACCTGGAGACCTATGACAAATTAGCCCTGTCCCAGCAAATGACCTGCTGTGTCTGGAGATGCGGTCTCTAGACTGGATTTGTGGGAGTTTACAGTTATTTAGCTGAAAATCTATGACAAATGATATAGTAACTATAACTTACTGTGACAACTAACATGTATTATGTGCCAGGATCTGTTCTGAGTGTTTTGTACACATTCTCTCATCTACCCTCAGAATTCTAACCTCTTTGCACCCCAGTTGCTCCCTGGTTTGACTTCAAACAGGAACATATTCCTGAGTTTCCCTGATTTTCTCTTCCCTAGTGGCTACCTCAAAGCAGCTGCATGCACAACTACAAATCCCACACTACTTCCTGACGCAGTACCTCCTGAGCCCTCAGAGTAAAGGGGAAGAAGCAGGTGAGGGCTAGACAGGAAAGAAAAGAAGAAAAAAAAGTAATGGGAGATGCACAGGCATGTGTGTGCAGGAAGGACAATCAGGGGTTGGTTCCCATTCTACTCCTGTCGGAAAAAACCTAGGAAGCCCAGGGTAGAGTCAGCAGCACAAAAATGCAGCCTGCTATCGCCACCTGGTGGAAAAAAGGGGGAGGTCGGGCTCTGGAGATGGACTGATGGAATTCTAGAAACAGGAATATTTCAAACATTTAATGTATCCCACCAGGAAGCCTGCAGCAGGTCTCCGTGGTGACTCTCATGTCCCTGCCTTCCAATAGAACTAGGTCCTTGCCCTCTTTCCATCCCATAAATGCCCAGCACAGGTCTTCATAGAAGGTGCCCCTGATGTAGATTACCTGACCAGTTACAAAAATAAGCTCAGAACAAAGAAAGCCTTGTGTGGCTCTCTGGGCCTGTGGCCTCATGGTAAGGATAGTGACATCAAGGCCCCTGCGCGCCTTGACTTCTGAAATCAGTGTTTCTCATGCCTGAGTGTGCATCGGAGTCCCCTGGGGGGCTGAAGACACAGACCCCTGGGCCCCACCCAGCATTTCTGACCTAGCAGGTCTGGAGTGGGCTCTGCGGATTTGCTTCTCTAAAAGCTGCCAGGATGCCGATACTGACACTCCAGAGGTACCCCCACCTTGGTGAATCACTGTTCTAAGTAGCAGAATTTTCTTCGTGTTGGAAAAAAAGTGAGTAAGCAAGCAGAGGGCTTATATAAAATAAACAAATAAGGCGAGTTTATATAAGTAGGAGCCAAGGCTTGAATAGTTTGTCTCTCAAGGGCACGTGAGTGTCTGAAGGGAGGGTCGAAGCCCATGAGGCTGTTTCTCTGGGGTTTGCTCTGTGCCTCATGTCAGTGTGTCACGTAAGCACTTGGGTGGGGGCTTGGGGGCCAGGGAGCCCAGGGCAGCTCTGGAGGGGAGAGCAGGCCAGCAGACTGGTGAGGAGTCTAGGCTTTGGCCGAAGGTAGAAGGGGACTTCTCTGAACACAGGGTGATGCAGAGGAGAGCTGGAAGAGATCTGAGAGGCTATCCCACAACCTTCACTTTCAAGATGAAACTGACTCAGAAAGGTGAAATGACTTTTCCAAAGTCACACGGCTGCTTGGTGTCTCTTTCTTTTCAAGTTCCCCAACCCACTCTTTTCACAAGCAGGTCCCAGAGAAATCCCACAGGCCGGCACGTGGCCGTGAGGCAGGTTGGTCCCAGGGTGTTCCCCCGTTAGTGCGGCCAGCACCCCCGTGGCCTCCTGGAGCACGTGCCCATCCCCTCCGGGTCCCCTACCTTTCACCAAGGGGAAGAAGCAGTCCATTTCCACGCTGCTCCGGGAATGGGAGATGCACAGGGCGCTGCTGGGAACCAGGCCCTCCTGCGGGGGGCTTCGCTCCGTGGTGCGGACCAGACACCAGCCTGGCCGCTCGCCCGGCCGCTCCAGCAGCTCCACCGTCTGTCCCACCTGGATGGTCAGCTCACTGCTGTGGCTTGCACTGAAGTCCTGGAGGACCACTGTCAGCTCACATCCCCCAGAGAGCTTGGGGGCGGGGGTGGGGTGGGGTCACACATGAGGGATGGGGGAAGAAGATGGCAGAGAGAGGGTGAGTGTGAGCAGAAGGGAGGGCGAGGAAAAAGGGAAAAGATGGGGTTCAGGGTGGCAAGAAGACAGAAGACGGGAAAGAGAGTTGGGAACAGGAAAGAAAACAAGAAAAAAAAGTAATGAACACAGTGCCACTCAGTCAGTCGGGCGTCCTCGCTGCAGCCCGTCTGGAGCCCGCACAGACCTGGCTTTCCCAGTCTTTGTTCTGTGGGAGTTCATCACTCCCCTGGCAAGCTCCCAGCTAGCTGTGCCTGCAGCCTGTTCTCCAGTACGTGCCTTTTCTCCTTGCGAGGGCTCTAATGCCCCATTCCCGCCCTGGAGGCCAGTCCTCAGGTTCTTACTCTGCATCATTTCTAACTTGCTCAACTCTGACTTGATTCTAACTGATACCTGGGAATAATGGAAGAGACGACCTTCCCTGCTCCTAATCCCAGCAGCCTTCCCCATCCCCACCCTCAGCTGGAGCCATTAGCTTCAACAGAGACTGCCAGAGACACACAAAAAAACTAGGTTTCAACTCAAAGGCAGAAGGAGAACCTTGTTTATCTGGAAGGGGAGTAACATTGTTTTACTTTAGCTTGGCCACTGTGGCCCAGGAGACAGATGGGAAGGGAAGAAGGGGGGTCAGACCTTTCTTTAGGAACCATCCCTAGGGCTCCATCCGGCCCTCCCTCCAGGCCTGGGCACCTCCCCACTGCCCTTGAGCCCGGGACAGAACTACTAAGGCTGGGCACAGAGACCTGGAGATAATAACACCCTCTCCTAGCTCAATAGTGAGAGTTTACTTTTCACAAATAACCACTAGGTATCAATTTGTCTCAAACAGCTAAGCACAAAAAAGCCTCCCTTGCAGAACAGCGCCTGCACTTAGGGGCAAAGCAAGAGGAGGGAAGGGAGGTGGGAGAGGGGGTGCTGTTCAGAGGCCAGCCTGTTTTCCTCCAAGGTTCAGCCCAGACAGCAGCTGAGCGGGAAAGCCCCTCTGCCAGCTCCAGGGAACTCGACTTCAGTCTGTGCCTCTCTGATTTAAGCCTTCGGGGCTACATTAATCTGCACCAGCAGCTGTACAAATGCAGTAGTCCAGATACGCTGTATAGCTCTTCACCTACGTTATGTGAATGGTGAACACGGTAACTGTCACAGTAAGAGAGGGTCAGTAGTCCAACCAGGACCAAGAGCTCAGCATTCAGGGCTGTGAGAATTTTCTGCTAAAGGAACTTGAATGTCACAGTGGGCTTGAGAAAGGTACTTGATGGCTGCAATACTATGTATCACCACCAATCAACAACCATTGGGCAGGGAGCCCACTCTCAACACATTTCCATGGACGGACATGGTGCTGTCGTTGAGATTAGATCAGGGAGATAACTCTGTAGTACAGAAGGTGCAAGAGGGAGAGAGAGAGGAGAAGAAAACAGCATATGCTCCTTGGTTCATTTTCCATTTAACTTTTCTGGTCCCATGAAATGCACAGACCCCACTCCCCCACGGTCCTGAAGCACCATTTAGAGAAGGATGTTGGGGCACATTGGTACCTCAAGCCTGTAGAGTGCCTTTACAGTGTGCAAAGTACCTGTACATTAATTATCCTCTTGGTCCTCTCAGTAGCCTGGCGATATTACTTCTCCATCTCTTGTATCAAGAAATTGAAGCTCAGATCAGTGACTGGAACATTGAGTGTTCATAAAAATCACCTAGGAAGCTTATTAGAAATGCAAATACCTTTGCTGGTCCCTCCCTAGTCACCAATTATGACTCCGAAGGCCTAGGGATGAGTATTCCGAGGACTTCCCTCAACTCATGATTCAGAAAAGGGGATCCCTGGGATATGGTCTGAGAAACACTGGTTGCATGGTTTCCCAAGACCCAGTGGGCTTGAACGCAGACCTGGACCACGACCCCACACTCCTGCAGCTGCATCCCAGGGTGCCTCCCGTACAGACTTCTACAGCCTGTTTATGGCTGGCAGGGGTGGCTCCACTCAGGGTATGCTTGGTCCACATCAGGTCTCTTAAACTGTTTAGATGGCATTTTGTATCTTGGGCTGTGTGTACTATGTATGAATAGCTCTATCACTAAAACACAAATTTCACTGTGATATTCTACTTCTTTCTTTTTTCTTCTCACTTGTGAGTGGCATTCTTCTACTTTCCATCCATTGGAATTTGGTGGAAATGGAATTTGTAGAACGTGGGACTAGATGACCAGGAAATTTCCTTCTAACTGAGTATCTCTGCCATCAAGCGTCTATGCTGCAGGGGCACTGCTCCTCTGTGCCAACCTCAGGTACTCTGAATCTTTTTTCAGGGTCAAGTGTGCACACAGCCTGAGGTACAGGCCTGAGGTAAAACCTGCAGCCCTTTCAGGAATGGGTGTGGCCCTTTTGCAGACTATTAAGTCAAAGCAGAGTGCCCCTGAGGCGCCAGCTGCAAACAGCCCAGCTTGTCACAGATACAGAACCCGCTGCCCCCCAGGGCAACTTACAGCCAGACCCATTTACAGGCAGGTGTGGGGGCTGCAGCTGAGGGTCAGAGAGGATTAAGGGCTAGGCTCTGTGCTTCTACAATTCAAAGATCTAGTTTTTTCTGAAGAGAAGCCTAGAAAACATTACTAGATGGTGGTGTTTGCCTCCTGTAGGCTGCCCAGTCCAGACAGACAGAGGAGGAAGTAGAAGAAAGATCATCAATGGGCAATTTCTTTGGTGCGCACATTGTAGATCCAGCCAAAACCAATACGGTTCAAACAGAGGATGAATGTCCAGACTCACCTCACCTTAATGGCTTGGGCAGAGAGCTTTACTGTATCAGGGCCCCACCTCATGACGGCACCAAGGGAATCCCAGAGCAGAGTGGCAGCCCAGGGGGTTTGGAGAACTGGATGAGGCACTGTCAGGCCTATCCCCGAGCCACAGGGAAGCTTTAGGGTGCCCAGCAGACTCAGGGTTCACACTTGATAAACACAGCTTCAGAGAATCCAGGACTGAAATCAGCACTGGAAAGTTCTAAGAGCTGTTCCCAGCAGGGGAGGGGTCGAGGGCAGAGGGGCCAAAAGCTTTGAGGAATCTTGGCACACTTAACAGACTCGCGATCCTTAAAATAATTCATGCTTTGTGCTTGAAACCTTCTCCTGGACTGTGCTGAGTCACACCACCTACTGAATGTTAATTGCACAGAGTGTGCTGCTCATTAACCAATAAAACCCAAATTCCCTCACAAATACTAAATTATCGGTTTCTTAGAAACATAACACGCACACCATTTTCTCCTGGCCAGTTTTGGGGCGTGGCAGCTGACGTGGGTCCAGGACTGTATTCTCTCTCCTTCCTCTTTCCATTTTGGAGGCCATCCTGCCCTCACTGTTCTCCCCTTTGCAAGGACACATTCAGAAAGTTTCCCTTCTCTGCCTGAGCTAAATCTCTGGTCCTGGGATTTTAAATAGGCTTCGTCCAACAGCCTGTTATGGAAGATGCTGCAAGCAGCATGCCTGTTTTCACCTATTCTTTTCTACCCCACAGTCTTTAACAACTGTTTTAATGTCCTCCTTTGCAAATATTTAGATTTTAATTTTGTATTTCTGCCATATTTGTTTTCTAATTTTCCCTTTTAGGCCCACAGATTATTCTTCATGGTTACCTTCATTTTCGACCTTCCTTGTCAGAGATGACCTGCTTGCACTTTCTAATTTTTCTCATTATGTCAAAACCTTCCTGCTTCCCTGCATGGGAGGGAGACTCGATGCCACATATAACCTGACTCTCAGTTGTTTCCCCGCCTGATTTCCTAACCACTGAGACACAGACGTGGAGCTGGAAAACCACTACCGTGTGTCTGGCTTGCCCCCCCACTGGGCTGTCTATGAGCCACTTGATCCCTCCCGGTAGAGCTGTGCCCAGATGCTCTCCATCTCGTCTCTTTCTACCACTTGCTAGCTTGTTAAAGATGACTAAAGATCTTGAATTGTCAATCCCTTGACTTTCCCTTCCTCCTGAGTGTGCCAAGCCTTCCCCCTAATCAGTCTCCACTCTTACTTTTCTATCATCTTTCTCCCCTCCCTTGCCCCATTCTCCCATTTCATGGCTCCAAACTCTCATTATTTTTCTCATTTATCAGTTTCCTGGCCCCCTTTGCATGCTCTCACCATCTGCTCTTCCTCCTGCTGCCAGGGGTCTGCTGAAATTATCTCAGCCTCCCCCTCCTTGACCTTCAGCCTTCACTTTTAAGTTGTCCTGTGCAGATTTTGACTTATAGGCAGCTGGCTTACTTTCCTAGAATTTTAAGTCTCCTACTCACTACTGAGCTGACTTATACTAGTCTTCAAGAAAGTCAAGCCTGTAATCAGGTCCTTTCTTCCTTTAAATAATTCCTCAAGAGAAAAGCAGGTCCTGCTAAGTAGACCCCTTTTTATTGACCTAACTGTAAAATCTCTACTTTTCTCTCCTTTAGTAGGGTCCCTGCTTTCCCTAAGATGAGCTGTCTAGTGGCCTTTTTTTGCTTTTTCATGTGGTACATTTTATATTTGGGCCTCATCTATCAGCCCATCGGCTGTTCTCTCAGCAGTGTTCCATGTGACATGCACCCCCTGGCTGAAACCAGGTGGTGTGGTGGGAGGGTGTCCAGCTTGTCACCATCCCTGCGGTCAGAGGGGAGTCAATGGTATCAGGAAGGGCCCACACCCTGCTTAGAACCCCAAGGTGGCATCATATATTTACTGTATATTTTTAAACTGTCAGCTATGGATGCTTAACTTTCAAACTATTAATTCGATCCTACTCCAGATTCTAAGACCAAATTTATTTCCACCAGGCAAATGCTGGGAGCCTTGAGTTGGGAGCATGAAGCCGGCGTGTCTGAGTCTTCTCTGGCCTTGCACCTGGTGTCTGCGGTCTTCCCGGATCTCGCTCCCGCCCCAGCAAGAAGTCTGTGACTCTGCCCTTCGCCTGGAGCTTCTCAGATGTTTCCGGTGCCTAGCTCCCTGGGACCCTGCCCAGGGCCTATAGACCCTCGGGATGCCAAGTGTGACTTGGAGTGTCCCCCTCTGCCTGCTGTGAGTCGTCATCTGATCCTTCCCCTCACTTTCCCCGTCTCTCTTCTCTGGGTCCTGGCCATTCCTGGTGGAACCTGTTCCCTGCTGCCCCAGTGCCTGGAGGGACTTTGTCCCCCACCTTGCGCTGTGCTTCCTGGGGCAGGAGCCCCTTATCCTCACTTGGTTCCTGCTCCTTGGTGGTGGCCTGCAGCCTTCTGTCTGGCATGTACTACCTCACACAGCGGGAAGACTGTCACCACCCAGCGTTCCTCCCCATCTCTGCCAGGAACTATTGCTTTCATTTAGGTCCGTTTTTTCTTGGTTACTCTTTGGACATTATGGAATCTCCTTCTTGTTTGAACAATGTGAGCTAGATTACCCCTAAGAGCTTCCCCAGGTTACAGAAAAAGAACATGATTGATTATTCCCTGTGGGTTTCCAGCGACATTCAGAGAACAGGACATTACCCAACACAGCATTCTACGCATGTCAGTGGAAGACCTCAACTTCTGCAGGCCTGTGCGTCTCCACCCGATTCTCAAGGCAGCAGAGCCTAGTGGTGAGGGCATGAACTCTGGGGCCCCTCTTCAGCGGGATGACCAGGGGCAAGTTACTTAGCCTCTTGGTCTCAGTGTCCTCACCTGCAGAATGGGGATAATAACCTGTTGCTGTGAAGACTAAATGAGGTAATACTTAGGACAGGGCTTTGAGCAGAGTTAGCTCTCTAAATGTTTGTTTAAAAATAAATTCTAGAAATATTCATTAGCTATTGTTATTTAAATTTGAGGGGAAAGTTAGGAGAAGAGAAGAAATGGGAAAAAAATCCACCTCAATTTTGATGGCACACCGTTTGGGAATTAACTGTACCAGGTATATATACCCTTGTAAATGATTACGTAAATAGACCAAATTTTTTTCCTTTTTCATAATATTAATGGAGTCTTGGCCTAACCCAGGCCAACTAGAAGAGCTGGCCCCAATGCTGTCCAGGGAAGGTGAGTTGGATGGCATTAAGAGTCCAAGTCAGCACCTGCTTTTCCTGTTAAAAACAGGGATGTGGGACTCTGGATCCTTTTATGGAAAATGAGGATTCACCACTGCCTTTTCATTCTACCCTGCTTTCCATGCACCACAGATCTGAAGAAGCTCCCTTGTCTCATGAGTCTGATAACTGCCCACAATACCCACCACCCGAGCCTGCTGGTAACTAAACATAAGTTTCTGACATTGCTTCCCCCATCAGGTGAGTCACACCTTCCCCTGTTCTCCTGGCCGCCTGCTCTCTCGTGCTCTCTGCCTAATTCCTCCACAACATTTAGCCATTTCAAGGCACAGAATTCTCTGAATTAACATCTACATATGAATGGCAACACATTCATAAGGAGGTCACAGCTGCCTTAGAAAGTTGGAGGGTGTCTACATGGTGGGGTTTAAAGGGCCCTGAGAAGGCCTGCTGACTCCTGGTCAAAGCTGTCCTTCCTCCTCAGAATCCCCCACCCAGCCCCTGAGGCTAACATCTGAAATCCCACCTCAGAGATTAATTTCACTTCACTGGGTAATGCCTCTTATCATGAAACGTCTCAAAGCAGAGTGTGTGTATGATTCCCTGTGCACCGGGGTAAGCAGCATACAGGGACGCGCAGCTGTACTTATGTGGCTTTAAGCATGAAGATGCTCATAAAAGCACTTTTTTAATGAGAAAAACTTAACAACTGTAACATAAAAAAAAAACCCCACCTAAAACTAAAATATAAAAATCTAACAGGAAGGGGATGGTTAAGCAATTACAACACATTCACTAAGTGAATGTTTAATTACACAGCCATTAGATGCTTATAAAGCTTTATAATGGCTTACAAATTGTGTATCCCATATAAAGTAAAAAAGAAAAAAATAGGACAGGCTGTAAAGCTGTACATATAACTGTGAAGAACATTAACAACACCCTGTTCATCAAAAACTTACAGGAAGAAAATTCATCGGTCTGTTAAAACTGGCTTTGTTTTGGGGAGCTCTGGGTAATATCCCCCCTCCTTTCTCATTTCCAGTATTGCCAATATTTCTCACCTCAGAGTTATTTAATGAGAAAGTAAAAATAACAACCTGTAAGGCAAGTTAACAGTAATGGGGGAAAAATTATAATATCCCAAGGAGGCATACTACATTGAGGAAAATAAAGAAGGGGCAGTGGACGGATGGACAGGCCTCACCTCTGCTCCAGGACCACTATGTGGGCTTCTGAAAAGCCTCAACTGATATCTCAGTGTAGCGACTGCAAGATCTGTCCCTATAAGCCACTGTCCCTGTGCTCCTGTGAAGTCACATGAACTCTCCAGAAACCAGGTCCTTTTTACATGAGTCTAGGTTTCTGTTTTTATCTTGAATTGAATTTTTGAAACAGATGCAGGCAATGTCTGGGCTTTAGGTGCATCACTGTGGAGCTCTGGCACATCTCCGGTCTGCGTGCAGGTTGCCCGTGCAGCTGCCTGGTCTGATTCAGAGTCTGGAGCTGACAATTTGCTTTGCCTTTGTTCACCAGAACTGGGGCTGCTGAGGACCACAGTGAAGGAGCTGCTAGGTTTAGCTGTTTCCCACTGGGTGAAGTGGAGGGCAGAACCACAGGGAGCCACAGGGCATGGTCTGTACTCAGCGCTGAGTCTTGCGAACTGCATAGTAGTTAATAGTGGGAAGAACGCAGGGTTGAGAATCAGAAGGCCTTTGTTGCTGGAGCAGGTTTTACCCACGTGTGACATTGGGAAAAGCCCTTCCCCTCTGCATACCTGTATTTCCCCATTCTTTCCTGAAAAACTGAATTCACCAAAGATCTACATACAGAATAGAGAGATGGCCACCATCCTTGTTCCTGCTGGTTCCCAGGATATTAGTAGCCACATATAAATGGTTTAGGTAGATTTTAGGAACTTTCATTGGAGAAACCAAAAAGATGTACAGATGCTCAAATACTAACATCTGGAGATTCCTCTGGTGGATGCCTCCGGTGGATCCCTCTAGTGATCTTGCCAGATCACTGAGTGGAACCTTCCAGTCAAAAATTTCCTTCCACTGCACAAAGTACCCAATCAGCTTTTTTGGTATTTTATTCATAAATATGAATATGATTCAGCCAAGGGTGACCAAATTTTTCAGAAAAGCCTCTCTAACAGAGACTAAGCTAAACAAACAAAAAGGATCAGGAACCAAGAGGAAACAGAATGCAGGCAGGGCCATGAAACTTCCACGCCACGTATCCTCAGAGAGGCAAAAGAGGAACTGCACCCATGGGAAAAGAACCACTCCCACAGAAAGGGAAAAATTTACAAAATGAGAAAGAGCTCTTAGAAATTAAAATTATGTGTTGAAATGACACATTTCATACATGGGTCAGAAGACAGTCAGAGAGATTTTCCAAAGTAGAACAGAAACAATTGAGAAAGGAAAATGAGAAAATGTAAGAAAATGATAAAAATCAATCTAACATGTTTTAAACAGACAGAAGGGAAAGGGATAAATTATAAAGAAAAATTCCCAGAACTGAAGGGCATGAATTGCCAAATTGATATGATGTTCTAAGTACCTGCTGTAATTAATTTAAGAAGGACCCACTCTAAGTCACATCATCAGGACATACTGGCAGTAAAAAGGGCTCTAAAAGCTTTCAGAGAGGATTAAAAAAAAGTCAGGTAAAATCCAACAAATCAAGAATAATAATGATAGCAGATTTCAACAGCATTAGAATGTAAAAAGAAAAATGGAGCAATTCCTTCAAAACTCAGTGTGGGAATTACTTCCAACCTAGAATTCTATGTCCAGAGAAATAATCAGTCAAAATGAGGGCACATAAAAGGCACTCTCAGACTTTCAAAGTCTCAAAAGTTTGCCTCACTAAGCATTCAATAAGTACTAAATGTTATGATTAGCATTTATTGTCTTCTCACTTTTCCTCTTTTATTCTTTTTTGTTTCTCTTAATGTGATGTCTTTGATATATACAAATTAAAATCAATCCCTTCATTCTCTTTTTAAAAAAGTGGTTAATAGGTAGACAGATCTGAGAAATGCCTAAACCAAAAAATGTTTTTTGATTTTAGTAAAGCCATTCATCCAAGTTTTATGTGACAACCTTTCAGCCAAATAGTGAAATGCAGGCTGAGATGATGGTACTGTTAGGCGGATTCATGGCCTAGAAGAGGCAAAAGGGACTTTGGGGTTCATTTAATCCAATCTCCTTACTTTGCAGATGAGGAACATGAACCCCCGAAAGAGGAAGATACTGTCCAGAAGATGGTAGGTACTCAAAAAACATTTGTTGAATGAATGAGTATGCTAGTAAGTAAATGAGTTAAGTCAGCGATGACCCAACCCTCTTAACTCATAAGTGAAAAAACTGATGGTTCCACGAGAGCTGGCAGCAGAGCCCAGGTCAAGGCTCAGAACATTCTCTACTAAGCCTTGCTAGATTAATGACTGCTATCACTCCAGGGGGATGTCACAGGCTTTAGGCCCACACTTGCCCCTAGCATACTGACATATGGGTGTCGCTGTGGGAAGAGGCATTTCAAATTCACGCTTGACGAAGTTCCAGAGGACACAAAGCTGGGAGAGGCAGCTAAGATTACAGATCACAGAACTTGATGGTGTGGGTGAATGTTGAAACCACTGTGCTGTTTATGTGCAGCCATCATGGGATTGTGTATTGATGATGCTTTAATAAAAGAAAAGATTACAGATCACAGAAACCAGGACCTCAGTGGGCTTCTACTCTAACCTCCTACTCAAAGCAGGGCCCTTTGAATAACATCTAGCGCTCTGCTTCATGACGCTGTTCCCACCTTGCAGAGAGCTGTGGTTTTAAGAACATTTTCTTTGTTTTGTAATTTTTATCCATGGTTCTTAGTTGCCCTCTAGAGTAATACAGAAGAAATCTTTTTTCCCTAGAACTTCACATATGTAAAGACTAGATCAATAACTCTGTAAGTCTTCTTTTTTCCAAATGTTCCTTCAAATGGCTGTTAAATGTGGAGTTCCCAGTGTTTCCATCATATTCTTCTGGTTGAACTTTGGCATGTCATTTTCTCTCCTAATAGGGGGCACCTAGGATTGAACCCAATCCATTTGGTGTAGCTTTCCCTCCACAAACTAAGCCAAACACTCCCCTTCCCTGTCTAGACACTGTACATCCATCAGCGTCCTCTGAGAGTCTTTTAGTTAAGTCATGCTACTGGCTTCTATTGAGCAGATAGCCTGCTAAAAACCCCAAGCTAATTAACAGGGTTTTCTCAAGCCAGTGCCTCCCTTTTCTCTGCTTGGAGTTCTGAAACTTTTAACTCAGAGAATTTTTCTCTTTATCTTTGTTAAATTTAATTTTCCAGGTAAGGTGTAGTGTTCTTGACTCTCTCATCTCAGATTAGTGATTCCTTCCAGTTTTGTATCATCTACAAACTTAAAATTTATGGTTCAGTATGTTCATCCAAGTAAGAGATAAAAATGGAGACCAAGGACAGAGCTTACTGCAGGCTGCAGTGTAGGCCCCCAACAGACGGATACCATCTACCCAAGGGAGGAACTAGACTTGCTCATGGACATAACTGACACCAGGGGTGGCAGTCACAGGGTTTCAGATTTGCCGTAACTAAATGTTTACTCATTTGTTCATTCAACAAGAATTTATCAGATGCCAGTTAGAGGTCTCCAGCAAGAGAGGAGGGAAATGCAAATGGATTCTGTCTGTTCCTTATCTCTGCACATCCTACCCTGCTTCAGGACCATCTAGATGAGGCAAAGCTGTCAGTAGAGGTGGGGCTGGGAGGATGAGCAGCCTGGCAATGAACTTGAGCCTCAGCAACACTGGCCCTTAGTCTGGAGATAACCATCTTGCCAAGAGGAAGGCATCTCCCAGCTCCTTTGTGCCTGCCAGACGCTGTCTGTACTGATGTTCTAACTGTGCTCAGCAGGAAGGCACTTTCATGCAACACACACCAGGTTGGGAAAGAGGAAAGAGTCTGTGGGAATGGCTCTGAAATCCCTGAAGTTACCTGCAGCAAAGGGAAGAAAGGGAAACTGGAGATGGCCAAGAGCAACTTTCCAGATAGAGTCATGTTGTGGGCTGCCCCCAGGCGCTCCTGCAAACTGTCTACTACGTGGGTCGTGCAACATTGACAAGTTGAGCTTTGGGGGAAGACCAGAGAGGATTTCAAAAACAGAACATGTTATCAAAGCTTGGCTATTCAGATGTGGGTCACCATTTCCCGTTTTGTGCATTATTGGGTCTGGAGTCAGATTGCTAGGATTGAATCTGTCTCATGGTCACTGCCTGTATAACCTTAAGCAAGTTAATTACCCTCTCTTTGGCTCATTTTCCTTATCTATAAAATAGGGATAATATTAATTCCTACCATCTCGAGTTATTTCAAGGATTACATGAGTTAATACAGGTAAACCCTGACATACATTATGTGCCCAATAACTATCCCCTATTATTTATCCATAATTGTAACTTTAGTATGTACCTAAGACACGATTTCTGCACTTAAACCATTTATATGGAGAACAGAAATCTATTTCCAAAGCATCCTTAATGGCAAACATTGAGGGAAACTGGCAGACTGGAAAAAAAAAAAGCAGCCATATATTCCCAACCCCAGGGTTAAGATGGTTTAGGGCATGATTTCAGCTATGACTTCCTTATGTAGGGCCATGGATGTGAACTTCTATCCTCTTCCTATACCAGAGAAAGAACAGACCAATTAGGCTGGGAAGAGATTTCTTGGAACTATTTGCCAATTCGGGTGGATAACATATTCAAGTGCAGAGATAGGGTGGAGGCTGAGGTATCCAAGCACAGGTAGGAACTTGGCACAATAATCCCTGGAAAGAGGCTGTGCAGCCCCATGGTGGTCAGGAACACCGGTCAGGTAACCTGAGCACAGGCAGCAAGTCTGCCAGCACCAGAACTGGGAGGAGGGCAGCGATGGAGTTCAGGTGTGCGCTGCCGAGCACCCGAGAGGGGGACCTATTTCAGAAGGCAGACCAGCCAGCATATTCAAAGAACGCAAATTCAGAGGAAGCACATCCTAAATACTTTGGCTTGGAAAGCAAACACCCATGGTCACTGCCTCCTAGACCAAAAGAGATGCCAGTGGACATCTTAACAATTTCTCATTTCAAGCAGAACAAGATAATAACTCATATTTGTATGGACCCTTTTTAAACTCTTTCATAGACATCGGCTCCTCATGGATCCCATAAGGTTAGCATTATCCTCTTATTTTATAGATGAAACTGAGGGGAAACAACTTGGTCAGGATCACATGAATGCAAACCCCAAAGGCAAGCCTCCAGGTCATGCAAATCCACTTTCCCACCCATGCGCTTACGCCTGGACTCAGCAGCTGGCCACTGTGCTGGGCCAGGGGCGCGGGGCACGATGCAGTGAGGCAGCCTGTTGGGGTGGCCCTGCCCCTACCACCCTTCCTGTCCACTGGGGACCACATACCACACAAGCATCCCGAGTGAGATGCCAGGGGAAGCATGGGAGCTGGCCCAGGGACAAGGAGTGGGGTCCCTCTGGAAGTGATCTGCTCTTCCCCTTCCTGCCTCACCTGGCTGCTCCACTGGATGCTGCCGTGGCTGTGCCCCCTCAGGCACCCTCCTGTGGTGACAGTCCATAACAACTCCACTCCTGCTCAGCCACCAGCCAGTGGGATCCCAGAGCATCTGCCCCTTTCCTGTGCTAGCCTGCTCAGCCCCATCAGCCCCAGGCCATCTCGAGCTGTGCTGGCACCACGCTCGCAGTAGGAGCTGGAGAAGATGCCACCTCTCCAGGTGAATGATCCAGAAAAAGGGCCCAGCAAGGAGAACAGCAGCAGCAGCTGAAAGGGTTCTTAGAGTCTTACAGTGTCTTCCCTAAAAGTTGTCAAGATTTTGCCTTGAATTACAGATTTTCCCTTATCCCTGATCCCATCCTTTGCCCCTCAGTGTGAAGAAGGGCCTTTATTTGTGATCCCACCCTCCTTGTTTGTCCAACACCCACTTACGTGGTGAGTTGTACTCAGATTTTCTGCTTCCATCTGCTGTGGTTAGCTGGTTTTGCTCTGAGACTGATTGCCACCCTCTGTCTCATTATGGCTCATTACACTGTACATTCTTACCACCACCTTCCTGCCTGGTTGTCAACTATCAGGATGCGCCCTCTGGATGCCACTTACTACTTGTTCCCTTGACTGAGTGCGTGGATTGTGACTCAGCTGGATCTTAATGTCTTAACTTTCCATTCAGATCAGCTCTCCAAGAACAAAAGGGAGAAGCACAGGCGTAGTGGCACGCAGCGGCCACTAGAGGGAAGCAGAAGCTAGGATTTACTAAAGGAGACAGCCACACCTATCCCCGCTGGGGCACATCCCAAACCCTCATGGGAAATACGAGATGAACAATTGCCAAGTGCCTGGCACACAGTAGGGGCTCAAGAAATGTTTCCTGGGTGAAGTTCCTAATTTTCGAAATGAGAAAGCAGAGACCAGGGCAGGATAAGTGATGTGATCACAGAATGAGTTGCTGTCAGCATCAGTCTAACTGGTCCCCGCCAGCATGCCTCTCCCTATACTATACATCAGTCCTCTTCCTCCACCTCTTCCGTCCCAGCTCCCTTCCCCTTGGTTCAAACCAGATGAACTACTTGCCCATTTGACTTCCAAAACATTTTTGGGCAAACACTAGTCATTTGAGACTCTTTTCTCCATCTCCTTTGTCTATTTTTCACTTAGCCCTGCCATATTATTAAAAATCTTTCTCGTGTTGTTTGGACAACTCCCTTGCTGATCCGGGCCCTCACTGCCGTCCCACTGCGTGCTCGCCTCCATGACCCCTCCTTCAGGGGCACTGGATCCCCTCAGAATCTGCACATACTGTGTCTGCCCCTGCAAATTCCACCAGCCTCATCTGGGCATTCAAAGCCCTTCATACTCCTCCCCAGTCACGGTTCAACCCTAGCTTCTAGTATTTGCCCACAGATTTTCTCTGCTTGGTGGTTCCCAGAACATATCCTAGCCATTTCTGTCTTTGGACTTCTATTGATGGGACATTCCAATGGAAAGTTTCCCTTTTCCTCTCCCACCATCGAAGGTCAAGTACAGCGCTCAATTCCACACCTCATGTCTCACGGAGTCTTCAGCAGTGGCCTCTGCAATGCCTAAGGCTAATTTTATCTGTCCTATGCGTTCTGATACTCAGGCAGTCAGAAGAACAGATCCTTCACTTTAGATGGCTTGTGTATATATCATAAAACTTATTAGATTTCTTGGCTATTTGGCTTAAAGGCAGAATAGTCATTTTTAGAGTGCCTTCTTAAAACAGTTTTCTCTTATTCTATGGCGTTGTTTCAACAATGGGCACCCCAGAGTTCTGTGTTTGGTAGCGGTCAAAATGATTATTGGGAGCCACGTCACAGCGGTTTTCTTCATGATTTTAGTTTCTTGGGTCTTTTTTCCCTACCAAAAATATGTCAGTATTTCTAACCCAGAGGCTGTATTTTAGCTGTCAGTGGAGGCAATTGGGAAGGGAGTGACTGAGGACACCAGTAAGGCTAGGAGGTCATTGGAGGACAGCATGGGGGGTTACAGTCTGGATTTTGAACTCAGCAGCCCTGAGTTTGAATCCTTGTTCCATCACTGACTAGCTATGTTACCCTGGAAACGTTAACAATACAAGATCTGTCTAAGCTTTAGTTCCTCATCAAAAATATTGACGCAACTGGAGGGGCGGAAGATGGTGGAGTGAGTAGAGCAGCTGAAATCTCCTCCCAAAACCACATATATCTATGAAAATATAACAAAGACAACCCTTCCTAGAATAAAGACCAGAGGACACAGGACAATATCCAGACCATATCCGCACCTGAGAGAACCCAGTGCCTCGCGAAGGGGGTAAGATACAAGCTCCGGCCCCGCGGGAGCCGAGCGCCCCTCCCCCCAGCTCCCGGCGGGAGAAGAGCAGGCAGAGCGGGAGGGAGACGGAGCCCAGGGCTGCCGAACACCCAGCCCCAGCCATCCGGGCCAGAGTGCAGACACAGTACGTGCCCAGGGATCCTGGATGCTAGGGAAACAGGGCAGCAAGAACAGTGAGCGGGCACCGGAGGCCGGGTGCCGGATGACACCAGAAAAATGCACGACCATTTTTTTTTTCTTCTTTTTTTAAAATTTTTTGCTGTTTTGTTTTGGGGAGCACTTTTTGGAAGTCTTAAAGGGATAGGGCCCCCAATACTAGGGAAACAGGGCAGCAAGACCGGTGAGCAGATGCCTGAGGCTGGCGCCGGAGAATAAAGAAAAACAAGCGGCCACGTTTTTTTTTTTTTTTAATTAAAAAAAAAATTTTTTTTTTTTTAATTAAAATTTTTTTTTTTTTGTGGTCGTTGTGTTGTTTTGGCGGGTGCTTTTTGGAAGTCTTAAAGGGGCAGGGTGGGACACTTAATCCAGAGGTAGGGAATCTGGGGATCTCTAGGCACCCTAACCCCTGGGCTGCAGGGAGCAGGGAGGCCCCTTACCGAGATAAATAGCCTCCAGGCCGCTCCCTGTCCAAGGCGATTCCACCACTTTGGAGCAGCTGCCCGAGCCAGGCCACGCCCACAGCAACAGCGGAGATTAACTCCATAGCAGCCGGGCAGGAAGCAGAAGCCCTGTCTGCGCGCAGCTGCCCAGCACAAGCCACTAGAGGCCGCTGTTCTCCCAGGAGAGGAGGGCCACAAACCAACAAGAAAGGAAGTCCTTCCAGCCGTCACTCGTCCCAGTTCTGCAGACTATTCCTATCACCATGAAAAGGCAAAGCTACAGGCAGACAAAGATCACAGAGACAACACCAGAGAAGGAGACAGACCTAACCAGTCTTCCTGACAAAGAATTCAAAATAAGAATCATAAACATGCTGACAGAGATGCAGAGAAATACGCAAGACAAATGGGATGAAGTCTGGAGGGAGATCACAGATGCCAGAAAGGAGATCGCAGAAATGAAACAAACTCTGGAAGGGTTTATAAGCAGAATGGATAGGATGCAAGAGGCCATTGATGGAATTGAAACCAGAGAACAGGAATGCATAGAAGCTGACATAGAGAGAGATAAAAGGATCTCCAGGAACGAAACAATGTTAAGACAACTGTGTGACCAATCCAAAAGGAACAATATCCGTATTATAGGGGTCCCAGAAGAAGAAGAGAGAGGAAAAGAGATGGAAAGTATCTTAGAAAAAATAATTGCTGAAAACTTCCCCAAACTAGGGGAGGAAATAATCAAACAGACCACGGAAATACACAGAACCCCCAACAGAAAGGATCCAAGGAGGACAACACCAAGACACATAATAATTAAAATGGCAAAGATCAAGGACAAAGAAAGTGTTTTAAAGGCAGCTAGAGAGAAAAAGGTCACCTATAAAGGAAAACCCATCAGGCTAACATCAGACTTCTCGACAGAAACCCTACAGGCCAGAAGAGAATGGCATGATATATTTAATACAATGAAACAGAAGGGCCTTGAACCAAGGATACTGTATCCAGCACGACTATCATTCAAATATGACGGTGGGATTAAACAATTCCCAGACAAACAAAAGCTGAGGGAATTTGCTTCCCACAAACCACCTCTACAGAACATCTTACAGGAACTGCTCTAGATGGGAGCACTCCTAGAAAGAGCACAGCACAAAACACCCAACATATGAAGAATGGAGGAGGAGGAATAAGAAGGGAGAGAAGAAAAGAATCTCCAGACAGTGTATATAACAGCTCAATAAGCGAGCTAAGTTAGGCAGTAAGATACTAAAGAGGCTAACCTTGAACCTTTGGTAACCACGAATTTAAAGCCTGCAATGGCAATAAGTACATATCTTTCAATAGTCACCCTAAATGTTAATGGGTTGAATGCACCAATCAAAAGACATAGAGTAATAGAATGGATAAAAAAGCAAGATCCATCTACATGCTGCTTACAAGAAACTCACCTCAAACCCAAAGACATGTACAGACTAAAAGTCAAGGGATGGAAAAACATATTTCAGGCAAACAACAGCGAGAAGAAAGCAGGGGTTGCAGGACTAATATCAGACAAAATAGACTTCAAAACAAAGAAAGTAACAAGAGATAAAGAAGGACACTACATAATGATAAAGGGCTCAGTCAAACAAGAGAATATAACCATTCTAAATATATATGCACCCAACACAGGAGCACCAGCATATGTGAAACAAATACTAACAGAACTAAAGGGGGAAATAGACTGCAATGCATTCATTCTAGGAGACTTCAACACACCACTCACCCCAAAGGATAGATCCACTGGGCAGAAAATAAGTAAGGACACGGAAGCACTGAACAACACAGTAGAGCAGATGGACCTAATAGACATCTATAGAACTCTACATCCAAAAGCAACCGGATATACATTCTTCTCAAGTGCACATGGAATATTCTCCAGAATAGACCACATACTAGGCCACAAAAAGAGCCTCAGAAAATTCCAAAAGATTGAAATCCTACCAACCAACTTTTCAGACCACAAAGGCATAAAACTAGAAATAAACTGTACAAAGAAAGCAAAGAGGCTCACAAACACATGGAGGCTTAACAACACGCTCCTAAATAATCAATGGATCAATGACCAAATCAAAATGGAGATCCAGCAATATATGGAAACAAATGACAACAACAACACTAAGCCCCAACTTCTGTGGGACGCAGCAAAAGCAGTCTTAAGAGGAAAATATATAGCAATCCAAGAATATTTAAAAAAGGAAGAACAATCCCAAATGAATGATCTAATGTCACAATTATCGAAATTGGAAAAAGAAGAACAAATGAGGCCTAAGGTCAGCAGAAGGAGGGACATAATAAAGATCAGAGAAGAAATAAATAAAATTGAGAAGAATAAAACAATAGCAAAAATCAATGAAATCAAGAGCTGGTTCTTTGAGAAAATAAACAAAATAGATAAGCCTCTAGCCAGACTTATTAAGAAGAAAAGAGAGTCAACACAAATCAACAGTATCAGAAACGAGAAAGGAAAAATCACGACGGACCCCACAGAAATACAAAGAATTATTAGAGAATACTATGAAAACCTATATGCTAACAAGCTGGGAAACCTAGGAGAAATGGACAACTTCCTAGAAAAATACAACCTTCCACGACTGACCCAGAAAGAAACAGAAAATCTAAACAGACCAATTACCAGCAACGAAATTGAAGCGGTAATCAAAAAACTACCAAAGAAAAAAACCCCCGGGCCAGATGGATTTACCTCGGAATTTTATCAGACATACAGGGAAGACATAATACCCATTCTCCTTAGAGTTTTCCAAAAAATAGAGGAGGAGGGGATACTCCCAAACTCATTCTATGAAGCTAACATCACCCTAATACGAAAACCAGGCAAAGACTCCACCAAAAAAGAAAACTACAGACCAATATCCCTGATGAACGTAGATGCAAAAATACTCAACAAAATATTAGCAAACCAAATTCAAAAATACATCAAAGGGATCATACACCACGACCAAGTGGGATTCATCCCAGGGATGCAAGGATGGTACAACATTTGAAACTCCATCAACATCATCCACTACATCAACAAAAAGAAAGACAAAAACCACATGATCATCTCCATAGATGCTGAAAAAGCATTTGACAAAGTTCAACATCCATTCATGATAAAAACTCTCAGCAAAATGGGAATAGAGGGGCAAGTACCTCAACATAATAAAGGCCATCTATGATAAACCCACAGCCAACATTATACTGAACAGCGAGAAGCTGAAAGCATTTCCTCTGAGATCGGGAACTAGACAGGGATGCCCACTCTCTCCACTGTTATTTAACATAGTACTGGAGGTCCTAGCCACGGCAATCAGACAAAACAAAGAAATACAAGGAATCCAGATTGGTAAAGAAGAAGTTAAACTGTCACTATTTGCAGATGACATGATACTGTACATAAAAAACCCTAAAGACTCCACCCCAGAACTACTAGAACTGATATCGGAATACAGCAAAGTTGCAGGATACAAAATCAACACACAGAAATCTGTGGCTTTCCTATACACTAACAATGAACCAACAGAAAGAGAAATCAGGAAAACAACTCCATTCACAATTGCATCAAAAAAAAAAAAATACCTAGGCATAAACCTAACCAAGGAAGTGAAAGACTTATACTCTGAAAACTACAAGTCACTCTTAAGAGAAATTAAAGGGGACACTAACAGATGGAAACTCATCCCATGCTCGTGGCTAGGAAGAATTAATATCGTCAAAATGGTCATCCTGCCCAAAGCAATATACAGATTTGATGCAATCCCTATGAAACTACCAGCAACATTTTTCAATGAACTGGAACAAATCATTCAAAAATTCATATGGAAACACCAAAGACCCCGAATAGCCAAAGCAATCCTGAGAATGAAGAATAAAGTAGGGGGGATCTCACTCCCCAACTTCAAGCTCTACTATAAAGCCATAGTAATCAAGACAATTTGGTACTGGCACAAGAGCAGAGCCACAGACCAATGGAACAGACTAGAGAATCCAGACATTAACCCAGACATATATGGTCAATTAATATTTGATAAAGGAGCCATGGACATACAATGGCGAAATGACAGTCTCTTCAACAGATGGTGCTGGCAAAACTGGACAGCTACATGTACGAGAATGAAACTGGACCATTGTCTAACCCCATATACAAAAGCAAACTCAAAATGGATCAAAGACCTGAATGTAAGTCATGAAACCATTAAACTCTTGGAAGAAAACATAGGCAAAAACCTCTTAGACATAAACATGAGTGACCTCTTCTTGAACATATCTCCCCAGGCAAGGAAAACAATAACAAAACTGAATAAGTGGGACTATATTAAGCTGAAAAGCTTCTGTACAGCAAAAGACACCATCAATAGAACAAAAAGGAACCCTACAGTATGGGAGAATATATTTGAAAATGACACATCCGATAAAGGCTTGACGTCCAGAATATATAAAGAGCTCACACGCCTCAACAAACAAAAAACAAATAACCCAATTAAAAAATGGGCAGAGGAACTGAACAGACAGTTCTCCAAAAAAGAAATACAGATGGCCAACAGACACATGAAAAGGTGCTCCACATCGCTAATTATCAGAGAAATGCAAATTAAAACTACAATGAGGTATCACCTCACACCAGTAAGGATGGCTACCATCCAAAAGACAAACAACAACAAATGTTGGCGAGGCTGTGGAGAAAGGGGAACCCTCCTACACTGCTGGTGGGAATGTAAGTTAGTTCAACCATTGTGGAAAGCAGTATGGAGGTACATCAAAATGCTCAAAACAGACATACCATTTGACCCAGGAATTGCACTCCTAGGAATTTACCCTAAGAATGCAGCAATCAAGTATGAGAAAGATCAGTGCACCCCTATGTGTATCGCAGCACTATTTACAATAGCCAAGAATTGGAAGCAACCTAAATGTCCATCAATAGATGAATGGATAAAGAAGAGTGGTACATATACACAATGGAATACTACTCAGCCATAAGATAAGGGCAAATCCAACCATTTGCAGCAACCTGGATGGAGCTGGAGGGTATTATGCTCAGTGAAACAAGCCAAGCGGAGAGAGAGAAATACCAAATGATTTCACTTATCTGTGGAATATAAGAACAAAGGAAAAACTGAAGGAACAAAACAGCAGCAGAATCACAGAACTCAAGAATGGACTAACAGGTACCAAAGGGAAAGGGACTGGGGAGGATGGGTGGGTGGGGAGGGATAAGGGGGGGGAGAAGTGGGGGGTATTAAGATTAGCATGCATGGGGGGGTAGGAGAAAAGGGAGGGCTGTACAACACAGGGACGGCAAGTAGTGATTCTACAACATTTTGCTATGCTGATGGACAGTGACTGTAAAGGGGTTTATAGGGGGGACCTGGTATAGGGGAGAGCCTAGTAAACATAATATTCATCATGTAAGTGTAGATTAGTGATACCAAAAACAAAGCAAAACAAAACAAAGAAAGGGCAGTTCCTGTGTGGTAACCTCCAATGAGTTCTACACAAGGGTATAAAGGGCATATAAAAGTGTAGGCAAAGGGTCTGTTTGTGTTTATACAGAGGATCAAAGCCTAATTGGGCTACCCCGAAAATGAACTAAGATACGATACGAAAAAGAATATCCAACATCAGCACTCTTGGGAAGACTCATGCCAGAAGATGATCATCAAAAAACTCCAACAAAGATCCATGCACTGCTACAGCTGTAGATGCACTCATCCCACCCGTTCCTGGACTTGCCATGGGAATGAGGAAGGAGATATCTAAGCTGGCCTGTGCATACAGTAAAACAACAAATTTGACTGGATCTATACTGTTGGAACTCAACCAAGAATTAGGAGAAGTGCAAATTGTAGCGCTCCAAAATCTTACAACTACAGACTATTTACTGTTAAAAGAATATAAGGGATGTGAACATTCCCCAGGAATGGGTTGTTTTAATTTGTCTGATTTCTCTCAGACTGTTCAAGTTCAGTTGGACAATATCCACCATATCATAGATAAGTTTTCACAAATGCCTAAGGTGCCTAACTGGTTTTCTTGGTTTCACTGGAGATGGCTGGTAATTACAGGTATGCTTTGGTTATGTAACTATACTCCTATTATGTTAATGTGTGTGCGCAATTTAAGTAGTAGCTTAAAACCTATACATGCTGAAGTTACTCTACAAGAAGATATGTCAAAAAAATAATCAATCTTCCCTTGTTTTCTGCCACCTGCTACTTCTATAGCTTTTCTTCTTCCTTCCTAATTACAACCCTTAAATAGAATTCATGCCTCATATCAAATTTACCGAGTATCATAATTCTTCCAAGTGGTAAAGATACCTCAAGACAAATGCTGGACATAGAAGCTACAGGGCATAAATATGCAAAGAAATAAAAAGCTAACCATTTCAAAAAATAAGGCTTCTCTCTCACTTACCAACTTTACATTTCCCTGTATGGCCCCGGAAGATGACTGGTTAGCCAGAGACGGGTAAGATTCCTCAAGGGAGGAACAACCTAAGACAGGCACAGTCGCAGGGGGGTCATCAGGTGAGAAATTGGGGATCAACAGAGGTGAGGCTTAGAACCTCCCCCCCCGTTCTGAGAGAAATCTTCTGCATACGTGGATGTTTTATTGCCCTTGTCTAGCTTGGATTAACACATAGTCTACAGGCACACACTTGATCATCTACATTTGCTCTCTTACAACATTAAACTATGTTTTCTACCTTTATCTTGTATCTACCTACCACTTCAGCATTTTATTAAAAATAATAATAACAAAGAGAGAAATGTGGTATCCACATATAAATCAAGTATAAAAATCAAATGAGTATTCATATTTGAACTGACTGTTTATAGTTCATAATGCATGAGCAAAACCGAAGGTTTCTGTGATGGCTGCCCTTGTACTGTTCACCATGTAAGAACTTATTCACTATGTAAGAATTTGTTCTCCATGTAAGAACTTATTTGTTATGCCTCAGAAGATTGGAGACTGATGAAAATTAGGCTTGGGGTGGATTAATGATTGTGCATTGAGCATTGACTCCCCTATACAGAATTTTATTGTTGTTAACAACCATTTGATCAATAAATACAAGAGATGCTCTCACAAAAAAAAAAAAAAAAAAAAAAGTATACACTTCCAATGGTAAAATAATAAGTAACCTGGATGTAATGAATATAGTCAAGATATTGTAACAGCTTGGTATGGTGATAGCTGGTACCCAGAATTGTCATGTATATAAATGTTGAATCACTATGTTGTCCACCTAAAACTAATGTAATGTAATACCGTGTGTCAACTACCCTTCAATAAAAAAATAATTATCTACAAAAAAAAAAAATATGGAGGTACTAGTAATAACAGAGTTGTTTTTTTGATTAAAGATTATAATGCATGTGAAGCTTGTGATAGCCAGGTAATGGCTAATGTTGCTATTATTTCTGTTGTCATTATCATTTGGGGTGATTGGTTGAGTCATTGAGGGTATATGAAGTAGTTCCTTTCCTTTAGAGAGAGAAAAATCATTCATTTTTTTCTTAAACATTTTATAATATACATACAGAGGAATGCATCTATCAGCTCAATGAATTTTCTCTAACTGAACACACCTGTGTAATGTAATCAGCACTTAGATTGTGGAAAAAAACACGAGCAGCACCCCGGAAGCTGGAAGCCTCATGCACACTCCCTCCCAGCCAGTGTTTCCCTCCCTCCCATCCCCTCTATAGCATTCTATTTTACTGTCGTGAGAACAATTAACATGAGATCTATCCTCTCAATAAATTTTTAAGTGCACAATACAGTATTGCTAACTAAAGGTACAAAAGTTGTACAGCAGATCTCCAGAACTGGAAACACTCCATTCTACGCTCTCTGTCCCACTGTCCTGCTGGGTGGCTCTATGGCCCTTGGCAGTGAGGGTTAAGCAGAATTGGACAATTCCGACTTCCTTTTGATAGCTGCAGGAGCTGGCAAAATATGATGGAAGAGGTCCATCTGTCCAGTTGGAACATGTGGGCTAGACTAAGATTTAACAGCGATGGCAGAATGCAAAGTCAAGACCACAGACCCACCTCAAACTAGGGAGAAATGGAAAGTTTATTCTCCTTTAAGTATAAATGATTGATGCAAAATATGGGTTGTGAGCAGACATCCATATTGTTTCAGGGAAAGCAGAGGAAAAGCTTGTTAAGATATCTTTAAAATTTTTACAACTTTTTTCCTGTGCCCCTTTTCCTGTGATTAGGAGTTTAGTAGCTAGAAAGGGCCTGCTGGAGGTGAATATACCCTGGACAGAATAACAACGGAAGTGAGGAGAGGCTCTGGTGAAGGAGTACGTGCCATCCCAGCTAAGAGCGCCTGACGGCAGCATTCAGGTGGGGAGCAGATTTCTTTATATCGGTAGGAAAGTCAGAATTAAGGGTGGCACTTGGGCAAGTAATAGAAAACTTGGGAACTGCACCCGTGGGAGGGTTCCTAGGCTCCCAATTCAGCACATGAGAAGAAGAAAGAGCTCTTAGTTATAGGGATAGTTAGTACTTCATCCTCAGACAAAAAAAGGGAGTCCCCTGCTTGACCTGAAAACTTTAGCATACCAGTGGGAAAGCACCGCCCCCCCAACCCCAACCCCAGCATCACAGTAGGGGGCCCGCCATGGACATCCCTATATCCTCCTCCCACCTTCCCTGTCTTCAGCTACAGGCCGTGCTTTGGTTCCAATGGAGACAGTCAGCTCACAGCCCTCTGCACAGAGGTACGCTCAATGTCTTCACCGCCCCTTCCAGCAGGTCTTGGTCAACTTCAAACCAGACCTACAGGGGGAAATTCTCCTTTAAGGTTGACCTGCAGTGACTCATTCCTTCATCTGACAAATGTGTATTGAGTACTCCTGCCTCTGGATTCACAGCCAGGGCAGAATGTAACCCAGATGCCAGCTGCAGTCCCCCAGGCATGCACCCCCAGCATATCTGGGCAAGGATGCACTCCACATTCTCACACATTATACATACACATACACACATACATCACATTGCCAAAACCTCCCTAACTGTTTCTACTACTCTCCTTCACCTGCTTACTAGCAGCTTGAGAAAGTCTTCAGTAGGCTCTGAGATCTCCAGGGGGGCCTTCCGGGATGTTGCCCACCTCCTTTCAGCTGGTCTAACACGGATCTAGATGGCAGCCTCTGCTCTAGCACCATGCCCCGGAGTCAGGAGGGCACAGGCTTTCCATTGTGAAGGAGACATTCTGATTCTGCATTTCCCCAGAGGTGCTCCTCCTCAACACCCTCCACGACAACCCTCTTTTGTTTTGGGGTCCAGGTGCAGTCACTGCTCACTGTCACCACTGCCTTGCAACTACTAGGCCCTTTGACAAGGGAACACTAATTGTCAGTGGAAAGGACAACAAGGGCAATAGTTTCCTTCTTTTGAAATGGCATTAAATCTTAAGTATCTCAGGACATGCCTTTCAAACAATGAAATTAGTGGCTGATGAGAGCGCTTTGCTGGGCTGCCTTCCATTTCCTGTGATAAATTACACTCCCAGGCTTTCTGGTTGCTTCTTCTGCTTTTGTGAAGGAAAATGGCATAAAGGAGACAATTCAGGACAAAAGTTCTACTGTGCTTGGTCTCTGCCTTCTCAACCATAAAGTCAGGTGTGGGCAGGTGTCTTGTCAGAGGTTTCAGGCCTAGGCAAGTTCACTCTTGATTCGGTGAGACTGAATAATGACAATGGGACATTCTTAGGGTGAAAGGGTTTATACCAACTTTATTCCCACGATGGCAGGTCAAGTGCTAGACTCCCATCCACTCAGAGCGAGTCTGCATGCAGCAACAGGTCTTGGCCTCTGGGCCTCTCCACCCCCACCGCCCCCACTCCAGCCTCTGCTCTCCTGCAGCTGTGCAGCCCAGAGCACTGGGTGGACCTCTTTATATAGAGTCAATAGCAACGTATTGCCCACATGTGTGTAGTGAGCAAGCCGACCAGGTCCAGGTGAGAATCCTGGCCATAGGAACCTTTGATTTTCCCTACAGCAGGGCTGTGTCCTGAACTTGGGCTGAGATATTTCATAGAGTTAAGATACAATTGCCCTGCTTATCTACAATCACATTCCCTTAGAGAGGTCTGGACCTCAGAGAGGCTCCATCAGAGTAGGTATGGCACAGTCTCAGCCCGGATCCCACACCTGCCTGAACAGGGATTCCATGACACCAATGACTAGGGTGGGACAGTCTCCTCACAGCAGGTAGGGCCCAGCCTCCTGCCTTGGCCTCTGGACAGAGGGCACTGGGAACCCAGCCCAGGGCAGGAAGCAGAGACCCCCTCACCCACTGGGCTTCCAGAAACGCTGCTGTATTTCTGTGTGAGGTTCTCACACTTCCACACAGCTGCCACTAGCAGCTGCAAGGTGGGGTTTTTATCTCAGCACATGAGGTTGGAGAAAAGAAAGGCACCCTACACAACAGGGAAATTCACGATTCATTCCTGAGCATAAAGCCACTGTGTCACATGTTCCACGGATGCTGCTGGGTTTCCCAGGGCCTTAAGTTGACCTCAGGCTCATTGGCAAAGGAGGGAGAGCATAAAAGACCCCAAATTTAGAGAATTTTAGCCTTTCCTTGCTAGAAACAGTAAATGAAGAATGAAATGTGCTTGCTACAGTAAAAGAGCCAAAATTATTGATCAGTGTGCAGCAAATCAAACATTAGGTGGTAGAGGATTTGCGGGGGCCCTCTGAGTGCTTGTTCTTAAATACAGCCCAGACCATGGAAGAAAGCAGAGATCAACTCTGGCCTAAGAACTTAGAGCAGATCCCCTTTGTGCATAAGGAAATCCTAATCTCTTTACAAACATCCTCTCTCCCCGGGCCTCTCCAGTCTCACCTTCTGTCCCAGCAACCTATACCCCATGGTCCAGCGACAGATGGCCAGGCCCTAAACATCCAAGTGTCTGGTAGCTGCCCCCCAACACAGTTTCCTCCAGTCCCACCTGCCAGCTTCTCCTGCTCCTTTATGGTTGAGCTCAGTTTCCTCATATACTGATTACTTATCTAATTTATTCATCTAACAAATACTGTTGAGTGCTTGCTATGTGCCAAGTACTTCTTTAGGTGCTGGGGTTCAGCTCCAAACCAAACAAACACTTCTGCTTTCCTGGAGTTTGCATTCTTGTAGGGGAGGCAGGCAGTAAACAAGATCAATAGGCAAAATAAACAGAATGTTAGAATCCTAGATAGTGTAATGTGCTAAGGAGGAAAGCAGAACAAGGATACAGGAAGTCTGGTGTGTGGGTGGTGGTGGGGGGGGAGCTCTTGGCTTGTACATCTTCTGCAAGGATTTCCAAAACCCCACTACTTCAAAGTTGCTTCTTTCTTAAATGTTCCCAATGTACATTATCAGTACCTCTGGTACAGCATTTAACGTGAGCTTCCTTGTATTTATATAGGGACTGTTTATATAGGTGAGGCATGTTCTGCAACTAGAATTGGGGTACCGAGAGGCTTTTACTGTCAAACTCCAGCCCCGAGACATGCTTCGCACAGCATCTGTTCACACAGTGTTTCCTGAATGGAGAGGAACTCTGCCCACAGAAGTCAGAATTGAACGTCCCCTTACTTCTGCTTTTTCCCCTTGGCATTCTTCTTCCTATACATTTCATTCATTTTACATTTGTAATAGGGGGTTTCTTAATACTCTCCTGAGAAAGTATTCTCATAAATTAATTCCCTTCTACTAATTAATTCTGAATGAGAATAGTTACTTTCAGCAAGTAACTAGGGAGAAAAAAAGCTGAGCTCTTACAGAAACTCATTTTCAGGGAAAATTTATTAAAAACCAACCTTCTGTGGTGTTTCAAAATGTGTCCACAAATTCTTTGATACTCCACCGTTCAGTGGTTGGTGGGGCTCAGCTTTCCTCCACTCTTGTGTGGGTTGGACTCAGTGGCTAGCTTCTCATGGAAAGAACAGTGGCAGTAACACATGGGACGTTTGCAGAGAGGAGACAAAAAGCCTCGCAGCCTCCTCCTTGCTCCCTGTGGGATCATGGGCTTCGCGGGAAGCCAGCTGCCATGTCAGGAGGACAGGAGGAGACAGGTCCACATGGTGGGGAGCGGCGGCCTCCTGCCAGCAGCCCCGTGACGCACCCTCTCGGGTGCAGGGCCTCCAGCTCTGGCTAGACCTTCGGAGGCTGAAGCTCTGGCTGGCGTGTTGACTGCAGCCTCATGAGAAACCCTGAGCCAGAACCACCAGCTAAGCCACTCTTGGATTCCAACCCACAGAAACATTTAGAGAATGAGTGCTAAAACAGCTTTAAAAAGTCACTAAGTTTGGGGTAGTTTGTGGTGCAGCAACAGATGACTGAGTGAATTCTGTTGTGGCTATACTGCTGACATCGAATAAGTCAATTGATCGCTCAGCTGTCAATAAAGGAGGTTTGGGTCAGAACACTCTAAGGAGTGCCAACTCTCACATCCTATGTTCTCTGAACAAAATACTCTAGGAATAACATAGTTTGGGTTGGCTGTGTATCAAATGTGACAGCCCTGATCTCTCTGAGGTATTTCTTTTTTTTTTTTAAATTTTTTATTAAGGTATGATTGATATACACTCTTATGAAGGTTTCACATGAAAAAACAATATGGTTACTACATTAACCCACTTTATCAAGTCCCCACCCATACCCCAATGCAGTCACTGTCCATCAGTGTAGGAAGATGTCACAGATCCACTATGTGCCTTCTCTGTGCTACACTGTTCTCCCCCGTGATCCCCCACACCTCTCTGAGGTATTTCTGCAGATTCAGATGGCAGGGTGGTCATCACCTGAGCCCAGAGGTGCAAGCTGCATTCTGGGAGGTGACATTCAACTAGAGAGTGATACACAAAAGTCCCACAGACAGAGGATTTTATGCTTGGGTGTGGCCTACAGGAGGTAATGGGTTCCATGGGTGTGGTGTTCCATAGCTGACAATATGCTTTCATGAATATTATTTCATTCAATCCTCACAAATCTCCATTTTGCAAGTAGGAGGTTGAGGCTCAGACAATTTTGGTAACTTGCTCAAAGTCACTAGTTATAAAGTTTCAGAAACTTTGTTAAATTCTACTCCCCATTACTTTCAGCAGCCTCTCTGATGACCTGACCACGTGCTATATTAAGCAGGTTAAGAACATTGCCTGGCATGGCCACAGCGCTTTCTGTAAGAAGCTCCCTGCTTATAGCTGCTGATAGCACAGGCCTCAGATCGCGCATCGCCTACCACATAACTCTATTCCGTCTTGTGCCCACAGATGACAGGCCCAGAGTGGGCATCTGCCCATGGAGAGCTACCCTGAAGGCTGCCAGTGACAAACAATACAGTGTGGGGCAAACAGGTGAGTGGGGCCTATTAGACACCATCTTTCAAGAATGTGAACTAGGAAAGGGCAAGAGAATGACATACTCACCTGAGGGCAGTAAAAGTCTTTCTGAGGGGAAGAAAGATCAGAGCGACCACATGGTGCCCCAGGCAAGCCAAGGAAACTCAGAGTAAGCAGAAGCAATAAGGTGAAGGAGAGGCAGGTATCACATGGGCCTTAAGGAACGGAGCTTAAACTGGAACCCCAAGCAAGGTCCCTACAACCATTCTGGATCCAGGACCATCCTGTAGACCCAGGCTCCACAAGGTCCAGATCTGCTGTGACCACTAGGAAGGGATCCTGTGAGATCCCACCCCCCTCACCAGTGCCTGGTGGTAGTCACTCCTTCTCTGAGCTATCCTGAGACAGCTCCTGTCGCAACTAAATGATTTAATAGAGCTGGCATGGCTGATGCAGCAAATCTGTGTGATTATAAAATTCCAAGAATCATAAGGGTTCTCTAAAACACAACACACATACACAAAGACCTCCACGGATTGGGACAATTAAATGACACAAACACTGTGACACCAAAAACTGTATTTCAGGGAACTGAGCCACAGGAAATGAGCTTTACTCCTTCATAGGACAAGCTGTGACTGGGAACTTTTTAGTTTTTAAGAAACTGCTCCTAACTGTGCAGAAGGGGTGATAACAATCCAGAGTAACACAAAAACCAACTATGACATACATGGGTCTTAAATTAAGCTCTGCTGTCGGAGTTTTGACAGGCATACAATTAGGGAATTGGCTTGTGAATGTCTAAATGTCACTTGTGATGGACATATACCACTGCCTCATAAAAGGCTGCATTTGTTAAATGGTGCCCACTGAGTGCCCCTTGACCTGCCCAAAGACTGACCTTCGTAACACTTGGACAGATACAGCAAAGAGTTCTAGACTGAAAATGAAGGTCCTGGATATGACTTAGTAGCTAAGTGGCTTGGACAAGCAACTTTGAGTATCTAAGCCCCAGTTCCTCCATCCATAAAACAAAAAGCACGGACTAAAATATCATCAAGATCCATCCTGGCTCTAAAATTGTGTGATTCAAAGATTCTCTACTACTCATGTACAGCCAGTCATTCACCACACACATATGTTAACAGTATTATCATATTCTGTCTAAAAAACTCCACACAAACAAAAAACCACAACACATGGTCTGGCCACTGACACATGCTTTAAAAGCGGAATTGTTAAACTACTTTACATATATATCTGGGCACAAGGCTCCCCAGGCCTATATTCTTCTTGAAGGACTGAAAATAAAATGGACTTCTTTGCAAGGCTCATTTGTTATCTCATTTACATTTAAAGTAATTAGAGGTCAATGTATAAAAATTTACACAACTCTGACCTCTTGCCCCCTTTCTCCCTTCCTTTAAAAAGAATCTAGAACACCTAAGCTTTGTCTGGCTTTTTTCTTTCCAGTTTCCTGTAACACCACCAGTGCCACACCTTCTTCCTTATTCAACAACTCTCTAAACCCCTGGACAAAGTATTTACAATTCCTTCCAGCTCTGCTTTGCCCTAAGCCCTAAAGCCTGCTGCCTGCTGGGGTGTGCAGGGGTGCCTCTGGTACTGGGTCTCAGTGAGACAGATGAAATGCTGGGAGAAAAGTTACTCATTTAACTACTGTCGTGCTCATCAGTTCTAATGTACGAACAGTCAATGTTCTAAAGCTTGCATTCCCTCCCCTCCCCTGTGGGGAAGGATTTGGAGCTCTGACTGTGGGCTGGGGCTATTTCCCTCAGAGGATCAGTACAATTTAGAAAGAAAATCTATCAGTCCCCAGAAGGCAGAGAAAGCTTAAATGCAGGAGGGCAGTTTGCACTGCTTTTTAATATCCCTGAATCATGGCGGTAAGTAGATTTTTTCCTAAAACCTTCTAAATCATCTTAGGATATTTCCTGAAATCCCCACCTGACTGCTGCCCTCCGCTCACCTTCATCCACAGGCCCAGACCACTCCCCAGCTGTGGCCCCTTTCCCTGGGAGTGACACACCCAGCCACTCAGCTGGCACAGGCCTTGCATGGCATACTGCGGACTGCACCAGCCCTGAGGACACCATGTGACAGCAATAGTAGTGGTGGAGGAGCACTGGGCCAAGAGTCAAGAGCCTGAGTGGCCATCACTTCTGCCCTAAAGTGGATGGGGACCTTAAGCAAGCCACTGGATCTCCCTGGGCCTCTTTACTCATCTGTAAATGAAAACATTGAGTACATGCAAAAAAATATAAAAGCATCTGTAAGCTCCAACTTTGTGCTTCGTTTCACAGCTTGCCCTTCACTGGATCCATGGTGGCCAATCTGGAGGACTCAGAATACAAGTGTGGATATAGGCTGCTCCAGACACTCTGAGCTCTGTGGCCTTTGGAGGGCCCCATCATTTGCTCTGCTATGGGGCTGTTCTTCTGAAAGGCATTCTGCTTAATTTCCATATTTATTGTTACCATTTTGACATTACAATACTATTCTGAAAGAAATGAAGGAAAAGTCTGTCTCTTTCATGCTCCAGAGACACATCTCTTAGTTACCATTTAAATTTCCCTTGCTAAGTATTTCTTTAGGGAAAATTCTCTTCCTTTAGTGCCACTATGCCCCAGAATATCCAGCGATGCTTTATGGATTTCTTCCAAATGTCAGCTAGTTTATCTACGACATATACACATCTTGTTTCTTTGACGACAAACTGCTCCTCAGTGATCATTCCTCCTTAACTGCTTAAGAGTAACAAACACTGCTCCTCACTCCTCTCTCTGGCTCTCTCTGCACACACACACACACACACACACACACACACACACACACACACACACACACACACACACACACACACACACACACACACCCTTCAGCTATTTAGAGCCATCTTCCTTGGTTCCTTTATCAAGGTCACTCAAAATTATCCCACTGTGCTGAAAGACGGCAGTGCTGAGAAAAGGCACATCTTAAAATGTCAGTCCATGCATTGCACCCTGGTATACTTGTACTTGTCAAAAACAGTGTTATTTAAACTAACGTGTTTGCCTTTTTGCTCTCGCTGTCAGAAAATCTGTAGACAAATTCACTTCCAACACATCAGTGGGGACTTGGAGATTCCTCACAACCCCTTGTTCATTCCCTTTTTGATTCCTCATCATTTTGCCCTCTTCTAAAAAGCCTTTACTTTCTTTATAAGCTAGCAAACTTCTCATCAGCAGTAAACAGTCTTGCTCATGACTTTCTGAGAAAGTAGACATCATGAAACGTGTATACACCCAACTTCCTTCCTTCCTATTCCTCTGCTGCCCAGAGAGTCAGGTCCAAACCCCTGAGCATATAATTTAAGGCCCCTCAGTTCCAGTTCCTCAGTCTTTCCAACTCATCTACCAACACTGACCCTGTGCTCCAAGTCACACCTACACTTGCTGATTCCCAAACATACCTAACATTTTCCCAGCTCTCTGATTTTTACTTACGATGTTTTCTCAGTCTGGAATGGTTCTACCTCCCTTTCCCAAACCACACCCCTCTCATCTTCTGGAAATCATTTCCCATCTTGAAGCCCAGCTCAAATGCAGCCTCCTCCATGCTGTCACCACCAGCAGTACCAAATAATTCCTTCCCTATTTTTCTAGCAGAATACTATTTGTACCTCTGTAACAACATATATTTTGCCTTGGGTATTTGTCTACATTCCTGTGTCTTTGACTGGATTGAAAGTGCCTTGCAATAGAGACAGCACGGTTTTAAAAATTTCTTAAATAGAGCTTCAATTATTGTTGATTTGAATTTGCTGAAGGAGATAGAAAGCGCTGTACTCTGCTTCCTCACATTTTTGAGATTTCTATATTCCCTTCTTCCTTTGTATAGATTCTCTTATGTTGACTTTAAAATGTCACATCTTTCTTAGTATTTTAATCAAACTCCTCAAGTTCTTTTGGAAATAGGTAGAGTATATATTTTAAATGCCTTTTCTTGGCTTATAATGTTGGACTTTTCAGTCTTCATAATTTCACTATTTCCTCAAAATTAATGATGCTCCGATGAAAATACACTTTAAAATTTTCACTTAAAATATAAAGGTTTAAAAATATACTTTAAATATTCAGAAGAGACAATGCTCCTTTACGATATAGCAAAAGAGGAGATGTAAGTCTCAAGGATACTTTTGCTATACAAAATAATAATATTAATATTCTTTTGTACAAAATAAGAACAAAATGTGGAGGGAATTAGATATATAATGGGTTGCCTCAAGTGATTTTTCTGATAATAAGAGATAGTATGGCAAAGACTTCTAGATACCACCCACGTCCATTCTTCCCTGATTTCTTAGTAATAAAGACTCATATTTTGGTGGGGGGATATTGTTGGGAGCCACACAAAGACAACAAGATGGCCACAGTTCATGAGGTTCCTGCTTCACTTCCTGGAGATTAGCTGCGAGCCCGCGCGCGCCAACAAGGAAGCCCGCGCGCGCCAAGAGATACTCTTCTCCCCCTCCTTCCCCATTATCATATACCAATCAAAATGTAACTCGCTGCGCCTGCAGCCAATCCCCTGCTTACAAGTATCCTATGGCCCACTCTGCCCCTGAACACTGGTGTATATCTACCCCCGTTTTACAATAAAATTTGAAGGCTTGATCAGAATACTGTCTTGCCTTCGCTCTTCTCTCGCCCCCATTTTCTTTCAGGTCGGATCCCCCTCGTCCCCACAAGTAACTAGGTCCCGCTGGACGGGACAAGTGGCGCCCAACGTGGGGCCCGAGGCGCGGATCCTTCACAGGCGGACCCCCGAGTAAGATATCGTCTGGCCAGACCCCTTCTTGATGAAACAATAGGAGACGCCTTTCGCCGCTCACGGAGGTCGTCGTCCCTGGTGAGTACCGGCCGCCTTACAAGAAAATGGGAACTAGATTAAGTAAAGAAGCGGTCTTCATAAGAGACCTAAAAAGTTCACTTAGGGAGAGAGGAGTTCGAGTTAAAAAGAAAGACTTGGTAAAGTTTTTTATTTTTGTTGATGAAGTCTGTCCGTGGTTTATCATTAATGGCCCCGAAATTCATCCTAAAAAATGGCAGAAAGTAGGTAGAGATTTAAATGATTATCTTATCAAAAACGGCCCTGACTCTGTTCCTGTTTCAGTATTTTCCTATTGGGGTCTTATCAGAGATATTGTTGAAAATACTGACCCTGATAAACGTCAACTCTTGTCAGTGGCAGAATATTGCCTCCGCCCCCTATCTCGGGCGGCCTCAAAATCGTCTCTTTCGAGTGATCCCCCTGCCCCAAAATCGGCTAAATCCCCCTCCCCTAGCCCGACACCATCTTTGCTCGGTGCCCTCCATGATACCCCTCCCAAATGTTGCATTTATCCGCCTCTCCCTCGAGATTCGGACTTTGTCGATACACAAAAGGTTTTTCCAGTCGTGACTAAGAGCCAAAATGGCGAACCTTTAGATCCGGGAGACGCGGCCGAACTAGAAGACGAGGCGGCCAGGTATCACAACCCAGATTGGCCCCTTGCCGCCCCGTCGCTTAACCCCCCTTCTTACACACCCCCAGTTTTGAAAGGAGCCTCTTACACTCCCCCTATTCGGCCTCCCAATGTTTGCGCCCCGGCCTTTTTGCCCCCGTCGGCCCCTCCGCTACCCCCTCCGGCTCCCGGCCCTGTTGGCCCCCCTACCAGCACTGAAGACCTAATAGCACAGATAGTAGAACAAAGAATAACTTGCCATCTCCAAAAATTAGTTGTCTCCCAACCAGTTCGTCCCGCATTATATTCGCAAAGGGGCCTCTCTAAGAAACCGCTTACAGCCACAAAACCTAAAAAACAACCTAAAAAACTGCTCTTTCCTGTTCTTACCCGGGCCTCCGCCCGCTCTGGCCCCACCTCCACAACACATAGCCCGGAAGAGGGCGATCTTGAAAGCGATGGCGAAGACGCCCCTGCTGCTCAGGAAATAGAAAGTGAGGGAGAAGAGCAGGCTGAGCCAGAGCCGGCCGAGCCTGCCGATGGCCCTAGAGAATTTCACAAAATCCATTTCAAAAGCTTAAAAGAGCTGAACGCGGCCGTTAAAGCTTATGGCCCCAATGCCCCTTTTACCCTTTCTGTTCTTGATTCGCTGTCTCGAGGAGGACATTTACTCCCAGGTGAATGGCTGCGTATAGTCCAGGCTGTGCTTACCCGTGGTCAGTTTTTAACTTGGAAGGCAGATTTTGCTGACCGCTGTCAGACCATCGCTGCTGCCAATGTAAAAGACCCTCATTCCCCAACAGCGTCCTGGACTTTTGATAAGCTTACGGGACAGGGCAGATATATCTCTGAAACCAGGCAGCAGCGCCTTCCCCTTGGTCTTTTATCTCAAGTGAAAGATGCCGCTTTGGGCGCTTGGATATCACTCCCTGCTTCCGGGACTGCTAACACTCCTCTAACTAAGATCACTCAAAGCTCGCAAGAAGATTATAGCGAATTTGTTAGCAGACTGTTAGAGGCCGCCGAAAGGACCCTTGGTTCCGCGGCTGCCAATGATAAGATTGTAAAACAGCTAGCCTATGAAAACGCCAATTCGGCATGTCGAGCCGTCCTCCGCGGTAAGACTCGAGACAAAACTCTTGATGAAATGCTGAGAATGTGTAGAGATGTCGATCCTTTTACATCCAAAGTCCAAGCCCTTTTAGCTGTAGGTGCCGCTGTTCAAACTCCCCCGGCTTCTTATCCTCCTTCCTTCCCCAGGGGCGCACCGCCTATGCGTAACTGCTTTAAATGTGGACAGCCAGGCCATTTCGCTCGCCAATGCCCTACCACAGCTCCTCCTCCTAGAGTTGGGTCAGTCCCCGGTATTTGCCCTCGCTGCCATAAGGGGCGGCACTGGGCCAAAGAGTGCCGTAACAATCCAACAAATCCTTTTTACAGTACCACAAATCCTTTCACCCCCCCTTTTCAGGGAAACGGACTGAGGGGCCAGCCCCGGGCCCCCCAGCCAATTCCATTTCAGCCGGCCTCGGGGAACAGCCTAGCTGTAGCACTCCCGCCCTCTATCGGGCCACACCCGGGAGTGCAGGACTTGACCTCTGTGCCTCCTCCTCAACAATATTAACGCCTGAAGAGGGAATTACAATTATTTCCACAGGAATTTATGGCCCACCTCCCAAAGATACTTATTTTCTAATTTTAGGGCGAGCTTCCACCACAATAAACGGCCTTATTGTCCACCCTTCCTTAGTTGACAATGACTATACTGGAGAAATAAAAATTCTTGCTAGTGCCCCCCAGTGCCCTGTCAGCATTATGAAAGGTCAGCGCCTTGCGCAGGCGCTCCCCCTCCCTTTAAGTACATCTCACCCTGCTATTCATAAGCAGCGAGGCTCCTCTACCCCAGGTTCTTCAGACTTATATTGGATCCAAGCTATTACTAAAGAACGCCCCACTCTTAAACTTAAGATCCAAGGAAAAGTATTTGAAGGAATTTTAGATTCGGGGGCCGACTCTACGGTCATATCTCAGGCTTCATGGCCCTCCAGCTGGCCCTTACACGCTTCCTTGACCCATCTACAAGGAATTGGGCAGTCAAGAAACACCTTACAGAGCTCACAGTTATTAAACTGGGAAGATGAAGAAGGAAATACAGGATTCATTCAACCCTTCGTAGTTCCTGGGTTGCCGGTAAATCTTTGGGGAAGAGATATCCTTTCTCAAATGAAGGTCATCATGTGTAGCCCTAATGAAGTTGTAACACAGCAGATGCTTTCACAGGGTTACCTCCCTGGTCAGGGGTTGGGCAAACTAAAACAGGGAGATCCCAACCCGATACTGGCCACGCCTAAGATAGACCGCTCAGGTTTAGGGTTTGAAAAACATTTTTCGTAAGGGCCGTTGCTCCTCCTGCACTCCAGGCAGACAAGATTACTTGGAAAAGTGATGTTCCTGTCTGGATCGATCAATGGCCCCTTACCACTACAAAATTAAATGCAGCCATAGAGTTAGTGCAGGAACAGCTGGCTGCTGGACATATTGAACCTTCTACATCCCCTTGGAACACCCCAATCTTTGTAATCCAAAAGAAATCAGGCAAGTGGAGGCTCCTACAAGACCTCAGGGCGGTTAATAAGACTATGGTCTCTATGGGCGCATTACAACCGGGAATTCCCTCTCCAATAGCCATCCCTAAAGGGTATGTCAAATTAGTAATTGATCTAAAAGATTGTTTTTTCTCCATACCTTTGCATCCTGATGATTGCAAACGTTTTGCCTTTAGTATACCCATTACCAATTGTGTAGGGCCTTCTCCCCGGTTTCAGTGGAGAGTTCTCCCACAAGGAATGGCCAACAGCCCTACTCTTTGCCAAAAGTTTGTAGCCCAGACTATAGACCCCTTTAGGTTGCTCTTCCCCACTTTGTATATTATCCATTATATGGATGATATTCTTCTTGCCGGTCCTGACCAGCAACAGCTCTATGCGGCCAGTCAACAGCTAGTCACTGCCCTCCGAGATCGAGGACTACAAATTTCCCCAGAAAAAGTCCAGGTCCACCCCCCCCAACTATTTTTAGGCTTTGAATTATTTTCTAATAAAATCCTCACTCAAAAAATTCAGTTAAAGAGAAGCTCCTTAAACACTCTTAATGATTTTCAGCGTCTGCTAGGAGACATCAACTGGCTCAGGCCTTATTTAAAGCTGACCACCGGAGAGTTAAAGCCCTTGTTTGATGTCCTACGTGGAGACCCTGATCCTTCCTCCCCCCGCTCGCTTTCATCAGAAGCACAAAGGGCATTAACCATTGTAGAGCGGGCTATTTCTGAACAGACCATTAGCTACTTCTCTCCACATCTAAGTTTGTGGCTGCTCATTTTCCCTACCCCCTTCTCCCCTACAGGAGTCCTTTGGCAAAACCATCCACTATTTTGGGTTCATTTGCCAGCCTCCCCCCCTAGAGTCTTAGCTACCTATCCTCAATTAGTTGCTGCCCTCTTACGTTTAGGCCGAGAGGCAGCTCTCAAGTTGTTTGGGAGAGACCCTGAAGTTATAACCCTCCCATACAATACATCTCAATTACAATGGCTTATTCAACATGATGATGATTGGGCAATTAGCTGCACCTCCTTCCAGGGGACAATAGACAATCATTACCCTGCAGACAGATTAGTCCAGTTCCTTCAAAAGACCCCAGTTGTCTTTCCCAAAAGGACTAAAACCACGCCAATTGCTGGGGCCGTAATGGTGTTCTCTGATGGGTCCTCCTCCGGTATAGCCGCCTTCAGTATTAATGGGCAAGTTACTCGAATACAGACAGACCTCTCTTCTGCACAACTTGTTGAACTAACTGCAATAATCAAAGTTTTTGAGCTTTTAATAGATGCCCCCTTTAACCTTTACACTGACAGTGCCTATGTAGCAACCTCTGTTCCCCTATTAGAGACAGTGCCTTACATACGTCCCTCTACAAATGCTTCCCCCCTATTCGCAAAATTGCAAAAGTTAATTCTAAACCGCGATGCCCCTTTTTTCATCGGGCACATACGCGCTCACACTGGCCTTCCAGGGCCGCTTGCCAAAGGCAATGACAGAGTTGATCTGGCGACTCAATTAGTAGCCTCTGTCACGTCAGACTCACCCTTGGCTGCAGCCCAACGGGCTCATGAACTACATCATCTCAATGCTCACACTCTTAGACTCAAATTTTCAATCACCCGAGAACAGGCCCGCCAAATAGTTCGGCAATGTCAAGGATGTCTAACTCTCCTCCCAGAGCCTCATAATGGAATCAACCCCCGGGGGTTGGTTCCAGGAGAGATATGGCAAATGGATGTCACTCATTACCCTCCCTTTGGTAAATTAAAATATATCCATGTGTCTATTGACACATGTAGTGGTTTCCTATGTGCATCCTTGCAAACGGGAGAGGCAACTAAAAATGTTATTACCCATGTTCTCTCATGCCTGGCATATCTACCACAACCTAAAATCTTAAAAACTGACAATGGGCCTGGATACGCCAGCTCTAGCTTTAAACAATTCTGTGCGCAGTTAGGTATTAAGCACATAACAGGAATTCCCTATAATCCCCAAGGCCAAGGCATTGTTGAAAGAGCCCACTTAACCCTTAAAAACATGTTATTCAAACTTCAGTCGGGAGGAGAAGTACTCTATCCGAAAACAAGTAATGCAAAGACACTCCTAAATCATGCACTGTTTGTTCTTAATTTCCTTACTTATGACTCCGCGGGTAAAACCGCTGCTGATCGCCTTTGGCATCCCTCCACGGCAGATAATTATGCACAGGCTATGTGGAGAGATCCGATGACCAACACATGGCACGGGCCTGACCCTGTGCTCATATGGGGGAAAGGACATGCTTGTATATATGATGCTAAGGCACAAAATGCCCGATGGCTCCCAGATAGGCTCATTAAACTTCTAGACACAAATAGAGGCAAAAACAATAATAATTCCAGTCCAGGGCATATTAACCCCTGAGAAGCCTTCCCTTTCTGTTTATTTTCAGGAGGCAAAAATGAAGATATGTACACTATTGACCCTCGTCATGACCTTTCGCCCCGTTTGGACCCATCAGATTTTCAATTTCACCTGGACAGTCACCAGTGAAGCAGGAGACGTCGTTTTCAGTTCTTCTACCTTAGCAAGTTCCCCCCCATGGCCTGTTCTTGCCCCTGACCTCTGTGACTTGGCCGCTGGAGCTTCTGCGGCCTGGGGGACCCCAGACATTTACTTTCCTTTTTCCACCTCCCCTGAGACCTACCCTGAGGGACAATCTACCACCTCTCCTGGGTGTAACAACACCCCTAGGAGAACCTACCTCAGAGAAACAGAATTTTATGTTTGTCCGGGAGCTCATAGAGATCGAGCCCTTAACTATAAATGTGGATATAGAGACTCCTATTTCTGTGACTCCTGGGGGTGTGAGACTACAGGAGATGCTAGTTGGAAGCCTAGCTCCACCTGGGATTATATAACTGTAAGTAGGGCTTGGAATCCCAAGCCTAACTCAACTGTTACCCCAGAATGTCAAAGCACCCAATCCACAAGGGGGCGATGTACACCGCTCTCCATTGCCTTTACTGACAAGGGAAAAAGGGCCCCTATTGATGGATGGCTCAGGGGACATGAATGGGGGCTAAGGCTTTATGTTTCAGGAAAAGACCCTGGGCTCACTTTTAAAATCAAATTAATTCGATCCATTCCAAACGCCAACAAGCACGTTGTCCTTGGCCCTATTGCCCCTAAGGCAAGAGACCCAAGACCTTCTAACCCTTCTCCCCTGTCTACTAGTACTGTTTTCCAGGCCTTGCTCCCCCCAGTTTTACCCTCTACAGGCGAAATCCTTAAAGGCCTGGCTAATGTGACTGCAGAATCCCTTAACTCCACTGGATATAGCGAGTGCTGGTTATGTTTCTCCCCCGTTCCCCCGTTTTACGAAGGGATAGCAGTTTTAGTAAATACCTCAGCAGACCTCATACTTACCAATGACTCCAGCAAGACTCGCTGGTCAGACCCCTCCCGTTTTTCAGAGACCTCTCCGGGTCTCACATTGACGCAGCTTTCGGGAATAGGCCTCTGTATACATAGCCCCCTCTTGCGTCTACCCCCTCAGCTAATACCCATTTGTAACGGCTCCTTCTCACCCCCGCTGTCCTATGAATTCCTTGTCGCGCCCAACGGTACTTATTTTGCTTGCTCCTTTGGCATAACGCCCTCTGTTAACCCGCGCTTGCTAATATCTAACAATGAATATTGTGTTTTAGTCATGCTCATGCCCAAGATTTCCATACATCCCACCGAAGACCTCCTTCCATATTACTCGGGCTCTACTCGCACTAAGCGTGAGCCAGTAACCGCCATTACCTTATCTGTAATATTAGGATTAGGAGCAGCTGGGGCTGGAACAGGCATTGCCTCCATAATTACTTCTAAACAACAATATTATGCTCTTAGTCAGGCTATTGATAAAGACATACAAAATCTGCAAGAAGGTTTAGACAGCCTGAAAGAATCTGTTGTCTCTCTCTCTGAGGTAGTGCTCCAAAATCGCCGAGGGTTAGACCTCCTTTTCCTGAAAGAAGGAGGCCTCTGCGCTGCTCTTAAAGAAGAATGTTGCTTCTATAAAGACAAAACAGGGTTAGTGCAAGATAGCATTGATAAAGTTAAGAAAAACCTAGAAGCCAGGCAAAAACAAAGAGAAAAGGATGAGGCCTGGTATAAAAACTGGACCTCTGCCACCCCTTGGTTAACTACTCTGATCCCCACCATCCTTGGACCCTTGGCAGGATTCTTCCTTTTAGTGTCTCTTGGCCCTTGGGCTTTAAGAAAACTGACAGTTTTTATTCGAGAGCAGGTTGACCAGCTCGTCAAGCCAGCGGTTGCTGTTCATTATCACAGACTTACAGCCTGTGATGAAGAGTCTTACACCGAGCCAACCAATGCTCCCGGTCTCCAGTTCTCAACTTTACAGGCGCCTCAACCATGGTACCATCGATTCTGGCACCGTACTTAATGTGGCCCATATGCTGGTCAGCCAGAACCAGACATACCCCTAACTATGAGGGTATGGGCATCGAGATGAGTGCGAGACAAAGTACCGCAAGGGAGGGTTCTTCCTAGAACCTCTCTGGTCCTCCCTGAGAATACGCCTGGCTTGCATAGAGGTTGGTATCCATATGTACATAAAGCCTTGATATATTAAGATCAATTTGGCTTTCAGCTCTGCCTCTCCTCCCTAAAAGATACCGAGAGCATTTGCGAAATGTTACCCTGCTGGAGGAGCCAGGCCTCTATTCCCTCACTCGATTAAGGCCCACCTTTCTGAAATAAATAGAAAGGGAGGAGATGTTGGGAGCCACACAAAGACAACAAGATGGCCACAGTTCATGAGGTTCCTGCTTCACTTCCTGGAGATTAGCTGCGAGCCCGCGCGCGCCAACAAGGAAGCCCGCGCGCGCCAAGAGATACTCTTCTCCCCCTCCTTCCCCATTATCATATACCAATCAAAATGTAACTCGCTGCGCCTGCAGCCAATCCCCTGCTTACAAGTATCCTATGGCCCACTCTGCCCCTGAACACTGGTGTATATCTACCCCCGTTTTACAATAAAATTTGAAGGCTTGATCAGAATACTGTCTTGCCTTCGCTCTTCTCTCGCCCCCATTTTCTTTCAGGTCGGATCCCCCTCGTCCCCACAAGTAACTAGGTCCCGCTGGACGGGACAGGATATATTGCCACCCAGTAAAAGACAACATTCCCTGGGTTCCCTTGCAGCTGAAATTGCCATATTATCAAGCTTTGGCTAGTCAGATGTCATCCTGAGTATTGGTTGCAACCAGCCTTCTTTTCATTTTATTTTATTTTTAAAAAATTTTTATTAAGGTATAATTGATATACACTCTTATAAAGGTTTCACATGAAAAAACAATGTGGTTACTACATTAACCCACTTTATCAAGTCCCCACCCTACCCCAATGCAGTCACTGTCCATCAGTGTAGTAAGATGCCACAGATCCACTATGTCCCTTCTCTGTGCTACACTGTTCTCCCCGTGATCCCCAACAACGTGTGTACTAAACATAATACCCCTGAGTCCCCTTCTCCCTCCCTCCCCACCCGCCCTCCCACACCCCTCCCCTTTGGTAACCACTAGTCCCTTCTTGGAGTCTCTGAGTCTGTTGCTATTTTGTCCCTTCAGTTTTGCTTCATTGTTATACTCCACAGATGAGGGAAATCATTTGGCATTTGTCTTTCTCCGCCTGGCTTATTTCACTGAGCATAATGTCCTCCAGCTCCAGCAACCAGCTTTCTTAATGAGTAGGGGATGCCCAACCTGCTCCCTGAACACCTGCCATCTTGGACTATGAGTCAAACCAAACCCATGAATGGTGCGGTAACAAGCTAGAAGGAGCCTGGGTAACTGATGAGTTTGTGGATTTTCTCCACCAGTCCTAGATGGCTTCTCTTCAGGTATTCATTATGTGAGAGAAAAATAAGTTTCTACTTTGTTTAAGCCAGTGTTGTTTGGAGCTTTTATATACAGCTAAGCTTTCTAATCCTAACTGATATACATGATGAAATTTTAAGAAGGTAAAATGGGGAAGTTTGGAAATGCTTTTTAATCTCCATGATTTTCTTTTCTGGTCAGGACAGGAAAGTAAATTCAAAAGCAACTTGGACCCAAGAACCATATATCTTTGATAAAAGAATACAGAGAGTGAGGGAATGCCACAGAACTAATTTTGAAAGCTCAGCCAACAGTAATGTCTGTGACACGGCCGCTCTGAAACCCAGGTGACCAGAACAGATTGAAACAGACGGAAGGGAAAAGTTTTCACACAGTTCATGCTGCAGCATTCTTAGAAAAGTCAGGTTTTGCTGGTATAAGCAGAGCCCAGAAAGTCTCTACTTAAAAGATTAAAAACAAGCTGTAACTCTGCTTAAGAATGAAATACAGGGTGTAAATCAAACCTGGAGTGATTGATGATAACTGAGGTTTTGTGAAAATATCTGTATACAATACATATTATTTTCAAATTTGCTTCATTTTATGTATTTTAATGTTCACAGGTTTAATATTTACAGGAGTGTTTATAAGTTTATAATGTTAAAAAATCTTTATATGAAATATCCTCCTACCAGCCTGACTGTACAATCATGTTTTTTTTTAAATTTACATTGCTGGGGAAACTCTTTGTGATGTTTTTCCACTTGGTAAAAGACCCACTTAGTCCCCTGGCAGGAGTTACAGAGATTGCAGGAAAAGTGCCAGTGACGGCATAATTAGCCTCTATAGGGCTTATCTTGAATTTCTAAACCTATTAAATAGTGATGAATATCAGTCAACTCGGCCTTAACCCAAAAAAGGTAGTCCAGTACTTCTACCAGTCTTTACTAGTTTTTCTTTACCTTAAATAAAACCACTTATTTCCATGTTTCCCCAAACCCAAAACTTCTAGAAGATTCCTGAACTCTGGAAGTTCATATGATCAGAAGTCAAGTGCTGTACTCAGTGTCATGTGCACATACTTTTATCTTTCTGTCTTTAGCAGCAGACTGGCTGTGCTGTGTTCTTCCTTGAAGAACCTTAGTCCTGCAGCCTATAGTCCCCGCCCGTCTGTGTGACTGCAGCCCTAGAAACCGCCCCTCCCACGGATGTCTCAGTCCTCAGACACTCCGCTGCCCTGGGTGCACATCTCAACGCCCTTCCCTGCCGGCTTTCATCTGACCTGCCTGTGTCCAGCCCTCCAGGTTCCAACCGTAGGAGCCTTTTCATCATTTATTTCTTCAGGATATTTTGCCCTTTTTTCTCTTGGTTTGATCAAGATTGCTTTTTTCCCCTTACTTTCTCAACCAGCATTGAAATTATGTAATCTATTTCTATTTTTTTGGTGGCTATCCTTATGAATTTATATTTAGCTAATTCCTACTTCTATTCTGTTCTTAAATCTGAGTTGGCTTTACTCTCCCTCAGAGCACTCCATTTTGTTTCAAATGGTTATTCTTTTATTCTTAGTATTTGTACTCAACATTAAATTACATTTACCACAGTATTTTACTGTCTCTTACAATACCATTTTGCACCTAATTCCTCCTTTCTGGGTGTGTATTCTTTGGGCAATAAAGTGAGGACTTCTGAGTAGTAGCATTTCTAAGTTCTTCTTTGACTGAAAATATCCTATCTCACCCTCACTCTTAAATTATAATTTTGCTGGGCATAGGATTCTAGGTCACAGAGATTTTCTATTAGAATATTGATACTCTTACTCTGTTCTCTTTTAGTCTCTGTGGTAGTGGATAAGAAACTTGCTATCAAGTTTATAAAAATGATTGTTGTTCATTTCTAGGTAACCAGTTCTTTTTCTCTCTTTACTTTAAGATTTAAAAAATTCTTGGCTCTCTCTAGTTTCACTACAATGTTTCTGTATTTACTCACGTCTGGAAAACTCTCAGTCATCTTCTGTTTGAAAAGTGTCTTTTTGCCACTTTACTCCAGAATTCTTATTAAAATTACTTTTCTTCCCCTCTCTTTCATCTCTCTGGCTGTGCTTTAAGAGATGTTCCTCACTTCTATTTTCCAAATCAGTAATTCTCTCCTCATCTGTGTGTATTCTCCTTTTATAGTTATTTCTGTTTCACATATTGCATCCATCCTTTACCTCTTTGAGGATTTTAAACATATGTGTTTGTAGTCTTTTCATACTGTTCTTTATCTGTAAATCTTGTTTACTTACCCACGCATTTGTCATTTTTTGGTGTCCTTCATTTCTTTGTGTAGCTCCATGTTTTTGTGTGGTATCATTTCCTTCTATCTGAGGGACTTCCGTTAACATTTCCTGTAGGGTGTACCTGCTGGCAAAGAATTTTTTTTCCAGCTTTTGTATGTCAGAAAAAAATATCCTTATTTTGCCTTCATTTTTGAGAGATATTTTTACTGCATATAGAATTCTAGGTTGACTGTTTTTTCAATTTCAGTACTCCACTCGGGGATTCTATCGTCTTTTTATTTCCCTTGTTTTCAATGAGAAACATGCTGTCATCTTTATTTTTGTTCCTCTATATATAGCATACTTGTTTTTCTCCAGCTGCTTTCAGGATTTTCTGTTTTATCACTGGTTATGAGCAATTTGATTAAGGTATGTCTTGCCATAGGGTTCTCCATAGTCTTCATGCTTGGGGCCTGTTGAGATTATTAGATTTTTGGGTTCATAGTCTTTATCATAGTTGAACATTTTTCAGTCATTCTTGTTTTAAATATTTTTCTGTCCCCCTTCCCCTTTTGGGAACTCCAATTACATGAATATTAGGTTGCTTCACAGATCAATGTTGTTTCACAAATCAAAGTTGTTTCAGAGATCAATAGTACTTTAAAAAATTAATTTTCTCAGTGTATTTCATTTTGGCTATTTTTTATTACTATGCTTTCAAGTACACTTATGTTTTCTCCTATAATGTGTAATCTACTGTTAATCCCATCCAGGTATTTTTCACCTCAGACATTGTCACTTTCATCTAGAAGTTCACAAGGGATTTTTTTTTTATGTCTTCCATGTCTCTACTTAGTTTTTTGAATGTATGGAATACTGTTAGTAATAAATGTTTTACATCTATATCTGCTAATTCTAACATTTGTATCACTTCTAGGTAAGCTTCTATTGATTTCCCCCCTCATTATGGGTCATATTTTCCTGCTTCTTTGCATGCCTGGTAAATTTTGATTGGGTGCCAGACATAGTGGATTTTACCTTCTTGGGTGCTCAATATTTTTGTATTTCCATAACTGTTCTTGAGCTTTATCCTGACATGCAATGAAGTTGCTCTGAAACAGTCTGATTCTGTCAAGATTTGTGAGGCAGAACTAGAGCCTAGTTCATCTCAGGCTTATTATTTCCCCCAACTAAGGCAAGCGCCTTCTGAATACTGTGCCTGATGCCCTGTGAATTTGAGGTTTTGTAGTCTGTTTATAGGAACAGGTACTATTCCAGGCCCTTTGTGGGCACTGGGTACTTTTTCACTCTGATTATTTCAGGTAGTTCTTCCTCATTATAGGGTAGTTTCCTCAGATGCATGTGATGATAAATACTTTGATGAATACTTGAGGGGCATCCTCTGAAGATCTCCAGAATTCTCTATCTGTGCAGCGTTCTTCTCCCCACTATTCTGTCCTGTGAACTCTAGCTGCCTTGATCTCACTGGACTGTCAGCTCCATCTCCTTAGCTCAGGGAGACTACTGGGTTACCTCTCCCTGCACAGAAATCTGGAAACTGCAGGCAGTAAACTAGAGTATTCACAGAGCTCACTTTGTTTCCTGTCTCTCAGGGATCACACTGTCCTTTGTTGTGTGATATCTAGTATCCTGAAAATTATTGTTTCTTATAGTTTGCTGTTTTTTTTTTTAATTGTTGTTGCTATTTCTGGCAGGGAGGTATATCTGCTCCTTGCTTCTCTATCTTAGTCAGATGCAGAATTCTCAAATCTTCCTTTCTGATCACAACTTATTTTCCTTCCAATTTGCATATTTAACTACTCTTATTATGACTTTTCTTTAGCTCCATTGGGACCTCTAGTTCATGGAGCCCTTCACTTTCTCCAAATCCACTGATACTCTCCCTTCATCACTTTTCCTTCTTATGTAACTTGGATTCCATGATCTGTTATTTCAGCAATGCTCTTGCCAATGTCCTCGATTTCCTGGCCCTTTATGCTCATTTAACCTGCTTACACGGTAAAGCTTCAATATATTTTTAAGTGAATGGATAAATAAATGAGTGAGAAAATGGAGCATATATGTTAATTTCTGACAACCTCTTTGTATTTCAAAGCTAAATCATCTTTTAAAATCACTGGTTTATACTACTATACTTATACTACTATGGCTCTTTTATCAATATAGATATTATATATAAAATTGGGCTATCCTTCATATATAAATATCATTTTCCTAATTCTACACTACTTGGTATTTGCGCTTGCTGATTTTTCCTAGTAAGTCATAGACTTCTGGGTTACAACTAAGTCAGTAATAGAAAAACAGAAAAGCAGAATGTTTAAGTATAAATAAAATTTAGAGATAAATTCCTATTACTTTCCAGTTTTATAGATGAGGAAACTGAAGTTTTGAAAAGATAGATGATTTGGCTAAAACATTTTACAAAGTGCATATAGCTGGTCAATAGCAGAGTTAGGACCAACACCAAACCTCCCGACTCCAATCCAGGGTTCCTTCCCTCCCGTTGCAGTGGTATGTTTTCTTGCCTGGGTCTGCTGGTATCCAATAGCTTGCATTTGCGATCAGAATGTGGTTTACAGTAGACTTACCCTGGCTTCCCAGTGATATTATAAGGTACTTAATGATGGAGTAACCATGTAACTTTTAGAACAAGGTAATGTAATTTTATAGCACTAATAATAGCAATATGACTTATGGCTTATGGGTCATGTTCTTACACTTAGGTAAAACATACTTTCAAACATTAGTCAGTGACTCTGCCATACGGAATTCAGTAAGTTTGCATCATTACTGTGTAGCAGCTACTATGTGGAGTCTGATGTCAGATGCCAACAGAGACTCTACAGGTTAGCATATAAATAATGTACTACATAAAGCCCTAAGATATGGAAACATTTTTGTCCTTCTAGACTCATCGACATTGTACCTTCAAAAATTGGTTCTCTAAGTCTGGAAAAGTTTCAAGAAGAACAAGAAGCCTGCTTATCTTTATATTCTGACTAGACATTCACAGTAGAACTGACCCAATACATATAGGGCCTAATCATTATGGATAGGATCTAATGGATATTAGGCCATGGGAGAAACAGAAAGCAAACAATGAGTTAAACATGAGTAACATTACTTCAGTGTATACATTTGAAATTTACACACACACACACACACACACACACATCTGTTGAGTAGATCCAAAATTTGAAGATCAGTTAAAGACAGATTTAACACTTTTGGAGTTAAAGACAAAAATCTGGATATTGAGTTAGAGCCAAAATTATTTGCAAATATGACTTGATGTTCACTGCTAACATTGTCATTCTGATGCTCACCAAATATTTTTAGCTTTCTGCCTTCTGGAAACATAACTCAGTTTATTTTCTGGCATCTATTGGTTTTCTAGGGCCAAATGACTAGTTCTGGCCATTGATGTTTAGTTCATCAGTTAATTGTGTGTTAAGATCTTTCAGAATTCTTTCTGTCTGGGATGGTAACTGGCAACCTTAGAAGCTAATCCATCAGCCAGAGTCCCTGATTCCCTATGATGAACAGAACCCCTGCCCAACCATTATGAACACTTAATGCTGGCAGGAAACAAATCCTTGCTCTTTTAAGCCACCAATATTTTTAGAGTTGTTACCACAGCATAACCACCTAGCTTATCCTGACAGATACATCTGCTTTCAGTCTCTTCTCCGGATGGAATTGTCTTAGGGATGGATATTGGTAAGAGTCCAGAAACACTGAGAAAGTGGTGGGGAAGATAAAGTTAAGAAAGGTATAGAGATGCAATGGGGCCATTCTAAAACAAATATAGACATACACACAAATTGAATGTAATTTGGGTATGCCTCCTAGATTTTATTGTTGTTTTTAGTACTACTAGCATCATGATTATTATTCTTAGTTTCCTGTAGCAACCTGAAGATAACTGCCATTGCACATTATGACTCACCCTTGGTGTTGGATAGATATGCAGAGAGAGCAGAGATCTTTCTAGCTTTTGGATCTCTCAGGCTAACGCAATAGATAATCATCATACATAGTGTGAATTTTTTTTTTTGTAATTTCTCTCACACTTGGACTTTACAGTTCTTGTAGTTAAAGACCATATTTTATATCCCTTGTGTATACTTTTGGAACAGTCTGCAAACTCAGTAAAATCAAGCATTACTAGCTATTAGGGAACAGGCGTCAGATGCCATTGCTGACCATCTCTTGCACTGACTCAACAGAGGTACCAATTCTCACATTTTCATTTCCTGGAGCTTCGGTAATGCTTGAAGAGAGTCATGAACGTGGAGGTGGGGGCAGCACAGAGAGGAGAAGGGAATTTTTAATCAGCACTTTCTTTGGAACTTTAGCCCTTCTCATTGGCAACCAATGCAGTGGAGCAAACCAAATGAGAGACATTTTTCAAATTTGACTTCTTACAGCAATTGTTTCATTTTTTTGGACATGTGCTCTGTTGGGTGTATTCTCCTGTTTATTGTGCCTGACCCTGAGTGCTTTTCCCTTTTCAAACTCCCCATTTGCCATTATTAATTAGAAATATTCCACAGAGCCCCAAAAATTGAGTGATACATTTAAAAACTCATGGGTGGGTAATACAATAAAAACTGTGTTGAAAGAAGAGTTGGCATTTATCAGAATCCTTTGACTAGTTGGTGGCCAGATCACATAGTAGTTTCCCACACCCGGCTGTGCACCTGGACTTCCACTTGCTCCTTTCATTATGACCTTGCTGCTTCTTGCTAAGGTTTCCCTATTTATCAGTCTTTGCCCTGAAGCCCATATTTTAACTTTGTCTCTCAGTTCATGCACCAAACCTGCTTTCTACTCTTGCATTGTCTGGAACCTGAGCAGCATGCTCCTTATTTTTTATAAGTATGGCACTATTCTGCAGAACTCTTTCCTACTCCACAGAGGTGCAGTGGAGGTATATGCCTACCATTCTTATTGCACTAAAGATAGAGCATATTCTCTGTGTAATTCTGAATTCTAAGGAGATTGCCCCTGCTCTATACTATGCAATTGTACTTGTGGTACTTACTGTGCATCTGGCACTAGTATAGGCAGTGGGGATAGAGCAGTGTAAAAAGAGACAAGAATCTTGACCTTCATGAAACCTACTCTGTAGTAATGACAAATCTAATTAGTAGTATGAATTAATGTGATGGATCCCATAAAACAGTCTTTTTATCCAGCTGATGATCTACATCTACATGTAAGTTCAAATATTTTTGCATCCTATGGCTTTAGTTCAAATCTAAATTTTTATCAGGACAGGCCAAAAGATGGCTGACCCATACCAGGTTTGGTCAGAAGCCCCCTGTGAGCACATTTTTGATCCAAGAAAGTAGAAAATAACCAAGTGCCACATTTGATCTTTCTTAGCCACATGGAGAGTATGATTTTGTATGCCATTATATCAATTGGCTCCTGGACCAAGACCTGAGCTGCAATGAACTTGTCCCATGCAACCCTTATCTAGAGGGGCTAACCAATGCCATTTGAGACTTGTTTTTCTAAAGAGCTATGGCAGACAGCTCTATGGACTTAGTCTTACAAAGAATTTCTCTAGAGAAAAGGCTTAACATAAGATGGGAGCTGCTGCACCATGAATGGGAGGGTGTGTGTGTGTTTGTGTGCACATGTGCACTATCACCCTGAGCTCCCCTCTCATTTGGCTTCAACCTCAAAAGCTTGTCTCTTGAGGGCAGACTGATGCAGCTGGGCAGAGAGAGCCAGCTTCTCCTTGACTTCCAAGTCTGCCTCCTCAATTTAATCAGTCCTAAGTGATGCTTGGGGAGAGGAAATGGGGAAGCTACAATTTACACCACAACTGTGACAGAGACATCTTGCTGCTGTCAGGGATTCATCTATTACTTGGCCCCAAGCAGATTCTATATGAGTTACTATCCCAAGACTCTAGCATGAATTTCTGCATCTCTTCACTGGGTCTCCTGGGGTCCTGTGCTATTTGTGATGAAAAAAATCCTGGGAGAGTCTCTCTGCCTTTATACTGGTGGCTGGGGTTTATCCCTGAACAGGTGTGGTTGGAAACTATTCTTTCTGCTGCAGCTAAATCTTTACTGAACTAGACTTGCAGTCTGATGGAATTGGGGGAGGAAACCAAAGGAAATTCATATTTAAACCTATTAAGGACAAAACAAATACCATAGCATATTTCTCATCATCTGCAATGCCCCCTTTGTATTCCATGAATTCTTGGTTCCCAAATTTACTATACTTACTCCACACCTGAATTTATTTGCAAGAATTTCACCATGTGAATTTTGAGGGATGTTTGGTCTTACCATAGGTGAGGTCTTCATCAGTCTAAATGGAATACAGGTTGCTTTAACTTAGGCTAATACCATATCAGAAAGCCTTCCTTAGACTCCTGGTGGAGGCTAGGGGAGTAGTCTGGGTTCCTCCTTGACTTCTGGGCACCCTCTTGGTCCCCATGGAGGCATGAAGGCTGGGGGAGAGGCCAACTTACCTGAGCTCCTATCTGATCCTAGGTACTAAGACCACTCTTTCCCAAGTTTTTATGCTTTTCTGGGGGCAATGAGGAGTGGTTTCTAAAACCTGGTTTTTCCTAATTTTTCCTCTCCTCCAACACTCACAGCCTCATTACCACTATCTGCCTTGAGACCATCTGGACTAGTTTCATAATGCTTTTTCTCCCTGATTATGTCAGTCACCAGAACTCAGATCCACCCCCCCACCCCCGTCTCTTTCCTTATTCCCTGAACTCCTTACGTCTGTCTGAAGCTTTATTTTCTCTATAGTATGTATCACCATCTGATATTTTATGTACTTTACTTATTTATTTGTATTCCCACCAGAATGCAAGCCTCATGAGGGAAGGAATTCTTGTCTGTTTTATTGCTGTTTAGAATAGTAGGTATTCAGTAAATACTTGTTGAATGAATAAATGACATGATGGAGATCTAGTATTTATCAAGACTCACTAATTATTAACAATGTCCATTTTCTTGTTTTATTGTTTTCAGATAAATGACCCCTTCACTGGTTTCTGAAGAGGTATTAGCCTTCTCTATAGTCTCTAATAGTTGAAAGGGACCCTCCAGAACCCAAATCAACACATTACTTTGACACCCCTCACCCATGTCAAACATTTGCCAGAGACCAAGGTGTCCAATGTTCTATGCTATCCCACCTCAAACCTCTGCATCCACCCCAACGACCCTGCTTGCATATGCATTCTCTTAAAAGACATTTAATGCAGGAGAAAACATAGATTTCTGACTATTTTAGCCAAATTTGAGGTCTAGGGCATGATGGGAAACTGGCATGTGATGATGGTCTAAGCAGTCATCTTTGTAACACCATCAGACTAATTGGGCTACTTACCTTCTCACTTTAATTTCTGAATCATTCATGTCTCAGAAGCTAGAAATGCTGGACTGATGGCCTCTCCTGGAAGAGTACACACCTGCCTGGTCCTACCAGCAACTTTGCACTGTGTCATTAAGCTGGAATGTCACCACTTACGTTCTGCAACACCAACCAATCAATCAGACCCTACACGGGACCCCCTCGTCAGTGACCTGTTCCATGTCTAAGCCTGCCTGTGTGGGCTTGCAGGGTGGACAGAGCACTTAGATAATTTGTTATGGCCTGGCTTTGAGGCCTATGCTGTGGCTCTCCAACAAGTTTGTTGGTTGGATAGTCCCAGAAATACTGAGAAATAAAGCAATATGCCAGCATCTTCAATACCAAATGAGAATGCAGGAAGAGTCTGGGAAGTACAACACTTCCTATTTCCATTGCTAACTTCCAGCTGGTCTTGAAGGAACCGAACAGTGTAAATTTCATCAACAACTTGCTCCTCTAAGGACCAAGATGCCCACGCAAGTCCCCATCAATCTCTGAGCAACACCTGGATCGCCATCCGGAGAGTGCCTCACCAAAGAAATCTAAGTCCTGCTTCTATGGCAACTATGTTTAGTCCCCACTGCCACCCTGGTACTTCCTTTAACCCTGATGGGTGCCATAACAGCCAAATTAAAAAGTCTGTATTATGCTTGGGTGTAAGGATCATTAAAAGGCCGCCACTGACAGGCAACAGAATCCTAGGACATCCTGACAAACAGCACAACACTCTTTGTTCTACCATCCCAGAAACTCAAAGGCAATACATGGGGACACCCCTCCCCCCATCCAATCACTGCTACTTTTGAACAATCTAAATTCTCCCTGTGGCTACCACAATCCATGACCACACACACCCATAGAAGGCCTGGCTCTACTATCATGCCCCTAGCACTCTTGAGGGTCACTGGTAAGCCTGGACACAGCGCCTATGCTGTGAAAACTCCCTTCAGGGACAGGACAGGCTTGCAGAGCTGGCAGAAATAAGGTGCATAGAAGAGATCTGAGATCCAGCTGCAAATCTTCCTTGCACCTCTATCTTGGTATTCCACTAATCACAAAGCCTAATCTGAAGCAGAGTGGAGCCAGCGCTTGAGCAGCTCCTTCAAGGTGTGGAGGGAGTGGAAGCTGCTCCACAATCAGGTGGCCCTCTACAGAAAGGAGGGAGGCGTGTTAGCCTCTTGGTCGCCAGGATGACAATCTTATCCTTATCTTCAACGGCACTTTAGTTTTCTAAACTTGTCTTCTCTTTTGGATTATGAATTTGGTATTTATTTAAGGGACTCACAGTCTCATAAAGTCCTTTTTAAAGGCCTTCCACACCTTTCTGTGTGTATATGTTTGTGTACACATAAGTACACACGCACGTACATTCACTTATATTGCTGGATAGTGGTCTGCATCTCTTCTCATGGATTCTATTGACCCAAATAATTGAACCCTCTCTTCCCACCCTGTCTCGCCCAACCCAACCTATCTGCTCAGTCCCTGCATTGCAGTGGACAAGAACTTTTTTTTTTTTTTAAGGAATAGTCATTTTTATAGCACACTTTGGAGTCTAAAATGCAGCAAAAACACATTCCTACTGGATCTTTTATCAATATGGAATTTCTCATCATCCAAGCTTTATGACCTTCATAGATTCAACTTGTCACAGGTCACATGTGGGATATTCACAGCAGATTTTCGTTCCTGTCCTCCCCCTTGTCATCATGCTTTTGGTATCTCCCCACGCTGACACATGAAGTGTGCTCGGGACTGTGGAGAAGTGCCCCTTCCTCACCACACTCTCCTCCTCCTCAGGTTTATTTTCTTTCCTAATGATGCCTATTTCTTGTTTAAATTAAAATAACTCATCTTTATTGAGCATACAGTGACTGCAGAGAATGAAAATGGGGAGAAGTTCACACAGGTTTATATTCTATATCTAGAATATACTTGAATATTGATTATTCTACATGATTAAAAGAAGATTCTATTATATGTCACGTTCTTTGAGGACAGGAGTATTTCTAACTCTCTAGCCCATTCAGTGGCTTTTACCAGGTTTGGTACACTAGTAAGGGCTCAATAAACGCTTATTGAATAAGTGAGTGGTCCTAATGGCAGTATTGGAGGAAGATGTCAGAATACTAATGGATTGAGACATAGATGATGGCAGTTTTAGAAATTAGAATTCTAAAACCTTGGCTCCCTGGATGGTTAAAAGCAATACGGAAGCTGAAAAGAGATGCTTCTTGTAACTCATGGGCATCATCATGAGATTCAATGGGAGACCTTACTCTTCACTAGAGAAATCAGTGCACAACTGGAGAAAATTACCAGATGGTCAAGTACTGGAAAGGAGGTTTTATCTTTCATGTCCATGATTTTTTTGGGGGTGGGGTATATTTAAACAGGGGTATGTGATTCACTAGCCATCAGTTTTAACAAAATCCACTCTCATTTTGCTCTGTGCTTTAGTGATACAGAAAAATTTCAATTATCTCTACTAATGGAAGAGAAGCAATAGTACATATAATCAAAATGCCATTTCCATTTGCCTTTGAAGTATAATGTGTGTTTTTCCCCCAGCAGGTTTGCTTTCATAACAATTAGTTCTAGCTTAGGCTAATATTAAAAAGCTAGCATTTTCTCTCTCTACAATACCTGGTAGAAGAGGAGAAATGCATTTATGGCAGAGAAAACTCAGGCAGGGCTTAGTATTTGCCACAGTTAATAACCCACACAGATAATCTACTTGAAGCAAGTGGGATTTTGAACTTAGCAAGAGGCAAAGAGTAAGTATTTATCCTGGATTTTAATGACCCAGACGTCGATGTCCTGTGACAAAGCTATAGTGTGACCAAGAGCATTAAAGGAGGAACAACACTGGAGTGGGCGCAAGGTGATCCTTGATGCCCAAAGGAGGCCATATAATCTCTGTTTCAATTTTCTTATTTATAAAATGTAGTAATGACACCTGATCTGCCTACCTAACAGGTAAACTGTGCCAAAAGACAGCAGTGGGCAGAAGGGCTTATAAAAGTATTAAATGTGATGAAAATGCAAAGCACTGATGGACAAGCAACAGAAAAGTGTTGTTGGCACTTTTTAGGATCTGTCCCTTGCTCAGAGTTAGTGCTTAGAGTCTTCAGCTGTGGTTTCTGAAATTTTCCCCACTTAAAAAAGTCACATTTCTTAAATCACATCTTGCTCTTCAAGGATAGCCACTGTAGTGATATCCATGAATCTTAAAGAGTGGATGCACCCTTTCTCACATTTCATTTTAATAGGAAACTTTCAGCTATAGTAGCTCAACCTAGTGGCTCTCAAAGTGTGCTCCCTGGCTGAGTAGTATCAACATTTACCTGGCAATTGATTAGAAATGCAGATTCTTGGACCCATGCCAGAATCACAAACCCCGGGGGTGGGGCCCATCTGTGTTTTAACAAGCCCTCCAGATGAGTCCAATAAACACTCAAGTTTGAGAACCACTGATTTAACTCAAAGGAGAAAAGGGAAAGCTAAGAATTAGGCTCTGGGACATGCCACTGAAAACCCTTTATTTTTCTGAAGGAGGTTAAGGGAAGGCTTATGGGACTTTTCATACCACACTGCACAGCTGCGTGCGTGCGTGTGTGTGTGTGTGTGTGTGTGTGTGTGTGTGTGTGTGTGTGTGTGTGTGTGTGTGTGTGTGTGTGTGTGTGTGTGTGTGTGCGTGTGTGTGTAAAATGATGATCTAAGACATTTCCCAGGTAGGTCTTTTTTGTAATCACCCTACCTAAAAATGCATCCCCACTTCTGGAATTCCCTATGTCCCTTACTTGATTTTTCTTTGTAGCATTTATCACTGTCTAATATGCTATTATTTACTTATTTTGCTTACTGTCTGTCTCCTCTAGCTAGAATGTACTCTTCACGAGGGCAGTTCATTTTGTTTACTGCTGCACCACTAGCTCTGAGACCTGCCTGCTGCCCAGTGGGCACTCAATAAATATTTGTTGAATTAACGTGTGCATAAATGGGTGTTGAACCTGGGAGTTGAGAAAATACTGGGATCAAACCAAAACACGGAAAGACCTGAAAGCATCCTTATTAGGCAGTTTTGTTCCAGCCTAAGTGCCTTGCCTCTCCATTCCTGCTCTGGGCTCTGAAACCAGCCTGAAAACAAGGATGGCATCCTAGGTACAATGCCATCCTCAGGGACTTGGCTCACTATACCGCTTGGTTATCATTATGAAATGTGCTATCTGGTTTTTCCTAGGCATGGGGATAGTGTACTGACTGATCAACATGTTTAAATGGTTGGCTAGGGTTAAGGGGCAGTCCATGGGTGTGCGACAGACTAGTGTGTGACATGGCAGGGAAAAAAGTAGTCTAAGAAGAAAAATCAGGATTCTGAGATCCAGTCCTCACTGTGCCACCACCTTGTTATACAGTCTTGGACAAACAATTCATTAAAATGAAGTCACACAATTCTTTAAAACAAAGACAATGGGAGAAGACCAGGCTGGGCCCTGGCAATCAGCCTGTGGTTTGAAAAAGCACATGGTCTGAAAGTATTTGGGGATCAGAGACCTGAACTTGAATTCCAGATCTGCTATTTTCTAGCTTTATGACTTTGTACAAGTTATTTACTTCTCTTAGCTTCAGCCTCTCCATCTGGAAAATGAAGACAGAACTGCTGGTCTCTCAGGGCAGCTGTGAAGATTCGCGGAGAGAATGTACATCAAGTGCCTTTCCAGAATCTAGTATGAGAAAGGTGCTAGTAAATGCAAGCCTCCTTGTCTACTTCTGCCTTCCCTGCCCCTTACAGGGTTTCTAACAATGCCTCCTCTCCCAAAGAACCAGCCTAAGTTTGTTACTAGCTCACAGGGATGCCCTAGTCAGTCTGGCAAAAAGGGGATAAAGATTGGGATAAAAAAAGTTTCTCAAAATATCTACCTATGGAAAAACATATTTTCTCTTTTTGCTTCCATTTGCTTAATGAGACTTTGAGATCTGTGACTTGCTATGACTAGATATCAAAGGTGCAATTTTGTAAATAAAACTTAACAATTGATTATCAATTGAGCGAGCTGAGATTGATGGCTGAACAGAATGATTTTGACCTTTGCTTGTCTTTCTTTTTGCCTGCCTTTGTCTCGTCCTCCACTCTGCTCCCCCCCACTTCCCTGGTAGAGTGAATTATACTCCTCTTTCTGCTGTGCCTCCTCCACTTTCCCCTGACCACACTCATCTGCTTCATATGGCCATCTTTATTCTGGAAAACAAATTCTGCTGCTAGGCAACCAGAGGACAAAATTGCTGTGGTTGACGCAATTGTTACTAGTGATTGCAATTGCAGCGGTGCCGCCATGGAGCCAGATGTGTGCTCACTGCCTCTGTCCCCAGTTAAACAGACCTGTCCAGGAAGTGAGACGAGGTGGGTTCTTGGTAAAAAAATTAAGGGCCTCAGCACTCAACAGAAAGTATTTATAAATCACTGTATATCAACAGCCTGCTTTAGAATCATTTTATTAGAACACATTCAAGAAAGTGACATATGGAAAAAAGACAGCAGCAATTCTCAGTCATGCAAATGCCCGTGATTAAGGTTCTCCATTGGATTTAAATTCAAGTACAAAGACAGTCCTTTCCTGAGCCAGGTGCAATTCCAGAGAATGACACTGAATTGAGAGTGCATTTCCTCCACAAAGTTCAGAACACTGAACAAGCCCCATCCTCACAATAAGATTGTGAGATACATGGAAGTGTAAACTTTCAGGATTTTAAGGAACCCTTTACCCAGCCCTCCCCCATACCCAGCTGGGGAAGTAAACCCAACTTCGGGACCTCTTAGAAAGAAGGTTTATTCTACTGAAAATAAAGCAGTGGGACTTAAAAAATTAGAAAATGAATATATATATATATATATATATATGTATACATATATATATGGAATGGAATCATCTTTGCCTCTTGCCTTGGTGTGGGGCTTCCAGGAAACTGTGTTATGGGTCGGGGCTTTCTCTTGAGTGTCTTGGTAGCTGGAGGACTTTTTTTTATTTTTTAACTTTTTATTATGAAAAATTGCAAACATATACAAAAGTGGAGAGAATGGTATAATGAATGCCCATGTACCCATCATCTAGTCTCAACAATTATTGATGTGTGGCCAGTTTGCTTCATTCATTTTTTCTCCCATTTCCCACCCACCCCTTAACAGGGTATCTGGAAGCAAATGAAGGCTAGGACGGTGGTCTTTGAACAGAGACTCAGGAGTGAGTGAGGTTAGGGAGGAGTTAGCGAATCTTGACAAAACCTGGGAACGCTGGAGCAATAAAACATTTGTTGGGGACACGGTTGTTGCCAATGTTTGGGAAGAGCTAGAGTTAATCCTCCTTTTCTCTATCATAAACCATTCCTTCTTCCTCTTCCCCTCTTTCTCACGATGTGGAGGAGGAGGAGCAGGCTAAATTAATTAGAATGATGGGTTTTTCCAGACTAGGGGCCACCAACAATAGAAACACTCAACCTGGAGAAAAACTCCAGAGATAAGTGTGTCCCTCTAATGAGCCTTTCCACTCACACTGCAGACCTCTAGGGCAGCGAGAGTTGGGGTACCTGACATCCAGACTGGGAGCTGGGGGAAGTACACTGGGTCATGGAGCCTCTCACAGGTCCCTACTGGTCCACCATTTTAGACTTTGGGGAACTTGGCAACCTTGAATCACACCCAGTAGAGAAGCAGGGAGCCCCAGGGTGAGCCCATGGCCCAGGTGGGCAGATTTTGCTTGGAACATGTTACCCTCTGAGCAAAGGCTGCACCCCACACCAGCCCTGCCAGGGCAGTCTCAAGAGAGGTGGGCGATGGGAGTCCAGGTGGGAGGTCCCAACGGCGGCACGGCTAACCGGGTGAGCTGCAGGGACAAGTCCCAGGCTGCGCGCTAAACGTAAGTGGAGAAAGGATCTCCAGGTCCCAGATGCCACCGAGGAGCAAGGTTGCCATCCTGTTAAGAAAAGGGCCGGGGCTCTGTGATTTGCATATGACTTTGCAAAAATCTATACCAGATCCGTAGCCCTTCATAGAAAACAGTTACATCACCAATGTATCTCTAGCAGCCCAATGCACAGTGTGCAACCTGACAAATACACAGTCATTTTTTGGAAGAGGAAATGGAGAAGCAGAGTGCTGTGTAGGATGCACACATGCCTTGGCGAATCTTCAGAAGAAGCCAACAAGGTCCAGGATCCGGATGAGGCTCACTGACTGGCAACTCTCGCTAACCTTGTTAGGGCTCAGATCCACACACCTTTCCTTGCATTACCTCCTCATTGAGTGGTTTCCCAGGGTCCCACACATAAAAGCAAGAGTAGAGCCAGGAAGAATACATATAGGGATGCGCTGACTAAGAGGCCCTAGTGGCAGTGATCACGAGTGTTTATTTCATACTCTTTTTGCTTTGCTTTCTTGTCTCAACTCTTTAAAGGTCCCTAAGCCCTGTCACAGTCTTGCTATGATACTTAATTTGGGGAAAGAAACAGAAAACTTCACTATTTATCTAGCAGACCTCTGGCATTAAGGAACTTAAAATTCCTGATTTCAAGTGTTTCCAGGGCCCATGATTTGTGGTAATCTGCAATTTTTTCAAGGCAGGCTGCAAGGCCCATGGAGGGAGTGGGCTGCTGAGTGAGCCAGAGAGGGGGACTGCCGGAGGCCCAGCTTCCCCGTTACAGTGGTCACACCAGCTCTACGGGGCTGTCTGAAGCAACGGTGTCACTGTTGCCTTGAGAACAACAGCTCCTCAAAGGAAGTGAACTTCTAGTGCTATTGGAGGAGTGAAATATTCTAAAACGCAATGGCTCCACCAAGAGAAAAGTTCAAGATAAACTCAAGAGTATGTTTCTCTTTAGTATCTCATATTTGACTGGGGCTCAGCTGATGATGTCAAAGGCTCCATCATGCTTGCCATGTAGAAATGAGAAAAACAGTCTCAAACTCTCTTAGAAAGAACTCCAGCTGGGCAAAAACTGTTCATTAAGAAAGAAAAAAACACTTCAGCATCAAGTTCAAATGGTAGTTACCCTGAGCTGTGAGGAAGATAGGATGCTTGGGATTCAGAAGGGAGATGAGCTTCTGAAGAAAGCCAGGAGCTGTACACAGGTATCATGGTGAGGTGCTGGTGGTCACTGAGGTCCCCTCCGCCAGGGTCCTGTGCACTTTATATCACATTACACTAAAGGGGATGGGGAGTGGAGGGGTGGCATCAGCTGCCCCGATTAGCTCATCTCCCGCATCGTAATTCACTGTCACTGCCAGTTTGTTTATAGATGTGCTACAAGGTCTGTGGAATTTATTTTAGTAGCAGAATTTAATAGTTTCATAAATGTTAAATTTGACATTCTGCTCTTTACACAGTTCTTAAAATTCTGAAGGGGGAGAACAGTTTTTTAAAAACATTTTTATTGCCATTAAATTATTAATATCTAGTATATTTATTATTTTTATTGGTCTCACCATTAACAGCTAATACTTGTTGACTGTTTAGCATGTGCCAGGCAAAGCGCTGAGTGTCTGGCATGCATTGTTTCACATAATTTGTAGCACAACCTTATGGTGTGGATCAGACCATTACCCCCATCTTGCAGACTGAAGCACTGAGAGGTCCTGCCCAGGATTGCACAACTGGCAAGTGGAGGAGGTGAGATCTGTTCTGAGGTTGGTTTGATTCCAAAGCTATCATTAACCACTGTGCACATTGCCTCTTGTAAAGTAGGATCCATCTGTTAAGTGATATTGGTACATTTAAATGTTTGTGGATTCCCAAGGTCTTGGAAAGTATCATACCCTCGCATATTCTGAAGATCCGTATCGTCCTGGAGGACCTAACTAGAAGTGGTTTGAGTCACTTCCTTATATATATATGTGTTCATCAGGTTTTGCAGAAAAATTTGTATCCCCTTTGAAGCCTCAGTTTGTGAATGTCTCCTGTGCACTTGCAACTCCGATGACCGTTTCATACGTGAGCCATGGAGGATGCAAATGCTTGCAGGCAAACTGAATGCTTGCCTCTAAAGCCCTGAGAAAATACACACATTTACATAGGAAGCTGTTATTTTATATAGTCCAGTTGGTACCCTGAAAGAGTAGTTAATACCCTGAAAGCGTAGATCTTAACTTTAAAAATGACAGCAATTCAGGACCTCATTGAAATGATTTTTCAGAAATCTGGCCTAGAGGAAGGACTAGTGAGAAAAGTTTAAGTGGGAATCTGGGGGAAAAAAGACATTAATTTTTTTTGAAATGTTAATTTCTATTATTCAGAAAATAACTCTCTTCTTGGAATTCACATGTATGTTCCATATCCAATCACCCTGTACCTTTGGCATTCTGATTCAGTAGGCCAGGGTAGATCTTGGGATTAGCTTTTCAAAATATTTCCCTGATAATTCTGAGGGACAGCTGGTTTGGAATTCGCAGTACAGAGGCCTTCTCTATGGCTCCACCACTCAACTGCTGGAAAACCTGAGTTTCACAGTATTTCAACTGCATTTTCCCCTCTGCCAGCACATTTTGTCCAAAAGCTTTGTCTTTGGCATTTTCCATGAAGGTCGAGAATCAGTGAGACACACTTCAATAGGAGAGTGGTTTGGATTAACCAGAGTCCCCCAGCATTTTCTTTTTGGGGTAGGGGAGAGTAGAGGGGTCTATATTGAGATTTCCCCTATCTTCTGCTATTTGGGTATAGAATCCTTTATATAAATACTCTCTTTATTTATTTAATTATTATTTAATATACTGCAGGCCCTATTCTAATAGTAGACACTCATAATAAGAGTGCTATATATATATAATAATAGGACCTCCAGTGCTATAAAAATAGTCACAAATGAGGAACATATTTATTATAGGTTTATACCCTTTCTTGTTCCACAAGGAATTTGAGGCAACTATTTTGCATTATATTTTTTAATGCATCTTCAGTTGTGGATGTTTCTGTATGATGCATTAGGAAACCACTGAGGCAGGGATATACCTGAATTACTACTCCCATGGCTAAGACATAATAAAAAGCCTCCTCTAAATTTCTAACTTATGCCTGTGCTGGTAGGTACAAAAGTCAGTGAATGATTGACACATGTAGTACATGGAATATGGAATGTTCTTGGTATTGTAATTCGGGCGTGTTTCATTCAGTTGATCAGAAGGGGGAAATGATATGACTTACACCATTTGGGTCAAAAGATGACTTTTTTTTTTCAGTTTGTGTGTTTTGTCTGAATCATCCAATTGTTTTCTTTAGTGGACTTGGCCAGAGGAAGGCGGTATGCATAGTTGGTATCAGAAAGACCTGGGTTCTAATCTTAGCTCTGCCACTTTCTGGTTGTGTGACCCCGGGCAAGTTATTTAACCTCTTTGAGTGACATTTCCTTCATCTGCAAAATGAGGACAATGATACTTACCTTGAAGAATTGTTGTGAGAATCAAATGAAAGATTATACATACAATGCTAGGCTCCTATTAGGAGTTTTAAGAGCGGCAGTTGTTAGTTGTTAGTGGTTTATCCACTGGATGGCTTCCTTGCAGGCAGCCTTTGTGCTTTTCTCGGCCTGCCTGATGATAGCAGCGATGTCTAAGAGAAAAAAACTTTCTCTCTTCCATTAGATGAGGCTGGGGGTTGGAGTGCAGTCCTTGGTGGGGACCTTATGTGCTGTTTGCATCCTCCATTATACACAGGGAACTCTGTAAACAGCATATTAACTGGTTTAGAAGAGCTTTTTTTATACCTCAAATTTCACACTAGAGCTCAGTCTGAAAATTTTCCTTGATGTAGCCATTGGAATTAAACACTGAGATATAGAGTGGTAAAAATATTGAGTCATGCATACAGAAAAGACATAAACCCCATGAAATATATTTTCAATTTAGTTCTTTTTCAAGGGTTGGTTTTGTGACCTTATTTGCTTCTTCTTGCTTTCTACTCTGCCTGGAGGATCCCTTTTTGGCTTCTAGATGTCAATGTTGCTCATGATGACCTCAGAATTCCTTATCCCAAATGCTGTGAGGTCACTGACATGAGCTGGTTGGCTGAGCAGCTTAGCAACGAGCAGGAAGGCCTGGGAGGTGATGCAGACTTAAGCTGTGCTGTGCTCCCTCCCGAGGGGGAGGCCAGGCCTCCCCACCTCCAGAACACCACCCCTGGGAGAGCAAGTCAGCCCCAGCGAAGAGGAGTCAATCTCCTCGTTTTTGCTCTTGCCATTTGTCCCTTTGGTCTGGGACCCCCTGCGAGGGCTGTGAAACCTGGCAGTGTGTGGGGGAAACAACCCTGAAAATACTTGTTTTGTGTAATTTTTTGTTTCAAGTTCAGGAAGGTTAGAAATGGCCTCTTTTCCAAGAACTCTTATTAGAAAACATTCTCTCTGCTCTTAGACTGTGGGAGATGAGGAGCGAGTGGGAGGTGAGGGGATGGGAGACAGCTGGGCCCTGACCTAACGACGAACCCCCTATTTGAAACCTTGCTGCATCCGGGTGACCCACTTCCTTAACGGAGACTCTCCTTGTCCTCCAAACTCATGTTCAAGTGTCCCCACACTGGGTCACTCTAGAAACTCCTTTCTCTGCAATCACAGGGTGCTAAAACCAGACTTGGCACATAGCTACTTTCTCTCCCACTGCATATCTCTTCATGAACTTGAAGGTACATTTCAAGCTTTTCCCCACCTTTTCCATTCTTCTCTAAAGAGATGAGTTTGGGAGAAAACCCTGATGAACTTGTCTGTTGTTGCCCCAGACTCCCCATCTTCTGTTTTTCCTTCTATCTCCTTTCACTATCCAAGCCTCCTGACCTTTACAGCCACGCAAAGCTGCCAGTTCTTCAGCTTACAACCTTGGCCCATTCTGCATGTGAGCCCAGATTCACATCGTGAGACACTGAGAAGCTCATCACCTTGCTCCCTACAAGGCACCTCATTGTCCTCTCATCCTTGGTTCATGCAGAGGGCGGACCTCAGCAACTATCTAATAATCGTATCCCTTCCTGTCCTTTAAATTATCATCTACTAGGTTTTTTTGTTAACAAAAGTAATTTTCTTATCATGGAGCATTTGGAAAAAGCCACCATCCAGAAATAACCACTATTTACATTTTGGTGTATTTCCTTCATATATACATACATACACACATACATATACGTATCTGCATATATATGTATATATGCATACATAAGCACAAATATACACACATATATACACATACACATTCCTTTTTTGTGTTTAACAGAAAAGTTAGTCTTTCATATTTAGAAGTAAAAGGAAGACCCCCAAGCGGGTGGAGAGAAAAGTGATTGCAGGCTGCAGCTCTTCACCTGTGCTGGCCACAGCTGTGAGCTTCCGGAGCACACGACTCACTGGTTTATGATGTCATGGCCCGATGTCCAGGAAATACCTCCAAGAGAATCCTACCTCCCAAACCACACAGATGAATATTTCTTAGGGAGTATACAGGAAGCATTCAGAGACACACAAAGTCATAAATATATGCAAACAGAAGTTATACATATAAAACATATTCAGACACATATTTGCAGAGCACTTTCTGTGAATGTCTAACTCTATCTCAGTGCACTGCAGGTAACACAGGGGTCACACAGGGAGGCTTGTCTTCATGGATCTTAGAATTGAGTTGCTGGAGACAAAAATTAACCCATAGGAAACAACAGCAAACCAGAAGAAGATGCTGTCTCACGAAATGCTGAGAGAAGGGACTCCAGAAATCATTCTAATAATGAAGATGTGTTTCAACAACACTCTTTCTGAGGTCAGAATGTATCAGGACAGAGGAATCATTCTGGAGACACAGTGAGATGCAGTATAGGTTGGTAGACAAAGGCAATTATGATTTGAATCATTATATTTTAGTGAAGATAATCACACATACCTACCAGAAAGCATATGCTAGAGGAGAGTGTGCAGATAGATAGCAAGGGACCCAGAGGAGGGGCAGGGGCAGGCGGACAGGGCCTGCCTGTCAGGAGACTCTGGGTTCCTGAGACTCTTACTGGGGTTTGGGAGAAGTGCTTCTCCTCCTAAAGCTCCCAGGATAAACCTTATGCATTACATAAAATTCTAACCAGGCTGAGGAATGTGCAGGCTGAGGTTGTAAGGTGTGGGTGATGATACACTGGTACATTATTTCAGGCTGAGGTTGTAAGGTGTGGGTGATGATACACTGGTACATTATTTCAGGAAGAGGGTCAAGAATGAAGGAAAGCCAAGATGGTTTAGAGGTAAAGCTGTGCAAGGGGGTCTTAGAAAAGAGACAGAAGTGGGAAGATGGTAGATGATGGATTTAGTGCCAGTTCTGTTGAGTAGAGTGCAGTGTGTCATCCATGTGTGGATACGCTTCAGACAGTTGGAAATAGGGCCCTGGGTCTCAGGGTGGAAGAGCCTGCTAGAAACACCTTTCAGCTAGTTGTTAAGAGTGCAACTTTACACCAACAATGTGGCAAGAACAAGGAAGACATGAGCTATGCACTGGGTGTTAAAGAGTAACATTTGGCTTTTTATTTGTGGGGGGTGGGGGTGAAGATGTGTGCAATATCGGTGGCTCAGAGGTGTGGTGGGGATAATGTGCAGAAGCAGCGAGCATTTATGTGAAGGAGGTATGAGTCAGTTTGGCAGTGAAGGGTGGGCTGAATACGATTCAGTGAAGTCGGTAGGCATTACAAGAGATGCCAGCAGCAGGAGGAAGTACGACATGGTTGGGGCATCTGATTGCCATCACTTACTATGTGCCAGGTGCTGAGTAGACAGTAGAGATATAAGCATCATTAGGACCTAGACATGATTGTCAGGGACCTCACAATATAATATGGGAGAAAGACAGACAGGCAGCCAATAATTTGATAAGTGCAATTAGGTTGAAACATAAATTACACACTTAATAAAGTCTAATGCTGCAACTTCTCTATTCTTCCCAAACTAGAATTTGGATTTTCTTAATTACATTTGGTTCCAATTTCTAGATCTCTCTCCTACCCACGTTACTTTGCATTTATTTGTTTTTCATGTACTCGTTTAACAAATGCTTAGCAAGCACCTTCTGTGAATCAGTAGTTTGTTAGATTTGGTGATGTGGCATGAGTATGGAACAGACATATCTCTACCCTCATGGACTGAAAGTTTGGTGGAGGAGGCAGTCATATAACCTCATGAATTCTTATGCTACTGGCAATAGGTACCAAGAGGCAACAATACACAGTGCTGTGAGAGATATGACTAGGGAGGAGTTTAGTCAGAGGGTCAGGACAGACTAAGATCAGAAAGAGGAGAGGGCAAAAGGGGTGGGCTTTGGCATGGGAGGAGAAAGAATTTTCCAGGCAGAGGACACAAAGGCCCTATGCAAAGGCCCTGGGCTGGGAAGAAACCTGATACTTTCAAGGAACGTCAGGGAGATTGTATGGCAGGAAACAAGAGGAAGAGTGGCTCCAGTGAGGCCTGAAAAGTAGGCTGAGTTCCAGAACATGCAGCCTTCATAGGTCATGCTGAGGATTTTGGTATGCATCCTAAGAGCAAAGGAATGCTATTGAAAGGCCTGAAGCCATAGTGATGTGGAAAGCTTACATTTAAAAAAGATTTCTATAGCAGCAGAATGGAGAATAGATTGGACGGAGGTCAAGAGTGAATATCTGGGGACCAATGAGGAAGCTTCTTTCATAGGCCACATGTGATAGGACAGTGGCTTGGACAAGAGTAGATACAGATGTGCAATAAATTCCAAAGAAGAGGTTATCAGTCTTTTGGCATCCATCACTAGGACTGAGAGAAGTTGAGTTTCACCTTTATAAATCATTCCACTAATATAAACCACAGTCAACATCACCTCAGCTCTCCAGAACCCTTGGGAAATGTGCCTGTCAGGATAAGTTTTCTGGTAACTAAACGTAAATACTAACAGTTTTTCTCTTTGACCATTTTAATGAAAATCTTTGTCTCTCTGACTTCCTAAACAGAGGACCTTGAACATAATTTCCCCTTCTGTTGACAATCACTGAGTAATAATTATGGTGCAGTGCAAAATACAAGGGAAGTCCTCAGACCTGGTGAGTCATATATACTCTTGGCATCTTCACTGAGTAGAACCAAACTGTTGGAGTTTTAATTCCTCCCCTGGCTTTTGCCTTTCAAGCTTTTCTGCTTCCTCTCATGCTGCAGCCCTTGTGGCTATTAGTCGGTCTACAGAGAAGTAACTTTCTCCTCTTCTAATTTTCTTATGGGCTAGGTAACTAGATGGCCGAGATGGTAAGAATTACGTATAAAACTAGGATTCAAGATGCTTTCCAGAGAGCATTCATGCTTAGTTTTGCTATACAAAAATGTCCTTCCTAGGTCTTCAATCTGTTTGTCAGACAACAGAGTTCCAAATCCAGTGTATTTGCCATCTTTTTTTTTTGTAATACATATCATTGCTTTAGCTATATTACCTGTCACATAATAGAGTAAAATGCAACAGATAGATTTTTTAAAGTCAACTAGTTCTTACTCTTTCATTAAAACAGAAGTAGACTTAGGGATTGACAGAAACCATTACTGTATATAAAGTGTCCGTGTTAATACACTATTATGGGAGAAATAAATGGCAAATTGCACTTTAAAATACTAAGTGTAAGAAATGTCTCATATGTCACATGATATGAGCCTCTAACTTGTGAATATATTGCCTTCAAAATGTCAAATTATGTTTATCAAGACAGAATAAAGAGAATAAAAAGACTAGCCACGGAGTGAGAGCAAATACTTAACAACATGTATAACTAATAAAGGATTCATATCTAGAATATATGAAGCACTCCTAAAAATGTTTATTAGAAAAAAAAACCCCAGATAACTCACTAGACACATGGGCAAAGGCTTTAACAGGGACATCATAAAAGAGAAAATCCAAAGGCCCAATAATGACATGAAAAGGAGTTCATCCTCATTAGTAATTAAGGAAATTCAAATTAAAACCATAAGCAGATATTACTATATGCCAACTAAACTACAAAAATTGTTCAACCTGACAATATCAAGTACAGGCAAGGCTGTAGAGCAACTGGAAATCTCATATATACTGGTATGATTGTAAACTTGGTACCTGCATTTTGAAAAATACTTTATATCACCTAGTAAAGTTGGTTTCCTATCTAGTAATTACTTCTTTTTCCATCTAGCAATTTCAGTCCTAGCTTTACACCCTAGAGAAACTCAAGCACATGTCCACAAGGATACATATACAGGAATATTCATAGCAGCACTGTTCACAATAGCCCCAAACATCCCATGTACAGAATGGATAAGTGAATTGGTGTGTATCCATACAATGGAATACTACACAGCAATGAAAATGAATGAACAACTATATGTATTAGTGTGGATAAATTCCATAAAATAAGGGTTGAGCAACAGAAACAAGACATGTGCGTGTGTGCATGCATGCACACACACATACACTACAGTATGATTCTAGTCATATAAAAGTTAAGAACAGCCACACTGAAACTGTAATATTTAGGGACATATGCAAAAGAGGTAAAATTAATAAGAAAAGTAGGGACATTATTATTATGAATGTCAGGAGAATGGTTACCTCTAGGGGAGAAGGAGAGGGCTGTGACTATGGTGGGGCACACAGGAGGCTTCTGGAAAGATGGCAATAATCCTGTATTCATGACTTGAAGGGTTTTACATCTATGTTCACTTTGCCATTATTCATTCAAATTTTAAATAGTTTTTATGTGTTTTTAGTAGATATATATATATTTTACATTTTGAAAAAATACAGAAGTTTAATGTAAACCAGAGTTTTATAATTATAAAAGCATTTTATCCATAGAAATAACAGTGTAATAATAGTTAATCGGACAAGTCCCTCTCATTTGGGTAATAGTATAGATTAAATACTGTGTATTTCTACAAAAATAACAAAAAATAACATAGTTGCAATATCAACAGTTAAGACATACAAGAGAAATAATGAATAAAGATTATTTTTAGTCTCTGACATCAGATTAGAAAAAAACTGGTGACACACTAGATTGCAAGTCTGTGGGAAATCTGGCACTGTTATACACAGCTGGAGTATAGACAGGGTGATTTGACAATGTGTTTCAAAATTTAAAATGCATATTCCTTTTAATACAGATATTCTGTTTCTAGGATGTTATTGTGTTGATATGCTCACAACTGACAAGTGTGAAAAACTGTATCAGGACAAAGTCATTAATTACAGCCATGTTTGGAATGGCAAGAGATTAGAAACATCCTATATAGTCATCAATAGAGAACTAGTTAAATAAATTCTGGTACTGTAAGTAATGGCACATTGGGTACCTATCAAAAAGAATGAGATGGTACTACATGACCTGCTATAAAAGATCACTCAGAGTTGTTATATGGAAAAAATGTAAAACAATATTTAATTGTTTGCTACTACTTGTTTAAACATTTTTTAAGAATAAATAAGTATATATGAGCTTTTATGTTTAAAAAAATCTCTCTAGAAGAGTACCGAAAATTTTCACCATGTGTACGTATTATTGCTTCAAAAGTTCATTTAAAAAATCTTGAATGCAAATGTTTAAGGAAAAACAGGTTTGATTAGATGATTATGAGAAAGCATAAGAAGGTTTCGGTGAAGAATCTAACTACTCTTCTGAAAAGTTCCCATCAGAGCTAACAGCCCATTTTTTAAAAAGTCTAATTCTATATCAAAACTATTTAGTTTAGTAGTACTTCTATTTTCCACACTGTCCATGATTAGAGTAATTATTTTGGGATCAAAACTGACACAAAGGAGGAGAAATAGAAAGGGAGATGAACTTGAAGGCCAAGCTCAAATTTCACTTCTAGTGTAAAAGGCTTCCCTGGTTCCAGCGCTGACTTTGTTGTTCAGAGTAGATACACTTCTGTTACAAAAGACTTGGCATACTGGATGGAAAGAATGTATCTCATCTGATACATTCATTTTTTAAATTTCTCTGATGCCTAGCAAAGTAGCTGGCATGAAGGAAGCATTAAGTATAACTGTCTTATTTCATTTTCATAAATACAGGTACATAGACCTCTATTTGGTATCATATGTAAGACACTGGAGGTATGAACTCAGAAGATTGTGGGCAAGGACAGAGACTGTTATACATTCTGAATCTTCATGGCATCTGGCCATCAATGGGCACTCAATAAAATTCTGTTGAATAAAAGAATGAACTCAGTGTACCAATATATTTAAAATAGTTTTCTATTTTGCCTCTAACTAATTGCATTCATCTCTATGATCAGATTTTCTGCTTGGTTATGTGTTAATGTAAGTGCCTAACAGTTTTCCCTCTAAGTAGCAAAATCAGTTTGGTGGGTTGGACTTCATGGTCTCCTGCTGGAAGTACTGTTTTCAATTTATATGTTAGAAAACACATCCTGAAAATCTTTCTCTTTGGGGGTTTTTCAATAATTTTTTAAATGAATGCAATGGATCTTAGTAGCCTGTGTAGAAAAGGCAAAAAAATTGTGACCATTCTCGTTTTGGGGGTTGTGGGTGAAATGGGAGGTATGCTGGATTCTGTACTACAGATTTCAGATTCCACAAGTGGAAGAGGGAATTGTTAAACTGCCCCCTTTAACAAAACCATCCCTATTTTTCATCCCCTCACAGACTTTTTTTTTTTTTTTTAGAGGGCATCTCTCATATTTATTGATCAAATGGTTGTTAACAACAATAAAATTCTGTATAGGGGACTCAATGCACAATCATTAATCAACCCCAAGCCTAATTCTCAACAGTCTCCAATCTTCTGAAGCATAACGAACAAGTTCTGACATGGTGAACAAGTTCTTACATAGTGAACAAGTTCTTACATGGTGAACAGTGCAAGGGCAGTCATATCACAGAAACTTTCAGTTTTGATCATGCATCATGAACTATAAACAATCAAGTCAGATATGATTATTCGTTTGATTTTTATACTTGATTTATATCCCTCACAGACTTTTTAAAAGAATTAGAACAATTTTTTTTGTGTTTTATAAGATAGATGAGAGTTAAAAATATTTGGAGATAATGTGTATACTTCCTGATCTTTTCTCTTTGTCTAGAATGTCTACTTGCCATGAATGTAATCTTCTCTAATCAGGAATTTCCTGACTGCAACCAGAGCCAAAAGATGATAGTGGGGGAGAAATCTAGCATTCTGCTTTGAAATGGTTATGAATCAGGGAAATAAAAATTGGAGAATTCTCAAATTATCTTTTTAAAAGGAATTGCTGAGGTTTTTAAAAAAATTAAAGCTGCAACTGTCAGTCACAGAGACATACATGGAGCCATAGATAAAAAAAAAAATACAAGTCAGTCTAGTGCATTTCAAATGCCTTTAAATTGAGCATACTTAGGCTAACATCAGCACAGCAGAGAAAGGTCTAAGCAGGAAACCAAAGTGTTTTTTTCTGTGTCTAGAACACTGCCTGCCATTTAGTGGAACCCAATAAATGGTCGCTGAATTAATAATAGAGATACAAAGACAGCATATATCAGCATTCAGCTAGCAGGAGACAGGAGGTGGACATGGTAAAAGATAAAGCACCCCTGACTTTCAAAATTTTGCTCAGTATATCGTAAAGGTCAGAGAGAAGTATAAGCCCTTACTGTTGGTACAGGGCAGGGAGTAGCATATATAGGATGATTCCCTAAGCATCCCACAGCCAGCACCATCAGGGGCCATGCAGATTGGAGGAACAGCTCTCCTGGACATCTAGTCAATGTACACATCTCTCTGTAATTAACAACTTCAAAAAGAACCAAATAGAGCATTAAAAAATAAAAATACAGTAGATGAACATTGTGAACTTGAAGACTCGGCTTTGAATCTTTACATGTGGGGAGACTGAAAAATGACTGTCAGCCCTGATACAAGGTAGGGACTGCTCCAACATAACCTGGGCCAGAGCCACCTGGGGAACGGCAGGAGGAGGATGCACAGATGCATCAGTAGTGACAAGGGTCTGGTTGAAACAAGGGGATGGACACCTGTAATGGGTCTAGTCTTCACAGCTCTGTATCTGCTTCTAGCAGTTTTCTCCCAACAGGGCAGAGAGAGGTTGTTCCCCTGAATGGGCGTCTACTCTTAGTGCCTGCAGGAGAGGCCCCGAGCCAAAGTCTGGCCCTCACTGCTGCTCCTCGCAGAAGGCCACCACACCGGACACTGAACTCTCTTGATAAGGCCCTGTTTTCCGGCCATACGGATCACACCATCTCACCCCAATGCCACAAATCCTGGGACCCACCCAACTCCATCATCCCTCTGCCACATTATACGGGTCACTGGCAGACAGGTAGGCAGTGTCATCAGCAGTGAGGACATGAAGCGAAGATGCCAGGGAGGTAAAACCCATGCAAGCATTTTCAATCTAAGCTCAAGATAAAAAAATAGGGTCATATTTACCCACTTGTATACCCAACACGCCTTCTCCAAGAATCCTATGTTACGGCCACCGGTAACAAATGTCATGTTTCACAGCAGAGCACACACAGGTAAAGTAGCTCCAGCTCCAGCAGAACCACCACCTCAAAGCCGTCATTGCCTGCCGCATCCACTCTAGTCTCACTGCTTTGGCTCCATATTCATTTCTACCAACATTTCTCCTTGAAGTTAAGAGAGTTAATTTTCATGTCCCCCAAATTGCTTACCTCCAGATATCATACTCCTGGTGTCACTTCTAGTTATCTAGGAACTCAACTTTTTAAGAACATTTCCCACAGCCTGTTTCCTGCTTTCATGAGATTTAATAGGGGATTCAGTAATTTTGTTCTGCACTAAAAGAACTTTTAAACTGACACAGAAGGAAAAAAGGGTAAGTGATATGCCAAGAGGTCTGTGCAAGTACTCCAGTAAAATCCTTGCCCTGAGAGCTGCCACTTCTTTTTGCCTACAGCCTCCAATCCTTGCTCTGCCCTCCCCTCCCTCCATCCATGCCATCTCCCCATATTCCCCAGCAGAACTCGGCCAGTGAAAGGCATACTCACTTGGGTCTTGTTTGTTGTAGACTGTCACCAGCTAATCCACTTTAACATCTCGGCTTGCTCTCAATTTTGCTTTCTCTTTCTACCAAAATTTTTAAAAATAGAATTTAAGTTTGTGCCAGGCTGCAGCAGGGAGAGCTGGCTCTAGAGATTCACTGCTCCCAGGCAGCTTGGAGGCAGGGACCAGCCTTGCCACATCTCAGTGCTCACTGCCAAACTCTCAGAGCCCAACCAGGAATTATTCTTGAGAGGCCTGAAGATTCTGTCTGGGACAGAGTCACACCCCCACCAAGGTCACTATAAGAGTCACAAGTACTTGCTATCAAAGAGTCTGTGATAGGCATTAATACCAGAGAAGTTATCTTTCCCTTTTGCCATGTGTCAGCTCTGGAGACACTGTGCTGGGCTTAGAACCACTTTGAAGTTTACTTTGGGTCACTGTGGATGTGCTGGCACTGGGGCAAGGTGGTACAGCGGTGGCCAGAGAAAGAGGAACAGTAGTGTTTGCTTTGATTGCTACAAGGTTCTAGAAACTGAACTATCAGGGTTACTACAAAAGTACTATGTTTTTCATTCAATTTAACAGGCAGAAGATCAACTTGGGTTTGAGTCTTAGGTCTGCCATTAACTGGCTTTGTAATTCTGAGCAAGTCCCTTTGCTACTTGAAATAGAATGAAGGCAGAGGGCTGGATGATCTCTAAGGTCCCCTTCTTCCCTAAGCTTCTGTTTCCAAATTCTAAACTCATCAAGAGTTAGATCTGGCCTCTGGCCACCCCTGCAGCTGTCACACATACATCTAATCAACTGGCAAATCACCTTGGCAGTTTCCCTATTTCTGTAATAGATACTTTGCAATGCTGCCACTAGAACAAAGAGATTTTCTGCAGGCGGTGGATGCAGCACTCTGAGAACCAGGAGCGCACTTTCCAGTTGCATGCTGCAAACTACTCATGCCTGCTCTATTCTATGAAACCCTTGACTTTTCAGATGACTGGTAACTTTTAAGGTAGGTCTGTCAAGGGAGGTTTTCAAGCTATGAAGTATAAATCAAAATATTAAGTAAAATAATGCTTTCATGAGAGATTTTGCCTGGTGAACCTAGTTTGTGTTTTTCAGCAAAGCGTATTTCATATCCTTTGCTTGCATGCAACAGCTGGAAGTTGGTCATTCAGTTGAGCAACTTTCCATTTAGAGGAAAACCTGTGGCCTCAACTCCTCACACTTGATTCATTTGTTCTGAAAAGCCAGCACATTTGTGTTGTGTTGACCATTGCTCAGGAGAAAATGGAGTTGTGCTTCTGGAGAGGTGGCAGCAGCCACAGAGAGGGAGCCTCTGACATCCCAAGGACTCCTCGGCTTTTTGTTGCCCATGTTGCCTTCTCCCCTGGCTCCAGCCACCTGCCCACCACAGATCAAAGTAACACAGGAACTATTGTAGGAAAAAAGCTATTTTCAAACCAAGTTCTGGACTTGGCTGGGGGGAAAAGAACACACTTTTAGCTTAAAACTTTAAAGTGAAGATGGCATTTTTCCTATTTTGGAGTGACTACCGAGTCCTTGCGAGGAATCAGAATGCTCTCTCTGGGATTCCTCCCGCAATTCTAATCCACCATGCTGTCGGCATGGGTGCTACTGAGATTCAGGATTACAAAGTTTATAAAGTCAGAGTTTAGATTTCAGGCATATTTACTCCAAGCCCTTGTACAAGAAGTACAATTATATACTCTTTTCAGTTATTTATTTAAGGGTTAGAAAGTGTGTTGTTACTAAAAGGGAAGCAACATAAATCTCTTCCTGTAAAGAAATACTGTGGGGCACCCAGGCCCCACTGAGACAAACAGCGGAGTAACAGAAGGCTGAGGAATCTCTCCTGGAGATCCACTGCATTTTCCTCGGCTTTTAATATAGTGCATCTATGGGCTTCCCCTGCTCAGGCACCACAGCTAAATGCACACACTTTCACGATCACACTCTGGAGACTCAGCCTTGGACTGGACCATCTTGATGGGTTTTAAGAATTTGTCAGGCAAAAAATACTACCCTGTGTGAACTGATAGGATTTTTATTAGTTCTGACCCTGCTGAGTCTCCACACTTTCAGATGTTTGGTTTTCTCTTTAGTAGCAAAACTGGGTGATCTGTGGGTCCTTAAGACTCCAGGGAGCACACTGGGCATCCATTTTCTTACATGGGAGTTCCCTGCAGTCATGTAGACAGGGACCCACTGCGTGTCCCCTCTGCTCCAGATACTCTTCCATACAGGGCCGTGGCTAGTTCTTCAAAATCCTGGGAAGCAGAAACCATTGCCTTTACCCTGCAGATGAGGAGACTGAGGCACGGAATGATTAAATGACCCACTCAGGGTCATGCTGCTAGTAAATAATCGGGATTGAATGTATGCCTGATCTCAAAACCCATTCCCATTTTTTTCTTAAAAGAAAAACTGAGCAGCCTTTGATCACTGATGCTATTAGCACAAGGAAAGCGATTCCTTCTCTTTCTGATTGTTTACCTTTCCTCCCTACAAGATAGAAAGTAAGCTCGAGGTTGCCAGGACCTTGTTTCATTTATTGCTGTACTGCCAGCGTGGAGACCAGCACCTGCTATGGAGTGAGGAGGGCTTCAACACAGTACATGAATGAAGAGAGATGGAACAGCCCATGCAGGGGCTCGGTCCTCACCAATGCACCAGCGCAGGGGCTGGTCTTCTCTGACTATAGCCTTTGCACCTAGTGGCCTGCCAAGTCATGGTTACCAGGTTCTGATAAACCAGGTGAGGCTCGAGGGCAGTGTGTTCTCAGAAGGCTCCTGCCGCCAGGCTGCCCGCCCTTTGTTATAGGCATCTGTTATTGCAGTGAGCAGCACTGTAGGAATCCTTTGACCTTCCCCACAGCTGGGCTATTACCATCTCTAAACTGAGCTTTCCTGTGCAACCAGTAAAACAAAATCTTGGTCATGACCCACAACACTGATTTGACAGTCCAGAGTTTAAAAATCATTTAGTTAGATCCTGAAATATCCAGGCTTCTTCAGCTATTTCCCTGTCCCCCTTCAGCACATTGCCATTATCAGCCCACCTGATATCTTAGATCAAATTAGCTTGTTAATAAATTTCACATTCAAGTCACAAACAACCCTGGGATGTTCCACCAGTGTTCTTTCCCTTATAATTTCTCCAGAGAATAGCACCTGAAACTCAATTTCACTTCCATTTCCCTGTCTCCAGCCAGCCTGGACATGTCTAGAAATTCATAGCAACTTTTGGATGGAAATGGGTTTGTAATGTCCAATTCAATAAGCATTTATTGACTGTCCCCAGCATACCAAGCCTAAAAGGTAAATATAAGCACAGAGACCATCACTGGGCAGATGGCCACCTCTGTACCATTAGCTGGAAATTGTTCGGCAGACATCTATTATGTTAAACAACAAAATACTTCTCCACTGCCACCTCATTACTCAGCCTTGCTATAATCCTGGATTTCTTTGAAGTGTGTTTGCAAAGCTCCATTACTTAACAATATATATAGAGGCAAAAGATTCTTTATAGTGGAATGTCAGAATAGCATGAGCATATCCCTGGACAGAACGGCGAGGGGCTAAGACCACTATGGAAAAAAGTAAGCCCTCACTAGACCTCAGTGAAATGACACTTTTGCATGGGCAGAGGTAAGGTAGAACCTAATTACGCAAACCATTTGAGGAGTGAACAAAAGCAACTTTGGGGAAAGCTGTTTATGCCATTTACTAAGGTACCCATGTCGGCTTTGTCAGCATTAATATAGAATTAGGGATATTAGACTGATTCCTCATCAAGGGAGGCTTTACAATTTAAGTTAGCAATCCCAGCTCCTCTGCTATAGAAAAAAGTGGTGGAGTTTCCTTTCCTAGAAAGATGAGTCAGACAAGGAGGGTTCCAAGTATCAAAATCTGGATGAGAAATGAGGAGGGGGCCAGGCATTGCTCTTCCATCCTCAGTCTTGTCTTCTTTATCAATAATTTGGATGAAGCCACAGAAGCCATGTTTCTCCAATAATGCTGAGGGATGGAACTGACAAACTGGACAAAATAATTTATATGCCAGACATGTTAGAATACTGGGATGGAATGAAATAAGAAAAATCTAATAGATACAAAGTAGTCTGACACTCAGGTTTACCAAGTCACCTGCTCAGCTAATGGCAATCCTTGAAAATAGGTGTGGAGATTTTGAGCCAACTTTGTACATGCGTACTACACAGAGTGCACCATTTAGGGAGGAGACCAGGCCTAGTAGCCTTAGACTAGGGAGCTGAATGTGCATCAGTTAGATCACATCTGCAGTGTTATGGACCATTCTGGATGACCTATTTGATACAGACCATTACTCGCTGGAGTAAATCCAGAGGAAGACAACCAGGATATGGAAAGGTCTGAAAATACATTAATACACGGAATAGCTAGAGAAACAGAGGACTTCTAACCTAAGCAGAGAAAATTAAGAGAAAAGACAAGACAACTGTCTTCAAATACTTATAGCCTTAGGGGTTGCCATTGGTCAAAGGTGGTAATACAATTTGAAGAGTAAAATGAATACTTGACATGTATGGATTATAGCCCATTAAATAATAAAATAACCCATGAGCCAATGCTAATAACTAATTTCTAAGCCTTAGAGTCTAAAGGCTAGCAAATGGAAAGAGGAGGAAAGTTGTTCTGTTTATAAATGGGTAAATTGAAGCTACCTTCCTCAGGTCTAATATATAAAAGAACCTGCTGACAGTTAGTTAATAAACAATAAACTGGGAAGGCAGAACTCTACTCAAGAACTTTAAAAGATCCTCACGGTCTGCCAAATAATTGTGCACTCTTATTCATGGTATCTATAAACTTTTATTCGCCTCTAATGGGGATGGGGAATTAACTTTTCCTGCCAAGTAAACACATTTTACTTAATTTTCCCAATGACTCCGTGAGATGGGTATTATCTTTGTCTTACAGATAGGGAAATTAAGGTGCAGTATAACTCATAGAGTGTGATAGAGGGGTAAGTCCCAGAGCTTGGATTTGAACCCAGTTGTGTCCAAATTCCTTCCACCCCACTGCAGCACACAAAATGCACACACAGTGCCTGTAGAGGTGTCACAGCAGCTCCAGTCAGTCCGCTGTGAAGTTTAATGGTTATATTTTCCTCATATACCCAGGCAAGCAGTGCCACTATTATAATTCTTCTGGATTAGAACAGGAAGACTAGGGCCTTTTCTGGAAACCCTAAAATGACCCCAATCCATGTGAGGGGTCTCTGCTCCATCCCCTCCCCACCACTGCCCTTATCTGTCCTTCTGTTGAATATGGTTCAGTTTACCTGACTCATCCATGTTGTCATCTTTCTCTTCTTCAGAGTCTGTTCACCTGACCACTTGGAAACCAATGGACACCAGTTTCCTGGTCTTCTTATATAATCAGAGGAAAATTTAACAGTGTTGATAACATCTATGAATTCAACGTTACCAATTAACGGTTCTCTGATGGAGGGGAGTATCCACTGTGGACACACGGCTTTCCTGTTATTATTGTTCTGTGAGAAGAGTGGGAACATTCTAAATCACAGTGCATGATCACAGACATGCCTTGTCTTTATTTTATTCTGAATGTGATTATTTCTAAGTGATTTTCCAGGTTTCATGTATGGAGCGCAGAATTTCTCATCATCTCCTGGCCTGCTGCCCATGTTTTCTAAGACCTGAGGAAGTAGTTGGGGGTTACTGTTCCCAACAGCCCAGGTTCTCCAGCTGACTGAAGCTTTCTGATGGAGGTAAGGAAACTTCCAGACTTCTTCAGAATATTTAAGAACATAAGGTTTGTATGTTTGGCTGCTTTCAGAACGTGTGTTTCAGCTGCCTCTTGATTCTGGAGTTTCTGAGATCAGGGACTGCATACCCTCTGTTCATTCATTCCCCAAGTCCTTCCTGAGTGTCTGTGTACTGTGGGCCAGGGGGACAGCAGTGAAACAGACAGACACAACCCCTGCCTGCATCAGGCCTTAACAGCCTGGCTATAGAGACACACACGAAACGAAAATTACACAAATAAAGATTCACACTCAACGAATAGTGCACATCTTTCTACAGTATCCAGCACAGAGCTTGGCACGTGATAGGTGCTTTTTCATGAAAGTGTTATTAATGTTTCTGTGCAATGTGCAGAAAGCCTGGCCAGCTGAGTTAATCTTAGCGTTGGGAATTTAGTGCTTTGACTTTTCGAGCAGGGAAAACATGACCGAATCAGGGAGATGTAGGTTCCAGCTCCTACTTTTCTCCTAATTACTACACTTTTCTTGGGTGAATCACTCAGCCATTCTAGGCTTCAGTTTCCTTACTTGTAGAATAGGTGTAAATACCAGGATTCCTCATTAATAGCAAAATGCTTCCTGGCAGAGGAGGTCTAACCTACCCTCACTCACCTTGCCAGAAGACAAGGAATGGCTGGAGCCAAAGGTTTCCTGAGACAGAGGACTCTAGCACAGGTATCTGTGCCTAAGTCAGGCTGTGGGAAGATGCAGTAGTAGCTAGAAAGGACGAAGCCCTTCAACCCAGGAAACTAATAAGGCTATGTCTGAACGTGTGGGACACTGCACTTCACTTACCACCCACTGACTGTTTAAAAAAAAACACTTTCATTTATAGTATATTCTAGGTTTTGTTTCTAAACAATAGATCAAAAAAGGAAGTACAGAAATGGTTTCCTTTGTATGTTTTTACAAGTGGAAAAAATAATTTTCCATCCATTCTGATAGTCGGTCAAAAATTGTTCAGCAACTTGAAGGCAGGATGTCAGACAGAATTCCTTGAATGTTCTTGGACACTAGTCCAGAGCGTGATTTAGCACTGTGATCTTGGGAGGTCTGGGGGTAGTTTTCTTTTGCCAGTAAGAAAAAAATTAGGAGCAATCTTAATGACTGTAGATCATCTTTTAAAACCCCCATAACTCAGAAAACTAAAGTAAAGCAAGGACACAGTTGCCAGAGGCTGAAGTTGTAGGGCAAAATACTAGGTCTAGATAAATTTGGGCCAAACTTTGAAAATCTCTATCTTCATTAATAAAATCACTACTATGCAGCAAAAGGTCATCTATACACTTCCAACTCTGAGGTGAGCAAATGAGAGCAGGGTTGGATATGCGCATTCAGAGAGTTAAGCTCTTCCCCAGCTGCAGCAAGTGCACTGAGTCTGTCCCCTTGCTTTTGCTCCCCATCAGAGCTCCTAACTTCGGCTTGTTTGTTCCAGAATGTGAGAGAGGCTTTCTCACAAGACTACTACATCCCTACATACTGCTTCATAAAGCACTTCTTGGTCCTCTGCCCTCAGGAACTGAGACCCAGTTATCTGGCCAGAGAAGACATCATGTCCACCGGAGCCCTTTGAGACAGGAGGCTCCCAGCAACCTGCATCTCTGTGGCCATTTCCCAAATCAGTGGTCTTGGTCTAACTGTGAGCCAAGCCCATTCAAATCATTATAAATATGAGCCAGTCACAGCCATTTAGATCTCAGGAAACTATCCCAGCCTCCACTCCCTGAGGTCTATCCTCCCAGGAGGCAGAGCAGCCCAGGCAGCCAGGACACTCAGACTCTCACTCCTTGCCCTCAACACCTCTGCTCAACTCTCACGCCGGGGGGTGGTCTGGCTGGCTGCCCCACCTTCTGACCCCTCAGACAAGAGCTCCACGCTGTGACACACCTCCTCCAGCCCTGCTCTTTCCCCTTTGGTGGGCACACAGAGACAACCGGCTCCCGAGGCAAGGCTCCACAGTGGGAGGAATTCCTCTGGGGGGTTAACTCTCCAGGGCGGTTAAGCCAATAAGTCTGGGGGAAGGAAGGTTGGGGCTCTGTCCTACCTTGTCACTGTCCACGGTGTTCTGAGAGGTCCTAGATGCAATGGAGATGGTATCGGGCTGGCTGCTCCCATCCCCCTGGCTGTCAACATCTTCTACTCCATCCCTGCAGGAAGAAGAGAGAAAAAAAAAAACCAGGGGTGGGGGTGGGGGGAAAGCACTGTGGGTTTAGAGCATACAAGGATTTCCAGCTGGGCTGCAGAGGAGAGCTCAGCACTTTACAGCAGGGATTTGTCTAAAATTATCCCACTAAAGGGAGCAGCCCCTCTGTGGTTTTCAAAGATGTTACCTTTTGTACTTAGTAAACACATGATCACTATGTTGACACCTGACTGCAAAATGACTCCTTCTCCATAATGTCTCTGGCCCATGGAACAAAGGGGACAACTATTAGTTATATTTTACTGGGGATGGGTCTATAACGGGCAGTAGGAAGAAGTGTATCTTGTTTAGAACCTACACTTCTATCCAACTGACTGGGTCATCTCCCACAATCCCAGAGTTCAGGATATTCAAATCGTTTTTCTGTATACTGTACTAGGATGGGGGTCAGTTTATGACTGGCCAATAAAGAAAAAGGAACCGATAAGAGAGTTTTTGACTTGGGTTTCTTCTACTCAAGGAGATGGGGTGGGATATTTTCTCCAGGGGAGATTATCTTTGGGAAGTTCCTGGTGGTGGATGCTCAGCTCCTGGTTATGGAGGAAGAGTTTACTGCCTTCATTTTGGTGAGTCTTGTTGATCTCATGCTTATTTATGGCAACTTCTTAGCAACACAGAAGGCCAAGACATCTCCTCAAAGACAGAAGAGTCACAGATTCTCCAGCAACTTTTGAGCCAGCTGTGCTCCGAGCATATGATAAGACAGGCTCCCAAGTGCACTCCTGGCAGTTGGACCCCTTCCCGGGCCCCTGGACCAAATAGCTGTCCCATTCACACGCTCTTTCAACTCCCCAGCTTTGGGACTGTGTCCTGTTGTTGCACTGAATTCAATGCCAGCACCAAGCGGGATAAATGTCTGGGAAGTGGTGAAGGCTGAATGGTCTGTGTCAGGAAAAACTGGAGATGTGTGCCAGGGGTTGGACAAACTAGTGCAAAATGACAGCTCTTCCCATGGAAGCTTTCATAAAAGTCACACTCCTGATGCTGCTTTTGGAGAAGTAATGGCATTAGGGGAAAGGGGAACTTTACCACATGGGCAAAATCCCCCCCACATGGAAGCTGCTGCACAGAGTCAAATCCATTACAATCTGGTATACGTGGACATGCACACACATGCAGGCACCTATATGATGCATATGTATATACACAGTGACTTCTGGTCATAAAATGTGTCTTCTCCCACCCAGGACACATCAACATCGGCTGCTCTCCATTACCACTTGCGGGCTTGGGAAATGCCAACTTATTTTAATAATAAAATAAGCCACACAGTTCATAGGAAGGAAAATCTGCTGTAAAAAGAAATTATGCAATGCACTTCAAAACCAAAAATAAAGGACTTTGAGATCATCTGTTACTGTAGATATCTGGGCCACTGCTCCCCACCATTTGTAGACAATTGAGAGTTGGCTGTACTTTCTGCTTCCCACTTTTCTGGCCCAGTGTGGGCCCTTCTGGTCCACTCTAGATGAAGCCCATTCTGGGGATGTGAGGAGCCCATCCAGGCATGTGGGCAGTATTTCCCAAGCCAATCCACGCCTCCGTAAGTGCTGTCCCCATGTCCGGGGAGGCAAGCCAATGAAATTACAGACTGCCTGGCTGTTCTTTGCAGTCTGCTAAGGTTTCTCACCTTCTCATCACAGGACAATGAAAGAGAAAAGGTGGGGGTAGTTTCAATATCTGTCCATCCCATGTTCTAGAGATGCTCAAACTCTCCTACTGTAGGAAAAAGGGGCTCTTTCATGGAGTAATCCTAGCCAACCTCTTCTGAAAATCCTTTCTCACCAGAGCCCTGGACCTTTATAACTGTTCTTTATAACTGCTTCCATTCTGCCTTCCTTATTAAAGTAGGGGCTTATTGCAGTCGAGTCTGTCTCTAGTGCTGAACTAGATCTGCTCTTACCTGGACTCTGGACAGAGGTAACCGAAACCAAAATAACTCCTCCTCCAGACACAGGCATGATTTGTCCTTCCTGACTGAGGGACGACCTTATGCTGCCATGCAGGGCTTGGGGTTTCTGCCCCATGGAGGTACCTCTCTACCTTAGCCACAACCCTTCTTCTGGCCATTGCTTCCAGCTGGACTAATAAAGCTGCTGTTCTGCAGGCCCTGTGGTGGCTCTCCAGCCTGCACACCCTGGTTGGCACCAAAGGACCAATGAATCTGGATGTATCCCACCCATCATTAGCGGGGTAGAGGACAGTCTGTTACCACCAGTGACATCACCCTCAGAACTCTAAGCATTTTATTTTTTTCAAAGTTGACACAAAGCTTTTGTATGCTTTTGAGGTGCCCTCCAAAAGAGTGGTTGTAGGTGACCATCATGTGGAGACTTGAGAAGAAACACTTTAGAAGTCATCCACTGGTCTAAGGGAAACTGGGATTCAGAAGGGCCCAGAGAGATGATGATACAACATTTAAGTCCTTTTCTGCCTGAGCACATTGCTTATCTCGGATGAATGAAGGGGAGGACTCTTGGGGTTGCAGTAAAAGCTGTAGTGATACCCTTACCATGCCACCCACCAAGTGCTACAGTATGCAAAGCCCTTTCACTGTCTAACCAGCCCAGAGAGCTCCCTACTCAGGGCCCACCTCCTTCCCAAAGCCTTCCCCAGACTCTCTGCTCTGGCACAACCCTGAAGTCCCCCTACTTTGAATTCTTACAGCATTTACTGTCCCTACAGGTGGTATTGGTCCTTCTTCTCTAACTGTTCTATGTGTGAGGCATGATCGTTAGATGGTCCTTGTGGGAATGGACTCATCTTACACTTCTTTTATCTTCTTGAAGCACCTAGCAGTGTGTCTATGAAATGAGAGGTGCTCAGTGAAGCCCTGCTGAATTTACTTGACAGTAACTGGTGAAATGCTTAAAGAGGAGATAACTCATCTTAGGTAGAACTCAGTAGGGCTCCATGGAGAGAGGTGCCACTGTGGAGTGCACCACCCCTGTGGAAGAAAGGTGCACCCCGCTCCCACTCCCGGAAGCGTGTGAGGCAGTGCAGGGGGAGATGCTCATTACCTCTTGCTATTGTTCCTTTGTTTGGCTGGTGTTTTGGGGAGCTGAATTGGCTCCTTTAAAGCTCCTTTCAGGTGAATGATCCTTTCTTGAATCACCTCTCGTATGTTCTTGATCCACTCCTGCTTGGTTTCTATGTTGGAGGCCTGGAGTGCCACAGGGAGAAAGAGTGAGAACCCTTTTTCCCTTCACCCACTGAAATAGTTCTTGACCTTCCTTTTGCAGGTTTAATCCACTGTTTTCAAGGATACAAACGTTTTAGGATTTCATTTCTCAGTTTATACTCATGACTCTTCAATCCCAGGGACAGTCTTCTCCAACCCTTATAACAGGGCTATGACCTCAAGATGCAATGTAGAATTTGTACAGAGGTGCTTTTCCAAGATTTAATAACCTGTAAGGCACTGACAGTACTGATGTTGCTGGAGGATGGGGCAGTATCTGGCAGGAATGAACACTTGAGTTACTAGATACTGGGGTGCACTGGGAGGCAGCAGCTATTCAGCAACCGGTATGGATATAGGTCAGGACACTCAACACCTAGTATGGCAGCATAGACTCATACTGACTCAAAGACAGTTCTGGGTTTTTAGCCTGGTAAACATGTTAATTGAATGCACTGCTGCCATTCCATGAATATCTCATTTGTCCTTGTGGAAACTTCCTCAGGTAATTCTGGCTCATGACAGGTAGAGGCTATGCTAGCAATTCAGAGTGAACCAGTGGAAGTTTTGCCAGGTTAGACCATCTTTTCCTTGGTGACGTGCACTTCTCTGATAAGCAATGACTGGAGGGTGCTCCCTCTGCAGGCTCTCTTCTCAGTAAGATTAACATTACCACTGACACTGACTCCATTCCCAGGCTGTGTGTTGTCTGTGGAGCTGAAATGACTCCTGAAAGCTGTCATCTGGTGAAAGGCCCTTTCCTAACACTCCTCTCAATCAGTACAGTTCCCATGCTATTATGATTTACTAGAGCGTCTAGAATGTAAGTCCCCAGAGGATAGGATCCCTATTTTTTATATAGTTATCAGCACTGAGCAGAATGCCTTTTATAGAGAAGGTGTTCAGGAAAAAAAAGAATGAATGTGGAGTAAATCAAGGTGTCTTTTGTTAAAGGATCAACTGTCCTTGCCACTTGAAGGTTGGACAGAACATTTAACTGGGCCCTGTTATGGAAGCCCAGTGGGCCACTCCCTGTCTTCTTCCCTCTGCTCATACAAGTACATGGACTTGGGAGACCACTCATCTTTGAGGTTTTGAGTCTATTTCCATGACAGAATTGGCTTCCCAATACTCATGCAGTGCTGCCTTCCCCAAGAGAGGCCCAGTGGCTCAGTGGCATCTCCAGGTCCCATTTTTTAGATGTAACGCACCCATAGCCCTCTATCCCACCCCTGGTCTTGTGCCAGCAGAGAGCAGTGCTTACCTTCAGCACTGTCTTGTTGTCTGAGGAGGGGGTGCGCCCAGACCACAGGGCGAATTTGCAGGGATCGCCCTCCACGTGCTCTGTCACACCCAGCTCTGAGGTCTGTAGACAGGAAATGCCTGTGAGAGGCGGGGAAGGGGAGGGCAGTGGGGAAACTTAGGGCTGGGGTGGGAAGGGAAAGGTAACAAAGAGGAGAGGACCGAGGGAGGGGCTCTGTCAATCAAACTTCAACAGACTGGATATTTTGTTCATCTACCCAGGATGAAAGGACCTACAGGCACGTGCCTGCTTAGCAGGTAGCAGGGAGGGAAGGTGAAGAGGGAGGCACTAAAAGCAAACAGGAAGAAGAACTGTCAACTCTAAAGTGCAGAAGTGGGAGGAAGGGGAGCTTTCCAAATAGGAGGCATTGTCCAGGATGCTTTTGGCTTGGTGCCCGGGGGAGAGATGAGCTGAATGTTCCCTTCCTGCCCTTAGGGCTCCATGAAAACAGGGGGTCTTATCTTACCCCACCTGCCCCACCTACCAGTAGCTTGTTCTTGTAAACATATTTTGTGTGTCCTGAAGAGTCTTTGATCTCCTTGCTAAAAACCAAGGAGATCTCAAAGAGGAACAAGTGGCGCTCCCGCCCTTTCCGGATCAGCGACTTGGGGTCCCACACTTGAAAGGCATCCTGGAGAATCAGCTCCCCCTGCACGTCCAGGTTCTCGTCGAACCCTGAAAAACACCCATGTCCACCCTGTGGAGCTTCTCGAGCCCCACTTCCTGGGCGCCATGCTCCACTCCCCTCTTGGAGAAAGGCCTCCCTAACTGAGCTCTCAGCTCCCATGCGTTCCTCTCTCCTGGGTGATTCCTGAGACTCCTGAACACTTGAACAGACAGTTCTTCAGAACTGTAATCAGATTCTCCCACCCTGCACCAGGCCTCCTATGAATAACCAGCAGTGAAATCTCCTCAGATGTCTTCTGCAACCTCCCCTCTCCCCCTGCTGGCCTGGGATGCCTAGCGAGGACGAGCCCCATAGCTCCTTCTCCTGCTGCAGCTCCCACTGTCCCTGACTCGGAGCTCCAGGTCAGGCTGAGGGCAACGCCGCATGACTGCATGCCCTTGGCTCCACTTCCCTTGTTATGGCTTTGTTTTTTATATTCCATTCCTAGGACTCTTCCCTTTGATTGTTCTGCACAGCACAGTGCACAAGCCCTCAATAGTTTATGTTTATGCCAGTTTAAATCGTTAACAGAAGCTCTGAAACTTTAGTGTGCATAAGAATCACTGAAGGGTTTGTCAAAACACAGATTCGTGTCCACCCCTCACCCCTGAAGAGACAGAATTCAGGAAATATTGGAGGGAGCCCATGAATTTGCACTTCTGAAGCTCCCAAGCGTTCCTGCTGCTGGTCCACAGACTGCACTTGGAGTGCCTGCATCCCGAATATAGGTCAGGGAAAGGCGGGAGGAGAAGAGTGCTTATGGAGGAAGACACCCAGGCATGGGAGTGGCGGGGCAGGTACAAAAAGAAATGAAAGGGGTGGAGAAATTGTGACAACAGGGATACATTCTGATGGTTAGTGCTCTGTCTGGAGAAGGTAACCAGAGCTCTTTTGCATGAAGAATTGGGGTCCCTGTGCTAAGTAAGGGTGGTCCAGCAAGTACTGAGACCAGACCAGGTCTTTCAGATAGGGGGTTGGGGTGGGGCGGGGAGGTGGTGGGGGAGAGGGAGACCAGAGATGTACATATGTACAAGAGTACACTCCTCCCTTAACACCTGTTTGCCAGCCCAGACTGAGTCTCAACTCATCTAAAAATTTCCCCCCTAGAATAGCTGTTCCACCCATCTGCTTTGTGCTATTAGGAGAATTTTGCTGGAGTCTCTCTGTACCAGGTTTCTGGGTCCCATGGTTCCAGTGGGCTAATGTACTTCTCTGAAGCCCTATCAGGTTTATCTGGTAGGCTTTTCTCACCTGCAAGCGAGGGTATGTGAAGGTACTTAATGCCATTGAACTGTACACTTAAAAATGGTTAGAATGGTAAACTTTGTTATGTATATTTAACTACAATAAAAAAAGAAGCCATAAGGCTTAAGATGTTGGGTGTGTGTGTGTGCACATGCACACACACACACACAGGATTTCTGCTTACTCGGATGACAAATGCAATGCAAATGCTGTGCAGAGGAGCAGGGCTGCTGTGGGTCAGGGTTCCAGTACATTTATGGTAAGGATGGTGGCCTGCCCTAGACTACCTCACTGGCAGCAAGTTGTCCACATGTCTGAAACACCTTAGGCCTGGTCCTACCTGGAAGCAGTTGTCAGCTGAGCTGGCCCCTGCGAAGCTTCTCTCACTTACCCCGAAGACCACTGTAACAACTTGCCATTTCATCTCTCTTCCAGCCTTGCCCCTTGCCCGATTTCATGCCACTTCCCTCCCAAGAAGCAAGTCCCCTGGTCTTAAGAAAGAAGGAGCCTCTGCCAGGGAGGCTGGGAGGACAGCTACCTTCCAGCATGCTGACATGCATGGCATCATTGGCTTTCTTTGGGACACTAAGCATCACCTCCAGGCCATCCTTGAGCTCCCCCTTCCCTTCTTCACAGCAAGTTAAAAGTTCCTGGGGAAAAAGTTCAGACATAATTAGAATCATTCCCTTCAACTTCCCCTCTCCCATCACCTAGCCCATCAAGGCAATTAATCACCAGCTTTGTTCTCTGTAATGGTTCCCTCTAAGCTATAAGGAAAGTGGGGTAAGAGGAGTTATCTCCAAAGAAATTAACTACCATTTTTCCCCCAAACTGAGCTTCCTAACTCAATCTAATCCAAAACAACTTGATTCAGCCTAACTTCCAAATGGCTGGCACTGTAAGCCAGCATCTAGGGCATTCTGTCACTTGTCTGCCCTCCTGGAGAAAGGAATACTCCTGAAAAGCACATGCACAGAGGTGTGGTACTATGGCATCATAAGAGAAAACAAATGGTTTGCAAATGCCCAGCACTCCTATATCACTGCACATCTGTTGTTAGCAACACTTTTCTTTATACACCTCTACTGCCTGAATGCAACTTCCACCATACTGGGAGCAACCTGACGCTACAGATATATTGAGCACAAAGAGGTTTACAGCATTTCAGAGTTATAAAAGATGTTTAGGTCATATAGATTAGTTTATAGATCAGGAGTTCCTATCCTGGGGCCAAGAGATGGGTTTCTGGACTAGTCCTTTCATTGTCAGATGGGGAAACTGTGATTAATAGGGTTTCCCCAGCTTACAGAATTCACTGGAAACCATGCAGGGGCTTGAAGTCAGGTCTCTTGAATCCAAGTCTAGTACTATATGTGCCACACCAATGCTTTCTCTCTCATATTCTCTACCACACTAAGACTTCCTGAAGCATGCCCTCTCTTTCAATTCCTTTTTGGAGATAGATCATTACCATCTCCATAAAAGATATCTAGTATCTGGTTGATGAAGAAAAGATAATATTCAACTCACTTAGGAATCATAAAGACCATTTGGAATGATTTTGCACAACTAGAGAAATACTGGCTTTCATTTTTCCTATCAGGGTTATTATATCTTCCTCACTTTGACACTGGGAAGGAAACAGTTAAGGAAAAGATCTGCAACCCATGCTCTCTCCTTCTTGATTGTGGGGTCAGGGATGGGCAGGGGATGGGTTGATGGGTGGGGATGCACTTCCAGGAAAGAAAGAAGTTACTGATTCAAACCTTATAAACATGTTCATGGCAGACCTTCTGGTGAATAAACGAATGGTACTTGCTAGCAGGAGAGTCCTTATCTGTGGAATGCTTTTAGTAGGCTCTATCTGGCCTGTCTAGGACTTCTTAGGGTAAACAAACCTGGAATCTGTGGCTTTTGGGGCATGGTTCCCTAGAAAGTATCACATATGTAATGCAACTATCCAAGTAAAAAATAAGTATCTTTCATGAACAAAATTGCTTTCTTCAGGGATAAGTGCTGTGATGCAACACACATCATTTAGAAACCTTGTACATTAATCCAGGCCATAGCACATCCTGATGCTGTAAGAAAAGACTTGGAAGTATTGGCAGTCCTGGACTTCTCTGTTTTACCTCTGTCTTGGAATTATTTGTAAATAATTAGTAAGATGAGTGATTAGTGAGCATCTGGTATGAAAACCCAATCTTTTGTGTTATGTTGGATACATTCCTATATGAGGAAGGGAGCTTTGAGTGTCAGTGAAGAGGCAGACTACCTAGAGTGCATGTTGGGGTAGTGGAAGGGATCAGCTCTCAGCCCCGTTCTTGGTTCCATCAGTACAATGACTTCATTGTTCAGAAAGTTGCGTCTACTTCTGCCAGCCTGAAGTTCTCTGATTCTCCCCACAGCTTTCCTAATTTTAACCCTCCCAACCTTGTTGTCATACACCATTCAAGGAACTTTTAGGTAGAAACATAAGAGAGAAGTAAGAAATATGCTTCAGTTTGCACTAGAAAGACACCAATTAGTCTAACCCCCAAAGCAATGTGGCAAGTCCACCAATCAACCAGCAAAGCCGTAAGTTCTCCTCGGATCCTTGCCGTAGTTCATGCTAAGGAGAAGGCTCCACACTTAATTCAGGCTCCAGGAGAGCTGTAGCAGATTTACGTGGAGAGTATTGAGCACTCTAACTGACATACGGTTTTCACTTTCACGCAACACCTAAAGTGAGGAGCCCAGAGGATATAGGTAATTAAATACCAACTTACTCGGAATAAAACTGACTTTAATGAGAAAATAAACCCCATGTTATTTATAGTAAAAGCTCAGGAAATTATTTCTCCTTTATTGAACACTTTGCTACTAGCACATTTAGAAGAGGTAAACATGATCTTAAGTCTATTTAAAGTAATTTTACCACTTCTCTATAACTAAAATTCCCACTTTGTCCCCTTTCCCAGTTACCTGCACAGTCATCTCTTCCTAAAATGTGCAGTTACAGAATGAGGGCCCAGAGCCCACCTCTCCACCTGCCTAATGCAAAACACAGAGCAACCTATCCATCTTCCACTTTCTTGTCTGCCACACAATTAATCCCAGGAACCTCAGCCTTATAGGATTAAAAGGGAGAACTGAAAAACTATATTTCTCTTAGACAACTGCAACTTAATTGACTTAAGACACTGGCAGCGTAGCTGGGTGAATTGTTATTTTTTTTAAATTTACAACCCCATCAATTCCTGCAAAGGCTTTGGGATACTTACACTTTAAAGTCACAAAAATAAATTTGAAAAAATCTTCTGGCACAAGAAAAAATCATTTAGAAGGTTAGGTGGGACAGGGAAGGAGAGGATAGTTATACACAGAAAACCGAGCCAAGGAGAGACTATTGTAAGCAGCCACAGAACGCAACTCTACCTGAAACCCAAGGCAAAGAAGGACCAACAGCTCTTGTGATTTAAAGAGAGAGAGCACACCGATTTTTAGAAGAGAATCTCCCACATCCTACTCTGATTTTCTGATAATTTCTGTGAGACTTTATATAAGACACTTCAAAAAACAGAGGATGATACCTTCAAAAGTGGTTCTGCCTGAAACAGCTGAGATGTTCATTGTTATGTCTCACACTAGTTCTTAATAAAGGTCAAGGGCAGGATGCTGCATTGTAATTCTCCAAGTGATTTCTGTAGGGTGGGATGGCTTCAGTGCCTCAAAGCAGAAGCCCACAGTCTCCTCTTGGAGACAGGAGGAGAAGGTTTGAAGGAGGAGGCTGAAGGGAAGCGCGGTGCATGGCCCTGCCCCGACCTCTGCTGGGGAGGAGGGAGGTCCAGGGCACAGGCTCACTGCTGCCCCCACTCTGACCATCAGTGAAGACAAGTGCTAAGCCAGGGAGGCCCCACAGATCAGAATGGTGAACACACTCCAGCGTGACTAGAGCCCAGATGTGAAACTAGACTGGTTTTCAGGTTTAATGAAGCTAGAATGTGTGAATTCTGTAAGTATAGCTGAACATGAGCTGAATTCCATCAGATTTTCTCTGGACCTATACTACTCATAATATGCCTCTCACTATCCCTTTAGCCTATGCATTTGAGGAGCAACCAGCAAAATAATCACTTAGGGAAAACTCCACTTTTACACCTTAAGAATTAATACAGAACTGCCTATAATATCAGTTTCCCTGGCTTTCTGTGGGGAAATGTCATATTTTCAGATTGTCAATGTATCCTTCTCTGAGAAGAATCAGCTCAACTTACTTAATATTTTACATAATTTGACTATTTGACTTAAAAAAAAACATACTGGAAAAAATTCAAATTTCTTGGTTGGTTCCAGAACCCCAATATTGGATCCTACAGACACAGAGTGTCACTGTATTTTAATATGTGCTCTATTTTCTTGCAAAAACTCACGTCTTAACAAACACAGAGGTTAAGGCAATGGTAGGTGCTGCCCTGGCCTCTACCACCCATGTAGACTGGCACTGCCCCCTAAGACCTTGGCTCCTAATCTTATCAGGTACAGGGCCCACCAGGAGGAATTTGCCCCAGATGGATGGACAGGAGAGGCTCTAAGTGTTAGCCAGTGCCTGGGTGGCAATCATTAAAAGTTGTGCAGTGCGGGGTAGGTGTGAAAATAGTTGTAACTTGTTCCTGCTCCCATTTCTCCTTTCTCTCCAGAATAAGCACCTGGAATTTCATGGGTTAGGACATGCAGTCTGGAGCCATCAATGCCAGTGTGGGTTCATCTCTGAAGTTCTGCTCTAGGTAGAAGCAAGGTCTTCAGGGAGAAATCTTTACCTTCCTTGGGCAAAGCTGGGATTCCCTGGGCCAGGTCAGTAGTGGTAGGAGGTGACAAAGAGGGGAAGGGGTGACATAGCGGGGAGAAGGTGACACAGAGGGGAGGGAGGTACCTTCAGGAGTAGTTGGTACTTGGTGATCCTCTGGACGGGTTTAATCAGGTAGGAAGAGATCGAGTTGGCCAGACCATGCCGCTGCTGTATCTCCTGCAGGGATGAAAATGGGCACCATTAGACACAGAGGGGCACGTGTAACTGTGTGTTCTTGGAGAAGAGGAGTAGGATAGGAAGAGAGGAGGAAAGAAAAAATGTACGCAGTTATGAGACAGTGTTCTTTGATGAGGAGAAGGGAGTAGAAAGAGAAACAAAGAGACTAAGATGCAGATATAAACAGAAAAAAAGTAGAGATAGCAGAAGAGAGGCTTTTAGGAAAGAAAGATCTATGAATCAGAAATGGAAATTAAGAAGAGATAGAGAAAGGAAAGGGTAGAAAATGATGATGATGAGATAAGTAACAGACAGAAGGTTAAAGGAGAGGTGAAGAAGTAGAAGTGAAAGGAAATAAACCCCACATGGAGGAAGTAAAGGGGGGTTAAAGAAGAGAATAAAGGGAAGGCAGAGGGTGAGGCTCTGGTTTCTGCTCTGGTGGCTCCTGTGCCCACCTGCCCTCAGTCACCAAAGGACAGGATAGCATAAGGGCACAGATCTATTACCATCCCTCTTCTCTTTGAATTTTACGCATCCTGACTTAGAATCACCACTGTATTCCTTACTTTTTCACTGTGATCAGTGGCACCTCCCTCATTCCTCAGACTTCTTGAGCTGGAAACCATGGAGCCATTTCTAGTTGTTCTCCTTCTGTTATCCCTGGAGACAAGTCTTTCTCTCCATTTTTGCCAACAGTCCCCACATCACTGAAGCCCAGGCCAAGACTCCAGTCGCAGCTGTGGCCTGTGCATCTAGACTCTCACTGCATTCCACTGTATATCCGGCCTCCAAAATGATCTCGCCTCTCCAGGTCTAGGTGTTACGAAGGTTAGTTCCTTCCCTTGAGAACTATATGATCTAGCTAGCTGAGAATACACACACACATAAAATAGACAGCAGCAAAGGACAACAAAAGGTATTCTCACTGGTTAGACCAGTGAGAACAGAGAGGAATCACTGAGCCCAGGAGTGGTCATCAATGAGTCGGCAGAGATGAAGCCTTCAGCTGGGGCTCAGAGCCCAGGCAGGGGGTGGTGAGGTGGGAAGTTGGAGGAGTGATGCTGTACAAGGGAAACCATATAAACCAAAATGCACAGGAAATAATCAATGTATTTAGATGATAATGAGGACTGTGCCTGAATGATGCCGAGGATGCACACCTAGATTCTAGAAATGATGAAAAAGGCAGTTTGATAAGCAAGATGTATTTCAGTTACTGACGGAGTAAAGCTAGGAGGAAGAATTAGGATTTGATGGTGAGCTTCTCAATGGTAAAGTACTGCAGACCTTAAATATGAGAAAAACATGGTGAAAACAATGTTTCAGAAAGACTAATATAAGCCTAATGGCAACACAGGGGGTGGAGTTTGGGGAGTAGAAACAGAGACCAGTTAGGAGGTTACTGCAAGTGTAATAACATAGAGTCATTACATTTGTGTGTAACATAGTTACCATATGATCCAGCAATTCCACTCATAAGTATATGCCCAAGATAAATGAAAATATATGTCCACAAAAACCTGTATACAATGTTTATAGCAGTATTATTAATGATGAAAAGGTGGACACAACCCAAACACTCACCAACTGATGAATGGGAAAACAAAATGTCATATCCATTTAATGGAGTAGAATTTGGCCAGAAAAGGAATGAAGTACTGAGACATGCTCCAACACAGATGAACCTTGAAGACACCAGGCTAAGTGAAAGATGTCAGTCACAAGAGAACATATATTATGTGAAATATTTATGAAATGTCTAGAACAGGCGAATCTTTAGAGGTAGAAAACACATCACTGGTTGCTTAGGGCCTTGGGAGCAGGTGGGAGGCTATAATAACAAAGGGTGTGGAGTTGCTTCTTCAGGTGATGAAAATGTTCTATGATTGACATTTAGGGGATGGTTACCCAATTCTGAATATACCAATACCATTAAATTGCACACTTTAAATATATGTATAACCTATTATCTATTATCTCTAGATGTGCAATGCAGGAGCTTGCCCTAAGGTAGGGCTAGTAAGAACAAACAAAGCATTAGGAGGAATATAAGAAACGCTTTAAAATTAGACAAGATACAACTTGTTCTATGGCATGGAGGAAGGTGAAGAGGGAATAAAAAAATTATTCCATTTCCTGTCAGCTATCCCAGAAAGTAGCAATTTTCTCATTCATTTGCCTCTTGCCTAGAGATGTGTAGGACTTGTGCAAGGATTAGGCAAAACAGCTGGCAGCCTGACTCTCTTTGGGCAAAGGAACATTATGAGCTTATCTGGGGGCTCTGGCAAGAGTTCCCAGGCGACACCGTGACTTTGACAGTCCTCCCTCTCTGACAAGGTGCCCAGCCTGGGAAAGCTGCTGGTGGAGCAGCGAGGAAGGGGCTGGGTCAGCCAGCCAAGCTGAGTAATCCACATGGCATCCGACATCTCAGCCTCACAGTTCCCACATCGGGAGTAGAAAATTCTCCATCAGTGGATGTGTGCACCTTTCTGGGACTTCATTATTCTGCATTCTCTTTATTATACACAGATAATAAAGAGACTGCCTTTATTATGGGTTTATGTCTTTCATAGAATGAGGGCCTAAGGCACAGGGTTTCTAAATGTAGAATTTAGGGAAAACTTTTTGATCAAATGGAAAAAAGTTAGAGAAACGCTCTCTGGAAAGCTTCTGAAACAATCAGGAGTTTGCTGTTCTCCCTCCCCACCTCCAGGCCAAGTTCTAGGAACTCCTACTGGACTGGTTTTCTGGCTTCCATTGGCCTTCCCAACTAATGCAGAGGCTCTTCAGGCACTATATTAGAAATGGGGATATGTTGTGAAATTTGGGGTATATCTGACTTATCAAATCTAGAAATTGGCTAGAAACAGGGATATGAGGAATGTGGGACTAAAGGAAAACAGTTTAGCACCAGACACTGTGATGTGTATGAAGTGACCCAGGCAAACATCAGTCAACTTCAAGGGACTCACAGCTTCAGGGGAGGTGTCTGTAATACAAAGGTACATTGGTAACCTGCTGGAAGGCAAATGGTTACAAATGCTATAAGAGAGATACAAAGTATAATGCATGCATAAGAAAGGGAAGGATTCATGCAGGAAGCAACATTTGACCTTTAAAGCATAGGAAGAATTCTGAAGAGTGACTGTGAGTGCAACTACATGTGTGAGCAGTGGGATCACAATCTGTTTTAGGTAGAGAGAGCAGTGTGCTCGAAGACAAGAATGCACAAGAATCTGAGGCATGCTCAGGGCACAGAACATGTATGTTCAGAAAAATGCTAAGTGGAAGGTAGGACACAGTGCATTTAAAACCTCAGAAAGACTCTCTTGGATTTTGCTGATGAATAATAACTCAGTACATTGTAAGGGAAATACATTAATAAACAAAAATAACAGTGTTTTAGAGCATTCAGTATGATAATCTAATAAATTCTGATACCAAGTTAGAGAAGTACTTTTCTTGGATTTTCTGTTTTATCAAATCTCAGAAACCTCAGAAATTCCACTTTGGGACTCTTAGGACCATTTCCATATTAATGCTCCATTAAAAAAATGATGTATGATGGGAATGAAGAAGGAGATATCTAAGCTGGCCTGTGCATACAGTAAAACAACAAATTTGACTGGATCTATACTGTTGGAACTCAACCAAGAATTAGGAGAAGTGCAAGTTGTAGCACTCCAAAATCTTACAACTACAGACTATCTACTGTTAAAAGAACATAAGGGATGTGAACATTCCCCAGGAATGGGTTGTTTTAATTTGTCTGATTTCTCTCAGACTGTTCAAGTTCAATTGGACAATATCCATCATATCATAGATAAATTTTCACAAATGCCTACGGTGCCTAACTGGTTTTCTTGTTTTCACTGGAGATGGCTGGTAATTACAGATATGCTTTGGTTATGTAACTGTATTCCTATTATGTTAATGTGTGTGCGCAATTTAATTAGTAGTTTAAAACCTATACATGCTTAAGTTACTCTACAAGATATGTCAAAGAAATAATCAATCTTCCCATGTTTTCTTCCGTCTGCTACTTCTATAGCTTTTCTTCTTCCTTCCTAATTACAACCCTTTAATAGAATTCGTGCCTCATATCGAATTTACCGAGTATCATAATTCTTCCAAGTGGTAAAGATACCTCAAGACAAATGCTGGGCATAGGAGCCATAGGGCATAAATCTGCAAAGAAGTAAAAAGCTAACCTTTTCAAACAATATTGCTTCTCTCTCACTTACCAACTTTACATTTCCCTGTATGGCCCCGGAAGATGACTGGTTAGCCAGAGACGGGTAAGATTCCTCAAGGGAGGAACAACCTAAGACAGGCACAGTCACAGGGGGGGCCATCAGGAGAGAAATTGGGGATCAACAGAGGTGAGGCTTAGAACCTCACCCCCCGTTTTGAGAGAAATCTTCGGCATCCGTGGAAGTTTTACTGTCCTTGTCTAGCTTGGATTAACACTTAGTCTACAGGCACACACCTGATCATCTACATTTGCCCTCTTACAACACTAAACTATGTTTTCTACCGTTATCTTGCATCTACCTACCACTTCAGCATTTAATTAAAAAAAAAATAATAATAATAATAAGGGAGAAATGTGGGATTCACATATAAATCAAGTATAAAAATCAAACGAATATTCATATTTGACCTGATTGTTTATAGTTCATAATGCGTGATCAAAACCGAAAGTTTCTGTGATGACTGCCCTTGTACTGTTCACCATGTAAGAACTTATTCACTATGTAAGAATTTGTTCACCATGTAAGAACTTGTTCGTTATGCTTCAGAAGATTGGAGACTGACGAGAATTAGGCTTGGGGTGGATTAATGATTGTGCATTGAGCATTGAGCCCCCTATACAGAATTTTATTGTTGTTAACAACCATTTGATCAATAAATATGAGAGATGCCCTCCCAAAAAAAAAAAAATGATGTATGGTTTTTCCTGTCTGGCTTTCTCCCGTTAAAATGTCGTTCCTTTGCTGTGCAACAAGATATTTGTAGAATCATTTCTGTTAAGACAGTATCAGGCTAAAAAGATGCTCAGAGGTTTATTTTGTAAACTTGAGTAAGAGATGATGTGTAAATGTCTGTATTCCCTGCAGCATCCAGCACTCATCTTGCATACAGTAGACATTGAAATATTTATGGAAGGAATAAAAGCAGGTAGGCAGAAAGATAAATAGGCTGACAGATACTAGCAAGTTCTGAATTTCAAGTACTTGTCACTTCAGATATGAATATCAGAATGGCCATCGCTGCTACAGTCTCTCCCTGAACTTCCCTTTTTTCTTCATTTCTTCTCTCCTTGTTCTTCCCTTGAATCCTGCAGTGACCCATTTGATTCTGTTTAATGTATAGTCAATAGGTCTCTCTGGGGACCAGCACTACACAGACTCATATATTCACTAACGGGACTGGATCCTCATTCAAGACCAAAGGAGCTGACAAGGCGCATCAGCTCTGACTCTTCTCTTGGCTTTCTTGCAGCAAAAGTGCTCAACCCTCGCTGCACATTACTCCCACCTGGAAACTCTAAAACTCTCAATGCCCAGGGAAAACCCAGACCACTCAGGAATCAGAATTTTTCGAAGTTCCCGAGGTGATGCCCTGTGTAGCCAAGGTTGAAACAATTGCAATAGAGTAGTGATTCTCAAGTGTGAGTGGGCATCAGAGTTACCCAGAGGGCTCCTTAAAACTCAGATTGTTGAGCTGCAGCCCTGGAGATCCCAATACAACAGATCTGGAGGGTGGTCTAAAATATGCATTTCTAACGTGTTTTTAGGTGGTACTTATGTGGCTGGTCTGAGGATGAGATGTTGAGAACCCCTACCTTTGAGGGAGCTGTATATGAAGTAGAAGTAAAATATCTTAATCAACACCTGCATCATAGGAGGCCTCCTCTGCAAATGAAATTGGTGGCTAGCTCGTGGTGTGGAGGTAAGTGCCTCGTACAAAATCACAGCATTTGAGATGGGATGGGGTAAAACCAAAGACAAACACTGCTTTTGTTTCTCTCCATGCTTTACCCATGAGATAGAGGTTTGGGGTAGCCAATAAAGAAAAATGAGGAACAAAGGATAGCTAAAAATCCATTATCTCACAGTAGAGAAGCATTTCCACCTGCTCATCAATGGCTCAAGAAAGGAAAATCACAGCTTACATCAAAGAAGGTGCCTGCATGCTCCAAGATCAGCTGGTTGGAATCAGGCTTGTTTTTACAGTAGGTGACATACATCTGAAATTTGTCTGCCTAAAAAGAACAAAGACAATAACAGATAAACATCCATTAGGTGCTGCCTTCTGTTGACTGTGCCTGAAGGGCTGTGTAGTTTAAACCTTAGATTTTGTGTGCCACAGGATAAGCTGTGGCAAATATTCTAGGCCATCTGGCCCACACTCCCCTAACAAACTTTGGGATGCTTTTGTCTTATCAGTAGGTAAGGAAAGCTTGCTAAAAGTGAGCTCATTTTAATGCTAGTCTGTGCTAGAAAGATTTAGAAAAACCAATTCACATATCATAAGGTATTTTGATGTTGGACAGAATTTACTTGGAGATTATCTTTTTTATTTTTATTTTTTGGATTATCACAACTGTGCTTCCCATTTGAAAAATGACAGCCTTTGCTGTCCAAATATCTCCACTGGGGGTAGTTTTTAGTGCATGTTAAAGGACTATGCCATTATCCCTAACTTCTCAGAAGCAATAATAGGGGAAAAGGAAAGCAGGGTGAATCTATGGGGCAGGGTCTGAACAATGGATCCTAACAAGATTGTTACTTCAAGTCAAGAATGTTATAGCTTGGTGAAAATTCACTTCTCATTTCTCTCAGGACCCTCTCTCTGGGAAATGTGTGTGTGTATTTTGACCACCACATACTTTTCCCATTTGTGAAATGCGGCCCATTTTGGTGCCTGTAGAACATTGGGATGTTCTCTTCTGAGAAAGCAGTCTAGATATGTGTTAATTATAGCAGGTCTCATTTATGCCAGCATTTCTAGATGCTCTCTCCATGTATTAACCCATATTATCCTCACAAGAACCCTATGTGGTGAGTCCTATTATTACCATCCCCAGTTAGCAGGTGTGAAAATTGTAGCATAGATTGGTTAAAATTCCCAGTTAGAAAGTGGTAGAGCCCAGCCAAGCCAACTTCAGCTTCTTGCTCATAACCATTGCTTTTCAGTACATTACAAACAACTTTACTCCTATACTATATTCATATATTAAGATTCTGAGACTTAAATTCCCCTTGAGATAATTCTTGGCAAGATGTGTGTATTTTATGCAATCACCAAAGGTTTTCTGAAGCCAATTTTAAGGTTTATATACTACCTGGGAGGCATTCATCATCCCTAAGAGATGCTGATAAATCATACTTATGGTTGATTGTAAGGCAAATTCACAAATTGTATGAAACAAGATGTAAAAAAAAAAATCCCTTCACTTAATGGTTGATTTTGTTTTTTCTCTACATTGGCTGTGCAAGGGATTATAAATTATTTATCAGAGTTAATGTGAGCTATGCATTGGCTCATGTGTTTAGAGGCAGAAAATGTATTAGCACAATATAGGATGGCAGTCTGAGGCTTCCTTGAGAAATGAGAGTACACCAAGGAGGCAAACGTTAAGGTTTCATGAAAACAACTCAGGTCTTGAGTTGTGCGACTGGCTGTAATATTTATTACACAGTCAACCTCCTAGCTCATCTGAAATGTTTCCAACTATAAAATATAAAACATAACCATAGCCCTGCCTATTCTATGGGCTGTTGAGAGTATAAACTCTTTGAATCGTGAAGACATTTTAAAAAGTAACTAGCTCATTCTGAGTGGAAGTTATAATTAGATAATTATTAAACATTAAAGCTCCTTACCCTGGGGAAGGATTTCCATGTTTAGTTGCACTTAGTGTCCTAGGTGGGCTTTCTGGACATGTTTGCACTCCTATCATGAACCTGAGCTCAGAATAATGTGGTGTGGAGATGCTGATGGAGACTAATGTTTCCATTTATACAAGTTGAACCTGGTACATTTAGCCCATTCACTTGGCCCATGACAATAGCACCAAGAAAGAGAATGACAGACATCCTGTAGGTCAAAATTGGGATGGATATCTGAGGGGTCTGTTCTCTTATAAGAGTGCAGAAGAATGTATAAAATAAAACCAATGGTTGGTGGATTCTTAAAGTTCTAAATCCCTAATCTTTCATCTTGCCAAAACAAACAAACAATAACAAAATCCCCCCAAAACACTAGTGGATGGAGCTGGAGTAGTTCTACCAAGGGTGGTGGTCTTGTTCTACTCTTTGGATATCTTGATTTTAGAAAGTTAGAGAGCTAAAGAGAAGCTTGGACACAATACTCAGACTTGTCCTAATGAGGGCTGTGCTCCTCAGGGATGGGGTGCCTCTCAGATAAACTCATGGCCCCTCTGTACAGTCCCTGGTCCTGTGTTAAAATGTCAGTGACACCAATCCTCAGGTCAGGCGTTGAACAGTGATGCCATCTTATACCATCTGCAATCCTTGAAAGCATGGGACAGTGGGAGAAGGATTTCAGGTCCATTACCCAGGTAACAAAGCAGTGTCCCACATCCTCAGGCAGCTGCTCATACTTCTCCAGCTCTTTGAGGAAGATGCTATAAGGGGAGAGAAAGGCTGAATCAGACATCTCTGTACTGCTGAGCCCTCCCCTGCCAAGGATTTTACAGAGGCCAAAACAACTTGATCAACTCTCCACAATTTACACGTGGCTTCTCCACTTTCTAAGTGATACATGGTGAAGAGCAGTTTTAAAAACTATATTTGAATGAATTTCATTAAAATTTATTTTGATTAACTAGTGCTGCTTAAAATAATATCATTTCCTTCGGGGTTTACAGTTCTAGGCTAAAAATAATTCAGTATTATATTGTGTTGGGCTTTTTAAAAGCAACATGTGTTGGGTCTCTTAAAAATCTCTCTTTTTTTTACACAAGTAATCTCAGCACATTGTAACTTAAAAAATATATAGATATCAAAAAGAACAAAATAAATATCATCTATGGTCCCAGAGATAAAGTAGAAAAATTCTGAATCCTACACTGATTTCTTTCTAACTCTTGGCCGTCTTCTTCTACGAGTAGCAGTTTGTGGTAAAAACTTTGAGTTAATATAACCTAAAGCAGACACTATAAGGAAAGAAAATGTAATGAGGACAAAATCACAATATATTTCAAAGCTGAATTGAATTGCTACTGAATTATCTGCCAAATTGGCACATGGTTCCTTTCCATGTTAATAAAGAGTTGACTCTACCTATCTCAAATTAATATATTACACAGTTGGTTTGAGCTCAGAGAATGTGAGCTCTAATAAGTCAGCATCATTAAAATGGAATTTGTTTAAAAAAATCACACAAATTTTTTCAAATTATTATGAGGATGTGGGGAAACACTGATGTAAGTGGTAGATGGTGTAATCTTTACAAAGGACAATTTGACAATATCTGTCAAAATAAAAACTGTACTTATCTTTTGTCACTGCAATTTCAATTCTGGAAAATTTCTTAGTTGTATTTGCACATGTGTAAGATGATGTATATTATGTGTATTCACTGTGGTGCTATTCATAATAGCAAAAGATGGTCTGCAGATGACAAAGTCAACTATAGTACCTCCACAGAAGTGAATATTATATAGCTATTAAAAAATGACAAAGCTTTCAATGTTTTCATATGGAAAATCTCCAGGGCAGGCTGTTAAGTGAAAAAAGCAAGGTGTGGAAGAATGTATACAATATGCTGCCTTTTGTCTAAGTATGGAATAGATATTATTTCCAACCCAAACCCAAGAATTCAATGGTCAAAGGATATAACTTCAGTTATGCAAGACAAGTTCTGGAGATTTTCTATATAGCATAGTACAGCTAACAATACTTTGTTGTATATTTAAAATTAGCTAAGAGGGTAGATCTTATGTTAAGTGTTCTTACCCACTACTATGACTACTACTAATAGTAATAATAGGAGGAAACTTTGGAAGGTGATGGATATGTCTATGGCCTTGATGGTAGTGATGGTTTCATGCGTACACACTTATCCCCAAACTCCTCAAGCTATATATGTTAAATATGTGCAGATTTATACATGTCAATCATGCTCTAATATAGTAATCAGAAAAAAAAAGTCATAGGAAACCAGGTGAAGGAACAGGGTGGATGAAGATAGTGGTGGGTGGTAGGTATCAATCTATATTTTTCTATTTAATTTTGATTTTTTAAATTAATTTAAGAAATATATTAAATGATATAAACAGTTCTGAATTATTCCACTACTTTTCTCTGCCATTGGAGAAAACAAACTTTATTGGTTTGACTTATTCTACCTGGCTCCTATTGTCCAAGCATTCTGGCAGTTTCTTCTAATTATAGCTGGTTATGGGTTTATGTATGTGTTACTTGTGTACCCCTTCAGTGAAAAAGAAAATGCTCTTTTGGTTTAAAAAAATACATATGTGCAATTAAAAAATATTCGGTAAGTCATATTTGGAAGGCCAAAATGCTAATAATGATTGGTGGGATCGTAGGTGATACATAGTTTTTGTCCATATGCAATGTAAATTTTTCTATAATAAATGGGTATTACTTTAGCAATAAGAAAAATTTTGGAGTGGAGGAGCCCCAGCAGTACCCATTTGATGATAATCATCTTTCCCCTAGTGTGATTTTTAGATCTGAATCATGGAACAGGAGTAATTGTAATGCAATTTGGGCTTTTGAAATACAAATATGCAGTGCTCAAGAATCAATAAAATATCATATTTACTGCTACTTTAGAAGAATTGCAGGTGATACACATGTATTTAATATGACTTCTAAAACAGAAACAGGAAAATGTACTCTATAATGGTATAATTGAGGATCAAACTTTTTTCAAGGTCAAAAAGGAAACATTCTTTTTTATTGCAAAGAGAAAGAATCTAGCTCATCACCACTTATATATATAATATATATATACTAACATGATATATTATATATAATATATGTTAATATATATTTTTTATTTTGGAAACTGAATTCTAAGATATTTATTAGGTGGCTCTTTTCCATGAGGAACACTGAATAAAGCAAATGTACATCTTCAGAAGCAGTGTTTCAGGTATTGAGATATTCTTTGCATGATCATTTCTCATATTGGCCTTCAATATAAATCTCAGTGAAGACAGTGAATGTCAATGCAGCTCTGAGCCATGATGGACTGAACAGGGCCTGGAGGTTAGGTCTGGAAGGGCTTAGCAACAGGGGAAGGAAATGTGATGAGCTGTTCTAGAACAAGGACTGGTGAAAGAAAATTAACTGCTTTAAAGAAAGGAGGACCTAGGAGGAAGAGAGAACTTAGAAGAGAACCTGGGAGAATCAGGAGGCTCTGGGCACCTAAGATAAATGCTTTCAGCTTGTAGGAAACCTCCACTTCCCCATTCTCAGGATATCACTCCAGTCCCTTAAACTCTGACTCCCATGCTAGATAGGACCTTCTTGTTTGTTATCAAACAAATGATAGAGCAGCTTGGATCATGACACTCCATATAGGATGTAAAATTGTATTTCTGTTTAGGAAGCTGCAAGATTACTCATGATTAATTCAAGGAGCATTTCCCTTTCCTTGACTTATGATATGTCTTACTTTCTTGTCCTCCCACAACTTGGCACAAGTTCAAGAACCACAGTGCACACTCAGTCACAGTTATGATGGGGGTCTTCTAACACCTCATTTTTCATCTTTAAATAGCAACTTTCTGGGGTTGTTGTAAGAATTTAATAAATCCATGTAGGTAAAGAACACAATCCAGTGTCTGTCATATGGTAGGCACTAAATAAACCTTAGTTCTTTAGAATCAGTGAAAAAACTCAATCTTAATAAAGTCAAACCCTCTTTGACAAACATACCTATCTCACACTTTTCCCCACTCCTGGAGACTTATTACTAGGGAGCTCTCCCCACTAAGGATCTGTGGAAAATCTGTAATAGGTTCCTGGAAAAATCTTGATTGGATGTTATGTAAAAATTGGGTTCCAAGATCACACATTATTTAAGTTTAGGAAATGCTGGACCTACCTGATTTCTTTACTGCAGGACTTCCAAAATCCTATAACATGACGATGTACATTATAAAGCTCTGATGAAGATAGAGTGTGTAGGGCTTCCCAAACTTCTTTATGAGTGACAATATTTTTGGGGAGTATTCGACTTGTCTCCAGGGGCACTCTTGGAAAAGCCCTTGTTAGTGGTTCCCTCACCTGGGTGTGCGTTGCCCTCTGAGGTTAGAATCTGAGCATCTGCACTGTTCAGAAAAACTCCCTGGGTAATTCTAGCACATCCAGTCCATAGATCAGCATTTGCAGGCAAATGCTCTCAACTCCAGTATGCTTCCAGTTGGTAGATCCTACATAGATTCTGTATGATTTAATTTTTTAAATGAAAAGGCTAAGAATTTAAAAAGAAATCTTGCGCTGGGCATATCAATTTATAACTCTGAGTAAGATATTCACTATTATCTCAATGTAAGTGTTGAAGGCAAGTGGCAATTTTAAACTCTATTTTGCTTTTTAATTTGAAGCTTATGAAGATGACAGATTATGTAAGTCTGATCCATATCATTCCACCAACTTCAAATAGACATGATGGGTTTAAATTAAAGAACAGGAGGTCACAACACTCTTCACAAATGATGGAATACTCCAAGCTACTCTGGGCCCTCCTCACCATTTCAATAATTATATGTAATAAATTGTGGGAAAATGAGCAATGTAAGTAGTTTGAGTGTTTGTGTGAATATCTGGGGTTCTTTCAGAAATGGATAAAACTTAAAGAAATGTCATTACTCCATTAAATTATTATGCTACAATATATTATGCAGTTACTTTATAAGAAAACGCTTCCCACTAGCTTTATACAGAATCCTAGGCAATGAAACCTCTTTTCTCGAGAGAAAAGCTTTCTGAGGTTTGTTGTTAAAAACTATGGAAACAGCACCATTACAAAGGTACCAAGTCATTTTGTTGTTCTCTCTGAAGGTAAATTCAGTCTACAGCCTTACTACTTCTGGAAAAGTGTATCCTTCACTGAGGGGCTCATAGCATGGTCCAGCAGACAGACCTTTACATCAAGGGTATGGTCTGCAGTTGAAAGGAATATATGTGACGACTGTGTATGTAGTTCATGCACGCACTCTCATGCACATACCCCTGTTGGAATGCCAGAGGTGGGGAGAAGGGGGATGAAGGCAGGGGTTGTAGCTTGGAGAAAGAAGAACAATATGGAAGATATATAAATAAATAAAGCTGGAGGTAGGGTGGAGAGAAATCAGGTCCACTTATTTGCAGCAAGTCCAGGACAGGACCTCCTTATCAAAGCAAGGCTGGGTTACTGTTTTCATCCAAGTGGAGCTAGAGATAATTTCTAAAGAGTCTATTTGTGACCAGACAGATTCAAAGCCTAGCACAGAAGAGACTCTCAATTGCAGGAGCTAGGATAGCTGGCTAGCTTACTGGAGCAGCTACTGAACTAAGGGAGAGTCATGTACACTCTAGGGAAGGTGTGGGATTATTCATGTAAGTGTTTCAGCAGTTTGATCACCCAGGCTGAGCCATGAGAATTATAGGGATTTACCCCTTCATTTCACACCTGGAACTTCAGTTAGAGAAGAAAGGGAAAGGTGTGCAGGATTGGACCCTTACTATCATATTCCCTACCCTCAACATGATTTGGCAGCCCCAGTTGGTGGTCTATCAAGTGGGGGAAGGGAGAGAGCTCTGATGTGGGAGACCAACCCCCTGGAATCTATGTCTCATCTGTAAAAGGGAGGATGTCATACACTGGGCAAGTCACTGGCTCCTCTCAGGGTCTAAGTGTCCTTATCTGTAAGAGGAGATAGTTGATGGTGAAAAAGACCCTCTGAACCCTGAGAGCAAAGCTTTTATAAAAAATGTTATTCAGTCTCCCATATGACCATATCTCCAACTTACTGAAAAGCTAAAAGTAAAGTGCACATTTAGCTGAAGGTGATAAGCATTTTAAACAGACAGCTGTCCTTACCAAAGCTGAAAATGTAATAATCAAGAAAAACTGAAAATAGGAGATTTTCCTGAATTATAGGTTGTAGGTTAGTCAAAGTGGGGAGACTGCATTAACAAAACCATTGCTGTTTGGGGGATCTATTTATGGAATATACTCTTATCTGAGTGCTCCTGGAATACTTAGCAAAATGCAATAGAAATGGATCTAGTTCTTGTGTAGGTAAGTTTCATGATCTTTTTATTTAGTTACGCAGAAAAGAGATGTAGTGTGAAAATGGGGAGAGTGGAGAACAAAAACTAAGTATCATTCCACTTAAACTTTTATTTGTGCTAAAACCACTACTTGTAGGTATTAAATTCTACATATTGAATTGTTTTTATTTATAGAAATTTTGATGGTTGGGAATTTCTCCACTCAATACCTATGTAGACAAAGGTCTTAAGAAAGATAACACACACACACAACTAATCTTGGTTATCATTTTTCAAAGTGACAGCATTTGAAAGGATCAATACCAACTAGCTGAGACACTTAACATATTCACTATATCACCCTTGGGTAATTACTTATTTCCCAGTGTCTCAGCTAATTGGATTATCCAGTCAGTGCCAAGTCCCTATCCCTTTGCCTCTCCATCTCTCCATCTCCCAATTCCTCCCTCCCTCCTACCCTCTCTGGAGCACAGGCAGATAACCTGAGCTATGTACTAGAAATGAAAGGAGTTATATATCTGTGTTAAATAGCACTTAACTTCATCTTTGGAAAGACACAAGCAATTGGAGTTAAAAAGAACCCTTGGATATTTTCAAGTTAAAAAGAGACCATTTCAGAAAAGTACTCCTGAAAAGCAAGTAGGTGTTTGGATCATCGTATAGTCCTCCCATTAAGAAGCTCTCTGTAAACTCCTTCATTCAGAAATTAAATTATTTTGCTGGTCTAGAAGGTTCTGGTGGTGATGGGGAAAAAAAATCATGGCTTTCCCTGTCTTGAGACTTTCACAAATAAAAGACTGAATTATGACTGGAACAGCATTGGCTGTAAGTCTGTAAATTACAACTATTTTTGTCCATCTGTCTATCCAACAAATATTTAAAGTTTACTGTGTGTCAGGCACTGTGGTTATGCAGTGAAAGACATGTTCTCTTATGGAGTTCACAGTGCTTGCACTTTCAAAGTTGGCTTATGTGCCATTTTATCTCTTATTTATTAGAGATTTAATAGGTGTTATGCTTTCTCCATCAATCAGTTTTGTATGGCATTAAGTAGAAAGCATACATTAGAAGTAGAGTAAAGCCTTAGTCCAACAGATCTTGTAGGGAGTTAATATATAGCTTGATTTTCTTGGATGTTATATTCCCTTAAATTGTGGATAGTAAAACATAATTTACTTACTTTTTTGGCAGATAGCTTTCTAAAAGTATTGCAAGGCTTTTAATGCAGAATATATCAATGATTCAGGGTTATTAGAAATATTATTATGTTCTAATGTAATATAGTGTCTGTGTTTGGTTCTATTTGTCAGTATAGGATCTTTGCACCAATACTGAGTAGCCCTTGACCACTATCATTTTGGGGGCTCCTTTGCCTTTTTTTTAATCTGTCTTCTTTCCTATCAGGTTTTACTTGATGCCACTGGTTTCAGACTACTTGCTCAAGTTCTTGATTCTTACTTAGTGCTTCTAAATTGTTATGGACTTGGAAACAATCTAACCAAGAGGTTAAGTAGTCATTAGGGAAGACAGAAAGGTGCTTCTGTGAAAAGATAAGAACTTTATCTTTGTGATCTCTCTTTTGGTTGCTTAGAGGCTGGTTTTTATTTCCTTCCTGTTTCTATACTGTTATAAAAAGGTAACATTTGCTGGATAGCTGTGTTCCTTATAACTGAATTTATTCCTCTAAAGAATGCAGCATTCTATAGGGTCTACCCTGACCTTTTTTTAAAAGGGTTTCTTAGAACTATATTTTGTAACTGGTAGATAGATTTTCAGCTAGTTAAAAAACTACCTAAATGCTTGCATGGTTTACTAGAGTGATTTCATGAAACCAGGTTAAGAGGCATGATTATGCTAGATATTTTGTTAAAACTAGTCAATTCTGAAATTAATGTTCTTTCCCCTTATACACTGATTTGGCAAAAGCAGGGATCATGAGAAGTACACTTTGTGATCTCTAGATTTTTATACTTAGTTAATTTGGTAAGAATACAGGGAAAATAAGACTTGTTGATAAAATCCCAGAGATCATCAATCAGAAAAGCAAAGTATAATGACTTACAGCCCACCAATCCGATGTCTTCTCAGATATCCTGAGGGAGATGGGATAATGTTGAGCTGGGCTCAGATGATGGATTTGGGATCAGTGATCAAAAATGGCTTTACTGGAATCTGATTAAACAGCCATGAAGAGAGAATATTTCTCTCTGGAGATTTCCAGACAAACCAAATGGAGCATGTTAAAATTTGTCATAAAAAAAAAAAGACTGGGAACTTCTATTAAATACTCCATAAAGTTAGAAGGTTTTTCTACCTAGAGCTTACTGCTTTCATAAGCTGACAAGGTTAACACATCATGAGAGCTACATATTTTATGCTCTCTTTGAATTGATGCCATTTGATGACATAAGAGGGGATTCATCAGGAGTTGACAAGAGAGGAGTTACTCTCCACCTCTTATTTAGACCTTTTAGAACTCAGGATCCTGTTACACCCACTCTTACTCATCTCTCACTCATTCTTAGCAAAGGGACATACTGATGTCTCATTTTCTAGGGCTGGGTTGTCCACTGTGGTAGCCACTTGCCATCTAAATTTTATAAGTTAAATAAAGTTAAAAATTCAATTCTCAGTAACACTAGTCACATTTCAAATGCTCACTAGCCACACATGTCTAGTGGCTACTGAGTCAGACAGCACAGACACAGAACATTTCCATCATTGCAGAAGCTCTTTCGAGCAGCGCTGTTCTGGGGTTTTGCCCTAGACTGGCTGTCACACCTGTGCACATGGCCTCTTTAGGAGCCCTTGGAGCTGGCAGTTTTATCTCTAGCATGACCACTTACCTCAGTAAGAGCCTTGGGTTTCCTCTGAATTGTATCCCACATTAAACCTTTACTTCTTAGTCCTTCTCTGCAACAGAGTCCTGAGAGAGTTCTAGAACTTTATGCCAACATTATTCCTTGTGCTTGATAATCCCTCTATTTGCATTTTGGAAACTGAGTTATTTTCATTATTTGGTGATGTAAGTAATCAACCAATGTTCTTGCCGACCCTCTGTTAACAATGCAACATGCTTTTCAGTGTGCTATAGAAAAGATACTTAAATCAAGTTGCCAGCTTGACAAAATGAATGGTAATGTTTTAGGATTCTCTGTTTCTATGTGTTTCAACAAAACACAGTCAGTTGATATTCTCCCTTATAAGCTGTCAAGAAATATGTTCTATTAGTTATTTTGATTATCTATTTGTGTATATATGGTCTTTTGGTTGAGGGTGGGTATGATGGGGTAGTTGGGGATGGAGGAAATAAATAGGTTGAAAGAAAACTTTAATGGAAATTGAAGCCTAAGGCCCCCAAGGTAGAACAGTTAGCCTTCGATGAATTCTAATGTCAGGATTCCCCACGGTGTTAATGAGAAGAGGCTACTTTTATTTCTTCAAAGCCTGGTTATCATTCTGATTGGGTATGAAGATGCGAGATAGGTCCCTAAGGGGATCTGGGGAAGGACACTGATGAATAACTGGCTTCACTCTCCACTAGGAATTTTGGACAATTGTGGAGAAATAGAGGTAAGTGAGAGAAGTCTGACAGTAGCTGACTTAGAAAACTTAATAGGTCATACTTTCCCAGGCAAGATTTACCAATTAGCTTTGATCTTACTTGTTGGGAAACCCTGTTATTGGGTATTTATGGCCCCACATGTGGTCCACCGAAACCTACCACCAACCTACTTGTTATGAAAATCGTAGATCTCCTGGATGTTGCCAAAGATGATATGTTCTTTATTAAGGATCCCAGGGGGGATCTCCTCCACACCACTGGTCATTTCCCACAGGTAGGTCTGTAAGACAGCAATGGTTTCATCACTGGAAGTACTGCCACATGATGGACAAAATAAACAGGACTTCAAACTTGTAAGGTCAGACTGGGGATACATGTACAGTGTAAAAAGTGAGATAGTAAATAAGCAGAACAGGAAGAAAGCAAGCCTGAATGTTCCATTATTTTGAACTCTTGCTAGGGAAACTCACATCCGCCATACTCATCTTATTTATTGAATGTGTGTGTACTTGAGCGTTTGTTGGGGACAAGTTGAAGATTTTCAGATTCAACTTACGTCACTGACAGTGTCATGGCTTTTATTTTTGAATTCAAAATACTTTTTTGGCTGGGTCTAGCTCCAGTCTGAGAGAAGTTTCTTTTCAAAAGTACTTTAAAATCCCATGCAATTACTATTGACTCTGGGAGACAGATTTCCTCTGGTTAGGTTTTTATTCTTTAAGCTCTGGGAGAAGACAAAGAGCCCCTTTCAAGGATTTGACTCTGGCAAGGATGTCATTTCTCTAGTACAGCTGTGAACTGATTACTTCAAGACTTACCTCTAAGCACTCATGTAAGTCCCTTACATAAGCCTTCTCTGTCTGGAGCAGTTCAGCCATGATGAATCTAGAAGGAAACAAATGCACTTTTAGCTGGTTTAAGATATAATTCACTGCCTTCATTCAAACTTCATTTCCCCACCCCAGCCTTTATGACATTCTTGAATGTCCCATTTTTCTACTTAACCAAAGTAAGTCTCTTCCTTTCTTCAAAACTCCTTGCCTCTAAGTGTTATCCTCTGAATCCATCTCACTCTGATCATTTGCTCTGAATCCCTTCAGCATGTTTGTGCTCAGCTGGTTCTATATTCTCTCTCTTTTCAGCCACAGTTCTACCATGTCATGGTTATGTGCTGATGCGTTTTTGTTCTCAGTTGCACAAGTGTATATGCATGTGCACACAAGCGTGCAGTTGCATTCCCACCCACTCTCATCAACTAGAGACCTTGAATCTCAGCTTCCTACATTTCTCTTATAGCTCCTAGAATGGCAATTTCTGTTTGGTAGAATTGCTGACTTACAGCAAAAGAGTTCACAGTTATATAAGTCAAATTAGGTTTAAAATCCAGGAACAAATGCCCAAGACACCAGTACTGAGACTGGTTAGCAAACATTTTTCTGTAAAGAGGCTTACAGTATATCTTTGTGGGCCATTCCAACTCTGTCATAATCACTGAACTGAACTGTTGTAGTTATGAAACGAGCCTTACACAATATGTAAAAAAAAAAAAAGGGTGGTTGTGTTCCAATGCATCTTTATTTATGGACACAGAAAAATTTAATCTGATTTTCAAATCACTAAATATTATTCTTCTTTTGACACTTTTCAGCCATTACAAAATATAAAAAATAAATAATGTTTAGCTTACAGACTACATAAAACAGGTGATGAGTCAGATTTTGTCTGTGGGCCATAGTTTGCTGACCTCTGGCCTAGATTATCCTGTACACTTGACCACTATCTCTAATGGTGTTCATTTACATCACAAACTGAAGTGCATGAAGCAGAATGTGTAGTCACAAACATAGCACGTTAACAATGTTAAGTTACTGCTTTGCGATCTTTTATAAAGAGAAGCTTGTGCTAAACATTTGCAAAGACACGACTCCTTTTCTCTATGGATCCCTAGATAACACAATGTACTCAGGCAGTTGTTAAATAAGGGTGCATGACTTCACTGTAGTATACCTACTTCATTTTGTCTCTTTCACAGATTTTTATTAGAAATGGTGCTTTCTAGCTAGCATACGATATGCAATAATATCTAATTTAGCACAAAGTATATATTTATACATTTATCTTCGGTTTCCTATGTCAGTTTTTCATGGTAGCTCATAATGAGAACCCCTATTTCCAGGTGTTCCATCACACTAAAATTTTGAGAAAGATTGTCCCAAAAAGTGTCCTTGGTTAGAAATTATACAAGAAATATTAAAATGAGAAGCATCTTTTCCTGGACCTTTATCTTGATGGGTTTTCCTTAAAGCAATACATTGTTCCAACAGTGGACTTCTTATTAGAAGTAAAGTATTGATTAAAAAAAATTCTCTTTTGCAGAAGTTAATTAGTCACTCTCACTCTTTTGGTAGAGAGGAACGTACATCAACTTTGAAGTCAGACAAACAGGAATTCAATCAGGACTTTGTCCTTTACTGGACTTATAAAACAGCTGATCATACAGGCTTGCTGCAAGGATTAAACAAGATCATGTAAGCAAACACTGTAGGTACTGGTAAACAAGGGAAAAAGGAAGATCAGGGGGAACATGATCTGACATGCTTTGAAAAGCTGTCTTTGATTTTATTGCCTTGGGTTTCTGGAATTCTACCTTCTTCCTTTTTCTCCATCTGCTTCTGCACTTTTGCCTGTCTTTCTTCTTAATTTAGCTCCACCATCTTATACCATATTTTGTTTTATTTTCTACCCATCCTTTACTAACCTCTGGCTATCTGGTGTCCCAGAGAAAATGCAGAAGGAAGATTTGGCCAAGTATGATCTTCTCATTTCCCTCTCTGTTATGGGACATAAGTCATTGTGTTGTCCCCCACCCCAGCCTTGCCCCACCAATATTCATATGTCAAAGTCCCAGTCTCCATTTCCTCAGACTGACCTTAATTAGAAGTAGAGTCATTGCAGATGCAATTAGTTAAGATGGGGTTATACTAGAGGATGCTGGGCCCCTATTCCAAAATGATTGATGTCCTCCCAATGGGGGAAATTTGGATTTAGGCACATATACAGGGAGGATGCCATATGAATGTGATGATGGCCATCTATTAGACACAGAGAGAGGCCTAGAATAGACACTTCCCTCCCAGCCCTCAGAAGGAATCAATGCTGCCAACACCTTGATTTCAGACTTCTAGTCTCCAGAAATGTGTGACAATACATTTCTGGTGTTTAAACCACCCAATTTTTCATACATTGTTATAGCAGCCCAAACAAACTAATAAATTCTTCAGATGAAACATAAGCTCTGATTTGGCAGACCAGCTTCCATTTCTTCAGCTCCAAGGGAACTATGATCCTACTACACTTTTTTTAATAAACCAAATGGTTTAGTGATTTATTTTGTGTATTGTCTGTCTTCTCCAGTTGGTGTGCAGCACATTGACAGCTGGAATCTGGGGTGTTTTTTTTTTTAATTAATGTATCATGGATATACACACTTACGAAGGTTTCACATGAAAAACATTGTGGTTACTACATTCACCCATATTATCAAGTCCCCACCCACCCACCCCATTGAAGTCACTGTCCATCAGTGTAGTAAGACGCCACAGAGTCACTACTTGTCTTCTCTGTGCTACACTGTCTTCCCTGTGACCCACACACACACCATGAGCACTAATCATAATACCCCTCAATCCCCTTCTCCCTCCCTCCCTACCCACCCTCCTACACCACTCCCCTTTGGTAACCGCTAGTCCCTTCTTGGAGTCTGTGAGTCTGCTGCTATTTTGTTCCTTCAGTTTTGCTTTGTTATTATACTCCACAAATGAGGGAAATCATTTGGTACTTGTCTTTCTCCACCTGACTTATTTCACTGAGCATAATACCCTCTAGCTCCATCCATGTTGTTGCAAATGGTAGGATTTGTTTTCTTCTTATGGCTGAATAGTATTCCATTGTGTATATGTACCACCTCTTCTTTAACCTTTCATCTACTGATGGACACTTAGGTTGCTTCCATTTCTTGGCTATTGTAAATAGTGCAGCAATAAAAATAGGGGTGCATATGTCTTTTTGAATCTGAGATCTTGCTTTCTTAGGGTAAATTCCTAGGAGTGGAATTCCTGGGTCAAATGGCATTTCTATTTTTAGTTTTTTGAGGAAGCTCCATATTGCTTTCCACAATGGTTGAACTAATTTACATTCGAATCAGCAGGGTTCCCCTTTCTCTGCATCCTTGCCAGCATTTGTTGTTCTTAGTCTTTTTGGTGTTGGCCATCCTAACTGGTGTGAGGTGATATCTCATGGTGGTTTTAATTTGCATTTCCCTGATAATTAGTGATGTGGAGCATCTATTCATATGCCTGTTGGCCATCTGAATTTCTTCTTTGGAGAAGTGTCTGTTCATATCCTCCGCCCATTTTTTAATCAGGTTATTTGCTTTTTGGGTGTTGAGGCATGTGAGTTCTTTATATATTTTGGATGTTAACCCCTTCTTGGATTTGTCATTTACAAATATATTCTCCCATATTGTAGGATGCCTTTTTGTTCTACTGATGGTGTCCTTTGCTGTACAGAAGCTTTTTAGTGTGATGTAGTCCCATTTGTTCATTTCTGCTTTTGTTTCCCTTGCCTGAGGAGGTACATTCCAAAAAAAAGTTGCTCGTGTTTATATTCAAGAGATTTTTGCCTATGTTTTCTTCTAAGAGTTTTATGGTTTCATGACTTACATTCAGGCCTTTGATCCATTTCAAGTTTACTTTTGTGTATAGGGTTAGACAGTAATCCACTTTCATTCTCTTACATGCACTGTCCAGTTTTGCCAACACCAGTTGTTGAAGAGGCTTTCTTTTCTCCATTGTATATCCATGGCTCCTTTATCATATATTAACTGACCATATATGCTTGGGTTTATATCTGGGCTCTTTATTCTGCTCCATTGATCTATGGGTCTGTTCTTGTGCCAGTATCAAATTGTCTTGATTACTGTGGGTTTGTAGTAGAGCTTGAAGTCAGAGAGCATAATCGCCCCAGGTTTATTTTTCCTTCTCAGGATTGCTTTGGCCATTCAGGGTGATCCTACTACATTTTGATAAAATCAACTACATAGGGATTCTTCATCTTAGGGCACACTAATTTTTTCCCCAGAATTACCCAAAAGGAATCTGTGAAAACATTCTTCATAAAGCTCTTGCAAGATCTCTGGGTCTGTGTAACTTTGTAATACTAATATAAATAAAGCAGAATGATAAAGATACAGATTTTAAGGTTAACATGGGTCATTGCTTCCACTAGCCAATACCCTATAATTCTTGATTAGTGTGAAATGTGAGTGGAAGCATCATGTCTGTCCATTCCAACCTCTGTAGGTGGTCATGAGGATACATTAAGCTATCAAAAGGGACAGGTAGCAATGAAAATCAAGCACAGTCATGAGGAACCTGCTGGTTGGGTGGAAGCTCCCCCAAACATACTCTTTTTTGCGGGCTGACTTCCGCTTCTCTTCATTGACTTCATGGTTGGCGTCCCGTAGCTTGACCTCACGGTCTGAAAGGCTTGCTGGGATGATGTCCAGCTCCAAGTCCTTGTTATCCTATACACAGAGAGATCACAGAGGTCACTTTGGAGATGCTCTGGGAAAGCAGCTTACCAGAGTTGGGGGAGACAGAAAAGGGGAAGGATTGAGAAAGATATCATGGATAAGGATGAGGAGATGGGGAGTTCCACAAACTGCCACCCAGAAGCATTCTTCTTCATGGGATGATTTTTGTTTTTCAAATAAGAAGGGTATAAAATGTTGTTCAGGGCTAATATCCACAACAAGGAAAAACAATTAACACATTTGATAATTAATGTTATATTTCCCCAAAGACTTTGGTCCTCATTAAATCTAAACACACATACACACATAAATTAGTCCAAGATTGATTATTAACCATTAAAATAGATGTAAAACAGAAACACATAAAGACATAAAATAATTTATTAAGGGAAAATAATAAAAGCAAATATTTTTATTTAAACAAACAATTTCCCTTGGAAATAGAAAGTTAAATGATAGGAAATTTACTGAATTTTCTATTTGTCCATTTCTGCTTACTTCAATCACAGTTTGGGTATTTATATAAGAGGGGAAACTCTAGAAAAAATCCTCACAGGTTATAGCCTGGGGGTGATGTTAATTCCCTCAATTTAAGTGCTTTGACAACTCTTTAGTCTGCTCTGCTTTTGAGCATGAGCCTATTTAAATATTTAAGAATTAGAAATCCTAGGATTAAATTGCCAGTCTGTATTTAGCTCTTAATTCATAGGTTACTGACCCCTATTACAAAGAAGAGATTAAAAGTCAGTTTTCCCTTGCTTCTTGGCAAATAGTACCTCTTTTCAGTTGAAACATCAAATAGCCTTTATACAAATTGCACCCTTTATTCCTGAAAGAGCACTATTATACATTCTGGAGAGTAATCATTTGCTCATTAACATAATTGGGTGGAAGAGGTTCTGATGAAGCCAAGATAAAGGGTTTAGTTCCCAAAGTCAACAGTTAACTCTACACATAGAAAAGCTCTGTTCTGTTAGCCATAGGTTCCACCTGGTCAGGCAACTTTGTAATATATATAGCACCAAATCATAGGGAGCTGGAGGCCAATGGCTCAGCAAGATCTATGCCCTCCACTAAAAAGACCACACAAGGCAAGTGCTCTTGAGGTCAACAGTTCAGAAAGACTGCCCCAGAAACCCTGCTTCCTTCCAGGGTGAAGAGGGCAGCAGTCCTGAGGGAGATGGGAAGGGACAATGTCCTCACTGGGCAATCCCATACCTACCTCTGTGTTGACTCCTAGGGCTTTCTCCAGGGAGTAACGGTACTTTCCCATCCTCAAGGAGAAATCTCTGTAATGTTTGTCCACCGTGGTCACCCATTTCCTGATCTCTGTGGCATGAATGTGGCCCTTTTCCACAAAGCTATCAGCCAGCTGAATCAGAAGCTTCACCTTCTCCTTTGTTTGCTGCCCCAAAAGATGGTCTTAAGTTATTAGATTACATTTACTCTCCTGGCCCTACACCCCCATTCCTCTTTTCTTCTTCACAGCAGCTGCGGATACCTCATGGCCTAACTGGGTTTATATACCGACTCTGTCACTTACTAGCTGGGAGGTCTTAAACAAATTACTTAAACCCTCTGTACCTTAGTTCCTTCATCTGCAAAACAGAAACTCCAGCAGTACCTACAATGCAGTGTTGCTGTGAGCACTACCTAAGTTGATGGTGTAGAAGGCTTAGAACAGTGCCTGGAAGCCTGGAACACAGTGCTCACAGTAAGAGCTCAGTAAGCATAAGTGTTATCATTGGGATTATTGATGTAGGGACCTTATACATTAATATAAGACTTTATCAGAGTATGTAAATATCACATCTGAGACTCATTTGAATTGTAAAGCATTGAAAACCTTAAAGGAGGTAAGTGGAGGTAGGTGGTGTGGGTGTCTTTGTATGTATCACAGATGAAAAAAAACTGAGGTTTAGAGAGGCTTTGGGCTTGTCCAAGTTCACACCATTTGCCTACTGCCTCTGGTCCATAGTTCCTAGTTTTCTCCCTTCACTGAACTGGCCTGAAGTAGGCTTTCTAAACATAAGGTAAGTTGGCACATGCCAGGATCTAAAGAAATCCAACTAGCAAATTTTAGAATACACGCTGTACCTTTCACCACCAGGATTTTGTGATTTTGTGTTTAGTTTCCACTGGAGAGGAGAGGGGAAGGAAGGGGATGGGGGAGAGGGGAGAGGAGAGGAGGAGGAATTAATGAAGCTAGTATCCATTATAGGACTAAGTAAGGTGGAGCTCTGATGTGTATTGGGTTAATTGTATTTCCAGCAAGAGTTTATCCAACTCCTACTCTGTCCGCACCACTGTACAGAGGACTGTGGGGACAGGCTTGGGGGGGTAAAAAAAAAAAAGGAGAAAAAAAGAGACTTATTTTTCCCAAACAGTCTATATATCTAGGAAGACAAGATTTTCACACAAAGTGGTTAAATAACTCAGGGCATTATGTAATCGTATGTCAAAATGAGAAGTATGTATAGTTAACACTGCAGGAATTTAAAATGGGAGAAAAATGAACTAGACTGGAATGAGCAGGAAAATTCTCATGGGGGAGGTGGGACTTACACTGGAGAAGATATGAAATGGAAGGGATGTTCAAATTAGCAAACACTTCCTTGTCTTTTATCTTAAGTTTGGGTTTTGAAACTTCAAAATCCTGATAAATTTTAAGAGGAAGGAAAGAATATTTAAAAAATATTCTGAAAAGTAAAATTATCTTTCAAATGCAGAAAATTAGGTTTGAGGTTTGTTTTGGGTCATGCTACAATCTAGGTAACTAAGGGAAACTGAGGCAGAAAATCACTGGAGCAATGGGAACAGACAGAAGAACCTTTCTTTATTATACAGGCCACCCTCCCTCACTTTTCCAGGCTGCTTTTGCACAGCCGCTCCCATGAGAGACTGCCCCTTTCAAGAAATGCCCGAGAGGGAGAAATTCCAACCAGAGGAGTGAGCAGAGAAGACCTGGCTTTGGAGACTCAGCCAAGGAGACTCAGGCTCCGGCCATGCAGCAACTCACTCCACACCTCTGAGCCTCTCCTGCCCCAGGACAGACGGCTGGTAACCACAGCTGGGAGATTAAGGCCCAGAAGAGCTTTGGCAAGCAGGACAAAATGTGGGTAGAAGAACAGGTGAAACATCTCTTTAGCCCCCAGAAGGCAAAAATAACAGCATTGGGAATTGGTTCAAAAAAATAACTGGTACCCTGGGGCCTTCTACCTTACTGCATTTAGCAGTGATGGTGTGGTTGTTCTGAAAATAATTTTTTCTTACATTTGCTATTTACTTAAAACAGAGGTTAATTTTTACAGCTATAATCAAGAAATCCATCTTTATGTAAAAGTCTTCTAAAGACGTATTTATTCTCTGCTCTAGACAAGGAGACTTCAGCATGAGATGGGGGTATAGTCAGATGGCTGCAGCAGGCCTGGCAGGGCAGCCCTATCAGAGGATGTTACATCCTGAAACATCAAAACTGTGATTCAGAGTCAGCAAGGAGAGTGGCTTGTGACCAAGAGTATTCCAGGTATGGAACCCAGCTGACCAAGTAGTAAAAGGAGCACTGTAGACAAGCCCTTCCCCATGTGGCCTCACCTGCCCTTGTGACTATCTCCATTGTCTCCATGGCCTGAGACTCTGGTCACACTAACCCTCACCTGGCCCTCTTGCTCTGGTGAGTGGCTGCTACTCATCCCTGCTTTCAGTCCACTGGCCCTCTTTCATCTCCTCTCCCATGACAAGCCGTGTGGGTGATGCCTTTTCCAGCATCCCCAGAGTACCACATCTCTGCCTCTACTTCAGCATGGATAACGTTGAGTTATCTATGTCTCATTAGACCATGCACTTCTAAAAGGTAAGTGCTATACCTTGTTATACCTTATTCATTTGTATCTCCAATGTCTAGAAAACAGTAGGCATATCATACATACTGAATAAATGGAAGAGTTAACATTGTGTTTGGAGGTAAGTAAAGCTAGACCAGAAGGAGTTGAGGGTTTATATGGGGAAGAATTAGATGAAAACTGTGACCCATGAAATGGACCCCAACCATACCCACAGCTTCAGCTGAGCGCAGTTGGAAGTGGTTTCATATACATGGGTGACTCTGGTGGCACCATGTGATCTGCCACCTGCCTGGTCACAGCTAATGAAACCAGGGGCAGAATCTTTTCCCATAAGGACAGCCTGTCAGTAGGCAGTCAGTGACCACTGAGGTGTCCTGGATTAACAGTGACAGTGGCAGAGACAGAGAACGGGGTAGTTAGTTACAGAGTAGAAGTGCAAACAGACAGCAAAAAGAAGTGAAGCTGAGTCACAGTAACAGCGATAACATATCGCTGCCTCTCATGAGATGACCAGACAATGTGGCTGCAAGCACTGCCCCTGGTCTAGGGAGACATCCTCGTTTTAATCTCCAGAGGTGAGATTGACACATTTCTTGCTCTTCCCGTAAAGCTGAGTTATTCAGCTTTTCTTGGACTCCTGGGAGGACCAGCCACATAGCTACTGTCTTCTTCATTTCCACATATAGCTACACAATAGCTTTTCCCCTTCAAAACTTAAGCCAATGTGAGACTTGAATATTGCCACCACAAGTGAGTAACTTATACAGATTGATCAAGTGGGGGTCAGATTGTAGAGATTCTTGAATGTTAGGTTCAGAAAGATGGATGTGACCTTGTGGACAACAGGGAAAGTCTGGGGAGTATAATTTATTTGGGTCTGGAAATATGGAACTGATATTTCACTTATCCTGGGCTTCATGTGTCCCCTAATGTGTGTTTTGCCCTCTCCATCTTAAATTCTATGTTATCTGCTGGAAAAGATAGGTAGGAAAGGAGGGTTCAGTAGTTCCAGTCTTCTTTCTTTTCCTTTTCCTTGTTTTCTTTCTTCCCATTCTCCCTCTGTCCCTTCCTTCCTTTCATCAGTTAATATTATACTATCTTCCCTTAAACAGTGAGCCTTACTCTGAATATAGTTTTTAAAAAGCCCTTTTATTGTATTTAGCACATTTCACAAGTCTTTAAGAGTTAGCTTTCTTGATATTATTCTTTTAATCTCATTATAATCTTTCCATTTGCCTTCCGTTGCTGATATTCCTTGTACTTATTGATACATTCTTTGTAGATATGAACTTATTGAGCTCCCTGTGTGGACATACAGTTCTCTTGAGATGTATCTTCATATTCATTCCACAGGAGAGAGTTATGTATGAACAACTAAACCTTTCAAAAATGTTTATCACTCCTGAGCTATATTCCTCTTAAGAGTCTCAGAAATAGAATTATGCCCATCTTTTACCTGAACTGTTCAGATTCTACTTTTCTCAGTCTAACATACCTATCTGACAAGCCCTGTGTTTCCTTTCCTATCTGAATTCTAAGACATAATTAGTTCAGCTAAGGCTCCAGTCACTTTTCTTATCACTTAATTCTCTTTTGTTAAGAAGAATTAACTCCAGTTTATTTCATATATTTTTTCACTTTCAGAGATAAAGTTAAGAGTTTTCTCAACATCATTACCCGTTGGGAGACAGAAATCAAAACCCTAATGAAATACCACTTCACACCCTCAGGATGGCTATATTAAAAAGCCGGATGGTAATAAAGGTTAGAGAGGATGTGAAGAAGCTGGAATGCATATACATTGCTGATGGGAATGTAAAATGGTATAGACACTTTGGAATGGAGTTGACAGCTCCTCAAAAAGTTAAACATGGAGTCAACATAGGACCCAGCCATTCTCCTCCCAGGTATATGCCCAAGAGAACTGGAGACATGTGTTCCTGCCAAGACTTGTACACAAATGTTCATAGCAACATGATTCATAGTAGCCCCAAACTGGAAATAATCCAAATGCCCACCAAATGATGAATGGATAACCAACATGTAGTATATATAGATGAATATATAAATAATAGATGGTATAATGGAATATTACTTAGCCATAAAAAAGTAATGAAGTACTGACACATGCTAAAAAATGCACGAATCTTGAAAACAATATGTTAAGTGAAAGAAGCCAGATGCAAAAGACCACATATTATATGATTCCATGATTCCAGTTTATATAAAATATCCAGAACAGGCAAATTCATACAGACAGAAAGTAGACTAGTGGTTGTCAGGGACTAAGAGGAAGGGGAAATGGAGAGTGACTGCTAATGGGTATGGGGGTTTGTTCTTGGGGTGATGAAAATGTTCTGGAACTAGATAGTGGCAATGATTGCACAACCTTGTGAATATATTAAAAACCACTGAATTATAGAAAATGAAAACCGTAAGAATCTTAAAAAACCATTTGCTGTTAGAAGAAATAGTTCTTCCAGATGTCAAGATTATTAAGCTTTCCTATCACGTTTCCTATCACCATGTGCCTTGACCCCTTATAAATTTTGAAAGCCACAATATGAAAATATTTCATAATATGAAAATATCGTATCATATAAAAATTGTAAATTTTTATTCTTCTAGCTGGATTTTCTACAGTATATCACAACAAGAAAATTTTGTTTTCCTCTTATCCTTGCCCAAATCTTTATCTTATTTTTATTCTTACATTTGTGGGATGTTATGTAGAAAGTACCTTTTTATATTCAGCATTTGTCTACTTGATCTGTTCCCTCAGAGCAAAGTGTAATAATTCAATATACTCAATATGCTCTTGCTCTCTTCAGTCATGAGACCCACCATATTTACTCTCTTGTAGCTTAAAGTCAGTTTGGCTTCCATTTCAAATTCTCTTTATTGGTTATAAAGATTAAAACCAAAGATGGCTGGTTAAAAGAGGTTTGCCTCTGGAAAATGGGAGGCATGGAGCAGTAGTCTGTTCCCTTTCATCAGAAGCTCCTCAGTTGATTTGTTATCCTGTAGATATCCTAATAACACATATCCCTGAGACTTGGAACATGACAGATGGGGGAATGGAACTTCATTAACAGAAATAGTGAAGAGGGAGAGAGCATAGAGAGAGAAAAGTAAAAGAATCCATATCAGAAATATGAGTTTGGGGAGGGGGTTGTTTAAGTCCACCCAGACTTCTTTGTTCCATTATGTTCACAAATATCTGTAGCCTCCCCTCATGCATATGCTACAGTTAGGTAGGTGAGTAAAGTACAGTTCTTGTCCTTTGTGATCTCGCTGGCTCATACAGGAGGTTAATGCTGCACACAGATTACTGGAGAACAGGACGGTTCGTGTGAGGTGCCTTAAGGTTATACAAAAAATGGTTGCACTGCAGGGATGGGCCAGATCATATCCTGGCTTGTAGGCAGGATCAGAGAGGACAGGGTGGCACTGAAGTGGAAAGGTGTTTTTTTTTAAAAAAATAATAAACTAGAGGGAAGGGAAGGATACTCCAGGCAGAAAAATAATATAGAAAAGGTATAGAAGCAAGAAAGTATATGACGTGTCTCTCAGAGGGCAAGAAAATACATCTATTCAGCTGGAGCACAAAATCTGCATAAAAACATCATTGAAACCAGAGCTGGGGAGGCAAGGTGGCACGACTGCAGAAGCTGATGAATGTCATCCTGAAGACACCGGAGAATCATGGAAGTTCTTGAGCTGGGTGGTCATATGACCAAAGTAGTGTTTTAAAGATAAACAGCAGTGAAGAGCAGGATGGCAGGGAAGGAAGGAAAGGCCAAAAACTGGAACCCAACTAGGATGGTCACAATGTGAATAGAAAAAAGGGGAAAGATAGAAAGAAGAAAGTAAAGGAAGGAGAAATTAAATGGACTAAATAATTCTCCTCATTTCCACTTTGGTTATGGACAGATTCTGATCTTAAGACTTTCTGGGTATCTGCTGTGATCCATGCTATGTATGTAGGGACACCAGTGGATCTGATATTTGGAGGGGGCAGATAGATGTGAAGTGGGTAATTCAAAAGCCTTTTCATTCAAATTTGAAAAGGGTTCTGTGCATCTGCCATCTTCCTAGTGCTGTTTGTTCTAGCCAGTACTGAAATGAGTCTCTCATCTGAATTGACAGCTTTTCACAGTAGGTATAAAGGACCCCCAAGCTCACAAGGCTGCAGAGAAAGGCTCCCCACTATCAAGACTTCACAGTGTAGGATTCATAAAGTGGATAATCACGTCTGAAACATCAGCTCAGGAATGAGGCTAGGGGCCTACTTCTGTTGCAGCAAGCTAGAGGAACATGTGCTATAGTGTCAGAGAAATCTCTAGGGAGGATGTGCATTAATATGCCTCTTCTTGACCCCCCACAGAAGCAGCTCTCACCCTGGGAAGAGCATCTGCCTTGTGAGGAAGTGATGCCAAGAAGGGCTCTTCCATGGCAGGGACCCCAGGGTGAGGGACAGGACACCACAAAGAGGGCATTGAAACAGAGCAGATTTTCATTCTAATGCAGGGGTCCTCACAGCAAATCTGGGCTGTAAAACAGATGAAAATCAGATTTCCTCTGATTATAGCATCCCTGCCTCTGTGTGAATGGGGGTATGTGGGTGTGTGGTATGTGCCCCAGCACACTTTTTGCTCTCTACAGACCCCAGCCGGCTCATTTGCAGGTCTGAGGCCAGATGCAAGAAGTCAGCTCAGAAAATAAGAAACTCACTTGCTTTGTGACCCACCCATAGTTATCAGCCCTTCCCATAGGTGGACTTCCCAAGCCATTCAAGCTTCACGAATATGCGGATAGGTATTCACACATGCAATGTACATTTCACATGAATACATGCCTTTGCCTTATTTGGACTGAAAGAACACAGATTCCAGAACTGGAGCATGAAGATGAGTACTTGGAAGCACAGTGTACAGGAGCTGACTTCCCCTGTCCAGATGCTCTACCCTGTAGCTGCAGTTCTTTGGATATTCAGGTTTCGAAGGAGATAATCCTAGCTGTGCTTCGCCACTTGCCACTGTGGTCAAGCATTGCTGAGAACAGAGGCTGCTCTCCCTTCAATGTGAAATTGGTCATATAGGGGAGTCTGGGTGGATTTGGGGAAGAGGGCTCCGGGGTGATACCCTACCTTGGCAGGCACCCTGAATTCCCCATATTCTTTCAGCAGTTCCTGAGTCTCCTCTGTGGTCTCTCCAGTGGAGGTATGTGTTGAGAGGTAATATTCACCTGTTTCTTGGATCCAGTCCAGTGCCTGCAGGAGAAAACAACCACCCAGCCACCCAAAGTCAGCCATCAGCAGGAAAACAATCAATGCTACAATGAAGGTTTGTGGTTTAGGACAGTGGGACAGATGCAGAAAAATGCCAGCGTAATTCAATTAGTATGTAGTTTGGAAGTTGATTCTATGAATGAGTCTGCCCCTGTTAAACTTGGAACATCCCACTAGCAAAGAGTGTCTTATCCATTAGCCTGGGGACTCTTCTAGGCCAAATCCAGCATCACCCATGAATTAGGGGCAATCTGCTCCCAGCATCTCCAAACTCTGAATAGAATGTGTGGTAAAGGCTGAATGACTGGTAAGTGACAGTCTGTTCTCTTTCCTCTCTTCAGCTCCACTTCCCATTTCTACTTTGCCTGCTGCTTTGACCGTCTTCTGGACTGTCCCAAGCCCTGGCCTTCTGGGCCTCTGTTTAGTCCTAGAACTGAGGCCAATGAGGAAAAGCTCTGGACATACCTGCTTAGCGCTGCGCTCAAATACCACATATTGCTGGCACTGGTCTAACCGCCGCTTCTTCAAGGTCCAGAAGTGCAGGACGCGATTCTCCCTCTGTAAGAGCTCACTCAGGATGGCTGTAGGGCGGAGGAGATGAGTACCAGTTCAGGAAGGACCTTAACAAATCGGACTAGCCCCTTTGGCCACACACCCCAGGTGCCAGATAACTGTGAGCTGAAAGCAGCTCCCCATGGGACTAATCTGGCATCAGAAGCAAGGGAGCAAAGGCTTGGTCCAGAGAGAATTTCCCAGAGGGGAACAAGACTGGGGAGACCGAGGTGAGAGCCTGTTGATGAGGTTCCATCAGGTAAGGGAGGATGTCCCCAGAATGACTTAAAAGTGACGCTGGTTTTCTTCATACCAAATCTAGTTTTGATGGTAAGAGACCTTGGGAAGTGTCAGTCCTTAAAATAACAACTAAATCAGCCCCTGGAACCGACTGGACTTGCCAGGAATCCCAGCCATCCTTGACTTCTAGGAGAGAGCAAGAGAGGAATGATGGCCCAAGGACTGGCGTAACTACATGGATAACACATGCCATGAGTCACACTCCCTGTCCTGTGCAGGAGTGGGGCACGTAGCACATTAACAGCAGAGTGTTGGTTTTAAAACTTCTAAACAGTGGTCATAGGGAAGCTGTGTTGGAATCATGCCTACTTGGAATCATGTTTCTAGGTCCCCAACTTCCATGTTGCTTTGGATCTGATCATAAGATAAGTTGAAAGCTGTTCTCATGTCACTCCTACTCATTTAAGTGAGATGACACACACAAGGCATGTAGCACCATGGCTGGCCATGGTAGGTGTTCATCCATGTCACTTTCCCCCTGCCTTCTCCTGTTCTTCCAGGAACAGCTGGCTAGATGGATAGATTTCCAAAGTATTTTAGTAGTATGCTCTATGCTCAAAGCAATCAAATTTGTTTTGTGTTATGTCTGATTCCTGTTTCCTGCTAAGTATATTAGATACTAATAAAATACACAATAATGATATGAAAAATTACTATTTATTAAGCATTCAGTCTGTGGCAGGCACATATTTTCATAATAAGCCATGGTGCGTGCACCATTATTATCTCCATTTTACAGATGAAGGAAGTGAGGCTTCAGAGGATAAGGAACTTGCCCAGAGTCATTTAGATAGGACTGTTTGACTTCTGAGCCTGGGTCCTTAGCCACCTTGGTCCCCCAGGGTTACAGGGGCTGTGAAGCACAAGTTACTCTGTTATACAAAGGGCACTTGTAAACATATATGACACAAGCAGGAGTTTGAAATGCCCTTGTGCACTTGACCTTGCCCCTTGTACCTCTGCATCTTTACTATAAGTTCTCCTGGGTAACTGCTCCCCCTTCAACAGAGGCCCCAGCCTTTGTACCGGTAGAGCGGACAAGAACCCACCCTGCAGTGAAGGAGCCAAGCCAGCCAGACTTGCGGCCCGAAGCAGAACTGCACTGCGGAGCCCAGCCGACGCAGCTGATGCCCAGCCAAACACCCAGTCACTTGAACAGCTGTATACCAGTGAATGTTTTGGTTGTTATGCAGTAAAAATTGTTCCTGTAACAAAAACTTAAAGTAGTGCTGGCTTTGGGTCAAGAATCTCATATAGGAGAGATTGTAGGTGGAGTCTACCTACCATCTTCTTCTACCCGCTCAGGTGGAAGCTTCAGCTGGGCTGAGAAGTGAGAACCAGCGCCTGTTCACCCTGTCTCATAGTCAGAGCTCTGTTCATTGCAGCTCCCTCTGTGGTAGCTGAGAGAATCAACCCACATCAGGCAAAAGTCCTAAAGAGATTCAAGTTTCCTTTTCCCCACTTGTTTAAAGCTTGCAACAATGAGGCCCCAAGAAGATGTAGCACAGCCTGCTCACTCTGGGTGCCTGCCACTCTTAGCCCTGAGGTGTAGGTGGCGTGTGCGCTCTCTCAGCAGGCAGCTGGCTTCACCCAGGCTGCCACCTGCATTTGAAAAAGTCAGAACATATGCTGTGAAATGTGCAGGAAGGGGCAGGTGACATAACGCCAGCCACCTGCAGGGTCCCTCGACACAAACAGGGTGGCACATCTGGAAAAGGAAGCCTGCTTACCTCTTCTCTGTAGGGGACTTTGATTCCTAAGTTTAATTCTTCCCAGTGGCGTCTGATCTCCCCCACTCTGGAGCTGAGCAGGGAGGGAGGTCCTTCCAGAAGCAGATCAGCACGTACCTCCCACTGTCCGCTCTGCAGCTCTCCAAGCCCGTCCCCACCACTCATTCCAGCTCAGGATCAGATCCCTCCCTACCCTTGGTCTATAAGGCTATACTTCTTGTCTGTGTCAAGATGACATTTGTTCAATTATTCACCCACTCAAAGGCTAATTTCTACATGGTCCAGAGGAAGCAATTTCACCTGTATAATTGAAGCTTAATGTTTTCAGGTAATAAGCAATTTTGAAAGGTTACTGATTTTTTTTCATGCAATTATAGACTTCATAGAAATCAGAGAGATACTAATGATTATCTAGGCCAGTACCTAACTAAATTCTCCATGCACACAAATCACCTGGTTGGGGTGGCATGGGGGGCACTCCTGCCAAAATGCAGGTTCTGACTCAGTGGGTTTAGGTGAGAGCCTGTGTTTTCTTATAAGCTTCAACTGATGTCAATGCTGCTGATCTGGGGACCATATTTTGAGTAGCAAGAGTCTCAACACCTTCCATTTAAAATAAGAGAATTTAAGCAATAAATATTCAAGCCAGGATTAGAACTGGTTTTATGATTCTCAGTCCATGTCCTGTTCCCAGGCTGTAAGATACACTAATCTTGTGCTGTTCAATGTGAGCCACATTTGGCTATTTATAGTTCAACTGATTGATATGAAATAGAAGTAAAAATTTAGTCCCTCAGATGCACTAGCCACATTTCAAGTGCTCAGTAGCTACATGTGACCAGTGGCTACTACATTGCATAGCATAGATACAGACCATTTCTGTTCCTTCAGAAAATCCTATCAGACAGCACTGCTCTAGACTAAGGTAAATGAAAGAGCTCTGGGGAAGTTTTATCCTCACTTTTCCATCCCAAATTTCAATGCATGTTAAAAAATTTCTGAGGGCGGAGCCAACATGGTGGCATGAGTAGGACAGTGGGAATCCCCTCCCAAAAACATATATATTTTTGAAAATACAACAAATACAACTAATCCTAAAAGAGAGAACAGAAGACACAGGACAACAGCCTGACTACATCCACACGTGTGAGAGCCCAGCACCTGGTGAAAGGGGTAAGATACAACCCCCGGCCCGGTGGGACCTGAGAACATCTCCCCACAGCTCCCAGCGGGAGGGAGAGGGAGCCCAGGACTGCTAAACACCCAGCCCCAGCCACCCGCAACAGAGCGCAGACACAGTGCATGCGTGGAGGGCTGGAAACTAGGGAAAAAGGGCAGCAAGACCTCTGAGCGGGTGCTGAAGCTGATACCCCTGTGACAAAGAAAAGCAAGTGCTTTTTGAAAGTCTTAAAGGGACAGGGATTTAACAGCTAGACGGAAACATCACAGGTCACAGCCCAGTGGCTGGAAATTATAGGGAAAATCGGGTGCACTAACCCTCTGGGCAACAGCTCTGAGACCTCTCATGGAGGTAAAGAGCCAAACAGCCCCCCTGTCCATTACCCCTCCGGGCGCTGCGAAAGCAGAGAAACAGCCTAAGGCAAACCACGCCCACAGAAAGGAAAATGCCTACACTTCGGCCGGGCAAGACACAAAGACCCAGCCTACACGCAATTACCCAACACAAGCCACTAGGGGTCGCAGTTGTCCCAGTAAAGAAAGGCCAGTAGCAAGTGAAAAGTTTGGCCCTCCCAGCTGACAGTCAATAGCACCTGTCAACATGAAAAGGAAAAAAAATATGATCCAGACAAGACTAACCCAGACAGCTTCGGCATCTGCTACATCTTCCCCTGAGAAGGAACCTGGGGAGATAGATTTAACCAGTCTTCCTGAAAAAGAATTCAAAACAAAAGTCATAACCATGCTGATGGACTTGCAGAGAAATATGCAAGAACTAAGGAAGGAGAATACAGAAATAAAACAAGCTCTGGAAGGACTTCAAAACAGAATGGACGAGATGCAAGAGACCATTAATGGACTAGAAAACAGAGAACAGGAACGCAGAGAAGCTGATGCAGAGAGAGATAAAAGGATCTCCAGGAATGAAAGAATTCTAAGAGAGCTGAGTGACCAATCTAAATGGAACAATATACGCATTATAGGGGTACCAGAAGAAGAAGAGAGACAAAAAGGGATAGAAAGTGTCTTTGAAGAAATAATTGCCGAAAACTTCCCCAAAGTAGGGGAAGAAATGGCCTCTCAGACCACAGAGGTACACAGAACTCCCATGACAAGGGATCCAAGGAGGGCAACACCAAGACACATAATAATTAAAATGGCAAAGATCAAAGACAAGGACAAAGTATTAAAGGCAGCCAGAGAGAAAAAAAAGGTTACCTACAAAGGAAAACCCATCAGGCTATCATCAGACTTCTCAACAGAAACCCTACAGGCCAGAAGAGAATGGCATGATATACTTAATGCAATGAAACAGAAGGGCCTCGAACCAAGACTACTGTATCCAGCACGGATATCATTTAAATATGAAGGAGGGATTAAACAATTCCCAGACAAGCAAAAGTTGAGGGAATTTGCCTCCCACAAACCACCTCTTCAGGGCATCCTACAGGACTGCTCTAGATGGGAGCACTCCTAGAAAGAGCACAGCACAAAACACCCAACATATGAAGAATCGAGGAGGAGGAACAAGAAGGGAGAGAAGAAAAGAATCTCCAGACAGTGTATATAACAGCTCAACGAGCGAGTTAAGTTACACAGTAAGATAGTAAAGAAGCTAAACCTGAACCTTTGTTAACCACAAACTTAAAGCCTGCAATGGCAATAAGTTCATACCTTTCAATAATCACCCTAAATGTAAATGGACTGAATGCACCAATAAAAAGACACAGAGTAATAGAATGGATAAAAAAGCAAGATCCATCCATATGCTGCTTACAAGAGACTCACCTCAAACCCAAAGACATGCACAGACTAAAAGTCAAGGGATGGAAAAAAGATATTTCATGCAAACAACAGAGAGAAGAAAGCAGGTGTTGCAATTCTGGTATCAGACAAAACAGACTTCAAAATAAAGAAAGTAACAAAAGACAAAGGAGGACATTACATAATGATAAAGGGCTCAGTCCAACAAGAGGATATAACCATTATAAATATATATGCACCCAATACAGGAGCACCAACATACCTGAAACAAATACTAACAGAATTAAAGGAGGAAATAGAATGCAATGCATTCATTCTAGGAGACTTCAACACACCATTCACTCCAAAGGACAGATCCACCAGACAGAAAATAAGTAAGGACACAGAGGCACTGAACAACACACTAGAACAGATGGACCTAATAGACATCTACAGAACTCTACATCCAAAAGCAACAGAATACACATTCTTCTCAAGTGCACATGGAACATTCTCCAGAATAGACCACATACTAGGCCACAAAAAGAGCCTCAGTAAATTCCAAAAGATTGAAACCCTACCAACCAACTTTTCAGACCACAAAGGCATTAAACTAGAAATAAACTGTTCAAAGAAAGCAAAAAGGCTCATAAACACATGGAGGCTAAACAACACGCTCCTAAATAATCAATGGATCAATGACCAAATCAAAATGGAGATCCAGCAATATATGGAAACAAACGACAACAGCAACACAAAGCCCCAACTACTGTGGGATACAGCAAAAGCAGTCTTAAGAGGAAAGTATATAGCAATCCAGGCATATTTAAAGAAAGAAGAACAATCCCAAATGAATGGTCTAATGTCACAATTATCGAAATTGGAAAAAGAAGAACAAATGAGGCCTAAGGTCAGCAGAAGGAGGGACATAATAAAGATCAGAGAAGAAATAAATAAAATTGAGAAGAATAAAACAATAGCAAAAATCAATGAAACCAAGAGCTGGTTATTTGAGAAAATAAACAAAATAGATAAGCCTCTAGCCAGACTTATTAAGAGGAAAAGAGAGTCAACACAAATCAACAGAATCAGAAATGAGAAAGGAAAAATCACGACGGACCCCACAGAAATACAAAGAATTATCAGAGAGTACTATGAAAACCTATATGCTAACAAGCTGGGAAACCTAGGAGAAATGGACAACTTCCTAGAAAAATACAACCTTCCAAGACTGACCCAGAAAGAAACAGAAAATCTAAACAGACCAATTACCAGCAACGAAATTGAAGCGGTAATCAAAAACTACCAAAGAACAAAATCCCCCGGGCCAGATGGATTTACCTCGGAATTTTATCAGACATACAGGGAAGACATAATACCCATTCTCCTTAAAGTTTTCCAAAAAATAGAAGAGGAGGGGATACTCCCAAACTCATCCTATGAAGCTAACATCACCCTAATACCAAAACCAGGCAAAGACCCCACCAAAAAAGAAAACTACAGACCAATATCCCTGATAAACGTAGATGCAAAAATACTCAACAAAATATTAGCAAAACGAACTCAAAAATACATCAAAAGGATCATACACCATGACCAAGTGGGATTCATCCCAGGGATGCAAGGATGGTACAACATTCGAAAGTCCATCAACATCATCCACCACATCAACAAAAAGAAAGACAAAAACCACATGATCATCTCCATAGATGCTGAAAAAGCATTTGACAAAGTTCAACATCCATTCATGATAAAAACTCTCAGCAAAATGGGAATAGAGGGCAAGTACCTCAACATAATAAAGGCCGTCTATGAAAAACCCACAGCCAACATTATATTGAACAGTGAGAAGCTGAAAGCTTTTCCTCTGAGATCAGGAACTAGACAGGGATGCCCACTCTCCTCACTGTTATTTAACATAGTACTGGAGGTCCTAGCCACGGCAATCAGACAGAACAAAAAAATACAAGGAATCCAGATTGGAAAAGAAGAAGTTAAACTGTCACTATTTGCAGATGACATGATACTGTGCATAAAAAACCCTAAAGACTCCACTCCAAAACTACTAGAACTGATATCGGAAAACAGCAAAGTTGCAGGATACAAAATCAACACACAGAAATCTGTGGCTTTCCTATACACTAACAATGAATCAACAGAAAGAGAAATCAGGAAAACAACTCCATTCACAATTGCATCAAAAAAAATATAATACCTAGGAATAAACCTAACCAAGGAAGTGAAAGACTTATACTCTGAAAACTACAAGTCACTCTTAAGAGAAATTAAAGGGGACACTAACAGATGGAAACTCATCCCATGCTTGTGGCTAGGAAGAATTAATATCATCAAAATGGCCAACCTGCCCAAAGCAATATACAGATTTGATGCAATCCCTATAAAACTACCAGCAACATTCTTCAATGAACTGGAACAAATAATTCAAAAAATTCATATGGAAACAACAAAGACCCCGAATAGCCAAAGTAATCCTGACAAAGAAGAATAAAGTAGGGGGGATCTCACTCCCCAACTTCAAGCTCTACTATAAAGCCATAGTAATCAAGACAATTTGGTACTGGCACAAGAACAGAGCCACAGACCAATGGAACAGACTAGAGAATACAGACATTAACCCAGACATATATGGTCAATTAATATTTGATAAAGGAGCCATGGACATACAATGGTGAAATGACAGTCTCTTCAACAGATGGTGCTGGCAAAACTGGACAGCTACATGTAGGAGAATGAAATTGGACCATTGTCTAACCCCATATACAAAAGTAAACTCAAAATGGATCAAAGACCTGAATGTAAGTCATGAAACCATTAAACTCTTGGAAAAAAACATAGGCAAAAACCTCTTAGACATAAACATGAGTGACCTCTTCTTGAACATATCGCCCCGGGCAAGGAAAACAACAGCAAAAATGAACAAGTGGGACTATATTAAGCTGAAAAGCTTCTGTACAGCAAAAGACACCATCAATAGAACAAAAAGGAACCCTACAGTATGGGAGAATATATTTGAAAATGACACATCCGATAAAGGCTTGTCGTCCAGAATATATAAAGAGCTCACACGCCTCAACAAACAAAAAACAAATAACCCAATTAAAAAATGGGCAGAGGAACTGAACAAACAGTTCTCCAAAACAGAAATACAGATGGTCAACAGACACATGAAAAGATGCTCCACATCACTAATTATCAGAGAAATGCAAATTAAAACTACAATGAGGTATCACCTCACACCAGTAAGGATGGCTGCTATCCAAAAGACAAACAACAACAAATGTTGGCGAGGCTGTGGAGAAAGGGGAACCCTCCTACACTGCTGGTGGGAATGTAAGTTAGTTCAACCATTGTGGAAAGCAGTAAGGAGGTACATCAAAATGCTCAAAACAGACATACCATTTGACCCAGGAATTGCACTCCTAGGAATTTACCCTAAGAATGCAGCAATCAAGTATGAGAAAGATCAGTGCACCCCTATGTGTATCGCAGCACTATTTACAATAGCCAAGAATTGGAAGCAACCTAAATGTCCATTAATAGATGAATGGATAAAGAAGATGTGGTACATATACACAATGGAATACTACTCAGCCATAAGATAAGGGCAAATCCAACCATTTGCAGCAACATGGATGGAGCTGGAGGGTATTATGCTCAGTGAAACAAGCCAAGCGGAGAAAGAGAAATACCAAATGACTTCACTCATCTGTGGAGTATAAGAACAAAGGAAAAATTGAGGGAACAAAACAGCAGCAGAATCACAGAACTCAAGAATGGACTAACAGGTACCAAAGGGAAAGGGACTGGGGAGGATGGGTGGGTAGGGAGGGATAAGCGGGGGGGAGAAAAAGGGGGGTATTAAGATTAGCATGCATGGGGGGTGGGAGAAAGGGGAGGGCTGTACAACACAGAGAAGGCAAGTAGTGATTCTACAACATTTTGCTACGCTGATGGATAGTGACTGTGAAGGGGTACATAGGGGGGACCTGGTATAGGGGAGAGCCTAGTAAACAAAATATTCGTCACGTAAGTGTAGATTAATGATAAAAAAAAAAAGCAGTTCCTGTGTAGTAACCTCCAATGAGTTCTACACAATGATATAAAGGGCATATAAAAGTGTAGACAAAGGGTCTGTTTGTGTTGATACAGAGGATCAAAGCCTAATTTGGCTACCCCGAAAATGAACTAAGATACGATATGAAAAAGAACTTCCAACATCAGCACTCTCTGGAAGACTCATGCCAGAAGATGATCATCAAAAAACCCCAACAAAGATCCACGCACTGCTACAGGTGTAGATGCACTCATCCCACCAGTTCCTGGACTTGCCATGGGAATGAAGAAGGAGATATCTAAGCTGGCCTGTGCATACAGTAAAACAACAAATTTGACTGGATCTATACTGTTGGAACTCAACCAAGAATTAGGAGAAGTGCAAATTGTAGCGCTCCAAAATCTTACAACTACAGACTATTTACTGTTAAAAGAACATATGGGATGTGAACATTCCCCAGGAATGGGTTGTTTTAATTTGTCTGATTTCTCTCAGACTGTTCAAGTTCAGTTGGACAATATCCACCATATCATAGATAAGTTTTCACAAATGCCTAAGGTGCCTAACTGGTTTTCTTGGTTTCACTGGAGATGGCTGGTAATTATAGGTCTGCTTTGGTTATGTAACTGTATTCCTATTATGTTAATGTGTGTGCGCAATTTAATTAGTAGTTTAAAACCTATACATGCTTAAGTTACTCTACAAGATATGTCAAAGAAATAATCAATCTTCCCATGTTTTCTTCCGCCTGCTACTTCTATAGCTTTTCTTCTTCCTTCCTAATTACAACCCTTAAATAGAATTCATGCCTCATATCGAATTTACCGAGTATCATAATTCTTCCAAGTGGTAAAGATACCTCAAGACAAATGCTGGGCATAGGAGCCACAGGGCATAAATCTGCAAAGAAGTAAAAAGCTAACCTTTTCAAACAATAAGGCTTCTCTCTCACTTACCAACTTTACATTTCCCTGTATGGCCCCGGAAGATGACTGGTTAGCCAGAGACGGGTAAGATTCCTCAAGGGAGGAACAACCTAAGACAGGCACAGTCGCAGGGGGGCCATCAGGTGAGAAAATGGGGATCAACAGAGGTGAGGCTTACAACCCCCCCCCACCGTTCTGAGAGAAATCTTCTGCATACGTGGATGTTTTATTGCCCTTGTCTAGCTTGGATTAACACATAGTCTACAGGCACACACCTGATCATCTACATTTGCTCTCTTACAACACTAAACTATGTTTTCTACCTTTATCTTGTATCTACCTACCACTTTAGCATTTTATTAAAAATAATAATAATAAAGAGAGAAGTGTGGTATCCACATATAAATCAAGTATAAAAATCAAATGAGTATTCATATTTGAACTGACTGTTTATAGTTCATAATGCATGAGCAAAACCGAAAGTTTCTGTGATGACTGCCCTTGTAATGTTCACCATGCAACTTATTCACTATGTAAGAATTTGTTCTCCATGTAAGAACTTGTTCGTTATGCTTCAGAAGATTGGAGACTGATGAAAATTAGGCTTGGGGTGGATTAATGATTGTGCATTGAGCATTGACCCCCGTATACAGAATTTTATTGTTGTTAACAACCATTTGATCAATAAATATGAGAGATGCCCTCACACACAAAAAAAATTTCCTACAGATTTTCACTGCTCACACCATCCCACATCCTGCTTTTTCCTGTCCAAGCAGAACGACCAGGAAACCTGAGGCTGCATGAGGACAAGGCCTGCAGCCTCTGGCACGTGCTGAAGTGGCTGGTGGCCAGCTGCCCTCAGGCTCACCTTTCACTTGCTGCTCGGGTCCCCGGGTGTGGCTGGCGGCACTGGGCATGCTGACATTGTTCCTGTGGATGTACTTGAGAAACACCTCGGCGTTCCGTCGTGCCAGGGTGCAGGCCTGGGAGAGACAGAGGAGTGAGACCCCCATCGGGGGCATGGCATCCAAGATGCCAGAGAAGCTGACAGAGTTTCTGGAGCTGGGGGTGAACAAGCCCTGGAGGCTACGTTTGGTTCACGGGTGCTGGAGTTCCAGTGCAGGAGGCTCACCCTTTTGTTGAGTATGGAACTACTCTCTGTGCCTCTCCCCTTTCCATCCCAGATAAAAATCAGAAATCAGCCATCCCTTCACGACCTCTGTGTTGATTCAGTATTACTGACATTCATGCTCAGGCTGGTTTTCCTCTGTCACTGGAATACCTCTCATATGACCACTGGGTTAAGCTGCTTTAACATTAGCTTGATTTGGACTTGAGAAAGCAAATTTGGTAAAAAAAAAAAAGCCTATTAACGATACATTCCAAATCTAAATGGAAACTGCCCACATTTAAAAAACTTCCTTGTCCATCAAATCTACCCCCACCTCAATAACACTAATAAATATCCTATTGCTGGGAAATATTGATCTGTACAAAGGAAATAAGAGCCATTACACTGCCCCTTTGAAGAATCACATTAGCTGTGGGTGGCCAAGAGGACAGGTCATTCTCCTTACACCCATGGAGAAGACTAAAGTCCAGAAGGGCAGAAGTCATGAGCACCTCAGAGCTATAATCTAGGTCTACTGACACTATCTCTAGTTTCTCTCAAGATTATACATTTTTCTGAATTTAAAATGCAGGCTTTTTTCTGATTGTAGAAGTGACATAGTAGTCCCCTGCTTATCTGTTGTTTTGCTTTCCATGGTTTTAGTTACCCGAGGTCAACTGTGGTTTGGAAGTAGATGATGCTCCTGACATATCATCAGAAGGTCTACAGTAGCCTAACACTATGTCACAGTGCCTACATCATTCACCTCACTTCATCTCATCATGTTGGCATTTTATCATCTTATATCATCCCCCAAAAAGGAAAGGTGAGTACAGTACAGGAAGATATTTTGAGAGGGAAAGAGAGAAACTACATTCACATAACTTACTGTAGCATATTGTTATAATTGTCCTATTTTATTATGAGTTATTGTCATAATATTTTACTGTACCTCATTTATAAATTAAACTTTATCATAAGTATGTATGTATGGGAAAAAACATGGTATATGTATATATATATATATATATATATATATGGTATATGTATATATATATATATATATATATATAGGGCTTAGTACTAAACTATCTCAGGTTTCAGGAATCTACTGGAGTCTTGGAATGTAGTCCCTGTAGATAGCGGGAAATACTGTACATGCTAGTCCACTAATTATTTTTAATCCACTTCTGAGTATTACCTCTGGACAAAACTGTCAAATTTTAAAACTTTTTTCACTTAGCATGTGATTCTACAAATTACATAGTAAAAAATTATTCTAAATGTTGCATTATCAACAATGGCTTCTGGGAGCTCTGGTGAAAGACTGACAGTGGATCCATCCACTCTCAGGCCTGTGAACTTAACAGCTTAAAACTAGAGCATTCCAAAGCTAAGGAATCCAAGATAGATTCACTAATGCATACAAACGGGGAGCCTGACGTTCCATCCATTGGGTGTATAATTCCCACAATATGAATTACTCACCTATGGTTTTAGGCACATGTGGAAAACATCAGCCCAGAACATTTTCTTTTTAGCTTCTTAAAAAAACCCACAATTTTACAAAGAAATATTTTTATGCCTCTATATAAAATCTTTGATATGCTCTACTTAAACTGTTTTGTTTATAATAGAGAAGACTTTTAAAATCATCTTACACCCTGTAGAGAAGACTATTTAATCTTATTAGGAAGAGCTGATTACTAAGGGTTCTTCTGATGAAATGCAAGTGCAGATACTAGATATATGGGAGGAGGGCAGGGAGAGACCATCTTAAAAAAAAACAAAAAATACTAAAACTCAGAGATGGTCGAGAAAATCCCTAATAAATTAAAGGCAGTTAATTACAGAATTGGGAAAATCTGTGGCAACACACCATGGTATAAAAATACTCTTTTGTATCTTCAGAAGCCTGGGAGGAAGCAGAACATGAAAGCAAGAAATTTGAGAGTAAACAGAGCCTTCAGATAAGGTTTAACGCAGATGACCCTGTCAGAGGTCAAAGCCTGGCCGGAGGAGTCCTACTAGGGCTTTCCGCACCAGCTGAGAGCCTGTTCAGTGCGGGGACTGTCCTCCCTCTGGGGGAAGCTAGGCTCTACTAAAAACAAAACAAACAAAACGAGGTATTTCTCTCTTCCTACAGCAGAATAAACGGTGTTACATTTGCTGATAATTGACAATTGTTAGACTGATGAATAAATAAGGTGTCTAAACTGATTTCTTTAATATATTTGCCCTAAATTTTGCATCATCCATTTATATTTATTTTAATATCACTTTATGTCTAGGATTATATATTTATATTAAAAATATCTTTATTAATCAACATAACTGAGTGAAAGTATGAATTTTCCTTAATTAAAACATCTATGGGATATCAGGAAAGATGGCACCAGTAGATGATGGTATATATTAATTGCCTAATTATACCAAAAGTGCTGAAAGAATAAATAATGTTTGAAGTGTAAGCTTTCAACGTTTCAGATTAACCAGTTGGTATCTCCTCTACAAATGCCTCCCTTTAGATCAGAGGCTAGAAAAAAACAGGATGGGAAGCCCGTGTGTGTGTGTGTGTGTGTGTGTGTGTGTGTGTGTGTGTGTGTGTGTGTGTGTGTGTGTGTGTGTGTGTGTGTGTAAGAGAGAGAGAGAAGCGTGTGTGTGTGTGTGTGTGTGTGTGTGTGTGTGTGTGTGTGTGTGTGTGTATGTAAGAGAGACAGAGAGCCAGAGAGACAGTAGATGAAAGAGCAAGAGAGGCTCACATCCCAGACCTTGGATGCCAATATGCTCTGACCTTAAGAAAGGCCTCCTTCTGTTCCAAATGTTTACTGATGAGTGGAATAACATGGTCGATTTCTGCGGCTGGTCCCAGCTTATCTCGTCCACCACACCAGTCCTCATCTCTCCGGTATTCTTGCTCTAAGCTCTCCAGGACACTACAGACCTAACAAATCATGGAAGAAAAGACTCAGTAAATTAATCAGCAGGGATTCTGACAGACCTTCAGCTGACAGAACCCTGCCCAGGTGACATTTCTTGCTGGAAGTTCAGTCTGTAGATTTAGAGTTGGCAGTGTCCCGGGACACCTGAGAGAGGCCCAGGAGGCAGTGAGAATCCAGTGTCTGGAGTTCTGGAGACAGATTAGGACTGAGATATGGATTCTGGAATCATCTTCTGCAGTCCTTGGCTGCAGGCTAAAGCCTGAGGGGTAATGACATCACCCCAGGATAGTAAGTAAAGTAAGAAAGGAAGAGAAACTAGTAATTTGTGGGGTTTCAAAGTATTTTTTTTATATATTATATTGCTATAATCTTATAACAATGTGAATTAGGTAGAACAAGATGAGATTTGGAGAAGATACTGAAGTTGCCCAATCATCTGTCCTTGCATTGCAGGATGTAGCCTCAAGCAGAGGTAAAGGAGGAAGTTGTCTATGTTATGTGATATATTTGCTATAAATGAATGTTATCTTTCCCCTCTCTGGGGAAAAATATCCCAGCAAAAATTTCTCAAGGTACTACAGTAAAGCAATGACATCTCCAGGCCTTCTAGGGCAAAATGTACATTTCCTCCAGAGGTAATAACAAATTTGGGTTAATGTAAAAGAGAGTTGAGAAGCTTTTCATTTCTAAAAATGCTGAGAGGCCATGGTCTAAGTGACTTTATAAATGAACTCACAAGAGAGCAAAAGCTTTCTGAATGGAGCTTGGAGGGAAGGCTAGGTTGTATGGTGGAATAGCAGGAGACCCAGGGAAGCTGAGTGTCAGAGCCTAGGGAAAGTCCTATGCTTTCCTTCAGTAACTTTGATTACTTGTTTGGCTATGGCAGCAGGGATGAGTAACTATAACTATCCTTGGCCTCCACTCTCTGAGAAAGTCATCATGTTTTAATGAAGGGTGTGTCATCAGAGAGGACTTTTACTGAGTTATGAACAGAGCTGAGAGATGAGCTGAAAGATGTCCTAGGATGTGTGCTTCCTAGTCAGTGTGCTTCTGTGTCGTGAGGAGGCCTGGCCCTGAACTCTAGCTGACTCCTTTGGCGTCACATGCCTCTCTTTATGCACGGCATGAAAATAAGCAGGAAGGCTCACATCTTGAGCAAAAACAGATTATAGGCATGTAAAAACTTTAAGAAAAAGAGTAGTTAAGTCCCGTCCCATGATAGTATTCGACTTAATATCAATCAATATTGGAACTAGAAGAAACGAAAAGATTATCAAGCAAACATCTCTTAATTTACCAGGTGAAGAAACAGAAATCCAGAGAGGTAAAATGACCTTTGGCAAGGTCATACAGGGTCAAATTTCCTCACTCTTTACTCTAGAGCTTTGTTCCCTTTAGCATCTTGATCCATCTCAAATTAAAATTTGGGTACAATGTTATACAGGGATTAAGCCTCATTTTTTTCCCACATGGATACAGGTATTCCCCCATTTTTTAAAAGTTTGTGTTAGGCCACTTTGTTTTTATAAAAGACCTAAATTAGTACCTGTCTTCACTAACCAGAAGAAATCTGAAGAGGATTTTTTCTTCTATGAAAAAAGATGAAATGTGAAAAGAGCATCCAGTGTTTGTTTTGCAATGAGCTGTCACCCAGGCAGTGTGCACCTGAGTTGTAAGAGTGGCCAAGAGCCTTCCCTGGGAACCACACTCAGCATCCCAGCATCAAGCCCCATAGTTTTGAACTGTGTCTGGGAGCATCTGGGCTTATCTTGATTTATTTTGTGAATCTATTAACAAAATGTGTCCTGAGGTATTCAAAAAGCCTAAGAGAGATTATTTTTTGGGTCTGGAGATGCTCAAAATTGTTTCCATGTAAGTTAATGGTAACTGCTTCTTTGCTTTATGCCATTTTGGCTTATGAAAGATTTTACAAGAACACACTACTTTCAGATAGTGGGGAAAACCTGGATTCAGTTGTCCAACACCATTTGTTGAATTGCTTTGTCAAAAATCAACTGACTGCATATATGTGGGTGTGCTTTAAAAACTTCTATTCTGTTCCGTTGTCTATTCTTACATGAGTACCCCAGTCTGTCTTTGTCATTGTAGTTTTAGAGTAAGTCTTAAAATCAAATAGTGTAACTCGAACTTTTTCCTTCCTTTTCAAGATTGTTTTGGCTATTCTAGGTTCTTTGCAATTCCATATAAATCTTAGAATCAGCATAGTAATCTCTACAAAAAAGCTTTCTGGGATTTTATTGGGATTGTGTTGAATGTTTAGATCAATTGGGGAAGCTCCTTTTCATCTTAGCCAGCTGCTCCACTTCTGTGGCCATCAAAGGCATCATTTTTCCGAAACAGCAGAAAGGACTGAGAAGAAGAATGGAGACTGGAACGCTGGCTGTGGGGCCCTCTGACAGGCATGTTACATTTGCTTCAAGATAGGCTTTCCCATGGTCGCTATAAGTCACCCAGAGGAGAATATTTCTATGATCTATTTCTACCAGGGGATGATTCAAATGAGGAAGGTATTTTACATTGAATAAAATTAGTCCTTTTTGAAACCTCTTATTTTGTGAAAAGAATTCCCTAACAGTACTTTAGCCCTTGCACATATTGCTGTACAGATGTGGTAGTAAAGAGCCTGCATCTTTATGACCCTGCTTATATAACTCCTGCCTTTTCTCCCCACTGCGCCATTCTACCAGTTAGTCTCATAGTTCCACTGGGACAGAGAGCTGTGTTTCCTCCATTAGACTGGGAGCCCCAGGAGTGAAAGAGCTGTGTTTTTCAAGCAGTGCATAGTATCTGACTGTGGTAGACCATATTACATTCAGCAAATTGCTACTCTCCTCTCTCAACCTTCACATGTACTTCCCTGCCTCAATGATGTTGGCTTGGCCACATGGCTTGTTTTGGCCAAAAGATTGTTAAAGCATTTGATACAAGCAGAGACTTGGAATGCACTTGCATGCAGATTTTGGACTCCGGTACTCCTTCATGCTTTTCACCATAAACGTGCCTCAAGCAGCTGCTGGTCAAGGAAGATGAGAGGCATGGGAGCAGATCTAGACCCAACTTGCAGCCTGGAGCCCAGTCTACCAAGCACAGTCAAGACCACCTGACCTTCAGATACTTAGTTAAAAAATACACACTTACTGTTTTATACCACCGAGTTTTGGGGTAGTTTGTTAAACAGCATTACTGTGGCAATAGCTGATTGATACACCATTCAAATCTGGCATTTAGTATAAACCCAATTTCTACTTCAACACCAAATCTGATGAGCTTGAAGAATTTATAAGAAAAAAATCATATGGTTCACTTCTCTAGTGGAAAGAATTATAAGGAAGTCACTGTGCTTATAAGGAAGCCTATACATAAGGAAGCTTATAAGGAAGGTGGGGGGACTAGGCTGGAGGACTGGGTGGCAGGGAAGAACCAAATGATTACTAAGAGGACTAACTTCTTGCTAAGGTAGGTAATGCAGATTTACAATGAGAGACAGAAATAATCCTTCATCAACCTCAGCCCCCAAGATTTCACAGCCCTTCCCTCACCTGTTCAGAAGTCTTATAAAAGGCCACAGAGGCATTGACCAGCTTTAGCCGGTCTTCCATCTTCAGCATGAGCTGCTGCCAGTGGAGGGCCACCTTCTCAGCACATTCCCGGATGGCGTCGGCATCATAGTGGCCAGCCTGGAGCAGTGCCTCAGCTTTCTGTTGTACCTGCAGGGCGCTCTGGTGCGTCTTCTGCAAGGAAGTGGCATGAAAGAGGGACTGGGCACAAGGGGAGGAGAGAGAGGTCCATGGGAACAACCCAGGCGTGGTATGGGAGGGGGTGGAGTGAGGCGTGAGTGGAAAGATGCAGAGAAGTTAAAGAGCTTTAAATGACTGATTCAAACATTTTGTCATGACAATTAATACATCATTGTTTTTAAAGCATATTTGAAAAAAGAACAGTATAGATTTCTATTAACTAATCTCTCAGGTCCCTAACTCCTGTCTCCACTCCTCTCTTCTACTTGCACTACTCTGGACTTTAAAGACATTTCTGTTTCTGAGGTAGAGAAATAGCAGTTGTGCACAAATCTGCTCCCTGATTGGCCTGTATATTAGTTACATTTTCTTTTCAGGTCTAATTGTGAAACTGTGCATCAAAATGAGTTTTCAAAGGAGGTCACTGTTGCAGCCCCATTTTAAAGAATAAACAGCATGTATAAAAAAATATTGATGTAATACAAAGCTCAGCCAACAATGTAATCATTTCAAACATTAATAATCAGTTAAAAAGGATTCCAACAGAAGGAAGAAATTTGGCAGGTTATTAAAGTTGATGGTAGCACCTCATACCACCCCTTAGGTATCTCACCAAGCAAGCAGGGCAGTACAGTATATAGTTCAGCTTAACGCATAATCCCCACATTATCACATTATTTATGTTTGCCTCTAGGATAACATATATATTGTAGAAGTTTTTTTTTTTTAATTGATGCTAAATGAGGTTTGCATTCTCTAAATTCACATTAACTGCAGGAGGTGGGGGGATCAGGATGGAGGACTGGGTGGCAGGGAAGAACCAAATGGGATTAAAATTTACTAAAATAAAGTACTAATAGATGAGCTATACGACTTCAAAGAGCTCATATTATCCCAACCTCCACTGCTGGGATCATTTCAACCCAATAGTGTGGTACTAATTTGGCCTTTGCACTTTTAGGAGAATTCTAGCTTAGCAGTGAAAAGGGACAGCTAGCAGCCCAATAACTTACTCCAGAATTATTTCTGCCCTTCTTCGGCATCAGGGCCGGGTCAGTTCCCAAGAGTTGATCTACTCAGCACTCCCTGTGTGTGAGTGCAACCTCCCTATTTTCACCTCTGCCCTGTCCTCACCTCATCCCATACTACAGTCTATGCAGTCCTATTTATTTTCCCAGTCTACCGATCACCTCCTGGCTTCCCTTCCTCTCTCCTGAATATGCACTCAGTGTTAGCTATGTTAGCGTGACATCCTCTAGCAATCTAGACTCTTTATTCCCTTGCTTTCCCACTGAGTCAGCCCTTAATCCTCACGACCACATCACCTTATGGGTTCCTAAATGCTGACTATAGCTAGAAGAGGTGAACCAAAGGGCAGAAAGGATCCACTACAAATCCCTGGTTTCTTTCTCTGTTTTATTTATTGGCATTGTTTTCTTTTCCTATCTCCTAAATGTACAGGTACTCCAAGGTCCATTCTTGGCTTTTGTTCATTTCTGCAGAGCTCTCATCCATTCCCTCAGCTTCTATTATCTCTTCTTTGTAGATGATTCCCCAGTCTGCAGCTCTCATTCTACATCTGACCCTCATCTTTAATTGTCTTTGGATGTGTGAGCTGCCTGCCACCCCTCTCCCCCAGGTCAGCAGCACTGATTCAGCTGATCTAGCCATCTGCCCAATGGTTAGTCACTTACAAAGAGGCAGTCTCAATAAAAGAAATGGAAGCTCTTCCTGGAGAGAGGAGGAGCCCTCACCAGAGAATGTGAATGGCCTTCCTGCCCTCTCAGAGGCCTCCAATTTCCTCCCAGACAGCGCTTCCAAGTCAACGTCTAAAACGAAACTCCTCCCACTAATGTGTCCTCCCACAGCAGTCTACCAGGGCGCTGGCGACGGCCTCCTTGCTGCCACTGGGAACAACAGTCTTGACATTGCCCATGACTGCTGGTTCTCCCCCTGACTCCGAGTCCAGCCCTCACCCCTTCATACTAGACTTTGTGGTGTTCCCTTAGCTAGTCTCCATGCCTGCCACTTCTAATCCATCAACCCACCTCTTCCACTTCTGAAGTTAATTTAATTCTCTATAATAGGAAGTGCTTGGATTAAGTGACTCCTAACATCCTTTCCAGCTCTAAAATCCTAATTTTATGCTATAAATATCACTCCCATCTCTCAGTTCAAATGCCTTCAGCAGTTTCCCCACTGCTGTGAAACTGAGTGACTTAGGAGGATGTCATTAGAGCCCCTCACAATGCAGTCCCAAACTATCACACTATTTCCTTACAGAAACCCTTTAAAAACACACCACTCACTTTCTTGTTTCTGCTACTTTCATTCTTCCTGTCTTACTTTCTTCTCATTTATATTCCAGACTTTCTCTGAGACGCAGGCCAAGTCTGGCCTCCTTTAAAAAAGTCTTTTTGGACAACCTGAGACTCACTAATATCTATCTTCTGAGCTCCTGACTTGGCTGATTCTCCCTACTTACACTGTGAAACCCTCAAGGCCAGGACTGCTTTAAAAATCCCTTTAATAGCTGCCATTTGTCCAAGGGTTTCTCTGTGCCAGGCACTGTGTGTATATTTTTTTCTAGTTCTTATGATCTACTACGAGGTGGATATAATTATCTCTACTTTACAGTTTAAGAAACTGAGCCTAGGGTTGGCTGAGTGACTTGTCCCAAAAAGGTACAACCAAGGTACTGATGAAAAAAGGAATAAGATTCAAGTTTTACCTATTCCCAAATCTATGTTCTTTTCACCATATCATATCACATCATTTTATCTCTGGCAATTAAAACAGTATTTTAATATCTACAGTATCTCATTTAGAGGAGGGGTTCACCGAATAAACATTGGTGATTGTGATAATTATATGGCCTCTCCTAATATATGAAAGCAATATATAATTGCCATCATAAAACCATTACTACATCTTTTTTTCTGATAGTGGAGGAATCTTAATTTTAATTTTCCTACACTTTGTGCTATGTAAGAAATCCTTTCCCTTATTCTGAAACTCACTGTCATCAGAACTCTGTTTCCTTTAACTTTCAAAATGATACACTCTTACGCATCTATGACACAATCTTTGCTTGCTAAGCTTGAGTCATTATTTTGCATTTGTTTCTGTTCTCTACCATCTAATCCTCTTGAGAGATATATCTTTAAGGCACGATTATCAAGGGTGTTAATATTTTGTAGGGGTACATGGAAGGAAGTTGAACTAAATCAATTGACTTTAATATCTGGTTCTTAACTGCTTTTTCTGCCATAATGCTTACGCTTAAAAGGCATATGAGGATTTCAAATAAAATGGATTTCAGTATCGAGCTTGTCTCTATGATGTTCACAGTTCTTGAAGACACTTCAGCAACAATATCTTGGATACTAACAAGTAATAAGCTGGGTCTGTTAATAAAACTATGCTTCTGGGTGCTGTGCACTGCTCTCTATTCTCAGTGGCTGTGGGGAAGTTTTCCTGAAGCCAAGCCTGCTTCAGGTCAAAGTTCTAACCTTCTTTGGAAGAGACCAAACCCTGCAAACTGATGAGACCACCCAAATTAGGGTGAGCAGATATCCTGGTTTGCCCATGACTGTTCTAGTATATGTTTATTTTTCCAGCTTAGTTATTAATAATCCCCTCCTTCACTCTTGTCTCAGTTTTAAAATAAATTATATAATCCTCTTACCAACTGCTATATTATTTTCCCCTTTAGAACCCAGGGCAAACCTTCATATTCGAGACGAATGAGGAGGAGGTATGGCCAAGAGCTATCTTCTCTTTGCTGAGCATCCCTCACAGCTTCATGCATGCCATGCCTCTAGTCTCACTGACCAACCTTCGTCCTCTTTGTGCTGCCTCTCTGGGGGACCTTGACCACTGTGAGCCTGATTTTTGATTGTGACCCCAATTCTGACTTTTCCTTTACAGTGAGTAGATCCTAACATTCTCATCTTTGGGAATATCAGTAAACTGTGACAGAGACAGCTAATGATAATGAAACTTCTTTCTTCTGGTTAGCTCCTCTGTAGAAAATGATTTGCCCATACTGTGTGTGAAATCTACAGTTTGTTTTTAAATCTCAAATCCCAGACAATATTCTAGTACTAGTAATGGTTCCTAAGAAGATATCAGACCTCTTATTGTACCATGGCATTTATGTTAATGTTATTTTTATACATACAAGAGGGCACCTGGGAAATTAAATGGTTGAAATCAGTCAATACTAGTTTTAAAGTATCTATCAACCTGTTGGATTAAAGATATACTTATGGACATGGACAGTTAAAATTTTATCATTGTTTTGGAAAACTCTCACTGACAATATTTTTTTAGTAGAAGATAACACCTTTGCATTTCTTACACACTCAGAAGTGGGTTGAGTTTTAAACTAAATTACAAGAATGAATGTCTTTTAAGTTTTCACTTTTTTCCCATTGGTACTGAACTTATTTTATTTTTAATATAGTTCCCACATCCTATTTCCTACTCTTTTCCCCACATCATTCTAAAGCAATAAGCTCAAGTCTCTTTGGGAAGGAGAATATTCTAGTAGAAGAGATAATTAAAGGTGTTATTTAAAGCAAGGCAAAATGTAGATTATTGTAACAGGAGTTTTATTTTTAAAAGTCTTTAAACAAGTCTTAGTTGGTGAAATTCTGGTTTCTGTTTATTCATGAAATATGACTTCTACCAGCATCAGTGAACAACTACTCTACTCTCAGTGAGGCAAATTATCTACTACAATCTGCTCCAAAGCTTACTGTTCTTGTTAAAAGGCAGAATCTGACAATGCAATGTAAACGTTACATGTAAATCAAATGTTTAAAATAGAATCCCAGTTTTTACTGACTTTTGCACTTGTCTGCCCTCAATTCTGAGTGATCCTTAAATTGGAAGTGACTTCTAACCTTTCCGCTTTACATTTCTTACATGATGCATAGTTTGTAATTCACAAAAAACTCAATGTACTAGAGACCTTAAAGGTACCAATGAACAACCAAGACCTATATTTGTATTGTAAATACTTGTCTTCTAATATCAGGCCTCCTTGGGTGATAATCCCTGCATTTGCTTCTCCATCAATTCTTGGGGAATAGGGAGACTACCTGGACGATTTCACTAGAAAGAGTAAGAGCTTTACTACCTAATTCATGTCTACATATTGAAAAATTACTCTCACTGAGGTGCAGAGCAGAGAGGGGAAGGGAAGACAGTGTAGCCAGATTTGGGTGTTACCTCGATGGCCAGTTGGAACTGCTCGTGTTCCCGCTGCAGCTGCTCTGCTTCAGACAAAGAGCTGGCATTGACCAGGCTGGCATTGAGCATTGATTCTCCATTGCGGATCCATCCCAGGACCTAGGGAGTTGGGACAAGAATACAGGTGAATGGCCTTTGCGGCTTCCCAAGAGCTGTTGCTTTCTCTGGTGGGTCCTTTAGCCAGAGAACTCAGTATCTTCTACAGACAGCTGGAGAGAAGACAGGAAGACTCTGGGTAATTAAAATGGTCATCTTTGCAATCTTACCCGGCACCCTGCGTTATAAAGTGCTTACTCTTAAGTAACAACCTAATTCCCAGCTTCATATATTCTTTCCTACCCTTATTACCTGAGTCCCAATTTCTTCAACCATTTAATTTAAACATTATCTGATTGTATTGTGTGTGTGTTTCTGACGTTCTTTCAAATATAGAATGGTATAAATAAGTAAATTCCATCTGATGGTACTCTTTTCCTTCTTTAAAGGCCCAGTTCAAATAACAACTTCTTGAAATCTTCTATATGTAATCACTTTTATTAAAAACAATTTCTTCTTCATCTAGTACAACCATACCATTTTGCATAAATGACCCTTGTGGCACTCACAGACTGCTTTGTTTAGTTATTTTGACCTGTGTTCCATCCCCCACCCCTGCTTAAAATGTAAAACTCTGGAAACCTAGGGCAAAATATTTTTCATATTTTACCTTTACACAGTACCTAGAACAGTATCTTGCATCTGATGGGTATGCAGTAATATTTTTGAAAGAGTGAACAATTATCTCTGGAGAATACCCACGTCACTCCTCAGCAGTGGGTCCAATCTCCTAAGCCTTGTGAAACAGCCAAGAGTAGACAGGTTTGAGTTTGGTAGATAAACAGTCCAAAGGAAGAAAGAAGGAGAAAGCAAGCAAAATAGCATGAATAACCCATACACCGCATCATCAGAAAAAAGGAGAGTAAGTTATAATTGATTTAAATTATTTAGAGGTTATGGCTAGGCTGAATAAAATTTTTAGGTAACCTTAACTAGTACTGGAGGAAAGAAAATTCAGCTAGGGAATATTAGGATAGAAGGTGAACTGCTCCCACTGTCCAGACAGTCTTGGTGAAATGGAGATGCTGCAATTTTCCAGCTAATAGAGTCGAGCACAAATAATCAAACTGGAAGGATTAAGCCTTGAAAATCTATCTTGTGTCTTGTCACCAGAAAATTGCCAAATCTTTCCTTTATGAGGGTGTCTGAGAGTTTGAGAAGGAAATAAAGAGTCTTCTGAAATTTCAAGATCAGTAAATACCATCCATTACCTCGAGGCAAAGGAGGACATTACAATCTGTTACAGATTTTTTCAGATATTTTGTTCCTCTCAACTTCTTCACTTTGAACAATTTGGAAACTACTAAGCCTGGTCTCTTTTTCCATGATCTTCACAGGCATTTCTCAAATATCCTCCTTGGGTAGGAAATGACTGATGAAATATTGTGCATAGATAACAGGGCATAAATTCCGCTGAAGCTGGGCTGTTTGGATGGAGATGTTAATTCATGGCCAGTCTGGCAGATTGAGGGTGAGATTCCAAGCTGTAAAGCAATTAGTTGCAGGAAATAACCACAATCACTCCCTTTAGAATCGATTTCAGTGTATGTGTGAAATCTCTAATGCCAGTGGTGTACTGTGACTCTCTGGATAGAAGTGCTAATGACTTCCAAAAGCTGCCTGTAAGTTTGGGCACATGCATAGATGACCTGCATGCCCACGTGCTTCATCTCTGGAAAATGGAGCTCATAATGTACACTTTTGAACTACGTAATTCCTTCTGCCATGATTCATTGCATTTTGCTTGTTTCAAGATTCATTTGAAGGTGTCAGGAACATTCTCTCCATGTGCAGCACAAATCAATGCTTGAGGGACAATCTGACTCCCCCTGGGCCTCCTGAGTCTTGCTGGAATATTTTTCTTCTAGTCTCAGTTGGAAACATTAGTTATAGCAATGGTGACAGTGTGATAGGGATCCCCATTGACCTGCTTTTCCATTTAGAAATATTATAAGCTTTAGACTGTGTATCTTCCATTAAAATCAAGCCATATCCCTATCCTTGATATACTTGTTCATTTTTATTTCCCAAATGTTGTTTATTATAAGGCATTCCAGGACTTCCAAGTGGGAGATTTGACTTTAGGAAGATAAAAATGCATGACAGTTTATATCTATGGCTTAGTTTCAGAGGTGGGACTGATTGCTGTGACTGAGTTGGTCCTAGAAGCAGAACTGGGTTAGTGTAGAAAGAGCACAAAATCTGAGGTCAGGACACCTGGCTTTGTTACTATCTGGTAAAACCACTTAGTCCCTCTGAGCCTCAGTTTTCTCATCTGTAAAGTTAAGATAACACTACCTTCCCTTTCTCAGGGTTGATGTAACTTGCCAAAAAAGGTAAAGTCTGATGATGGCAGTGGTAGTGGTTTTTAGTTTTTGGAGCAAAGCTAGGTAGCACAATGCTTCTTCATTTATACCACTTATAATAATAAGAAAAAAATTTTAGGATTACTATTTTTTTGTTCCAGTATTTCTAGAGCTTATTTGTCATTTTCTAATGTGATGTGGATCCCTTAGCTGTTTTGTTATCATCATTCTTTGTACTTTGGTCAATAACAACTCTTGGTATCATTTTCTATTAATGCAGCCCTTTGTCTTTATGGCTCATAAAATTGGTTATTTATCCCTCTGTAAGCATCCGAGTGAGTGCAAGGTAAAAGAAATATTGGAGCAAAATGAGAAAATGTTGGTTCTTTATCTTGAGCTGTGTGACTTCAGAAATATCATCTAATCTCTCTGAGGCTTAGTTTTCCCCTCTGTAAAATGTTAACATTTTGCTTAAGTCACAGAGTAAAGATGACATGAAATAATAAATGTAGAAGTATTTTGCAAATCATAAAACATAATCCGTAAATGGAGCGATGTTGATTTTTGTTGGTCAACATTTTAGGCGATGGTTTATCTACAGGTTGGATGATCTTTGAAGGTTACTTTGAACACTAACATTGCATACTTCTTTTAAAATGCAGAGATTGTCTCTACAACCATAGGCTATCAGAGAGAGTTAATTTTATATAAACAAGGGCCTTGAAGAGTATTGCTACTTGAAGATTTAGGAGCTAGGCTAAGAATTCAGCTCAGTCTAAACTGACAGGAGGAATTGAAAATGGAGATCTGTTGCTTCCTCAGGCCAAGGAAGCTCAGATAACCCGGAGTTAGGAGAAGACTGAATCTGATAAACTGGATGTGGGTGTCCACAAATGGTGATGCCATCTAAACTGGGCAAGCTGGACCCTGTAACCACATAGGCCGAGAAGCTTCTTGTATATATGGCTGTGTTCTCTAGGTCATACTGACAATAAAGCTATGAGGCTGCACTCAAGGCTGCTGACTCTAAGGCTTTGCTATTGCAGGCGACCTATCGCAGGGCACAGTCCTTTCGGAGGCTCTAGCCGCGTAGCCACGGGAAAAATCATCAGCTCCTGAGATGGTTAACTGGGAACTTGTCATATTTCCAGTGTCTCTTAGTTCTAAAGATTCACAGTTTATGAGATTATACATGTTCATCCTTCATGGTTTTATAGACTGTGACCACGTGTCTTTGTAATTATCTCCATTTTGAAACAAACGGATAGTACCTGTCACTTTGGTGGCTGTCGTTTGGATTTACTTCAACTCCTCTTTAACTTTGCTGTGCGGTGAACAGAAGTTAACACACTATTCATGACAAGAATATGAGAACAGGATAGTATTTTCTCCTTCGTTTTGAATGTCCATCTTGATCATATGCAATTTTGGCCAGTATTTGGTTCACAGGGGTAATTTAAGTCAGTGTCTTTACTAGACAAATAAGAATGATTTCTTTCCCCATAATTTAGAGCCCAAACATTTCATAAATCTATTTTGGTCTATTTTTTGCTAAATGTACTGCTTTCCAAGAATGCATATGGAAATTCATTTAGTTTTATATCCATTAAGTAGGTTTTTCAAATCTTGAGTTATCTGATAAATGTGAGATCATCTTTACCAAATTAATACTTTTCGTGAAAAGCAACCACAACATTGTGTGGTATCTGGGGAATGACTTTTTCCAAAGGAAAGGGGACATCTGGTTGGTTTAGGGCCCTGGACCATGGGCTGTAATGACGGTAGTAGTTTCCCTTCAAGAGTTAACATTTTTCCAGAAGTGTTTGGGCCGTTTTTGTTAGATACAAAGTCTATGTAATCCTTCAGAAAGAAAATCAGTGGCATTAATCAATTTCATTTGTTTTAAATACTTGAAAATAATTTTCAGTCTAATGTCTGTGGCACCCCCTCTCCTCGAAGCTCTGGTTTGGTATAATTGTGGTGTAACTACATGTAAGGTTGTGGTGCCAAATCTAAACCTTTAATCTTTGAGCTCTAATGACAGAACAGTGTAACAACACATTGTTCTCTCCCTTTCTATCCCCACTAACAGCATTTCAGTTAAGGTGTCCTTTTCCTTCTTTTTCTTTCTTTCTTTTTTTTGAGAGTATATTCAAAAGAGAAACTCTCAATCTAGTGTCTAAATGTAGCCCTGCTGATCAATACTGACATCTAAATTAACTCCCTCTTTCTAAGTGTCAGCGGCTTCCAAATCAATATTTCCTGTTCCACGAACTTCCATCAAATACAAATGCCTTCTTGGATGACTCTCCAAGAAAGTGCCCTACACTGACAAGGAAACAAGTCTGTCTAATGAGGCATGGTGGCTTAACCAGGCAGCAGTCCCTTGGCGCCTCCAAGGGCTGCTGTCCTTTGCAAAGGCCTTCGTGGGTTTCCTAAAGTCCGACTCAAGCAGTCCAGTGCCATTTTGAATCACATACTGTGTCATTCCTGCCATGGTGGGGAGCAGGAATTTTCTTCCCGCTGCAGAAGAATTCCTTGTTTGTCCTCCAACTCATGAAGTACAGAATGAGACTGTATGCAGATATTAGTCAAGCCTGGATTATTGACTTACAGACAATTTGCTTCCCCATTTGACAAATTACTCATCATTATCCCGCTTCCCTACCCTATACAGTATATATACTTGGAGGATGAAAACACATTTCCTTTTCATATCAGTCAAGAAAAACATTATTAGGGAATTGACTCTACTGTTAGTGCTGAAACAAAAAATAAGCAAAATTAAAAATCAGAAACAAAATTAATGCATTTCATTTCAAAGTCAAATAAGAATGATTTTCCTGTTATCTGTTTTGTTCACATGATCACTTCCACCACCTTCTGCTGGCAGAAATAACTGAGTATGAATAGCAGAGGAGAACTTTAGGACCTTTTGGGGCTGGCTGACCAATCAGGCAGGTGCTACCCTCTCTGTCCTGCATATGCTTGTCTTCTCAGGTGTGGTGCTGTGGCGACTAGGAAAATCCCAGACTCTTCTGCTGGAGGGCTTCTTTCTATTTCTCCTAGAATGCCAAGGTGGGAGTGGGGCCCAAAAGGGGCAAATTGTAGGATCTTGGATATAGGAGGCATAGGCTCAAGTTTCAACTGACTAGTCAAGAGGCCCTGGGAGCATTAATCCAATGGTATGTCAGTTTATTCATTTGCAAAATAAACATACACCACTTTTCCTCAAGGGCCTCTGCTCTTAAAATGAGACCACAAATGAGAAAGCACTTCTCATATGAAAAGAAAGTACTGTCACCACTGCCAAGAGTCTCAGAATTTGTATACTCATCACTGTTCTGGGCCTGTTAGGATTCTACCATGTCCCCAGGAATAGCATTTACCAGAGATTCAGCTGTGATTCCAGTGAAATTAAAGGGAAAACAATCTGGTGGCAGCTCTGTGATCTGGCCTTGCTTGGGGCTCAATGACTTCACCAGCAGTGAAGACAGATCTTTAGCATAGCATGTACGGGCTCAGGCTGAGCACTGACTGAAGAGAAAGGTAATGGGGAAGATAATTTTGCTAATTATAATAAATAACAATATAATAACCAAGACATAGACATGAACAATGGATACTGTGGGAACAAGCAATAATTAAATTTAAAAAAAGCAATTAATTAAGTAAAATTAAATACAAAATAAAATAAAATATGATGTTTTTGTCCCCAGTGCTAAATTAATACACTTAAATAAGACAGTGTGATGGCCACTGAACTTAAGAAAAAATATTTAGAAGAGGACTAAGTTTCTCTGCTTAGGATGTTCTGGGTGGGGCTCTGCCTAGAGGAAGCAGGGGCTGGGGTGGCTTGGGGGAGTGTGGGGCAGTAGGAGCAACCGCAGAAGCGCTCTGGAGCCTGCCCTGCCGGACTCCCTTCTGGACCTGTGGAGGGTGGTGATATGCTCTCTCCTCAGTCCTACCATTGTCTGATGACCTCTCTAAGCTTCAGTGGTCTCATCTGTCAAAGAGGAATAATATTTGCTTCAGAGAATCGTTGTGAGGACTGATGGAGAGATGGGCGTGAAAGGTACGTAGCATTCAATAAGTCAAACTATTACAGTATTTGTTTTTCTTCAACCTCACTTTGTCTAAAAAGGAAATCTCAATTCATTATACTAATAATAATTATAACATAGTCTGTTCATAATAAAAACATGTAATATTTTTTAAATGTGCCTTTGGTCATTGAGTGTTTGTTCCAAGAAGTTTCTAGAGATCTGGGTATGTCCTTTGGTAAAATGGCAAGTAAATGTCTCACACAGATAAAAACATTTTTCTTTTCAAAAATAACTTTAATATGGCAAGAAAATTTTCTAATAAGAACCACAGACTACTACTACCACTTACTGACTGTCAACTATGTGCCCTGCACTGGGCACACAGATGCCCCAGTCAGCTATTCTGGCTCTAAAGCCTGAATATGTTTATTGATAAAGGACTTGTATTTCCCATGAACTGTGTGCCAGGATTGAGAACAGAAAGGAAGAGAATAGGTTCAGTAACTGAGGACAACTTGGGAAAACTCTGGGATGCTCTCCTTGGATTGTTATGACAGATAAATAATGCATTTGTTGTTTGCACCACTGTATCATTAGATCTATTTGTTAGGTCCAATAGATAGTAGTTTCTCTTCAGAAACTAATACAACTGCTCCTTAACTTACCTATTTTCCAAGTTCTGGTTATAATGGTGGCTCTGTAGGCCTTAAGTTGATTCAGGACAGGACCAGGACAGCTGTGAAGCCCAGGCCAAAGGTGGAAGGCAGAAGGGCCAGGCTCACCTGTTTCACCTCGGCCTGGAGGTGCCGCAGCTGGAGGCACTGCTCAAGCCGCTTGTGGGTCTGCTCTGCGTTGAGCTCTAATTCATGCTGCTTCTCATGGAGAAACTCCAGTAGCTCTTGCACCTGGGCTGCTAGATCAATGTCTTTCTCACAGATTAACTCAATTCCTGATTTTAAAAAATATAAACAATTAAAAACCAGGTAGTACAATAAAAACTACATTTCCTTCAATATGCATATGAAAGCTAGGATTTGTAAAAAGTCATTATCAGCACCCTCCCAACCTCTATATATTATGCCTCTGTGAAACTGGACAGACTGTCATAATGGGTCTTTGTTTGGGATGCTCCAACCACACCATCTCTTTTGGACTAACAGACCCTTTACCTGAAGTAACTTTTCAATAAATTAGTTCCCTATTATCAGTTGGAATTAGAGAGAGAGGTGGTTCTCTGGAATTCTACCCCATTTGCCAACACCTAAGATAGTCACAAGTAATCCTCTGGATCATACTGGGAAACACAAAACAAACCAGAAATACCCTGTCTCAGGAACTTCTGCCAAACACACTCTTTTAGCTGGTCGGATGCAATTTACCATTAGATGGCAAGACCATTCTGCTGAGAGTGGTAGGTCAGTGGTGATTTTATTAGTCAAATATTTAGGATCCCTAAAAAAACAACTCTTAGAAATGAATGCTAGCTCTCATACATTGTATATGTAGAGAAAGTGAAAGTTCCTATGGCCAGGATTCTCACCTGGCCCTAGTCAGCTTGCTCATACACACATGTGGGCAGTACATTGCTATTGACTCTATATAAAGAGCTCTGCCCAGTGCTCTGAGCTGCACAGCTGCAGGAGAGCAGAGGCTGGAGTGGTGGCAGCGCTGAGGACAGAGACGGCTGTGGGTGCAGAGAGGCCCAGAGGCAGAGACCAGCTGCTGCATACAGACCTGCTCTGAGGTGAATGGGATTCTATCCTTTGACCTGCCACCATAGGAATAGAGCTGAGTATAAACCATTTCACCCCAAGAACGTTCCATTGTCATTTTTCAGTCTCACTGAATCAAGAGTGAAATTGCCTGGGCTGAAACCTATTGGCAAGACAGTATATCAAACATAGGCAAACATACCTGCTAAACATATCCCATACATACCACAGGAAACAGAGTGCTTATCCATTTAGAAAAGCCACCACATTAAAGTTTTGCCACACAAGGGGAGTTCATTCATTGTCCTTCTAGTGATTCAGAGCAATTAGTAAGCCCAGTCCATCACTGACATGGATTTTCAGTGTTTATGGATAACCCACTCAGCATTAATAAACTGCCAACTATGTGGCCTGTGATGGGATCCTCAAGTCAATGCCCACCAGGCAGAAGTTGTGGCTCCACTCCTTGTCTACCTCTCCCCACCTAGCCTTACCTTTTCTGTGTACCTCTTCCCACACTCCAGCATGGGTGTGCACATACACTCTCTCTTCACCAAGCCAGTGTTTCTATGTGTGTGTTATCACCAGCAGGCCTAAGTAGCCTTCCTCAAATAGATTTGTGCTTCAGGAAGGGTCACTAACCAGCCATGAGTTATTAAAGTCCTTCTCTCTGCTAATGACTTGAATTTGATTCTTACTTAGCTCTCAAAGACTACATAGAAATTGTACTGGCTTTGGACCCAGTCCTGAGTCAGTATCTTGAACTCAGATACCTAACAAGTTACCTAAGGTCTCAGAAGCCTTACTTTCTGGATACATAAATTAGGATTTTGCATACCTCCCTACCTCATAACCTCTCTACCCTCAGCAGCTTGTTGGGAGGATTAAATGAGATAATGCATGTAAAGCATCTGTCATATAACAATAAACACTGATCTTTGTTCCGTAGTCTCATGACTTTTCTGATTCCTGACTCTTAAACTTTCAGTTTTCTCCCTTCTTACACTTATGCCCTCTTGATTCCTATCTACCTCCAACTTGATGCAAGTTGTAACCCATACTGTTTCTTGATTCCTACTGCCTACCTGTTTCTGACTCAGCCTTGCTCAGATTCTTGGCTTTGGGGAAATCCTAACTCTGGATTGCTTGCCTCCTTCTGTTCCCTGACTCCACCTGGCTCTGCAGCTTCTTAGTTCTACCCAGATCTTTCCCTGCCTCCTTATTTTGTAATCTATGACCCAATGCAATTGTGGTCCTGATGCTGATGAACAGGGACCCAACCAAAAATGTGGTTCAGACTAAAAAACCCAGCAGACAAGTCACTGAAGGGTACTGTACTTCTGTGCACACCATAACCAAAGGAGACCGCCAATCTCAATGTATGGCCATCTAAAAATAAATCCCCTTTGGGAGACTTTCCCATCACACTGACTTATACCAGCACCGCCACCACAAACACACTGCCAGATACAGTTGGGGGAGTGTAAGGAGTCTGTAACACTAAGGGAAATTCATTTCTAGAAGCAAAAATAGCATTTATATAAGGACAATATGGGAGAGTGGAGAAGTTTTTTTCTGGTGTTACCCAGTAATCATTTCAGTATCTTTTCATGTTTATTTTTTCTGTCAGTTTCATAATTTTAAGTCCCAGTTCCTGAAATATCTGTGGAAGACAGAGAAAAGAACAGCTTGTTCTTTTGGCAGTCAACACCCTCTGGTTACTATTTTCAATTCCCAAGGGGACAAGGTAGAGCATCTCCCTGACTGAAATAAAAAAAATAAGAAGGAGAAATATAAAAATTTCTACATCTGTGCAGGGTTTGGCATAGAGGGATGACCCTTGACCCCCATATATTTACTTTCTGGGAACATAATTTAAAATCCATCTGCACAACTAGAAGTTCTTCCCTGCTTCTCACCACAGTGCAGATTTTTTTCAGTGAGTTTCATTCTGCATGTTTCTCTGCTATTTAGTATGCTGAGCCTGGACAAAGTGTCTTTCTAAGGGAAGCTCATGGCTTACCTCTTGCACATTGCAGGTAAACGGGCTCTCTAAGCACAGCAGCTCATCAAAGCAGCCAGCCACCTGATGAGAACATCATCCAGAACAGGCTCCAGCCTGCCCTGAGACTCAAACCCTCATTTCATTTATTTTGCTTGATACTGTTTTACATGAGATGAACATAGGAAATAAAATGGGCGAAGGCGATGCATGCTACACTTCTGCACTCCTCAACAACACATCGTGCTGTGGACTGGGTGGATGGGAGGAACAAAAAAGACTTAACTCCAGCAGCTTCTTGAAGAAAATAAACTCACGCCTCTTTCCCACCACCTCAAACATATGGATACAAGGCCCAGTTAAAACCCACCCACTGGTAAGTATCCATCAATCCATGGCAAACAGTTTGCTTGTGTTGATATTACTACTCTCACTCTAATCATAGCCCTATCTTCCTTAGGGGCCTTCAGAAATGCAGCAAGATAATGCATGTAAACAAGATACATGAGATAGTGCATGTAAAGCATCTGTCATACAACATAATAAACATTGATTTTTGTTCCATAGTCTCATGACTTTCCTGATTTCTGACTCTTAAACTTTCAGTTCTCTCCCTTCTTACACTTATGCCCTCTTGATTCCTATCTATCTCCAACTTGATGCAAGTTGTGACCCACATTGTTTCTTGATTCCGATTGCCTACCTATTTCTGACTCAGTCTCGTTCAGATCCTTGGCTTTGGGAAAATCCAAGTAGTGAAATTACGCATAATGAAATAGTTTGTTAGTCTCTTTAGATAAAGTTGTACAGAGGTTTCTTTCTGATGTGCCCCCACAATGTCCTGCACCCATCCCTCCATAAGAACACTTCCGTTGAGGTTGGTTCCTTATTAACTTGTCCATGTTCTCATGGGAAGGCAGAATACCTGATGCCAGCACTATATCTGTCCTATGCCTCTTTGCATCTTCAGGACCTAGCATGGTGCTTTACTCATAACACCCAATAAATACCTGTGCAGTGAACACAGGGGGCACTTTAGGAAAGAGCTTAGGTCATGTGTTGCAGTGGAAATCATGGAGGGCTCTGGGAAGGATCAGACTAAAGTCTGAATCCAAGATCTGCCACCTATGAACAGTGAGTCCCTGGGCTCTGAATCCTCTCTGGGCTTGCGTAAAAAGGGAATCCCAGCAATCCCAGGCTTCTCCAAGGATTGTGAGGACTAAGTAAGATAAGGTATACACAGTGCTTGGCATTTAGCAGTCTCCAAAATATCCATTTTCCCACTTTTTCCTTTCCTTTGGTGAAATTATAATGTATTCATTGCTGTTTACTGATTGAATGGGACTGCTGCATAGCTTGTATAAATGTACATATAAAAACTTACCATCAGGTATTTATGTGCCTATTAAATGCATATCATTAGAAACTATGGTGGTTTGGATACTGCAGGACCAGTGCTGCCAACCTTGGCTCACATTAGCTTCTCCTGGAGAACTTAAAAAATCACCATGCCCTGGCCATATCCCAGACCAATAACAGAATCTCTGTGGGTCAGACCCAGGCATCAGGAAGTCTTATAGCTCCCAGGGTGATTCTGACATGCAACCAAGATTGGGAACCATTTGATTAGATGGTACAATGGCCAGCAACCCAGAGACAAACATATTCCTTATGCTATACCAAGTTGTTGGGATATTCAGCGTTGCATTTACTTCAAGCTCAAGGTCACAGCTAATAAAAAAAACGTTACTTTGCTGCCAGGCCCAGTGTACCTCTTTAATTTCCTCAGAGAAGTGGCTGTGGTCTACGGTAAGACTCAGGTATTCCTGGCTATGCCGCCTGGCCTTGTAACATGTTTCTTAACTGTTTGCATGTTCTTTAAATATCTGTGTCTGTTTTATCTCCTTTTCTGTGTCCGAACATCTTTTCTTTTTTCTCTTTACCACACCCATTTTAGAAATTACAAAGTCCTTTAATCGGGTTTTTAGATCAGTGTTCTCAAGCTTGGTTGTACATTAGTATCACCTGGGAAATTTAAACAAATTTGGGTCCACTTCAGACTAATTAAGTAAGAATCCCTGAGCAGTGGGGCCCAGACTTTGGTGCTGTTCTCCAGATTATTCTAAATATGCAGCCAGACTGAGAACCATTGTTATCCTACGAATTTCTCTTCCCATCCTTCAGCCGCCACCAGATCCACATTCTCATCAACACTTGAGTAGCTCCCATTTTGGAAAAACACAGGCCTTTTCTTTCCTTTTACAAATATGTAAAATTATTTGCGGCCAATTGCTTTTACCTACACCTGTTCCACCTACACTGATGTTCATTCTTGATTAATTCAGCAAGGATTATTACTGAGAATTTGCATTGTGTTAAGACATAACTGGGAATGGAGAAAGAGGCCTGACCCTATGCTGCTGGAGAAGCTACAGGAACACAATCCCAACAGAATGCAGTATATGCTAAAATATGAGCACAATATAGAACAGTTTCCAAGCTTTACTGACCCCTCCCCATGCTTGTGTATTAGCCCACTGCATCCTCACAATGACCCTAGGTGTAGATTATGTTGCCACTTTCCAGAGGAAGACAAGACTTAGGGAGGCTGGGTGACATGCTCCAGGACACCCAGGTAGTGAGAGGTGTGGCCGGGATGCCTACCTGGGCAGTCCTCCTCTCTCCTATCTGTACTCTTAACCTCTATGCTCAAGAAGAATGACCCCCACAAAACTTAATTTATTTTTAGAATTTATTTTCAAATGCTAGGGTTGGGTTCTTCTCAAGCATAGTAAAATTAAGCATCATTGCCACAGACTCCAAAGACTTTTCACTTAAAAGCCTTGCACAAAGAGCTTGAGGCTTTGATTAAACCACAAAAGCAGCATATCCACAGGATGCGCAGCTTTGTCTTACTCCTAAGGTCATGTCTCACAGTCTCATCGTCAGTCTCACTGGACACACCTGTGGCATAGCCGATGGGCGTGGCGAGGCTGAAGTACGCCGGGTGGGAACGGGGGGACTTGGGAAATCAGGGCCTACCTCCCATACCAGGCAGATGAAACTACAGTCTGACAGGAAAGAAAAAGGCCCTCCAAAGTCAGACTGCTGGTTGGAGGTCGAATTGGACCTTGAATTCAGCCAGAGTGTTTTCCTCGACTTGACTCTTACCATCAAACCTGCTACCTCTCAACTTGAGGCTCAAACCCATAATGCTACAGTGAGGAAAGAACAGTGAACAAGTGAGAAAATCATTCCTGTTTTGCCTCTATTCATAAGATTGCTGTTGACTGAACCAAAAGCTTTTGCTTTGGTTAGGGCTGTTGGCATTCTATAGGGATTTAGTAGAACCTGATTCAGTGTCACCAACTTCACACCTGAAAATGAGCATATGCAAGTCCTGTTTCTATTTACTCCTGTAAAATCAGAGCACAAGCCCTTAGTTAATTTAGCATGGAGGCTAAATACCAACTTAATTTGTAATTCTGCTAGTTGTTTTTTTTCTAAGACAACTGTTTTTTCCATCATAAATAACCAAGACCTTCACTGACTCAGTCCTGTGTCTCTGAAGTCTGGCAGTCCTCAGCCAGCCATGGGCAAGGCCCACCTCCACCCTCACCCTCCAGCTCTTGTGTGACTTTGCCTTGTCTTCCTCCAAACCACAGACAAGACAGACTCCTCCTCTGCAGGACCAGACATTCATCAGCAGACAGGAGTGAGCTTTCCTCAAACCCCTGGCTTCCTTCCCCTTGATGCCTTCTGGGCTGTGCAGACTGAATAGCTAGCTGTGGAAGGAGTAGGGGAACAGCCAGTTCCAGCAGAGAGGGCTGAGGAGGCCAAGTAGGCATCTTTTCTAGAACAAGACACTGTGGGGGTGGGCAGCCCATCTGCCTGGACTGTTTTCACCCACTCAGTCCTCAAGGTTAAGGTAGCTGCCAAGCACAGCTAACTCCCAGTCACAAGCAGGTCCTGGCAATCTTTCCACTACATGGGTGCCTGGCTCTCGGGACAGAGATGGGATTACCCAAGGTCATGCCAGCATCCTGGTACAAAGGACCTCAGGTTTCCAGGCAGGCAAGTTCTCCTTCTGCCAGACACATCAGTACTGAGAGGTGAAGGGTGAACATCCCTGCAGGGCTTCTCCGCCCCAGCTGAGCTCCCAGAAACTGTCTGCATTTTTTCATGGTTCCCTCTCTTAGCTGGACAGCTGGCTACCATGAGTGTCATGAGGGCAAGCCACAGGGTGAAACCCTGAGTCCAGAGAAGGTTTCTTGGTCACAGAAAAAGGATCAGTTTCCCATCCTTCTAAATACCTTTACTGATCTACAGGGACATGGGTCTACCATGTTTTAAGGAGCTGATAACCTGAGCCCCTGTCTGCCTCCTCCCAGAGGGTGAGGAAACTGAGCCGATGAGGACCTGGCAGGCAGGGTATGTGGTGGGTTTGGGTGCAGCGACCTGGCATGTGCTCAGATGAGGGACCTCTCTTCCTCTGGACTAGGCGGGTCACTATGGCTCTCTCCAGTTCTAATATCAAAGGTTGTTTTGGAGAGTGGCAGATGTAACTGTGAAGGCTCATAAATTTGCTGGAAAAATAGTGAATAAATCCTGAGCAGGAAAAGAAATAAACTCTGGATAACTCAGCCATGCTTTTTTGAGAAGTTATAAAATTATATGACCTTGCCATAAATTTTTATCAGCACTTCTTATACTCACACACAGACAAGTGATAAAAATTGGAGGATTCTGAGAGGCAGGGTCTGGAGACATGAGGCAGCCCTGGGGGTGGAGGACACAGCAAGGGAAAGTGTGTGGAGGGGAAGGAGGGGGAGAAGCAATGGTACTGTTTGAATACAATTCACACAGGTGGTGACTGCTTTAGGAGCCCAACTGGTTTGTTTTAGGCCACCAATTTTTGGAATCTGTGCAAATCGCTAGTTTTCCCATTCTCTCCACAGCACTGGAGACCCTGGCCCTGTTCTCATCATTATCAGAGCCTAACTGGGTAACCTCAGAGAGAAGTTATTTCAGCTCTCATGCTTCATTTTCTTTTTCTTTAACATGGGGTTTTAACATAAAAATCTCTGTTCCTTGTATCTGTGGGAATAAAATGAATGAACAGAGCATTAGAATCAAGCTGGTGTTCTTGGTTTCATCATCTCCCCGCCAGAGGCAGGACAAGAGGAAAGGTCACCTACCTGAGGCCTGGACCTCCATGATGTACTGGTGCAGATCCTGGCCCTGCTGAATGACCTCAAAGGTCATGTTGTTCATGGCCAGCTTCCGCTCCGTGTGGCGCTGCAGCCGCTGCTCTGCCAGTGTCAGATCCTCGGTGTTGAAGTCATTCATCTGCCGGAGCAAGTCCTCATTCCAGGCATCTAGCTCTGCTGTCACCTGTGAGGGAACCACCATCAGTACAGGCTCCATGAGAGATGCTAGACTGAAGCTCACTGATTCTAAGCCTTGTTGACCAACCTGACTTTCAGATCAGTCTGCATCTCTTTGACTCCTATACCCCCAATTCACAGCACTGCCACGCAGTCAAGTATGCATGCCTTTAAAGGTGTTCGCCATGTGTTTCAATGTCTATTAGCAACAGCAAATATTTATATGATGAGTTATGGTTTATAGTTTTTGCATACTCCATCTCGTTCCACCCCCACAATGACCCAGTGAGGCAGGCAGGGTGGAGACGTCCAGGTCCATCCTCTGGAAGAAGCTGATGCTCCCTCAGACAGATGGAATGGTGTGCCCAGGGTTGACCCTGCTCATGAGGGGCAGACCTGTGGACATTCAAGAAGCCTTCATGAAAACCAAATCTGAACCTTCTCCATCACCCTAGGATGTCTACTTGTGCCCCTTTCCAGTCAGTTCCTGCCTCCCCCACTCCTATACCGCAGGTGCCACTTCCTGATTTCTATCATCACAGCTGTAGCTTAGCCTATTCTTGGATTTGAAACAAACAGAATCATACAGTATGTACTCTTTTCTGTCTGACTTCCTGGATTCAGCATGCTGTGTTCTGATTTATCTGTGTGGTTATGAGTACCAGTTTATTTCTTGCTGTGCTGAGTTGTATTCCACTGTACAGATATGCCAAAAAGATATTTTTATCCATTCTCCAGCTGATGAACTTTTGGGTTGTTTCCAGTGTTTGGCTATTATGAATATGGCTAATATGGAAGTTCTTATACAAGTCTTTCTGTAGACACAGTTTTCATTTCTCAAGATGTTTCCCAGAAGTGTAATTGTAGGGTCATAAGGCAGGTGTATGTTGAACATTCCAAATAGCAATTTTATATTCTGATAGGAATGTATGAAAATTCTAGTTGCTCTACATCTTCATCATCATTTGATGTTATCAATCTATTTAAATTTAGTCATCCCAGGGGGTGTGAAGTGATATTGCACTGTGGTTTTAGAATGACTAATGATGGTAAGCCCATTTCACATGCTTATTGATCATTTATATCTACTTTTGTAAGGCATCTTTTAAGTCTTTGGCAAAGTATTTCTAAGTCTTCTGAATTTTACAAAACCTAGGTTAATTATCTTTTGGTTATAGATTTGTAGTAGTTCTTAATATGTACTATATAGTCCTTTATCAGGTAATATACTAAAAATAGCCTAAACAAAAATTTTAGTCCATTTCCTTGCCTACAAAGAGAAATTAGATAAAACCAAGACAACTAGCATTAAGGGATAAGAGACTGCATTTCTTTCAATCTTGGTTTTTGTTTTGTTTCCATGAAACAGAGTCTATGCAGAAAGATCTCAGAGAGGCCCCAAGCCAAGAACCTGTGCAGTGGAAAGGAAGGTGTCGAGGGTCCTGGTGAGGAGGAGCAGAGTAAAGCTGAGATGCTTCGGTTGGGAGAGTGAAGCTCAGAGGTCTGGGATCTTGGCAATTTGAATCTAAACCAAATGTAAATATGTCCAGGATTCTATATCCAGGGTTCCCTGCCCTTGTCTACTCTCATCACCTTGACAGCACTGACCTCAAGGTCCCAAGTCTGTTCTGAAGCCTGAAGAACGCAGATTTCAAGGGGGCTACTCAACACTACAGCCTGACTCCTAAGGCTGCCCTCCTGGATCTAAATGTTCTTTCCTCGCTGTCTGACCCTCTCTTCCTAGTCCCCCTAAGCACTAATGTCCAGCCCCTTAAAATGGTTTTATTTGTGTATTTCTATTGTTTTCTGGAGTTTCTTTTCTTTCCTAAATGTTTCTTGGTTCCTCAAGGAATGTTTTTTCATTGGGTTCCTCCTCGCCACTTTCTCTCTTGGGTACAGGGCTGGCACAGAGCAGGGGCTTCTTTTTGTTTTAAGGAGAAAACATTTTCAAACTTGAAGCTTACTTACTGCTAATAAACAAACCTAGCTTTCCAGCCAAAAGGCATGCTCTTCTGGTACATGACCCAGTCAGCCTGTTTACTCACTGACCTGGAGAGTTGGCTCTGCCCTCTCCGGCCTCCTTCCCTGGTCCACTAGCCCTGAAATGCCCGTCTCCTTCCTCCCAGTCTGCTCAAGTCCTCACCACCCTTCAAAGTAAACCCTCTGGCATGAAAAGCTTCATGATAACCCCCAGACCCAGATGTTTTTCTCTGGCTTATCTCACAATATCAGACACAGACTCCTTTGCTAATATAGAAACAAGACCATGAAAAGAAAATCCTGCACTGGAGAACTGATTTGGCCATTTAAAGCCATTTGGAAAAGAAACCTGGAGGAATTTGTTCAAAGCAGAAACTCAGGTCTGAGCCAAATGAATGAAAGGGAGAACACAGGGTGCCCACAGGGCATTTAGCTTTCGATCAACCTATTTTTGTTTTCTCCTTCAACTCAATTAGCTCCTTCTCAGCTCCTGGCCCACTCAGTTCCCCTCTGGGCTCCAGGGCCCTCTGTCTCCCTAGCTCTCCTGAATTACTTGGAATGGTAGGATACGATGACCTCTTAGAGAGATACACTGGCAGTATTTCTGTTCTAACAATTGTCTACTCTAAAGTCACAGCCATAAGAGAAATTAGAGAAGTTAAACAGAAATTTAGAAAGGATAAGAAGCAGTGGGAGAGTGAAGGCCCACCTCAAAACAAAGCCCAAGACTTTCCAGCCAGATGAGATTCACTGAATCCAGCATTCTACCACTGCAAAGTGTCCCCAAGGCATTTGTTCTCGTGGCTCTTTTCTCGTGGAGCCTTCTCCATTGGCTCCTCCCATTTTCTAGGTCTTCCCTAGTATTTATATGCAAAGAACACTTTGGCCCCTCCCCTCCAATATTTTACTGTGCTCTCCTGAATATTCACTTGCCTATTCTCTTCCCACTTCCTATAGTCTATTCCTATCAACTTAGCTATTTATTATTACCTGCAAAACTGGAAATATTACTGTGCTGTCCTTTTCTTCATAACATTTTAAGATGGAAGTAACCATGATAAAGGTGATGATCATGGTTGAAAAGGCTAATTTACCTTGCACAGGGGCACCTCATATTATTGTGTTTCACTTTATTATACTTCACAAATAATGTATTCTTTTACAAATTGAAGGTTTGTGGCAACTCTGACAAGCAAGTCTATTGGCGCTGTTTTTCTAACAGCCTTTGCTTACTTCCCTGTCACATTTTGTCTCTGTGTCACATTTTGGAAATTCTTGCAATACTTCAAATCATTACTATCATAATTTATATGGTGATCTGTGATCACTGATCTCTGATGTTATTATTGTAATTCTTTCGGGGCACATGAACCTTACCCATTTAATTGATAAATATGTATGTTCTATCTGCTCCGCTGATGGGCTGTTTCCCTGTCTCTCTCACTCTCCTTAGGCCTCCCTATTCCTTGAGACACAACGATATTAAAATGAGGTCAGTGAATAACAGTATAATGGCTTCTAAGTGCTCAAGTGAAAGGAAGAGCCTCTCACTTTAAATTGAAAGCTTAGTGAGAAAGGCATGCAGAAAGCCAAGACAGGCTGAAAACTAGGTATCTTGCACCAAACAGCGAAGTTACACATGCAAAGGAAAAGTTCTTGAAGGAAATACATGTGCTACTCCAGTGAACACACAAATGCTATGAAAAAGAAACAGTCTTATTGCTGTTATGGAGAGGTTTAGTGGTCTGGATAGAAGATCAAATCACCACAACATTCCCTTAAGCCAAAGCTTGCTCCAGGGCAAGGCCTTACCCTAAAATTCTCTTCAATTCTATAAAGACGGAGAGAGATGAGGAAGCTGCAGAAAAGTTGGAAGATAGCAGAGGCTGGTTCATGAGATTTAAAGAAAGAAGCCATAAAAGTGTGAGGTGAAGCAAGTACTGATACAGAAGCTGCAGCAAGTTATCCAGAAGGTCTAGCTCAGGTAATGAACAAAGGTGGTTACACTAAACAACAGATTTTCAATGCAGACAAAATAGCCTCCTATTAGAAGAAGATGCCATCTCAGAGTTTCATAGTTAGAGAGGAGAAGTCAATGCGTGGCTTTAAAAGACAGGCTTACTCTCTTGTTAGGGGCAAATGCAGCTGCTAACTTGAAGTTGAAGCCAATGCTCATTGAACATTCTGAAAATCCTAGGGCCCTTAAGAATTACGCTAAATATACTCTGCCTATGCCCTGTGAATGGGACAACAAAGCCTGGATGACAGCACATCTCTTTACAACATGGTTTACTGAATATTTGAAGCCCTCTATTGAGACAGACTGCTCAGGAAAAAAGATTGCTTTCAAAATATGACTGCTCACTGGCAATACACCTGGTCACCCAAGAGCTCTGGTGGAGATGTAATGTTGTTTTCATTTCTACTAACAACATCCATTCTGTAGCCCAAGGAGTCATTTTGATTTTCAAGTCTTATTATTTAAGAAATAAATGTTGTAAGGTTGTAGCTGCCATATATACTGATTCCTCTGATGGAACCGAGCAAAGTAAGCTGAAAACCTATGGAGAGGGTTCCTTTTTCTAGATGCCATTAAGAATATCCATGATTCATGGAAGTGGTCAAAATATCAACATGAACAGGAGTTCGGAAGAAGTTGATTCCAGCCTTCAAGGATGACTGGTGGGTTCAAAATTTCAATGGAGGAAGTCATTGCAGATGTGGTGAAAATAGTAAGAGATCTAGAATTAGGAACAGAGCCTGAAGATGTGACTGAATTGCTACAATCTCATGAAAAAACTTAATTTGAATGGATGAGGAGTTGCTTGTTATGGATGAGCAAAGAAAGTTGTCTCACGAGATGGAATCTACTTCTGATGAAGATGCTATGAAGATTGTTGAAATGACAGCAGAGGCTTTAGAATATTACATAAATTTAGTTGATAAAGCAGTTCAGGGTTTGAAAGGACCGACTCCAATTTTAAAAGAAGTTTTACTGTGGGAAAAATGCTATCAAACAGCACTGCATGCTACAGAGAAATTGTTTGTGAAAGGAAGAGTCAATTGATGTAACTAACTTCATTGTTATCTTCTTTTGAGAAAATGCTGTAGTCACCCCAACCTTCAGCAACCACCACCCTGATCAGTCAGCAGCCATCAACATCAAGGCAAAGACCCTCCACCAGCAAAAGATTACAACTTGCTAAAAGCTCAGATGATGGTTAATAATTTTGTAACAATAAAGTATTTTAAAACCTGTGTATTACATTTTTCTTTTTAGACATAATGCTATTGTACTTTAATAGACTACAGTTCAGTGTAAACAGAATTTTTATGTGCAGTAGGAAACCAAAAAATTGATTTGACTTGCTTTATTGCAGTATTTCCTTCATTGCAGTGGTCTGGAATTGAACCTGCAGTATCTCCAAGGTTTGCTTCTACTGTGCACTTATTATGGAATAGACAATGTGTTAAGCATTTAATCAACTTTCTTTTATTTAATCTTCCTAGCAGCCCTGAGAGGAAACTAAAGTACAGAGAAGTCAGATCATTTTCCCCATGGCCTCAGAGCTGGTGGTGGCAGAGCTGAGCATTCAACCACAAAGTCCAGTGCTCTTAACAATGCTGTTATATCAATAAATCTGCCCAAGAACTGATGTTGGGAGTAGTTTTCTTTTATTTATTTTCACTTCAGAGAAATAGCCATTTAATCTTTCCCATTTCCTTCTTTAAAAGAAAAACAAAACAAAACCATGATAACTCCATTTGCTTCATTTCACATGACTTTTTAAAATTAATTGTGTGTTCTTTGAATAGATCAGTTAAGGAATTATTTTTGTGGCCTTATATAAATGCCAGGAATAATTTACCTTCACATCAAAATACAGAGCCTTTTCCCAAGAGGATATTTTTGTTTAAGAGTTTGGTAATTCTTTTTTGTTTTAATGATTCTGTCAGATTACTCAGTATAAGGGTAATATTAATGTATCTAGAATTCTCTGGTCCCCAAGGAGTCTTTGTCCTAAACAGGGGACACCCCTGCAATCTGGTATTGGAGTGTAAACATTGGGACAAGGTTGTATGCAGAGGAGTGTAACCTGCCTTCTGTGTTGTTCTCTGCATGGCAAGAGCAGATGCCTTGGGTTCTCTCAGCAGTTTCATGAACACTCAGGGATCACTTAATATGAGGTAACAAATCGGGAGAGAAACAATGGGGCAGAATAAGATGGGCTGTTTGCTTAAAATCTGGAAGTGTATATGTGTGTATGTGTGTATTTATATATATATATATATTGCTATTAATAATTATTATATTTGTACATATTTTATATATTTATAATATTGGTATAATCAATTGATGACAATAATGCTGACTGTAATGTAGTAAGTATTTATTAACTGCGAGAAGCTTTGCTAATAATGTTATATGTGTTAACTCATTAAACCCTTAATAACCCTGTGGGCTGGGAATCATTCTCATCCCTATTTCTTAGATGAGAAACTGAGTATGTAATTTGCTTAAAGTCACACAATTAAAAAAGTTGGTGGAACAGGGTTCAAACCTAAGCACTCTAACTCAAAATACTGCATACTCGATAACTGTACTATACTGCCTTAGCAAAAGGTATGTGTGTGTGTGTGCGCGTGTGTGTGTATGTGTATGTGTATAAACACTGCAGGTCATGTACATTAAAGTCCAGTCCCGTTTCAACTACCGAGGGAGGAAGGGTCCAAGGCATTCCACTGTGGTGAGGTGTGATGAAACACATGGGCTGTCAATTGCAAAATGAGCACCTGTTTTATGATGCCATTATTTTATTAAGATGAGAAAAAGTGAAAGCTATTCTCCACTGACCTACAGGAGCTAGAAGATAAAGACATTTTGCAGCTGAAGAGAGACAGTATCATTGCAAGGGAAGAGCTATTTTTATCTGTAATGGGCTTGTATATTGATACAGGGTACTTACCACTGTGAAACTAAAATAAACTAAATTACCAGTCATTTATTCTCCTTGTCTAAAGTTCTTCTCTGTCAATTTATAAAATGTTGAGATTAGTGAATTCTATTAGATTATTTTAAAGGTCTATCATAGCATTTCTTTCTGCTTTAGAAATACACATCACTTGTCTAAAGAGTTAAAATATTTATTTATATAGCTATATAGAGCCCTTTGGGGATATCACAAGAATTTTCTGGAAAAGCAGGACTTGTCAGTAAAGAAATCCACTTAGTCTTTTTTAATTTTTGACAAAAATGTAAGAACATATTGCAACATGCTATGATTGATAAGTTCTAATGTTCATTTAGCCAATTTATATTCCAATTGGATAATTTGGATATTGGAATAATTTTTATGACCAATTTCATGTTCTTCATCATCATGATTAGAACTGAGATCTTTGATATAATCATGACTGATCCTGATGGGATCTTGAGTGCATCTTAGTGGTTATTTTGTCCACATCTTTGCCTCTTGTGGAAACCTAGTCTTTTTTCAAAAGATATCCCCTTTGTTGAAGAGATCCTACAACATATATTGTTCATTCATTCTAGTAATTATAAATGCTTGAACATCAAAATGCTTTTTTTCTTGTATAAGCTAAATACCTAGTTTGGAACTTACATTTGCTTCCTTCTACTGAATCCCCTGCATCCTTACCCAAAATGAGAAGCTTAAGCATTTATACCTTGATAATATAACCTGACTTTCGGTTCATAGCCCCAGAACATCCCCATTACATAGTGACCTGAAAGTTTCCATCAGAGATCTATGATAATTTCCTCCAAAGAGATGACTTGCCAGAATACTAAAGTTGTGTGAATAAGCCTTTTTGTTTTGTTTTGTTTTGTTTTGTTTTTAGAAAGGAATTTAGTAAGGGAACCCCCAGTGATCCAGAAATCAATTTGACAGAAGTCTAAAACAGACAATCAAACAAATATTTTGTGGAGACTTTGGTTTACTTTGAAGTATTTGTTCTCCATGTCCTTCTAAAAGGATCTGGGGTATATTTAGGAAATGCTACAGTGATCCCTAGGAGGAATTGATCACACAAAGATTGATCTCAAACAAATCCCATTTTCTTTGTTATAGTTACTATGATGGTGGATTTGAAGCATGTTACAAATGTGGAGAACAGCAGCTTTGCAGAGTCTTGTGCTATATCTCTGGAAGGAAAGGTCATGAAGCTGGACTAAATGATGTGGTGCTTAGCTGACCCACAGTCAACAGAATGACTGTGCAGGCTGACAACCCAGTGCCACCAGAGGAGAACTTCCTGGGAATCACCACACAGCCCTGCCTGACCTGGCCAATATTTGAAATAGCCACTGGGCCATAAAAACAAACAAAAAAAAGATAAAATTTTGGAGGGAACAAATAGAAAAAGCTTTCATTAAAATTTTTAAAAATCAGTGTATTGACGCTGATGGACAGTAACTGTGAAGGGGTATGTTGGGGGGACTTGGTGAAGGGGGAAGCCTAGTAATCATAATGTTCTTCATGTAATTGTAGATTAATGATACCAAAATAAAAAAATAAAATAAATTTTAAAAAATCAGTGTATTGAAAGCACTTGCCTTGAAAAAATAATCTCGGGCTTTTAAGGGAGCACAAGCCTAGGTAAGATAGGTGATGAAGTCACTGAAACAGCTTCCATCTCCTGGGCTGCACTGGGAGACTGCCACTGTTACTCAGCGTGCAGCACCCGGGTGTGTGTATGTAGGCTGGGCATGGCTAACTCGCCTTCAGGAGAGGGCAACCAGGATAATTAGGAGTCTGGAAACTATGTTACATCCAGAAAGAGGTAGGTAAATTGGGGATATGTGCCACAGAGAAGGGCTGACAAGAGAAATAGTCATTGAATGCTTAGGGTTTAGAAGACTGCAGAAATAATTTATACAAAGAAGCCTATGATGATCATTTTCAAGTATTTTTAAGGCTGCCAAATAAAAGAGGGAGCCGATCTGTTTTTCCAGGGAACAGAACTAGGGCCAAAGGGTAGCAGGGTGGAGACTTTGGTTCAACACAATAATGAAATTCTGCGCTCCCTCCTCTCTCCCCTCCACCTACCCTATTCCCTACCCCAAACCCAGGCCCCATTTCTTGGCTCCAAGATGTGCTGGTAGAGCCTGGATGCAATTCTCCAGGAAAGCCAAATCCTGGCCACCAACTTTTACCTGTCCTCCAGATGTAACCTTATGGGGAAACATTGCATGGCAGCCTGACCAAGCTACACATTCTTGCCTCACTGTTCTCACCAGACTGTGGGGCTGTGTGACAGAATCATCACCTTGTACAATGATTCTGTTTCTGCATTTCTCCACAACAAACCCCCTAATGGCAGGGACTGTTTGTATCCTCAATGCCCAACATAGTTTTTGGTACCTAGTAGGTGTTCATTAAATGTTTATTGAGTTGAATTTCCATTAGGTGAAAGGCTGGGTAAGCCATCTCTTTCAAATATAAAATGCAAAGGGCCTCTATCTACAGCCAACTGAAGAGTTGTGACCACCGTAAATTACAATCGGCTTTCTCTCCTCTAGCTGGAATTCTCCTCCTCAAAGGCCATTTTTTTCCCAGCCTCAGCCTGGCCCCAACTTGGAAGAGCCCCACAGATTTATAGCTGGCTATTCCATTCCTCCCTCAGGTTAATTACACAGATTAATTTTCAGGTACAATAAGCAACTTTAATTGTAATTATAGAGTCAAAGATTTAAGAGAAAGACCATAACTATAGCCCATTTCTCATGAAGTCCTTTTTAGAATATCTTACTTAGTGTTGCTTTTAGTGTGCATATGGCACCCAGGGACTGCCTATGATTATCCACTGAAAACAGAAAAATTCTTGCCATATAAATACACATACGTATGTATATATATATTATATGCACACATATTTGGTCAAACCAATAAAGAACATATGATGTATCCCTAGACTTTCACTGGTAGACTGGTGTGGGTCTCATTCTAATCATGGCAGTTGCTGAGGCTCCTCAGGGAAGGTGGGGGTACACAATGCAGAAGGGCTGACTGTGACTTGTTTGTTCAGTTGCTGTAAGCATATCTCAAATTACTGTCTTTTCATGTGCCCAGTTAAATGGATTTATTTATGATCTTGTTTCAACTAAACTAACCTTCACAAAAGGACACATAGCTTATCAAAGAAACTGCAGTTTGAAGATAATATTAATCATGAAAACACAAGAGAACTTTGAACTTTTTTTGTCAGCCATGTTACAGGGTAAAGAAATAATGACAATCTAATCAGATCTGCCAGAAAACCAGGCTAAAAAAATAATTGCAAATTATCAAGAAGACTATTTGAAATATGGCACCACAATTCCTAATGAAAAAGCTGAACTTCATCCTAAGGGCAGACTAACTTTTGAAATTATTAGCCAGTGATGGTAGAACATGTATATCATTTATAAACTAATATATATGCATATACAGGGGGTTCCAAGTTCAAAAATATTTTATTTAGAGAGTGCACAATCAAAAGGATTTGGAGACCACTGGCCTAGTCTTGCTTCTAAAAATATATTTTAATTTCTTTCTGATCATTCTGGTTAATTGTAGAAAACTTGGAAATGCATGAAAGAATCAAAAATAAGGAAAAAATCACCCACATTCTTATCACCACAATATAAACACCATTTGCATTTGGTGAAATGTCTCTTCTATCATAACTATTTCATATAAAATGCCTTTCACAGAGGGATGCTCAAACTGCAGGAAAAGACTTTATAGAACATGATGTTCCACTTCACACTTTGGTCTCCACAGAGTCTAAGAAGGCATGTCAGGAATGCAGCTGCCATCTTGGTTTTTGGACATTTGCCTAATATATTTGGGATAAATTTCACTCTCAGTGGGGGTGCCATAGGACCTCATCCCAGGTTATACTATGGGAGCCACATACACCAGTATTACTGAGTAAAAGGAGAGTGGTGGAGCAACTTCTGCACTACCTTAATATTTAAACCAATTAGCCCATCTCAGCCATCAGTGATATGGTTAAGGAGTCATGCTTAGATTCACCAGATGGAAGGGGAGCAGGCCTGCTCTGGTTTTCAGTAATCCCCAGGAATTCTGAGTATGTCCTTTATGGAAGGAAACCATAGCTGAAGGTCCTGCAGTGACAGCCTCTGCCCTGGCTTGTGTCAGCTCCAACATGTCTCTCATTATAGAAACCACCCTCAGTTTCACACTCTTAATCTTCTCTAGATGTTTACCCTTCATCTCCACAGTGAAAAACTAGCTGGCATTTGAAATAATCTCATCACCCTCAAACACAACTTCTGATCATCTGACTTGAAGCAGAACTTTTCTATTGGTTTAGCAGGATTTCCATTTCTATCTAAGATGAAATGCAGCATTTTCCCAAGCTTTGGGATACACCCCAAGTCACAAGACCCCTTCCAAAGCCTCAAGGTCACTGCCTAAACCACAGGGTGTAGAAACAAATTACTCTTTATTTCCTTCATTTTATTAGGCCCTCATACGATTTCCCCATTTTTGCTTTATTTATACCAAGTTGTCCAAGTTGCTGTACAGGATACTTCCAGGGTAGGAGGGGAATTTTTATGCAATACAAAGGCTAAAGAATGCAAATCCTACAATTTAAATATCAAGCTCCTCAATGCAACATTTAAATAGGATCCAATTTTAAAGTATTTGATTTATAGTCAGCTTTTTTTTTTTGAAAGGATTTCTTTTGCATGTACTTTGATTGTTTTTCAGGAGTGGAAATGGATTTTCCTAGAATCACCATAGGCAAAGACACACTGGTGATGCCCCCAGCTGATGTCAGGGGTGCAGTCTGTGGCAAAGTGAAGCTAACTGACCCTTTCCAGAACTAAACCAGCAACCCTGACCTCAAAACTGTAGCCACCTAATGAAATAATATTTAAACATCCAAACCCTCAGACTCTTTCCTTCCCCTTCAGCATTTTTTTGATGTGGACCTGGAATGACAGGAGAGTAAACAACGACTACAGCAGCAAAATACTACACCTGCTAACATAATTACCCCCCTGGATATATTTACTCTTGGTGTGAAAGTTGCTGAGGAAGGATGGTAGGAGTCCCTGGGGTCTACATCACTGCAATCAAATGTTACCTCTATTTATTTTTGTGAGTCTCACTTGCAATTACTGAAGAATAATAACTCACACCCCCTCTTTCCTTTATTACGTTTGCTGCCTCACCTTTATAAGGTTCACCATATTCATTCTTTGCTGCATGCAATATCTCTAATTTTCCACTGGCATTTTCATTGTTCTTTCAATGTATGTTTTAATATTCCTTTCTACCTGAAGTCCTTCTGGGTGTAAATTTAAAATAAATTATAAATAAATTCACCTAAAGTTATGGAATAAGTCTGAAGGATAACTGAGACCTTATCTTTTGTTTTGTTCTAAAAACTTTTCAGAAAGCACCTTGAACAAATCTTTAAGCAAGAAATTGTACTGGCTTCCAGGGAGGCAGGGGTAGAGGTGTGTTTATAAGGAAAGAAAGATCATTAGAGAGTAAGGCACAGGAAGGATCACATTAGTACTGGTTTTCTGTTACATTTACAATTCTTAATATAAACATTTTTGGTCTCAGGATCAAAGAAAAGGGCACATGTTGTCATGATAGTTTGCTGGTCCCATGTGGGACTGGGATTGGGATATTGGAACTTTCAACATTAAAAAAAAAAAAAAATCAATTTCCTTCCAGATCAGTTCCATGGAAGCTTCTACAGATATGGTTGGCAAGAGCATTCCCAAACACCCAGAAGCCCCGGTGGGATAAAAAACATGATGAGAAATTGGCTCTCCCTCATACCACATACCACCCAGCAGGGAGTAAAGACATGCCTTTAGTTTAACCTTTTGTCATTCCTGGAAAGGACAAAGTGTAGGTGTTGGATACTTTCCACACCCCAGAAACCCTCCTGGCCTGACTTTAGTTAGTGTTTCAAAGTAGAAAATAATAAAAGGTGGATATTATGTGGGAAGACATTATTAATGAGTATCACAAAGGGGATATAAATATACCAGAACATCTAATTCTGACCTTCCCTGAAGGAACTAAAGAGTCTATGAGATGAACCAGTAAGTGCCTTTAGCACAGACTTACTTTCTTAATAAACCGAAAGCAAACTGAGGATAAAAGTCTTCTTTCTTGTGGCTCCTGACTTCCTGGCCACAGTACAATTTCATCTAATCCCTGACCTACAGTCATCCCTGGCCTACTAATTTTAACACCTACCTACTCATGAAGCTATAGAATCCAGTGAATCTACCTCAGTCACCTAACAGCCAACTCCATGGTCTTTCAGGAACCAAAGTACCAAGGGTCTAATTAATTCCAACAAAAACATTCTCAGTGAAGTAATCCCCAGACAGAGAGTGAAACAGGGGCTCTGCTTGGCGGTGGAGGTGAGATGGACAGAGGACTATAACTGGTGGAATATGAAGTTTTTGATCTCTAAAAATATATCCTTGATGCACCATTCTCTCTAATTCCCTTATTCTGCTGCCTGGCATTCCCCTCTCCATCCCTGGAGCAACACCCTTGGCCAGGAAGCAAGCCCCTCTGCAGGCCTCCCAGCACGCTCCATGACCCCCGTCCTCCCCACCTGTACCTCAATGGTATACTGCTCAAAGATGCGCAGCTGCAGGAAGATGTCCAGCTTGATCTTCCGCTCATGGAACAGCTCCTCCATCTGCACCTGGGCATCATCCAGCTGCTGCAGAACTGACTCAATGTGGCTGATGGAGCTACTGTGGGGGGTCTTGTTGTTGGACACGGCAGAGTCCCTGTGGCATAGTGGGACAAAAAAGGGGGACCTTGCGTGTTAAACGTAACATAGGAGCAGGGGGTTTTCCTTGTCTGAGCAAGCTGGATGTTTATCAGACTCCTACTGTGAGCTTGGTACAACTTGCTTAGGTGAACCAAAGACACATGTGTCCTCTTTGTAAGGCATGGCACTGTAGCTTTGAGACTAACTGCTTTCTTATTCCCCAGACAGTATTGTGGAAGGAGAAGGGGGAATCAAATGAAATAATGTATGGGGAGGGGCTCTCCAAAGCATAAAATATCAGGAAATGGAATGGTTCCATACATACATGTAGTCTAATAGGTATAGTTTAAATACACACACATACACATGCATAAGAGTAGACCTATTAATCACAGGGCGTAAGAGTAGACAAAGACATATGAAAAGCACCCTTCCTATTTGTGCGTCACAGGATTGTGGTTAATATAAAATAATATCCCGACTACCAAAATTATCCATCTACTTTATAATACTATGCCAAAGTTGCAGGCTAGTGTTATTACACAGCTTTAAGCTGTAGTCAGGAAAGCATGGGCTCTGGGGGCTGCAGGCCTGGATTACGTCCCCGCTCTGATATACATGGGCTGGTGGCCTTGGGAAATCACCTCCCTGAGCCCCGGTTGCCTCCAGTAATGTGGACTTAATCCCTGCCCTGCTCACTTCACAGTTTGCTGTCAAATAAGACAGTGTGTGACCATGCTCTGTGACCAGGAACATGCTGTATGAATGACTGCTAATCCTGAAAGGATGCAAGTGAAGTGCTGACTGGGGTACAGGCCCCTTGGGGAAAGGAGAAGGTAGGGCACAAGAGGCCAGAACAACAAGAAGGTTCTGATGAGTTTTGATTGAGGCATTAGAAGAAAAGGATGAACTTGACCTAGTAGATGGAAGGGCTTTGCTTTCTGAGCAGGGAGAGTCCATATAAAAGTAGCAGGGAGGAGGTGACACATCGTAGAGAGTAACCAAGAGATAAACATATTCATCTGCTCAGAGAAGTGAGGGGTGGTGAGGCCTCCAAAGAGATCATTAAAATAGGAAAACTATGGAGGTTAAGAAGTTTAGATTCTATAAAGCCACGAGTAAGCTAGAGCCCTAAAACGTGAAATAAAAGGGCACATTGATCATCTTGTGACGTCTTATTTCTTATACAAGTTAAGAAGTCAGAGGACAAAGGGAAAATCATGAGTTTTGAATCCTCTCATCAGCAGGCTTTCTGAAATCTAGTCCTCTTAGCCTGGCAAAGGTGTGTGAGCTCACACCACCTGTTTCTGAAGGGAGCATAAGGGCAGTCTGTCAGGAGCCTTTCCTTTCATTTAGAAAGCTCCCAATCCGACCTCCTAACCCTGCCCTGTTTGGACATGAAACACCACCATTGCACAGGCACCCCTAGTCATGAGAAAAACATGAGATGTGCCCAATACCGTGCATTATACATTTGTTGAGGACTTCGCTGCTGGGAGGCAATGATTATCCTCGTTGCTCCTCTCAGTCTTTCTCCATTACACTGCTTCCAGAAGAAAGAGAACAATTTCTGACCATTTTGCACAGTACCTATGTCAGAGTAACACTCACCAGGAATCACAGAGACAATGCAAAAGCCATCTTAGGTGTGCTTCAGTGACAAGTGCCAGGAGAGTCTCGGAAACCTAGAGACTTAGTGTGCTCTGATGTATATAAGGCATCCTGCCAATGTCCATTAGGCACATTTACTTCTTTTTCTCTTTGACTAGTCTTGATATTAAGGAGGGGAGCCTGGGCTAGAGTCAGGCTTTTGGGGGAATGAATAGTCACCAGTGGCTCTTGGTCACACACCTATGGTCTGCTCTGAAATCCATGGAACTTAAACTTGTAGGACAGGCATCAGCTACATCATTGCTTTCACCATCCCTGAGCAGCCTTCAGGCCTTAGGCATTGTGCAAGGTTGGCAGTTATTAAGAGCAAGTGCCATCTCTGTAGACCCAGCCCCACAGAGAGGGAAGCCAGCCATACTTGTGAAAAAAAATTTGGAGGGAAAACACAAAGCTATCACAAAATTGCAGAAATGACAGAGCTCCTACAGGGAACCATTTAATCACACAGATGAAGCAGCTGAGGCCCAGAGAGAGTGACTGTCTACTATTTGGAATTTTCTTCAGAAGCAAGTAACAGTGGAGTTTCCTAGGGAGGCAGACACAACTCATGTATTATATATTCATGAGGATGAATTGGGGGAGTAGGGGAAAAAGGTTGTCTGGTTAGTATGCACATGAGGACTCAGAACATCTCATGAGCATGTTTAGAATAGAAATGATTAATTTCCAACAGAAAAACATGCCAGAACTATCTGAAGGTAAGTTCTCATTGTTTATTTAACTGGACAACTGGTATAGGGAAAAGAGCCCTCTCCAACTGAAGTAATTCCCTCAGGCTCTAGGGTTGGCCTGGGACTCGTTGATGAGATTATTTCTGTCTAGACCTGGCAAAGGTCCCAGCATTAAGTGACTTTTGGGATAGAACAAGTCTCTGCAGGCAGACATCATTAGCACCATCAAATCCTATTTATACAGTACCTGTGCACAGGGCTGGTTTGCTGAGAGCTTGCTCAAGGCCTCATGACACTTTATCTGAGGAGCAGTGCCCTTCACAGGGAGAGGAAACTAGATACAGATACCAATGGAAAGGAGGCAATGGTGTGGTAATTTTAAATGCATTTAAGACTTTAGATGGGATTTTCCTTCTTAGTTATGTTTATTTAAATCGACAGAGAAGGAGTTTCATTTTCTGGACAGAAAGGAAAGGTGGAAAGGTCATAAGTGGGTTATGGAGAGCAGGTGGGACAGTAACACACACTTTCTGTACTGTCATGGGGCCAAAGCCAGCCATTTTTGCTGACTGGGGAACTGGAGTTCAGAGTTCAGCCTGAGGTCAGATGCCAAAGAACACTATATTCCATAATGGCTATTTCTCCACCTGACCAAATATGCCATAATTTTTAATGAAGATGGTATTTATTTTCTGCTGAATGTTGTTAACTTTTGTTGTTGTAATTATAATTGTATTGCAATTGTTGTTAATTTTATGTAACTTATTGATTGCTGAATAACATCACAAATGACAAATAATGCTTTGAAATATCAGAGCTTGTCTGTTTACAATTTTCTTCTAAACTCAAGTTGGGTATGGTGCAGGCATTTTTATATCTGACAGATGGACAGACTGAAGCTCACACAAGACCACAAAGCTGGCTGAGGCTGAGCCAAGATCAGGACATGACTTATCTCACATCTAGTCCGAGGCATTTCCCACTGGAAAGCACCGCCCATGCTGACCTGGCCTCGCTGAGCTCCCCCAGGGAGGGAGGCGCTGACCTGAGCTGCTGGATAAGGTCTTCGCCTTCCTTGATGACGTTGAGGGTGGCATCCAGGGTGGCAGACTGCTGCTGCTGGAACTGCTTGATCAGTTCCTGCACTGCATCCACTGAGTCTGCACAGACATCCTCCAGCATCTCCTTCTGAAGGTCTTCCATCCATGTCCACAGCTGTGGGGGAGAGAGCAGAGACCCCACTCAGGGCAGACAGGAGAGGCCAAGGCTGCGGCAAGCACAAGAAAGTTGGCTGTGGTCACCCACCCTACCCTCCACCAGTCAGTGCATTGTCAGTCTGTCTTCCCACTAGCACACGTATACTTACATTCATTACCCATCTCTTTTAAGTTTACTCCATTAATGTTGGCATTCCCTAAGGCTGGGATCTCCTTGGCTTAACATCTCTGTGGTTCAGGGAAATGTGTGATCTTAGAACAGGGAAGTCATACATATTTGAAAAACTAGGAAGAATAGGAGACTGGTGGTGGATAAATATTATTTCATCTTTCAGAAAGGAGGGCTTTGCACACTTCCTCCAGACAGCTAGACATTGATTCCTAGAAATGTATCATGACTTTGCAAATATGAAAAAAAGAATGTGATGCTCAATAAGAAGCAGATGAAGATTAATTAAGAAAATGTGCTATGCTAAATTATTTTATTATTTTCAGGATTGCCAGGTTAGTTAGAAAGTTGAATGTTAAAAATGTAGCTATTTTCAATATAAGTATGAGACATTTCCCTCATGATATTCAAGGTGCTAAAATGCAGTAAGGATTTTATTACTGGACAGACAACTTTAAAAGGGCTAAGTGTAGTGTTCTGAACAGGATTAGCACTGAAAATGAGGAGTTAAACTAAATTACTGAAATCTCATTTATTGACAGCTCTTCCTCATACTGAAAATAGGTCTCCAGTGGCCTGCCACAATGTTCCACTTCTTACTGGCATTTTCATAAATGATGGAGTGAAAGACAAGTCTGATACTAGAATCTTCACCTGGCTAGTAGGAAAGATAAGCTCAAGGCTCTACCAGGAAAAAAGCCAGTAGACAGAGAAAATTAATAGAGTCAGAAGATGTGGATTTTGGCCCGTATTCTTCCCATAACTCATGGCACCTTTGAATAAACAACTATAACCTTTGTTCTCCATGACTTACTGTATAAAACAGGTTGGGGAAAACATAAAATAAAATAGTTACTTTCTGGTTGTAACATCTGTAAGTTTTCCATGTTAAAACCTTGGATGAATATCCACCTCAAGAATATTATTTCATATAGTTTGTTCTTAGTAAAGTAAATTGTGGTATGGCCTTTGTAATAAGGGATAAGAAAAGAAACAATAAAGAGAGACACAAATGTCTTCAGATTGCAGACAAGTTATTTGTTCCTTGGACAGGAGAGGTCCTAAATATAGCAGAAGAGGTTGAGTTATCAAGATTAATAAGCCCTGGAGGTAACAAAGAAGGGGTACAAAGAATGTCCTTCTTGGACAGATGAGAAGCTCTCTGAGCCTCAGTTTCCTCATCTACAAAGTGGGAAGAAAAGATCTTCCCTACTCATTCCAAAGATCATAATAATTAAATTATTTACTTATTATTAATGCCTTGAATATACATACAGCCTTATTAATAAATCCACAGCATTGTGATGATAGCTATAAAGAATACAAATTATTATTACTGAGGGTCCCTGTCATTTAGCAGTTTGCAATCTGGTTGTAATTAGTTCAGTGTATTTTCTTTACAAATAAGCTTTTTGTTATAAACACACAATTTTTCCAGACCACATAAGCTGGGATACATATTCCTACAAGTATGAATGTACTTATTTCAAGTCAGTATGACATCAGGAAGTTTAGGATATTGGTCATATAGCTTAATGTTGCTTCATATTTTCTGGCTGCCATTTTGCCTAGAAGCAAAACCATTTTCCAAGTGTGCTAAAGTGCTTATGTAAGAAATCATGCACTCACTAAAAAAAATTATTGTATAGAAAGGCAATAGGGCATAGTGGTTAAGAGTTTCAAATCACAGTTGCACTTCATTTTAGCTCTGTGACCTTGGATAAGTAACCCACCCTCTGTACCCCAGTTTTCTTTATCCGTACAATGGGAATAACAATAGTGCTTTCACCTACAGAATGGTAAAGATTACTAATAATTTGATGTGTCTATGTGTTTATGTCTGTGCATATACAAATAATGAGATCTATATCCATATCTATCACTTCGAAACAGTGCCTGGCATACAGTAAGTGCTATGCCAGTGCTATATAGTATTATATATTAAAGTTATGTTTCATGCAAGTCATCTCCAGTTCCCACTAGAAGATAGAGGGAATGTTTGAAGTATCCTTCATTTTGGAATTTGTAGAAGGTCAACTCTGGATTTGGTCCTTGAATATGCTAGGTTGAACTGGACTTCTCTTTTCTGTTTTTGCAGCTTCATCCAGGGATGTCTAAGGAAAAGACTGGAAAGTCTAGATATTTCTAAAAAAAAAAAGAAAAAAGAAAAAGAGAAAGGAAGGAGGGAAAGAGAAAAGAAGACATGAAGAAAGAGAGATGAAGAGGTGAAAATTGTAGACATAGAGCAGATCAGTTAAGAGAAGAAAAATAAACCCAAAGTCTAAATAGAGGTCAGGCGTTGGGACTAAAGACTGGTTAGGGCAAGGCTGGCACTCACTGTTTCAGGAATAAGAGAGATAGGGAAGAGGCTTATCGGTATCTTGAGGATTTAATTTAAGATAATTTTGTTCTCAGAATCATCCTTAGGCTATTTTAATGGCTTCATAGTTTGGAAGTCCTTTTTGTTTCCTCCTTAATAAGATGTGAACACCTCTGGTGTAGATCTAGGGAAGACAGTCAACATCATTCCTCTCTGAGGAAGCGCACCGTGACTCGTGACACCCCCTCCTCCTGGTGTTCATACGGCTAAATTGTAGGGACAGTCAAAACAAAAAATGAGGTGTCAGTGCTGCAAACCAAAAAACTAGGGAAAGACTAGGGACATCTGAGGTTTCACACAGATCTGTGAATTCAACATCATTAGAAAAATACATCCTTCCCCCAAATATTCTTAATTGGTGAATTGAAACTGATTTCTCAGGTTTCTGTTCAAATATTCTACTATATTATTATAAAAACTCTTGTCTAAAGTAGAACTAAAACCTACTGGTCAGGAAAATCAAGTCCAACACTAGATGCAGCTCAGCACGGTGGTTAGCAGCCTGATAAAGGAAGGAAGCAACTGGTCAGCCTTCAAGAGGACAACATGTCAAATAAGATTGCTAGTGATTGAAAAGAATTTGATTCTGAAATAGCGAAGGGGGTTGCAGTAGCAAAGACAAAGTGTTAGTGACATCCTTCTCTATTTTTCCTTCTGTTGAAGGCAAAATAAAACAAAAATGGGGGAAAGGAGTTCTTGAATGGAACTGTTAATTAATGAAGCTATTTCTTGCATCTGTCCTTGTCTGAATAGTTCTGTGACCATGGGAAAACTACTTCAGTTACTTCATATTTACAATGGTGTGAGTGCATGCATGTGTGTGCATGTGCATGGATATGTGGTTTCTCTAGCTTGTCTCTAAAATCTCTTTCAGCTCTAACATACTATGACACTGAAAGGTTGCAGTCACAGATGAGACACCAAGACATCCACAGTCCAGAGAGTTCAGCACCACTTCAAGGAGAATTATCATACCAAGTTAAGGTATTGTAAAGTTAAGCTTTACAACCTGTAAAACTTATTTAATAGCAAGCCACTTGAAATACCATGAGATCACATGCACACATTACCTCCTGGTGGCAGCAAATTTAAATTGCATGCTCATAATTTTGAATAACCACCTCTGAGGCACAAAGTGGACAGAAATAAACCTAAGTGTGTCACTAAACATTCCATTTCTTAGGCTGTAATTGTCCTTATATCTGAATGTCCTGTAGGTCTCTTTCTGTGTATGTGTCCATCTGACTTATTCCTGAAGAGCATGCCTACATTGCTTTGAAAAGAATCCAAATAAAAGAGCCACTTTTATTATTAGAAGTACATTGAATTTGTTAATGAGCAATTAGTAATTGGTCATTAGTAACTGGTAATTACCACAAGCTAATGATGGCCACAAGCCAGTACTAGATAAAATCACAGTGCGTGTGAGGTAGATTGCTATTAGCAACCACATGTTCTTTCCTACTGTTCTGTATTTCGGGTCTCTGTCCTAGGGCAATCCTCTTTACCCTCTGCTTATCTAGAGTCAAACATATTAGCGACCATTCTCCATCAATCCACCCTCTTCCCTGTAAGATTCTCACATTCAGCCATTTCCAGACCATCTCTTGATCAAACATGACTGCACTGTGACCCCTTCTTTCAGGGTTCTGCTCTTTGCAATGATTACTTGATCCATGCTGACATACACACTTAGATGGCTTTATATGTTCATTCTCTCAGAGAACATATGTGGTTGTGCCCCAAATGTCTACACCCAAAAGAGTGAGCTTAATTTGAGAAGTTCTAGAACCTCTGCAGGGGTAAAGTTAAGGAGTCTTTCAATGTCCTACATAAGGTTAGCTCTAATAGTGAACCAGTGAGTTCAGGAGGGGCAGCCCATGGACCCTGTCCTGTCTGCATAGTGGGGCAGCCTGAAAAAGGAGGAAGAGGGAGACAAGGAAGGGAGAAATCAGGAAGTCTGAAGAAATAATGAGGCTTATGGATGAGCGGTTAAGGAAAGAGGTAATTTTACTCCATCACCTTCTCTGCTGATTGGCTGTTCCATTTGCACAGCTCTGGTAGCCATTGTGCTGATACAATTGGTTGACCACAGACATGTCAAAAGAATCACCAACTCCACAGGGTAAACTGCCTCTCCCTCATTTTGAAGAGATGGTTTTTCTTTGACATTGACTATCAGCTTTTATTGCTTAAATAAATACAATGATAGTGTGGCAGCTGAAATAGAGGATGAAGCTGTTTTGTTCTTGAGGCCATCATCCCTTCTGAAGACTGATTTAGTTTTGGTTCTCCAGTGGGTTGGCAGAGGAACATGTATACATGGGAGTGTCTGTGGTATCTGTGGGGTGTGTGTGTGTCAGCACCCATTTGAGCAGGAAATAGTGTGGAAGAATGTTTTCAAAAGGTTCAAAACAAATGGAAATGAGCATTTAATTAAGTTGTCTAATAAAGAGCTGATGTTGATTACCTTGGCCACATTCCTTAGTAAATTTGATTCTCATATTATTACTACAAGAATATCTAAAAATGGGTATTTTGAAAGCCCAGCAATTGCAGCATTTCCATGGCAACACAGTAAAGAAAGAGAATTCTGTCTGGACAACCTCTGCAGAGCAGATGACACTTGCTACAAATGCCTTTTCCCTGGACAAAGAAAATGAGGACTTGGGTAAATGCTTCTCCTATATCCTCCTTAGATCTCCAGACTAGGAGGCCTTCTTGTCCCCAGCTGCCTTCATGTCCCCAGGCAAAAAGAAGATATTTGAAAGTTCAGCACAATATGTACTCATAGCTGAGGCTCTGGATATATAAGAAGACCCCAAGTATATGTAGTATATGTCTGCTGTCTCTACTGGTGTACCTCCTCTAAATTGGGATGAAAAGTTTTATTTTTGTAAAATAACACTTACTGGGATTATTCTTGATTCTCAATTGAAAATATCTTTGAAGAAAACATAAAAAAATTTTTCAAAGGAAAATGAAATCACCCATAACATTCTTAACTTCTTCATATATTTCTTTCTAGTCTTTGTTCTATATGTATTATCAAAATTGGGATTATGTTGAATATACAGTTTTTTATGTATTATACTATAAGCCTTTGCCCATGCCATTAATGATCTTCTACAATGTGATTATAATGATTGCTTAATATTTCACCTACATAGATGCACTATGGTTTGCTTAATGAATTACCCAACATGGAATATTTAGTTTCTAACTATTCAAGCTTATGAATAATGTTGCAATAATATGGTTAGAAGATTTTAACCCTTTAGTGTCCTATGTTCACCAAGAATTCACAAAGCAGGACCAATAGAATTAAGCTGACTCTTCAATCTGCAGAAGAAATAAGCCTGGAGGATATCTTTTTCATATCTTCCTTCTGTTTCCTTCCTTCTGATCCTAATTAAAGTAAAGCATTTGATGTAGGAAATAGGAAAAAGTAAAATTATGAACTTCAGCCCAGGGATGAGTTATAGAAGTCTAGGTTAAATCATTTATGAAGATGGATATTCAGTTCCTGTTCAGAAATCTCCTATAGAAAGGGTTTTAATTCTCTCAAAATTACATCCTACAATGACATCCTATTACACTTTGGCAATAATGCAAAATCTCACCATGTGATCATAGGTAGGGAAAGATAGAGGAAAAGGAAGGGGAAAAGACAGGAGGAAGGAATTAACCTAACTGGGCAGGAAGAATATATGACGATATTTAACAGCAACCCCAATACCGTCCAAAGCCACTTATGCAAAACTGAGCAGCAGATCATCCTTCTATTCACTCTATTTACTGTAAGAGGGAAAAACAACCATAGCAAGTGAAAAGTCCCTAGCAGACTTGTGGACTGATAGACTTGACTATTAATCTTGCCTTGAGCAAACAGCCTGAAGTTTGCTACAGAGTCAAGAAGAAGTCAAGAGTTAACAGAACCAGGATCAAATAGGATCCACACTTAAGCAAGGTTTGAGAGGTGGCACATCTTGAAAGATATTAAATAGAATACAGACAGATCAAACCACAGGGGCTCCCCCTTCATTAGACCACCCCAGGATGCTTACTTCTGACCACCTAAGAATCCATTTCTGCTGCTATACAGGTCCTAGAGGAAAGCTCCCACAGGCAATTCAGATCGCCTAAGCTGTCCCCCCATTATTGACATTGTCTATAGAATCAGTGTCAGAGATGGAGTAGATGAAAAATGTGATTGGATGGGCTTTTCCCTATTTTTTCCTCTTCTCTTTTTTTTAGAAGAAATGACCAGCTACCCATTGTTAAGTAAACCCATTCAGTATTTACTCAGCATCTCTATGTATCAGACACAGTGGTAGAAATATATAGTGGAATCTATATCTACACATCTAGACCCACATGTGTACTCTACATAGGAGCACTTCAATTTAATAAGGAAGAGCCCATCAGCTCGGTGTGATCCTGACACCACTGATGGAGGTATGCACACAGTGCTCTAGTCCAGTCTGAGTGGGAAGATGGAAGCCCCAGGGAAGAATTTCAAGGAAAAATGATGCCTAAGTTGAGTCCTCAAATTCCTTATTATGCCCACTTTAGAGAAACTCTAAGGGTAAATTTGGGAGGAAGTTTTTTACCAGGAAAAAAATTAGGTGTCAGTGTTGTACCATTCAATTTCACAATCATAATCATAATCGTAAAATAACAAAGATTAAGTAATTTTCCCAAAGGTACACAGCATGCTCATTGAAGATCTGGATCTAGAAATTAGACCTCTTTGGCATATAAGATCTTGCTGACTTAGTATAAATGTGTGTGTATAACATATGTGTGTGTGTACCATGTGTGCATATACATATGCACATATATGTGTATATATATATATATGTACACAATGCATAGGTGTGTACACACATACACATGTCTTATTCTCTGCTCTGCCTAAAGGGGGCCTTAGGCAGACTAGCTTGGGGTTGAAAAGGTGACTGAGAGGGAGCATGCAGATATAAAGTCCTGCTGGTAGCCCCTGTGAACAACTCCTCTATGACAGCCACTCAAAATGATTCTTTTCTTCAGTCCTGAAAAAAAGCCAGGACCTGTGGGATCTGAGAGTTGTAGGTCTCTTGAATAGAAGTATCCTCACAATCACACACTCCTTTGTAACCAGGCAGGGCAGCTTTTAACTTCTCTCATATTTTGGGATTCCAAGGAAAGAGACACTACTTCTAAGGGCCTCCTGCTCGAATACATTCCCTGGTAGAGAAAACTCAGCCCAGTCTCTATGTCCTGGCCTTATATGAAGGTCTGCATGGAAAAGAGAAGAGGAATGGGCTTTCAAGTCAGAAAGACTTGGGATCCATTCCTACATTTATCACACCCTAGCTGCAAGACCTCGGGCAAATAACTGATTTCTCTGACCTGTAAAATTGGAATTAAAAAATGACAGTTCTCATGGTTACTGATTAGATAGTCTGACATGTAGTTGAAGCTAAATACATTTTAGTGCCCTCTCTTTCTTCACCTGCTCCCAGTATCATGCTGCTCTCTTTAGTATTATTTCATATGAATGCAATTTTACAATCTGAGTCTCAGTGGCAAAACAAGTCTCAGGTTCACATAGGACCAAGCTTAGCAAGGTTTGAGAGATACCTGGGAAAACAATGGCTAATAACTTCAGCCCTGACTATTCTGATCTCCCACATCCCCAATCCAGGCAACGCTTCACATTTCTCAGCTATGATCTACCCTCCCCATTAAGCCCTTGCTTTGGGGTTTAAAATGTAAAGAGGAAAAATAAAAGTAAGGAGAAGGAAGAAGAGAAGAGGACAGGGGGAGATACAAGAGGAAAAAAGGAGGACAGAGTGTGGGGTAGCATTTAAGAGCATGAACACAGTATTTAGGAGGAAGGTAAAAATCTCTGCTGTACTACTGAGTAGCTCTGTAAACTCAGACAAGTTCTTTTCTGAGTCTTAGTTTCCCCATTTTATTAAATGTATTTTACTAAAACATTTAATAAATTCTCTATCATAAGATTATCATGAGGATTACAGGAGATGATACATGTGTCTGGCAAGTAAGTAGTAGTTACCCAGTTAAAATGAAGTACTAATACACATTGAGTGCTTACAATGAAACAAATTTTAGGCTAGGTAAAATAAACTATATTACTTCAGGTTTAATTACTATTATTACTATTATTATTATATATTATCAACATCAAATAAAGAGGAGGAAGAGGAAAAGAAATCTTGAATCCACATGAGAACCATAAGGGGTCTTAGGGCCACCAAGTCCAACTGTGTAATTTTATAGAGGAGGCATCCCAGCGCCAGGGACATAGTGATTTACACAAGCTCACATGATTCCAAAGCAGCAGAATCCGGACTAGAATCCTAGCCTTCGAACTGCATGTATAGAAAGGGTTCCTTGAAGCCATGGGCCCTCTTTCAGGAATGGCCCATCCATGGAGATGGACCTTGGCCACTACCTCTCTGGGCAGCCAGTACACCCAGAGCCGTCACAAGGAGCATGATTCCTCTTCATTCATGCTCCATTCCATCACCCAGAGCCTCATAATTAAAAGAGAACACATGCCTTTGGTTACTGAGACCATCACTAAGAACTGGGTGAGCTGCAAGCAAGCAGACAACCAGGCAGAAAAACCTGGATTAAAGCTGATCCCCTTGCTTTACAGACACTTATCAGAGAGTGGTTGGGGGCCCACAGAGAGGAAGCAGAGCCATCTTCAGGGAGCTCGCCAGCCCTTCATTCGCCTGGGAAATCTCAATTTAGAAAACATTATCTTTTCATGTTTTTCTCTGATAGGTGCTACACTGATTTGCATGCATTCCCACCAATGTCAGAAAAGCCTGTGAAGTAGTAACAACCAGGCTTCTTAATGCATTTCAAATACCAAAAATCAACTTAATTAAGTAAGGTTGTTTTTTTTTTCCAAGTAGCAATCAAACTTTAATTAATACTCCATTAAAATGAATTCCTGGAGGAATACAAGCATGCATACACCCAATGAGTTCATCTGCCAAGGGTGTTATTAGAGAAGATGCTAAATGTGCCTCTTTACTGGCCACTTACTCAATTTCAGAGTGCCCCATATTAATCAGAAGTGAAAAGCAAGAGCAGGTTTACAAACCTTCTCTCTATGAGCCCCTGTGCCCTGCCAACAACAGAACATAACCCATTCTCCCTTCTCCTGTCCCCACTTTGTGAATGATTCAGGCCAGATTTAAGCCCAGTTGGTTTCCTCCTGCATGGAGGGTTGCTTAGTACCCTTTGCTTTACTCTACAATCAGGCAAGATGAAGACTGACTCACTTTAACATCACCACCCTGGGGCAGACCACTTTAAGAAGATTTAATCCTCTGTTTTAAAAAAATAGAATGAAAACAGAACACATTTGCAAACTCTGTATGTTCCTTGCTGGTAGCAAAGATGATGATAGTTTTGCAGAACTCTGATTTCCAACAGGAAACAGCCAAAAAGAGAAATTGGGTATGGGGTACAAAGGGGTTCTCTGCTATCTTATATTTCCTCTTGCAGTACTATTTCTACACAAGGGATTCCCAAATTTCTCTAGCTGCAGACTGAATACTCTAAGAGGTACCCCAAACTACCTACCTCTGCAGCCCCCTCCTCACTAAAGATGAAGAGGAAATGTTGCCCCTTTCTGACTGAGACCGAAATACAACTTATCAGGAGCAAATTGCTAATATCATCACTGTTGGAAGGCTATTACCCCAAGATCTCCCAGGACCCTGAGCATACCCTGAGGGCCACTTTACTAGGAAACTGACCTGACCCTTGCCATCATAAATCAACCCATCCAATGCCCCCTCTTCACTAGCATGTCTTACCTCTTTGGTGTGTGTGTGGAAGGAGACAGACATATCCAGGAGAAGCTTCCGCTGCTCCACCCTGCGCACAAAGTCTTGGATGCGCACCTCCAGGTGTCGAGCTGCCTTGTAGATCTCCTCGGGGTCACATTCCCCGGTCTGCGCCAGCTGTTCTGCTGCTTCTAGGAGCTTGTCCGCATTGGTGTATGTATTCTGCCAGCAACAACAGCGAGGGGAAGTCAACTTGCAGTCACGAACAGAGCTTCACTCCTTCCCCCAACCCACCAGGGCTGCCCAGAGTTGGAGCACACTGCGTGGGCGCTGAGCCGACAGCTCCCTGGTCTGGCACGGAGGAGCTTAGCGCCACTCTCGCCCACCACCTCTCCACAAGCAAGCAGCCTGCCTGTCAGTTTGGCACCAGCGGGCACTAACCAGGTGCCTTTTCTGTTCCTGGGATTTCTCAGAGGCAGGGTGCCCCTGGACAGAAGCAAGGAGACATGTGAGAACCCCCCATTCCCCATCTGCTCCCTGAACCCCACACTAGGATGATGATCCATCATTGCCTTCACATCGCAGGCTGTAACTGCCAGAGTCAGAAATACCTCATCCACAAAGATTGTGTTTCTATGTGAGAACACCAGGGAAACAGTAACTGGGAGACTTACTTGACTCCCTGCCACCCCCAAGTTCCCTACAACTACTGGTGCTTATCTTTTGGAACAGAGCTATCTCTTTGGAGGGGAAGGGGTCAGTAACTCTAGGGAGCTGACAGAAGGAAGCAGCCACAGTCAGAGTGAGGAGATGCAGGCTCTCCCCTGTGCACCCAGTGAAGGCTTAATGTTTGCAAGAAGGTTGGGGAGGAGTCTGGTGATTTGTTTATCAGAAGCAACTGCATACACATGCATATTCACACTCACACACACATATACACATGCACACATGCACTCACACACTCCTCCAATCCCCGTCTGCACACACCATGGTATTCTACAGAGCATTTTAAAGGGCAACCAACTTGTAATTATTATGCATCTGGATGGGAGTCACTGCTTTTATTAAGAGTTATTACATATATGCCATGGATACATCTTTTCTTCAGCAGGCTTTCCTTAAAAAAAAAAAAAGATCTGATATACTCTGCTTTAGAGCTGATGACTCAGGTGTATATTATATTTCTCAAGATTCTTTCAGTTGTACAATGGGCTGCAGAGTGGTGAATAAGTCATTACTGGTGATGAAGTGATGTTGGCAGCACAAACAGTATCAAATGCAAAGTGGGTGGGGAATTGAAATGGATTTTATGAGTGATGGCTTTTCCTATGGAGAATGGCCTTTAGTATTCATGGAGTGTTTTTTTGACTCACCTGAAGATCTGGACATTAAGGATTGAATTTTGTCCCTGCATAAATTCACATGTTAAAGTCATAACCCCCAGGACCTCAGAATTTGAACTTATTTGGAAACAGAGTCATTGCAGATGTAATCAGCTAAGAGCGAGTGTTACTGAAGACTGGTGGACTCCTAATCCAATATGATTGGTGTCCTTACAAAAAAGAATGCCATTTGAAGATGAAGGCAGAGATCAGGGGACAATCTACAAAGCCATGGAATGAAAAAGATTGCCAGGAAATCACCAGAAGTTAAGAGAGGGGCCTGAATAGATTCTCCCCCATATCCCTCACAAAGAACCAACCCTGTTGACACCTGGTCTCAGACTTCTAGCTTTCAGTACTGTGAGATGATAAATTTCTATTGTTTAAGCCACCCAGTAGGTGGTACTTTGTTAGAACAGCCATAGGAAACTGATACACCAGGGTGGGAACTGTCAGGGACTTGAGCCAGCCCCTTGAATACTGGGAAAGATGGGCAGACACTTAGCATACACTTGTCAGGGCTTTAAGGAATCCGAGAGAGGCTCAGAGGATCTGTAAGGAATCTGTCTGAAAAGCAACTGCGGAAGGCAAACACTGTCCCAGTGCAGCTGAGGTGGAGTGGTCGGGGGGCTGAAAAGGAGGAGAAATCCTTTGGCCCCACCTGGGGAATTCATGAAAAACAGATGATCCTATGGAAGGAAAGAGGCTCTTCCACTAAGTTAAGTAATGCTATGCTGATTCTGGAAAGCAAATGAAGGAAGTGCTCAGAGTCAAGATGGAAATGATGGAAGAAATGGAAAATGATAGACAGGAGGAAACCTTTGGGACTCTGGGCCAGGCTGAAGAAGCCTCTTATGGGGTTGTCCACAATTTCTAGTAAATATACTTAGAGCTGATGGGAGAGAGTTTTTTTAGGAATCCTCTCAAATCTTCTACCTTAAACATTGGGGAATCTCAGGAAACCCCATAGAAATCCAGAGGTTGTGACTTTATATTTTCTAGGCAATAAGTAAATATTTGTGACAAAGCTAAAGCAAGCTTACTTGCAAGTTAAGTTTAGGACCAATAAAAGATCATTAAAAAGCTAAAGTGAAATGCCCACTATATGCAAGGTATACAACTTGTCCCAGATTGCTTCTGAACTTTCCTGGTTCTTTTTTTGCCCATTTTTAAAAATTTTGTTATTATTAATCTACAATTACATGAAGAACATTATGTTTACTAGGCTCTCCCCTACCCCAAGTCCCCCCCACACACCCCATTACAGTCACTGTCCATCAGCATAGTAAGATGTTGTAGAATCACTACTTGTCTTCTCTGTGTTGCAAAGCCCTCCCCTTTCCCCCACCCCCCACATTATGCATGCTAATCATTACACCCCCTTTCTTCTTCCTCGCGCTTATCCCTCTCTACCCTCCCATTCTCCCCAGGTCTCTTTCCCTTTGGTAACTCTTAGTCCATTCTTGGGTTCTGTGATTCTGCTGCTGTTTTGTTCCTTCAGTTTTTCTTTTGTTCTTATACTCCACAGATGAGTGAAATCATTTGGTATTTGTCTTTCTCCGCTTGGCTTATTTCACTGAGCATAATACCCTCTAGCTCCATCCATGTTGTTGCAAATTGTAGGAGTTGTTTTCCTCTAATGGCTGAATAATACTCCATTGTATATATGTACCACATCTTCTTTATCCATTCATCTACTGATGGACACTTAGGTTGCTTCCATTTCTTTGCTATTGTAAATAGTGCTGCGATAAACATAGGGGTGCATCTGTCTTTTTCAAACTGGAGTGCTGCATCCTTAGAGTAAATTCCTAGAAGTGGAATTCCTGGGTCAAATGGTAAGTCTATTTTAAGCATTTTGAGGAACCTCCATATTGCTTTCCACAATGGTTGAAGTAATTTACATTCCCACCAGCAGTGTAGGAGGGTTCCCCTTTCTCCACAACCTCGCCAAAATTTGTTGTTGTTTGTCTTTTGGATGGTAGCCATCCTTACTGGTGTGAGGTGATATCTCATTGTGGTTTTAATTTGCATTTCTCTGATAACTAGCGATGTGGAGCATCTTTGCATGTGTCTGTTGGCCATCTGAGTTTCTTCTTTGGAAAATTGTCTGTTCAGCTCCTCTGCCTATTTTTTAATTGGATGATTTGCTTTTTGTTTGTTGAGGTGCATGAGCTCTTTATATATTTTGGATGTCAAGCCTTTATTGGATCTGTCATTTACGAAAATATTCTCCTGTACTGTAGGGTACCTTTTTCTTCTATTGATGGTGTCCTTTGCTGTACAGAAGCTTTTAAGCTTGATATAGTCCCACTTGTTCATTTCTGCTTTTGTTTTCCTTGCCCGGGGAGATATATTCATGAAGAAGTCACTAATGTTCATGTCCAAGAGATTTTTGCCTATGTTTTTTTCTAAGAGTTTTATGGTTTCATGACTTACATTCAGGTCTTTGATCCATTTTTGAATTTACTTTTGTGTATGGGGTTAGACAGTGATCCAGTTACATTCTCTTACATGTAGCTGTCCAGTTTTGCCAGCACTATCTGTTGAAGAGACTGTCATTTCGCCATTGTATGTCCATGGCTCCTTTATCGAATATTAATTGACCATGTATGTTTGGGTTAATGTCTGGAGTCTCTAATCTGTTCCACTGGTCTGTGGCTGTTCTTGTGCCAGTACCAAATTGTCTTGATTACTATGGCTTTGTAGTAGAGCTTGAAGTTGGGGAGTGAGATCCCCGCCACTTTATTCTTCTTTCTCAGGATTGCTTTGGCTATTTGGGGTTGGTGTTTCCATATGAATTTTTGAACTATTTGTTCCAGTTCATTGAAGAATGTTTTTGGTAATTTGATAGGGATTGCATCAAATCTGTATATTGCTTTGGGCAGGATGGCCATTTTGACGATATTAATTCTTCCTAGCCAAGAGCATGGGATGAGTTTCCATTTGTTAGTGTCCTCTTTAATTTCTCTTAAGAGTGTCTTATAGTTTTCAGGGTATAGGTCTTTCACTTCCTTGGTTAGGTTTATTCCTAGGTATTTTACTCTTTTTGATGCAATTGTGAATGGAATTGTTTTCCTGATTTCTCTTTCTATTGGCTCATTGTTAGTGTATAGGTAAGCCACAGATTTCTGTGTGTTAATTTTGTATCCTGCAACTTTGCTGTATTCCGATATCAGTTATAGTAGTTTTGGAGTGGAGTCTTTAGGGTTTTTTATGTACAATATCGTGTCATCTGCAAATAGTGACAGTTTAACTTCTTCTTTACCAATCTGGATTCCTTGTATTTCTTTGTTTTGTCTAATTGCCATGGCTAGGACTTTCAGTACTATGTTAAATAACAGTGGGGAGAGTGGGCACCACTGTCTTGTCCCTGATCTCAGAGGAAAAGCTTTCAGCTTCTCACTGTTCAGTATGATGTTGGCTGTGGGTTTATCATATATGGCCTTTATTATGTTGAGGTACTTGACCTCTATACCCATTTTGCTGAGAGTTTTTATCATGAATGGATGTTGAATTTTGTCAAATGCTTTTTCAGCATCTATGGAGATGATCATGTGGTTTTTGTCCTTCTTTTTGTTGATGTGGTGGATGATGTTGATGGATTTTCAAATGTTGTACCATCCTTGCATCCCTGGGATGAATCCCACTTGGTCGTGGTGTATGATCCTTTTGATATATTTTTGAATTCGGTTTGCTAATATTTTATTGAGTATTTTTGCATCTACGTTCTTCAGGGATATTGGTCTGTAATTTTCTTTTTTGGTGGGGTCTGTGCCTGGTTTTGGTATTAGGGTGATGTTGGCTTCATAGAATGAGTTTGGGAGTATCTCCTCCTCTTCTATTTCTTGGAAAACTTTAAGGAGAATGGGTATTATACCTTCTCTGTATGTCTGATAAAATTCCGAGGTAAATCCATCTGGCCCAGGGGTTTTGTTCTTTGGTAGTTTTTTGATTACCGCTTCAATTTCTTTGCTGGTAATTGGTTTGTTAGGTTTTGTGTTTCTTCCTTGGTCAGTCTTGGGAGGTTGTATTTTTCTAGGAAGTTGTCCATTTCTTCTAGGTTTTCCAGCTTCTTAGCATGTAGGTTTTCATAGTAGTCTCTAATAATTCTTTGTATTTCTGTTGGGTCCGTCGTGATGTTTCTGTTCTCATTTCTGATTCTGTTTGTGTGTGTTGATTCTCTTTTTCTCTTATTAAGTCTGGCTAGAGGCTTATCTATTTTGTTTATTTTCTCAAAGAACCAGCTCTTGGTTTCATTGATTTTTTCTATTGTTTTATTCTTCTCAATTTTGTTTATTTCTTCTCTGATATTTATTATGTCCCTCCTTCTGCTGCCTTTAGGCCTCATTTGTTCTTCTTTTTCCAACTTTGATAATTGTGATGTTAGACTATTCATTTGGGTTTGTTCTTCCTTCTTTAAATATGCCTGGATTGCTACATACTTTCCTCTTAAGACTGCTTTTGCTGCGTCCCACAGAAGTTGGGGCTTTGTGTTATTGTTGTCATTTATTTCCATATATTGCTGGATCTCCATTTTAATTTGGTCGTTGATCCATTGACTATTTAGAAGCGTGTTGTTAAGCCTCCATGTGTTTGTGAGCCTTTTTGCTTTCATGGTACAATTTATTTCTAGTTTTATACCTTTGTGGTCTGAAAAGTTGGTTGGTAGGATTTCAATCTTTTGGAATTTACTGAGGCTCTTTTTGTGGCCTAGTATGTGGTCTATTCTGGAGAATGTTCCATGTGCACTTGAGAAGAATGTATATCCTGTTGCTTTTGGGTGTAGAGTTCTGTAGATGTCTATTAGGTCCATCTGTTCTAGTGTGTTGTTCAGTGCCTCTGTGTCCTTACTTATTTTCTGTCTGGTGGATCTGTCCTTTGGAGTGAATGGTGTGTTGAAGTCTCCTAAAATGAATGCATTGCAGTCTATTTCCTCCTTTAGTTCTGTTAGTATTTGTTTCACATATGCTGGTGCTCCTATGTTGGGTGCATATATATTTAGAATGGTTATATCCTCTTGTTGGACTGAGCCCTTTATCATTATGTAATGTCCTTCTTTATCTCTTGTTACTTTCTTTGTTTTGAAATCTATTTTTTCTGATACTAGTACTGCAACACCTGCTTTTTTCTCCCTATTGTTTGCATGAAATATCTTTTTCCATCCCTTGACTTTTAGTCTGTGCATGTCTTTGGGTTTGAGGTGAGTCTCTTGTAAGCAGCATATAGATGGGTCTTGTTTTTTTATCCATTCAGAGACTCTATGTCTTTTGATTGGTGCATTCAGTCCATTTACATTTAGGGTGATTATTGTTAGGTATGTACTTTTTGCCATTTCAGGCTTTCGATTCGTGGTTACCAAAGGTTCCAGTTTACTTTCCTTACTATCTAAGAGTCTAACTTAACTCACTTAGTATGCTGTTACAAACACAATCTAAAGGTTCTTTTCTATTTCTCCTCCTTTTTCTTTCTCCTTCATTCTTTATATATTAGGTATCAAATTCTATACTTTTTCTCTATCCCTTGATTGACTTTGGGGATAGTCAATTTAATTTTGCATTTGCCTCACAATCAGCTGCTCCACCTTCCCTACCGTGATTTTACTACCTCTGGTGACAGCTATCCAACACTTGGAACACTTCCATATATAGCAGTCCCTCTAAAATAGAATGCAGAGATGGTTTGTGGGAGGTAAATTCTCTCAGCTTTTACTTATCTGGAAATTGTTTAATCCCTCCTTCAAATTTCAATGATAATCTTGCCGGTTAAAGTAATCTTGGTTCCAGGCCCTTCTGCTTCATGGCATTAAATACATCATGCCACTCCCTTCTGGCCTGTAAGGTTTTTGCTGAGAAGTCTGATGTTAGCCTGATGGGCTTTCCTTTGTATGTGATCTTATTTCTGCCTCTGGCTGCTTTTAACAGTCTGTCCTTATCCTTGATCTTTCCCATTTTAATTACTATGTGTCTTGGTGTTGTCTTCCTTGGGTCCCTTGTGTAGGGGAATCTGTGGATCTCCATGGCCTGAGAGACTATATCCTTCCCCAGATTGGGGAAGTTTTCAGCAAGTACCTCCTCAAAGACACTTTCTATCCCTTTCTCTCTCTTCTTCTTCTTCTGGTATCCCTATAATGCAAATATTGTTCCGCTTGGATTGGTCACACAGTTCTCTCAATATTCCTTCATTTTTAGAGATCCTTTTTTCTCTCTGTGCCTCAGCTTCTTTGTATTCCTCTTCTCTAGTTTCTATTTCATTTATTGTCTCCTCCACCGTATCCAACCTGCTTTTAATGCCCTCCATCGTGTTCTTTAACGATTGTATCTCTGACCTGAATTAATTCCTGAGTTCTTGGATGTCTTTCCGTACTCCCGTTAGGATGTTGATGATTTTTATTTTGAACTCCCTTTCAGGAAGAGTCACGAGGTCCATATCATTTAAATCTTTCTGGGGAGTTGTATTGACAATTTTACTCTGGACAAGGTTCCTTTAGCGCCCTCTAGTGTCCAGAAGCTCTATTCTGGAGCTGCTGAGCCCCTGAAGCAATGTCAGGGGTCGCAGGGGAGCACTACTTGGAGTAGGAAAGAGCTGTTCCCCGCCTCCTGGCTGCTGTGCCTGTCTCCACTGCCTGAGCCAGTGGGCTGGTTACACAGGTATAAGTTTTTGTCCCAGAGCAGCCAGATATGGATCCCTGCTTTCCACAAGCAGCCGGAATCCCAGTCTCCCCAGGAACTCTGCCTGTATTAACTTTCCAACCCAGTACTCATGCGAGTCTCAAGAAAGCACCATGAAATGTAGGTTTGTGCTCCCAGAGCAGATCTCTGGAGCTAGGTATTCAGCAGTCCCAAGCCTTCCACTCCCTCCCTGCTCTGTTTGTCTTCCTCCCACCGGTGAGCTGGGGTGGGGGAGGGACTCGGGTCCCACAGAGCCACAGCTCTGGTATGTTACCCCGTTCACTGAGGTCTGCTCTTTTCTCCAGGTGTGTGCAGTCTGATGCTGTCCTCTTTCCTGTTGCTCTCTCAGGATTAGTTGCACCAATTAAATTTTCTAATTGTATCCAGTTTTAGGAGGAAGCCTCTGTCTCTCCTCTCACGGAGCCATCTTTAATCACTTTCCTGGTTTTATTATTGAAAGTCTCATCAGTCCTGGGCAAGTTGAGATGGCTGGTCATCCTAACACACACCTAATGCTTTAGGTCTTTTAGGAGTACACATACATCTACAATATATGTTGCCTCAAAGGAGATTAAAACCATCCTTGGGAGAAATATTAAACAACACATAAAAGCAGCAGGAAATACAATAATAGAAAATTGGGGGTTAAATTTTCTCAACATGGTATATACACTGAAGAAGAAAATGAGTAAAAATGAGAATAATAATAACCAATTATTACTGAATATTTTCCACATCCTAAGGACCATTCTAAAGGTTTATATGCATATTAACTCATTTAGTCTTAACAATAACATTATGAGGTTGATATAACCATCAGCCCCATTTGACAGATGAAGAAACTGAGGTACAAAGAATTTCTGACCAAGGTCACATGTCTCATTAGTGGTAGAACCAAGATTAAACTCCTGTCTGGTTTTAGAGTCCAAGTTCCAAACCACCACACTACCCTATTAGATGAAGAGGGCCTTGCATACCATAGTAAGACGTTTTACCCCAAAGGCAGTGGGAAGCCACTGAATAGTTCTAAATAGAAGAGAGTGATTGATAGACAGTATATAGAGATACTACCCTGCCTCTATACAGAGTGAAGACAGAAGCCTGAGGACGGGCAGGACTTAGCAGAGCAGAAGGGGGGTCTCATAGACAGGCCTTGCTTTTCTTTGTGCCCCTGGTACTCTCTGTTTATCCCATACCATAGCCAGTATCGTGCTCACAGTGACAACATGGGTATCTCCCTGCTGGTCCTCGAGCTCCTTAATGCAGGTTTCATATCCCACTCATCTTCGGCTCTCCACGCCAGGAACGGTGGCTGGCACATGATAGGCAAATGCTTATTGAATGCATAACTAATTCAATAACTACTGAATGAAACTCAATGTTTGCTGAATGGGAATGAGTAAGACATGTTTGTATAAGCTGAGTCAACCTGACTAAAATTGGACAGTGGCAGAAAATTAGATAAGGCAGGGAAGGGCTAGATAATACTTTTTATAAAGAGAAAAAGACAAAGAGAGGTGGGAGAGCAATGTGGTCAGTGCTAAAAGCTGCGCTCCCTGCTCTACCCATTGCCCATCACTACCAGAAAAAGCTTATAAAATTCGGATCCAGTCCCACTTCTTTTCTACTTAAAACTACTCAGTGACTTCCCACCATCTTTGGGGTAAAACACCTTAGCACAGCACAGCATGCAAGGCCTTTCACCTAAAACCTGCCTTTTCCCTTCAGCTTCAGCTACCATCACTCCCCTACAAACAGCCTGTGAAATAAATTGCTTACATTTCCAGAAACTCATGATGTTCTTCCCCCACTTTTATTTACAAGACCATCTTTATTCACCCTTTAAGATCCAGTCCAGACAATACTTCCTCCAGAATGTCTACCCTCACAGCCACTTCCTTCCACGGCTGGCTTAGATGGGCTCCTCTGAGCACCCAGAGTGATCTGTGCCAACCCCCTCCTTGGTACCTGCCATATTCTAATGCCAATGTTTGCCTTTCTCATCCTCTTAGGGACAGATAATGTCTTTCACCTTTTTCCCTTAGTGCCAGGCACCAAGTACGTGCTCCATAAATATTTAGTGAATGAATTACTACATTAAAAAAATACATCAATCCCCACCAATCTTAATACTCAATCCTTGGCCCTCATCAACTACTGTACAAGACCTTACATGTTAGAATTCATGTTCAATCCCAAATGTGCATCCTGCCTCCTGGAATGTGCTTACAGAATATTAAGTAGAGCATTACCAAAGACTTGTATTGATGCTATCATTGCCTGTAATCGGGGCAAGGATCACAACAGGCTTCTTCTCACCTTCTAATTAAATAAACAACAATTTTCGTCCCAGGGCCAGAGTTGGACCTCATTCTGAGTATAGTTCCTAGGCATGCTTTTGTTTTCCAGCCTTCTAGTTGCTGCCTTGGATTTGACTCCTTATCAACATTTCCCAACTGATATGCCAAAAATGAGTTATAAGAGCTGGGTTATCAGTCTCTTGGCCTTTGAGGCTTTCAAGTAGGGCCTTTAGTAGCCAAGGCCCTAAGTTCGAGATTTGGGCCATACAGGTGGCTACAGTTCCTGTTCTTCCTTCCCAAATTCCCCATTCCTATGTCAACTAGGTAAAATGCCATAGATAATTCACCCTTAAGTCTACTTCCCATTACCCCCTGCTGCAGCCTTGGCCCTTTACTTTTTGCTTTTTCCTCAGGGAAGAAATAGAGCATTCTAAGACAACTTACCTAAAGAAATACAGGCATCCCAGCAACATAGGTAAGGTGTCAGATTCCTTGGGCTGAAGCAGAGGGGCAGGGGGCAGGCTTTTTAAAGGCAAAGGGTAGAATAGGCAGTAAGTATAAACACTTCTGGCATCAAGAGCTGACTTCTTTGGTAATAAGTAATTAGCACCCTTGGCTCGATGCTCTGGGGATGAGGAAGGATGAGGCCTAGAAGTCACTTTTATTATTCAAAAGAGGCAGTGTGGACTGGAGAACGTGACTACCAGAGGATCAGGAGAGAACTCTCCTGATGACTGTTTATCTAGGCTGGCATGCCTGGAACAAATGGGCAGTGAGAGGAAAGAAGCAAAAGTTACATGCATGAAAGAAAAGGAGACATGGAAGCATAGGCACTGGGGAAGGCACAGACTTGTCTCTGGATCTTAACATTAGGGTTTGGCAGGAAAATCAAGGTAATGCCCCAAATCTTACATTTGAACAGTATTTTAGAGTTGACAAATCTTCACCTTCTTTACCCAATCTGGGGCAGATCTTCATAGGACCCATTTGTGTGTAAGCAAGCTAACCAAGGCTGGGGAAAGAGCCACCTGCAAGGATTAGAGGTAGGAGCACCCAGAACTCAGGGCTAGGAAGAGTACCTGTCCCAACAAGTCAGATTGGAGAGCTTCATGATTCACATGGTTTGGGGTACAGTACCCAGAAAAGTCTTGCCTCAGCAGGGGTAAATAACTAGCCCTTCACTGAGCACTCCTCCGGTCTTGCCTAACAAATTTTATAACAAATAGTTGAAAAGATCCATTTACTTTTTTCAAGTAAATTAACTGAGTCCCAGAACAAAGCTTAAGAATAATTTATAGGAATAATACAGAAATATCCTGCCAATAGTAGGTAAAATTCACAATGTCTGGTATCTAATAAAAAACTACCATGTATACAAATATAAAATATGATGAGAAGCAAAATCAATAAAAACTGACCCAGAACTGACATACATGTTAAAATAAGCTAATAAAGATTTTTAAATGGTTATTTTAATTTTTATATAAATAGAAGACAAAAAAAAAACTTCCAGAAGTGAAAAATATTGGGTGGTATTAACAGTAAGTTAAATACTGCAAAAGAAAAGATTACTTAACTTGAAAACATGGCAATAAAAACTATTCAAAATGAAATGCTGACAGATAAATAATTTTTAAAAACAAAGCATTGGTAAACTGTGGGACAAGCTTAAGGAGACTAATATACATGTAATTGAAATCCTTAAAGGAGGAAGGGATGCAGAAAAGATAATCAAAGAAATAATGACCAAAAAATTTCCAAACTTAGGAACTACAAATCCACAGATCCAAGAAACTCTCAACACAAGAAACATGAGGAAACTATAGCAAGGCACATAAAACTGAATCAAATAAAGAGGGAGAAAAGAAAAGGAAATCTTAAAAGTGGCCAGAGGGAAACAAACAAACACATGTTATACACAGAAGAACAAAGATGAGGATGATAATAGACTCCTCACCAGAAACAATGCAAGCAAGAAAACAGTAAAGCACATCTTTAAAGTACTGGGAAAAAAACCCAAATCCCTGTCATTCTGGAATCCTATGCCCAGCACAAATATCTTTCAAAAACAAAGGTGAACTAAAGACATCTTAAGGCATACAAAAGCTGAAATAATTTTTCACTAGCAAACTTGAAAAAAAAGAAATGTTAAAGGCAGTTCTTCAGGAAGAAGTTAATAGTACACATATAAGTAAAAACATGACAACAATAGCACAAAGGCCAGGAAGGAAGAAATGGAAGTGTACTATTGTAAAGTGCTTATACTATATGTAAAATGATATAGTACCACTTGAAGATGAACTGTGATAAATTAAAGACAGATACTATAAACCCTAATGCAACTATTAAAGTAAGAAAATAAAGAGTTGTAGCTAATAAGTCAACAAAGAAGCTAAAATGGAATCATAAAAAATAGTCAATTAATTCAAAAAAGGAAGAAAAAGAGAAAGAAAAGCAACAATGACCAGGTGAAACAAATACAAAAAAAGGTTTAAACCTAGAAATATCAATAATCGCATTAAATGTAAATTGTCTAAATATCACAATCATAAGGCAAAAACTGTCAGATTGGATAAAAAAGGCAAGTCCCAACTACATGTTGTCCACAAGGAATGTGCTTCAAAAGTATAGACACAAATAGCTTAAAAGGAAACAAAAAATATAGCACAATAATACTAATGGAAAAAAAGCTAGAGTAGCTATGTTAATATCAGATATCGTAGATTTCTGAGTAAATAATATTACCAGGGAAAAAGAGGGTCATTTCATAATGATAAAGGGGTCAAATCAACAAGAAGACATAATTGACCTATTTATGCACCTAATAACAAAGCTTCAAAATATGTGAAGCAAAAACTGATAAAACTTGCAAGGAGAAATAAACAAACCCATATTACAGCCAGAGACTTACTGCCCTCTATTATTAAGAGAACAATTATTCAAGAAATTAGTAAGGATATAGGAGATTTGAAGACTTGACATAATTGATATTTACAGAACACTCTACCCAATAACAGTAGAATGCACATTCTTTCCAAGTGCTCACAAAACGTTTAGCAAGATAAATCATATTCTAACCCATAAAACTAGACTCAGCAAATGTAAAATGATATGTCATAAAAATGTTTTCTCTGATCATAACTAAATTATAAGTCAAGAGTAGAAATATCTCTGGAAAATCCAAGAGTTGGAAATGAAATAACATACTTCTAAGTAGTCCATGGGTCAAAGAAGGGATTATCAGTTTATTGGATGTCTACCAGTATGCCAGGCATTGTGTTAGCCTCTTTATATACACTACCTCTAAGCTTTTAAGATAGGAATTATTAATTTCATTTTATAAGAAACTAGGCTCAGAGAGGTAAAGTAACATGTTTGAAGAATGTTACATAGCTAGAAAATGTGTACATGTTGACTGACTTCCAGAGAGAACTGAATTCTCCTTGAAGGAAAGAGTCCTATCTTATTCATCTTATCTATCTCAACTACTTTTCAATGTACCTAGTAGGCACAGTGCTCTCCTTTTTAATAGGCACTCAGCCCCAAAATTCTGCAGCCCAGCATCTTGTCAGTGGTAAGGCTTGGAAATGGGTGTTTACTTTATCTCCTAATGTAGGTCATCCCCAGTTTAGGAATGAGTAATAATCCAAAGTTCCTTTGTAAGACTCTTATTTAGCACTAGGAATGTACTTTCTATGCAAATGGGAATTAGATTCCCAGGATAAAGAAATTCAGTTGAGCACATACTGTGTTTAAAATATAGTACTGATATTACACATCATATACAATCAATCAAAACATATAGCTAGGGTGATAGAGGAAAATGCTTTTCAGTTTTCATTCTGGAGCACCAGGTACACATTCTTCTCCATCTGCTAGTTCCTGCAGGGGAGGAAGAGGATGAACTCTCACAGTGGCAAAATGGTCTTTGGTGAGAAACACTAGGAAGGGAAGGAGGAAGCTTCTTGATACCAGGGATGGGTTACAGCCCACCACATTGCATCTATGGAAAGGACGTCTTCCTAGGTGTCCTGAAAAGGGGATGAACTACAGCTACCTTCATTAGGGCAATTCATTTACCCAAATAAGGAGTTTCTAATGAGTAATCCTGATTAGATGCTCCTTCAATTAGAGACTGTCTGTATAAATCTTCAGTCTACTAATTGAGAGAAATCCCAAAAATCACTACTACATATGCTGATACCTCCCAGCACAAATAGTTTGGATGCTGAGATTATCTGCAGGAATCTAAACACCAGCTTTATCACAAAGATTGCATACACAATCTTTACCCTGTCTCATTCTCCTATAAGGCTCTACTTGCTAGGCAGCATTTTCCTTTCTATATCTAAAATGTGTTAACACTGCTTGTTAATAATCAATGGTATTTTTCAGAACTCCACATTTTTTTAGTCAAGTTTCCTTTTCCTACAGTTTAACTTTCACTTGCTTACGGATGTACCATGGCCTAGGAATTCTGAGGAAAGACTAGCAGTTGTTCTTTGCTAGGGCATCCTCCTTTCTTTCACTGGTTCCTTCTCTTCTAGTCTTCACTAACCCTCTTCATTTACATGTTATGCTTTAAAGAAACTTCAGTGTATTTCCTGGAAGCTGTATATCTAGTCATACTTAGGCAAGAGAGTAAAATAATAAGAATTAACTCTTAGCTTTTTATTTGTTTAATACAACAATAACAACATAGAAACACCTTGTTTGTGGACAAAAGGGCAGGGTCAATCCTAGAGGTTGCCAAAACAGGTAACAAGGTGTGATTTGACAGAAAACACCTGGTCCAACTTGTGAGAAAGGACCAACCACATTCCAGAAAATGTGGCCACCCCTAGGGAACTGAGACGAAAAGTAAGGAAGAACTTTCTGGCCCTCTGCACCTGTGCTTCTAGAGCATGGAAAGCAGTTAAAGGCAGGGACAGGACTATGAGCCTGGCCTGAGAGAGCCAGGATGGGTGCTCAGACAGAACTCAAAGATAGTACAGACAAGATGGGGACTAGAGGCCAGACGCTGGCCTAAAGCTACAGCCTGGGGTAGAGCAGAAGGTCCTAGGGAGCTCATCAATTAGGAAATCCAAACCGGGAGAATGCCATGCAGACAAAAAGCTCTGAAGACTGCAGAAGGCAGTCCTCTTCCCACTGAGCAGGCCCCAGATGCAGCCAGTTGGCATCCATATTGCTCTGTGGAAGCAACCCACCACTCCTGGAATTTGATAATAGTCTCCACCCTGGTCCCCCTTCTCCTGCCCTCCTTCCCTCACTCTAAGTTGGTAAAATAATGAAGGGGAATATGTTACCACAACAGAAGAATGCAGACAAAAAATACTTTAAAAGTGAAGCAGGGAAACCTAGGTATTCAGACATGATGCCTGGATCACCAAGTTCATTCTCATATGGTATTCCTAAAGCCAAAGGAACAAGCAGTTGGTGAGACAGCATCCCCATGGAACAAAGACGCACAGGGCCACCTGCTGCAGGGTTTAGTAATTCAAGAGATGGGGGTGGGGGGATGTACCCGAAGCAATGTTCTCTCTCAAAAGATGTAACTTTGCAGTGTTGGTGTTTTTCCTGTTTTCCATATTCTATGTTTGGCTGTCAGTGGGAGGCAGTGGGTGTGAGAGGGAGAAGGCAGAGCTTTGGAGAGACAAGGCAGTTGGCTTGAAAATACTGCTGAAAATCTTGGGGTTTGTGGACTCATTTTTCTCTTTTGTTCTACCCCTGAAGGGGACAGACAGAGAAAGGCTGAGCCTGGCCCAGAAAAATGGGGGTCAGACAATGAGGTGGGTGAGCAAAGCAGAGGGTCTGGGGCACACCTCTGCTTCCATCCCAGTTAGCATGGTGCTTCTTCTGGTGCATTCACCTTCTTTGGGTGACACAGCTCTGTGGGGCTAGGCTGCCCATATCTGCACAGCTCTGCAGGGAGCCTAAGCCTCTGACTAGCAGCAGAGATCACTGACCTCTTGCTTGATGATGTTCTTGCTCACTTTCCACCTTCAATGAGCCTGGGGCCCTCCTACCTCCCTTGTTCTTACCTTGGCTAAACTCTCTGGGTTTGATCCACAGACTATACGGAGCAGTGTTTCTCAGCAGCAGCACTATTAACATTTCAGGCTGGATAATTATTTGTTTTGGGGGCTATTATGGGTTGAATTCTGTTCCTCCAAAAATATATGTGAAGTCTCAACCCCCAGTGCCTGAGAATATGACCTTTTTTTGGAAATAGCTTCATTTCAGATGTAATTAGTTAAGATGAGGTCATACTAGAACTGGGTGGGCTTTAATACAATATTACTGGTGACCTTTAAGAAGATGGCCATGTGAAGACACAGACTCAGAGAAAGCATCATGACATGAGGGCTAAGATTGGAGTGATATGGCTATAAGCCAAGGAGTGCCAAAGGGGGCCAGCCAACCACCAGAAGCGAGGAGAGGGGCCTGAAACAGAAGCTTCCTCACAGCCCTCAGAGGGGACTAACCCTGCTGACACCTTGATCTCAGACTTCAAGCTTCCAGAACTGTGAGGCAGTGTACTTCTGTTGCCCTAGGAAACAAATACAGGGGCTCTCCTCTTGGATATTTACCAGCATCCCTGGGCCTCTACACACAGGATGCAATAGCAATCCCTGCGCTAGATGTAATAACCAAAAATGTCCCTAGACATTGCCAAATGTCCTCTGGGGAGCAAAATCACCTTCCAGTTAAGAATCGCTGTTTCAGTCCTTACAACAATAGAGGAAGACCAGTGAGGAGACCATACAACTTCCTCAGCTTTTTGTGCTTTTCTGATAATCCTTCAGATGTTAGAAGCCTTAAGGAATCAGCTGCTCCTGTGATTATTATAGGACAGGATGAGGGGGCAGATAAAGGAGGTCAGGAAAAAACAGTGCCCAGGCCCTACCCTAGACGAATTAAATCAGAAAGGGTTGAGGTTGGAGGGTGGGGAGTGTGGGCTGAATATATTTTAAATGAATGGTAATGTTCCTGAAGACGAGAAAAACTCAGGAGAACTAAGGACAGTAATGGATTTAACATTTTGCTTAGTAGTTTAACTGTACTAGCTGTTGTTTATAAAAGCAAAACTAGAAATTACCAAAATATTCAACAAGAGGGAATGGCTCACTACATTTTGGTACAGCAATATGAGGCAGTCATGACAATTACATTTTGTAGACTATTTAGTAATCTAGGGAAATGTTCCCGATACAAGATTAAATGAAGAAATCAGGATGCACTGAAGTATGGTTCTGTTTATCTATTTATCTACCTATTGAAAAAACCACTACTGATAGTGATGGCTGCCAGTTTTGGATCCACTTGCAAACATTATTCCATGTGGTAGATTGTGCTCTTATATCATGTTACAGATAAGAGAACTGAGGCTTGTAAAGGTAAAAGAACTCAAGTAAACTCACATAGCTGGTGAATGGCAGACGCTGATCTGGAGTTCACATTTATTTGACCCCAAGCAAAACATTCTTTGCATTCTGCTGTGCTGAATGTAAACTTGCCAATAAATATTAATTATTTATAGATAATTGTCTCTGAGTGATATTAGGGATGATTTTTCTTTCCCACTATTTCCTTATTTTCCAAATGTCGTATGGTGAGTATATATCAATTTTATAATCAGAAAAAATGGAAAAATCACTGAAAGTATAAAACTTATATGCAGGGCATTCTTTAGAAATTATTCCAAAAAATAAACAGAAATTTTAATATTTATATATGTTTGTTTACTCTCATACATGTAAGAAGAAAGATGTGCAAAATAACTGATTTCCTTAGGAGGGAAGGATTAGGAAGTGGGAGTGGAAGGATAATTAGCATTTTTATTTATATATCTTTGCAATGTTTCACTTGTTATTACAACAAATAGGAATCTCTTCCAAAATTTGAAAAAAAAAACATTTTAAAGCAAAAGGTAAGGATCCAATATATTTTTGTCAACTGAGTACATTTAGAAATACAAGTGTATTTCATTACAAATGTATTTAGCTTAGAGATGGGTGCATTTTCTAGTTCTGGGATTCTAAAGATGCTAAACAACCACAGTGAAATATATAATCATGAAACATATAAAATCTATTGGTAGCCCCAGTCAAAGATTTCATCTTTCTCAGTTTGGACTTTATGACATTGCTCATCACAGTTTAGAAGAAACATGATTTTGATATGACATATATATGCAAAAAAGATACAGTTAAAAATAATCACCTATGAAGTCCTACAAATTATTCTCCCTGGGCACAGTGCCAGCATCAACTATCCATGACCCTGAGTTGTTTTCCTCAGCAGCCCATGTCAAATTTGAAAATGCTTAAAGACACTCCCAAGAGCCTCTGAGTGGCATGGGGCTGCATGGTTTGATTGACAGGCTCTCCCCTATCATCATTATATAAATAACAAAGCCTAAGACCCTTGGCATGGAACTAACAGCAGCACTATGACAGGCAGGGGCTAGTCCTCGGGTGCCTCCATGCATGAAGCTGACAAGCTGGGGTGAACAAATGCTTAGGCCCTTTAAATGAAAATCAGAAAAATAAAGATGGAATGATGTAAACGTAAAAGGGTAATAGCAGAGATCTAGTTGTAGAAGAATCATTCTCTCTTTTCCAATCTTGCTGGTCTACTCTGGGACTGGGATTTCAATGACTCCAGAAAGTCTAGGTCACTTACATCCCACCTTCCCCAGGTATACTGTTAAAATTATCATCATCCAAGAGAAATATAATTGTTAGCCACGGGGCTGCTCTAGGGCCCGCAGGGAGTAACCACACTGCTTAGGAGCTGTTTTCCCTGATCACACCCCCGACTGCAGGCCAGCCCTAGAAGGGTTCTGCAGTGTTGGGAAGGACCCTTAGTGAGGGGAAAAGGAAAACCTTAGCCTCTGCAATGATCATGCAGATGTCTCTACTCCTGACTGGAATTAGAGAACATTGCCATGTGCTCTGAGGCATCAAAATAAAAAGGTGAATTATGTTCAGATTGATCTATATACAACACATGGAGAGTTTAAACTGTATTTCAAAATGGTATTGTTTACCATCAATAAAAATAAAATTTGAAGTTGCAGTATGAAGTGTTTAGGGTTAAGTCTTGGTTCTCTATGAAATTAAATTATGCAGACAATTCATTCTCCAAGGACACAAAAGAAATGAGGTGTGACAGTAGTACAAAGTGGTAGTCTAATGCTAAGGACACACTAGGTAACAGAGTAACTGGGGAAGATGGATAAGACAGGGGAATTTTTCAGAAAAAGGCAAAGTTTTGAGCCAACTTCAAAGAGCCTAAAATATGAAGGCAAAGGGGAGGAAACTGCCTGGTAAGGAAATGGCTTGGGCAAAGGTCCAGATTGGGAAGTCAGGAAGATGAGAGGGGTCTTGGAAAGGAGCTGAGAGAAGTACAATCCTGGTGGTTTCTCCTTCAAGCCAGAGTTGGAGATGGAAACCTTGTTGGGGGTATACAGTAGGACTGGCTAATGGCTCTCCAGGAAGGGCGGCCCACCTGTCTTCAGAGAAGCCCAGCTGGAGAGTCGGAGAGACTAGCTCTGGTCCTCACTGTAGGACAAGCACTGGAGAGTCGTGGCAGGGAGAGAGGTAGGAAGGGGTGTGAGGGAGGCAGGAGAGACAGCAGAAGGAGACCTATATGAAGACGGGGCCACCTGCACACCCTTCTCAAACAGGGCTGGATTTGGAGATTTGCTCTAGGACCGAAGAGACACCAAGGACTGTTTACCACAGACTGTCAGCCAAGATCCTGGGCCCTCTGAGACCTCAGAATCCCCACTTTCAAAGAGGAAATATGTTCTTTCCATTTCCTTTTCTTAGGAGATTGAGACCCACCCATTGGAGCATTTTCCCAGACCAGGAAGATCAAAGTCTTTCCTACATAAGGCCTTCAAGGGTAAAGGCAGAATCTGAATAACTGGAGATCAGACCATGAGACAGGGAAGGGTCATGAGGTTCAGGCTCACATCCCATCATTCACCTGGTTATCTGAAGCTCTTGAATGTTCCTAACTCACAGGCCAAGAGCTACCTCCCATGACCAGGGACTGTACCCATAATCCTCAGTCATGAAAGCCTCAGCAAGAACCACAACTAATTCAGTGCAAATGGACCCTCAATAGTACAAAGGGAAAATTAAGCAATGGGCTTATGCAAATGGAAACACAATGAATAGGAGCAAGCTGGCTAGGAGGCAGGGCATGAAAAATTCTGCTGAATCCTGAAAGGGTAGATGAAGAGCCCTGGTGAGCCCGCAGGGCGCTCTGGAAGGGCTGGCCATGAGTGGGAGCAGCTCTGCTTACTCTCGGATGGGTCACTGTGGGCAGGGCGTCTGTCTCCTCTCGTTAGAATGGCGTGTAAGATAAGTGGCCAGAGAGCTCCCCATACAAAGCATCATGCTGTTTCCATTTCCATTTCCACAATCCATTTTTGACCCCAAAGACTCAATGACCTACACTTTATATAAACATCAGAACAAGGCTCATTAAATCACTAGTTTTAGCTTTAGAACATGGAAAGTTTCCCCAGCTAATCCTGCTATGCATGGGAATCTGGCCCTCAAACAGTATAAGAAGCCTGGGGCGTGAAGAGTTCATTTAAACTCAGAGACTGGTCAGCACATCCTCTCTCTTGGGAAACACCCGGTATGGGGCAATACCATCAATCTTTCCTATATCTTTAGTTCTTTTCTGAGTGTGTTCCAGATATGATCTCATCCACTGTCACTATATCCTCCAAATAATAATGACGATAATTTACATTTGCTCTGTGCTCTAGACTTAAAGTGCTTTTAAATACATTATCTCATTTAATGCCTACTTTAATTATGGTGGAATAAATATTATTCCCATTTTGTAGATATAGAAGAGAGGTTTGGCAAGGTTAAGTGGCCCGTACATACAGCTGGAGTAGCTCTGGGCCTCCCACCCAGGCATTCCGATCCCTGTATCCTTCTCTCTAGTTCTTATTACCTCACACAAGGAAGAAGGGAGAAAAAATCAACTAACCCCGTTTTGTTGATGGGGAGATTATTGACTAACTGAAGTGGCCTTCACGTGGGGCAGGGGGTAAGGAAAGAGAGAATCTAGAAAATTACTCTACATCAAGGTCATCCAGTGCCAAATCATCTGGCTACTTAAAGCCATGATGGAATGCAGTTTCTTGGAGTAAACCTCAAACCCTGAACCTTTCTAACTTTATAAACTTCTAAAACTTTTACCAGAGTGGCAGCTATGGCAGGTGGCTTGGACCCAAGTTTGCATCCAAATAACCCTCTCTTCTTCAGCTGTATTTTTTAGAGCAAATGAGACTGAATTCCCAAGACATTAAAGTGTTCATAATTTTAGGCAGAATCCAAGCCTCGTGAAGAAGAAAACTGAAACCTGTCTATCACATGGTTTTAGAGTTCCCTTTTTAGCCTACTCGCTGCCCCCTTCTCTCAGTTATTTTCAAATTCTAGGCATGTGATGGACTTTAGTCCACCAGAGCTATTTCTATCCACACTTGGCATCATTGAAGCTCAGATACATTGTACAAAATAACCCACAGTATGAAACACCATGGAGATATGGAATTACAGCTGAGGTTTGGTATTGTCAGCTCCTAGAATGTGGTAGGGCAGATGCACAGGCCTCTAGTGAAACCCAAAGGGCAGGGCCTTGGGTTGGCTGGGCATCTGCTTTGTGTATCCCAAGATGAATAAAGGCGCCAATCTGGCAAGGCTTGACGGTCCCACAATAGCTCAGCTCCCTCCACCCCAAACCTGGCTTCCTTTCCAGGTGGAATAACTCAGACATAATGCTTTGTTTCTGTCATAACTTGGCAGTGGGCTTTTCTACTGTTAAAAAATTATTTCAAACAGGACTGGTGCATGAAAATGCCTCTGGTTGCTCATTGGTAGAGAAAAAAGACGTATCTGCTTGATGGTTTGTTCTTGTTGGTGATGTGTGTTTACTTTTTGGTTTGCATAACATGAAGCCTGAAGCCCTATCACTCAGAGTTCTTAGGTGATGGTTCCTGGCACTCACTGCCTTCCCCAGCTGTCTCTTTCATCCTCAGTTCTCAAAAGCCTTTACCCTTCAGCCCAGACTCTCCTGATTGGCTGCATCTCCCTGAATGCTACAGCAAGGGAATACTTGCCTCACAGAACTCCCAGGGGTCCTAGAAAACACTGCCCACCTGAAACCACACTTGGACCAGAACTGAGCACCACATCCTTGACCATGATTAGAGCCCCTATTTCAAAAAAGGATCTTCCAGGAGAAGATGGGACACACGTGAGGGAAAAGAGGAGGAGGAAAAGAAGGAGAGAAAGAAGAAGGGAGGAGGAAGAGGAAGAGAAGGAGGAAAGACGTTAGTGTTTTGAAGGAAAGATTCAAAATCTACAAAGACTACTGCTTTGAAGTACTCCCCACCACCACCTTTGCTGTCTCCCAACTCAGCCCATTTTAGGGAGTCAGAGGTCCTCTTGGCCCTATAATCTATATATACCTACAGTGGGGAACTAGAAAGGCTTGGGAGGGCACTTGTAAATTGCTATTTTCTGAAGCTACCTCTTGGGACAAGATTCTGAATGCTTGGCTTGAATTCAGCTCTCAGCCTTCAATCCTTATTTTGCTTCTCCTTAAAGATTTATAACAGTACCTAGTTTTAATAGTCTATAAATATAAGTTATTGGACTCTGGGAAAGAATAAGAAGATTTGATATTAAAGACTACACCAGCAAAGAAGAATAACTGAGATATGTATCTGTTACCATGGATATGCCATTAAGTGAGAAAAGCTGGTGACCAACATACCCATACATATATGTAAATAGAGAAATATCTGGAAGAATAAACAACAAAGTATTAGCAACTGTTAGACAGCTAGACAACTCTGAGTGAGTGGATTATTATTTTTTTTTTTGAGAGGGCATCTCTCATATTTATTGATCAAATGGTTGTTAACAACAATAAAATTCTGTATAGGGGATACAATGCACAATCATTAATCAACCCCAAGCCTAATTCTCAACAGTCTCCAATCTTCTGAAGCATAACGAACAAGTTCCTACATGGTGAACAAATTCTTACATAGTGAATAAGTTCTTACATGGTGAACAGTGCAAGGGCAGTCATCACAGAAACTTTCAGTTTTGATCACGCATTATGAACTATAAACAATCAGGTCAAATATGAATACTCGTTTGATTTTTATACTTGATTTATATGTGAATCCCACATTTCTCCCTTATTATTAATATTTTTTTAAATAAAATGCTGAAGTGGTAGGTAGATGCAAGATAAAGGTAAAAAACATAGTTTAGTGTTGTAAGAGGGCAAATGTAGATGATCAGGTGTGTGCCTATAGACTAAGTATTAATCCAAGCTAGACAAGGGCAACAAAACATCCACAGATGCAGAAGATTTCTCTCAAAACAGAGGGGGTGAGGTTCTAAGCCTCACCTCTGTTGATCCCCAATTTCTCACCTGATGGCCCCCCTGCGACTGTGCCTGTCTTAGGTTGTTCCAGTGAGTGGATTATTTTTATTTATTTTTGTTTGTCTGCATTTCTATATTGAAAATGTATAGTTAGGTAATTAAAAATAAAGAAGATAAATAAAAATAAAGTAGAAACTTTGTTTGTGAAAAAACCCAAAAGGATTGTTAAATAAGCTTAGTTTTTCCCATTACTCTAAATGTATATATGCTAGAAGTGTGGGCTCTGTGGTCAGACTGCCTGAGTTCAGATCTTGCCTCCTGCACTTGAATGATCCTGTCGATGTGTAATTCTTCATCTGAAAATGAGAATAATATTAACACACCACAGAGTTGTTTCAAAGATTACATGAGATACTCCTTGTAAGGGTATGTAATGTATTCAGTAAATGGCACTTGTTATTACTCATTTTTGCATGTTTGTCTTTATAGCACAGGTTTAAAACCTTGCAAATACTTTTCAAAATTTGTTATCCAGGAAAAATATTTTCATTTTGGAATTTGCATACATTTCCCCTGAATGCAAATCTATCACATGATCCCTCTTTACTTTCAGTTTAGTCCATGCTGGCTTCTACAGCAGCAAGCATGCTTCTAAGGTCCATCCTGCTCACAATGTGTCATAGAAATGAAACAAAGAGGGAAGAGAAAGGAAGTCAGTTCAATTTCTCTTAATCTGGGCCAGCTGACCTGTGTTGAAATTAGTTATTCCAAGATATGATAATAAATGGTTTTCTTTCAGAAGCAATACCTGGTAGATGAGACAGCTTTCTTACAAACAGTTCCCCCCATTTCCTTTCCAAATGTTGTCAATGCTCTTTGAGAGACAGTAACTTTATTCTTCCTATCTGTATGTTATTCTCACTGTGCAAGGTAAATACGTTGTTATCTTGTGAAATTATAGTGTTTACACACTTGATACTACTCCAAGGAGTGCTACTGAGTCAGAGAATCATTTAAAATGAATGGAGAGTGACTTCACTCAGTGCCAGACTCTGTCTCCTTTCTTCTCCCTTTTCTGGGGCTCCACGGCAGGCTCAGCTTCAGCCCAGTTAAGGAAACCAAATGCAATAACACATCACACCAACAGACTGGGCCTCCACATTAGGCCCCACTGGCAACCAATCCAGCCCTGCCCTGGTGTCCAGTTTCTATAGCTAGACTTTTGTCCTGTCTCTAAGAGCCATCCCTCTTATCTGGTGCCCCAAGAACCTTGCCTCTGACCTGCAATCGCATGTCTAAAGCCCTGCTATCAGTTAAAAGCCTTCCCAATGCAAACTGCCCATTGTCCTCCTTGGATCTCTGAACACATTGGTTCCTGGATGCCCAGCACTGGGTACCGCCCCCCCCTCCACCTCTCAGCCTCAGGCAGGTCACATCATTGTTCTATTGGTTCCTTGGTTCTGACTGGTCAAATTGGATAGCCCCCTCTTCCATAATGTTTAACCTGAGGGCTATGATTGTCAGTACTTATAGCTGATCTGTCCCCTTGGCACTCTGCCCATCTCAAGGGACAGACCTGCTCTTTCCAATATAGTTAAGCTGACCACCCAAGCTGGATCTTGAGAGATGAAAGCTTGAGAGATGGTGTTTGATAACCTGGCCTGGAAGGAAGTCAGGCTTAGATGTATTTCATCACAACCACTATGATGACCACCACTGCTGCCACAGACACCACTGTTCATCAAGTGCCTCCTATGAACCCAAGTCTCTATTAGGCACTTTCCATATGTTACTTCTAACCCTCACATCAACTCTTCAGGGTAGGTGTACTATCTCCATTTTTGAGAGAAGGACACTGAGGCTTGGGGAAATTAAGTGACTGTCACAAGGCTCAAGGCCAATAAAAGTAAAGAAGAGACTGATTCCCAAATGCTGTCTTTTCTTCAGTACAGTATATGTCCCAATGGATGGGAGATGAGAGCTGAGAAGGATGCCTCAAGTGGATTCGGGGAACTATCAAGGGGGACAGATTGGGAAAACTAGGAGGGTTCGTGACAGTCTCACTTCAGCAAAAGGTGAAAGGAAAGAGACAAAATAATTCCTGGGCTAGGCCAAATACAGTCTAGCATCTTGTGCTAGAAAATGGAAATGAAGACTCAGGCCAGACACTGGCTGATCTAATCATTACAGAGGCCAAGTTTGAGGAGATCAGTGCTTCTGTGGCCAGCGCTGGTTCACGTGCTTCAGATAAGTCAGAGGACAGGCTGAGAACAGTGAAAGGTAAACCCTATGAAAAGTCAAATAAACCCTCTGGATTAAAAAAAAGATGTTCTAGAGGATCATAGAGATGCCCCTGGAATCCAGGGGAAATCTTAGACACAATGAGGGAAAAAGTGTCATTCAGCAGTGTTGTGGCCACACTGCTAACATGTAGCTGGTAAGGGATTCTACCTACCCACAGAAAGAGGACTAGATACTTGTTCTGGGATGGAACTGAGGACCCTTCCATGCCTAATCTTGGAATCATCCAAAGTCCTTGTGAATTATGAGATTCTATGGCAAGGTGATTGAGAGTCTGGGTACTGGAGCCAGACTACCAGGCTTTGAATCCCAGCTCCACCCCCTACTAGCTCTGACAACTTGAGCTAATCATTTTAACCTCTTTGCCTCAGATCCCTTATCTGTAAATGGGAATTAGAAATACCTAACTCATGTGATGTTATGAGGATTAGATGAGTTAACATAAGAAAAATAATTAGAATAATGTCTAGCACATAGGAAGTACTCAGTAAGTGCTATTGTTATAATCATTATTGGTGGTGGTATTAGGGTCTCCTCAGCAGGGAGAAGAAAAAGATGTCTACCAATGAACGTGATATATTGAATCAAAAGAAGCAGGACTAGATGAACTATCTTGCACTTAAAATATACTGAACATAAAATCAACGTACAGTATACTTCTTTTGTCTATTTTTTGTTTTGTTGTTAGCTTTAAGACCTCTTTGAAAAAGGCCAATATTACTCACCTCTAGCAAATAAAAATTTTTGAGAGGGAGAAAGAACCTTATCGTATTTAAGTTAGTAGAAGGAGAGGGCTAAAGCCTCCTTAGTGGTCAGGCACAGTATGACAGTAACTAACAGCTGGAAACTTAGTGGGAGCAGAGAAATGGACAGAGTAAATACTACAATTTCCTCTTGTCAGAATTGGTTTTCTATGGCTTCATCTGAAACAATTTAATTTTTTTCCCAACTGAAAAAGAAAAACACAAAGGAGTCCAAAGAACTCACTCAAAATTTGACTCACAAGATACTTTTTCCCAAGTGCCAGATCTGGGGTGGGGACGGTCCAGGCTGACTCCAGCTCAGAGCAGTCTCACTAATTCTATCAGGATGGCTCTTAATTAGGCCTCACATTATATGGTTCTAGGACCTGTATTTATGAATATTCATCTAATCCACCTGTCTTCCATTTATTATTCTTAGAGTTGGCAGGAACCTTAAAGATAATCTGGCCTGATATCCACCCAACAAAGGAATTCCCTCTATACCATTCATTCCTATATTTTTCAACTGCCATTTGCATATTAGGTTCACTGTGGTTGGCACTGGGATAAAAAGATTTAATGAGACAAAATTCCTTCCCTTAAAGAAGGTCACAGTCTACCTAGGGAGTGAGGTTAGCATACAATTAATTATGACACTGTGTGATAACTACCATGATAGGGATATGACCCAGAATAAACAGATGCCTAGAAAAGTGGCATTCAACTCAAATTTCCTAAAAGAGGTAATACTTGAGATGAATGTTCAAACAATAGAAATTGGTCAGGGGTGGTCAGAGCGGGAAGGATGAAAGAAGAGACAGCATTGAGATGTAAGAATATGTTCAGATAAACTGCAGGACAGCAGGAATGTAGGGTGGAGTAGAGGGAGCACAGGAGGGAATAAAAGGTAAAGCCAGAGAAGGCAGTAGCCAGGTCCTAAAAGGTTTATAACATTAAGAGTTTGAATTTTATCCTGAAGGGAAGCTATCTATGGATAACAAAACAAATAGCATAGCATGATGAGATGTACATTTTAGGAAAACCACTCCTGTGGCAGTGTGGGAATCGATTTAAGAAGACCATGACTAGAGTCAAGGAAAACAGAAAATACTGCAACAATCCAAGCAAGAGATAATGAGACTCTCATCTAAGGCAGTGGCAATGGAGATGGAAGGAAAGGGACACATTAAGGACGTAGGATCAGTAGGACTTTGAGATGGACTTGTGAATAGTGAGAGCAAGGGAGGAGTAAAGAATGACTCCCAAAGGACACCATGAGCAGAACAAAAAAGCATCCTACATATAGGAGAATATATTTGTAAATGACCTATCTGACAAGGGGTTAACATCTAAAATATATAAAGAACTCATACGCCTCAACACCCAAAAAGCAAATAACCTGATTAAAAAATGGGCAGAGGAGCTGGACAGACAGTTCTCCAAAGAAGAAATTCAGATGGCCAACAGACACATAAAAAGACACTCCACATCGCTAATTATCAGGGAAATGCAAATTAAAACCATAATGTGATATCACCACATACCAGTTAGGATGGACAACATAGAAAAGACTAGGAACAACAAATACTGGTGAGGATGCGGAGAAAGGGGAACCCTCCTACACTGCTGGTGGGAATGTAAGCTAGTTCAACCATTGTGGAAAGCAATATGGAGGTTCCTCAAAAAACTAAAAATAGAAATACCATTTGACCTGGGAATTCCACTCCTAGGAATTTACCCAAAGAAAGCAAGATCTCAGATTGAAAAAGACATAGGCACCCCTATGTTTATCACTGCACTATTTACAATAGCCAAGATATGGAAGCAACCTAAGTGTCCATCAGTAGATGAATGGATAAAGAAGAGGTGGAACATATACACAATGGAATACTATTCAGCTATAAGAAAGAAACAAATCCTATTATTTGCAACAACATGGATGGAGCTAGAGGGTATTATGCTCAGTGAAATAAGGTAGGCAGAGAAAGACAAATGCCAAATGATTTCCCTTATCTGTGGAGTACAACAACAAAGCAAAACTGAAGGAACAAAATAGCAGCAGACTCACAGACTCCAAGAAGGGACTAGTGGTTACCAAAGGGGAGGGGCGGGGGAGGGGGGTGGGGAGGGAGGGAGAAGGGGATTGTGGGGTATCATGATTAGTGAACATGGTGTGTGTGGGGTCACAGGGAAGACAGCATAGCACAAAGACAAATAGGGACTCTGTAGCATCTTACTACACTGATGGACAGTGACTGCAATGGGGTATGGGGGATCTTAATAATAATGGTGAATGTAGTAACCACATTGTTTTTCTTGTGAAACCTTCACAAGAGTGTATATCAATAATACCTTATTAAAAATTTTTTTTAAAAAAGAATCACATTGATCTGGGAAAGGGGGAGGTATTGTGAAAAAGAATGACTCCCAAGTTTCTGGCTCAAGTGACTGGGAATGAAAAAATAAATTTTGGACATACTGGGCTTAAGAATCCTCTGAAAAATCAAAGTGGAGGTGTCCACAGAGCCAATGGGTTTATGAGCAGGGAGTTCAGATCAGAGATGAGACATGGATTTGGCACCCTCAGAGTAAGAGTGGTAGTTGGGGCTGGGAAAGGATATAAAATCATGCCAAGAGTGTCCAGTGAGAAGAGAAGGTCTGAGTGACAAATTCTGGGAGAAAGGGAGCAAAGTCTAAGAAGGACCAGCCAGAAAGACATAAGGAAACCAAGAAAACATGGTGTCACCGAAGGCTGGGGGAAGAGAATTAAAAAAGGAGAAAGTGGCCAACAAGGTCAAATGCTTCAGAAAGACCAATTAATATCTGAAAAGTGTTCTTTGGATGTAGCCACAAAAAAAAAGTTCAGTTAAAGACTTTGGTAAGATTAACCTCAGCTGGACAGAGGGAGTAGAAGCCAAATAGCAGGGGTCAAAGGGCATCTAGAAGGTGAGGAAGTAGAGATGGCAAATATACACTCTTCTCTCAAGAACTTGGGCTAAGAAGGGAGGGAGAAACAGAAGGGAAAGCAGGGTCCAGAAAAGGTAATCTTGGTCTCTTTTTATTTATTTAGTTTTGTTTGTGTTTAAGATGTTTACATCCTAAGGAAAAAAGGGTTGCCTCTAATGGAAAACCTCCAGTAATAAGAAGCATAGATCACAAGGTACTTCATTCAGGGTTTGGACAGCTCATTACAAAGCAACCATGGGTTAAAAGTTATACCTGAATTAAGCTAAAATTGGCTTTGCTATCCCTTCTGCCCTTACCTCTTCTACAGGGAGCCTTTAGCTATCAAGCCTAGCCCCCTGCCTTCCATAAAACACTATTTAGTCAAAACTGAACATATCCAGTTATTCAACTTCACTACCTTGGGCAGCCTTCCAACAATCACAGCCTAGTTTGTCAATATCCTTTTGAACATATGTTTTCTAGAATTAGGCACAATATTCCATATGTGATCTAAATAGCCAGTGGACAGAGAAATCCTTATTTCTCTGATCTGAAGGTTGTATTTTAATTTATATCATTTAATATTTTTTACTTAAGCCTTTTCCTTTAAAGGTCAATGTTCTGAGAGTTTAGACACACCTACATTTCTTCAAGCTTTCAATGATGACTCACTCTCTTCCATGTAGAACACTTTGCTCTCATCAACTTATTGATATTTTATTCTCAGTGTCACAAAATTTACAGGTAATGCCAGGAAATTTGAGGATTCTCATCACCACCATAGTTTCCCTTGAGCCAGAAGTGAAATCTTATCAGAGCAGCATTTTCCATAACCTCCAATATGACGGAGCAGATCATGGTCCTCCAGAGTAACAATCAGGGCTAATTTTTTGCTCTCCTTTTATCTCTATTATTTCTCCATATTGTTTACTACCCTCAGGTGCACATATAGATGTGAATTTTTCTGATAAACTCTCATGCCTCCCATCAGAATGAGTCCTTTAAACAAAAAATCCTTTTCTATTGTCATTTTTAGTTATGAGCTCCACACCCTAAAATCTCAGGAATTTTACTGTTTACATTCTTATGTTAAAGATTAAGTATACTACTTGTTACACGTGTGTGCATATATATATATGTAGACACATAAACACATACACACATACATATATATTGCATGCAATTGCATTCTTGGTATTTTTCTACCTAAGATGACCTAAGGGCATTTCCTATACAAAGTGCTTCTTTGTTGTCACCTGTGTGGTGCCTCACATATCTTGTTTTGGCTTTATTGGCTAATTTATTTCATTTACATCTTCCTAGATATATCAACAGAGTTTCTGCCAAAGCAAATGCTTCCCAATCTTTGCAAGATACATTCCACTTCTTGCCAGAAGTCTATCATCCTGTCTTTGAAGGATATAGGCCAGAAAAACTTCTTAAAACACCATCTCCATAGACAGCTATTTGTTTTCAAAGCCTCTCTTCTTTTCCATAGTCACTGCCATCACATGGAAAAATAGATAAAAACATCACCTGTGCTTCAAATCTTTCAGTTTGCTACCCAGAACTTTAAAGTCATTAGGAATGCAGTCCCAATTTCTTCTGACTGTGCCATTTGTTCTACACAGGCAGCAGAAAAAGTAGGGGACAATTCATGGTTTTTGTAAGAGGTCCTTGACAGATTTCTATATTTTGTATATTGGCTCCCACACCCCTCTCCATTTTCCATATCAAGGGTTTTGAGAGTGATCTTCAAAACCCTTGGCTGGGAGGTATCCACGGTATAAAACATCTTTCCTCTTCCTGAGAGTGGTCACAAGACCCCACCCATAAGCTCATGCCAACAGTGCTCCATGAAGTGGAACGTCCTGAATCCACTCCAATGGAAGAGTATCATGCAAGATCCAAAATGTAAGACTGTTCTTCATTTCTCTGCTATTCCACAGTCTTCCACTGCCCACTTCATGACATTAATTTTTCTGCATTACACTGGCTTTCTTCCTCACTATTTTTTTCATCCTGCCAAAGAACCTTTGATCTTCTCTAAGAAGCTGTAGTGTGAAAAGCATCTTTTTAAGCTCCCCTACCTTTGCCTTCTGCTTATATTTGTAGCTGCTGTAATTGGTCACCACCTCAGGCATGAAAAGAAAGATGGAACTTACTCAAAAGGTGCTATACCATTCCCTAGGCAGATATGTTTATTGGTTTGAACTAATAAACATATCTAATGAACTAATAGTTTATCTTGGTTTCATTAAAAAATGCTCCTTGAAAACCCTAAAAGAGTAAATATTATGTCTCCTCCCTTAGTATGGGGCTTCTTAGAACATGTTTGATGCATGTTTTTCACTGACTTGTGAGTTCCTCAAGACAGAAATTGTGTGTCTTTTTAATAGCTCATAGTGCCCACCATAGAGACTTGATGGGACATGGAATCGATGAGCACTACTATCCAACTCAGAGGGTATAGGCTTTCCATTTCTGTGGATTACCCTATTCTATTTGCCTTTAGGACTCTGGTAGGTTAGCTGATTATACTTTGAATATCTTTGATGGTCAAGGTCACTAATAGATCCACTAAATGTTCCTACCCATTTTTGCCTATTTTGACCCCCAAGACAAAGAATGAATTTTTAAGTATATTCTATCCAAGTTTGAAAAAAAAGCAGAGCAGATAGAAAAACAACTAACCAGAGATTATTGAATGAAGTACTTTATTACGCCTATGTTTTTATACTTCTTTAAATCTTTCTTTAAATGGTATGTTCTTTCAAAAATGTTACACTAATGCTACTTAATATGCTTAGCTGCTTAAATGTGATTTTCTGCTTTGATATTTTAGATAATATATATTTGAATGTAATCACTTGCTAATTTTTGAGCTAGTTTACAGAAAGTCTAGCATTTCAGATAATAAAGTTATAAAGCAGAACACTCACAGAGCAGGTGCAGTTGCTCTGCTTGAGTACTCTCCTATTGAGTAATAGCAAATATCTCAGGACAACACTACCATATTTCATTTTACCTTATAGGCATATATATATGTAGTTACATCCATATGTAGGCAATATGGATGTACCTATTCACTGACAGCTACACTGTTATGGGCAGTAGCTTCATCTTATATTTGTTTATATTTCTGATGACTTAACATGCCACAAAAAAAATATAAAAATTATATAATACCCCACATTAAAAAAAGGAAGGATGAAAACCAAATGATCATCTCAATAGATGCAGAAAAACATCTGAAAAATTCAACATCTATTCGTGATAGCTCTCCACAAAGTAGGTACAGAGGGAACATACCCCAACATAAAAAGGTCATATATGACAAATCACAGCTAGCATGATACTCAATGGTGAAAAGCTGAAAGCTTTTCTTCTAAGATCAGGAAACAACAAGACAACAATGTCCACTCTCACCACTTTAATTCAACATAGTACCAAGGTCCTAACCACAGGAATCAGACGTGAAAAAGGAATAAGAGGTATACAAAAATAGTAAGGAAGAAGTAAAATCGTCACTATTTGTAGATAATATGATACTATATATAGAAAAACCTAAAGATTCCATCAAAAAAACTGGTATAACTAATAAATGAATTCAACAAAGTTGCAGGATACAAGATCTGTATACAGAAATCTGCTGCACTTCTACATACTAATAACAAATTAGCAGGAGGAGAGGTATTAAGAAAATAATGCCATTTATAATTAGATCAAAAAGAATAAAATATCTGGGAATAAATTTAACCAAGGAGGTGAAAGACCTGTACTCTGAAAACTCTAAGAAACTGGTGAAAGAAATTAAAGAGGACACAAGTAAATGAAAAGATATGCCATGTTCATGAACTGGAAGGATTAGTATTGTTAAAATGTCTTTACTAACCAAAGCAATCTACAGATTCAATGCAACTGCTATCAAAATACCAGTGGCAGTTTTTCCAGAACTAGAACAAATAATCCTAAAATTTGTGTGGAATTATGCTAGACTCCAAATAGCCGAAGCAATCCTGAGAAAGAAGAACAAAGTTAGAGATACCACACTCTCTGATTTCAAACTATACTACAAAACTATAGTAATAAAAAATGGTATGGTAATTGCACAAAAATAGACACACAGATCAATGGAACAGACTAGAGAGCTCATAAATAAATATACACTTATATGGTAAATTAACCTACTATAAAGGAGGCAAGAATATACAATGGAAAAAAGACCTCTTCAATAAATGGTGTTGGGAAAACTGAACAGTTACATAAGAAAGAATGGAACTGGATAACTATCTTATGCCATGCCCAAAAATAAACTCGAAATGGATTAAAGACCTAAATGTAAGACCTGAAACCATAAAACTACTAGAAGAAAACACGTGCAGCAAACTCTTGGATATCACCTTTAGCATTTTTTTTTCTGTGTATGTCTCCTCAGGCAATGAAAACCAAAGCAAAAATAAACAAGTGGGACTACAGGAAACTAAAAGGCTTCTGCACAGGGAAGGAAACCATCAACAAAATGAAAAGGCAACTTACTGAATGGGAGAATATATTCACAAATGATATTTCTGATAAGGGGTTAATAATGAATATATATATAAAGAACTCATACAACGCAACACCAAAAAATAATCCAATTAAAAAACGTGCAGAGAAACTGAATACACATTTTCCCAAAGAACATATGCAGATAACCAACAGACACATGAAAAGATGATCTCCATCACTAATCATCAGGGAAATGCCAATCAAAACGACAAAGAGTATTACCTTACACCAGTCACAATGGTTAATATCAGAAAGACAAGAAATAACAAGTGTTGGCAAGCATGTGAAGAAAAGGGATCCCTATGCCCTGTTGTTGGGAATATAAACTTGTGCAGTCATTTTGGAAGACAGTATGGAGGTTCCTTAAAAAATTAAAAATAGAAATGCCTTACAAGCCAGTAATTCCACTTCTGGGTATTTAACAGAAGAAAATAAAAGCACTGATATGAAAAGATATACGCACCCAATGTTTATTGCAGCATTATTTACAATAGCCAAGATACTGAGGCAACCTAAGTGTCCATTGATAAATGAACAAAGAAGATGTGGTGCATATACACAATGGATTATTACTCAGTCATTAAAAAAATGAAATATTTTTATTCATGACAACATGGATGGACCTAGAGCATATTATGCTAAGTGAAATAAGTCAGACAGTAAAAGACAAATACTATATGATTTCATTTACATGCAGAATCTATAAAGCAAACAAAAAAATCAGAATAGACTTAAATACAGAAAACAGAATGCTGGTTGCCAGAGGGGAGGTGGGTGGGAGGATGGGTGAAATTGGTGAAGAAGATAAAGAGGTACAAACATCAAATTATAAAATAAACAAGTCCCTAGGATGAAAAGTACAGCACAGGGAATAAAACATACATACATATACACATACATCTTTTAAAATCTGGTTTACTCGATGGCCTGAGTTGTTAATGAATTTATAGGTAACTTGAATAAAGTATCTGCTGGGACCAGAAGGCGTTCTTGACGGTGCCTAGGTCTCCTACTGGAGCAAGGACAATCTCAATAGCTTGGACTAGAAAGAGCCCCTGGTGTATCGCTGGCCCTGGACCCTCACCACCTGCCTGTCAGGAGCCACCCTCAACTAGCACCGTCAGGGCTGTGGCTCCTTTGCCCATTCAGTTTAGCTTCTATTAAGGCTATTCAAAGAGTGCCATCTGCAGGATGAAGTGAGGACATAAATATTTAATTCATTTCCTTCAAATGATGGTTGAAGAATTTGTTTAAAATGTATTCAAGAGCTAATAAACATAAAACTTAGGTTAAAGTTTAATGACAGATAATAGATTGTTATATTAATTCTTCACAGACATCATTTATTATTGCCTTAACTGTCTTTACCCCAAAGACTGACAATGCTGAGAATCAGGACCCCCGCTATCCCAAGAGTGGAGACATATTTAGGGGCATTTTGCTGCCCTCAACCTCTCCCCATGGTCAACCATTTTCTCTGCTTAAGGGCTTGCTCCTCCCTGTAGAAGGGCCAGTTTCCAGAAACTGTAACGGATGACATAGCTCTCTCCCTACTTTCCTTCAAGACAATTTTTTAAACCTGAATGCAGAGAATGGGTGCTCAGAATGTCCTTTTAATCAGTCCCAGGTCAAAGAATCATAACATAAAGTTGAAATTTATGATTCCTTCACTGAATCATGGTCGTCTATAGTACTCTGACTAGCAACTCTCCATCTCCTGTTCCCTACCATACATGATGCCTTTCCTGGCCTTATCTTGTAGCCAGGAGCCCAAAACAACAAAGAACAAGAGTTTCCATGCTTTGGCTTTGTGTCATTGATCTCTAGCTCAAGGACTGTCCAATTCCTGATTAAAACCACTCCTCTCCTCCTAACAGCCTTCATCTCATTGAGAACAGAAGCAAGGGACAGAGCATGCTTTCCTGCCTGGATCACCCCTTTTCTCAGCACTTGAGGGTGATGATCACTTTGCACAGAACAAAGCAGGTCTGAGGCTACTGACCGTCCATTGGCTTCGCTGCCTATTTCCTTCCTCAGAGTGGGGACAATGATGGAACAATACAGGATTCATTTCCACACTATGAGACCTATCTCTAGAAACCTATTCATAGGGCAATATGGTGACCTCATGACCTCTTTTCTAGGTATTCCCTTTGTGGTCTACATCTGCTGTTCTCTTCTGCAGGGGAAACACTCCTCCTAAGAGCATGGGCATTTTAGAAGGTAGAACTTTCTCTTTTCACTCACAAAGATTCTTATCAGAAGGCTAGCCAAGGAAAAATGGATTATATCCAGAGATTACTCATTGACAGAGCCAGGAAAAAGCTGTAATTATAATGTATGTCAAACTGGAAGGTCACAGAGGCACCCCACCCCCTGAACTCCTGAATTCTTGTTTTTGTTCTGTGCTTTCCACGAGCAAACTTGCACTAGGAAATGAATTTACACCCAGTTCCTATATCTCAATAAGGAGGGACAGCATAGAGTTAGGGTAAGAACATAACCTTGGAGTCAGACAGCCCTGGGTTTGAATCCCAGCAAAGCCAGTGACAAGCCAAATGACTTGGGCACACTGAAGAACTTTCTAAGCTTCAGGGTCATCTTTTACATAACAAGGTTAATGCTGTCTATCATTCAGGATGGTAGGAAATAAAATACATAATGGGAAATAAAATACAAATAAAATAAGCTCTCAAAAAAATGTGTCCATTCTTTCTCATATGAATTTAAGTTAACATATCTCTGCTGCCAAATGAAGGGTATTATCCCATGTGAAAAGCATATCCAGCGTCAGTGAGAAGGTAGAGAGCAATTGGGAGAAATAGGGTTGGAGATGGGGTAGCCACCAGGTTGTAACAGTGCACAAAAATGAAAGCCCCCTCACAGGCCTATAACCAAGGCCAGAACTATCGAAGTTACAGTAGGAAGAGAGCAATAATGGATGGGCCAGGTTAGGGCTGTGGAGGTGTGGGGACCTCCTTCCAAGGTGCAAGGAGCTAAGGCACAGGACAGCCAAAGGCAGGTACACCAAAGCCATGGGATGGCTCTATTCCAAAAGACTGTCCCAGGTACCACAACCCCTACTCTCTGCAGACAGGGAGTCCACGTGACCTTCTGCCATCTTTTGGGTGGGGCACAGAAGCACCCAGAATGTCTGGCCACCCAGATATTTTGGGTCTGTGCTACATACAGAAGGTATACTGGGCCTGTATCTGTATTATATTGGCACAGTCTAGCTCATTCTGTAGAAGATCCCTGTGTGTCTACAAGGCTTGTTTTATTTTTTGCGGTGATGGTGGTAAAATATACATTAACATAAAACTCCATAAGTTCAGTGGCATTAAATACATTCACATTGAGGTGCAACCATCACCACCATCCATCTCCAGAACTCTATCCTGCAAAACGGAAACCCTGTACCCATTAAATAATAACTTCCCATTTCCTCCTCCCCCCAGTCCCTGGCAATCACCATTCTTTCTTTCTCTATGAATTTGACTACTCCAGGCACCTCATATTGTCCCAGCTCCAAGGACTCATACAATAGCTGTCCTTTTGTGACTGACTTATTTCACATGGCCTAATATCTTCAAGGTTCATCCATGTTGAAGCATATGTCAGACTTCCTTTCTTTTTAAGGCTGAATGCATTGTATGTATAAACCACATTTGGTTTACCTATTCATCCATCAATAAAAAGTTGGATTACTTCCACCTTTTCGTTATTGTGAATAATGCTGCTATGAATATGGTGTAAATATTTTTCAGATCCCTGCTTTTAATTCTTTTGGGTATATACCAGGGTAGAATTGTTGAGTCATGTGGTAATTCTATGCTTAATTGTTTGAGGAACCACCACACTATTTTTCACAGTGGCTGTACCATTTTACATCCCCATCAACAGTGCACAAAGATTCCATATGAGCTTTCTTTATTCCATAAACTGGGTCTAATCACCCGTATTCCCCAGATTCAGGTCACTGCTAACATGGTCTTTCTGACTCTGGTCAGGCCTCACTCTTCTTCCCTAGAGAAGGGGTAGTCTCCCATTACCCACCTGTCCTCCAGTAATCCCTTTGGTTCCTGGAAGGCCCTCTCCTTTTGCACCTACAGCTCACAACTGCTTGGGGCTGGCAGCCTCCCGGGTTGAGGGTTGGGGCTCTGCACAATGCCCAGTACAGCACCCACACTGAGGACTGCCTGCACAGTGGGATTGGAGCCAGGCCTGCTTAAAGCTGCGATGTGGCAAACCCTCACTTTGACAACCTCACCACTCCAGCAGCAGGACAAAGACAAAGGGGTCTGTGTCCACACAGATACCCTCCCCAGCTGTCTCTTCCCTGCCTTATTCTTAAAAGTCTTACTTTCCATTGCAGCTGATCACATCTGACAAAATAACTGGGCAGCTGTATTTCACCTTGAAGATAAAGATTTTCAGGAACCATTTAAAGAACTCATCAAAAGAGGAATATAAGAGAGTTAGGATAAAACTTGGGGGGCAGGGACTCAGAACAGAAACCTCTTATATCCTTCCACCACTAAGACAAATGGTCAAGGCCTCTTATACTCTTATACAGTATCTTTGCATAAATTAGAAAATGATGCCTTTTTTGGATCAGATTTGCAGCTCACCTTAACTACTAAATATTGTGCAAATTACAGACTACTTATTGTGCCAATGATACAAAGGCACACTCTCTGAGCACATTCAGTGTCATGCATACATGACATGGTGAACAGATGCCATCTCTTTCCCCAGGTCCTGGAAGGTACACAGCTTGGTAAGCAGAGCTCCCACTCATCTGCAGTGACAGCCATAAGCAGTCACTTTGGGCTTTTGATGGTTCTAAGGTCATTCCCTCCTGCCATTACCACCTTGTAGACAAGGTATTTACAGATCACACTGGAAAGATGATTTCTTTTTAAGACAATAAACTGAGGATCTATTACCATGTGCTTGGTGAACCAAGGGCAGACAAGGGTCTCCTTGCATCAGACCGGAAGGAAACCCAGAAGCCCTGCGCTATCAACTCAACATGCTCCACCAATACCAAAGCTACAGCCCACATCTCCCTCACACATATGACCACACACAGCTTCTCACCTGAGCCACCTCTTCAAAGTCATCATGCCTCTTCTGCAGGGCCCGGGCTCGATGCAGGGACTTTCCAACTCCAGTGTGTTTGCTGAGAAAGGCCTCACCATGGTTTTCAATCCAGTCTAATACCTGGTCAGAGAAGAATGACAGAAAGAATGATTTTCTGCCAGAAGAAAAGACAGGAGATAACATTTGCATCCACTTCAAATCTGCAAAACCTTCAAAGTCTTCAGTGACAGTATCATAGAGCCCTAGAGTTCCCATCCCAATCAAAAAGTGATGGTGCAGATGGAAATGTTCAATCCACTGTTGATACAAGGGATTTCATTACTGCCACTGGCATGTAACAGTCCTGCCCTTAGCTAAATTGAACTCATTCTCTTTGATCTCCAGAATATCCCCTTATTACTTTTTTCAGTTTTCTCAGCCTTAATTAGTCCATTGTTTTAAACAAGCTACATAGACCATCAGGCACAGTCTAACTCCCTTACTACCTTACTCCAGCTATGTCAAGTCGGACACCTTAGCAGGAAATTAGGCAGGATCAGGTTAGGGCAGTTCCTTGGCCCTCACTGCTTGCTCATCCCTCACTCACCATAACAATGCTCACAGCAGAAGCAAGCAGTCATGGGGATCCTGCCTCATGGTGCTCCTGGGGCTCACTTCCTAATCTTGAAAGTAAAGTCCACAGTAGACAGTCCCTGAATGGATGCTCAAGATAGCTGATCACCAAGACAACTGCCCTTTCTGGCTTCTTTCCATGTCTCTCTCCTCCAATCAGTGCCAACCGACCAACTAACCAAATTAATTAAGGTCTTTGCACCTTGAGGCCTTAAATAATAATGATTTTTCTCTTCGGAAGCCCATTCATCCAGGCTTAAGATATAATGGTTTGGCCTCAGGACATTTTTCTCAGTGTTTAGGGAAGCTACAACAGAGGTGGCAGGAGCAGCAGAGGGATGAGTTGGGATGCTGACCAGGTAAGAAAATATGTTGTCCTGAGCAGCACTTCTTGGGGGAGTGGAAACCTGTTAGCAAAACCTTGAAATGCAGAGAGGACTGTTTCCCATTCATGTAGATGGCCTAACAAAAATACATGCCTCCCAGTGAGAAGGGAAGCAGTTCATCTGGCCTCTGAAGAGTTGGTACTCTAAAGAGCTGGTACAATTACCAGAATTAAAATACAGACACCCTTGTTACAGATCCTGCCAAGACTCAACTCAGCCCACTCCATTAATGCTATACTAAACTTCAACTGAACATTTGATTAATGGTGTGCTAGCCTTCTCAGATTTTAGAAGGACTTTTTGGAAATTAATTTAGAGGAACTAGGCCTGTTTGAAGGGATGTTTTAATCCATTCCTGTTTCTTCTGTGGACTGTGATGTGGCAAGTAGATAGACCAAATTATTCCATGGACTACAGGCAAGAGAATTTTGGCATCACAGAATCTATCTAGCCTTTCACTGAACTTCCTTTAACATGAGATAAATTATGCCTGCAATTGTGCAAAGTATGGAAATGTTCGAAGTCTTCAGTGACAGTATCATAAAGCCCACAACAAGATGGTATTAATTCAGAGAAATGCACATATGAATATAAAATTGAGGTTTAAACAAACAGTCACTCTACAAAGTTGGAAGGAAGTTAATTGCCCATTAAAATGAAGAAAAAGGCTTTTTAATAAGTGGCTTTATCTAAACATTGGGCATAGAGATTTTAAACACTTTATGTAATAAATTCTGGCAATATATATTTTTAATATTCTGGAGGCACATCTGTGAAGAGAAATTGTAGTAGTAAATGAACTGGAGTTTTACCTTTTGCAAACACAGAAAGGCAGCACTGAAAAGAACTCTAAATAGTCCAAGCTTAGAAGAAAGGTTACATTTCTCTAAAATTACTGATGTGCAATAACGAGAACAACAACAAAACATCAGGAGAGTGCATTTCTACTTAATATGCCACACTTGATCCCATGATTTTCTTTTGGAAAGGGGACATCAAGTATCAGCTCACAAAGTCAAAGATAAATCCTATTCCGTTTCTCATATGAGTACCTGGATAGTGCAGTTTGATAATTTTTATGCATGAACTTTTACTAATCCCCTTTTAAGAATGAACTGAAGCTTAGGGATAATTTTTATATACAGAAGAGCTGTCACAATATTTTATGAATGTTTCAGAGTCTCTGACAGATTTTTCAAGATTAAATTTTTTTTTCAATTTAGGTTTGAAGCAGTGTGACCTGCTTGTCTGGCAAAGTTTTCAGGGATTTTTCATTTCATTTCATTTTTTTATCTCTGGCGTTAATAAAATTGGTTATTCTAAAGCAAATAGGTTAAAGAAGAATGTTTTTCATCCACTAGCTCACAAATGGTTAACTTTTTTACTCCCTGGGGTGATTTCAGAACTTTTAAACTTTCCTTTAAAAAGTGCTTTGTTTCCTGTTTAAATTCTTTTGCTTTCTTTAAAATGTCAACCATTTTCAGTTAGTGACACTTAGTTTACTGAATTAGCTCTACCATAACCTCTTAATAATCTGTTTATTTCATATCTGAGAGGTTTTTATTTAGTTCGAACATAACTGATTACTCTGTGGTGTTAGGTTGCCTCCATTTAGTCCTACCTCTGCCATTAGAACTGAAGCTGTGGGAAAAACATGTGCAACATCAATGAAGAAAAATATAGTAAATAAAAAAGCTAATGATTTAGGAAGTGACCAAATTACTTGAGTAATACATAGAAACAGAAAAAGTACCTGAGGATAAACACAATCGATATATGAGGTAAGGTTTGCAATGTTGATTTCTATTTTGGTTCAGTCAGTTCATTTAGAGCCAGCATTGCTTGATAGGCACATTTAGACCACATGCTCTCTCCACCCTGATTGCATATCCCCCAACCCTGGGACACAATCCAGCTTCCTATGTAAACGGCTTCCTACAACAGAGAAATGTGCTTCTGCACAGACACCAGCAGTGCCTAACAATTACATTACAAATCAAACATTAAGGTGCAGCACTGGAAGTCTGGATATCCCACAGTTTCTGGTGAGCCCCAGAATCTGAACATCACTGGCTGAAAAACAAATTGCATTTCTAGCCAAACCCTGGACCCTACCAAAGTGTATGCACCAATCAAAGTATCCCTTACTGGCTGTCCCCATTTAATTTCTCTCATCTACAAAATTTTATTTCAAATAATCAGTTATCATTGAGATAGTACAGGATGATTGTTAATTATATTGATGGCTTTGAATTGGTATTTAAATGTTTCCTACAAAGGAAGTTTTATCTTTTTGTTTTTATGTGAGGGATCTTCAGGAGGCAGAGAAGCAGGTGTGGGATGTGAATATTCAGCTATTCAAACATATTTATTAGTCTTATTGTGCAATAGTGTTGGGCACACACCCAGCTAGGTGACAGCTGGTTAGGGGCAGAGCTGGGACAAGGCAGGCACAGCCCTGACTCTGGGAACTCAGTCTAAGTGGGTAACAGGCTCTAGACATAAATCACACAATTCATCACTAATTGCAATGCTGAAAAGTACTAACTATTAGGGAAGGATTCTCTGAAGAAGAAGGCCTGAGAGAGAGTAAGACTTAACCAAGTTAGGAATTAAAAACATCAGCATGACTTGAGTAGGGGGTAGCAGGAAATGGGCCAGAGAAGGTAGGAATGAGCCCTGGTGTGCTAAGTCAGATTCCAGGGTTCATCCTAAGAGCCACTGAAGGGCTGCAAGGAGGAGAAAGACATCACCAGACCTGCACTTAAACATTATTGCTCTGACTGCTTTGTGGAGAATCAGTTAGAGGAAGGAAAGAGTAGAGGTGGAACCATAAGAGGTTACTGCATAAATCCTGACAAGACACAATAGGGCCTTAGAAGAGGCCAATGGCAGGGCCTGTGGAAAGACAGGTGTGAGTAATATTTAGGGGAGAGAATGGTGAGGATTAGGTGATTGGGTATGAGGTGATGGAGAGGCAGGTGGAAGGCTGGCCCTGAGGGGCATGGCTTCAATAACAGTGTAGGAGGAGGAACTGATCACTTGTGCAGAAGTACATGAATTATGAGGGTTAGCACAGAGATGATGTATTTTCCTTAAGCATTCTTTTAATTTTCATACTCATGCTCTGGTTTTGATAAACAATGATTGTGCCTCTGAACTCGAGTGGGAAGAACCAGTGATAGTTGTCAATCTGATTCTGGAGAGATGTGCCTTTATTTTTAAAAAAGTAATGTTATACACAAAGGTTTAAAAATAAACTATAAACTGTTAATATAGTTAGATCCTAATAATAAAAAAAAATAGGAGAAACACAAATTTAGGCTTAAGTAAAATTGACCCATGCATTCTTGAAGGGGCATTTCACTGGGATAGTTTTTGAGGGGCGTTTTAACTTGACATGCAAAGTCCTCGGAAGCCAACCCCACCTCCAACAAGTTCCTGCTTCTCACCTCCTGAGTTTTGCTCTATTTTTAACTTCATTTGAAATGTCCAAATCCTTTTTCTCCTTATATCCACTTTCGAGCCTCCTTCCCACTCATCCTTTAAGAACCATCTCAAAATCACTAGTTTTGGAAAGACTTTTCTCTGTAATAACCCACCCAGTCTGGGGCAGAGTTCTCTGATTCTGTTCAAATCCCAATTATTACCCACAGGCCTGTCTCTCCCGCTAGACTCTGAGCTCCTCGTGATTCTCAGACACAGCATGGTGTGCAGAGAGGTTTGCTTAAGGCATGTTGAACCAAACTCAAACTCATCCCCCACACATGTCTTTGGGGTGAATGTCTCAGCTCCACACTCCCATGTAACTCTATCTTAGCACCTCTCACAGTCTACAGAGTTCTCTCTTTATGTGTGCCCACCCTCTTCACTGCCCCACTTGACAAGTGGTTAGTTCCTGAAAGCATATAGGGTTTTCACCATTGCATCCTCCCCTTTTATCCTCTTCCTGCCCCAGCATCCCTGCCAGCACCATGCCTGCAGGGGACACTCAGTGAATGTTTATAGCCATGAATTGTGAAGTGCAAATATGGCTGAGGCTCCTGCCCTAGTACCTTGGGAGAAGCTGTGCCACCCTATTCAGAAAGATGCCTGACCTTTGCCCTGTCACTGGGAACAACAACCCACGTAAGCCCAGGACTCCTGGCCACAACAGCTGGCAGGCAGTCTTGTAAACAACTTGAAAAGCTTCTTCTCCTTTCTCCTGCCCCAACTTTTCAAGCAGAAATTAGTCCTTTCCCAGAACAGCATTTTCAAGAGAGACACTCACATCCTGAACCGGATTTAGGAGTCAATCGAACAGCCATTATGCATAATTCCTAATAACCCCCTTCCTCCCCCATCTAATTGTGTTTATTCCAACTAGCATACAATCAAGACAGAGAGGTTTTCAGGGGAGGTGACAGTCCTTTCTAGTTGCTAAAGAGAAAAAGAAGTCCTTTTGAAGAGAACTATTGATATTTTCTGAACCGTGGCCATGAACTCTCTGAGTTAATGGGAGAAAATCTAGGGCCTCCCTGCTTTCTATCCCAAGACTCTCTGCTTTTTTGGATTCTTCTAACATGCTAGACACTTAGTGTTAGAGGACACCCAAAGATCATCCATCCCAGCACAGGAGGTCTCTGCATGTACAGACATCCACCTTTTGAATAAAGATTTAAGTTTGTATCTCAGCTCCACTTATAAGTGTGCTTTAAGTCCCCAAGGCATCATTAAAATGTGGTACCATCATGATCATCATATCTGACGGACACCACCCCTGGGTTCTCATCCCAGCTCTGCCCCTACCCAGCTGTCACCTAGCCTTCCCCTTTCTGGACTCACAGCCTCAAACAAGTAGGCTGGATCAGAAAATCCCCCTAAAATCTCCTTCCAACTCAAGTATTTCATGGTTTTATTATATTGAGGGCATAGCAGCTCTCCTCCTGCTCAGAGGAAACTATTGTCTGTGGAAGGTTTGCTCTTTGTCAAGCCCCAGGCCACACTGGGCATGCTGCTCAACATCTCCACTGTGTTAACTCACCACAACCCTGGAAGGTGAGAGTTACCATCCTTGTGTTTGGATGAAGAAAATGAGTCTCACATTGGTTCGCCTGAGTTCGCATAGCCATCAAATAGTCAGTGGAATCAGGGTCCAAACCCATGTCGTTCTGGAAGCAGCATTACCATCTCATTCCCAGACCCAATTCAAGTTTTGCCATCTGTCCTAACACTGACTTTAAAAGCAAAAAGATACAGCCCAGAAACATGCTGGAACAGTTTCTCAGACGTTTTCCTTGACTTTCCTGCCTTTGACGCTTAACAGTTACAGGCCCATTACTTCATAAAATTTCTCTCAGTTTGGGTTTGTCTGATGTTTCCTTAGGGTGAGAATCAGGACTACCAGAGAAATGAATTTCTGCTCTTCCCATTGCATTTCATCAGGTAGAATACAACTTCAGTTTGTCTCATTACTGGTAATGTTAATTTTGATCATTTGATTAAGATGATGTCTTCCAGCCTTGTTCACTTATTGCCTTCATAATTAATATATATTTTGGAGAGGTTACTTTGGGGCCATGTAGATGGCAGATTCTGTGATGTGCCATAAAGGACTTTTTATCACAACTGCTGGGAGTGCCACTATTAGGGTAGACAGCCCCAGGTCATCAGGTCCTTTGGGGCACTGTTAACCTTGGCTGATGAGGGCAGCTGTGCCCAAGGCCGCACCCCTTCCCAGGCTGACCTATGTCCAATCATGGGCTCCTGTGTATAATGGCCCAGGTATCCTCCCCCATCTTGGGACAGCTCTGAATGGTCATCCAATCTCCAGAATGCCCCAAAAGTTGGCTGAGGATTCCCTTGAGATGACACTGCAGCTCAGTTTTACCCTCTGTCTAATCCTGCTTCTTCCCTTCCCTTTCTCAAGGTTTGACTCCAAGACCACTTCCTAATTAACTCCTCTGACTAGCCTTCTGTGTGGACACCTCCTCCCCCTGGGTGGACTCTGACCCTCTAAACTAGGTAGCCCTCCCTGCACGGATGCCCTCCTCACTCCACCTGAGCAGTGATATGCACACCACAGCCCCTGCCCCTCACGGATGGTCTCTTTAACCTGCTCGGTCTCTGTGCCTATGCTGGGCCAGCCTCTTACAGATGCTCTACTCACTTTGCTTGGGCTCCAACACCCTGCACCAGGCCACCCCTTAGAAGGACTCTCTTCTCACTCTGCTCTAGACCATCCTTCCTTGCTGCTTGAGACCAGCACCTCCTGGTGCTGGGTTGGCCTCCCACACAAAGCCATCCTCAGCCCACTTGGGCTCTGACCTCCCTGGGCCATTGCAGCCCTCCCTTCATGAGGATGCCTACTTTGCTCAGCCCCACTTAAGAGGAAGCATCTTTCCTCTTCTGAAAACATGTCTTCATTAGCTACTTAGCCACTATTCTCCCTGGGAATTTCTCCTGACTCGCTGATCTCCACTGTAGTCTTCTTTTCTGAATCCTCCTTCTAGGCCTCTAAATTTTGGAATGTCCAAAGCTCAGTTCTGGACCTCTTCTCTCTCTTTTATTCCCTGGATGATCTCACCCAATTCCATGGCTTTAAATATCATCCATGTGCTGGTTATTTCCATAGTCACAGTTCCAGCCCTATTTTCTCTCCTGAGATTGAGACTCATATGCCCAACTGCCTACTCTTCTTCTCTAATTAGGTATATAATGGGCATCTTAAACTTAACCATACCCAAAACAGAACTCTTGATTCCCTTCTGTTCTGCTCCCTTCCTCTACTGGTCTTCCCTGTTTCAGCAAAAGAAAAAGATACCACAATCTACCCAACTACTTAGCCACATGCCTGAGGGTCCTTCTTACTCTTTCTTGTACACTGTTTCCACCACAGCCACACTGGTCCAAGCCACCATACTCCCCACTCGCCCCACTGGCCCTCTAAGTGGTCTTCCTTCTTTTATTCTTGACACCCTCATCCACACAGTAGCCAGACCTATTTAAACTTTAATCAAGTCATGACACTCCCTTTACAGAAACTTAACAATTGTTTTCTATCACACTTAGAAAATCCTTTTTCTCTCCATAGCTCATAAGGCCACAAATGATCTGGACCCAGCCCATTTCTTCAATTTCTTATTCCTTTTCCCTGCTCTCTGTTCTCCAGCTACTCTGGCCATTCTCTGGTTTTCATGAATGCATCCAGATCATTCTGGTCTCATGGACTCTGCAGGTCCCATTTCACGTGCTGGAAGCCTCTTAAGCACATCCCCATGGCTTATTCATTCAGCTTTGTTTGGTTCACTGGGGTTCTCAAAGACCATTTGCTGAATAAATGAGTGAGAGGATTCATCCAATCTGATCTGAGAACTTCCTTGTGATAAAGAGCAAAACCATTCAAGGAAAATAGAGATATTTTTGCAAATACTTGTGGAATCAGAATTCCAACACTCTGATTCCCTTATCTGGCTCCCTCTGATTAATTATCTTATTTGAAACAGGTTATTAAGTTTGGGTCATAATTTGATCCATGATGAAACAAGGAAGACATTTAGTTGTTAAAGTAAAGCCTCCCAGCAGCTACCTCCCAGCCCCCGGCCTCCTCGCTTGTTAGTGAGCCAGTATTCTGACACCAGTGAGAGTTTACACACCATCATGTATAAACTATCTACAACAACATGCTGTGTTCTGTTAAAGGCTCCTGAACACACAGTGCGTAAGAGCAGCCAGAACAGTCCATCAAATCACTGTTTCTTTCTCCTCACATAGCACAGTGAATGTTAGGTCAGAAGGGTTGGCTCATATACTGCCAGTACTGGCTCCCCATTGTCTGTGACTGTAGAGCATGCAGGTGCCACTTGAAATGCTCAAGTACTACCAACTCATTTTCTGTCCCCTCTTTGGAATAAGTATGATCAAAACAAATATCTTCTATGGTAGGAGAAGCCATCATTTATCTAAGAAGGCTCAGCTGGAGCTCATTAGCAGGAGACTCTCCTTCCCTTGAGAGCTGTGGTCCTTTCATCAGATAGACAGATGCTGGGCAAAAGCTGGCTAAGAGACCAGAGGCCTGAAATTTTAGCCACCTTCCTCCCTGGGGTGTCTCCATTCCCAGCCAGCCCACACACATCCCTTCCCAGGAGACCCAAGGCTGGGGTGGCTGGAACTTGTCTTTGTCCCTGGCACCTCCCTGAAAGAATCTCCTCATTCTGGTACCTGGAAACCTGTCTACGGTGCCACTATGCTGCTCATCACTATAGCTTGAATCTCTTCAGGCAGACATTCTCAAACTTCAGAATGCTTCAGAATCACCTGGGGTTCTTTTTAAAACATAGGCACCACCTTATTCACAGATTCTGAACCAAACCATGGAATAGGGCCAGGTAATGTGTATTTTTTAATAAGCCCCCAACTCTGACCAAATGATTTTAATGCCAGGGACCCAAGGACCACACTTTGAAAAATACCTTTCCATATTCACACTTGATATTTCCCTGTTTTCAATGACAAAATGAACAATCCCTAGTCAATTTTTCCAAAGTGCTCTCCAGTCTGCCCTTGTCCCATCACCCTCACTCATGCTCTGTGGCCACACCATGGCTGTGGCTCCCAGGATATTCCCACTCCAACCCAGCCCCTACTGACACCAAATTACCTCAGGCCTTCTCTCTGACAATCCAAAATCTTTCAGTAACTCTCAACTAGTTACACAGTGTTAGTCTTTTACCCTTTTGCCTGGTATTCAAAGCTGTAGGAATCATGTGTTGAGGTTAAGGAAATGCTGAGTGTATGAGTTACCAGAAAGAAGTGATCCTGGACAAAGACGGCAGAGTAGGAAGGCAAGGCAGAAACCTCCTCCCACACACACACTGAGGAAGCAACTACAGCAACTACAACTAAGCCTGAAAAGGACCTGAAGACTGCAGATCAGCCCACCTACACCTGGGGAAGAAAAGAAGACCATACAGAGAAGATAAAGTGGAAAAGCCACCATCAGTCAGGACTCCAGCCCTTACCCTATTTCAGGCCAAAAGAGGGAAGAAGAGGAACAGAGCAGGGAGGGTATAAGCACTCAGGAACTCTGCACACCTGGCCCTGGAGATCTGCTCTGGGAACATGAGTCTATATCACACCAGGCTTTGATGATTAATGGGGCTGGACACCAGGGAGGGTTGGAGCACACTGGGAGCCTGAGACTCCTGCCACTTACGGAGGACAGGCACACTTTGTCAGTCCACTGAGACCCAAAACAAAGGAAGCAGTTTGAAATATTTACTAGTAGTGGGAAGGGTACCAGAGGGGCAAGGATTGGACAGAGCTCTCTCCACAGGAAAACGTGAAGGTGGATGACACTTTCTAGCCCTCCCTCAGCCCAACAGGTTGACCACTCATGGGAGCCCCAAACATTCCATCCCCCTCACTGGCAGCTCAGCCCTCAAGGTGCTTCCCTGCACACCTGCCAGTCTGCTCAGCCTGCTTTCCTGCCTGGTAGGCAGAGGAAAGCTTTCCCAGTTTTCTTAGCCCTGTCTCAGCCCAATTAGACACCTACAAGAGCCAGCTCCAAGCACTCTTTCCTTTTCACAGGCAGCCCAGAGCCACGTGATTGTCCTAACCACCCCATTAGCCCAGCAGCACCACCATGGCTGCAAGGCAGGCAGAGGGCAGACCTGCCTACTCTGATGCCAGCAGAAGTGCTACTGCTTGGCTCCCAAAGAGCCAGCTGAGGCAAGCTGCCATCTGCAACAGACAGATACAGACCACTGCGGGTAGACAGATAGAAAGGCAGTCTTGCCCATAGCCTGCCAAAAGCAACTGGGGCTCTACTGAAAGAAAAACCATGCACTGGGGAGTAAAGAGTCTTAAGCATCTGGGCACCACAGGACACCTTCTTCATAAAGCCATTACTCTTAGACCAGGAAGTGAAGCAGATCTATATAATATAAAGGAAAAAACACAGAAACCCTGACAAAATGAGGAGACAGAGGAATATGTTCCAAACAAAACTACAGGAAAAGACACCAGAAAGAGCACTAAGTGAAATGGAGATCACCAATCTTTTTGATAAAGATTTCAGAGTAACAGTCATAAATATGCTCAGTGATCTGCAGAAAAGTACTGATGATCTCAGGGAAGATTTCAATAAAGAGAGAGAAGAATTGAAAAAAAGCCACTCAAAGCTGAAGAACACAATAACTGAAATGAAAAACACAATGGAGCAAATGAATAATAGATTGTTACAAGTACAGGAGACAATCAGTGAGATGGAAATTAGAGAACAGGAAAACAACAAAACTTATGAACAGAGAGAAAAAAGAATCTCTAGAAATGAGAGGAGGCTAAGAGAGCTGGGTGATAACTCCAAACAAAACAATATTCACATACTAAGGGTACCAGAAGGAGAAGAGAGAGATAAAGGGATAGAAAGTCCCTTTGAAGAAATAATGGCTGCACACTTCCCCAGTCTGGGAAAGGAAAGAGACACCCAGATCCTGGAAGTGCAGAGAGCCCATAACAAAAGGAACTCCAGGAAGACAACAGCAAGACATATAATGATTAGGATGACAAAGATTAAGGATAAGGAGAGTATATTGAGAACATCCAGAGAGAAAAAAATTACTTATAATGGAAACCCCATCAGGGCATCAACAGACTTCTTAGTAGAAACTTTACAGGCCAGAAGGCAGTGGCATGATTAATGTATTGAAACAGAAGGACCTTCAACCAAGAATTCTCTACCCAGCAAGATTATCATTCAAATATGAAGGACAGATTAAAATTTTCCCAGATAAACAAAGGCTGAAGGAATTTACCACCATTAAACTGGCATTACAGTATATGTTCAAGGGACTTCTGTAGATGGAAATATTCTTAAGCCTAAATATTTTTCACCAGTGAAAATAAACCCACAGTAATGGTAGTAGACCAATTACTTACTAAGCAAGTACGAAATTAAAACAAAAACAACTATACACAAAATCAGCCAAGGGATACACAAAAAACCCAGATTATGATATCTGATACATAAAATACAGAGGAGGAAGAAGAAGAAAAAGGGAGTACTTTTAGATTGTGTTTGAAATAGAGCAATCATCAATTTAATGTAAACTGTTATATAGTTAGGAAACTATGCATAAACCTCATGATAACCAGAAACCTAAAGCCTAAAATAGACAAACAAAAATTTAAAAAGAGAAATCTAGCAACAACCCTGAAGAAAAGTATCAAATAACAAGAGTATAAGAGAAGAAGAAAGGAACAGAGAGGAAATACAAAAACAATCAGAAAACAATTAATAAAATGGCAATAAATATATACCTATCAATAATTACATTAAATGTAAATGGACTGAATGCACGAATCAAAAGCCACAGGGTGGCAGAATGGATAAAGAAACAAGACCCATGTATATGCTGCCTAGAAGAGACTCATTTCAGACCCAAAGACATACACAGACTGAAAGTGAAGGTATGGAAAGATGTTTCATGCAAATAATAGGGAGGAAAAAGCAGGAGCAGCAGTACTTATATCAGATGAAATGGACTCCAAAACAAAGAAAGTAGCAAGAGATAAAGGACATTACATAATGATAAATGGATCAGTCCAATAAGAGGATATAACAATTATAAACATCTATGCACCCAACATAGAAGCACCTAAATATGTAAAACAAATACTAACATAATTAAAGGGAGAAAGAGATGGCAATTCATTTCTATTAGAGGACTTTAACACACCACTTACATCAATGGACAGATCAATCAGACAGAAAATAAATAAGGAAACAGAAGCACTGAACACATTAAATCAGATGGACTTAACAGATACCTATGGAACATTCCATTGAAAGGCAGCAGGATACACATTTTCCTCAAGTGTACCTGGAATGTTCTCCAGAATAGATCACATAATACACCATAAAAAGAGCCTCAATAAATTTAAAAAGGTTGACATTGTATAAAGCAACCTCTCAGACCACAATGGTATGAAACTAGAAATAAATTACATGAAGAAAACAAAAAAAGTCCACAAACACCTGGAGGCTAAACAGCATGATTCTCAATAGTTAATGGATCAGTGAACAAATCAAAACAGAGATCAAACAATACATGGAGAAAAATGAAAACAAAAATACAACAGTCTAAAATTTGTGGGGTGCCACAAAAGTGGCTCTAAGAGGGAAGTACATAGCAATACAGGCCTACCTCAAGAAACAAGAATAATCCAAACAAACAGTCTAAACTCACAATTATAGAAACTAGAAAAAGAATAACAAATGAAACTCAAAGTTAGTAGAAAGAGGAACATAATAAAGATCAGAGCAGAAATAAATAAAATAGAGAAGAATAAAACATTAGGAAAAAATCAACAAAACCAAGAGCTGGTTCTTTAATAAGATAAACAAAATAGACAAACACCTAGCCAGACTTACCAAGAAAAAAAAAGAAAGTATTCAAATAAAATCAGAAACAAAAAAGGAATAGTTATTAGAGACATACAGAGTTATTAGAGAATTCTATGAAAAATTATATGCCAAAAAATTGAGCGACCTAGAAGAAATGGACAAATTCCTAGAAAAGTGCAACCTTACAAGACTGACCCAGGAAGAAACAGAAAATCTGAACAGACCAATTACCAGTAACAAAATTGAATCAGTAATCAAAAAACTCCCAACAAACAAAAGTCCAGGGCCAGATGGCTTCACAGCTGAATTCTACCAAGCATTTAAAGAAGAGCTAATACCCATCCTTCTTAAAGTATTCTAAAAAGTAGAAGAGGATAAAGTACTTCCAAAATTATTCTAATACCAAAACCAAAGACACTACAAAAAAAGAAAAATTTAGACCAATATCCCTGATTAACATAGATGAAAAAATCTACAACAAAATATTAGCAAACTGAACTAAAAAATACAACAAAAGGATCATCCATCATGACCAAGTGGGATTTATTCCAGGGATGCAAGGATGTTATAATATTTGTTAATCAATCAATATCATACACCACATTAACAAAAAGAAGGCTAAAAACCACATGATCATCTCAACAGATGCTGAAAAAGCATTTGACAATATTCAACATCCATTCATGATAAAAGCTTTCAACAAAATAAATACAGAGAGGATATACCTCAACATAATAAAGTCCATTTACAACAAAGCCACAGCTAACATCATACTCAATGGCAAAAAGCTGAACAGACCCATATATCAATGGAACAGAATAGAGAGCCCAGACATAAATCCATGCCTATTAAATGAATTAATATACAATAAAGGGGCTATAAATATACAATGGGAAAAGACAGCCTCTTCAATACTGATGCTGGGAAAATCAGACAGATACATGCAAAAAAATGAAACTGGATTACATGGAACAGAATAGAGAGCCCAGACATAAATCCATGCCTATTAAATGAATTAATATACAATAAAGGGGCTATAAATATACAATGGGAAAAGACAGCCTCTTCAATACTGATGCTGGGAAAATCAGACAGATACATGCAAAAAAATGAAACTGGATTACTGTCTAACTCCATATACAAAAGTAAACTCAAAATGGATCAAAGATCTAAATGTAAGACATGAAATCATAAAACTCTTGGAAGAAAACAATGGCAAAAATCTCTTGAACATTAGCATAATTATTTTTTTCCGGGACACATCTCCTCAGGCAAGGGACACAAAATTAAAAATGAGTAAGTGGGACTACATCAAACTACTGAAAGCTTCTGTACAGCAAAAGACACCATCAACAGAACAAATGGCAACCTACAGTATGGGAGAATATATTCATAAATAATTTATCCAATAAGGGGCTAATATCCATAATACATATGCCTCATCACCAAAAAAAACAAAATAACTGATTAAAAAATGGGCAGAGGACCCGAACATTTTTCCAAAGAAAAAATATGTCTTCTTTAGAAAGAAGGCACATGAAAAGATGCTCCACATCGCTAATCATCAGGGAAATGCAAATAAAAATCACAATGAGATATCTCACACCAGTTAAAATGGTCACTATCCAGAAGATATGAAATAACAAGTGTTGACAAGGATGTGGATAAAAGGGAATCCTCCTACACTGTTGGTGGGAATGTAAATTGGGGCAGCTACTGTGGAAAGCAGTATGGAAGTTACTCAAAAGCTTAAAAATAGAAATACCATTCAACCCAGTATAGGGTCCACTTCTAGGAATTTACCTGAAGAAAACAAAATCCCTTATTTGAAAAGATATAGGCACCCCTATGTTTATTGCCACATTATTTATAATAACCAAGATATGGAAGCAACCTAAGTGTCTGCCCATCAATAGATGAGTGGATAAAGAAGATGTAATTTTGCATATATACATAATGGAATTTTTTTTTAGGAAACTGATTGGCAGTCATTTATCCAACAAAGACCTCATATCTACAATATATAAAGAACTCTCAGCATTCAGCATGAAAAATTAAGGAATCCAATTAGAAAATGGGCAGAAAGACATGCACAGACATTTCACCAAAGAGCATATACAAATGACAAATAAACACACAAAAACACAAAAAATGATGTTTGGCATCATTGTAATTAGAAAAAAATACAAATCAAAACTATGAAGAGCTACCAGTACACATTTAACACAATAGCTAAAATTTTTAAAATTTAGTGACAATACCAAATGAGAAATTTAACTGCTCATATATTGCTGGTGGGAATGTACTAGGACAGCCACTCTGAAAAGTAGTTTGGCAGTTTCCTTCAAACCTAAAAATGGGGTTACCATATGACCCTGCAATTGTGCTCTTGGGCATTTATCCCAGAGAAATGAAGACTTGTGTTCAACAAAAAATATGGAACACTTCAGGAATTGCATGTCATCCCTGTGCAGGGGCCATGCCAATCTTCTCTGTATCATTCCAATTTTAGTATATGTGCTGACGAAGTAAGCACAATGGAATATTATTCAGCCATAAAAAAGAAAGAGATCTTGCCATTTACAACAGCATAGATGAACCTAGATGTTATTATGCTCAGTGAAATAGGCGATAAAGCGAAAGACAAATACCATATAATTAATTTTACTTATTTGTGAAATATAAAATCAAAACAGAACAAAATGAACAAAATAACAATAGACTCATGGACACTGAGAAGCGACTGGTTACCACAGGGAAGGGGTTGGGGTGAGTGGGTGGGGAGGGAGAGGTGGATAAAGTGGCACAAAAATGCTTAATTATAATGTAAGTTGGTCACAGAGATGGTAGTACAGCATGAAGAATATAGCCAATGATTCTGTAACATCTTCCTATGTTGACAGAAAGTAACTCCACTAGTGGGGGTAAGGATTTACTAACATGGGTAACTGTTGAACTACTGTGTTGTATACTTGAAACCAATATAAAATTGTATATCAATGATACTTCAATTTAAAAAAAGGAGAGAAGTGATCCTGGGTGGTGGTTGTTTTGTCACACATTAACATTACAATAAAAAAGGAACTGAAGACATTAAAGGTGTTTAAAATTTCTATGGATCAGGAAAAGTCCCAGGGCTCTGCAATGCCCTGGGAAGACACTTCCTCTCACTGCTTCCCAGGCCCCACCAGCCTCCTAGCCTTGCCAGACGGAGGCCCCCAGGTGCTGCCTTGGAAGGTGCTCACTGTGGAAGGACCACTCTTCAATGAGAGAACCAAAGTAAGCACCAGTGGAGAAGGCCGTGGTGGGAAAGGGGAGAAAGGAATACAGTATGTACAGTGAGGTATACAGTGTAGAGGGGTCCTGGGACGCCATGAGACTCTGAGCTTGGAGGGTCTGAGCATGTCCAACTGGCAAGCCTCTAAAATGCACTCCCCAACCCTGCCACTCCCCCTAGGGAATACACAGAGGAACCTGAACAGACCCTTCAGTGACAGCCTCTGACTACAGGGACAGGGGCAGCATGCTGCCTCTAAGATCCTTGACACCAGAACAGATGGGAATATTTCTCTATCTTAACTCCAATCAGAAGGCAACCCTGACAAGCTGAGCCCCCTCCCTCCCTGCCCTCTCCACCTCCCCCAGTTCAGCTAAGCCTCAACCCTGCTCTTTTTCTGGACATTCACCCTGCCCCAAAAATCATCTATTACGTACCTGAATATATTTGAATGACTGGATTATCACCATCAAAAACCTTAATTGAGAACCTTAATACTGCTAAATACTACCAGAAGCAAATGGATATTATTCAAGATATATGCTACACAGGAAATTATTAGCAATGTTGAATTAACATAATTATTATTGTGAAAAACATATGAATGGTTAGTCTCTGTTTTATGGAAATTTGTGTTAGAGATAAATAAGTGTAGAGGGCAAATTTATAATGATAGAACAGATGAAAAAGAGTATTTGGGGTGAGTATGACTGTTAGTGTGGGTCTTACAAGGGAGGCAATTTGAGGATGAATCTCAGCTGTCGGTGGCTACATGACCTTGGGCATGTCTCACCCTTTGGGACCAGGTAATCTCTCAGGACCTTTTGAGCAATGACATTCCATCACCAAATTATAAACCCCTTGTGGACAGGGGCTGTGTCTCTTGGTATTCCCATCACCTAGCATAGTGTCTATGGCATAAAGAGGCTAAAAGCGCAGACCTAGAGATTAGATGGACTTGAATCCTTGCTCTGCCACTAGCTGTGTGACCTTGGGCATGTTAAGTAACCTGGACCAAACTATCATCTGCTTCATAATTTTAGAACATTAAATTTAAAAAAGTCAAGTGAAGGTATTAGATACTTGTTCATATTTACTCATAAAGATGATGAATTCTGAGCTTTAAACAATGAAGCATTTACATACCAGTTTAATACCAGTAACATTTAATTCAATAACAAAGTCTCAGGCTTGTATTCCAACCACTGCCCTGTTGTTCGAATCTCCTCTCCAACACACCCACCAAATAACTAGTTAATATTTCAAGTCTGAAGATGGTTCTCCCTCATATGTATTCCCTGATCTACCTGGGACTATGCCCTAAGCATTTTCCTTCTGAGATGCTCTTATCCTTCCTCCTCATAGAAAGAGTTCATTTCTAGACATATCATCATTCTGGTCACTTTATTTATAACTAATCATTCTGTGTGCAGTTCAAAGTGTTCATCTTTTATTATATAAACCTGTCAATTGGATTATACAATGCCCCACCTGTCTTAGTATGATTAAGGGGCTACAGGTCACTACAGCTTGTCAAAGATTGAATATCAGGAGTTTACAAAAATTACTCTAAAATCCTTTTTATATATTCTTTGGTAGGTAAGAGCTGACTTAGTAAAAGCTATAATTTTCCATGTGAGGCTCCAGAAAAACTGATAGGAACAGGTGAGATTCATTTTTAGTACAAGAACTAGGGGCTTTAATATTAATACAGTCACTCAGAATGCAAAGTCACTGAGCCACATCAATTCTGCCATCACTGACCCACACAAGCTCACCTGGCTGCTTAAAAGCAAAGACATGGTTTCTAAGAAAGGGCACTGGAGTCTCAAACATCACTGCCTCACCCGTACCACCAAACCCACTCCTAATCCTTCCAGCCTTGCCTCCAACTTTCTATGCCCAGAGTGGGCACCCAGATAGACTTCCTCTCCCCTGTCCCCTGTTCCCTGGCTCTGGCTTAGCTCTCTGCTTTCTGGCCTTCCCTAGGAACACTATCCCCATATTCCCTGCCTGAGCTCCAAGGACCACATCAGTCACAGGGAACTTTCCCTACTCTGACGCTACCACCCCTTGTTATTTTTTTTTCTTTGGCCTTGAACCCAGATGGCTGTGTGCCATTCACTTATCTCCAGGTATGTATGTCATTCCTCAGGCCACAGACCTCCAACTCCTAGCACAGGGCCCTGTATACAGTAGGTTATCCCAAAACACTTTATCAATGTATTCTTGCACAAAACAGAGAAGAAGAGGAGGAGGCAGAACAAGATGCCTGCAGAGAATGCTCAGAACAGTTGCTCTGGCTATGAAAAAATGGAATAGAAGGAATGGAATTTGCAACTACCAGAAAGTCCAAGAATCTAGCTGTCCCTTTCCTCTCATCACAAAGCCAGGTCTATCTGGGCTTGAAAGTGGCCCTTTAGACCCGTGGGAAGCCACAGGAGTTAGAGGAAAATAAGAGACGGTAAGTACAGAGTGGCTGATGTTGGCAAGGGTGTTCTTTTGGCTGCTGCTCAGTACTATGCCACTCTAAACTGGGAAAACAATAGCTGAAAATTATTCCACTAGCAACATCACAGCAGATGGGCCCCATCCACACCTTTCTGCAGCTTATGGAACCCAAGTTTCAGCTTGATCCTTGGAGACATTTCTACTGCCCTCAGCCCAGCAGAGAAAAGAAAGCTAGGAGTACACTGGTTGGGACTCAAGGTAGACCTACCACAGAGATAACAGGTCAGGCCAATTCTGGCTGCAGAATACTTATTTTATTTTATTTTTTATTTAGACATGTCTCTTTCTTGGACTCAGTGCCATCCCTTTTTTTTACTGAAGTATTGCTGATATACAATCTTATATTGGTTTCATATACAACACAGTGAGTGGTTCAATAGTTACCGTATTATTAAATTCTCACCCCAACTAGTGCAGTTACTATCTGTCAACACAGGAAGATGCTGCAGAGTCACTGGCTGTATTCTCCATGCTGCACTTCCATCCCAGTGACCACCTTATACTATGAGCACTTTTGTGCCCCTTTATCCCCCTCACCCTCCTCACCCACCCACTCACCTCAGCTCCTCCCCTGTGGTAACCACCAGTCACTTCTTAGTGTCTATGAGTCTACTGCTATTTTGTTCTTTTTTTTTATTCCACAAATAAGTAAAATCATATGGTATTTGTCTTTCTCTTCCTGACTTATTTCAGTGAGCATAATACCCTCTAGCTCCATCCATGCTGTTGTAAATGGTAGGATTTCTTTTATGGCTGAATAATATTCCATTGTGTAAATGTACCATATTTTCTTTATCCATTTATCTATTGATGGGCAGTATGGTTGCTTCCTTATCTGGCTATTGTAAATAATGTGGCAATAAACAAAGGAATGCATATATCTTTTCAAATCAGGGAGGCTGCAGATATTTAAAGGGAATCTCTCACTGGTGCCTATCTTTGGTTTTCATCTTTCTGCTTTACGCTGCTTTGGGCCCTTAAAGGAAAAAGTATTCCTACTTGGGCAAGACCATCCGTGGAATGGCAATGGGGCAGGAAGACAGGCAGGCAGAGGCCGGCTCGCTCTCCTGACTCTCTTCCTCTTTCTCCTCCCATCCCATGTTTGTATTTCTCTGCTCTGTCTTTAAGTCTCTCTCCCATTCTCTTTCTCCCCTCAATGTCTGTCTCTGTCTCTCCCTGTTTTGGGGCATGTGCATGTCTGTCTATCTTTCCCCCTTCTATGTAAGTATGCACGAGTGCTTCCTATCTCTCTGCCTGTTCCTCTCTGTCTTGTGTGACTTCTCTATAGGACACCAGGACTGGGAGCCAGAAGACTTAGCTTCTGGTCCTGGCATTACCATTAAATAACTGTGTGGTTATGGACAAGTTACTTTACATCTTTGGATCTCAATTTCCCTTACCATATAGTAGGTTAGACCAGGTTCTTGACAGCTCTGATATTTAATCACTGAATGAAATGGAACTAAACAGAGCCATGAGGCGGTTGCTATCACAGAAACAGGGGAGTCATGCTAGGGGGTCCCCAACAGAACAAGCACAAGGGGGCGCCCGAGGACCACTCAGAGAGCATGGGACTAACGACAAGGCTGATGAGGATCTACCACAAGCTGGGCGGCCAGGGTGGTAAACTCTTTGCCTGTATCTCCTTCAGTCCAGTGAGTTGGATTCTATGATAATTGCTGCTTTAGGGGTGAGGAAACTGAAGTACCAGAAGTGAAGAAACTTGCCCAAGGTCACACAGCCAAGATCTGTTAGAGCAAGATTTAAACTCAGGCCATCATAGTGCAAAGCCCAGGTTCTTATCTGCAGCTCTGTATTGCACCAGTCATTGATGCTTGCTCACATGCTTCCCACTTTGCCTGCTGGTAAGCATCTCTGAAGTCCCATGTGCTCAGGAGTCTTATATCCAGACTATATGGTTGAATCAATTCTCTCCTCCTTCAAGACACCAACTCTGACTTCTCACACCTGTGCCTTTATAACTGTTCTATCAATACTCTGTTACCTTGCACACTGATTGGCATGCTCTGGGAAAACTGTTCTTTTTCAAATGGGTATTTCTTTGCCATTTTAATTAACTAGGCATCTTGCTAAAACCTAGTGCAGGGCAGCGTGAGGCCCATTGCAGAGACCCAAGACTTCTGAATGACCAATGAGTACCAGGATATTTCATGAGCACTGAGGTTTTGTCCCTATATTCTCTGCTTGGGCTGTAAATTCCAGCAACCTTTAAGATTTTCACATCACAATTCCTGCAGGCAGATTCCAGGTACTCACCAGCAACTACTAGATAGGTTGGGAAAGAGGGCTAAATGGTGCTCACTTCACAGAAGCAGAAACTGGGGATCTTCCAATGATAATTTCAGCTTAGATAAAAATGTAATTTCAGAAAATATAAAGAGAACCCCAGTTTCATGCTAGATGTAACTAAGAGCTACAAGGGATACAGAGAAGATGCCATGGTTTCTACTCTCATGGAGATACTGGAATAGAAGCGATGAAACATGAAAAATAAAAGATGATAAATAAAACTCTGGGTGTCAGGAGACCAAAGTCCACATCTTTCATTCTGACCATTGAGTGCATTATGTCCAGCACCTTCTGAAGCACCTGCCAGGCTCAAATGGTTGTTTGGATGAAAGGTAAGCATTTGAGACACATCACCAGGTTTAGTAGCCCTTGTATTTCCACATTTTCCTTTGTGCATCTGTCCCAGTGACAGATACATATTGAGAGAGTGAGGGTGGGTGCGAAAATGGGTGAATGAAGCCATGATCCCGGAAGTCATATTCACATATCCCGAAAAGAACAATGGAATTAACCATCCTTGGAACTCAGTTCTCCTGGAAAAGCCAAATCCCATCACACCCACATCGCAATCTTCCACTGGTTATTGCCCAGAGTTGACAATGTGATTTGTACAGTAGTGATGAATTGGTAGGGTCAAAATTTCAGAAATGCTCTCCTTTTTAAGAGCATGATGTGGACAGCCATAGGCATAGTTTTATTAAACCCTTCCCTAGCTTCAGTGTAGATGTCAGAGGGATCACAGAAAAGTCTGGTAACATCAGTTCCCAGAGCTAGTAATTGTTAGTAACCCACCTGGAGTCATCAAGCACTAACCTAGCTCCTCTTCTCACAGTGCTCTTACATCACTAGGTCAGATGAATGGGATAGTACAAATCAGTTCCTGAAAGGATTTCCTAACAGCCTCACGGAGAAGAAAAATATGCCCTTGCTGGTGTAGCACTTATACATTTATTTGACATTCAAACAAATTGTTGATTAATGAAAAAAAAAAGGAGGCCTTCCCATTGTGGAGGCCTTCACCTGCCCTGTTGCAGCCCCCTCTGCCCTTTTCCAAACCCCAGTGCAAACAGCAGGAGGGCCGAAAGCACACCAAGGAAGCCACAGAACCTGGGTAATCTCGCGAGTCACTTGCAGTCCACTGAAACAGCAATGCCCGCTCTGTGCCCCTCCAGAGGCTGACACTTCACTCTGTCTCAGTCACAGACGTGCTCTCCTGTGCTGGGGATGATATATTTATTTGGACAGTTCCAGATGGCAGGAGGAGGCAACCGATTTATTTGTTCCTTCATTCCCAGCAGGCCCCACAAGGGCTTTAGATCTGGGGCCAGCATGCAAACAGCGCCCATCTCTCCTGAGGCTGAGGTGTCACCTCTGATGACCCAATCACGGCCCCAGTCAGGGTGAGAGAGGGGAGGGGTGTTACAAGGGAGTCAGGGCAGCCTAATCATGGGGATGCTCCTGAAGACCCACATACTCCCAGAGGATGTCACAGCCAGTGGTAGGCTGCCCCACTGTCCCGCTATCTCAGAGCACTCAGCACCTGGGCCTCTCCCATCAATAGCTAAGAAGGGAACCAACGCTCCAAAGAAGACATATCCAGTCAGCTCCCAATTTCCCACAGATATTTTGACACACCTTTGGATCACACCTGGTTAATACCCCTGATGGTATGGCAGGAGAGTGAAGTGCTGTTTTACACATGTAATCTTGAAATTATGTGGTGGTCACAGAAAAGTGTGACAATACAAGTGCCCCCCTCTCCCCTGCCTCTCAGTGACCTGACAGAGAGACGACACTAAGCCTCCAGCTCCCAACCTGCTCTCTCCCCACCAGTGTATCAGTCCTCAGAGCAAAGCTCCCAGGGGCCCCCAGGGAGGCAGAGAGAAAGTATAAGCAGAAAAGAATGAATTGTTTCATTTGAAAGGGCATTTGGGGCAAGGCTATTCTTTTATGGTCAAAACATAACCATTTCTTTATTATTTGTGGTAAGGGAAAAAGCTATGACTGGTATAATAATGCAAAAAGACAGATTAAGGCAGAAATAACCTCTAATTATGGCATGTACACTCATCCACACCCATGTTTTGAATCTGGTTTCCCAAGGCCAATCTTGCGAAAGAATCCCTTAAAGTCCCTGCACCCCAGCACATCCCAACTTTAGCAGGCCACTGAATCCTTGATTGAGAAGTGAACTCATTTCATGTGGGGTCCAACCCTGACAGTGCTCAGATACCCGCCAGGCCCCAGAGTGGTCAAGAAAGCTCATGCCTGAGTGAGAGTCAGAAAGTTCTACCTGAAAGGAAACTATGTCACAACAAGGACTTGCTGTTTTTCAGAATGAGTCTCCCTTCCCAATGTCTGAGGGTGCAAAGGCCCAGTCTGTAAAGCTGCCTAGGTAAAAGCATGCAATTAACCAGTCCAGATGGTATTGGGGTGGGGGGTGCAGCTGGGGGCTGAATTGCCCTCTTCCTTCCATAAATGGGGTGTTCCCAGGCCTCACCACTTAGGTCAGGGGCCCGAGCCATCTGTCCACTCGGGGTGGTGCCTGGCACAGGGAAGCAGCCTATTACCTGCTGGACGTCCTGCTGGAAGACACAGAGCTGCAGCCGCTGGTGGAGCCGCACCTTGCGGTGCTGCCAGATGCTCTCAAGCCGCCGCTGGTGGTGCAGCACCTCATGTACCACGTCCAGCACCTGGTGAACCGCCTTGGAGTAGTTGGCTGTGGCTGTGAGGGACTCAGAGTTTCCAGGACTCAGGGGACGCTGCAGCACATCCAGCAGGGCTTTCCCATCCTGGCTGACCTGCAGGAAGGAAAGGAGGTCCCGTCAAGGAAGGAGAGGGCTGCCCAGGCCCAGAGAGGCAAGGACGGTCTGCCTGGACATCCCTGACAAGGACTAAGACTAGGACCCAGACCCACAACAACCAAGGAATGCACCAGCCAGAGCTGCCATGGCAGCCAGCCTGTGGCCCAGGGGCAGGCAGAGCGTCCTGGGATCCTGGGGGAGCAGAGTTGCTGGGGCAGCAGAGGGCTGTCTGATAGACTCTAGAACCAGGTTCTCTTTACCTCTTGAATTTTAGCTTTATGAGGGCAGGGACTCTGCCTTGCCCATCTCTCCCCAGTGCCTAGAACGGTGCTTGACATGCAGTACTTGATAAATGTGACTGACTTACTGACCAGGTCAAGCAGTAGAATTTCATTTCAGAAAAGAAGCTGAATATAAGCTGACACCACCAACCTCTCCCTCTTTCTCCTTCACCTTCCTTTACCTGGCTCTAAACTTCTAAATGTGTGACCAGAGCAAGTTACTTAACACTGTTGGGCCTCAGTTTCCTTATCTGAAAAACAGGGACAGTAAAGGTAATAATTCATGTACTTGTGGTGAGGATAAAATGGTATAACACATGTGGATTGCTTAGAATAGGGCCTGGCACGAGTACTGGCTACCAATTCTATCTCTTCTTTCTCCATCACCACCACCATCATCATCATTCCTCTCTCCTGTCTTCTTTATTTCCTTGTCATTTTCCTTTTTTATATATATTTATCTTTCTTTTGCTCTCCTTCTATACAACTTCTGCTTTTTTCACTTGAGAGTGGTAACATCCCCATCTTTCCAGACATGCAGAATAAGGGAGAGAAGACCCTTAGACTGTGGACACAACATCCACACTCCTGGGCTCTCCAGCACTCACCCTCAGTGCTGAGGCCTTGGAAGCAACATTCCCTGCCATTCCTTATTGGAATCCTAGCACAATTTCAGTACCAAAATTTCTGGAAAGTGGTATCATCTGATCAACACCCGTGGCTCTCCAGTGCTGGCAGAGTACCCAGTAGAGAGCATGTGCCTTTCCAATTTAAAACATTGATGACTAGGGAATTGATAGGAATTTGAAGTCCCTAAATTCATTTGGTTAACAATTAAATCGAAGCTAATTTGTAGTTGAAATAGTCTTCTTTTCCTTCTAGCAAGGTGGGGGAGGAGGTGTGCTCCCACCTCCAGTCTTATGATGATGGATGATGAATGGGAAGCTATCTGCTGAACTCACAGTGTCCCTGCACCCCACTTTTACATCCTGATAATAGTTTGGCTGAAGAAAGTTCAGGAACATAAAGCCAGTGTTACTGAAGTGCAACAGAAATGCATGTGGGACTGGAGGCTGATTAAGAGGAGTGCCAAGTAGAATGAGGCTGAGACAAGAGAGGAAACCTGGCAGGTGGAATAAGGCAATCTAGGTGACCACCTCTACCCACCCCCTTCCACCATGCCTGCCTCCCTCCCTGCTAAGGGAGGGGAAGCGCAAGTACCTTATAAATGATACAGAGGTCATGCCCTCCAGAGATGTGAATACAACAAACTTCCAGTGGCCAAGCCTGTGAGAGTTCCCTGAGGGCTACCTGAGCAGATGCTGTCTTTTGGAACTGTGCTATGTCCGGGGCAAGCTGGATAGAGATGGAGGGCCAAGTCTGAAATCCAAGGCAACACAATAAAGTCCTCTGCTTTGGTCCACATCTGTAGGAGGCAGGGACAGCCCACTGAACTCTAAAGTGGGCCTGGAGGGCACATCTACATCCCACAGTGCTAAGGCCTGAGAATAAACTGGGAGAAATACCGTGTCTCTCTAGGTAAGTACACCCATACCTCACACATGTGAAATGTGGAAGTACAATATTAATCTTGTTTGTACACTCTGTATTTGTATTTTACAAAGACTAAATTTAGAGATGCTTGACCCATGGGCAGAGGCACATTTCTGTTATAAGAGACAGCCTTGGGGCATTTGGATTAGAGCTGATGAGATCAGATTTGGCTCACAAGGCCTCCTCTCTGCCTCCTATAATGACAAAACCTGTTGCCATTTTCCAATGCTTATTACTGTCAGGCACTGGGCCAAGTACATTACATGCACTATCTTTATAGGCCTTAAAATTACAGGTAGGTGTTATCACCCTCATCTCACAGGCTTAGAATGGTTAAGTTACTTGCCTGAGGTCACACAGCTGAGCAGGGGACCCAGGACTCAAACTCAGTTTTGACTGTGGCCAAAATCCTTACTCTCATCCAGAAGCCATCAGTTCTTTAGCACACATCAAGCTCACCTGGGGTAGTATTTGTTAAAATGTAGGTTCCAGGTCCCACTTCCTAACATTCTGATTCAGTCTGTGGTGCAACCCAGGCACCTGCACCTTTAACAAGCACCTCAGGTGAGTGAGCAGATGATCCAGGAACCCACTTTGAAAAACAACAGTGCTCTAAATGACTTGCTTCAGAGGACACCCATGGGTCAGATGGGAATTCACTTTCTCCTTATCTGGCTGCCTTACTCAGACCATCTCTCCATATCCTTCAGCCCCTCCATCAGAATTCATACCAACTAGTGAACTAGTAAACTTACTTACTTGTGTATAGCCACACAGATGCACCAATATACCCCTTCCCTTTTATTTTGAAAGAAACATCAAGAAGTTCCCTCTTAACTTGTACCATGCCCCCAGCCTTCGGAATTTCAGCGGAAGAGCCTTTTACTTTGTCCTTCACTTCCATGACAGCTTCTCACTCCTGCAAACAATTATCTCCACCCCATAGTGAATTTCCTCTGGGCCTTCTACTGAGAAAATTAGTATCTTTTAATGAGCTGCTTCATGAAAGGGGTGGCAGGGCTAGTGTGTACATGCCCATTCACTGGCCAGAGGGCAAACTGCAGAGCAGCATAGCCTTGCTTTCTCATATTCCTCCCCCAGAGGAGATGGTCTGATCATAATACATAGGGTGGGGTGCATGCATGCACATGCATGCGTGTGTGTGTGTGTGTGTGTGCACGTGTGTGCGTGTGCACGAACACCCATGCATAAAGGTGGTGCCTGTAATGGCTGCATAAAGCTTCCTGGCTGGAGATGCCGTCATTCATAGATCAAGGATCTTAAAGATGTCTCCAAAAGGAGAAAAATGGCCTCTCTTCTTCTCAGCCCAACCCAGGCCAGTTCACATTGTATAGGCCAGTGCCCTTGTCACCCACCCACATATATCACACCCAGAACCCCTGAGTGTCCTGCTTGGTTCTTACCTCTGTGTAGGCCTGGGTCACCTGCTCATACAAGGACTGGTGATGGTGGATTGCCAGCTCCAGGTCCTGCATCTCAGATGGCAGGCCACCTTCACTGCACATCTTGCACCAGGCATCCACTCCTGACAGGAACTGCAAGGAGATGCCGGCTGGGTCAGTGTGGGAGCACGGGGGGTAGGCAATAGGCAGATTATGTGGAGGTGGTCAGATTCCTTGGGAAGAAGCATAAGAACCTCTGGAAGCTTCAGAGACTACTGCAAAGTGTGAATTATTTTCTTTAAATTCTACAAACACCAACATCATGTAAGAAGTCAGACATAGTACCTGTTCAGGAAGTGTGGTTGCCATAAAGACACTATTATGGAACAGCTGGGGATGAGAGCTGTCTGCATGTTCAACAGGTTATATCCACTATAAAATACAGATGTGGAAAGAGCTCAGTCCACTACATGTATACACTAGAGCTTTTTGGCCCATGCACACTCATAGGCACATGTGAGAGACTGCATATAACGTAACAGCATGTTTCCAATGTGGACTTTACAGTGTTATACTGAGTTGTAAAGAGGCAGAAAGAATACCCCATACAGGACCATCAGGCAGCCCAGGGAGCTTGCAGACACCATTCCCACAGGGGAAAGAGATTAACACTCAACAAGATCCCCACTGTTGCATCAGTATCCTTAGGTGTGAGAGAGGAGAGGCAGCTTAGGGGGACAGACTGTACTGTGCCTACAGTGGCAGTGGCTCCCTGGATGTGATATAGAGATATAGATCTTGACAGGCATAAAATTATTTAAAAATTAAAATTAACAACTGTGGAAGACTATAAGTCTCCATGCGCAAAGGGTGAGCTAACTGAAATCACTTAGATTTATTGGGTGGAAAAATACACCTCTAAAACGCAAATAATTCTTCACCCAACAGTCTGGAATGGTTCTGTCTGTGATTCCTCTCGCCTGGTTGCACAGTTCCATTTAAATTAATTGCCTAAATACCTTTTTATCTCATTGCCTAGAACAGCCCATATGAGGACAATAAAGAGCTGCCTAAATAAATGCATTGAAATAGCCTTGAATCATTATTTGGTGGGTTTTTTTTTCTAGCTAAAAAGAGGCATGGTTTATGAGTTTCCCTGAAGGACTGGTAATACCTGAGGAAACTACAATAAAAAATCAGTACAAATAAATCTGCTTCTGTTCCAAACTAATCCAATTCAGGAAACTTCAAATAGAAGTTGACTCCTCCAGTTACTCTCACTGGCACTGCCATTTTCTGCAACTGCTTGAGTTCTGACCTTGGTGTCACTGTCAGATTCCAGTCCTTGGTTGTTGGCTGTTGTGGTTGATTTTTCATTCTGTACATTTTTTTTTTCTTTTCATCACATTAGGCCACCACCTAACAATTCTGAGAGTGTTCTGGGTACCATCCAGTATCACAGTACATGTATGTGCTACCTTCTCGGAAGCTTCTTTGCTCCACCAATAACCATTTTACAGAGGAATCTGAAAGTAACTTGACATTCATGTGTCAGCTGTGGGGGAGCACCTCTCCAAGGCCCTTGGGATTTCTCTGTAATACTCAAACAATAGCCCTATAGCAGATCCCACAAAACCTCCGCTCAAGGAGAGAAAGACAGAGAGACAGAGAGCCAAGCCACTTGCCAATCTGGATAAAGCTTGAATAAAGTGTGCATGTGGAACAAATGCACATTCCTAAGAATGAACCAGTCACTATCAGTCACTTCCCCCATCATCCTTTAAAAAAAAGAGGCTAGATCTCTCTCAGTGTGTGAGACTGTCCTTGACTTATGATGGAAACAGACACAGATGGGGGAAATACAAAGATACCAGTATGTTGATCAAATCCCCACAGTAGAAATATCTACTGTTTAAAAAGCATGCTAGGCACCTTAAACTCTCCATCTCCAATCCTTATAACAGCACTGTGAGATTTATGATTACCCCCACTTTAGAGATGAGGAAACAAGCTCACAATTGGTGATATGACTTGCCTAAGAGTTAATGATTAGAACCTATGTGTGCCTGGCCTCAAAGCCTACACTGTTTCAATTATCCCATGCTGCCTCCCATGTTAGGTGAGTAACAGAGGGAGAAATTTAAGTCCAACTCTCCATTATCTGTGAGCTACCCAAATGTCATACAAAGAAGTAAATTTAGAGGTCAAGACCAGAGGCTCTAGTATTAGACACACCTGGGTTAAAATCTCATCTGCTCAGATTGTGTGATTTTTGCAATAGTGTATTAGTAAATGTTTAATACCCTGCATATGTGTGAGTGTGTGTGTGTGTGTGTGTGTGTGTGTGTGTGCGCATCTGTGTATGCACATGGGTATGTGTAGGTAATTGACTGTCCCCCAATGCTTTTGTTTACAAATGACAAACATAGTTGCAACACAAAAGCTGGTTGATAATTTTATTTACATCATGGTGTAACACAAAAATGAACAACACCTGAGGACTTATGTCAGAATATTACTCATTCATCAGTGATATGACTTCTTTGCTGGTTAGAATTTTAGCTTGTGAATATCAGAAACTATTACCTCAATTTTGTGTGCTATTCCCAATGTGACAGATAAGGACAGGACATACTTTTAAGTTAAGTCTGAATTTTCAAGTATTTTTTTCCCTCGTTTTCTTAAGACTCTGGACAATCAATAAAACAAAAAGTCAAGTGCTAGTGTGTAGCATTTGATGATTTCTACAGTGTAAAACATCTACCCTGGTCGACTGCAAACTACCAATGTGACATCACAGAATGTGGAGTTGGGAAGAGATGATCAGGAGCACACAAACTGTATATATAGTATTTCCACCAGAGAATCATAAACATCAGTAATCTTAACACAGATAAGAATAATATGTAATGAAATAACTGGGATTGATGAATTTTGAGTACTTATTACCTTTAGTTTTAATATGATAAATTTAATATAAATTTATAAAATTTAGTTTTAAGTAGTGCTTAACAACCAGTTCACACAATTCCTGAACATTTAATAACTGGCTCTCCATAAGCTGGTTAGAGCCAGCTCCACCACACCACTGGATCTTAGGCAGGTCACTTAATCTCTTTGAGCTTCAGTGATCGTCTCTGCAAAATGACATTAGTAATGTCACTAGCCAATGCCAGTGAATAAATGGCAACAAATTATTATTATTTCTATCCATTGTATTATTACCACATTATTATTATTTACAGCAAGTGCTCCATGGAAAATTAGTTTCCCCTTGCTCTCAGCCCTCAACAATCCGTTTAGTTTCACCCTTTTGGTCAATGCTCAGGGAACGCAAACTAAGCCAACAGTTAACACACACATGATGAGGTACTAAAACAGAATGTAAACAAGCTCTGGGTTCCTTCTTGTTTGGGTGTTAAGTAAAGCTACCAAGAGTAACCAACGTCTCCTTGTGTAATGAACTTGGGTTATCCTTGCAACTACTCAGCAGGGTCTTCAGTGTTTCAAAGAGAGACGGGCTCCCTACACAGACAGTGAATAGCTCTCACCCTGCCCTGTCCCTGCCTCCGCCCTCCCCGCCAATGGCACACACAGCTCCCTTGGCCTCACCTGCTCAGCCTTCTGGTGGAACACTGCAGACATGGCTAGAATGGTGCTGCGTTCATCCAGGGCAGCTGCAAAGCTCTTCCACTCCTGGTCCAGCTGTGTGGAAATCTGCTTGATTTGCTGTGAGGCATAATGGCCAGCCTCGGAGAGGCGGGAAGCCACAGACATGATGCGGTTGATGTTGACATAGGCGTTCTGGGAGGCAAAGGAGAGTGAGCTCTTAGTGGGCAAGCTGAGAAGGCATCCACAGAGCACTTGAGGGGTGGGTGGGTATTTGGGGAAAGAGGCTACCCAAAATAAAAAGGTTGAGGCCAGTATAGGCCACACTAGTGTACCCATTTTTGACCCAGGGGAAGTCTTTGTCTATGACATTATGACATAAAATCTCAACCAATAGCAGGTACAGTACTTGAGACCTTCCACTTTGAGGACCAACATAGTTTTTGTGTCAACTATTAATGCACACAAATACAGTAACTTTACACGGATTACTTTAGTAATCCTCAGAATCATCTACTGAGGTCATGCCAAGGGGACAGAATGGCTCTTCCCAGAGTTATTCTCTGGCAACAATGGCTCAGACTAGGGCAAAAGCTAGAGGAGGCAAAGATACCTTTCTTATCAGGACAGCCATACTCAGGGCATTGGTTCCACATACAACAGGGCAGTGGTGCTCATCCGAAGGGGCAAAGGACAAGGTCACACGATAACTCGCATCTTCGTATCACCAAGCAAAGACTCTGATGCTACCTCACGCCTCCTCCTACCAAAACAGCTGGGGCCCTCGCCATCAGTCAGGGTTCACGCATTCTTACATGCCAAAAATAAGACCTGTGGAACTCTTTTCTTATCCCTACTTGACTTAGGAACATTTCCCCATGTGACCCCAAAAAGACATCTGTGGGTATCCTTGAAAGGCATCTGTAGGGCTCTCCTGGCCCTGCCAACTCCTTTCTTCTTGTGTTGTCTTCATGCTCATTGTCATCTTTGATTGCCAATTAAAAACTCATGACAGTGTACACTGTTTCCTGCTAAGCCAACAGAAAAGCCTCCAGGAAGGAACAAGACAAAAGAAAAACTCCACAAACATAAGACAGGAGAGAGCATGGTTATTTTTAACTGTTCCCTCCTATTAATTGTCTGAGGTGTCAAAACAATCAAGTAATATTTTGGCACCTGCAGGGAGCTTTTCTGAATCACACAATGTCTGCCTGAGAAGGATTAGGGTGGCAAGTTGCTTACACACCTTTTTCTTTGTTACAAATCTTCTCAAATAATAATAAATATTCTCCATCCAGCAACAGCATTTTCTCTTGGTTCTATTGGCTCTGCAGTCGTTCATTAATATCGGGTAAATTTAATGAAGGTTCTTCATTTTCCTTTCCCTTTTCTCTCACAGTCCCCATTTATCTTGACTGTCCCTAACATGAAGCACTCCATCACAAAGCTGAGCCAGGTTGATAAGTTCTCTCTTCATTAAAAAGGTCTCCATGGATGGTTAAAAGGTCAAGGAAGTGCTTGAACACAAATCCATCCTCATGTCTAATGGCTCCCATGCATAATCTCTTTCTTTAGTCTGACCTGAGAACTTTCTAACAGCACATTTCCTTAAAAGAGCAAAATATTACTGACTTTTGTTATTTGAAATAATTATCCTTTAAAAATTTAGGTATCATTATTAGCCTGTTATCTGAATTAAGACACAGATTTTCCTTTAGAAGCAGACTCTATGTATAAAACTGACTGAGAAATCAACTCTGCACTTTGAGGGAAAAAAAGGCATGTACTAATTTTAATGGTTCTGTTTTCTAAGGGAATAACATTTGAATTCCCCCAAATTTCTTGCTTGTGTCATTTTCATAGTTTTGGTCCCCCTAAAGCAGACTTTGAATAAGAGATTTGGGGCAGATCATTTGTTCGGGTGTGATCCCAGGAAACACAGTGGTGAGGGAGTGGGGAAGTCAAAGAGAAAAGGGAGGAAAACTAATAAAAGAGGTGCTCCTACTGCTACGAGGGACCAGAGATCATCCTCCTGAAACCTTTTGACCAACTATGTAGAACACACTTCCGAGCTGTCCTACTGGGAGGTAAAGAATCTGGAATATTTATGCACCAAGTCCTGTTGCTCTTGGTTGCAGGTCCCTCCTGGAGTAAGTCCCCGGTATTTCCAGCCTGACCTATATATTCACACACTAAACACATTTCCTAGGTCAGAGAATGACCATGGGCAGAGAAACGCACAAAGCTGTCAATGTGTATGGACACCATCGCAGATAGTTGAAGGGATATGAGGGGGACATTGACAGCATCTGATATAGCTGTCTTCCAAACTGGATTTAAATCCTGGAAACCACCCCTGCTCCAACACCCACACCCACACACATGCGCATTTATCCTGATCTTTCAAGGATTGTTGTGTTTTCCTGTCCTGGGAAAGAACTTGTGTGCTTTTGGCCAGAAGGGATACAAGAAAAGCAATTAATAGCAAGGCACCAGCCTGTCCCCAGGGTCCCTCATGTACATCTTATGGATGCCTGGGCCTCTGTCATTACTTCCTGTTTACACTCTCTCCCCACAGGGAATACAGGGAGGCATATTTCTGCTTGCTTTTAGGAAGAACTTCATAGCTATTAGAGGTGTCTAACTGCGGCTGACTCTGAAGGCTGTTAACACCTTGTCAGTCATTCAAATATGTAAGGAGGGTGGCCAGGCTCTATGTTGAGGGCTGTGGGAGATCAAAGAGGAATAAGACAGGATTCCTGCCTCAGGGGCTCACAGCTGAGCCTTAAGAAAGTCCTCCAATAACAGTAATTTAAAGCAAAATGAAGCAAGTGCTTTGACAGAGGTGGAGGCAGCTCCCCGTGGGGATGCAGAGGGCAAGGATCTGTGCCACTGGGAAGGGACCTCCTGCACAGAAAGGGGTGGGGAGGCTGGCAGTCCACCAAGGCCCCCTTCAACCCTTAAGCCTGTGATCACAAGTAATAGTTAAAAATAAACAAAGACCACAGCTTACATCTCACATTCTAGAGGCTATTTATTAAAGGAAACAGCCAATGCCTTTTTGTTTCCTTATCAGTGGGCAGAGAAATGACTTACTAAAACTAACAAATGATTATGCTTCACAAAAGAAGTCAAGGCAACATTCCTCACAATAGAAGGATAAATATAATGTTGACTCATGAATTTGCTTATTATTCTTCTCTACAGTCCCTTTTCAGAAAAGTGAAACACTGCAGGCAAGTCACATTGCCCAAGCTCATCATCATCATCTGGATTCGCCTTCAGCCTAGAACCTCAGACAAGGGCAGGTGGATTCTAAACTGCAGCCACAATGAAAATAGGAGAATGGCAGAAAAGGTCTCAAAAGGCTTACCAGGAAGGAACAAAGTTAAAGAGTTGAGTTAAGAGTCTGAGTAAACAGGGCACTTAGTCCTGAGGCACAAACGGCATGGCACGCCTTTGGTCAATCCATCTGTGCAGTTCTTCTCTGTCACTTTATTAAGGAGCAAGTGGGAGTCTTGTCTGTCCTGGGGACACAGCTAGTAGGAATGGATATTTTGACTCTTTATGGCCTTTCCGTTTCCCACCACTTGCCTCCTCCACTGCCTCCCATCTGCCTGGCTCTGCCCTTCTTCCCTGCCAGCCCCCTTCCATCTACAGTCAAGGGCACCAAAGTCACCAGGCCAGGAGTCAAGAGTTATGCATTCTGGTCTAGTTCTGGCATTCACCCTAGATAGCACTTGCCTCCTCTGTGCCTCAGTTGCCTCAGCTGTAAAAAGAGGGAGTTGAACTAAATGATCTCAGACATTCCATTTCTGAGTAAGCAATGTCAGTTCCATATAACCCAGGTCTCTAGGTGCATTCCCTGTTTATGGAGGGCACCCAGATTGAATGTAGAAAGAACTTAGAAGTCACAGTTTTCTCTGTCTTAACTTCAGTGCCCAGGGGAATACTGACTAGATCTGTTCCCTTCCCAAACTTTTCTGCTGAGGAATTTGTACATAAACTGAAGAAACCAGGGTAACTCAAACCTTTCAGGTGTCCATGTACAATAGGAAGGTTTTAAATAAAAGAGTAACACGGTCTGACTTATGCTTTTAAAAGATTGCTCTGTGTGCTCAAGGGTTGGCGAGGGGAAGCTTGCGTGGAGAGAGACCAGGGACTGTAACACCGCCTACCCTGGAGGTACACATAGCCCAGCCTCGGCTGCCCACATATCTCAGCCCCTCATCCTGCCTCTGCAATCTGCCCTGTCATGAGAGGGCCCCAGCTGGCAGCCTCTAGGTAACCAAGGGATACCTGCTCCCCTTCCCTCTCCTCCTCAGTCTCTTCCCCTTGGCTACGCTGCCTTGACTAACAGGCTTCCCTGGCCAGAAGTTAGCAAAATGACAATGATTCTGGCTGAATGACTATCTTCTTAAACCCTTACCTCAAAAATGCTTTATTAATTTAAATCCCATACATATGTGCTATGCTTCTATTATTATCATTTTGAAAGTAGCACACAGTCCAAGACGTAAACACACTCTAGCCTGTAAAATGCATTGTGTCTGCAGCATGGTCTGTTGCATCATCTGCCCCATCCCACCCCCGAAGCCTCTCCTTTCAATATTTTGGTCACAAATGAGTACTATAACTAAATTTCAGCAGAATCTGGCTATCTCAACAACTCTCTATATTTACACCCTGCCTCCACTTTTATTGCCTACAAAATTCTGGTTTTTTGTTCCATTTTTACAGCCATTAACTGGAGATCACAGGATGGATGGATGGCCCCTTCTCCCGAGGCCTTGTCTCCTGCTGTGATTAACTAAAATCAATAAAGCAGAGTCATTCTCCTGAAAGAACTACTTGGCAGACTCTTGATGAAAGTTTTCAGCTCTGCCAAAGGTTCTGACTTTGAACCTGGCTCCTGGCTGGCCTGACTGGCTACAGAAACATGCAAAGTTGCTTGCAAGATAATGATAACTTCCCACTTAGAAACCCAGCTAAGTGTCCTCTTTAAATGAAGTTTCTTTTGTGATATACTCTGAAAGATATACTGGTCCTTCTAGAAATAATCATTTGATGGAAGCTGTCATTTTGGTAACCCTAAGCCTTGTGTCAGGGGCTGCTTGTAAGAGCAGATCATTGCTGAGTGTGTATATTATTTGAATCCCATTCACTTCACTCCTCAAAGCAGTGGTGAACTTTATACTCCCTTGGTCAAAGGTCCCCACCCTGAATCAGAAATCCTCTCCGTGGGTTACATGAGATAACATAAAGCATCCAGTCAGTTGCAGGCATTTAACAAGTAACTCAATGAATGTTGTATCTTTTCCCTCATCCAGTTCCAGCAGAACTGGTATTAACTCCCCAAATCCAGTCCAAATTGAATTAAAGTATTAGCAAAAAGCATCACAAAAAGAAAAATCTGTTAATTATTCCAACAAGAGGTAAATATTTCAACACGAGTCAAAAGTCCCATTGTATTTCATAGAGAAATGCCACATGTCTCCTATTGTTCCTGAGGAAGAGTCCCTCGCCATGGGAGCCCACCACATGTGCCCAGCCCTACAAGTAGGGGAAGCTGCCCTAGCTGTTTGTCAGAGCGCTGCCCTGCATACCACACCCCCTCTGCTGGCAGACACTCTTCCCCTAGGATTCAAGGGCCTAGGGCCCTGAACTGTTCACAAATCATTCATTGACCCAGAGAGATCAGATAACTCAGAATCAGCCAGTGACTTGATCTGTGAGCCATGCCCTTTCAACAGTGTCCTTCCATACCTTAAGTTGGAAAAAACAGAGGTCTTTGTCTCTTGGGACAGCATTCTTAAGGCATTTCCACTATCTGGGCATATGTCAGCCTCACAAAGAGCACCCTTGTCCTCATACAAGATTCTTCTCCTTATCACTAGTGGTGTTACAAAAGTGGCAGAAGACTCTTCACCCAGCTGGGCAAGGGGGACCTTTGCTTTGTTGTCCAGAAATGATATTTCTCCTTTCTCATCTTCATCTTAAGAGACAGAGGGAAGTCACTGAGATGCTGTCTCATCCCCCCAAAGAATGACTCCTAGACAAAGGGTTCTCATTCCAGTTAGTGAGGCTGTACCTTTTAAATTATTATGAAAATGGAAGTTGCAATATACAACATCATCACAGGAGGTGAGGCACAACTACCACGTAGGGGCCGCTCTCCTGAAAGGGGCTCAGTTCTCTAGACAAGACCTGGAGACCTTGACTCCAAAACCCAAGAGTCACGGGAGGGAGGCCAGTCAAATAACCAGCCAAAGGCTGAAGCACTCAGCAAAATCATTTAGTCAAGTGAAAACCAAATGTTAAATCAAAATGCTAAATACAAAATATATAAACTGTACAGACTTAACTGAGAAAAACATGCATACCAGGGAAGCATGCCCAAATGTGATCAGTTATTGAATGCTTATTTTGTACCAGATTCGCATGGTGGTGGGACCTTTCCCTTGGGTTTTTTTCTCATCCAATTCTCTTGTATACAGAGAAGATTTAAAGGTACTTTGGGGGATACATATATATTTAATATATTTTGGTATATATCTATACATATATTTAATAACTGGGGGAAATATTCTTAAAACTATATAAAGGAAATGTGCAGTATTTTATCCCCCAGCACTTTCTCTCTCACTTCCTCTTAGTACATCAAAGCATCAGGTATCTATGGGTGATGAAATCAAGGGGGAATTTATGCTCAACCACCCACTTTTATTGAGACATAAAGGTTGTTTCTAGTTTTTGTTCTTTGTTTTTTTTTAACTTCTCCATATAATGCTAAGGGTTGTGGGGTATTTTTAATATTTTTTAGTTTTAAAAATTATTTTAAAGTATCTTTAATTTTAATACATTTGGTCAGGTTGTAGTTCATGAAAGCCACCATTAGATTTCCCCATCTCTTTTTACTTTAGTAAAACTTTTTTTTTTAAGGAAGGCACAATTTACAACCAGTGAAATAGGTAAGTTTTAATAAGCACATATTGCTTTAATAAGAAAAAGAATATAAACACACTTTAATTTAAAGATTTTTAGAAGCCAAGTTCATATAACAATCTCATTTTATAGTTAGAAAGAAATAAAATAAAACTCAGACATTTTTTGAATCCATCTAGAAGGCGTTTAAAAAATTGTTAGATCAAGTGGTACATTCAAAGTCAGAAAGACAAATTGTAACTCAGACCCAGGCCTTCTGATTCCTGGTCTTCACAAGCTTTCTACTTATAGCTACTTTTTCTTCATGCCCTGCAGCTTATATTCATTTAAGTTTTTGTTTTGTCATACTCAAAGAGAGCCATGAAGAGAAATTTTTGGAGATTTTCCCATTACAGCGTTCAGAGACTTTATGAGGAACGTTCAATATCAGTAAGAAAATAAAGAGATTGTGCCAAAGCAATGGAAAAAGCTGAACCTCACATCCTTTTTTCAGCTTAATAATACCATATGTATTGCTTACATCTTTGCTAGTCCCAAACCCACTTTGGGTCCTGCTGCTGTTGAAGTATCAGCTTGTGATTAATTAGTTTAACATTACCGTGTAAACCTGCTGATCCCACATTGAAACATATGGACACTGGGATAGTAACATCTGGAATCGGAACTGTCCGTGCTTGAAACTCTACTATAATACTTGAGATGTGATGAGCTCTAAATGAAACTTCCAAGTTCTGACTCCTACAGACCACAGGGTGCCCTCTGGGGGCTAAATAGGGTGGCTGATGGATGACTATCTGTTCAAGTCTGGCCAAACAGTAGGTATGCCATGTGGAAGCCATCTGCCACTGTTGGGCAGAGACAGAAAGGAGCAAGAGCAGTCTTCGTGCTCAGCAAATATAACATTGGCCAGTGAAGCCCTCTGTCCCTCTTGCCTGGCTTGCTGCAAGTGAAGCTTCCTCCAGCAATTGCTTCACAAACCATTAAGCAGCCGTGAAAACAAGTGCTTGGCCTTATGTCAGAGGGTCAAGGAAACCCAGGAGCAGATTTCAGTAAAAGAGAAACCAGTCTCTCTCTCCTCTCTCAGCTCTAAGTGAAACTCCCTTGGAGGGGTTGACTGTCTTTGTATGAGGCATCATTGCAGGACTAAAACGGTGGGGAGGGATGAGTATAGCTGGAATCAGATTCAGGGACACCAGTGGGGAAAGTGGTTGGCAACAATGCAACTCCTCTGGGTTAGGATGTAGTTATTTCAGACTGCCTTTAAGGTTGGAATCAGAGGCTATAAAACCTCATGGAAATACTTTCACCAGTATTTTAACCCCAAGCCCTCTCTCTTGTAAGATGTGGCTATCCAGAGCTTGGTCTGTGGCATCAGCATGACCTGGGAGCTGGTTAGAAATGCAGAATCTCAGGCCCCTTCCCAAACTTTTGAATCAGAATCTGCATTTTAATGAGATTGTCCCAAGTGATATGTATGCACATGAAAGTTTGAGAAGCCCTATAGATGGGAACTCTGAGGAGCTGCCTCAAACAAGGGGAACTGTTTCTTCTAACACTCCCGATCCCGACAACGACAACAGCTGAACACGTGCCAAGCATAACATTGTGCCAAATGTCGTGCTTAAAATGCGTGATCACATCTCATCCTTAGAACATCTCTGGCAAAGGTGCTATTCATTACTCCCCATTTACATATGTGATGGTGAGGCTCTGAGAATCTGAAATAACTTGGCTATGATGGCACAACTAGGAAGGAAATAACAGAGCCATGGTTAGCACCTAGTGTCCATGGTCTTTCTCACCAGGCTGTTTTACTTTGCCATAAATGTGAAGCAGTTGGGCTGGCCAAGGATGTCCAAGGGGGAGGGGAGATGATGAAGAGAAATTTCTTCCAAAGATTCAAAGACTCATATCCCAGAGAAATAGGGCTCCTGGAGAGAGATTTCATTAAAAATCTCTGTATCTCCGAAGTCTTTCCACTGGGGCCCTTGATTTGCCCTTAGAATTCCCAGAAGAGCCCAGCTCCAGAATGGGCAGGAGACTGGCAGGTGGATTTCTCTTGTCCTTTTCCTCCTTCAGCAATAATCTCCACCTGCAAATCCAAGGCCAGTCACCCTGAGAACACGTCCCTGTCTCCACAGATCCACAGGAAATCTCAGGTTGAGGCAACTTGTTGCCCCTTTAATCAGTATCTTGCCTTATTGCTGGACCTTGATTATTTAACCATTCATTCAACAGTGCAAGGCAGGAAACAAGATGGACAAAATCCCTATGCTCATGGAGCTTACATTTTAGTAGAGGCATATTTATTATATCTTTAGATTTACTATATCTTATTTCAGTGTTATATAAAATACTGCTGGGAAAAGTATGTAATGTGGTGGGGTTAGGAAGCACTACTTAAGGCAGAGTAGTCAGGGGTGACACCTGAGCTTAGCCTTGAATGAAGTGAGAGGGTAAATCATGTGGCTATGGGCGGGAAAGGTTCCAGGCAGAGGGAACAACGGGGGCAAAGACCATGAGGCAGGAATGACCCTGGAGGGTTCAAGAAACAGCAAGAAGCCAAGGGTAACTGCAGCAGATGAATAGGTGGTAGAAGCTAAGATTTGAGAGGTACCTGGGGTCCAGACCACATAGAGCCTTGTAAGCCATAGTAGGGGCCTTCAGTTTTTATTCTGAGGAGGAGATTAGAACATTAAAGCATTTTGAGTGGAGGAGTGACATGATACGATGTATCTACCTTTTGGCAGGATCACTAGGGCTGTTGTGTTGAGAATGGACTGAAAGTGAACGAAGGTGGAAAAAAGGAGACCAGGTGAGGAGACACTACAATAGTCTATGCAGGAGCCCATGGCAGCTTGGATGAGGGTATTAGCCATGGAGATGGTAACAGCTAGATTCTGGATATAATTTGAGGGTAGAGCCAGAGGACTTACTGAAGGAAATCCTTTAGCTCTTCCTCATTTCCAGCCTCTGGCTGTGTTGGGCTCTCTGATCTCTGCTTTTCCTAATGCTTGCTTCCCATATGCCTACCTGGTCCTGACCTCTCAGTTCTCAAATGTCCTGACTTTCAAGCATCTTGCCTGTGTGCCTCGGATCAGCCTCTGGCCCTCATCTGGTACTCCTGGCTGGCTACCATCCATGCCCCAGAACGGCATATGTAACACTACTGCTGCCTTATTATCATCGATACTTCATATTTGTGTCATGCTTTACAGTTTAAGCCCTTTGTGCACATTATCTCACCTGACATGGTTTCATAGCCCATTTCATGCCTTTCATTTGGCTCCAGGAGATCTCAAAGAAGAGGCATGAGTCAGCTTTGGCTGAATTTCAGATTAATTCCTTGGCAGCTGCAGTCCTGGCAGAGAGCAGGCACTGGCAGCAAGTGAGTGTAGGTAAACTGAGCTACAAGACTCAAAGGCTATACACTGAGAGGGCAAACCCAATAACTCAAGGGCAAGGAATGTGCTGACAGAAGACCCCAGAAGCCATGGATTGAAGCCAGAAAAGAGGTACTGGGCTGTGGGCAGAGAGCCAGGAGTGAGGGAGAAGAGGAGGGCAATCTGGGACCTGGACTGGGGGCTTGTGGTCAAGAGAGAAGGCTGAACCAGGCCAGTGCCACGAGTCAGAAATCTGAGCCAAGCCCGGCAGATCAGCTCAGCTCAGAGAAGCTCTTCGTAAGGGACCCAGGCCAGGTGACTTGGGAGCAGGAGCCAGGAACAAGCACTGTGCACAGGGTGAGGCTAAGAAAGCCTTGGCCTGAGCCAAGGAGCTTCCCTATGTTTCTTGTTTGACTAGGAGCCCATCCCCCAAACAGCTAATTAGAGAGCCATGGGCAAAGTAAATGGGGGACTTGGAAAGGCTGGGGTGGGGAGCAAGGAGAAGGGAGTAAAGACAGATACTCTTTCCCTCTGATACTCCTGACCTTGAAGGGAAGTCCTCACCTATTATCCAATAGCTTCAGAGTTTGACCCCAGGGCCATTTCTGGTTGGCTAATTCCCTTCACCCTGGACTGGTGATTCTCAAGTCAGGTCTCAACCTTACACAGATTTTCTGGGCTCCACACCAGCAGTTAAATCAGATTCTAGGGCAGTGGGGCCAGATGTGTTTTTCAAAGCTTCCCAGGTAACTCAAGTGGGCAGCTAGGGTGGAGGACTGATGCCTTAAACAAGTGTTCCAGTTTTACCAGGCTTAGTCCAAAGTGCACTCCTCTTTCCTTACACAAGTTTAATGCTGACAATGGTGCCAAGCTCAAGTATCATAAATGGATCCTGAGCAGATCAGAAAATAAAATCTAATCCCCCTAATAAGTTGAAAGAAAAGGGAAATTCCACCCACAAGGTAGTTTGTACAGATAATAACAGTGTCCTGTTCAACTTTATTAGTAAGAATAGGTCTGGCTAGTGATACATGCAATATTTTACAAGTGCAGGTTTCGCTAGGAGGCCAGCCTTAGGAATCCCAGTGTTAATAGCAAACACTGGATCACATTCATTCTTGTCGGGGAGGGACACATTTTAGTGGCTTTATTTCCACCTTTAGGATTAGAACCTCAGAAACAAAGATGCTTGGGGTCAGGAGGAACTTGAAAGATTATCAGTCTAATAGTTTCCAGGCTTTGGTATGAATCACCTGCGGACCTTGTAAGCATTTGGTTTCCAGGCCCACCCCGATGGAAACCATTGCTCTCATCTACCTTCTTTCCAGCCGTTGTTCAGCTTCTGCTGAAGTCAAGTCCTATAGGGCTCCCTCAGAAGTGAAGGTCCTGCCTTATCCATTCTGTGTCCTTATTGCCCAAACTCTGCTCTAGGTTGGTGACAGATGCTGTGGCATGCTTAACATCCCTATTCATCCAACAAGCATTTATTAGGCATATATGAAGTGCCAGGCATTGTCATAGGTCCTGGGGATGCACACAAAGCTCTGCCTGTAGCACCTTATATACTGGTGGGCAAAATTCTCTTTGCATTCAGTACATGAATTTGAGGATGGCTAACTTGCAAATTCCTTGAAGACAGCTGTGTGTCTTATAAATTTTGCTGTCCTTAGTGTCTAGCAAAAAGAACAGGGAATACAAACAGCAAGAGTTTTTGGAATAAACCAATGAGTAAAAGCCAGATGGAGCACCCCAGTCTTACCACCTCAGCCTTGCTAATATCACCAGCATTGGTGTCCACGCTCTGTCAAGGTCACTCTTTTTAACCATCACAAAAGGTTATATCTTAAAGCCAGTGAGAGCTTACAAAACACCCACTCTTCAGATGTCTTGTTTTTCTCCTTTTTAAAAAAAGTTTTATTGAGATATAATTTACATACCAAACAATTCACCCATTGAAAGTATACAATTCAATGGTTTTGAATAATAGTATTTAGTATACAGATATGTGCAACCAACACCACAGTCAATTTTAGAATATTTTCATCATCTCAAAAAGAAACTCTGCTGGTGGGAATGTAAACTAGTTCAACCATTGTGGAAAGCAGTATGGAGGTTCCTCAAAAAACTAAAAATAGAAATATCATTCTATTTTTTTTAAATTCCACTCCTAGGAATTTACCCTAAGAATGCAGCAGCCCAGTTTGAAAAAGACATATGCACCCCTATGTTTATCACAGCACTTTTTATAATAGCCAAGGTACGGAAGCAACCTAAGTGTCCATCAGTAGATGAATGGATAAAGAAGAGGTGGTACATATACACAATGGAATATTATTCATCCATAAGAAGAAAACAAATCCTATCATTTGCAACAACATGGATGGAGCTAGAGGGTATTATGCTCAGTGAAATAAGCCAGGCAGGGAAAGACAAGTATCAAATGATTTCACTCATCTGTGGAGTATAAGAACAAAGAAAAAACTGAAGGAACAAAACAGCAGCAGACTCACAGAACCCAAGAATGGACTAACAGTTACCAAAGGGAAAGGGACTGGGGAGGATGGGTGGGAAGGGAGGGATAAGGGGAAAAAAGGGGGCATTACTATTAGCACACATAATGTGGGGGGGGCACAGGGAGGGCTGTGCAACACAGAGAAGACAAGTAATGATTCTATAGCATTTTACTATGCTGATGGACAGTGACTGTAATGGGGTATGTGGGGGGGATTTGGTGATGGGGGGAGTCTAGTAAACATAATGTTGCTCATGTAATTGTAGATTAATGATACCAAAAAAATAATCCTCAGGGAAGATGAAAAAAAATAAAAATCAGCAGTTCTCTTCTAGTCTTTGTATGGTTTCATTATTTTACATTAGATTTCTGCCCCATTTGGAGGTGATTCTGGTATGTGATGTGAAGTAGGGGCGGCCTTCTGGTTATCCTGCACCATTCATTTGGCCCCATGTTTTTTCCTAGTGATGTGAAATGCCACCTTTTTCATATGTTGAACTTATATATATATTTGTTTCTATTTCTGAAATCAATATGCTATTCCTTTTACTGATCTGTCACTTGATACAATGGTGTCTTCTATTTTAATGATAGAAGTGTGTATATGTTTAATAATTGGTAAGCTACTTACTCTTATTTTTCAGAATTTTCCAATTTTCCTTTGTATATTTAAGTTTTCAAGATGAACTTAAGAATTGGCTTATCTAGATCTGGAAGTAAAATTTGTTGGATTTTTATTGGTTCACATTTAATTTACATAATAACTTATGGCGAATTAACTTTTATATTGAGTCATTCTATTCACGAATGAAGAATGTCTTTCCATTTATTAAAATCTGCTTTTGTGCCTTTCTGGTATATTTTGAAGTTGTCCTCATATAGATTGTGCACACTTACTTTAAGTTTATGCCTAATTATCTTATATTTTTCATAGTTGTAAATGGAGTTTTTTTCAATTATGTCTTCTAATGGTGGTTGTTTGCTTACATCAAGTTATTGATTTTTGTATGTTAAAATTATATCCTGTTACTTCACACACACACACACACACACACACACAAAAGAAACCCTGTACCCTTTAGTTATTGTCTCCACATCTCCCCCATCTATCCCAGCCCTAAGCAACAAATAGTCTTCTTTCTTCCTCTACAGGTTTGGCTATTTTAGACTTTCCATATGAATGGAATCATATAAATATGTGGTCTTTGGTGATTGGCTTCTTTCACTTAGTGAAATGTTTTCAAGTTTCATCCATGTTAGAGCACATATCAGCTTTTTATGGCCAAATATTTCATTATATGTATATGTCACACTGTTTATCCATCAATTGATGGACATTTGGGTTGTTTTCATCTTTTGGTTATTATGAATAATGTTTCTACAAATATTTGTTTACAATGCACAGACATTTTGTATGGACATATGTTTTCATTTCTCTTAAGTATATACATAGGTGTTGAATCACTGGGTATCATATGATAACTATGTTTAACTGTTTGAGGAACTGCCAGACTGTATTCCAAAGTGGCCACACCATGCTACACTCTCTCAAGCAGTGTATGAGGGCTTCAGTTTCTCAGTGTCCTCACCATCATTTTATTATCTGACTTTTTAATTATAGCCACCCTAATGGGTGTGAAAAGATACCTCATTGTGATTTTGACTTGCATTTCTCTGATGACTAACAATGCTAAGCATCTCTTCAGGTACTTATTGACCACCTGTATATCTTCTTTGGAGAAATGTCTATTCCAATCCTTTGCCCATAAAGGTTAAAATTAGCTTGTCTTTTTGTTATTGAACTGTAAGAATTTTAAAAATATTTTCTAAGTATATCCCTTGTCAGATAAATGATCTGCAAATATTTTCTTCCCTTCTATGAGGTCTTTTCACTTTCTTGATTGTATCTTTTGAAGCATAAAAAGTTTTTATTTTGATGAAGTCCAATTTATTTATTTTTAATTCAGTGTGAGGAAAGAGGTCCAACTTAATCATTCTTTTGCACATGGCTACCCAATTGTCCCAGCACCATTTGCTGAAAAGGCTATTCCTTCGACATTGAATGGTATTGGTTCCCTTGTCAAAAACCAGTTGACCACAGACATATGGGCTTGTTTATGGACTGTGAACTCAACTCCATTGATCTATATGTCTGTCTTTATGCCAGAATCATACTGTCTTGATTACTGTTACTTAGTGGTAAGTTTTGAAGTTGGAAAATATGAGTCCTTCAACTTCGTTTTTTTTTTTTTTCAAGATTATTTTGGCTATTGTCGGTCTCTCAGTTCCACATGGGTTGTGGAATCAGCGTGTCAATTTCTACAAAGAAGCCAGATGGAATTCTGATAGCAATGTGCTGAATCTATAGATAGAATTAGGGGGTATTGCTATGCTAACAATATTAAGTTCTTCAAACCATGAATATAAGATTTTTTCCTTTATTTAGATCTTTAATTTCTTTCAATGTTTTGTAGTTTTCAGAGTACAAATTTTTCACCTCCTGTGTTAATTTTTTCCAATTTTCCAATTTTGTTCATTTTGATGTTATTATAAATGGAGTGGTTTTAATTTCATTTTCAGATTGCTCATTGTAATTACGTGGATCAATTGGTTTTTGTATACTGACCGTATTCTTCAACCTTGCTGAACTCACTTAATAGTGCTAACAGTTTTTTAGTGATTATCTTAGGATTTCTCTTATACAAGATTATGTCATCTGATAATACATATAGCTTTACTTCTTCTTTTCTAATTTGGATGCCCTTTCTTTTCCCTGAATAATTGCTCTGGCTCCAATACTGAGTAGAGATGGCAAGAGCAAGCATCCTTTTCTTGCTCCTCATCTTAGGGGGAAAGTATTCCATTTTTCACTGTTAGTATTATATTAGCTGTGGGTTTTTCATAGATATCCTTTAATAGGTTGAGGAAGTTCTCTTTTATTTCTAGTTTATTGATGCTTTCATTATGAAAGGATGTTTGATTTTTGTCAAATGCTTTTTTGGGGTCTACTGAGATGACCATGTGGTTTCTGCTTTTTATTCTACTGATTTTAAATGAAATTCACAATCTTGGAATAATTCCAATCAGTCATGTATAAAATTCTTTCTGTATGTTGCTGGATCTGATGTGCTGGTATTTTGTTGGAAATTTTTGTATCCATTTTCATGAAAAATATTGGTTTGTAACTTTCTTTTCTTATGTGATATCTTTGTCTGGTTTTGGTATCAGGGTATTATTGGCTTCATAGAATAAAGTGGGAAGTGTTCCCTCCTATCCTATTTTTTGAAAAGCTTTGAAGAGTAAGCATTCATTCTCCTCTAAATGTTTGATAGAATGCAGTGGGGAAGGCATCTGTGCCTGGATTTTTGTACATTTCATCTATACTATCTTATTTATTGCACAAAATTATTTATATTATTCTTTTATAATCCTTTTTACTTTTGTAAGGTTGATAGTAATGTCCCTCTTTCATTTCTTATTTTAGTAATTTTTTTCTTGGTTATTCTAGCTAAAGGTTTGTCTTTTTTTTTTTTTGGTCTTTTCAAAGAATGGCTTTTGGTTTCACTGATTTTTTTCCATTGTTTTTCTATTCTCTAATTCATTAATTTCCACTCTAATTTTTTTATTTCCTCCTTCTGCTTGTTTTAGGTTTAGTATGCTCTTTTTACAGTGTCTTGCAGTAGGAAGTTACATTATTAATTTGAGATCTTTTTCTTTTTTAATACAGGAATTTACAGTATAAATTTTTCCCTCAGCATGGCATTAGCTGCATCCCATAAGTTTTGGTATGTTGTATCCTCATTTTCATTCATTTCAAAGTATTTCCAATTTCCCTTTTTATTTCTTCTTTGATCCATATATATTTAGGAGTATGTTATTTAATTCCACATATTTGTGAATTTCCCAAATTTCCTTCTGTTTTTTATTCTAATTTCATTCTATTGTGGTCAGAGAACATTATATTATCTTTATCTTTTTTATTTACTGGGGTTTGTTTTATTGCCTAGTATATAATCTATCCAGGATAATGTTTCATGTGTCCTTGAGAAGAATGTACAGTCTGCTGCTGTTTGGTGGAGTGTTCTATGATGTGTTACGTTGATTTGGTTTATAGTCACATATTTCTTTGTTCAAGTCACCTATTTTCTTGTTGATCTTCTGCTTAGTTGTTCTATCCATTACTGAAAGTGGGGATACTGAAGTCTTAACGATTATTCTTGAATTTTATTTCTCCCTTTATTAGTCAGTTTTTACTTCATGTATTTTGGTGCTCTATTGTTAGTTATATGAATATTTACATAATTCTTATGTCTTCCTGAGGAAGTGACTCTTTTATCATTACAAAATGTCCATCTATAACTCCAGTAACATTTTTTGCATTGAAGACTACTTAAAAGTCTGTTATTAGTGTAGCCACTCTAGTTTTCTTGTGGCTGTCATTTGCATAATACATTTTTTCCATTCTTTTAGCTTCAATTATAATCTTTGAATCTGAAGTATGTCTCCTGCAGATAGTACATAGTTGGGTCTTATTTTATTTAATCCTATCTGACAATCTCTACCTTTGATTGGAGTGTTTAGTCCTTTCACATTTAATGTCATTATTGATAGATGGGTTTATGCCTATCCATTTTACTTTTTTCTATATGTCACATCTTTTTTTATATCTTTATTCCTCCTACACTGTATTCTTTTTCACTAAGTTAATATTTCATAACATAGCCTTTTAATATATTTTCTGAATTTTTTCATTATACTTTGTTACTTATTTTCTTTTTTTTTTTTAGGGCTATAATATAACATTTATTTATTTATTTATTTATTTATTTATTTTAATTAAAGGGTAATTGACAACAGTATTACATTACATTAGTTTCAGGTGTACAACACAGTGATTCAACATTTATATACATGATAATTCTAGGTACCAGCTATCACCATACCAAGTTGTTACAATATTTTGACTATATTCCTTATGCTATACATTACATCCCGGTTACTTATTTATTTTACAATTGGAAGTGTGTTTATATATATATATATATATTTTTTTTTTTTTTGTGAGGGCATCACTCATATTTATTGATCAAATAGTTGTTAACCACAATAAATTTCTGTATAGGGGGGTCAATACTCAATGCACAATCATTAATCCACCCCAAGCCTAATTTTTGTCAGTCTCCAATCTTCTGATGCATAACGAACAAATTCTTACATGGAGTACAAATTCTTACATAGTGAATAAGTTACATGGTGAGCAGTGCAAGGGCAGTCATCACAGAAGCTTTCGGTTTTGTTCATGCATTATGAACTATACACAGTCAGTTCAAATATGAATATTCATTTGATTTTTAAACTTGATTTATATGTGGATACCACATTTCTCTATTATTATTATTTTTAATAAAATGCTGAAGTGGTAGGTAGATACGAGATAAAGGTAGAAAACAGAGTTTAGTGTTGTAAGAGAGCAAATGTAGATGATCAGGTGTGTGCCTGTAGACTATGTGTTAATCCGAGCTAGACGAGGGCAATAAACATCCATGTATGCAGAAGATTTCTCTCAGAACATGAGGGGGGAGGTTCTAAGCCTCACCTCTGCTGCTCCCCATTTTCTCATCAGATGGCCCCCTGCGACTGTGCCTGTCTTAGGTTGTTCCTCCCTTGAGGAATCTTACCCGTCTCTGGCTAACCAGTCATCTTCCGGGGCCATACAGGGAAATGTTAAGTTGGTAAGGGAGAGAGAAGCCTTATTGTTTGAAAAGGTTAGCTTTTTACTCTTTGCATATTTATGCCCTGTGGCTTCTATGCCCAGCATTTGTCTTGAGGTGTCTTTACCACTTGGAAGAATTATGATACTCGGTAAATTCGACATGTGGCACGAGTTCTATTTGAAGGTTGTGATTAGGTAGGAAGAAGAAAAGCTATAGAAGAAGCAGGCAGAAGAAAACCTGGGAAGATTGATTATTTCTTTGACATATCTTCTTGTAGAGTAACTTCAGCATGGATAGGTTTTAAACTACTAATTAAATTGTGCACACACATTAACATAGTAGGAATATAGTTACCTAACCAAAGCATACCTGTAATTACCAGCCATCTCCAGTGAAACCAAGAAAACCAGTTAGGCACCTTAGGCATTTGTGAAAACTTATCTATGATATGGTGGATATTGTCCGACTGAACTTAAACAGTCTGAGAGAATTCAGATAAACTAGAACAACCCATTCCTGGGGACTGTTCATATCCCATATGTTCTTTTAATGATAAATAGTCTGTGGTTGTAAGATTTTGGAGTGCTACAATTTGCACTTCTCCTAATTCTTGGTTGAGTTCCAACAGTATAGATCCAGTCCAATTTTTTGTTTTACTGTATGCACAGGCCAGCTTAGATAAGTCCTTCATCATTCCCATGGCAAGTCCAGGAACTGGTGGGATGAGTGCATCTACACCTCTGACAGTGCGTGGATCTTTGTTGGAGTTTTTTTTTTTTTGCTGATCATCTTCTGTCATGAGTCTTCCCGAGAGTGCTGATGTTGGAAGTTCTTTTTCATATCGTATCTTAGTTCATTTTCGGGGTAGCCCAATTAGGCTTTGATCCTCTGTATAAACACAAACAGACCCTTTGCCTACACTTTTATATGCCCTTTATATCATTGTGTAGAACTCATTAGAGGTCACCACATAGGAACTGCTTTTTTTTTTTTTTAATCATTAATCTACACTTACATGACGAATACTTTGTTTACTAGGCTCTCCCCTATACCAGGTCCCCCCTATATACTCCTTTACAGTCACTGTCCATCAGCGTAGCAAACTGTTGTAGAATCACTACTTGTCTTCTCTGTGTTGTACAGCCCTCCCCTTTCTCCCAACCCACTATGGATGCTAATCTTAATACCCCTCTTTTTCTGCCCCCCCTTATCCCTCCCTACCCACCCATCCTCCCCAGTCCCTTTCCCTTTGGTACCTGTTAGTCCATTCTTGAGTTCTGTGATTCTGTTTCTGTTTTGTTCCTTCAGTTTTTCCTTTGTTCTTATATTCCACAGATGAGTGAAATCATTTGGTATTTCTCTTTCTCTGCTTGGCTTGTTTCACTGAGCATAATACCCTCCAGCTCCATCCATGTTGCTGCAAATGGTTGGATTTGCCCTTTTCTATGGCTGAGTAGTATTCCATTGTGTATATGTACCACATCTTCTTTATCCATTCATCTATCGATGGACATTTAGGTTGCTTCCAATTCTTGGCTATTGTAAATAGTGCTGCGATAAACATAGGGGTACATTGGTCTTTCTCATACTTGATTGCTGCATTCTTAGGGTAAATTCCTAGGAGTGCAATTCCTGGGTCAAATGGTATGTCTGTTTTGAGCATTTTGATGTACCTCCATACTGCTTTCCACAATGGTTGAACTAACTTACATTCCCACCAGCAGTGTAGGAGGGTTCCCCTTTCTCCACAGCCTCGCCAACATTTGTTGTTGTTTGTCTTTTGGATGGCAGCCATCCTTACTGGTGTGAGGTGATACCTCATTGTAGTTTTAATTTGCATTTCTCTGATAATTAGCGATGTGGAGCATCTTTTCATGTGTCTGTTGGCCATCTGTATTTCTTTTTTGGAGAACCGTCTGTTCAGTTCCTTTGCCCATTTTTTAATTGGGTTATTTGTTTTTTGTTTGTTGAGGCGTGTGAGCTCTTTATATATTCTGGACGTCAAGCCTTTATCAGATGTGTCATTTTCAAATATATTCTCCCATACTGTAGGGTTCCTTTTTGTTCTATTGATGGTGTCTTTTGCTGTACAGAAGCTTTTCAGCTTAATATAGTCCCACTTGTTCATTTTTGCTGTTGTTTTCCTTGCCCGGGGAGATATGTTCAAGAAGAGGTCACTCATGTTTATGTCTAAAAGGTTTGTGCCTATGTTTTCTTCCAAGAGTTTAATGGTTTCGTGACTTACATTCAGGTCTTTGATCCATTTTGAGTTTACTTTTGTATATGGGGTTAGACAATGGTCCAGTTTCATTCTCCTACATGTAGCTGTCCACTTTTGCCAGCACCATCTGTTGAAGAGACTGTCATTTCGCCATTGTATGTCCATGGCTTCTTTATCAAATATTAATTGACCATATATGTCTGGGTTAATGTCTGGATTGTCTAGTCTGTTCCATTGGTCTGTGGCTCTGTTCTTGTGCCAGTACCAAATTGTCTTGATTACTATGGCTTTATAATAGAGCTTGAAGTTGGGGAGTGAGATCCCCCCTACTTTATTCTTCTTTCTCAGGATTGCTTTGGCTATTCGGGGTCTTTGGTGGTTCCATATGAATTTTTGAATTATTTGTTCCAGTTCATTGAAGAATGTTGCTGGTAGTTTCATAGGGATTGCATCAAATCTGTATATTGCTTTGGGCAGGATGACCATTTTGACGATATTAATTCTTCCTAGCCATGAGCATGGGATGCGTTTCCATCTGTTAGTGTCCCCTTTAATTTCTTTTAAGAGTGACTTGTAGTTTTCAGAATATAAGTCTTTCACTTCCTTGGTTAGGTTTATGCCTAGGTATTTTATTCTTTTTGATGCAATTGTGAATGGAGTTGTTTTCCTGATTTCTCTTTCTGTTGGTTCATTGTTGGTATATAGGAAAGCCACAGATTTCTGTGTGTTGATTTTGTATCCTGCAACTTTGCTGTATTCCGATATCAGTTCTAGTAGTTCTGGGGTGGAGTCTTTAGGGTTTTTTATGTACAGTATCATGTCATCTGCAAATAGTGACAGTTTAACTTCTTCTTTGCCAATCTGGATTCCTTGTATTTTTTTGTTTTGTCTGATTGCCGTGGCTAGGACCTCCAGTACTATGTTAAATAACAGTGGAGAGAGTGGGCATCCCTGTCTAGTTCCCGATCTCAGCGGAAATGCTTACAGCTTCTCGCTATTCAATATAATGTTGGCTGTGGGTTTTTCATAGACGGCCTTTATTATGTTGAGGTACTTGCCCTCTATTCCCATTTTGCTGAGAGTTTTTATCATGAATGGATGTTGAACTTTGTCAAATGCTTTTTCAGCATCTATGGAAATGATCATGTGGTTTTTGTCTTTCTTTTTGTTGATGTGGTGGATGATATTGATGGACTTTCGAATGTTGTGCCATCCTTGCATCCCTGGGATGAATCCCACTTTGTCATGGTGTACGATGGTTTTGATATATTTTTGAATTCGGTTTGCTAAAATTTTGTTGAGTATTTTTGTGTCTACGTTCATCAGGGATATTGGTCTGTAGTTTTCTTTTTTGGTGGTGTCTTTGCCTGGTTTTGGTATTAGGGTGATGTTAGCTTCATAGAATGAGTTTGGGAGTATCTCCTCCTCTTCTATTTCTTGGAAAACTTTAAGGAGAATGGGTATTATGTCTTCCCTGTATGTCTGATAAAATTCCGAGGTAAATCCATCTGGCCCGGGGGTTTTGTTCTTTGGTAGTTTTTTGATTACCGCTTCAATTTCGTTGCTGGTAATTGGTCTGTTTAGATTTTCTGTTTCTTTTTGGGTCAGTCTTGGAAGGTTGTATTTTTCTAGGAAGTTGTCCATTTCTCCTAGGTTTCCCAGCTTGTTAGCATATAGGTTTTCATAGTATTCTCTAATAGTTCTTTGTATTTCTGCGGGGTCTGTCATGATTTTTCCTTTCTCGTTTCTGATACTGTTGATTTGTGTTGACTCTCTTTTCCTCTTAATAAGTCTGGCTAGAGGCTTATCTATTTTGTTTATTTTCTCGAAGAACCAGCTCTTGGTTTCATTGATTTTTGCTATTGTTTTATTCTTCTCAATTTTATTTATTTCTTCTCTGATCTTTATTATGCCCCTCCTTCTGCTGACCTTAGGCCTCATTTGTTCTTCTTTTTCCAATTTCGATAGTTGTGACATTAGACTGTTCATTTGGGATTGCTCTTCCTTTTTTAAATATGCTTGGATTGCTATATACTTTCCTCTTAAGACTGCTTTTGCTGTGTCCCACAGAAGTTGGGGCTTAGTGTTGTTGTCATTTGTTTCCATATATTGCTGGATCTCCATTTTGATTTGGTCATTGATCCATTGATTATTTAGGAGTGTGTTGTTTAGCCTCCATGTGTTTGTGAGCCTTTTTGCTTTCTTTGAACAGTTTATTTCTAGTTTAATGCCTTTGTGGTCTGAAAAGTTGGTTGGTAGGGTTTCAATCTTTTGGAATTTACTGAGGCTCTTTTTGTGTCCTAGTATGTGGTCTCTTCTGGAGAATGTTCCATGTGCACTTGAGAAGAATATGTATCCTGTTGCTTTTGGATGTAGAGTTCTGTAGATGTCTATTAGGTCCATCTGTTCTAGTGTGTTGTTCAGTGCCTCTGTGTCCTTACTTATTTTCTGTCTGGTGGATCTGTCCTTTGGAGTGAGTGGTGTGTTGAAGTCTCCTAGAATGAATGCATTGTATTCTATTTCCTCCTTTAGTTCTATTAATATTTGTTTCAGGTATGTTGGTGCTCCTGTATTGGGTGCATATATATTTATAATGGTTATATCCTCTTGATGGACTGAGCCCTTTATCATTATGTAATGTCCTTCTTTGTCTTTTGTTACTTTCTTTATTTTGAAGTCTGTTTTGTCTGATACCAGAATTGCAACACCTGCTTTCTTCTCTCTGTTGTTTGCTTGAAATATCTTTTTCCATCCCTTGACTTTAAGTCTGTGCGCGTCTTTGGGTTTGAGGTGAGTCTCTTGTAAGCAGCATATGGATGGATCTTGCTTTTTTATCCATTCTATTGCTCTGTGTCTTTTGATTGGTGCATTCAGTCCATTTACATTTAGGGTGATTATTGAAAGGTATGAATTTATTGCCATTCCAGGCTTTAAGTTTGTGGTTACCAAAGGTTTAGGGTTAGCTTCTTTACTATCTTACTGTCTAACTTAACTCGCTTGTTGAGCAATTATAAACACAGTCTGATGATTCTTTATTTCTCTCCCTTCTTATTCCTCCTCCTCCCTTCTTCATATGTTGGGTGTTTTGTTGTGTGCTCTTTTTAGGAGTGCTCCCATCTAGAGCAGTCCCTGTAGGATGCCCTGTAGAGGTGGTTTGTGGGAGGCAAATTCCCTCAACTTTTGCTTGTCTGGGAATTGTTTAATCCCTCCTTCATATTTAAATGATATTCGTGCTGGATACAGTAGTCTTGGTTCGAGGCCCTTCTGTTTCATTGCATTAAGTATATCATGCCATTCTCTTCTGGCCTGTAGGGTTTCTGTTGAGAAGTCTGATGATAGCCTGATGGGTTTTCCTTTGTAGGTAACCTTTTTTTTCTCTCTGGCTGCCTGTAATACTTTGTCCTTGTCTTTGATCTTTGCCATTTTAATTATTATGTGTCTTGGTGTTGCCCTCCTTGGATCCCTTGTCATGGGAGTTCTGTGTACCTCTGTGGTCTGAGAGGACATTTCTTCCCCTAGTTTGGGGAAATTTTCAGCAATTATTTCTTCAAAGACATTTTCTATCCCCTTTTCTCTCTCTACTTCTTCTGGAATACCTATAATTCTTATATTGTTCCTTTTTGATTGATCACTCAGCTCTCTTAAAATTCTTTCATTCCTGGAGATCCTTTTATATCTCTCTGCATCAGCTTCTCTGCGTTCCTGTTCTCTGTTTTCTAGTCCATTAATGGTCTCTTGCATCTCGTCCATTCTGTTTTGAAGTCCTTCCAGAGCTTGTTTTATTTCTGTATTCTCCTTCCTTAGTTCTTGCATATTTCTCTGCAAGTCCATCAGCATGGTTATGACTTTTGTTTTGAATTCTTTTTCAGGAAGACTGGCTAAATCTATCTCCCCAGATTCCTTCTCAGGGGAAGATGTGCCGAAGCTGTCTGGGTTAGTCTTGTCTGGATCATATTTTTTTGCCTTTTCATGTTGACAGGTGCTTTTGACTGTCAGCTGAGAGGGCCAAAATTTTCACTTGCTAATGGCCTTTCTTTACTGGGACAACTGCGACCCCTAGTGGCTTGTGTTGGGTTATTGCGTGTAGAGTGGGTCTTTGTGTCTTGCCTGGCGGGAAGGGAGAAATTTCCCTTTCTGTGGGCGGAATTTGTCTCAGGCTGCTTCTCTGCTTTCGCAGCGCCCGGTGGGGTAATGGATGGGGGGGCTGCTTGACTGTTTGCCTCCGTGAGGGGTCTCAGAGCTGTTGCCCAGGGGGTTAGTGCGCCCGGTTTTCCCTGTAATTTCCAGCTGCTGTACTGTGACCTGGGTTGTTTCCGTCAAGCTGTTAAGTCCCTGTCCCTTTAAGACTTTCAAAAAGCCCCCGCTTTTCTTTGTCACAGGGGCATCAGCTTCGGCACTCGCTCAGAGGTCTTACTCCCTGTTCCCCCAGTATCCAGGGCCCCCTGGGCACGTACTGTGTCTGTTCTCTGGCCTGGATGGCTGGGGCTGGGTGTTCAGCAGTCCTGGGCTCCGTCTCCCTCCCGCTCTGCCTATTCTTCTCCCGCCGGGAGCTGGGGGGAGGGGCGCTCGGGTCCCGCAGGGCTGGGGCTTGTATCTTACCCCTTTCACCAGTCGCTGGATTCTCACTGGTGTAGCTGCAGTCTGGCCACTGTCCTGCGTCTTCTGGTCTCTCTTTTAGGGCTAGCTGTGTTTGTTGTATTTTCAAAAGTATATGTTTTTGGGAGGAGATTCCCACTGTCCTACTCACGCCACCATGTTGGCTCCACCCCCTGTTACTTATTTTCTTAACTTTGCTCTAGGGCTTACCATATATATCTTTACTTATCAAAATCAGCTTCAGATGTATATGAACTTAATTCCAAGGAGATATAAAAATGTTATTCCTATATTGCTTTATTCCCTTTTCCACCTTTTTGTGGTATTGTTATTTTACATATATCTGTAAATGTCATAAACCCAAAGTTAGGTTGTTACAGTTATCACTTTATAACATTATGTCTTTTAAAGAGGCTGAAACAAGAAAGGAAAGTAAATAAATGTTTATAGTTTTTGTTATATTAATCTCCTTATTTATCATTTCTGGATCTTTCATTTGTTCCTGCGCATTCAAGTTACCATCTGAAGTAATTTCCTTAGTCCAATATAACTATGTTCTCACTCTGTTTGTAGATCTCTTTGCATTTATCCTACTTGGAGTTCTTAAGCCTCCTGGCTGCATAGATTAATGTTTTTCAATAAATGTGGGGAGATTTCAGCCATTACATCTCCTACTACTTATTCTGTTCCTTTCTCTCCTCTCCTAGTATGCCCATTATGCATATTTGGTGCACTTAATGGCATGCCATACTTTTCTAAGGTTCTGTCCATTTTTTTCTCATTCTTTTTGTCTCTGCTTTTCAGATGCATAATTTCTAGTGATCTATTTTAAAGGTTACTAATTCTTTTGTCTTCCAGTTCAAATCAATTGTTGAGCTTTTCTATTTAGTTTCAAATTTCAGTTATATTTTCAACTCAAAATTTCCTTTTGGTTCTTTTTTATAATTCCTATCTTTTTATTAATATTCTGTTTGATATGACATTGTCATCATGTCTTCCTTTACTTCTTCAATCATGATTTCATTTAGTGGTTTTTTTTAACATTTATAATGGTTACTTTGAAGTTTTTGTTAAATGTGACATCTGGTCACTCTCCCAGGCAGTTTCTGTTGCCTGCTTTTTCCATTGTATATTTTGTATATGTTTTCTTTTTCATGGTCACATTTTCTATTTCTTTGCATATCTTATAATTTTTGTTGGAAACTGGATATTTTAGATAATATATTGTAGCAACTCTGGATACTGGGGCTTATTCTAGGGCTTATTATTGTTATTTTCTTGCTTACTTGTTTTGTGACTGGCTGGACTATTTTAGTGAAGTCTATTTCCATCTCAGCCACCATAGTGGGAAACCTCTGATGACACTCCTCAGGGGTGCATGCAGCTCAGGTTATGCCCATGTCACCCTGGAACAGTGGCCAATGATGGTGGCCTTGGCAGTGCTCTCTTTTATTTTCTTTCCCTGACCACACCAGAACTATTCAATTCTACTAATTTGCAGCTGATTACTCTATTGTTTTCAACAATGTCTTAGGGGATAAATTGCTCCATAAACCTTTCAGATCAAATTCCAGATCTCTGAAGGAATAGTTCTTGGGGTCAGTTTTTGCAACTTGTTCTAGCCCCAGGAGGCCTCTTTCCCCAGTTCTCTCTGGCAAACTAGCCCACTTACTGTTATCCTATAAACTGAATGACTACCAATCTTCTCCCAATTGCCTTTCACCAGAACCTTCCTAAGGGCATTTTTGGGAATGCTGTTGGCTTGAACTTCTCTGCTCTTTATTGCAAATGAAGTCAGTTCCTGTGGGAAAAGACTTGGGGCTCTCTGTCTTAGTCTGTTTCTATCCCCAGGCAAAATCTCTGAACCAAGGCTCTGGAGCTGGTGCTAGGGACAATAGTGCACATCCCTAAATGATACCCTCACTTTAAGAGTTGCTTAAACTCAGTGGATGGGGGTGAGTAACCTCAGGTCTTCTTGGTTTGTTTCTCCCAGCATGGGACCTCTGCCTTACAAACTGGGGCAAGAGAGATCAGGGGCCTAGAATTCTCAGCAGTATTGTGCCTATGGTAGAGTCTCTGTTCCATGAGTGGGGGATAAACAGAAGAAAGGTGTTCCCACCTCTTGGCCACACTCACTCAGAACTTCAGCAACAATTGGGGCAGGATAAGAAATGCCCTGCCTCGGATAATAGCTCTTCAAATGGGAACTTAGGCAAAGAGTGCCTTGTGTTCTTGGTTATGCCAGTTTGGATTTCAGTTTCCATCTTATTGAGCTGGATGGGAGAGACAGAGAGTGAGTCTTGGTTCAAATACCACAGACTCACTGTTCTTATTGATTTTCAGTAGACTTTCTTAAACAAACCTTTCTTCATTTGCTGTATGTACTCAGACCATTTCCAGAGAATTTAGGTGGTTGTTTTTGAATAATTTCCAACACTTTCACTGGAGAATGGGTCTATGGAATTCCTCATGCTATCATGCTGAAATGGACTGTCTTTCAGAACTTGTGATACTTTATTTTAGGGAGTGACATTTCACACATATACATCTCCACAGAACAAAAGTTCTCTAGTTTTAATGTACATAGAAATCACCTAGGGAACTTCTTAAAAATGCAGGTTCCTGGGTACCAATCCCCCAAAGATTACAATTTTCTAGGACTGGGTTTAGAAGCCAATAAGAAATTTGCACTTTTAGCAAGCTCACTACCTTATTCTTTGGAAAATAAATTGCGCTAAAAAGATTATTGCATATAAGACTGATCTCTTATTTTAAAACATATTCTGTGTCTACTAAGAGGCTTTGCACTACAATGGGGTTAAATACTGGTTACTTAAATATCATAATAGCAAGTATGTGAGCATGTGTGTGCATTTATACCAAAATCTAGAAATACTAGATTCATTATAGGAAATGCTGCAGAACCATGGTTTAGAGCTGCCAAGAAGCAATGTGACAGACAACCCAAGAGCAAGGCTTCTCAGACTAGGGGCAAAAGTCCTGCTTCAGAATCTTTATTTCTCTTGCAGCTGATCTGACTTTTCCTTGGTCGTACCATTTGTAATTTTCCCTCAAAACAAAGAGAGAGCATTACAGGCTTTGCTGTAATTAGTCTGATTTGCACACCATCAAGTGGCAATATGTGCATCTGGTGAGCAAATTAATAGGATTAAAGCCTCTATCAAACATGTTGCAGCAGGAAGGATCCTACTCCACAGCATATCACTAATATGAATCCTCACAGTCACAATAATAGAAAATGAATACTATTTCATATTTTAAAACTCTTGCAGAAACCATCAGCAATTTATTTTTTCCCAAAGAATCAGCTAATTAAAATTGTAAATAAGGCTGCTGCAGTATGTTTGTATGTGCTCTTGTGGGTGTCTTTTTCATGAAGGAATAGAATGTGGATGGCTACACTATTGTTCTGCTGCATATTACAACCCGACCCTGCTTCCATCTGCCCACACTCCCATCAGAGGAGAAGGCCACACTCAGGGGAAGGAGAATTTGTGAGAAAGTCTTTCATAACAGAAGGCTGAATTAAGAAAGAGGACAGCCCAGAAAACTGGGAAACCTGGCTTTCTGAGGCACTGTGAGGAGCCAGAGAATACTTTCCTACTGGGATTAGTAGGTGGGATATTATTATAATTATTATTGTTTTTGTTGTTATTTTTACCAAAACACTAGGATTCCCCAGTGGGAACTGCAAAGAACATGTTATGACAAAAATGCAAAGACCAACCAATTTTAACCTTTTTCTTTCACAGTTTCTCATGTACCATACTTGGTAGAGTATCACTCCTACACTCATGCTGTATTAATAATTGATAGTCTTTACTGGTAACAATTCACAGATTTAGGAAATTTCTGATTTTTCTCCCATTACGTAATGATATGGAATTACTTCTCGGTAATGGTCACCTCAACCTTTGTTAGGTCTTTAACCAATATATAACCAGTATATGAAATATGAAAACAAAACTTAAAAAACAGATAAATTACTAATTGATCATTAGTATTTAAAAACTATATATAAAAGGCTTCTTTAAATTATAAAATCTTTGGTACATTATAGAATTAATTCAAAGACCATTAATTACTATCAATGAATGAACAATGAGCATTAAGTCAATGCTGCTTGTCAATTAAAAAATGTACCCAAACCCCCCACATTTATACTCTGTATACTTTACTGCATTATGTTTGTATGTACTCCTGGGGGTGTCTTTATCATGAAGATATAGAATATGGATGGCTACATGATTGTTCCAACATAAGACTTACTGGTTTGATTACATACTTATTTGTGATATATACTTAACATCTGCTCCTCCACTGGAACCTCCATGGGACAGATCATCTCTCTTTTGTTGACTACATCCAGCACAATGTCTGATCCTTAATTACTTATGGAATGAATGAATAAGAAGTCATGAGGTTCTTGGGATCTTAAACTAGGGAGATTAATAGATAGGCTCTAGGATTCCCTTGAATTTCCTGAAATTGTCTAAAAAATTTGTTCATATATACATTTCTCTGGGAAGAGGATCCACAACCCTCATCATATAGTAAAGGGATCCATGACCTCCCCAAAAGCTAAGGAATCTTTGGCATATTTTAACAGTAAAACAGGGTTCAATACCAAAGAACTTGCCAAACCATGCTACATGTACCTTAATGTGGACAGATGTGTGGGCATATGTGTAGGTGTGCATATAATTTCCAAAAGTAGAAACAGAAATGCCTTTGTGAATTTACAAAACAATCCACATTCCCACTTCCCCTAAGTAACTAGATCATTCCTATAGTCCTTGGGCTCCAGCAGTAGTTGCTTGTATTCATCTGTTTCTTGGCAGCAACATCTATCACTGAGGCCAGAGAAAAGGAGTCTGTAATTCCCTCCTTTCACCTGCTTGGGATGCTGCCATCCCTCTTTGTGGAAACTCCTTTTAATAACAAGCCTGTAAACCTCCCGGTTAACAAAGGCACAGAGCTGTGTTTGTAACACAGTGGTGCCCCAGCAGTTTGATCAAACAACCCTGGGATTTCCCTTCCCTTGCCCTGCAGCCAGAGAGAAGATCCAGCCTGATCAGTCTGAAGAGGCCTCTGAGTGCTCCACGCTTTGACAGCCGTGGGACTACCAGATGGGCTGGAACACATGAATTGGCTGTTTTTATTAAATCTCTTCTTTCTCTCCCAGTTCCAGAAGATGCTTTCCTTCAGTAAATTTCCTCCCTTATTTTTGTTCTGAAAATGGAGACTTCAAAAGTAAATTTGTCAGAGGAAAGGTTTTTGATGTGCCACTAATTCTTAGTTATCCATATTAACAGTGAAGAGTAGTGGTGCCAATAATTCAAAGCCAAAGGCTCTTGTTATTTAGCTTTGTAGTTCACTGAAGGGCTTGGTGGCAGGAATTATGCTTGTCTTTTCTTCTTATTAAAATAAGTTTGTTTGCTTTAGGGCCAGGGAGTTGGGTGACATGAAAATTCTAGCACAGAATTTGTAAAATTCACTAGGAGAAATCCAGAAGCCACACAGATAATCAAACTTGACTAGATTTGAGTCCACATCCTTAATCACCTGTGATCAATTGCTTTCTCCTCTGTGACTAAAGTGAGCCAGCACTGAGACGTAATTATTGGAGGCTAGTTGAAAGGGAATGAATCTTTGCATTTAGATGAAGACAAAAGACTGCTGTAGCCAAAATTGATAACAAAATCAATGTTGATGTTTTTCCTGCCTGGGTTCCACAACCTTCTATTCTTTAGCCAGTTATCTTTCTATACAAATCTCATGTTCATCTTGACCTTACACCCTGCAACAGTACCCTGTGCTAGTCATTTGGGCAATTCACAAATATCCCATTCTCTCCTTCCCAGCACATGATAGATCATACATCTCCTCCCAGGATGTTAGATGTGGCGGTGTGCCTGGTGTTGGCTAATGAAATGTGACATTTGTCACCTCTGGGTGGAAGGTTTCAGAGCCAGCATGTGCTTGGCTACAGGCTTTGTTGAGGCAACTGGCAGCATCTGAGACGGTGGCTGCTCCATCAGCCTGGGTCCCTGAGCGACTACGATGAGCAGATCTACTACCAGCCAGTAACATGCAAGTTGTAGGAACAAGAAATAAACCCCTGTTATTTTAAACCACTGAGATTTTAAGATGCTTAGTTAACTCACCTTCTCTCTACCATGGCACATATCCAGCTGCACCATGGGTTATCCCCCCAACCAAATGCTAAACAGCTTGAGGCCAGACTTTTTCTTCTTCAGTATGTGAAGTCCAGTGCATAGCATATTTAAAACAACTTGGTAGAAAATGAAATTTCTCCCTGGCCTCTGTGAGCCTCCATGCTTATGTTTTTCTAATATTTGTCCCACCTCCCAGATCCAATGGCTAAAATGATAAGTTATCTTTGGTGTTCAGATATAAGGGGAATGGTGGAGCTACTCTTCTGGACCAGTAGCACAAGCAGGAATCACTGGCAGAGTAGGGAGAGAAGTAAGTTGAAGCATAATTAGGCTGTGGGCATTTCACATACAATGGATGTGCTCAAGGTGCAGACAAGATTTTGAAATAAAGTCTTGGAGTGACCACATGGAAAAAAAACAGTACCCCAAAGTGTTAGGCTTATGCAGGGTCACAGGTGTTATCTGGACTAGATTCCTACATCATCACTATTACCATAACACCAATATTTACTGATAACTTACTACATACCAGGCACAGCTCTAGCTGCTCTACAAGAAACTCACTGAATCCTCACAATAACTCTATCTCTATAAGGTGACTACTATTATTCCCATTTGACAGATGAAGAAACTGAAGCATAGAAAGGTGAATTCCCTAACCAGCTGGCAAATATCCCTCTCTGAATTCAGCATCTGCTTGAATACTGCCCACCCTGGGTTGCTCACTAAGTCCCACTGCATCCCACCCACCCCTTCCAAACCTCCACTCTATGTCCTGCATCCTCCTCAAACTGCTATGCCCTGGACAGGTCTGCATCCTAGACCAACACGAAGTAATTCTACCCTCTTCCCTCCAAGGCAGAACTTTATGCCTGACGGCAACAATCATGTGTCCCTTAAGGCTCCTCTTCTCTAGTCCAAACAGCCCCAATTCACTCAACCATTTCCAATGTGCCATAGCCTGAGGCCCCTCACCATCCCAGCTCAGTGATTCATACATGCTAGGGACTGAAAAATATTGGTTAAGTCAACAGAGTGGATCTGATAGTCTTGTGTTGAGCTAATACCTTATACAACCCCAGCACATTACTTTCACTGTGTAAAGCAGGGTCCAGAGGCAGAAATGGGGCCATAATCTGCTATGGGAATGGCTGTCTCGCACACATCCACATCCATACCTCGCAAACGCAATACTAAAGGGTCCACATGTTGGGAGCTCCTCGTTCTTACTCAGGCTGGAAGTCTGTTACTGCCCCTCCACCCCCACCCCTCCCCACACTTCCCCTCCTCCCTCTCTCAGCAGTGCTGCCAGCTGGCCACCCACTCACCATGGAGTTCATGGCGAAATGATTGTGCTGCGTCTGAAGGTCTAGGGCGTGCTGGTAGCTGACTCCAATCTCTGTATGGCTTTGGAGGAATAACTCCTTGTTGTGGCTTATCCAGTCGAACATCTGGAGGGGACAAGAAGGTACAGAGTAATCAGAAGGGTCATGGGTCCAAATGTGCAAAATTTTCAGAGCTGCTAGAAGAAAAAGAGCCCTCCTCCTGGTACCCAGTGAGAACCAGTCATCTTAGAGTGGGGGCGGCTGACAGCCTGGTTCCCCAAGAGAGCCCCAATTTAAGCGTAAGGACTCACCACCAGCCTCTGTATTTCCCTATAGAGCCTAAGGAAAGCAGGGAAGAGAAGCAAGACAATCAGGGAGATGGGGAAGGGAGCTGCCTACTATCCCTAGTGACTTCCCCTTTCCGAAAATTTTAGAAAGCCTTAAAGGGGCCCTATGCTTGCTTTAGGGACAGGTGGTGAGGGGACAAACTGGGAGGCTTAATCCATACCTTACCACATGAATAGAGGAGAGAAACCCCTAACGGAAGCACCAGGGAGGGCATCCTAACATTCCCCTGACTCACATACATGCTGCTCTACCACACACACTGTTGAATTGACTCTGAACTGAGTCAACTTTTCTTGCAAATCCGCAGCTCACCAGGGTTTCTGCTCTAACCCAGCAGGAACCAGAAGAGGATTTCAAGAGTGGAGAAAGTACTGCCTGACACAGTGGGCACTGAGCCATTTTCCCTCCCTCGAGCTCTATACCCTGGTTTTGTTAGGTTTCCACCACTCCCAGGCAGCCTACACATTTTAAGGGGAGCTGATCAGAACCTTAGTTCCAAGGGAGGGCCTGATTGCTCTAAGGGTTATCCCTTCTCAGGACACCAGACCTAAGCCAATCAGTGTATGACACTTCCCAGCTAATGCAATTGTCTCAGAAATAGAAATGCTATCCAATCCAGTACAGTAAAACATGAGGGGAACTTTGCTGGAAGCTTCTGAGAAATAGAACCCTAGTGCTTTAGATACAATTTCTCTTCCTCTGATGTCAACGGTGAATCTGAATCTCAAATTGCTACTGCCATTCTGCTGGCAGCTCAAGGGTGAGACCAATGGGCAGAGAAAGAGTGTAGCCAAAACAATGGTGGGAAACAGAGCCTTGACTGCACCTTGCCTGATTTCCACTTTGTCTCTGGATTTCCTTAGGACTTCAGCCAAGAAATCCTTTTTATTACTTAAGCCAGTTTAAGCTGGACTTGGTTTTCTGCCCAAAGCAGCCAAGTGATATAGTCAGGAAAGATGTGAAGCATTTGGAGGAGAGGACTGCCATACTTGGAACTGGTGCTCTTGACTTGGGATGGGCTACAGGCTGCAGCCAGTGGCAGAGTAGAGCAGCAAGGAGCTGAGCACCAGTGCTGGCTGAGAAGCTGCAAAGATCACACCATCTTTCCTGAAGGCAAAATTGTGGCCTCATTTCACTGTCTATTTCTCTTTAAACAGAAAAGTAAATTTAGTTTTTCAGTTACATTTAACCACCATTCACAGGACACTCACTATGTGGCAGGCACTGCCCAAGGCAACAGAAAGGCAAAAATGACTAAAATGTGGTTCTTGAGTTTAAGTGGTTTAAAGGCCAGAGTGGAAAGGCCAGATATGGTCTTAGATACATTAATACAACTTGACATGTGACTTGATTAAAATCATAGCTTGAAAAAAAAAACCTACCAAAATAAAGGCCAATATGGTCTGTTAAGGTAGGTTAGATGGCATGGGGACAGGGATGAGCAGAGAAGGCTTCCCAGAGGAGGTGACACCTGAGGGACCTTTGACTCAGGTAGGAATTAGCCAGGTGAGGATGAGTGGGATGAGAGTTTCAGGAAAAGGGGAGATGAAAGGGGCAGAACTGTGGGGCAGCCCAGTACGTCAAGGGCTCCGAAAACATCCCAGCTGTGCTTCTGGAGCCTGATGTAAGGAGATGTGGCCGGTAAGGTAGATGGGCAGGCTGACCATGGAGAGCCCTGGGTTTTAGGAAAACTGGACCTGAGTTTTAGGAAACCTGGACCATATACTGTGGGCAGCCAGAAGTCAGTGCAGGATTTTAGCTGAGTGGCAAAGAGTGGCAGGAGCTCTGACAGTGCAGGATTGGATTGGAGGGGCAAGGCAGGGCAGAGAGAATGGCGAGGAGGCTGGTAATGGTAATCCTGGTGAGCAAGGATGAGAGCCTGGAAACTTGGATTAGAGGAACGGCAGTGGAGTCTGAGAAGTGGGCCGACTAGAGGGCTACTAGGTATGGGATTTAGGTCTCACATTTGCTTCAGGAGGGCGGGCAAGGAAGAGCTAGGAAGAACAGCTGGGTATCTGGCATGGTGTCCTGGGTCCTTCGAAGGAAAGGTGCCACCACAGGCGCTCCCTAAAGAGGAAGCTGGGGTGGGGGTGGGGAGAGAGTTGGATTTGTTTTAGATGTGTCACTCTGAGAGGCTTATAAGAGCTTCAAGCAGAGGTGTTCTGTGAGCAGTTAGAATTAGGTGGCTGGAGGTCAGGAAAGAGACACTGAGGCTGTGACGACCCACACTTATACACACACCACCTTCCAAAGGAAAACGTGCATGATTTGGAGATGATGCTCCCTTTTGAATTACCCAGATCACTTCCAGCTGCCTACATGATAACAAAGGAAGGACGGAGGTACCATTCTTCATTCTTGAGGGTCAGAGGGCGTTTCAGGCTGGGGCTCCTGTAGGGGCCAGGTCAGTATGCTCTGGGCACTGTACTGGGTTCACAGCTATGGCCAGCCCCATGCCACAGGCACTCAGTCAGGGCTGGCTGGTTTGGTTTTACTGTTATTAAGGACAAGGGAAGAAAGAAGACAAGCACCTCGGGTGCTGAGAGGAATCTCATTCTGTAAGTTTTGATCTTTAAAATTCTGCCTCTCAACCCCTTTTTAAAATAATTTCTCATCTCTTTTCCTTATTGACAAAAGAATCAATAAAGTTAATGAAAATTTGAAATGCCTGAAGTCCTTGGAACTTGTGATGAAAAGTACTCACTCCCTGTTCTTTCATGGATATCCCCATGGCCAAGAAGTGACCTTCCCTGTATTTTACTATTAAATGACTATTAAGATATGCAAATAAACAGCAGAGTTATGTGCTAGCCCCAGAATGATTAGATTGCCTGGCGCCAGGTCCCTGCTGGACTGCAGAGCAAGGATTGCTGAACATGGGCCAGCAATGTTAGAGCAGAAAGCACTAAGGAAAGCAAAAGGCAGAGGCAGGCGAGCACAGAGAGTGCTGGAAGAATGGTCTGCCTTGTTGGATGGGCTTCTCGCAGAAAATGTCTGTGCCCATGCCATTCCACCCACAGCCATGTTTCACCTTGGAGCACACACGCTGCTCTCTGGCAGCCAAGCATTCTGGGGAAGTCCAGCTGTGCTGGAGGCAGCGCTACCAAGAGGTGACATGCATCTCAGGCAGAAAAAGACCTGCTCTGCCGACAAGATGGTCTCATGTGATAGCAGGAACCTGGGTCTTTCCAAGATGGCTGTTTCCTAAGGAACAGTCTCAAGTCTTCTCTGGGCCTGAATCTGCTGCCTAATGGTATATAATCCTCACCCTTGTGAACCTGGCTGTCTGCAAGGGTCACCGTCATTTCTGTTGCATTCAGTGAAACTGGCTGCAGAAAGAGAATGAGTGCCTGTGGGTGCATGTGCGCAGTGTGTGTATATGTGTGGTTTATACGTGTGTGTGCACTTGCATGTGTGTGTACAGTCAAGTGGAATAAGGCCTAGGCTGGTTCCAGGCCTAGCTCTGTCACTATCCTGATGTAAGACTGTGGGCAGGATTCTTCATTTCTGGGCTTCTTCATTTCAAGGGATAAATAGTACCCAGAATAGTGGTAAGCATCTTGGTTTACAATGGGGTCAGTTTGGAAACTTATGGAATGTATTATTTTCCACTAAAATAAAAAATAGTTTAGTTGAGTCTCCTGGATCAGAAGGCATATTTACTGCTATAGTTTACATTTCTAACTTTTGAATAAAAGAATGTCAGTGAGAAAACTGGCATTGTTTGATATCCAGAAAAAGGCAGTTTCTTAGTCTCAGCACTGACATTTGTCAGGTGTGTTAGAATTCAAAGTGCCCATCTGAACACTTCATCTCACTCTCTCCATTGGGCCCACTTTACAGATGGGGAACAGGTTCAAAGAAGTGAACCCCAGGGTTTAGAACTCATTCGTTCCACCCAATTCACATGCACTGAATGCACCTTGAGCCAGGCTCTTGGGACACTGTCCTGCTTCCTGCATGTGGTGGTAGGACCTCCTGTGACTGGGCTCCACAGAGCAATTACCCCACAAAAGGTGGCTACCAAGGCCCTCTGGGGCGTCAGCTGAGGGAAGGTGCCATCCCTCATATAGGGCCATTCACTCTCCCATACCCAGCCTCGTCCTCTCTCACCCCTGCCCCATCATGCCTGGGGACAGCTCATTCAAACTGCTCCATTTCTCTCAATAAATACTTTGTGAATGAATGAATGCATGCATGCATGAGTGAGCTAACCACAGGCTCTGGGGTTGCTAGTCTCCAGACAAACTGACCTTACCCAAGCTCCCTTCCAGCTATGACACTTTGTGTTTTGATCTATTTGAATTGGACTCTCTGGAAGACACTTGCATTAGACTGACCCAAAAATCTAAAGAAAAATAGAAAAACTAAATATATTTCCTTAGTGGTTTCAAACATTCTGATCTCTTTGTTTTTGTTTTTCTGAGAAGCTACACATGGTAGTTTCAACAAAATGTAATATAACAACAAAATTCCTCCAAGAGGAAAGTTCATGTCTAAATAATGAGATTTTATCTCTTTGTTTGGAAACCAACATAGTTTTGTCTCATTAAGAAGATAGATGTTATATGTAAGCTACTTGTTTTTTTTTTTTCATCGTTTGCTTTTAACTAAGCTGAGTAATTTCTTCAATGCTGGCTAAAATTCAGTGAAAATATAAAAATCTGGTTCTTAATATATAATAAATAATAAAAGAATCTATTTAAATGCAAATTAGGAAAATAAACAGAAACCTTTTTCCCTTTTCTTATAAAGATGGGGATAGCTAAAAGGTTATTATTGTTCTGTTCTGTTTTTAATGAAGCATAAACTACTTCATAGAGTGAGGACATTAAATAAGGATCTTGCACTTATTTTCCTTCAGTTGCCAAATTTAGCAATGGCATCTGATTTAGTTTTAACTTTCAAACTACCTTACCACCTACTATTAGTATTTTATACTGCCTATAATTATAGATTATATTGGCTTTAAAATTGCTTATATTCAGCTCTGATGAGTTGATTAAGAGGAGAAAAGGTAACCAATGGATTTTCCTTGCCTAGCAATGCACATCCCAATGATCACCTGTGTCCTCTGTACCCTGCTTGTACGTTGCAGTGGTCCATCCACAAATATGTGCCCTAAAGTTCACTAACAACTCCTCCAGGCAAGACCTGGCTATATCTGGGAAACTTGGTGCATAGTCTGTTCCACAATAAAATGTTATGTGTGTTAGAGTGCAAAGAACAGAGGGATCAAATCTCGGGTTCTAGTGCAGATTCTGTTGTATGAACTTTGACAAGTTAGGTATTGGTCTGAACCTCAGTTTCTTTATCTGTAAAATGGGGGTAACAATTTATACTATTCCATCCTTAGGGTAATAGTGATATTCAAATAAGATAATGGGTTCTTGCTTTGTTAAGCACTACATAACTGACAGATTTTTAAGTCCATATACAGTGAGCATATTCTATTGCACATATTTCCCTAATGTTTTCATTTAGAGCACAAAATAGATGAAAGGTATAGATTTAAAACTGTAGTAGGTTCACCTTACTGCAAAATCACCATGGGCTAATGGCGGTCACACCTGCAGCCCACACATGAACACATCCACAGCCCCGCTCCCGGAGATACACCCCACAGGGTGCTGTGCGGACACAGCCCAGACACCCACGCGTCCTCCCACTGCCTCCACCCTCACATATGCAGAGGGTCCCGTGGGTATCAGGAGAGAAACCCTAAAATGAGAAGTAAGTGGGAACCAAAGGCAAATTTCCCCACTTTACAATTCTGCTTTCACATGAACTCTGACTTAACCTGAGGCACGTAATTCTTGTGCAAACAGGGCAACACACACATATGTGTGTTCTGGCCCCAGGACCCTTCACACCCTTCAGTGTTGGTTCTCAATTACTCTCCTAGGTCCAAAGAAAAAAATAAAGGACCCCAAAATGTGAGCCTATTAATAAGTTCCTAGAATTCTTCACTTGAAAGGAATTTGACACTTGACCTCTTCTGTGTCTGCAAGGCTTGCAGATCATAGGGAATGCAGGATTGTGAGAGACCATCTTTACCCTGTAGTCAAAAGCAGGAAGGTGGCTGGGACTTGGGTCTGATGGACCGTAGGTGTCAATAAACCCTATTGAGGGAGAGAAGGTGCTCTGGGCTTTGCTGTTTTCCTTTAGGCTTTTGGCATGTCAGCTGGCATGCTTTTCTATTTTATATATTGTATAAAGGAGAAGCTATTTTTATCTTTCACTATAAATCCAGCTGCTCTAGGGAGGATGGCTCAGCCTGGTTACCTGGTTACCTGGGAAACCCCATTGCTGTAGCTGCAGGAATCAACCAGGACACCAAACAATTTCAGGCTGTCTCTGACCTATAGACATGCTACTGACACCCAGCCACATTTCTTACACCTTCCATATCCAAATTCCCTAACTCCCAAATCTCACATCTAGCATCCAAACATTTTGCTCACATCTAGAACTATCCCAATTTATATCTAAAAAAGGCAAATGTTCCCCTGTGAGTAAGGGGTTAACAAAAACCTTTTCCCCTTCTGATGATAATCTGACCTTCAGTCAACATCCCAGTTGTTTCCCTGGAAACAGATAAAGATAGTAAGTCAAAATATGTTACTAAATCATGTTGACTATGGTAAAAACACCTGCTGATTGGTAAACTGTATCTGGATTGGTAGGACTATCATGAACCATAAATGCCTGATGGAGACGCCATACCCTGGGCTTCCCTGAGTGTGGTGACTCTTGGACCTGACATGTCCATTGCAGGGACCGTGGAAAGTGTATCAGTGGAGTCATTACAAGAGATGCTGCCTCCTGTGAAGCAGTTTTTAAGCCACGGCAGTTTCTGCAGCTGCCCACCATGTATTTTGTCTCCTTGCACCTGAGCTGGGTACAAGGACTGTTCCACTGGAAGGCCATGATTTCCATCGTATAATCCTGAGTAGATCAGTGCCAAGGGTGGCCCATGGTAGTCTTGTAAGTCAGAATGTTTAGTAGCACTTAGAAGTCCTGTTACGTGATGCATCCATAGTTCAGAGATAAACCATACATACAACAGTATTGTGCCTCTTGTCTTCCCTTGCTCCATCCTTCTTCTCATTTTTAATTTCTCTCAATAACAGCAGCAATAATGATGGTAACAACAATAATGGAACTAACATTTCCTGAATGCTCACTGTGTGCTAGGCATGGCTCTAAGCACTTTACATATGTTAACTCACTCAGTCCTCTTAATAACCTCATAATTATCTCCTCAATATTACCATACCCATTTTACAGACTGGGAAACTAAGGTCCAAAGCCACATAGTTAATAAGTGGAAGAGCTGAGATTCAGACCCAGGAGGCCTAGTTCCAGCATTAACGCTCCAATCCTGTTGTCAATGTTTCATTCCATCTACATCCTTCTCATCATCACCAAACTTTCAGACGTATGTTCTGCCCCTGCTGTCTTTGTTTTCCCTTTATCCATTTCCTCCCTAGCCCTTTGTAATATGATCTACCCTCTACTCCTATCTTAAGTCTACACCACATAAATTGGTTTCCAGAGAACCAATCATCTCCTCTGTTCTGAGTTCTTCATTTGGCCATTCCTCCTGCCCTTTGATCTTGAGTCAGAATCTGATACAGTCCTTCCGAAAACTTGGCCCTCTCTGGCCCTCTACACCAGATGACTTTCAGGGGCAGCCATCTGGTGGTAGACATGAAGAGCTTCTCCCTGCTGCTTCTGCAGGTTCCTCCAACACTGAACTCTCTCAGAGTACCAGCACCTGCACACAGGCCACTCCCCTCCTTGAAACACCATGGCTACATGCAGCATGACAAAAACAAGAGCGACATTCTAATTTTTGAAAGCTCACCAATCCTCCAGTCTTACACTGATTTATCCAAACTTGCCTCCCACTCTTGGGCTGCCCTTTCATGCCCCTCACACCCTTCCTGTGATGGTCTCAAGACTTAGTCCACAGCCTTCTGCCTGTTACCCATCAGACTCTGCCCATTTGAAAATTCACCTAGACTCACAACTTCAGCAACATGTATTTCCTATTGCATGTGCCAAGCTCTGTGCCAAGTACCTACACAGATTACCTCCTGGAATCCTTATAACAATGCTACAAAGGAGGCATTGTTAAACCCATTTTAAATATGCTGAAAACTCAGTACAAAGGGGTGAAGTAAATTGTCGAAGATCACACAGCTTGTAAGTGATGGAGATAAATTTAGAATCTAGTGTCCATCTGAAACTAAATCCCATACAATTTCCTCTGTTCCAGGGTGCCCTCTAACCTTAACTTCCCAGATAACTGACAAGAATAAATATGTGCCAAACTCTGTACACTGAGCTTTACACATTATCTCAGTGCTCACAACAGCCCTAGGAGATAGTAGATACCACTGTCAAAGACATCAAATAAATTGGCCAAGGTCACATAATGAAACTCAAATGGCATATTGAAGACTCAAATCTAGGTCTGTATGATTTCAAAGTCCATGCTTTTAAACCACCATCAAAGGTGAATATCCCCTGGATGTTCCAGAGCATCTCCAACTACTATGTCTTTTCTATGAAAACTATTACCTTTTCTGAATTCCCATATCTTCAACCCATCCCCCAGATCCATTAGTTCTTTCTTTCCTCAAATAACTCTGAAATATCCCCTTGACTTTCCATTGCTACTGCTACTCACTCCCCAGCCCCTCTTGCCTAAATTCCTGCAATCATTTCCTTACCAGTTTCCCTGACTCCATTTTCTCCTCATACCACACCATCTGCCTCTGCCAGGTCCCTGCCCTAATACACTGCTTTCACCATGCCATTCCCTCAGTCTCAAAACAACAAAGCAACAAAAAACCCACGAAATTATTGCTGTTATCTGTGATCTACAAGTTAAGATCCAATCTCCTCATTCTGGCATTTAAAGTGACCTTCCCTCCCCAAATGGCCCAAATCTGCCTTTCTTTATTATTTTATATCACTATCCTATACCAATCATCCTTCCCAGCCATGTTTTATTCACTGCCATGCAAGCACATCATACCATGCTTATTGCCTCCCCCATATTTGTGCTCATATTTTCTTTCCCCCCATGAAATGTCCCACTCAAATATCCAAATTATTCTCATTCTTCAAAATATAATTGAAGTCTCATCTCCTCTTTATGCCTTCTTTGACCAACTGAAACCGCACTGGTTTTTTTCCTTCAAATTCACAGCTCCAGCATATACTATAGTAGTTCAAACCTACCCTTAATTCAAAACTATCTGCAATGTTTGCTTAAAAAATAAAGCTTCCTAGGCCTTACCCTTGAGATTGTAATTTAGTAGGAGCTCTCCAGGTAATTCCGATGTACTTCAATTTTTCTTTAAATAGTTCATGTGGAGACTTATGGTCTGTCCATGATTGGGTAGCTGGTATCAGACTGAACCCTATCATCTATACACTAGTTGAAAGCATCGGTCAACGACCAACACAGACCAATGATCCTTGGAGGAAGGGAAACACACAGTGTAGTCCCCATATTCCCCTTGGCTTTATCCCTGAGGGTATTTTCCAAACAGTGGAGCAGAGAAATAGGAGCTGAGCAAAGATCAGTGATTTTGATGGGTATTAAAAAACAGAGATTAGTGTTTAGGGCTGGTAAGGTGGTTGGAATTACTTCAGTGGTAGGATATTGGACAAGAAGGAGATAAGAAAAGGAGCCCTAAAAATCTTAATTAAAATCTCCTTCTGGTCCCTGGCCATACCCCAAACTTTACACATGCAAGGCAAGACTCCAGAAGGTCTAGCAAAGAACAGCTTTGGGAGGTGGAGGATACTGAGATCTGAGGAGAAATTTTAGAAGTTACACAGTGCTGGGGAAGTGTTAGGAGTACTAATTCAAATAGTGTGAAGAGACTGGTAAACACTCTGGGCACTGAGGAGGTCTCCACAAAAATGTGAAAGAGTAAAATGCATGTCCTAAAAATAAGGGCTATACCCTAGGTTTAATGAAAAGGTGGAAGTAGATCTGCCACAGAAAAGCCTGAACAAAGGCCTAAAGGATCAAGATCTGCTGATAATTTAATTGCATCCTAGAGAAAAACTTAACAATAATTTAAAGAATGATAACCTAATCAAGTCTTTACACTGTATCATCTATAATTTCCAGTATAGAATATAACTTAGTAGACATACTAAGAAGAAAGGTGATAATCAAAAAATACAATAGTCAATAGAAACAGACACAGAGATGATCAGGCTATAAATTAGCAGATAAGATTTCAAAATAACCAAGATTAACATCCTAAAGAAAATAGGAAGGAAAGAGACAAAATGGCCTAAAAGATGAAACACTGCAACAGATTTTCTGTTTCATGGAGCTAAAAGCATCCTCATATAAACAGACACATGCTCATGACGCTTGATACAATATTTTGTTCACTTATTAAGTACCTACTGTATCCCAAACACTGAATTAGAAACTGATGATAAAGATCAAGATCAGAATCTAGTGAGGGAGATAAATGTATTCAATATTCTCTTGATTTTAAGTGTGGAAAGTACTGTGAAAAGGGTACTGTGGGTTGGCAGCAGAGGAGCACTTGGTCTATGGTAGGAGTAGAGGAAAGCATGGATGACTTTCAGATGGTGGCAACATCTTGAAAGGTAATGGGAGTTAGTTAGGTGAAGAAATTGTAGCTGGGAAGGGCATTTTAATGAGAGGAAATTGCTTGAGCAAAGGCCTGGAGGCTTAAACAACAGTGAATAGGGAGGAGGCACAAAGAGCTCTTGAACATGAAGTGAGAGGCAGAGAAAATGGATGACAAGAGAGAGGGAGGGGCCCGGTCACAAAGGGGCAAAGGCTGAAAGGCAAAGGAACTGGGCCTTTCTTCAGAGGCAGTGGGGAACTCTAAAGAGGAGTGATACAATCAAATTCACTTTTAACTCTGACTGGGTGTCTACACTGAAGCCCCCAGATAGACAGTTATTTATCTCATTGCAAAGGGGAGTCCAAGCTAGCTCTGTCTCACAAAACAAATTCAACTACCACACTGCTGACCTTCACTAACTGAGTGTTCTCTCCCTCCCCTCCCCTCCCCCTCCTTCTTTTCCTCCTCCACTCCTTTTTCTTGTAACCCTCCAATATCTGGGTCAAAGAAGATAGATATAAAGGAAGACATAAAGGTAACATATGAAAGGGGCCCAGCACAGTATATGATAGCCGATACTGACTGCATGCTAATTCCTTTCCACTTCTTCTGGGTTTGGACAGGATAAGCTGGCAGTCACAAAAAGTAGTTGCTTCCTGATTAGGCAAAACTACATGCTGAAACCACACACTGTCCTTGAAAATGAGCCACAGCTCAGTTCTACTGGGAGAAGCAGAGGTTCATGTTAGGCCTTAAAAGGCCACTCTCCTCACTCGTGCCCTCCTCATGCTAAGTGACATAATGAAAAGCCTCACCAAATCCATTATTAATATAAACATTTTCAGACTTTAACTAAGGGTTTTTTGCATTTTATTTCCAGTCTGTTTGCCTGGCTGAACTGAATTCCCTGCAGCACTGGCAATACACACAGTACCCCCTGTGGGGAAAGAACAGTTATCCAGAAGCCAGCAAATCAAGCAGATGAGAAACAGGACCAACCAAGCCAGGAGTCAGCAGCCCGGGGATATTGACTCCAAGTGGCCAAATTCCTTCCATCTGACCACAGATGCTGATTAAATATTTTCAGGAATGGAGTGAGGGAATGTGCTTTACTCACTTCCCAAATTGTAGAATCGAAGAGGTCAAACTTTATTTAATTCAAGCTGAGAAAACAGTGACCAACTTTATCCCAGAACTAAATTTAGGCAAAAACTGAGATCTGGCTCTTGGCAAGTTAATTTAGATGAGCTAATGCTTATTCCTGGCATACAGGATACACTCAATAAATGGTAACTATTATTGTTACTGCAAAAATGGAGTGCCTGTTGGATGTTCTCATCCAGTCCTCCCACACATCCTAAAACCAGCCATGCCAATCACTTGCACATCTGGGAAAAAATATCCCACATGGGTTAGGGAGGAGGTAGCCCTCCCTTCAGGAATCCCTCTCTGAGAGAAGGGGGCTAGTGCTGTGCTGGAAAGGGCCTGTGCTCAGTGGGCCTGGCCTTGAACTGAGGAAGAGATCACTCCCTGGTTCCCTGATCCCTGCTTCCAGTAGCAGCTTCAGCAGTGGGGCCAGCTGGTGAGCACCACGTGGGGCCTGGCTCAGGCACATCCAGGAGGTGCTCGGTCATGTGTCCGGCTTCAAGGTCCCACCTGGCAGAGCATACCCTGCAGGAGCTCAGGAAGGACTTACGTAATGAAAGCCCCCACCACTCCTTAAAACTTTCCATTTCTTTAACAATCTTATTTAGAGGACTAAGGTGGATTCCTGGGTTTAGATGGTGCCACTGTCCCTAAGAGTGGGGATGAAATATAATATAATAAAATGTAATAACCAGATAGCTTGCTCACTTTCCTGTGCCTCAAAGGAAATTAAAATTTGAATTTAATTTAGTCATCCATCCTTCTTCCAAAATGTTTTTGGAATTTCTTTCCACCCCTGTCCTCCTGCCATCACCCTAGCATGAAGGCCTATGCTCTCCTTCCTCCCTGGCTTCCAGTCACACCTGGTCCTATTTTCTTTCCTTCAGGGCATCTCCAGCATTTGCCCCTCTCCTTCCCACTCCCACTACAACCTCATCTGCTCAAACTTGGATTAGTATAAAAGGACCAGAACTCGTTTCCCTGCCTCCAAATCTCTGTCTCAGTTGCAATGTGAAGTTTGCTAAAACCCCAGTTTTAAAATGAGAGCACTGGATTGAGTTGGAGCCCTTGAAACCACTCAGCAGTAGGTGGTGCTCTTGTGCTGGCTCAGAATGCTCACAAAAGTTTCATCAGTCAGCCTAGTGAGTATAGACTGTGCCACAGTTCGCTCTTTATTTGGCACTGACTGTGTGCCTTATCACAGTTATCTAAGGCACTGGGCCTGACCCCCAGGGATCTGCAATATAATTGGGAGAATAAGGCCTTTGTGCATAAAGCTGTAATACCCGATGGGATGGAACAGGGCCTATGTGAGGAGCATGGATGGATAGGGGCTATAGGAAGATGCCCAGGGAAGAGAAAGACCACCTCCAACACAGAAGAGTGGGGAGAGTAGCATTTGAGCTGGGCTTCAGCTGGGGTAAAGTTTCAGTAGGAAGAGTAGGAAGGGAGGTAAATATATCAAAGGTGTGAGAAGCTAGGACTGCAAAGCACAGAAGAGGACTTCCTAATGATGGCAGCTAAACGCCCAAGTCCAGTCTCACTCCACATTCTGGGATGTTCAAGTTTGCAACTCCTCTTGACACCTCATGACAAAGGTCAGCTCCCCAAGAAAACCTTTGAGTTCAAGACAAGCACCACGCTGGGGTGAGACCAATCAGTCCACCTGATCTGCATGGAGGAAACCAGACATCCCTTTTTTCCTCTATATCAAGAAAGGGCATGTCTTCTCTCACCACATCTGCAACTGTCCCCACAGAAGAGCCTTTCTTACCTTAGAAAAGGCTGGCTGAGGGGGGCTGGAGGTGAGCCAAAGAGCAAGAGAAGGGGGTTTCTTGATGACGTGGGATGGGGAGGATAGGGGAAGGGCCTCCTGAGATTCCAGTAGAGGCAGGTTTCCTCCAAGGGAAGTAATATTCCTTGTGTATTTTACCAAGAGTTTCCTGACTCCCTCTAAGATAAGACTGTGGAACTTCGGCTCTGTTTGGGAAGGATCTCAGAGAGAGCCATGGGACATGGAGATGGGGCTTTTCCTTGAGGAATAGTGTATAAAACTGACCTGGGAACAGCTAACTTGGGGTACCAGAAGCCATCAACTCAATACTTTCATACTGGAAAAGTCTCTGTATGCATACATGTGAGAAGCATCCTTGTGTTCACATAGGAGACAGCACCTCTTCCTACTGGGCTGAAAGAACAGAGTTCTCTGGGTGGCATACTCTGGGGTCTCTGACTGACTAACCTGAGCTACGAGAAGCAAGCACACCTGCACACACAAATCTTTTCTCACTCATAGAAGTGGGATCAAGAGCAGCACACCCCTCCCCATTCCTTCTCATATTTGAAAATCTGGTCCCAGGAGTGCCATGTTGCAGAATTCAGAACCCATATCAAATGAAAATAGGCCAGAAGAACTGACAGCAGTTCATCTGGAGCAGAAAAGACTGGGAAGGTCCACAAGGACTGTCCCCAAGTCATCAGAGGGCTTCCCTCTGGGATAAGGAAGGGACTAGCTCTGGGGGGCTCTGGGTCAGAGCTGGGACCACTGGGTGGAAGTTCCAAGCAGGCATATTCTGGCCTGGTGGAAGGAGAACATTCTAATATATGCTGCTATGTAATAATGAAACATGCTTTCCTACTGTGGCTTCCTTATCCCTGGAAATGCTCAACAGAGTCTAGAAAAACACATGTCAGTTAGGGAGGCTAGAAAGGAGTTCTGCTCTGTGTAAGGGATTGGACCCTCTGATTCAAAGATTCTCGCATTCTAAGATGCTCCTGGCAGAGACTGAACCATTCATCATAAGCCAGCTATCACTTTCCACTGGTTACTCTGGGAGGGGTATAACTCTGGAGTGGCTCTGCCCCCCTGTTGTGACCCCTGATAATTGACAAGGCAAGGATGTCACCCTCCTGCACTCCTCCCCATGGACCCTGAGCTCCAGCAATGCTGGACAGATGCTCCCAGAACACACCATGTACTTTGGGGCTGCCATGCCTTCCCTCATGTTCTTCCCTTTTTTCTGCACCCCAGCTTCGGCTGAATGTTTCTCCACCTATGTTGTTCCCATAGCCATGGTGGGCACCCAGGAAACTTCCCCTGTGCAGCAGCTTTTTGTTAGCCAGTGACCCCTGTTCCAAAGTGGGAGGCCTAACTCTAGCTCTCTTCCTATTGCCTGTCCCCAGCACAGTATCTGACACCTATTTAATTGGCTTTTCTTCAGCAGCAGTGTTCTAAGATCTTGTCAACTTGGTCACATGCTTCTATTTCCCTTACCTTCTACTGGCAGCAGATCTTGTATCTAATACTCATTGACTGGTTCCTTCCCAAGATCCCTTCCTGGTTTCTCCAGGCACCAGGTCCCCAACTTGCCTCCGTGCTCTGCTGCCACATGCTGCCTGCCCACAGTCTGCTCTAGCACCCTTATTGTGGATGAGGGTGTAGTCTCCCACCTCCTCCCCAGGCCCTGCAAAAAAGCCTCTCCATGCCTCTCTTTTGTTCCTAATCCCATCTATCTACATGGCCCAACTCTAATCTATCTCCACAAACCTACCATCTATTGAGTATCTTCTAGGCTCCAGGTATAGATGTTTATATATATTTTCTTTAATACATACAACAATCCTAAAGCATGTATTAAAATCTACCTCTTGCAGAAAAAGAAACTGCTCAGAGAGGATGAATTGGCCACAAATCGCTAATCATCCAGCAAGTGGGTAAGCTGAGATTCAAACCCAGGTCTCTGTGATTGCAAGGCCAGGGCTCCTTCTAAAAGCCCCAGCTGTGTCTTCTAGCCTGTGTTCTCTCTGCCCTCCATGTGAAGGCTGAACCACATATGGAGCACTTCCTGAGCTCCACCCGAAGGAGGAAGCAGGACCGCGAAAGGCAAGTGAAGCAGCAAGTCCAGAGAGAATGGATGCACAAAAAGGGTGGGGTAAGTACAGGTTGGAGGAGGTACAAGGGGAAGAAAGGTCACAAGCAGGAAAGGCAGTAGAGGGGTGAAGGGGAATAGGATAGAAGGTGAAGGGAAGGAAGGAAAGTAGGTTCTTCAAAGTGAAATGTCTGGTGGGGAATCTTGAAAAGGGTTCCTACCCTGAGACTGAATTTATTTTTTCAAGCAAACCTTGTAAATTGTACCTCAGTGTCTTTTGTTCTTCAACAAGGGCACTTAAGACATTTCCTCCATTTCCCCTACTGGGGCCAAGCTGTTTTCTTTTTTCTTGAACCACCTCCCCACTCTCTCCTCCAAATACTCTGGACACCTCCAGCCCTAACCTCTGCCCAGTAAGCAAGAGACCTTGATATCTACTCAGGTTATTAGGTTAAAACCAGGTTACATTTCTAACCTATCCTATTCCTACAAGGTATCAGGAGTCACATCAAAGCTGAACCTGATTTTTCCTACACTAGTCCCCATCCAGTGCCTGGGGTGGGGAGACATTGTACCTGCACACAGCAGAGGACATGGTACATAGTAGGCACTCAATGTCCACTGACAAATGAATCAATGAATGTTTCTCAGTTACTTCCCTGTGCCTCACACAACTTCTATCTCAGATCAGAACCTAAATATCCCTGATCAGCTCACTTAAATTGTTGTAGACAGAATCGGTTTGACAACCTGGATTCTGAAAGTACTGTTAACATCATATCTGTGTTCTCAGTTCCAAGGGATCACTATGGGTCCACAGTTCTATGGGGTCCATTCGTAAGTAGAGGTCACACATGCTGGCTATTCCCACACAGCAGTTCAGGTCCTGGCCCCTTCCAGCCCTTGTGAGAGACCTGGGAGGGAGCCAAGCCCCCCTTGCCTAGCATTCCTCCCAGTCCTTCCTCTGCTCTATTCTCCACACCCAACTCCTCGTGCAGACCTGGTGACCTCAGCATACAGTGGGGCTGAAAACACAGGAGAGGGAGAAAGCGTATAAGGAAAACACACATGTACAGCTTGCAGAACATTGTGACTTGGGTTATTTTTGGAATCTAATGTTTCTAATGTTCAAGGGGAGGAAATGAGAAAAAGTAAGTAGAGATTCCCAGGACCAGCAGGCTGGAAATAATACAGGACACGATGTCCTGTCTTGGGGTGGGATACAGACAAACTTCCTTGCCCTGAGCCCAGTCAACAGGGGGTGGAGCGGGCAGTGCTTTGGGCCCCAGTAAGAGAAGGGAGGGCAGGGAGGAAAGGGCACCAGAGTCTTTCTCCAAAAAGAGCAGGAAATTACAAACCGCCCAGTAAAGACCTTGCTTTCCCTTCTGGCTTAACTGAAGGTCGCAGCTCTTTGAAGCCTCCCTTCCAACACAAAGGCTCTGGTAATTGAATCACAGAGACTGGTTGGCATGCCCTCTGGAGGCCAGTCTGGTGCCTGCCCTTTTACCGCAGAAGGGGAGAGGATACTGTTCTGGCAACCCTACCCTCCATTCCTCCCCAGCCCCTCTAGCCACCTGCAAGGTTGCTAGCACACACACCCTTTCTCCTGCAGGGCAAGGTGGGTGGGTGAGTGAGTGAGTGAGTGAGTGAGAGTGAGTGAGTGAGTGAGTGAGTCTGTGTCTGTGTCTGTGTCTCTGTTGGGCAGGGAGCTTACTGTCCCATGCTGCCTTCCAGGCTCTATCCCAGGCATACCTCCCAACCTCACCAGGTCACCGCTTTCCCATCATATTCACACTCGCCTGGCCTGCCACACAAAGTAGGTTGGAGAGCAAATGATGAACTGGATGACTTTGGGTGGATCTCTGCTCTGGGTCAAAGTTTTCTGTGTAAAAGGAAGGGCTGGACCAGAAACTCCCTAAGTTCAGGGGTGTTGAACACTTTAAAAACTGACATTCAAAAAATTATTATGTATTATAATTACTACAATGGCACTTCACTTTGACAAATGGCTGTGGAGTCATGCTCACTGCTGGGTCCAGGGGTGTGGGCTAGAGGTGTGAAGAGAAGAGGAAGTGCGCCAGAGTCTGGCAGGAAGGAGAGGCAGCATAGTTTCTCCACAGCTGGACCCACTGATTCTCATCACCCCAGGTCCTGCTTTGGGCCCGGGGGAGGCATCAGAATCATGTATACTTGGAAGGAGAGGGCAGGAAACAGCAGTGGATACTTTGCCCAGTGACAGGGCATCCTGGGGATGTCCTGAATTGCTAATGGGGTTAACAGGACATACAAAGAGCAAAACACAATGAGAATGTAACCCTTAGCATAGTGCCCTGATGCCTTTCACCCAGTGGGCCCCACAAATATTTTCTCATGGTAAGTAACATGAAATAAATATTATTTTGTTTGCACAGACCTCCAACAATATCAAAATATGTAGATGTATTCATAGATGGGCTCTAAGAAGTGTTTCTGGACCCAGGTTTGCAGAAGAGTAAGATTAATATGTGCTTAGCTATAATGAAAGCAGAAGATGACAAGATGTGTGAGGAGGGGCAATCATATCCCCCTGGGGAGAACTGCTTTCCTCTGTGACTGCTTCAAGAACAGCCATTGTTTTTCCAGAGACCTTTCCCTGTGGTGGCTCCCCCAACCCTGACTCACCAGATATGACCCCAGTTTGGCTTGACTGCTCCTCTCTTGTGCCTTACCCAGGGGCATCAACAATCTAGTGATTGTTGGTCACCACCATGAACCATAAATGCCAAAAATTCAGTTATTGATTTTGTTCTATCAGGGATCATTGAAATTATGTGGAGCGAGTTCATTTGTAAGATATGACACCCTGCACAGTCTCAGCACGTGCCAGATAACTGAAGAGTAACTCATGACTGAAATAGTACAGCGAGAAGGGAGGGGAGCCGGTGTTTAGGGAGCAGCTGTCCTAGGCTAGGCACAGTGTTGGGTACCTCCATGTACATCATCCCATTCAAGTCTCATAATCACTGTGCGCAGCAGGTCGGGCTTTTTTTTTTTAAGCAGGAAAAACAACAGATTATCATTCTATTTGCTGAGAAAGTTTCTAATTTTCCATCATCACCCAAGGTGATAACCCTAAATGTAGAAGAGCCTACTATACATATACAGGGGGAAATGAATGGCAAAAGGCGAGAGTTACTATAGAACTATTTATTGGCCTATAACAGGGCTTAGCTATTATTTAGTGCAGAAGTCTCAGAGGAGGAGGAACGGCAGGCACATCTGGGTTGTGGTAGGTGCGGATCTTTCTCAAACTGCTCTGAAGGTTCTGATATGCCCCTTGCAAGCCTACTCTGCTGCCACGGCACCCCACTGCCATGAACACACACATGCCCTGCACTCCACTCTTCCCACTGAAAGACATTTTCACAAAGACCATGAACACCTGTGAACGATGCAGTGTGGTGGCAGCAGGACAGTTGAAAGACACTAGCTAGTCCAAATTTTTCATCTTTGTTCTTTGGGGACTGAACTGGGAGTCAGAGGTGAAAGGTGTGCCTAAGGTCTCCCGACTGGGAAGGGACACATAGGACAAATCCAAAACCCACTTACACAACTCCATTTTCAGCATGGGCATGGTGCCTGTGGGTATGAATACAATTTCACTATGCAAGAATGAATAGGTGGGAAGGCATTTAAAATTAGGTTCTCCAAAGGAAGAATTCTCACAGGTGGTATAGGGAGGGCAGGTTGGGACAGCATGGAGGCCAGTCTCCACTAAGCAAATGAGAGGTTCTTGTCCGCACAGATGCCATGGTCATGGAGCAGGTGGATGCCTGAATATCCTCCCAAGTATGATAATAAAGATCTTGTTTTGGGTGTGTCCCAAGCACAGGTCTACACATGAAAGAAACACAGTGTGCTACATAATCCAAGAATAAGCACAGTTCCAATATTGGGAGCCTGCTGGGTAGCTGTGGCCACTTTTTGGGGGATTCTCCCACAAGAATTTGGATTATACTCTTCTAGAACAGCTTTGGGCAAGACAAACGTATGGGACTTTATTATAGCCTCTTTAATTCAAAAGCGAAGCAGACAAAGTTCTCCATCAGTTAAGTCTAGCAACACCCTGGAGCCCTTATAAGCACTGCTCCTTCCCTGCAAAGACTGAAAGATTTTGTGGGCATTCCCCAAGGGAAGGAGGATGGTGTGGCAGCTTTGGTATTTTCTGCTACTTATCGTTGGCATCAGTACATAGATGTGCATCATGAGGTCCCAATAGCTGTCACCAGGGCAATAAGGTTGGTTTCCTGCAGTGCATGAGGGGTAGACTTTTCCACCTCCAGGTCTCTTTCAGTTCTACCAGCCTAAAATATGTCCTAAGTATCCAGGAGAGGGGAGGGGAGTCTGGGGAGGATACCTCACTAAGCAGAACCCACTCTTCCCTTTTCCCAGGGACATCTACAAGTCTACTTAATGACCCTTAATGCCACAAACTGCCCCTAATAGGGAAGAGGCCTCCCTTCTCTCTGGTAATGGGATGTGACTGCAGGGAAGATGGGGTGCACTGCGGGGTGCGTGCAGCTGGGGGGGCAACTGGCTGTGAAACAGGGCAGCAGAGAGCCATGATCCAAGCCTGGCTAATGAGGACAGACTGCCCTGTGAACACAGTGGAGGACAGGCCCATTACTTACAGACTAGAGGGCACAGGGCCAAGGTGACAATGTTCGTCTTCCATCAAGATACAGTGTGTGTTACTTGAATCACCTATGAATTACCCAGCCCTCCCAGGAATTGCTCATTAAGGCTTTCCTGTCATTCCTGAGCTGTGGTATTTCTTCTTCTCTGAAAACTCCCTATCGCAGAAACTGTGCCTAGGTCAGTGGGGTGCACAGAGCAGACATAAATAATAATAAATAGGAGTTTATGACAGCTTGCTGCTCCAGGACAGAAACCTTGGCCTACTCATCTTTACCCAAGTGCCTTGTTTTGGGCTCATAACAGCTGCCCAATGGAAGTTTATTAAATGAATGGGTGGCCTGTTTTATGAATTATTTGTGGAACAGAGTCCCTCCTCCTGAAATGTTTAATTGGGAGAGAATGGCTCCCTCCCCACCACCTCCAAGATGACAAATGCAGGGGGCCATTACAGAGGTCAGAGAAAGGTGGTGAGAGATGGCTTCACTCCCAGACCAGCTGGTAAATGGGGGCACCACCTATTACTCATGCCCTGGGAAACAAGCTGCCACACCACAGGGCCAGAAGGGAGACTCTATGCCCACCCATTTACAAAAATAGAAGTCTGGGTGATAACCAGACTACTCCAATTGCCAAAAGCTTCCCAGATCTGGAATTAGAGGCCTCCAACAAGCCTCCCACTGGAAAAGAGGCTGAGCTGTAGCTCATGCAGTAAGTATTTCCTCATGCCCTTGTGTAGATGTGGATCTGTCCGGACAATGCTTACCCCAGACCACCACCCTCCTCACCCCCTCTCAAAAAACACCAAATAAGTCAAAGACTGAGGCAGTTATGCAGATATTTTAAATTAATCTTGAAGCAACTTAAAAGGACTGTTTTTCTCCCGTGCCCCACATCCAGCACATTTTCTAGGGCAGCTGGGTCATGCCTGAATGGCATTTCCACCACTGACTCAATATCAAAATATTCCTAGGCTGCTTTCTTCCCATCATCCTTCTTTTCCCTCTGTTTTATTTTTGATATTCTCTCCCCTCCCCTCCCCCTCTACACACACAGACATATACCACAAACCCCCCTCACACACCCCCACACATGCACATGTACACACACACGCACACACATATGCTTCTTTTTAAGGTATGAGTGCACCATGGAATATGGATCCTAAACCTGGAATCCAGGTGTAGAATTCAGGGATTGGGTACTTGGATAGGGAAAACAAATATGCCTTCATCTTCACTAACCTCCAACTGGAATGAATACAGCATTCTCTTCCATTATGAATGGAGACAACAAACTACATTAATGTTAACAATATTCATGCCTCTGATATCAATAGAAACACACACATTTTCACATCACATCCTGAAAAGTAATTTATGCTCATCACTACTTCAAAACTATGGAAGTTATGAAACCTCAAGTAGATCTTGCTATTTAACATGTTCCTAAAGACGTACACACATTATTGTTATTTTTTAAAATTTAGTAACTGTCTTTCAGTAATTATTTTCCAAGTCTTTATCTACTATTTTGTACATTTACAAATATTATTCTGAGAAGGGGTCCAGGCCAAAAGGGTCTGTAACGCAGGAAAGAGAAGAGCTCCTGCTGTCGAGTGAGTTTAAGACAGTAGCATTTGAGATCTTCCCTAGAGTGATCAGGGCATGAGCCAGAGGACTCGGGGGCTCACAGGCAATGTTCAGTGGTATCATGAGGCAGGTCTAGGAGCAGAGGAATAGTAAGGTTACTGGATCAGAGTTTGGGTGGGTTTTGGAGACAGACAAAATACTGGCTGTGCCTAACTGACAATGTGATCTTGGGCAAGCCTCTTATCTCTCTGAGCTCCCATTTAGTCAACTCTAGGAATAATAATATACCATGCAATTCTTCTGGTATGAACTGAGAGGATATACGTGTGGCAACAATTACTGCTTGGTTGACTGGTACTTACCTGACTCTAGAAGGTCAACCTTTCTTACCTGGGGACTTCCAGGGCTAAGGATATGATGTTTTGTTTTGCTTTGAGACAGGCACTGTCTGTGCCCTATGCAGGCCTCTCACATCTTTGAGTTTCAGGGCTACAATGAAACATCCCAAACTCTAAAACACATCTAGGCAGACCTAAGTCCCCTTCCTGCCCTTCTGTCCCTGGCTCTGAAATAGGCACCCAGGCCAGGCTGCAAAGCAGCAGAAGACTCAGAACAGAACAGGAAAGGAGATGTTCCAGTCCTTCCACCATTGGTCACAGGAGCCAAAGTACCTGCTTCTGGCTTCATAGAGCTGGTGGCTCCTGACCTGGTGTCAGTCTCTCATCACTTGGTGAGCAGGGATGGCGATTCTGCAGTCGAAGTGGCCCTTCCCAGAGCAGCCGGGCCACTGGGCAAAGAGCCCTCAGGAGGGCCAGGGGAAACTTTTTGTCTCCTAAGGTTGTGCAAGAAGCTCCTTTGCATATCTCTCCTAAAAACTGGCTTAAATGATGTCCAAAAGGCCTACTGTAGAAGGAGCCTATATATTCTTTAAAAATTAAATATATTGATTTTCATCTGATTATTAATTATAAACGTTTAGAAAGCACAGAAAATTTATACAGAGAAATTAAAATCAGCAATTACGTCTGGCCCCTAAAAATGAAAAACTACTAACATTGTGGTGAATTTGCTTCCAGTTATACCTATGTTGGCACACTCATACAAATTGGGATAATTATATATAGTTTTATATCCTGATTTCATCACTTAAAAATAACTAGAGACACTTTCAATATGAGCTCTTAAAAGCCACAAAACCATTGTTTCAGAAGCTGTCTGTAAAATTCACAGGTTACTAAGAGAAGTCATGGTATTTCCTAAGAATAGTATAGTGCATTTAAATATGTTATTCCCAGAAATGCAAGAGGAGGAGAGCCCGTTTCATTCTTCTTAAAATGCATAAAATAGTAAGCTCTCCTCTTTAGCTTAAAGGAAATTTAGAGAAGACACTTTTTGTCCTCACCAAATAGGCACTATATGATATTTTTCTTTTTCACTTTCTCACATTTCCCCTGATAATGGGAAAGCTTTGAAAATTTACTGCTGGAAAAAAATGGGGTCTTGCTTGAGAAAGTGTTCCAGGAGCTGAAGAAAAACCTCTAGAAAGAAATACCATGGCAGGAAGAGCCCTGGACTTCAAACAGAAGAAAGCTGGATTCATATGTCAAGTCCACCACTGCAGCCCTGAGATAAAGGGCAGCTGTTTCCCTGCCATCAGCTGAGATGCCACCACCCACCTCAAAGGATCAAAGGCTGTAAAGATCAAATAAGACTCAGTGTGTGAAAGTGCTTTGTCAGTAGCAAAGCACACTGCAGGACAACAGTCACTAAGTCATGTTATCGTGACTGCTAACCGTATTGTTATTTTTGTTGCTTAGCCAGCTTGAACCACTCAGTGCAGGCCCTAGGAGGGGCAGGGTCCAACAGTGTGAAAGTGTAGATGCTGGAGCCTCACTGCACTTCCTACTTTAGCCAACTTATTTAGCCTCTCAGTTTCTTCATATGTGAAATGGGATAATGATATTGTGGATCACACACCTCATAGGACTCTTAAGAGGATTAAAATGAGTTAATTTATACACAGTGTTTACAACAATACCTGGCATAATAAACACTGTATAAGGAGAGCTTTAAAAAGTCAGTGATCAATAGCCAAACATAAGATAGAAATAAATGGATACAAACTAAGGCCAGTAAGCACTTTTTAAAAAAGTTTTCCACAAAAGTATTATCATTAGAAAGTTGGACCAGAAGGCTGTTTCCCTAAAAAGCTATGCCATGCCCCCCGAATCAGGCCAGTTTCACCCCTACCTTCTCAGCATCCTGCTCGAAGAGCCGCAACTGGAAGCACTGGTCCAGCTTGAGCTTGCGCACGTGCCACATCTGGTGCAGGTGCTGCCGGGTGGAGTGCAGCTTGTCCAGGAGGCTGGTGATCTTGGGAACCAGACTCTGGAAGTCAGCGCTGCCCGGGATGCAGTTGCGCCCTGAGAAGCCATCACTGCAACGGATGCACTGCAGCAGCCGCTGCCCCTCCCGGTCCAGCTCCTCCACAGGGGCCTTCAGCACCTTCTTCTTAAGCTGTGTGTGCTCATCAATGAGCCGCCGCGAGCCCTCCACATCAACGGGGAACTCTTTCCGTGCAAGCATCTCCTGTAGGTCCTCGAGGCGCGAGAGCAGGTGCACAGCGCTGTTGAAGAACTCCTCCAGGGAGAGCCGCAGCTCAATCCACTCCTCATGGTTGTAGTCCAGGGAGCCATCGAACTCCTCAGTCAGCTGAGAGGGGTCCACCAGCTTCGTGAGGCCCTCCACGGACACCATGCTCGTCTGGGAGGGGCAGACACAGAGAGAGAGACTCACTGCTATGGGGCTGAGTTGGGGGAAGACCCCAGGGCAGTGGTAGGAGGAAGGGGAAAGGCCACCATAAATCCACACAATAATGTCTACAGCTTGCCTAGGAAAGGGTGAGTAGGAGAATGTGCAACCCATTGGTCAGGAGCCGCAAGTGAGCCAGGGTGAGCAGTTTCAGCAGACAGCCTCTCCACCGGCCCACCATTTGCCACTTGTGTATCTGCTGCTCTCAGCTTCCTCCTCCTCACCCCAAGGTTGGAAACAGGGCTTAAGATTTGAGAAGCAGAAGAATAGACCTAGTGCCTGGGGGTTTAGTTCTTAATAGTTTTAAAAACCAGGCCCATGAACCAGGATATCACCTACCATTGGATTAAGAGGTAGGCGTCAATCCTTGGGAAAGAGTCGATCTTTCTGCCCCACCCTGAGACTCCCTTACAGCACATCCCCTTCTCTGGCAGAGTGAGCAGAACCGGGGCTGGGAGACAGGGATGCTGGGCCCTCGGTTTTCTCTGTGAGCCCTGTTTGAGCTCTTGGAGAACAGAATGGAGAATGTATGTATCCAGGATTCAGGGCAACAAAGGACCTCAGGAAAGCACTCTTACTTACCACCAAGTATCTTTTACTATAAGATTTCCCATTTCTCCTTCCTGGAGAAGGAGAGGCTATCAAAGAAATATCTAGTTCCAGCCCTACCTTCATTAACTGTGTAAATTGGGGCAAGTTATTTAAGTTCTCAGAGCTCCAGTCTCTTCCTCTGTGTCATGAAGATAGTATTTTTCTCCTCAGAATTAAACATGTCAGTGTGTGTAAAGCACCCAGGGTGCCTGGCATGGAGTACTTGCTCAGTCCCTGTTAGCACTCATTGTGATGATCTGAAGGCTGCATCATTACTGGAACCCTTAAAAGCCACTTATCTCTCTGTCTTGCTATTCTCCAAGCATCTCTTCTTCTTCTCCCTTTTCCCTCTAGGGTGGGAAGGAGCTGCCTGTGTCTGAAATTAGGATTTTCAAACTTGACTGATCATTAGAACCCCTTGAGGAGTTTACAGAAACACTGATGCTCAAACCCTACCCCTAGAATGTCTGATTTAGCAACCCTGGACTGAAGCTCCAGCATGCATAGTTCTAAAAGTTCCTAATGCATAGCTAGCGGCACAAACCTCTGCGAATCTAAACATCTGCTCCTCAAAATGTGGCCCTTGAACTAGCAGCATTGACACTACCTGGAAGATTGTTAGAAATGCAGAATCTTAGGCCCTACCTAGACCCTACTGAGACAGAATTTGCATTTCACAAAATCCCTAGGGGACTCTGTGCATTTAAACTTTGAGAGGCCCTGTCTTAGAGCACTTTCCCCTTTGAATTTGGCTCAAAGTTTACCACTTCCAGGAAGTCTCCCATGACTACATTCATTGTTTATTCATTAAGTATTGACAAACCCGTCCTCTCATCTCTGTCCTCACTTATCATCTCAGTCTGCACTAGGTATTTCATTTGCTGTTTGCAAATACCACTTCATAAGTAGTCTTCTGAGTGGGAGACCCCTAGCTGTCTCTCCTGTACTTCTTGTTTAGGAGGCAGGGACAACTTGGAGTGAAAGTGGGTTACAGGGAGATTGGAAGTCTGGGCAGGTACATTAAAGCAAAAGTTTCAAGACTTCTTGTAAAGATCATTTTCAGTCTCTTCAGCTTATAAATTTTTACGTTTGTTGTCGCCACCTCTATATAAACAAATCAAAAATACAAAAAGCACTTATTTCCCTGTAGGACCCCTAGTGTTGGGTAGCGATGCTGGAAGAATATGAGAGGTAACTGTTTTTTACAGCAAGTCAAACTTCCTGTGTTATTTATGCAGAGAAGTGCCTCAGTCAGGTTGTTGTGCTCAAATGGCAGCCCACTGGGGCCACTGCTGCACACAAAGGTGTTCCTGGCCCGGGATCTCTTGAGACTCTGGAATGGGAAGTTGCTATAAGATTAAGAGGACCTCTGTCTTTGCAACATATGCACGCATACAAGGTTCATACCCTTGCAGATGAGCATCAGAATTTTGAGAAAGGTGAACAGCTCAGATTTGGCTGAACAAAGGTTCCTGAATCATTGATTTAATCTGATGTATTGTCATAAAAAATTCTCAAGGGATACATATGTCCTTTGGGAAGTTTAGTTAAAAAATAACATGTATTCCCTGAATATAAAAGTAATACATAATTCTCAAAATAAAATAGGAAAAAAATGAAGAAAATAAAATTCATCCATAATCTGGTCAACTCTAATAAACCACTGTTAACATTTACATGTGTCTCTCATTCTTCTTTATATGTATACTTTAAAAGAAAATCTCAGATTATATTGCCTATATTGTTTTATAACCTGCCTTTTTTTTTATTAAGGTATCATTGATATACATTCTTATAAAGGTTTCACATGGAAAACATTGTGGTTACTAGTCACCCATATTATCAAGTCCCCACAACACCCCATTGCCGTCACTGACCATCAGCATAGTAAGATGCCACAGAGTCACTACTTGTCTTCTCTGTGCAACATTGTCTTCTCGGTGACCCACACACACACCACGTGTGCCAATCATAATACCCCTCAACCCCCTTCTCCCTCCCTCCCTCCCTCCCCACCCATCCTCCCCTACCACTCCCCTTTAGTAACCGCTAGTCCCTTCTTGGAGTCTGTGAGTCTGCAGCTGTTTTGTTCCTTCAGTTTTGCTTTATCATTATACTCCACAAATGAGGGAAATCATTTGGTACTTGTCTTTCTCCACCTGGCTTATTTCACTGAGCACAATACCCTCTAGCTCCATCCATGTTGTTGCAAATGGTAGGATTTGTTTTCTTCTATGGCTAAATAACATTCCATTTTGTATATGTACCACATCTTCTGTATCAATTCATCTACTAATGGACACTTAGGTTGCTTCCATATCTTGGCTATTGTAAATAGAGCTGCAATAAACATAGGGGTGCATATGTCTTCTCCAGTCTGGGATCTTGTTTTCTTTGGGTAAATTCCTAGGAGTGGAAGTCCCAGGCCAAATGGTACTTCTATTTTTAGTGTTTTGAGGAACCTCCATACTGCTTTCCACAATGGTTGAACTAATTTACATTCCAACCAGCAGTGTAGGAGGGTTCCCCTTTCTCCGCATCCTCTCCAGCATTTACTGTTTCTTGTCTTTTCAATGTTGGCCATCCTAACTGGTGTGAGGTGACATCCCATTGTGGTTTTAATTTGCATTTCCCTGATAATTAGTGATGTGGAGCATCTTTTCATGTGTCTGTTGACCATCTGAATTTCTTCTTTGGAGAGTTGTCTGTTCATATCCTCTGCCCATTTTTTAATCGGGTTATTTGCTTTTTGGGTGTTGAGGGATGTGAGTTCCTTATATATTTTGGAATGTTAACTCCTTGTCAGATATGTCATTTATGAATATATTCTCCCATACTGTAGGATGCCTTTTTGTTCTACTGATGGTGTCCTTTCCTGTACAGAAAGTTTTTAGTTTCATGTAGTCCCATTTGTTCATTTTTGCTTTTTTTCTCTTGTCTGAGGAGATATGTTCAGGAAAAATATGCTTATGTTTATATTCAAGAGATTTTTGCCTATGCTGTCTTCTAAGAGTTTTATGGTTTCATGACTTATATTCAGGTCTTCGATCCATTTCGAGTTTACTTTTGTGTATGGAGTTAGACAATAATCCAGTTTCATTCTCTTACATGTAGTTGTCAAATTTTGCCAACACCAGTTGTTGAAGAGGCTGTCATTTCCCCATTGTATGTCCATGGCTCCTTTATCATATATTAATTGACTATATATACTTGGGTTTATATCTGGGCTCTCTAGTCTGTTCCATTGATCTATGGGTCGGTTCCTGTGCCAGTACCAAATTATCTTGATTACTGTGGCTTTGTAGTAGAGCTTGAAGTCAGGGAGCAAGCATAATCCCCCCAGCTTTATTCTTCCTTCTCAGGATTGCTTTGGCTATTCAGGGTCTTTTGTGGTTCCATATGAATTTTAGAACTATTTGTTCTAGTTTGTTGAAGAATGCCATTGGTATTTTGATAGGGATTACACTGAATCTGTAGATTGCTTTAGGTAGGTTGGCCATTTTGACAATATTAATTCTTCCTATCCATGAGCATGGGATGTATTTCCATTTATTGGTGTCTTCTTTAATTTCTCTCATGAGTGTCTTGTAGTTTTCAGAGTATAGGTCTTTTACCTCCTTGGTTAGGTTTATTCCTAGGTATTTTATTCTTTTTGATTCAATTGTGAATGGAATTGCTTTCCTGATTTCTCTTTCTGCTAGTTTATCATTAGTATATAGGAATGCAACAGATTTCTGTGTATTAATTTTGTATCCTGCAACTTTGCTGAATTCAGTTATTAGTTCTAGTAGTTTTGGGGTGGATTCTTTTGGGTTTCTTATGTACAGTATCATGCCATCTGCAAACAGGGACATTTTAACTTCTTCCTTACCGATCTGGATGCCTTTTATTTCTTCCTGTTTTCTGATTGCCGTGGCTAGGACCTCCAGTATTATGTTGAATAAAAGTGGGGAGAGTTGGCATCCTTGTCTTGTTCCCAATCTTAAAGGAAAAGCTTTCAGCTTCTCACTGTTAAGTATGGTGTTGGCTGTGGGTTTGTCATATATGGTCTTTATTATGTTGAGGTGCTTGCCCTCTATACCCATTTTGTTGAGAGTTTTTATCATGAATGGATGCTGAATTTTGTCAAATGCTTTTTCAGCATCTATGGAGACGATCATGTGATTTTTTCCCTTCTTTTTGTTGATGTGGTGTATGATGTTGATGGATTTTTGAATATTGTACCATCCTTACATCCCTGGAATAAATCCTACTTAATCATGATGGATGATCTTATTGATGTATTTTTAATTCAGTTTTCTAATATTCTGTTGAATATTTTGCATCTATGTTCATCAGGGATATTGGTCTGTAATTTTCTTTTTTTGTGGTGTCTTTGCCTGGTTTGGGTATTTATAACTTGCCCTTTTTCAAAAGAATGTATCATAAGCATTTCCCAATGACACTATTTCTCTAAAAATAATTTTTAAAGGGCTTCCTAGTATTTGTGTATTAATGTCACCAAAACTAATGGGTATTTAGGATACAAACTATATATATATATATATATATATATATATATATATATATGTATGTGAATGTAGATCTATGTAAATATGTGTATACATATGTGTGTACATTATTGCAAAAAACTGCTGATCAACATTCTTAAAGACATTTTCGTACTAATTTTAATTAGCTGCTTCCTTACCTTTTTCTTTTGCTTAATTTTTATATTAAAAATATTTCCTAGAAGAATTACCAGATCAGTGAATATAAACTCTTTTTAAGGGATTTGATACAAATTACAGTTGTTCCCAGAAACAGCTTGCTCTGTTTTACAACCCACCGATAGTAAACAGGATTGCCTAATGACACTGTGAACTTGAGACAATCTCTTGAGCTTCTTATCCTTCTGAGACTAATTGGTAAGGCACAGCAGCTAGGAATCCTGAGATATCAGCCTGATATGTTGCATATCGTAGATGTAGAAGTAGAAGTGAGAAACGTGTGAGTGGCAGAAGGGGAAGGGAAAGGGAGTCAGAGAGAGAGGTCTGGCTCACCTCAAAGATGAATTTGGAGCTGCCAAAATTGGTCTTCTGTTTCTGCCAGAAGTTGTCGGGCTTGATGATGAGGGCCACATGGATCTCGGCTGGAAAGGCTTCCTGCAGTGTCTTGAGGAGTGGCTTGATGAGGTCCCACTTGGAGCCCCGCATGTCGATGATGACGGTAAAGCCACGTTTGCACACGTCCTCACTGTGGGGAGGTTAGAGGTCAGACATGGTCACTCTGGGCAGTGGCGACTTTGAAGTATGCAGTCAAAAAGAAACCAGAAACCTACATTCCTTTTCATCTGGACCACCCTTCCAACCACATGCCAGGTCTCCTGGCTGCCTTCCAATCCAACTCAAAACATACTGCCTCAGAAAACCTTTCTAGATTAGCCCCATCTGACCGAGGGCATTCTGACTTGTACCAGCGCTTGGCAAATAACTCAGCCTTCACTATAGGCAACTGTACTTGTTGGGATGCTTACTAGCTAGTATTCACAGCTGCATTTAGTTTTCTTTTAGTTTTTTTCTTCCTCTCGTGTCTGGGATGAATCATGCTTTCCCAATTTGAATACAAGCTCTCTAAAGACAGGGACCCTGTTACCCTTAAATCTTAGATGGAAAGTCCTTGGTATGAGTGCTGACCTCTGTGCCTACATCAAGGCAAGCACTGATGCACTTTACCACTGAACCCAAACTGGGAAATAATCTTTTTCAATAAAGGGCTCTAGGCTGATTCTGTCAATTAATTAGAGATATTACACAAAGTATTAGTAACATAATATCACCACTGTATATAAGATATACTACCTATAGTTCAAAATGTATGTTGACTTTTTGAAAAAAAATCAGGCTGCTGCATCATGCTGATTATTCTGAGATGGGCAAGGTATGAATGATCAGAACTGTGGGTACAGTCCAGTTGTCTCCATGGACTTGTGTTATATGCTCAGAGTATAAAAAGACATGTTTCAGGAACTTCAGGGAGGGGAAGTGTCTCTTGAAATCAAGGTCAGAAGAAGTGATAGTGACCATCTTGAAAATCAAAAAATAATCAGACTAAGTGAATCTAGATGTTGCTTTATAACTTATTAAGTAGCAAAGTTTATTTAAACACTTGGACTTTAACTATAACTCCTAAGAACCAAAAGAAAAAAAAATGAAGGTCAAAATAATTATAACATCTCAGTTTGAAAGAAAGTCTGTGTTTTGTTAGTTAGGGTTCTTTCCTTCTATCCTTGTTGGTTTATTTAACCTATATATTTATTTTATAACTCAAAATAAACCTTGGTTAATTCACATCTTTATGTAAATACTGGTGTAGTATTTTCTTAGGGTATTTCACTTAATTTCCTATTTTCCAGATTGTACTTGTTTAAACCTCTGTGCACACTGTGCAGGTTACAAGACCCACAGATGTGCACCATCACATGTCAATCATTTACAGCTATTGGAGGTAAGGCCAGGGTTGGAGGATTAAGGCCACAAAAGGAAACAAAACCCCTTTCCAGGCTTCATTCTCAAATCTCAACCAGAGTGTGAATGTCACAGACTGGTGAGGAGACCAGAGCTTCTGTGATTATGTGAGTGCCTCAAGCATTAGGCAGCTTACTTAGACCTCCCAGTTAAGACTCCCCACGCAAGGAGACTCTTTCCATCTCTTCTTGTTGATACAAAGGACTAGACTCAGCATAAGAGGAAGGCTGTGTCTTTTGTTTCTCCCCAAACACTGCATCCCAAAGGAAAGGAGTTGCCTCTTCTCCTCTGATACTTACTGAGCCAACAAGTGGCCAGAATCTTCCATAAATAATTTTTTCTGTCCTATTGTCTGAAAGCAACATTTTCAGATTTTCTTTCCCATTATGAGAAACTAATTATAGAAAAATTGAAATATTCAAATATTTGTATAAGAGGAGCTAATGGTAGGAAATTTATAATACTCTGGCCTGTTTCCTTCTGGTCTTTTTGTGCATGTACTTTTTATACTGCATAGTGTTCCACTTTTCACTATAACCATTTTTTCTCATGTCTAAAAATTCCTTGAAACAGTTATGCTTAATGACACATAGTCCATTTTATACCTATATCTACCTTATTTTTTAAAAATAATAACAACCCATTTATTGAGCACTTACAATGTGTTTAAACTATGCTAAGAATTTTTCCATTTAATACAACAAGTTTGTATAGTAGACTCTATTATTTTTTTCATTTTTTTTATTATGGTATCATTAATATAGAATCACATGAGCAACATTGTGATTACTAGATTCCCCCCATTATCAAGTCCCCACCACATACCCCATTACAGTCACTGTCCATCAGCATAGTAAGACACTAGAGAGTCACTACTTGTCTTCTCTGTGCTATACTGCCTTCCCTGTGTTCCCTCCGCCACATTATGTGTGCTAATCGTAATGCCCCTTAATCCCCTTATCCCTCCCTTCCCACACATCCTCCCCAGACCCTTTCCCTCTGGTAGCTGTTAGTCCATTCTTTATAACTACCTTATTTAATCATTCTCTATACTGCTTTACAGAAAGGCTTACCAACTTACACGTCTACCAGCAATGCCTGAGCACACCACTGCCTCTTAGTGTATCCTTATAAGCACTGGTCATAGAACTTTTTACATCTTTGCCCATTTACTAGGAAAAAGATTGCATTCCTTTAAATTTTCATTTCTTGGATTACTAGCTATAGGTTATTGGCTTAAAAATCTTCTGTGACTAGCCTAATCATTACTTTTATTCATTTTTCTACTGAGGTTTAATGGCTTTTCCCATCGCACTTAACTTTCATTTTGCTTGACTCACATTTGTTGTATGGCCACTTATGTCAGGCACTGCAAGTAGCTGAGGGTTTTGCCTGTTCCTGAGGCTCTATCACTGTTATCTTAATTATACTGACATGAGAAATCTCCATCCCTAACAATGAATAGTCAGCATTGCTACCAAGAGTAGGGAGTTTAACTATCCCAGTACCTAATATGGTGATCAGTAGCAGCTTAAACACTATTAACTAATAATTTCTGACAACTCAAAGTAGAAATCATGTACTAATATTCCTTAGGAAGTTCTCACTAGCCCAAGAGATGGGGAAAGAGGCTCAAGGGATGAATGCAGAGAGCTAACGTAATGGGCCTCTTTCTGTGAAAATAGCTATTCTCCCAAGACACTTTGTGTGTTTGGTCTCAAGTAAGCAACAAAGCTGGAAGAGGAAAAAGAACTTTCAACCAGTGTTTACTCTATGCAAGGACTGTAGTTGGGCACTTGACTAATGTTATTTTATTTTATTGTCACAATTATAAATTTAACATGGTTATCTCAAGGTAAGAGATGATGAAATTGAGGTACAGAATTTGCCTAAGGTCACATAACTAGTAAGTGGCTAAGCAAAGTGTCAAAACCAGGACTTTAAAGCCCACACTCAGGTCACTATATCATATTACACACCACTGTATACCCATCATGTGTGGTGTTTTGTGACTGGGAGTAAGGTTAAGGGTCAGTCGTGAGGGGGTTGATTAGGGAGCTCACAGGAAATTAGGGCAAGGAATCCAAGTGGATGACCTCTATTCACGGTCTGTGCAAAATCACAGAATCACAGAAGCAAAAGAACATGGCATATTGAGAAAGTTCAAGTAATTCATTTTGGTTTGGGCATGAGAGTAAATGGCAGAGTGATGAGAGAATGCGGTCCTGAGTGCTTTAGCGAGCCTTATTCTGGGCTCCAACCCTCCTCTTGCACCCCTCACACAGGGAACAAGGAGACTTACCACAGAGTCTGTGCTGCCTCCATCCCAATGCTAGATCAAGCTCCTGGTACCTGAAGCCCTAAAATTCTCTGCCCAAAGGGCCCTTAGCCTACTTCCTAGGCCCATGTGTACCTCTTTCCTAGGTCCAATTCTTCAAGGACAAGTTAACACCACCAGCATGAGCACCCTTAGTCCTGAGAGGTGGCAAAGGGCCGCTATTTGCAAAAATGTGGCTAGAACATGGATGTGTGAGCTAAGGTGTCCACATGCTTGCATGAAGTTGGCAATAGAAGAGAGTGGGCAGAGAAGGAGGCAGAGCATGGGCTGGGGCCAGTCTCCAAGAAATCTAAATCTGAAGTTGGTCTCCTAGATCACTATGAACATACATTTGTCAAGGTAGAAGGGTAGAACACATTTTATTTAACAATTATGTTGGCTTGCTATATTACTTTTCAAATTTTAGATATAGGGTATGTGGATTTCCATTTATATTCTTTTCTTGGGCATCACAATGTTAAAAGCAGGCCTTCTAGAGAAGAAGCATGAGTGGAAGCAGGCTTCAAATCAGGAGAGCTTGATTCATCCTAATGGCAATGAGATACCACTGAAGGAAATCATTTGGGAAAGGAACATGATCAAGGCATTTGGAAGGGTTACCCTACAGCTGTGCAGAAGCTTAAATCAGGGTCAGCCAGAGGGAGTGGCAAGAGCAGCAGAGAAGCCACCTCCTTTGGATCTTTGCTAAAATGCCTCCTAAGTGAAGTCTTGCTTGGGCTGCCCTATTTAAAGTCACAGCTATCATCCCACCCTCCCTTTCCTGATTTATTTTTGTCCTTAGCACTTACTACCATCTGGATAGTATATTTTACTTACTCATTTATTGTCCACCTACCCTCATTGGAAAGTAACCTCAGTGAGGGCAGGGAATTTTGTATTAATGTCACAGCTGGATTCCCAGGGCTGGATGCATGTGCTAAAATGCAATACACTGAGGAAGTTTTGGTAGCAGTTAAGGGTAAGGAATCTAGAGCCAACCTTCCTCAGTCTGAATCTGGCTCCATCATCACTTACTGAGGAACCTTAGACAAGTTGATTTTAACTCCCCACCTCAGTTCCTTCATTGTAAAACATAAATAACAGTAACTACATTACAGAGTTATTTTAAAGATTAAGTCTGTTAATACACAGAAAGCACTTACAAGGGTGCCAGGCACAAAATCTGTACTGTGTAAGTAAGTCTCAGCTGCTATAGGGGACACTGCCCACCCAAGGCCCCTTTATTGACCATTAAGCCCCCTTCATTACTCCCGAGTCCATCTCTGGAAACTTGACTGGCTCCTCTGGGTGACAGGTGCCACTTCTCCAAGAGACACGTGGGCAGTTATACTCCCACTCCAGGGGACCAGTGCCTCTTATACAGGGGTGCCAAGGCTCAGACCCGTTACCCCAAGGCAGAGTAACTCTGAAGTGCGACCTACGTTCTAGAGCCTCCTCACTGCCCAGGTCCGTCTCTGGCTGGACTTCATCTGAGATCGCATCCTTCCTCAGTCCTTCCCCTTTGCTACTCTGCTTCTCCCACTCTTAGAGGTTCTTCCTGAAGAGAATACCCTTCCTAAATCATTTGCTCCTGAATCTCTGTCTCTAGAAATACAACATAAGACATACATATATGAACTTCACACATATATATGAAATTCTAAAGGCAATTTGATATATGGTCTGGAGATTAAAAGAGAAATAAATCTGGGTTGCAAATTTTGACTTGGGAGTCACCCAGTGCCTGGCACATAGTAGGTATTCAATAACATTTGCTGAATGAATAAACCCATGAGCAGTGGTAGTAGATATGCACAGAACTGAGTGAAATCATCCAATGAAAACAAGTAAGGTGAAAAGAATCATCTTCTGAGTCAAGGATAGAGCTGATGGGAATATCAATGTTTAAGAGATGGGAGATGAAAGTAGATGAGCCTGAGAAAAAAAATGCAGAGAGGTTAGAGAAACCAGGAGAGGAGTAAAGTCAAATCAGAGAGGAAAGGATTTCAAGGAGGAATGCTGTGTGGAATGCTACAGAGAGGTAGGTCATGAGCTGAGGTCAGAACTATTGCATTTATCATCTAAGAGGCCTTGGTCCCACTGGCCAGAGCAGTTTCAGTGGAGCGCTAGGGTAGGAACTGGGCGAGGCAGGGAAACAGTCTCCCTAGTTGACCTCTGAGATGATTAGAGGAAATGTCAAAGCCATCAAAAGTTGCTTTTGGTGCACTCCCAGCCCCTGGCCCTGTCTCCCCAACTCTAGAGCAACCAGGGTCTGCACACTGCTCTTTGGCTACCCCGAGCCGCACACCGGGGCTCCCAGTCTGCCTGTCCCCCAAGCCTCCATGCCCAGGCCTCTTTTCCTCTCAGTGTGCTAAGATAGGGAGCAGGTAGAGCAAACCAGTTCACACTGGAATATAACAAACAGGGAGCTTTCCTTCTCCCTTTAGGTAATTTACCTTTCAAATGATATTTCTTAGCCCATATTAAATTTCCAGGGGCAGAATTTTGCACCATGTATGGTGGGGATGGGAGCACAGCAAGGTGAAGTTTGGTGCACCAGGCCTTCAAATTCACTAAGGATAGGAAAGGCAGGTGAGTGACCCTCCCCATCTTCACCTCCTTTAGAGGGAGAACGCAAGCACTGCCCCATCCCCCTACCCACATTCCCACCTGGGGCTGGAGATCTGGATCCCCTTGGCCAGCTTCTCACCCTCTGTGATAACTTATAGTCCCTTCAAACTGAGTTGTGAACTGTTCCATAGACTCTCAGGAGTTCTCAGGTCCAGATCATAAATATATACTGAATGACCAGATGGTTGATATCTCTTGTCCTCACTTCTAGACCATTTACTCTTTTGTTCATTACATGTCAGTGGGGCTATTTTCACTCAGCAAGCCTGAGCTATCTCAAAAAAGCCTTTGCACCACTTTTTGCCAATGCTTTTCAAACTACAGTGACTTTCATGGTCACCTAGGACACTTGTTTTAAAATACTGATTTGGGGGACACTTTTTAGATATTCTGATGAAAATTAGTCTGGGATGAGGCCCAGGAGTCTCATGGGGTGATCTAAGGACAACACCTACACTCTCTTAGGTGTGGTTTGTGAGTTTAATGATACTCACTTGTCTAGATCAGATTTAGAACAGGCATTTATAAACAGTAGTTACAAACAACTATATAGTCAGAACAATGTTTGCAAGATGAACCAACAGCTATGCTATATAAGAGCCTGTCAAAAATGTTAGCATTTCTTTCTTTCTCCAGCTGCATGCTCCCTCGAATGGAGTTATTTATTGCAAGCACAGGCTTGGGAGGAGTTCTGCCCTTGCAGTGCATTTCTCTGATTCTTTTTTGCAAAAACTGAGTTCCTCTCTCTTCGCCTAGGGAGGCTTTTTCTGAAGGACCTGGCAGCTGCACTCCCCAATCTATCTGTACTCAACCAGACACCTGCTGGAGACCTGCCTTTCTGGTTGTCCCTCTCTACTTCTAAATTACCATGAAGTCATTGTGGAGTTTCTGCTTCTTACCATGCATCTGACCTGGCAGCCTCATCTGAAGCTTCTGGGCAAGTCCTGGGTTCTCTCTGGGTTTTCATAGGTCTTGCCCACATCCTGATTCCCCCAGTCGTCTCCTGACTCTTTGAGGGCTGTCCCAGGTCTGATTGGTCCAGTTGTGGAGGGTCTCAGTGGTGGGTGGTGAGGAACCAAAGAATAGGCTTGCCACAGTGACTCTCTGTCCTCCTGGTGGCCCCCCATGCCTAACAGAGGTCACAACTTAGCAGCCTGTTACTGAACCCATTCCCCCAAAGTGGTTTTATTAGGCACAGTTTCACTGTTGCAATGCTTTCAAGTGTCTTTGGAGGAGGCTTAAACTCTCCAAACTTGGAGCAGCTGTTTTCGATAAAAATGGGACATATGCATATATTAGTAATAAAAGTTAAGTTTACTGATCACATGAGAATCTATGTTGCTAAGCACTTCATATGCATTATCTTATTATTCCTCACATGAAACTCACTATTAGCTGCTATTATTATCTGACCCTGCCTCTGAGGAAACTGAGTTTCGGAGAGGTTTAGTAAGTTGCTAAAAGTCACCAGGAAGAGGTAAAATCAGTATCTCAATCTGTTCTGGTTGATTCTAGTATCTCCTCAGAGAGACACAGAATGCTTGAGTTGGAGAAACTTTAATGCTTATTCCTTCTAACCATTCATTTTGGAGCTGAGGGCAGCCAGTTCCAGAGAGGTAAGTGATTTGGGTTCAAACAGTTGGGTGGATGTTTTGGCCATTTGGGTGAGACATCCAGGTGTCAATCTCCCTGCTTCAGGGTTTCTATTAATCTACGAAAACTCTGGAACTGAGAGAAAAAAAACTCCTCCCGGACATCAAATTCTCTGGTTTGGAAGCCCAGGGGTATCCTGTGTTGAGTACTAAAGCCTCTTCCCTAGGAATGAGGACCATTCTCCCCAGTTTCCACTGTGCTTGGGCAGCAGAGAGACAGTTTACCTCAGCTCCTGTGATGCCACCTAAGACTTACCCATATCTATGGGTACCCAGCACTCACCTGAAACAGCTGCTGGAATAAATATAACATCAATCCATCCTGATGGCAGTGGGGGAGCAGAGATGCACAGTGGGCACCGCCCAGCACACAAGGCTAGGTGGAAGCGTTTCTGTTTAGTGTGTCCGCTGGGGGCTGCTCATGGTGCTAGCTGCAGAGTGTGCGCAGTCTGGGGTATCAGAGCCCTAGTGTGAGGGCCCAGGAGGCCCAGTGCTTGGGCTGAGATGGAGTAGGAGTAACTTTCAGATCAGACCTATTCACTAAGTTGTCCAGGAAAGGTGACAAATTCAGGGTAGAGGGCTAGACTGCTCACTGAGGAGTGGGCGACGAGAAGGAAGCACAAAGCAAGTAAAGCACTCCCTGTTTGAGGGCAGCACAGGCCCTGCATGCACACACACATGAGCACACACATGCACACAGTGCTGGCCCTACTTGTGCAAGCAGGACTGCCAGTGCATGACTATATGGAAGGATGCCTGGAGAAGCCCCAACTACGGTGCATGGACAGGCTTTAACACCTGGAGAGGTTCACTGCAAGCAGACAGAAACCAGCAAAGGGTGGAAGGAAGAGTAGCCCCAACAAGTCTCCTACTTCACACTTTTCCCTAGAACTGTGCTGTAGCCATGGCTCCTTGAAATCATTTCATGAGCTGAATTCTCTATTCAGAATTTGAAGAGGAAGGAAGGGGCCTGGAGTTCTGAAGAGATAATGATTCCCCTGACACACTTGTGTCTGAGTTCTCCTGCCATGTCAGTCTGCGGAGACTCTCTGGCTGTAGGACCTAGGTTTTGTTTCAGTTGTTTATGCATCGCTCTGATCTGTGTTAACCTGCTTTCTGCTCCATATTGCCATTCTAAAAGCAGCTCTCTGCTGATGGCCCCAAACCATACCATACCCACTTTCTAAACAACCAGAAACAGGCAAGTGTTAAAGAAAAGTATTAAGGACACATTAGCCTTGCTTTAAGCTTTTTATCTGGTATAATCAGAAGCAGTAAAAAGAACATAGGAGGAGACAGTGCCTTACAGAGAACTGAGCCACTCTCTAGGGAATGTTGCATAGTGAATGACTATCTGCCCGCCCAGATAGTTCTCAAACTCATCCTTCAAATGTGGAGGGCTCCTGGGTGGTCAGATGGCGAAGGGCAGGAGAGAGGAGCTTAGAGAGGTGGGAGGGGCTCTTGCCTGTTGCATACCTCTGTTGGCAGCCTTACAGGTGACTGTCCACCATCAGCTGGCTTTCTTTCATGATATGATCCAGCTCCCATCAAGGCCTCCAGAGGGTCCATGTTAATCCATCCAGATGTTTTTGTATGTTTTATTTTGTTTTGTTTACTGGAAGACACTCTCAGTCCACTTTCCAGGTTCATGATTACTCCAAAGAATCTGTGTGTTTTCTACCTATTTAAAAACACATCTTTTTGCTTCTGCACCTCTGACTTATGATGCTAGGGCTGGGGGGCAAAGGACAAAGATGATGCTTTATCCTAAATTAGAGCCTCAGTTCCTCCTCTGAAAGTGGGGAGACTCTGACTAATTGGTCTGGGATTGGGCTCAGTAGTGTTTATAAGTTCCTTGCCGATTCAAATGTACAGCCCTAATTAAGTATTACTACGTAAAGGTTCTGGAGATTTGCTTGCCCATTCCCAGTCTTAGGAATTCTTCCTTGACAGTTCCTCACCAACTCTTGCCCCAGTCAGAGTCCCAGGGAAACCTTACACTGGAAGCCAAATAAGGAAAGTTGCCACTTTCACCTCTTTCAAGTCTACTACATAACTCTACCCAAATGAAGCTGTTTAAACAAACAAAAAACTCTGCTTACAAATGTGCTTGAGGCAGGCATATGGATGATTCTCTTTCCCCAACCCCTGAACAGTGCAAAAATATTAAATCGCACAGACTCAAGTCCCAAGATTACTCCTTGCATCCCCAGGTATGGCCATAAGTGATAGGTCCTGTGGTCTAAAAAAACACAGCAGGACCCCTGCATTTGCAATACTGACTTGTCCTTCATTCTATCTTTAAACCAAACACTCTCTAAGATTCAAGTCGGCTCAGAAAGAATAAACATTTGCCATCATGCAGATACTCAAAAGAGAATGCCACAGGCTGAAGGGAGCTTCCAGGGAGTACCTAAAATGGCACGGATGACAGGAGGACCGAGGTGAAAGTATGCAGCCCTGTAAAGGATGGCCACCTCAGAGGCACCAGCCTGAGTCAGCTGCATAAACCTTGGTGTGTTTACAATCAGCATGTCATGTTTCAGTCTCACAGGCTCTGAAACATGACTTCCATTCACTAAATAGACCATGATTTTTAAATCCGACTTGCCTGGGGGCAGGGCATTTGGAAGGAGCTAATCTTAGCTAGAAAAAATTGCTCAGAAACTCCCGGGTTGGCTGGCCAGAGCGGGATGGTGGCAGAGGGGCAGGTTCAGGGGTGCTGGGATGGAAACTGACATACCCATTTCCAAAACAACAGCTCCTCTCCTGTTTCCCAGCTGCATCACACAGCAGATCATCCTTCTCTCTCTGCAGGGCCCTCCACCTTCCTCAGCCCATCCCCAACAGACTCAGGGCCACACTCCTGGGGCCTTCTCCATCTCCCCCTTCTTTCTTCCACAGTCACGCTGCATGAAAAACAAGCCATCTTTTAACTTAAGAAAAAGTTATTATAAGCACTGTTCACACATCTTTGAGTAGCAGACCAAAATTGAGTCTACATTCCTAAGCTGTGACCCGTCTAACCACAGTGCCTCAGTGTACATGAGACACTGGGAGCTTTCCAAGAAAGATGGAGCTAAGCCGAGAGCCACAGTGGTGCGCTGTGTGCCGCGCCGCCCAGCCAGTGCTGCCCCCAGAAGCCAGAGCAGTTTCTCCTGGCTTGCCCCAATCCCTGTTGCCATCACTACTCTTCCTCCTCCTCTTGCAGCATCCCTGCCTCTCCCACCCTCTCACGGATCCCCCACTCTCTGAAGGGGCTCAGTTTCCAGGTAGAACCCACATTAATAAACCACACATTTCCTTCAGGAAACAATTTTGGGCCAAAACGCACCTGCACACATCTCCACTCTCCCCTCCCTCCTCCTCAAGTAACGTTCACTTTCTTGAATGCTTGATGCCGTTTGCCTACAGCACACACAGACACCCTCAGCTACCCCTCAGGCAGTCACCCCATGGGCATGCTACTGCTCTTTATCAGCACAGCACGCCCCTTCCCAAAGGGCAGGCACCCTCACTCTGCAGCCAGCCTTCCTCCCCCCAATACTGATGACATCCCTGTGATTTACATGGAGGAAAAACCATGTGATGGCTCAGGCCGGACTGGGAGCCTGGGCGCAGCAAGTGCAGTCATGGAGAGCTAGACAGAGGAGACCTGAGAGGGGACATGTTTGGAACTTGAAACTACACAGGCAGGGCTCTAATGGGTCTTTGTCCCCACCCACAGCTAGCTCAGAGGCTCTGAGGGCTCATGTGTGAGTGTAGTGCTTTCCTGGGGGCCACCAGCTGTCCCACAGTTCTGTCTATGTCAGGGGCAATGCAGGGTTGTAGCAACTGCCCAGTGGGGTGGCCCTGGGCATGTCACCACATTGTCTGGACAGCATTCAGCCCTTTTAAAGTGAAGGGGCTGGCCTGGCTACCTCTGTAATTCCTTCCTGCCTTTGATTCCAGGATTCTAATCCAGCTACTTCTTTTAAAATCCAGGACAGATTTTCTTGGATTAAGTCCATTTAACTGGTATACCTGTTTAACCACTGCCTTGAAAACCTTCAGTTTTGACTTCTCCACTGGTTCCTAGAACTTTAAACAGACTGCAAGTCTTCCTGGAGCAAGAACTGTGTCATCCCTCATTAGCCTGCAAGTTCAGGGACAGCCTGAAAAGGCCAGAGTATTATTAGACCATTCTCTCTAAGTTGGTGTGTATGTAAGAACTAAACAACTGTCTTGCATGTGTGCAAAATTAAACCTGGACTTATTTGCAGGCATTCTGATAGAACAGTCCATTAGTCAGGCCTGGGCTGTCGGGGTACGGGGAGAATGGTTCTTGCCTTATTCCAAGTCCAAAACGGTTTTGCTTCAGCAAATGGGTGGCGAAGCCTGAGTTTCTCACAAAGGAAAACAGTCTAGAGATGAGTAGACCTACTCTTCCTGGGCAAGGAGTCAGAGTGGGGCATGTCACAGCACTGGGTTTAGACCTTGCACCAGGCCAAGAGGAATTTCTGTGCAAAGCATGGCGCATGAATTACTAACAATGGGAACAGATGAAATTCCAGCTCAGGACAGCACAGGATAGTTTGAGAGATGACAGGAAGAAAACGTACTAGTTTTGGGGTTTTAGAGTTACTCTCAAAATCACGGCTGGTCCTTGCCTCACCTAAAATGGATGGGGAGCAGGGAGAGGGGAGGCTCTGGAAGAAACGTTAAGATGAGCGAGATCATCAAGATGCACACTTGGATCATCCAGTAAATTACCCAAAGAAGCATTTGTCCTGGCTGAGTCACCATGGCTCTGATGAAATGCTCCTGTCTGGGTTCCAGGAGAAGTGGGGCTGCAGTCACACTTGCTCAATATAGAAACAGGAACACTCCTCCTTGGTGAAACAGTCCACTTCCAGTTCCCTCACATGCTCCTTTAAGCTCTGTCCTCTGGCAGAGGGCTCTGCCTTCCCTCTGCCACAAAGCCAGTCTACTCACCCAGGCCTGGGCATCCCTTGTGGATACAGCACCTTACAGAGGAAAGAGATGCTGAAGGAGGCCTGGGTCTGGGCTCAGTGACTTCATGTATGGAAGAGAGAGCCTCGCCTTGGCCCCTGAGAGGTCTGGGAGTGAGATACTGGCCTTTTCCCTAGGGGAGCTCCCAGTCTAATGAAATTCACTCCGTTTTCAAGGTGCTGCTCTGCAACCTCACCCACCCAACAAGACCCACCATCCCAATGGTCCTCAAGAGGTTCGCCATCTATTTGGGAGAAAGCCTTGTGGACAATCAGAACTTATAGAAGAGGCCATCACCACTATGTGATGAGTTTTCTAGATTCAAAAGTCTTTTTCAAATTTTGTTCAAAGTATTTTGTTCTGCTTAGGTGATGCTGGAGTTTTAAGAAAGAAATTAAGAAGTCTTTTTATCTAAAGCAATCCAAGAAGAGATAAGATGGAGTGGAACAGGCAAGGAGAGACATCATTCTTTTAGTAAAAGCGACATTGGCAAACTGGTGCAGAAATTTTCTGCAACTGGTGAATGTATTCACTACGGTTATACTCTCAGCAACAAAAGGCCTAGATAATGGTGTTTTTCTTGTTCTTGCCTTCCATGTTCAGAGAAAGAAAATATTGTCTGAAAGGGAAGGTTTGAAAAGACAAATTAGGGCTTTTATTTCAGCGTTTGTGGCTTTTGAAAACAGTGAAGGAGCCAGTGGAAGTTCCAAGAGATAAGTATGCTTCAGGCTTTGGGACTCCAAATCTACCTAAGACTGAAGACAAACCAATAGGAAGGACTTTTTTCTTTTAATTTTAAGAAAGATTTTATTTTGTAAAAAATTTTAAGAATTGGCTTAGACATACCATTTTATTTAGGCATTTTCCCTTCCAAAATAACATCTTTATGAAGTTCTCAATTTCAACTTGTAATTATTACATACCTAGACTAAATATTTTCACAAATTTTATTTTATTGGATATTTCTCTAAGATTATATTAAACCTATTCTGTAGTTGAGGAAAAATAATTGTTGCTTTGTGTTTACTCAAGTTTCAGTGTTTCACTAAAATTTTTTAAATGAAGCCTGGAAAGTCCAAGGTCTAATGAGTAAGAAAAGCAGAACATTATCATTTGGAGTCCCTGACAAAACCCATCTATGTCTTTTTGGGCAGCCAAACTGAGTACTCCACCACCTGGTGGCAGCATTCCTAACTTGCCAGAGTGTATATAATAAAAAATTAGTGTCAGTGTGCAAAATATGCCTAAAATGTACACAACTCCAAACACCAGTGAAGGACACATGAAAAGACCTAACTGATGACAGATGAAAATGATCATATGGTGGAAGTGGGAGAAACAGCCCCAAATCTGGAACCCACCAAGTGAAAAGTACATCCTTCTTCCCCAGTGCTAGGCTGTCTCTCCAACATCTATATTCAGAGAACTCCCTTATTTCCAACATTTCAGACAAATGAGTCTGAACTAAATTTAAATCATCCTGTTTCCCTAGCATAAATTTCAGAATAACCTGAAGGTACGGGGACTTGTTTCACCTGACCTGTTGAAATTAACCTAATCAAGGTGGCACCAAAAATGTCAGTTTTCTAATTGGCCTGCTGTTGGTGAACTGTAGCCTTCAGGGGCCTAAAACAGAAAGAAAAAGGCTGCACCTATGCTAAAGGCTCAGTCAATACTGCTGCCAGAGACAAACTCCAAGGAGACCCAAGCTGGAAGGCAGTTAAGGACCACAGCTCAGACCAGCACAGGGGAGGCTAACAACCATTCCTTGGCCAGCCAGGAATGATGGCACAAGCCAGCCAAGGAGCTGAAACACATCCGGAGGCATAACTAGAAAGATGCCAAGGGCAAAAAACAATTCAGTCTTTCCAGATTTCATCAGATCTGAACTTTATGTATCATCCCCATTAAGAAACTTTAGTTTGGGAAAGTAAAAGAATCCTAACCTGGGAGACCTAAAGGGCAGGCCCTTGGACCAAATCCTTTACTCTCTTCAAATTCAGGATCAGGATCAACTGCATAACAGATGGCCCTAATTTAAGGTTTCTTGATGGTGGTGATAACGATGTTTGCACAGAGGGGCCTGGGCAATGATGAGCAAATAAACTTAAATTGGAGAAATGGAGAGACTTGGAAGTCTAAGGCAAGGCATACAGAAATATAAATTGGGAAATTTGGAAAGCAATTTGGCAATGTGTATCACCAGCTTGAAAAAAAGTCTAAAATTGCCCAAATCTACATTAAACCATCTACATTTATAACAAAGATGTTTACTGAGAGTTATTTATAGCAATGAAGTTTTGAAAATGAGATGACAGATATTAGATATCTATTGATAGGTTAATTTAAATAGACTGTATCCCAAGACACATTATTATGCATAAAGTTTTTAATGCTAAGATAATATTACAGTATGATGTAAAGTGAAATAAAACAAAAAGGAAAATTAAATAAACAATATGATTCAATGCTGTTTTTAAAAAGCTCTACAGAAAAAAAAGACAGGAAGAAAATATGTCAGCATATTAATTGTTATTATGTCTAAATGGTACAGTTACAAGTATTATTTTTAATTCTTTATATTTTTGCACTTCTTTTCTATAGTAAAGAAATGCTTTTCTAATAAAAGAGGTCAAGACTTTTACTTTTTTGCATGATTAGGAATATATAGTCTTTCATCAGTATTTATTGTGGGCCTGCTAGGGTGTTACTGACCTTACTGTTGTAACTACTATTCCCACTTGTGCTAATGCTAACCTTAACCATCTCCCTAACCTTGACTTTGACAAAGCAATGCTAGGGACAATGAAGGAAAGTGTCAAAACGAGGTCCCTACTTTCAAGCAAGGAAGGGGAAAGAAACTGCTGTTTGCCCCCGGCTCCTTCTGTGTGCCCAGTCCTGGGCTAGTACCATGCATGTATTCTTGTGTGATCCTCACCACCACTGTGTTTGGTGATATCTTTAGGCCTACTTGACAGGTGAGTAAATTTGTCAGCAAGCAGTGCACAGTTCTTCTCCAGAGGTGGGGGTTCCAGGGTTCATCCTTCCTGGGCTGAAATTCCCAGCAAAATTTCCAGGATCAATGTTTTTCCTTAAGCCCACTCTTTACTAATTTATCAGTCTACAGTTTCACTCCCACCAAGTCAAAGTCCCTTCTAAAGGTCATGTTGAGGACATATGTGAAGGACACCCAACACCTCCTCTCCATCAGGAATTCTTTTCTCCAATGTTGGGTCCTGGATTTATCACCTAAAGGCAGGTACTAGCGCCTGTAATAACTGGGCTCTCACAGTTACTTCATGACGCATGGTTTCTGCCTCTGATTATCCAGGTTATTTTTCCCCAGGAAATCACAAATGCTTGTCTCTGCATTTGAGGCATCATGGCTGGTGTTCCCTCTGCCACACACATGGGTTTCCATCAGGACGAGCAGGCACAGACATGCCAAGTCCAGCAGTTGGCATGGACAAGGAAGTGAACCAATTTCAAAATGCTATCGGCTGACTACTAACTAATGCCAGAATTGTGCTTCTGATGCCAGAGCAGAAAATAGAACCAGGCAGGTGGCTTAAAGAAACATCACAGACCCACGGAAATTGAACAGGACTACCATCCCTGGAATACAGTAGAGATCACACCCACCAATCCAGGCTTTACGTCACGGTCCCTGCTACTGACAGTCTTTCACTCATCTCTTTATATAGTTTCCATGGTCTTAAGTGCTTTTGCTTTTTCACTACATCTCTTGGTGGTGTTTGGTCACTAAGGCATAGTTGACTATCATCCACAGATGAGCAGTGTTTTCATATCTAAAACTGCACAGCAATGACTGAGGGAGGAAATCTGAGGCATCTGCCCTGCCACCTCTATTGTCCTGCACACCCACAGTCACCATTGCTGCCCTCAAGCCAGTAGGAGCCTAGGCTTGAGCAATCACCACTGCATTCCCTGCATGCAGCAACCTTGACACTTAGAACCCAAAGAAAACCTTAGAGAAACCAGGTTTGATGCACAGACTGTCACTGCCCATTATCATTACAGCTGTCTGCCCCCTCATCTTCTTACCATGCGCTTCCATGGTCCTATTTCAATCCAATTCTTAGCCCATCCTTAGGAGTTACCTTCCTTCTCTTCCCAAATCTGTCCCCTCACTCCATTACTACCACCTCCTTCCCTCTGGCCCCCTCATCTCTTCAGAGGATAAAAGCTCAAGATGTGCTGCTAGACCATATGGCTCCAAATATATTGGCTGCATACCCATAGGCAAGTACCTAACCTCTCTGAGCCTCACTTTCCTCCTGTGTAACACAGGAATAATAATACACATTTCAAAGTGCCATAAGAATTAAGTTATGCACGCAAAATACTTATCACAGTACAATAGGTTAAACACATTTATAATGGCTAGCATGTATTCATCACTTAGTAGATCAGTTCCAGAAGTTGGAAGCATTGAGTGCTTTCTTCACACTCAAAACCATGTTTGAAAATTCAACCATGTTTTTGCATATCATGGAAAAGCTAGTCAAAGAAAACTACATATGGTACAACATGGTTTTTATAAAAACTCAAAAAATAGGCAAAGCAAAACAATGTATCATTTATAAAAAATATGGTAAACTATATGAAAAAAGAAAGAGATGGATAGACAAAACTCAGAATAGTGGTTATTCCTGGAGGAAATGAGAGAGACAGGGTAGGGAGGAGTCACAGGTAGCTTCAAGCACAGAGGTGATGTTCTGAAGTTGGGGGGTGGGCTCTCAGGTGTGCACTTTACTATTAAGCTTCATAACTTCCATATACATTAATTCCTTCATATATTGAAAATATTACTATACAAATGTGTGCATATACACTTGTATTCAGGAGACAGACTAACAAGTACTGAGTCCCTGGGGGCTACAGAGAAATTGCTATATAATTTCCTCACACATCCTTGTGAGATGGACATTCTTTTCCCAAAATAAAGTCAAAATATTGGACTCAAGAATATTGAGTAATATGCCCAAAGTCTCACCCTGTGCCAAAGGTCACCCATTCGTCCCTCCATGTCCATTCTCACCTTCTCCCTTCTACCCAATGCCCTGGGAGGCCGACCGCACAGGGACTGCATCGTGAGGCTCCCCATTACCTGGCTTCAGTCACATCCGGTCAGTGACAAACAATGACAGGAGGTCAGAGAAATGGAGGGCAGTGAAGGAAGAATATCAATCCCCTTACCCCATCATGAAATCACGAGTGGCTTGGCCTCTCTCCACCAAAGGTCACAGATCCTCTCACATACCTGTCTCTGTCCGGATTCTAGGAACTGCTCCTCACCTTGCTCTTATGGGCCTAGAAGTAGCAATGTGTCCCCTTCCTCCTGTTTCTAGCCCTGGATAACTGGGGATCCAAACCTTGCTGGTCCCTTGCCTGCATCATGTAAGCTGTCCTTTCATTAAACTCTTCTCAGATTACCCAGGGTGAGTGGACACGTGTTTTCTGACTGAGAAGCGGTGGGTCTGACCCAGTGTCTTCTCTCTCTCCTAAGATGCCTCTCTTCCCTTTGCTGTGACGGTCTGCACAGTTCAAGGAAGCTGACCATTAGCAACGGTGATGTGATTTTGTGTTCCTTAGTAGCAGAGTAGGGCACTATTTGCTTTCGAGGCTTATGTTACACACAGCTAACAATAGAGACACTTAAATGATAGTGCTGAGAAATTTGTATAGAATGTAGGAACTGTAATAGAAATGATAAGCCCTCTATACATAAGCAACAAATTTAATTTAAAATGAATCTGAAAAGGTATGTTTTAGGCCAATGTTCTCATTGGTCCTATTTTATGGACCTTCCATCACTACTCCCCGCAACCTCCTTTAATCGATGATCCCAGAGCAAAGGGCAGGATGCCAACAACATGCATTCAGTGATGACAGGCCCTTACAACAACATGCATTCAGTGATGACAGTTTGGATAGCTTGGGCTCGTTCATGCTGAATACAGTGGGAGGACACCCTTGCAGTTTTTATGTCCTCATCTTTTAACTGTCTTTCTGGCTTTCTCTGTTTATTTCTATTTTCTGGTGTTGCTGCACAAGGCCAATACTGGCTATAAGCCCAATTTATATCTTGCTGAAATCAGTAGAGAAAGAGCAAATGTTATCAAATAATAAACTGAATACTGGCACCTTTGTTTGACTGACATTATAGAATATCCCATCTTAATTTCTTGTTATCTTTCCTCACCAATATGACACCTGCATTCCTTGCCAGAATACTTACCATCTCAGGCATGCTGCTAAGAGCAGAGTTAAGTGGCAGATACATCAAGGGGCTAAAAACTGGTGCTCTTAGGAACAGCAGAAAGATGATCATTACAAAGCAAGACAAGAATGATGATGAAGAGGAGGAATTCAATGCAATAAAAAATAAGCTAGGATTTCTTTACTACATACTTTGATATTCCTCTTTCAAGCATTTGATCAACTCCCAAAAATCACAGTGGGCAGATTATCCACCTTGTAAGCTCTGCCTGGGCAACTGTTTACTCTCAGGCTAGATTTTCTATCTTGTCTCTCAATTTCTAGGGACATTCATCAGCAGATTGTATCTGAGTATTTCCTTTCCACCCCTTTCATGTACAAGTAACTGCAATCAGATAATAGGCCAGAAGGATAAACATGCTAGATAAATGTAGAATGGATGACAGCCAGAAAAAATTACATGAGAACTCCCCAAGGTCCCTATCCAGGCCCTAGCTCATAGTAGGCACTCAACAAATATTTGTTGAATTGAGTGAATGGAGTTGTTAAGAAGTTGAATTATAAGATTTTAAGGCCCTTTCTTACCCTGATATTCTATGATTCCTCAAAACAAAATGATAGAAAGCTTGGAGAGGACCCAACAGATGGATGCTCCAACTCATCAGAAGCAAGAAAGAAAGTTGGAAAGGACTCATTTTGGGCCGAGATGGATCCCAAAAGAGTAACTGAGACAGTTCCAAACTCACACCCTAAGGATGATCCTTGGTCCCAAGTGGTGGCCCAAAATTCCCACCCCAAGTCCAGAGCGTCTGAAAAGCTGTTCTCTTAGGCTTTAAAATGTAGACAAAACCTGAAGCGAAATTCCACACCTTATTTAGGGACCCTGAAAAAGGGACAGTATGTTGGTGGGGATGGTAATATTCTGTTTTGTGCTCCTAGATTTTATGATACATCTTTTTTTTCCCAGTATCATAGAAACACAGAATTCAGGGCAGAAACGTTTCTGAAATTATCTAACCCAGTCTGCAGCCCCATGCAGGAATTCCTCCAGCATCCTAACAGGAGGTCATCCGGTCCCTAGACTCAAGAAGCACCTTCTCCAGAGGCAGTGGCACTACTGCTGGACAGCTGCCACGTGGGTAGGTTCTGTCTTCCCTTCAAAGTCCTGCTCTACCTTCAAACCACTGATGTAACAGAGACTATGCCTGTTCCCTCCTCTTCGGGCCTGCTCTCTGCTCTCTTACCACTTGAAGTTAGCAATTACTTTTCTTCCATTTTTCCCTCCTGCCAGAAAACATCCTTCAATCTGTCAATTGTGCAGACACAGTTTGTGGATCTCTTAATGTGCTGCTCCCCTGACAATCCTCTCAGTGGTCAATGTAGTTCTTAAAATGGGCCTGGCAGAACTCAGTGTTGCAGAATTGAACACAGTGGTCCAGCTGTGGCCAGGACTTCACAGGGTATAATGAGACAATTTCTTCCCATTCATTTATAAATTGTCACAACCACCTGTTTAATCATCTGTTCTACAATGGTGCTGGAAAGGGCCATCAAGATCACTGGTTCCTTAGATTCTGGGATTCTCTTTCATCACCTACTGGCCCTTATTTGCCTGTATTTTGCGGGCTGGATCATCTGCCTGGTGGTCATTGGTTTGGCACTGGGTAGGGAAATACCTTGAAACACCCCAGGTTTTCCCTAACTTTTTCAAAATATCTGTTCCTTCTCACTGTGAATACTCAATCTGCCTGGTATATAGAGGCTCTAAATATTTTTTATTAAATAAAAAAGAATGAATAAATACATGAATAAATGAATAGGTCCCAAAGGAGTCTGTCTTTTTAGCCTCCTGGGCCATGACCAGAATAGATCATTTCTGCTCATCTGTCATCTACCTAATCTAGCTAATCATTTCCATAGTTTCCCTTCTTTCCCAGAGCCATGACTAAGCAGAAGAGTGGCAAACACTATCTGACTCACTAAGTTCTTCGGTTTCCCTCCCCCAACTTCACTGTCTTTAGGACAATTCTGTTCCAGGTTTTGCTTCCAATAGTCATCATGTGTGAACTTGTGACCAAGAGAATTGGGAGGTGATGGATGGGCATGGCTGGTTGGCAAACTCTGCAGCCTGCCAGGTACTCACAACCCTAATGAACACAGGCCCCTCAGGACAATAGCAGCAGGCATCCCAGAACAATTCTTCCCATAAAGGTAACAATAGGATTCTTATCTCTCACCTGCCAAAACCTGTGAAGAACCTTTTCTGTTCTCAGGAGCACAGAAGCCAAAGCCTGTGATCACCCTCTGAGAATCAGAGAGCCTGCATCTGTATGTTCCCTCAATGATAATGTATTGTTTCTCCTTTTTCATGACCTTCCTCTCAGCCCCTCTTGGGTTTTGTTCCTTTTTACCCAACAGAAATCTTTTCCTTTTTAATTACTTCCAATCTATTCTGTCCCATCTTTGTTTAATCAGTCAGAAAGAAGAAAAGTGTTCTTCCAATTCTTTTACCTTCTATTGTAAAGAAAAGATGAGCATGCATTAGCTGCAGGGATGTGATAAACATTCCAGAGAGAAAAATGTACCCTTCATATCTCTTGGGATCCCAATTTCTTCTGGCTCTAAAAGTAATGAAAGTCAGTCATGGGTCCCCATGAAAACTTTTCTTGTAAATTGCTTTAGAAAATGCCAAGTTTTATGCCTGTTAGTAGTATACTTGGGAAAGGTGCTTTTAAAACTGCTTAGCCCTAAGATGGCTAAATTGCTAAATTACCTACATCAATCATGGGTTATTTAGTCCATCTCCTTGCCTCCAAGACAAGGGGGAATATTTCTTCTGTATAAAGACTTCCGGGGAAAAAAATTCTATTATATTCTTCATTCAAAGTCTCATGCACTCAAAGTTTATACGTTCTTCTTTGGAAATAACCCAAATACCTTTCCTTGGAGCTTAAGACCTTTTCTCTCTTTTCTGGCCCCTGATGGATATGATACAAGAAAAAAAAAAAAACACTATTTGACAGATATCATTTGTTCATAGCCTCCTGCTTAGAGCTCTTCAGGGCCTCCCATTGTATTTAACATCCTTCCAAGCATTTGATGACTGCTTTTAAATCCCCATTGCCACCTGCCCATCACCATCCATCAATCTCTTTACATTTGTCTTCCCTGTAGCTCTTCCAAATGTAGTGCTTGCCTCATTTGACACCTGCTTCAAGAACTTAATCAGCACCTTTGATAATTATCCAAGGTCTCCCAGCAAAGACAGAGCTGAATATATAGCTTCTCTCTACAATTAACTAATTCTCCTATAAAATGTGTAGAGACAAGATGAAGGTTCTGAAAGCCCAAGGCACCACTTCTTATTTGCCACAATGAACACTTGACAGGCCCCAGCCCTCCTAGGAGACAGAGAACAGAGTTCTTGATGGCCAAAAGCAAGGATTGGAAGAGCACTGGGGCAAGAGTCAGGAAGGCTGAGTTGCAAGCCAACCGCTGCCACTGCACCCTATGAGGAACTCTCATCCCATATCAACCCTGTTTCCTAAGCAGATCATAACATGCACTTGCCTAGATTACTTCTCAGAGCTCTTCCAGTTCTCACATTCTATGTCTCTGACTAGACAAAGGCTTCTCTTCTCCCTTCTTGAAAGATAGAGACCATCTCCTTGACATGTCTCTCTCCACCCACCACTGTGGACAGCACCAACTAGAAACACTCAGAAACCAATGTTTCTTAATCTTTTAAAAAATTATCACCAGCCCTAGAGAGCTTTTTTTAAACATTTTTCCTTAATCGTCCCACCCAATGAAATTTTAATACCATGAATAAACAGTATATCTGTTTACATACTGCATGTATCTGTGCTTAATTTATAAAAAAGCAAGTTTTTGCTACCCCCAAGAACCAATTTTCATCCCCCTTGGGGGCAGTATTACTGCATTGAAAAATGCATGACTTAGACTGACCCCAGGGCTGCCACTATCTGAATGATACAAGTGGAGTTATTTGCCCCAAACTTCAAAGCCACAAACATTCACAGGCCAGAGGTTTTGAAAATAATCCATTAAGGATAAGGCAGGGTAGAATCAGCCCAAGTTCCCATTTCCCTAAAGTAAATAGCAGCTTCCTATCATTCTCTTCCAGGCCACACTGACTCCTATTCCAGGCCCTGTCCTGGTTCTCTTTCCCTGGGACCTTCACCTCTGCCCATGGTTCCCACTTCCAGCTCCCACTTCATTCATATGAATCTCAGTGGTAACAATGGGAGTGATGGGAATGAGGTGAACAATGGATGACGATGTTCCAGGAATAACTAGAATCCACTCCATGGGCAGAATCAACAAGGCGTCTGGCAGGGATACAGGCCTATTCCAACTCACTTGCATCAGCCCAGCTCCCCGCCTCCCTTCCCTGTGGACATTCCCCTTCCCCTTACCTCGGCACGCTGGCCAAATAGGTTACAAGTTTCCGCAGGTCTTCCTGTCTTATTCTGTCATGATTGCTGCGAGCAGGGAAGGTCAGGATGGGTCCACCTCGCTTATCACGGCCCCCTGCAGGGAGGAAGAAGAGGGATCTTAAGAACACCAGCCAGTAAGTGTGCCGTAGAGGGAAAAGAATTCCTTCTGGGTGCTGGAGGAAGCAGGCAGAAATCCAGTTACTACTTAGGACAAGGCCATGGGGTTTAGGTATAGATAACATGTGACCTTGGGTAAGTCTTTTGACTTCTTTGATGCTTCATCTGCAAGATGCAGATGGACATGACGATGAGCACATTATGGGGCTGCTGCAAGGACTGATGAGCTGGTACATGGGGAAGCTCTGAGAAAAGTAAAGAAGTAAAGCTCTCTATGGATGAGATGATAAGGGAGGTGGCGGTAACTGCTCTTACTGAGAAAACAAGCTGTAGAAAGTGTACAGTCTTTGGAAAGTTCACTTCCAATGCACTTCTCTTTGCCTACTTCTGTGAGGTGGGAGGGCTCAGGATTACCTGACTACCATGGTGAGAAGCCCTTGAAGCACCCATCCAGGACACCATTGCTGGAGGTTTTCAGTTCCATAGAAAAATTTTCTACACAGAAAAGGACACACCCCTTGCCTGCCTGCCTGAAGTGCCACCTGTCACTCCAGCCTGCCAGGTGGGCACATGAATCTTTGTTGGCAATAAGGATGCTCAAGGTCTTATTCACTGCAAATGCATAGTTGCACACTATGATTACAAATGTTTTCTAAATATCATGGTAAAAAAACTGGGAGGAGTATACTGAAATGATGATCATTGTTCTTATTAGCAGGCTGGGATTTTACATGGTTGCTTTTTCTTTCCTCTATTTTCCAAACTTTCCACTCACTATTTATTCTATGATTTAAAAATGTATTCACTAGTAGGTGTGGTGATTAGGAAGCAAGATCAAGTTCCTCAGGAGGATTAGATGGGAATGAAGCTAAGGTATAGCAACCATGTCCTCAAGGGCATTGTCTATCACACCAAGAACCCCCGTGCCATGATCACAGACTCCCCAGCCCACACACAACTGAGGCAGCCACGTGACATCTCCCAGAGCAGGAACCACAAGAGGAACTAATGCAAAAAGGAAGAGGGTTTGCTTGGCCATCACCAATACTGGAAAAGAAGCTGAAGCCCAGCCCTCTGAAGAAGAATCTCTTCCAAGGAAAGGCAGAGCCTCCTAGACACCCCCAAGGATGAGTTCATGGATAATGTTTCCCTCTAACTGGGGGGTCCAGAATCCATACAGAGGGGAGGCTCAACAAACAACATCCAATTCATTCCAGGATACTCTTGCAGAGGAAATAAGGAGTCTGCAAGGAGAAAAGGATCAAATAAGATCAGAGCCACTGAGAGATTTGCCCTGGTGAAAAAATGTTTCAGCGACAGCCCTACCCCCCTGCACCCCCAAACCCCTGCCCCAGCTCCAAGCCAGGGCAGAGTTATATAGAAATACCACAGAAGTGGGCCTGGGCCCCCAGCTCCAGACCTTCCGTACCATGGGCCCTGGTTCTCTGAATAGATGGCCACCCCCAACTCATCTGCCCTGGAAATGGTTCCCACCTCCCAACTGCCTTCCACATGAGGAAAAGGAAACAGGAGGATTTAAATGGAAGGTTTCCCAGAGGCTGGGAGGATCTCCCACACCCCCAACCTTCCCCTCCAGCCTGACACCTTAAGGATTTCCACTCTTAGATGATTCTAATGGCAGCTGTTGCCTTTACTCATGACCTTTCACAGGTACTTTAACGGAGCTGTGGGAACATGGAGAGCCAATGCTGGTTTGACTGGCAAAGGCTAAATAAGGAGTTTAGAAGGCTACTGGCACTGTCTCTCAAGCTAGAGCCAGTTCTACCCTTGGAGACAGGAGTTTCATAATCATGGCTGGGGAAAGTTCCAGATGGCAGGAGAGGGGGAATGAGGAAGCCTGGGAGAGATCGAGAGGGAGCAGAGAGATCAAACCAAGCATTTTTCAGAAAGGAGGCAACCTTGCAAGACTGTAGGAGTAAAAGGAAGAAGCAGAGAAAGAGGATCATTATGCTGGAAAGAATGGGGACCATGGGTGGGGCAAGGCCTCAGAGCAGGGTCCTGCCCCTTTCTCTGGAGGGAAGAGGGAACAGATAAATTATGGACGGGGAGGAGTTCAGCCTGCCTGGGGAAGATTGTTCTTCAGGTAAAATAGGAGACAAGATTGCCTGCCAATGGTCAGGGTAGGCTTGAGGTGCTGGGGAAAAGAAGCAGGCTGTCACGGGCCAGCATCCATAGAGAATGAACAGCAAGGAAGTGTATAATGTGGGCTTAAAAGGCTATGGCAGGAGATTGGGGCACCGTGAGAGCTCTGTTGAGGGCTCTGGATATGGAGTACATGCTGGGGCCTAACTTGAGTGAAGGCAGAATAGAGCTAATGCATGGGCCCAGTGAGGGTGCGAAATGTCCTGCTGGATTTTTAGTTCCCAGAATAGAGGGAACAGCATATGTTTTGTTCATCTGATATCCATCCTCTCCCAACTTACAGGGAAACATCAAAAAAGAGTTAAAAGTAAGAGGCTAAGGCCACAGACATATCAAGGGTCAAGGTCTTGGATATTCATGGCCAAGGTAAGGAGGTGGAAGGCTTTGGTGTCAAGGAGACTGAGCAGACACGAAGGTATAGGCTTAGATCGATAATTGACAAGGTTGTTGAAATTATAGAGGGCAATAAGCACAGATGAGAATGAGAACCCCCTGCTAAGGTCTATGTGCATTATGGAAGTGGATCCCAGAGGGTGGAAGACAAAAGTAGTTGTTTTAAAAAGGTGATAGAGATGGTAGCAGGATCTTCAAAAGTGCCATTCCGCTGCTCATCAAATACCTATTTGCCTACTCATGCAAGGCTTTGGTGCTAGGAGCTACAGGATAGGAATGTATACAATAAAGAGAGCATTATTTGATGCTGTAGAAATAGCACTGATTCCCGGCCATAGAGGCAGGGCATGACACCACTAGGGAGGAGGCAAGGCTGAAAGCAGGAGGCTCCCCTGATTGAGCTAGAGGAGGAATGGCGCTCACATTTTAAGGGACATTTGGGTTTCCATTAGGGCAATTAGGGAAGGTGGGAAGGGACAAGAAAAATTCATCAAGGGAATCACACCAAGAGTTTGGTCCAAGTACAACAGTTCTGCAAGATATTAAAACGGATACATATGATTTTTTTAAGGGAATGAGGTTATTCTGTAGTTTGGGAGATGCTTCATGTACCTGATGGACAGGTGCTTTAATGAACAGGGCATATCTCCATGAAGGGGGATAAAATATGCATTTCCCAAACTTAATTTGAGGGTAGAACCCCTTTTTCTTCTTTAAGGATAATTGTGTAGTGCTGTTGTTCTATGGAACCCAGTTTGAGAGACAAGGATCCAGGGTACAAAAGATTGTGTCACAGCAGCATGAGTTTCCCTGGGAACAATGGAGAGCAATGTTGGTAGGAGATATGGAGGCAGAGAGGGACATCAGGAGGTGGCAAGAAGGGTGTGGGTGCACACCAAGATAAGAGAGAAGAAATGGGCCCTGCACAAGAGGGTCGGATAAAAGGGACAATGGGTGCTGTGAGTAGGAGGTGCAGGCACACAAAGGAAGCCAGAGAGAGAGCAAGGGGGTGTGTACAGGGGTGGCTATGGGCAGGCCACTGGGCTGGAATGGGGGAGGCTCCCTGAGGCACAGCCACAGATCCTGCCACACACATGTGCACAAGCCCACATGCAGAAGCTGTTGGGCTGCACCGCATTATTGCAGATGTGTGTTCCCATGGCAGCATGATTTTCCTTTACCCTGGCCATGCTGGGGGCACAAGCAGGGGAGAGTGGGCACAACCAACAATTTGTTTTTCTGCCCACCACCTGCCTGCAGCACTTTCTTCTCAGAAAGAACTGCAACTGCTACACTGCATTATTTAATTCTGGGCTTCTTTACTTTTTTCATTCTTGGGTTTTGTCTTTAAAAGCTTTGGATGTAAGGGCTTTGTTGGTTTGTTTTTTGTTTTATTTTTTAGATGCAGCTAGTCATCTCCCTGGCATCCCCAGCGCCCTTCCTAGGCACAGAAGGACAATGTTCCCCAAGCCCAAGCTTCTGGTGCCACATGCAGACGAGTGAGACTTGTGCTAGACTGCTCGGCCCACACTGGCATGTAAGAGTGAGCTGCACACCCCAGCCCCCAGATCTTGCTCTGGGAAGCTGCCACCTGCCTCAGGCCTGACTAATCACCTTCTTGGCATGTTGCTTCTATGTGCTCCCTTAGGACAACTCCATACACTCGGCAAGGTCTTTTTGAGGGCTAGCTGAGCCCTGCTACAGGGCTCCGACTGAATTAACATGGGAAAAGATAAACCATGAACAATTAAGCAAGGGTCCTCATGTCAGAGTATACCATATCTGCACCCATGTGCCCCAAACTGCTATGGAACAGGATGGTGCTTAGAGGCTAGGGTAAAGCCAGGAAGATCTCCTGGAGAAAGCAAAGTGGGAACTGACTTAGAAAGGAGAAGAGGTTCAAATTGGCAGAAGGTGTGGGGAAAGCATTGCAGATAGAGGAAGTTCAGGCGTAAGAGAAATGGGAAGATTGGCAGGATACCCAGGGACAGGAAAGACATCAGGTTAAATAAGGCTCAGGGTCATAAAGGAGAAAAGATCTGATTGGGCTCTACTTGGCAGCAGACAGTAAACAGCAGATGGCTGTGGGCCATGTCCTGGGTGCCAGGCTATGGGCAGTGGGAGAAATCAGGCTGGGGCTAGCACTGCCCAGTGGCCCCCAGGTCTTCTGCAAGGTCGTCCCACATGCTCAGCAAGCACTCAGAGCCATGCTGACAAAGGCCTTGGAGGCTGTCTCACCTGCACCCCTACCCGTACTGACATCACTGCCACAGGAACTTTCCAGGGGGTTGTTCAGCCTGTGCTTTGATATCTTCAATGACAGGGGCTCACTCCTAGTAAGATCTACAAGCTCCTGATGCTAATGGCGAAAGGCAGCTTCCCAGTCACTCTCATCTAACACCACTACCACCAATACAACACGAGTATTGCTACAAGTACTGCTACTACTACTAATAACAACATGGAATGCGCCCAGAACCTCACGAAGGTTCACATACTCCCATCCTGTGCTCTGCCTTCACCTCCCAGCCCTGCACTCGGAATCATCAGTCTTTCACCTCCCCTCTGGTCAGGAGACAGACACTCACCACTTGGTTTCTCCTCCCCCACACCACACCACCACTTGGCTATTGCCCACTGGCCAGGCCAGCGGTGCCTGTGGAATGAGCCACTGCACTGTGGGACTGCCCTGGCTCTTTCCCTGCACACCCACTCCTAGTGGAGGGTGGTAGAACTCAGAAACAGGCTCCATCTATAAGGTATAAATAAGCACTTGGGGATGTTTCTTTAAATATGATCCTTGGCTAGTCACATGGCCAATACCCCAACCCCTTGCAAAGATTCTGATCCAGGAGACTTTGCATCCATTCTGATACAATGAAGCCCTAGAACTGGTACCTGGAGAAATGCTGGTGCACCTAGAGCTTGGCTTCAATTATAGCAAGGGTCACCAAACTTTTCCTAAAGAGCGAGAGAGTAAATATTTTAGGCTTGTGGCCATCTGGTCTCTGCTGGAACTCCTCATCTCTGCTATTGTCATGAGAATGCAGCCACTGACACTACCTGTAGTAGGCCAAATAACGGCCCCCAAACACATCAGGTCCTAACCCCTGGAACCTTTAAATGTTATCTTATTTGGAAAGAGTCTTTGCACATGTGACTAAATTAAGGATCTTGGGAAGGTTACCCTGGATTATCCAGGTGGCCTTCAATGCAGTCACAGGTATCCTTATTAGGAAGAGGCAGAGGGAGGTTGGATACAAAGAAAATGTGACAACAGAGGTAGAGATGGGAGTGATGTGGCCATAAGCCAAGGAAGGCTGGCAGTCACCAGACCCTGGAAGAGCAGGGAGTACATTCTGCCCTAGAGCCTCTGGAGACAGCACAGCCCTGCTGACACTGATTTCAGCCCAGAAAACTGATTTTGGACTTCTGGCCTGCAGAACTGTGACAAAATTAATTTCTGTTGTTGTAAGCTATGGAAATAGTGGTAACCTGTTAAAGCAGCAATAGGAAACGAATATACCTTAACAAATGCACATGGTTGTATTTCAATAAAACTTTATTTACAAAAAGAGGTGGCTGGTCCATAGGCTATAGTTTGATGACCCTTGAATCAGATATTACAAGGTCTAGGTATACAAGAAAAACTGGAGAGAAAGGTCAGAAATAATTATTTGGAAGTCATTATTCAGAAAAATAAATAGATACAAATATTTGAGTTCCCTTTGACAGAAAGGAGAGAAGAGGAGCCAGAAACATTTTTAATCTCCTGTCCATAACTCACTCAGAGATGAACCCAATAAAATCTCTGGCAGTGTGTGAAGTGGACACACTCCGCCAACTGAAAGATCTCCCATAGGGCCTCAGTGGCTCATGCCGGGCCTACCAGGCCTGGGAGGGCAGGGTAGGGTGAGGTGTATGTGTACAGGGGGCAGTATGTTAGGTGTTCGGGGGGCACCCACCAGTGGATGTGAGCATCTCCCAGAACACCTGGCTGGGACCAGAGCTCTCCCTTCCCTTTCTGCCTGCCTCTGGAGAAAGGCAGCACCTGTTCCCAGCACCCCTTCCATCCCCGCTTCTCTCACTTACACACAAACAAGTGAGCACCAGATTGCATGTGCATGCACATGTGCTTCCCCAGTCCATTTCAGAGGAAAGTTCCACAGACACTCACCAGACACGAAGGCCACTTTTTCCTTTAGGATGGGAAGGACATCAGAAGCTTTCAAACCATCATTCCGAAAAGACCCTGTGAGACAACAAAACAGAAGGAATCAGGGTGAAAGAGGCCAAATGGCTGAATCCCTGGGCCCCATTCTCAGCATCACAACCCCATTATGGGCCAGAGAGTTATGCCTGATTCAGACCCTACAGTCCAGCCCCAAGGAACAGGAGAGGGTCTATACAGAAAGAACACTTCCACATGATGCCAGGCCACAGGGGTGACCAAGGGTGTGGCCCTCCTGGTCTCCCCCAAGGAGAGGACAGCCCAAGTCACCCTCCACTGTGTACACAAAGCTCTATACCCTGGAGGTAAAAACTATAATCCTGTTGCTGTGAGCAAGTCAAAGTTGGGGGCCTTTTAAAAAACTATTTTTGTTCCTCTAATGCCTAGCAGAGTGTCTGGTACACAGTAAGTACTCAGCAAATATCTGTTGAACAGGTTAATGTCAAGATGGACCACAATACCCCAATTAATCCTTTTTACCTTTCCCCTCTGTGGTACAGTGACTCTTAGAGTTTATTTCACAAATGGGAAACATAAACCACAAAAATCCCCAAGTGGGAGGCAAAGTTGCAAAGTTGAACGCAATAGCCTTCTCCACCTTCCTCCTCCTCCTGCTCAATGACACCATCACCACCTGCAACAGACTAGAGGTGGGTAGACACCAGTCTCCTGGGAAGGAAGTGACTCCCTTTTTAGCAACTTGTTCTCTGTCTAAATCTATCTCTCAGTTGGAAAGTCCTCTCTGGGGAATAGTTTAGTTCCTATTAGTTAGGGGGTTGGAGGCAGAGGCCTGGGGTTCATATAGAATAGAAAAAAACAGTGTGCCTGGAGACCACAGCCTCAAAAGACAACCCAGCCTGGTGTGAGAAGGGTGGAAAGGGAGGACCCAGCTTCCACATACACACAAAACCCCAGACCAACTCACTGAGCCCCTGTCATTCAACTTGAGTGCCCCACGAGGACTCGCCAGGAGAGCCAGCCCACACTCAGAGCCCTGCAAGCTATAACTGGAATCTCTGCTGTGCATCACAACTAGGGACATGGCACAAATGGATCCCGAAAGAGAGGAGGTTCTGTGTCAGCTCAGTGAGACAGAATCAGACACCACAGGCACCTGCTCTATGGCCTTTCTCCCCTTGGCTTACTCCCCTGTGGTCCCAATCTGTCAAACTACAGAGGGAAGAAACGTACTGGGAAGGCAGTCCTCAGTTCTGTCTCAATCCCTAACATTGACTGTTTCTAGAGACGCCCCTGGGAATTTTGGCAACCACCCAGGATAAGATCACTGGCCTCATGAAGGGAAATGAGCCAGTTGCACATTCAACCAAAGAGGAAGAGAGATGTGTCCCCAGAACACAAGTTTCCATGGCCAGAGGTCAGATCCTTACCCCAAACAAATGCCCAAAGTGTCTCTGACCATTTCACCTACTTCTTCTTTTTCATTCTTCACTAAATGAAGACAGTGAACTTTTCTATTTATCAGTTACTTCTCTTTACAAGTGGCCCATAGTACCTGATGCTGGAGTAACCAGCTATAAGGCTCATTTTGAGAAGACCATGGGCAATAGAAGAAAAATAAAAAAACACCATAAAAATGAAAGCTCTAACTAAAACCATTGGTGTATATTTTCTATTCTTAGTTTCTACAGATCTTTATGTTCTGAACTTACCTTCCAACACAGAAAAGTTATTAAATCTCACTAGTAGAAACTAAGTAGATCAATATGAATCATTATAGAATAGGCACATAGAGTTTTTTCACTCCCACGCAATAGGGGGATGTTTCAGCTTCCTCATGAAAGAAGAGTCCTATCAGGCTTTACCAACTAGACAAGGATCATCTTTAACTAACACATGAATTCTGCATCAAAATAGCTTATTTTCATATGGGAAATATGTCTTTCTATACATCAGTTTTAAAACGTTTTCCTGTATATCACTACATATACTGTTAATTTCTATATAAAAAATTTTAATAAGAAAATTAAACTTCAGTCCTGTCTTCTTTCAAATTATTTACAAGTTCAAAAATAGTAAAGCCCAAACAAATGATATTTTACTGAACAAAAATCCACAAACCCTCTTGTCTCCTAAACTCCTGTCCTACTTTTTCCACTGCTCTTCCTCTCCTTCCCTACCATGGTGAAAGTATACAAGACGGCTCTGATTCCACATAGTCCCTGGATAGTAAGGAACAGTTTGGAATTTGCTATAACAAAAGTAAAAGGTTCCCCATCCTGCCCCCTCTTTGCTCCCACCCATACAGAGAGAGAGGGAGCTCTGAATTTCATCCTTCCCAACCCACTCATTGTGCCCACCTCTTCATTTTCCTTTCCATACTCCAGGACCTGACAGAAGGGGAGTAGTTAGTAGCTTTTCCAGGCAGCTTACAGTCATTGGCTCAAACAAATGTCAGTATCTTGGATGGGGCTGGTCTAAGATTCCTAAAGTTTCCTCTCCCCAGGCCAGAGTCTTCTCTGTCTGGTTCAGGCCACACTGAGCTATCTGCCAGCTGTGTGCCCATTATGAAAAAACTAAAGTGCTCAGATTTACAAAATCCTTAACTAGGGAATAATCATTTGCAACAACAGTAACAAGATTTTTCACATTATAAAAGGATTTCCTCCAGGGTCTCTTTAAATAAAAGTTGCCTTAGTGGTTGGAATTAGTTTTTCATTTGCCAGAAATTGAGCTACAAATAACTTTTTAACAATATTTGTATTATGTAAAGCCAGGTAGAGCTAAACCAATTAGCCCAGCGGCTCTGAAGTTGGCGACCTAGCATAAAAAACCTATCTGCACTGGTGAAGAGCCCGTTTATCAATTCCCCCAGGGCCCTTGTGGAACCAGCAATTGGAATCTATAATAAAGGGGAAGTTCATTGAACACTAACTCAAATAGGACCAATGAAATAGCAACATGTTTTCACTACCAGGTACATGTCTGGGCAGACTCATAGAAAATGTTCAATAAATATTTGATGAAAGAATAAATGAACGAATGAAACATTAACCCTTCCTAAAGTGACTTGCATAAATAAGGTCAGTGGCCTCTTCAGTCACACCAAGTACTGGTATCTGAGCAGATGATCTCCAGGGTACTACACAGCTCTACCATTCTGAGATTTTTTAAACCTTTTCTTCATATTTATTGCCCTTCAAGATCCTCAGATTATCAGATCAATATACTTTGAAAGAAAGTATTGGGAACAAATTCAATAACAAGATTCAGTGTACTTTGGGAAGATAAAACAACTCTTCCCTGGCCTCCCAGCCTGCATTTTCCCAGGAATCAGCTTAGCAATTGGGATGCTGAGGGCACATTACCCAGTTGGCCCAGGTTACCAAAATGGGAGTCCTGCAATGGAAGTGCTTCTATGAAGCACTGCCACGTTGAAAGAGGCAGACTTGACTGCAGCTGCTCCCTCTGATACAAGGTATATTTGACAGCACTCTTAGACTATAAACTCTAGAACAACTGCAGATTAGCTTTGAAGCCTGTTGAAACATTAGGCCCCTTGCTGCCTCTAAAGAAAGCCTGAGAAGATATAAAAGCACCTGTGCCCTTGGACTTTACTGCAGGAAAGAAAAGAACCAGGGGGCATCCTCATGGACCTGACCCAATGTGAGTTTCATGCTTTTTCTTAAGGACAAAGGCAGCTTCGCTGGCCTTCAGCACTAGTTCCACCCTGTTTGTGTCCTGCTGCTGTCAGAATTACAAGCCTGCTGTTCTGTTAATTAGCAAAGTTGGAATACTCTGCATCCAGCATGGGTCTTCGGGAAGCCCCACTTTTACCTCCTCCTTGCTCCAAATGTGTTGTGCTTACATGGCTGCTGCTTATTCCTCTTCACACTTTCCTAGTCACCATTTCCCATGCTGGAAAATGCCAATCATCTTCCCTCTGGCTTCCAGCCTCTGTGTGGCCCCACTTGGCAACAGCAGGACTGGCCCTCGAGCACAGACCTTGTCTGTGGTTTTGTGGTTCTGGATGGCAGTGAGTCTCCTAGGGCATCTTGGTGTCTTGTGCTCCTTGCTAACCTCCTTCAAAAAGCAATCCTGATTTCAACAACTGAAGAAACAAGCAACTAAGTATTAGCTTTTAGATGTGCACACTGCCAGGGTACCCATAGACTGCTCTTTCTTTTTGGTTCTCAGTCACTTTCCCTTATTTGCACTTATTTAGAAGTTACTGTGCAAGCATTTTAATGTTGCTTCAAGTGGGCCTCAACCCTGTTTCACCACTGAGATGGCAAATTTCACAGTGCTGAGGTCTCTGCCTCCTCTTTCCACTCCATCCCTGTGGTGCCCAGCATGGGAGCCTTGATCAAAGTGGCAACGAAACCCTGACTGATCAGCACAATAGAGATCTGGCTTACAACTGAGAGTTCCAAGAGCTCATTAGGCTGAACCTTGGTTTGGGTATAATTTGAACAGTTTCCTATACCCACAGTCACTTATTCATCAATTCTTTATTGAGCACCTATTATGTGCTAGGCTTTATGCAAGAAAAGGACCCTGCTCTCCAGGGGGCTTCCAGGCAGAAACAGGCAGGTATGTACATAGGACAATGAGCTGGTATCAGAGATAGGGCACCACGTGTACAGAACGCAAGGGAGCTCAAAGGAAAGGTGTTCTACAGGTGAGTCCTGATGCCTTGCTGCTCAAAGTAACAAGCATCACCTACCAGCTAGAACTCTCAAGCCCTACCCCATATCTACAGGATCGGAACCTGCAGTTTAATAAGAAATCCAGGTGATTCATATACACATTATTTTGGGGAAGTGCTATACACTAAATTATGTCCTTCTGTTCCAGAGTTGCCTCAGGCAAAGATAAATTTAAGCATCCTTTAGCCTAATCTAAGCAGAACTTCTAAATTCTGATGTAGTGACGTAATCACCCCTCCCACCTCCACCATGGAAAGACCCCTCACCACTGCCCAGGGATTCCAGAGATTCAGCCATTATCCTGAACCCATCACTCAAATTCAGCTCTGGAATAAAAAGGCTATCCGGGCGATTGATAACTTTCTCTTCCAGGACACTGAGACTGGACTAAATCTTGCTTTTTGGTGGTAAGAATATTTATGAATAACACAGGTCCAAACTGCTCAGAATGTTAGTAACTTTTCCACTCTCATGCATCAAATACTTTAACTTTATGACAAATCTTTCTCACTACACCGATCCTCAGAGCCCTGCTTTCTCTACTATTCTTAGTACCATTAAGTATGATCACTGATCGTATTTATAGACGATGATACCATCTCTGAGATGGCCCTGGAGGACAGAGGAGCCAGTCAATTTATGGTTCTTCATTGCACCTGCACCCACCATCCACAGGTACAAAGCCCTGAACATTAAGCAATGCTGGAAGAGAAATGGAGGAAGGAGAGATGCCCCTACCCTAGGGAGCTCCACGTCTAGTTCTCTAAAGAGAACTTGATGCTCATCTCAGGCAGTTCTCCCCCTTGGAGAGGAGACCCAACTTATGACCTCTGAGAGTTTCCAGACTAATAATAAACCTAATGCCATTTCCTCCTGACACCAGGAAGCTACCAGACTCTGTATTAAAAAAAAACATAAGGCTATGAGATTCTTATAAAGACTCTCTCATTCTGCCCCCAACCCAGCTGTCCTGTATCCCCTGTATCCTGATTACTGGTGCCATCATCCACTTAGTTACTCAGAAACCTGGGAGGCATCCTAGACTCCTCCCACTTCTATATCCCAAACATCAGTTCAGTTACTTGGTTTTACTGATTCTACTCTTAAATCTCTCTCTAATCCATCATTTCCTCTGTACAGTTTCACTGACCTCCCCATCAAGCTGAGCTGTCCCTGATTGTATCTTGAACTCTACCACTCCTGAAACACATTTCTGTTTTCATCCTACCCATTAAGTGATCCTGATGCCCTGAGGGTAGAAACCATGTCTTATTCATTCCACCCCAACACCCAGTACAGTGTCTGTCATGCAAAAGAGGCTCAAGAAATACTGAACTGAAACTGAGCATGTACAGGTCCTAAAACAGAGAGTATGAGTGGTGAGTTGGAGGCAACTCATCAGGACAGATTCCCCTAGGAGGTGATCTTTGAACCAACCAGGTTTTGAATAAGGAAAGGGCCATGGAATGGTGCTCTGGTGGGAAGTAACAGGTGCCAAAACAGAGAGGATGGGGCAAGCAAGCCATATGCCAGAGATGGAGAGAGCTTACTGGCTGGACAGAGAAGTAGGGTTAGGGAGTGATGGAAAGGACAGCATGAAGGTGGTGGGTGGGCTCAGTCATCTCACCCTGAACCTGGTATCTCAATAGGGTAGTCTTCTGGGAAGGCATCAGCCAACATGGGGCTGTGAGTGCCTTTGGAAGCTCAGAGAGCCACAACTGCACCCCAGCAAGGGCCAGAACTGGATGGAATTTGGCTAGTCCCCAAGGAAGGCCATGGTTCCAGAACAGAGTTGGATCTATACATCCACTTCACATTCTGCTCTATCTGCAAGGAGCTGGGGCAGGATGGGACACATGGCCCCTGGTGAGGTGGGTAACAGAATGTGGGGGTGGGGGACACTGGAACTTTGTTTCTTTTTATCTTCTTCCTAAGGCCCAAGAGAGGCAGGAAGAATGTTTGTCTGTGCTGTGTCTCCTGGGAGCTTGCCAGGCCAGCAGCAGCCTGGGAGTTTGCATGCAACCCCACAAAGATGCAGTGTGGAAGCAGATCACAAGGGAGCAGACTGAAGACATGGTCCCTTCTGCACAGGGACTAGAGCAGCAAAGCCCATGGCAGAAGACTGTCTGTGTCTCTTCTCTCTTCCCCACTTTCCTATATGAACCCAGGAGACGGAGACAGGAGTGGCAAGAATGAGAGGGAAAAAGGTAAGAGGTGGAGAGAAAGAGCTGGGGAGGAACACACACACACACACACACACATAAATGGAGGTGAATGTCTTGTCTCCTCTTTATAGATGCTAATGAGCTATTCAGGAAACAGCCTGTTGGAAACTCCTCCAGTGACTAAAAATATGTTCCTTGGAGCTCTCATTAAAACAACTGCCACTGAGGCAGGGAGTGTGTGCTGAGAGGAAGGAATAAACCTGGCAGAGAAAGAGGCTGGGCAGCTTGTGTCAGCAACAGAACACACAGCAGTGTGCAGATTCACCTGCCTCTCCCCACCCTGGGGATCCTTCCGCCCACAGCGGGGCAGACTCCCCACAGCCGTTCCTCACCGCTGACACCTGCAAATAGCAAACCAGCGCCAGCAGCCTCCTGCCTCCCTCCGTTCCTCCCTCCTGGAGCAGCAGCGGTTGGGGAGGGGCCGTGTGGCACAGTCTCCTCCTCCCTGGCACCAAGGGAACTTCTAAGAGAAGGACACCGATGAGTCTCAGTTAACCTGGTTTCAGGTTATTAGGCATCTTTTGTGTGGAAGGCACCATAGCACTGTGGATAAATAACACTCTGTCCTTATGAAAAGCGGACAAGGCATAAAGGGCTCCTCTTCTGACAAACCAAAGAGGCCTCATGCAACATGAGGCAGTAACCAAGGACTTGAGATGACAGCCAGACTGCACAGTCTTTACACTCAGGAAGAAGCAATGTCTACCTTCTTTCAACTCTGACATGCATTTGATTGTCACTCCTCTCAATGTCCGGGCTTTGCTTGTCACTCTAGTGAGAGGTGTACTTTCCCCAGAGCGCCTTCTCTAATTCTCTCCACCCCAGGCCTGGCTGGTTCCTCCTTCTCTGTATGTCACATGGCAGGCACCTCACTGTCCCACCATGTCCACTGCCGCATCTACATTCCTCTCTAAACTCTGAACTCTGGAGGGCAGGGACTGGGTGCTTATCTTTGCATCTCTGGTGCCTGGCACAGAACTCATGCTTAAGGAGCAACCAAGGACAGAGCCTTATTCATCCACAGTGCCATGCTGCCTTTCACCCAAAAGGTACCTAATTAATGCTGTACTTCATCCTCCCCTGGTTCCTCTCTGTGCCTACTTCTATACCCTCCATCTCCATCTTTCTTTCTCTCAGGCTTCTACCTGAACTCTAATTGTGGCCAATTTCAATATTAACTTTCTAATGTCAATATTAGATCTAAAGGCCTGGCTAATGGGCTACTTTTGAAGAGCAGAAATTTGTAACACTTACCATTGCTAAATGAGCTCCATTAAAGATCACTAATAATTAGCACTTTAAACATGCAGGTAACACCTCTCTAAGCCCAGCTAATGAGCATACTGTTTCTGTTTATTCTTCACAAGATTTAATATTAGCTGGAGTTGAGACCTCAGCTGCAACACACACAGGCTCACTCTCCTGGTCTCCCTGCCCGCCCAGAAAAGTTGACATCATTCAGTGTACTCTAGACACAAGAAAATGCCACTTCAGAAGTTATTGTATCTGCCTATCACTTTTAAAAAACTGATTCTTTGCTAACTGGCCAGGCTATTTAAAGCGCTTATACCTCCTGGATGGTCCTGATGGTGGTAGATTTATTGTCTTTTTGTTTCATTCAGCATTACTCTTGGATGGGTCCTCAAAGTAACACAGAACATTAGCCAGTGATGAATTAGTCACTGATGAATATGAATCAGCTGTTGAGCACTTGCTTTAATAATATATTTACAGAGAGCTCCAGAAGTACTCAGAGGCAGAAGGTGGGTGCTATGGAAGTTCAGACATCTAAAAGCCTCGCTCCTCGGGACACTCACTCTCAGTCCCTGCCCTTTTCGTCAGTATGCCTATCAATAGCTTTTTAGTTTTAATTAATTTTAATTAATCAGGGCATAATTACTAGTTAAATATGAAATCGTGGCTTTGAAAAGCCAGCTTAGGCCTTTGTCGTTATGGAAGGCACTCTGGCGGGACTCCAAACATGAAATGGCCCAGCACCTCCCAGTGCCTCTCTCCTCTCCCCCACCCAGTTCCCCAGGGCCTGAAATTCAGGTGTGGGTAGCAGTAAAGCAGCAAGGGCTGACTTCAGAGCTCAGAGCGGGAGACCCCCACGGGCAGTTCCTAGAGCACGAGCAGGTTCACCCCAGCCCAGCGCTTCTCCCTGCTCCCACCTCCACACTTTCCCATTCCACAGCTGTGCCATTCCTCCCCAGGCTCACTACCATGCTCATTGTTGGAAGCAATACCACAGGGACATACAAGGCACAGACTGAACACAGACCCACCACGGACTTGGAACAAATGGAGCCAAATAATAACCAGGTTTGAAAAACTGCAAGTACAGCCTGACAGATGAGAAGGGCCACAACCAGAGGTCATGTTATTGAACAAACATCAGCAAAGTAGAGCACCTTCTCCCACTACAGGGACATGCATGCTGCTGTCCTTGGTCCTGAGCTAGTTGTGCAATTGCTGCTTGGAGCGGCTGCTATCCAGCCTGCCCTAGGATATGAGAAAGAGGCAGAAATGAAAGAGATGTTTAGATATATCATGGAAATAAATAACTATGAAGTGTTAAAGGGACATAGACATGGAGAAATTGCTGGAGAGAATAAAAAGGCTTTTTGGTATTTTCTTCAAATAATTTAAGTAAATAAGGAGGAAAGGTCTGTGCACATCATACACTTACACATACACAAACTATATACACACATGCACACACGTTCCCATGGAAATCAGACAGCATGAACTCCTTATGTCCCTCAATGCTGTGTTTAGGTTTCTGGATAAACTGGATGACCATGTCTGAGGTCAACTGGTTGGCCATGGAAAAATTCTTTGAGTTTTAAGCAATTAAAAAATCTCTCCTTAAGTGATTACCCTTGGGTATCTAAACACTGCCCAATTCAGATCAACAAATATTTACTGAGCACCTAGGCAAAGTTCTAGTCACTGTGGGTACAATGTTAAAAAATGTAGAGTTCCTGAACTTAATGGACTTTCAGTTTAGAGGGCAAATCAGACACATCAGCATGTAATTTTAATAGCATGTATGAAATACAATGATAGAGGTACATATAAGGGACAAATATTCAGAAAATCCCGAAGGGATAATAAAACTTGAGCTCTAAGAAAATGTCTAAAAAGTGAAGGAGAAGTAACTAGAGAATAGGCAAAAGGTTACAGGATCCTCAGCAAGGTCCTGGACTGGATAGGACAATGACGAATACAAAGGGCTCTCTGGTGGGTGTAGCGGAACAGAGATGAGTAGTTAAGACACGGTGGGGTTTTCCCACATGACCTAAACCCTCTCCAGCGTAATAGGGATGAGTTAATGCTTGCCAGAGATAAGTAACAAGGCTCTCCCTGTGGAACTAGCATAACCAGGAGCTAGCATAAGCTAGGAAATGATGAAAATCAGGAAAGTGTGACTCTCAATGCCTGCTATTTCTTTAGAAAGAAGCATGACAACATCAAAGGCTAAATGGGAAACCAGGATGATCTGAATATCTCATGAAGCTAGAAACCTTCTCCAGAATTATGAAAAACAAGAAGGAGCTGGGGGGGTGTCTGCAAAGGGTTGCCTAGGTAACTCTCATCTGCTCACCAGCAGACATACTAAGCTGCACATTTCAGGAGCCCCTGGTAAACTGAAGGTGGCTTCCTTTTCCTGCTTCAAAAATGTGTGGTGGCGGAGAAAGACAAGTATCAAATGATTTCACTCATCTGTGGAGTATAAGAACAAAGCAAAAACTGAAGGAACAAAACAGCAGCAGACTCACAGAACCCAAGAATGGACTAACAGTTTCCAAAGGGAAAGGGACTGGGGAGGATGGGTGGGAAGGGAGGGATAAGGGGGAAAAGGGGCATTACGATTAGCACACATAATGTAGGGGGTGGACAAGGACAAGGTCCATGGGGAAGGACATGGAGAAGACACGTAGTGATTCTATAGCATCTTACTACACTGATAGACAGTGACTGTAATGGGGTATGTGGTGGGGACTTTATAATGGGGGGAATCTAGTAACCACAGTGTTGTTCATGTAAATGTATATTAATGATACCAAAAATAAATAAATAATAAATTAAAAAATAAATGGGTGGAGAATCTGAACAGACAACTCTCCAAAGAAGAAATTCAAATGGCCAACAGGCACATGAAAAGATGCTCCACATCACTAATTATCAGGGAAATGCAAATTAAAACCACAATGAGATATCACCTCATGCCAGTTAGAATAGCCAACATCAAAAAGACTAGAAACAACAAATGCTGGCAAGGATGTGGAGAAAGGGGAACCCTCCTACACTGCTTGTGGGAATGTAAACTAGTTCAACCATTGTGGAAAGTAGTATGGAGGTTCCTCAAAAAACTAAAAATAGAAATACCATTTGACCTGGAAATTCCTCTCCTAAGAATTTACTTGAAGAAAACAACTTCTCAGATTCAAAAAGACATATGCACCACTATGTTTATCACAGCACTATTTACAATAGCCAAGATATGGAAACAACCTAAGTGTCCATCAGTAGATGAATGTATAAAGAAGAGGTGGTACATATACACAATGGAATACTATTCAGCCATAAGAAACAAACAAATCCTACCATTTGCAACAAGATGGATGGAGCTAGAAGGTATTGTGCTCAGTGAAAGAAGTCAGGCAGAGAAAGACAAATACCAAATGATTTCCCTCATTTGTGGAGTATAACAATGAAGCGAAACTGAAGGAACAAAATAGCAGCAGACTCACAGACTCCAAGAAGGGACTAGTGGTTACCAAAGGTGGAGAGGGGAGGAAGGGAGATGGGGATTGTGCGGTATGATTAGTGCACATGGTGTGTGTGGGGGATTACTGGGAAGACAGTGTAGCACAGAGAAGACAAGTAGGGACTCTGTGGCATCTTACTACAGTGATGGACGGTGACTGCAATGGGGTATGGGGAGGTACTCAATAATAAGGGTGAATGTAGTAACCATATTGTTTTTCTTGTGAAACCTTCATAAGAGTGTATATCAATGATAGCTTAATATATATATATAAAATGTGTGGTGAGGGAGGGCCATGAACCTCATGAGACTTCACCCTGATTGCTACATGTATGTCCATATGTGCCCATTTTTCTGAGAAGATAATGTGTAATTCTAGTTCTAACCAGATTTTTAAAGGGATTGATGGTTGAGAACCACTGGTCTAAGCAAAGTCAAAATGAGGCCCTATAATCTGTCTACAAGTTGTCTCTTGATCACTAGATCCTACCACTCAGCATCTGCCTCACTCATAGCTCACTTTCTAAAACTCATGCCTTAGCTGGGACCAATACTGTGGTTGAGCTGGCAAAGAAAGTAACCAAGGAGAAATTATTTAGATTTCTTAGTTTGAATAAAAGGAAGCTGAGGCAGATGGTAGCAAGTGAAGGCTGTGTATGGGACCCTATGCTCTAAGGATAAGTTTAATCAGAGGTGGTTCTTTCTCATTACAAGTTACTGAGAGCCAGAAGAAGTGAGGTTAAACACGAGGTGAGTTTTATAGATGCGTAGGCAGTGCCTTTCCTAGAAGACTTCCTAACTGAAGCTTCCCCTGGCCTCTAACCCCGACTTGCTACAGGGATGACAGCTTGGACCCAAGACCCCTCCTGGATCCATGAACCAGAAAAGGGAGTCTGCAAACTTATTCAATAAGATCCCTTCGAGACTGGATCATGGCAGGATAAGAAGGGGACTCTCAAATGTTCCTTGTCAGGTAGCCACGGCAGGGCATACCTGGCCACTATTTGCTCAACAAGCCATCTTCTGCATGAGATAGTGAGCTTCCCCTTAGAGGCAGCTCACATCTCTGAGTAAAGTACAGGCTTTGGCTTCAGACAGAACTAAGTCTGACTGTCAGCTCCAGCACTTATTAACTGTGTGCCCTTGGGCAACCTACTTAACCTCTCTGGGTCTCTGTTCCTCATTGGAAATAAAGAATACCTGCTTCTCAAGCTATGGTAATGATTACAGGAGAAAATTTATTTGGCAGCACCAGACACATAGCTGTTGCTGAGTAAACAGCACTCCTGCCCTCTTCCCTGTTCACTCTGACAGAATTAGCATGGGGCCATTTTGCAGATGCTCAGTAGTAAGTGTTAATTATGTGAATGAATGAATGAATGAGTGAGCAAATGAATGGAATAAATTCAGACCACAGCAGCTAAAAACTGCCTCCCCACCTTCCCACTACACACCTGTAAGCCATTCTGTTCACCATCCATGCTTCCTCTAGATTTTTCTTGTTTCTCTTCCTTACCCAATCTGGGCTGTTTGGTGGGCACTCCAGCCTCTCCTGTTCCCCTAGCCTGGTTGCCTAGATGCCAAGCAAAGCCTCCCAAAAGGACACCTGCTTCTGACCAAGCTGATTAAGCACTTCCCCTTCCTCTCGTGTCTAGAGGGCTTTGGTCATGGGGATTCCTCCCATACTGATCTCTACGTGCAGAAGCCTAGAGCTGGCCAGCCTCATTCCTTCTTCCCCAGCACTTCTACTCCACTGCCCTTAGGAGGCTGGGTTCCAAACAGAGATGTACAGGTCCAGGTGGTGTTCCTGAGAAGTACCCCTAGTGAAAATAGGCCCACTGTCTGAGATGAGGTAGCGCCAATATCTACCTGCAGACAAAGCCTTCAAAGCCCCATGAGAAGCCCCAGCTGCCTGCAGGGGGAAAGAGCAAGAGGCCTGAAGAGAGTCCATGCTCTGTGGGTCTTTTCCTTGATTGATCTTGAGCTGTTCAGCCATTGTGAGTAGGGAGTTCACAGAGGAAGAAAGGGTGGGAGGCCACAGAGCTGGGTGTGGAGTCACAGGGGAATGTAACCCCAGGTGAGCTGGGCCCTCAACTCTACCTGCCACATAGAATAAATGACCTGGAGCTGCTGAAATTTTATGTTTCATGCTCTCTGAAACTATTTTATCATTAATTCTCCGATACTTGGAATTTTTTCCAGTAATCTGAGCAGAATACCTCTAGAAGGCTGGGAAACCCGGTCCACTTTACTCTTTCCCAGCTCCTTGAAGAGGAGCCCTTGCCATGAGCGGGGAGCCAGGAGACTGCCTTGTTGGTAGATGAATGTGCACATGTACTCAGAACACAGATTATATCCTAAAGATTAGAATAATGTTAAGGCAAAGATTAAAGATGCTTATTATGGCTTTATACTATTGAAAAATTATATGAAACCTAACTGTTCAACCATGGTGATGGTAAGATGATCAATGGTATATCCACTCTGTGTAGCCATTAAATATGACATTGTACAAAAATAATCAATGCCATTGGAAGTTTCATGGTATATTGTTAAGTGGGAAAAACATTATAAAACAGCATGTACAACCTTATCCCAATTGTATATACACTGACATGTGTGTGATTAAAGTCACATACGTACATATACATAGTGGTCATCTCTGGAAAATGGGATTATGGATGATGTTGTTAATGCTTAATGCTTTCTTCTGCCCAATTTTTCTTACTTATTCTTGAAATAAAATTCCCTCCTTTGTACATTACATTAACCTTTCATTACAGGATCTTTGTATCATACTAATGCATTAAAAAGTTTAATAATTAGATTATTGTTATGATACCATCTGCAAACAGCATTTTAAAGGCAAACTTATTTAAAGTTTAGGACAACTGTGTAACCAGCTATTCACTGTGTGATGTGATTCCATGGCAAATAAAAAGTGGCTACCACTCATCACACATAAAGTAGTCTTATGACTAAAAGAACTGAAATTCAAGTAAGCTATAAAAAGAAAATACATTTTTCATTGAATGTCATTTAGAGATTTTCCATGTATGCAAATAGCGTTTGTCTCAGGAATGTAAGACATTAAAAGAGATTCAAGTAAAATAAAATCAACATGCTTTATATTAAAAACTAAATTTTATAGCAGATATCTGTTAAATGAAACACAAAGTTCCTACTATGTGCCAAAGGGATTTTTAGACTTCCACTTGGAGGAATAAGTGGATGAAATTAATTAAACATTTTTTGGGAAAAAAAGATGAAAAATGGGTTGGGCTTACCCTACTAGATATTAAACTATATATTTTTAAACTACAATTATTAAGAGGTGGAATAGACATAAGAATTAACATACAAATGAATGGAGCCTGATTCATAGACCTAATACAAATCTGGCATATTTAAGAACCTTTTATATGATAAGGAAAGAATCTAAAACAATGGGGAAAATAAGAATTATTCAATAAATGGCACTGGAAAAAATGGACTATTTGGAAAAGAAAAATCAAGTTAATTCTCATAACTTCATACCATACACCAAAATAAATTTTAGACAGATTAGAAACCAAATCTTTAAAAAATGACATGTTAAAAAAAGACCTTAGGAGAAATGATGGCTGAGTATTTAACTGATCCCTGAATGAGAAAAAGCTCTCCAAGCATGAAAGCATTGAAAGAAATCAGAGAGGAAAATATTAATGGTTTTGTCTACGGAAAAATTTAAAGTATCCATCAGAGTATAAATAAAATTTAGAATGTAAATGACAAACTGGGAAACATATTTACAACTCATCTGACAGGTAAAGGATTAATATTGTTCCCTATCTAAAAAACAGACAAAAATATAAACACACATTTCAAAAAAGGAAGAGAAATGGCTAGTGAACATAAGAAAAAGAAGCCAATCTAATAAGTAACCAAGAAAATGTAAACTAAACAATTAGATGTTTTAAAAGCCATTAAATTTCCAAAGTTTTGAAAAGGCACTGATCCTCAATGCTGACAAGAGTTCAGTGTTAGCCCTCCCTGCTCATGTCCCTGCCAGTGCAGCTAAAATTGCTGTAACCTTTCCAGAAAGCAATTTGCTAATATGAATCATGAATAATAATGCCATGCATAGCCAATGACCCAAAAATTCCCTTTTTGGCTGCCTACCCTTAAGGAACTAAGTAAAAATGAGGACAAATATTTGAGGACAAGGGGTTTTGAGCAGCACTTTTTATTGTGATCCCAAACTGCAAATAGCCTAAATGTCCAACAAAAGGGAACCGGTTAGATAAACTTGAGACTTCCATTTGGAGGAATAAGTGAAACACCAATCAGCCATGAAAATTTTTCTTTTTGAGTAATTTATAATTTCTTGAAAGAATGCTCAAAATACACAAAGGAAAAATGAGGAGATTAATAATACTTACACTATATATGTTAGGTTGGATCGTATGAAATTGCTGCAACTCAGCTGTTTTTTAACCTTCAGAAATAACAATTTGGTATGATCCCAAATACAGACATATTTCTGAGTTATGGGTATATTTCATTTTCTTCTTTTACTTTTCTACAGTTTTCAAACTTTCTATAATGAACATGTATTAAAATTTTTAAGTTGTATAACTGAAGACCATATGAAGAAATACCCAAAATTCAATCTATATTAAACACCTTTCTCTTGTCTAGATTTAAAATCCTCTGCCTCTTTGATCTCTTATCTACATGCTCTTCATCTTTGCTTTTCTTTAGTTATTTGCATGTTCTATAATCTGCTCTTTGGGGTTAATCTCCAGAATAACAATCAGGGACCTTAAAAAAGGTTTTGACCTGGGCTGTCAATGTCAGTTTCCCTTCCTGAAAGAAGTCTCAGAATAGGCACAAGAGTCATAAGATTTATATTGCCTAGAAGCGGCCAGTAGATGTACCATAGTTAATAGAAGTACCACAGAAAGGGAAAGCAGACAGCCTCCTCTCCAGGAATCCCTCCTGACTTGTGTTACTACCAGTCCTCTGGATCTGGAACTGAGGTCCCTGCCCATGTCCTGTGGTGTGGGCTTGCAGATAACAGGTAAAGGCCCACACGTTCTAGAGAGGGCAGCTAGCAGCTTCCCTCCAACAGCACGCTGGTGAGAATTAATCCCAGTTACCCTCAGCCTGAAATCTTATGTGTTATATATGCTTGCTATACATACTATCTGTTGGAATCTTCATCCACGTAATGAGGATTCATACCTCTTGGTGCTATGCTCCTTCTAGCTCTTCTTGCCTGTGCCACTCATGGAGCAACTGGGGCCCCATGGTGGCAGAAAGAACATCATACTTGGAGTCAGGTAATCTGTGCTCAACTCACATCACCTTAGCAACTTTAGAGAGCCTCCTCATCCTCTCTGACCTCAATTTCTTTAAGGGAACAGTTCAAGTAGGGATAAAGGAAATTCAAGGTAAATTAGTTGCCAAACTGCAAAGCTCTACACAAAAGCAAGGTATTAGCTGTGATGTCTGTATTGTAGCCTTTTTGTGGAAACAAATACAAGTTTTATGTCCTTTGGATCTTAAAGCATGCCTGCATTTTTAGGCTTCAGCTGAAGGTCCCCCACTACCACCAACCTCAGGAGAGAGGCAGCCCCCTGTATGGTGACCATGATCAGAAAAAGTGGGACATCCCATGCCTACCTATATTACTCTGGGGTCTGGGGTCTGAGGACATGAATGTGCTGATTATAACCCTGAACTCTTGGCAGGTGTTACTTTGTAAGGCAAGTATGGGGCTAGATGCCGGGTATCTGTGTGGTTATGTTTCCATTTCCATTTGGGGAACACAGGAAACATGGTTCCCAATATGGGGAGAGGTCTAAATAACCAAAGGCACTTACCTGAGCTCCTACATGTATAACTGTGTCAGCACACCCACCAGGACCCGCAGAAAAACCAAACCTGGGAAGACACTCAGTTCTTCATGAAATGCCAATCACACTGCAGTCCTGCTACCTCTTCCAGCTCTTTCTCTTCTGACAACTGAATGCATGCTTGCCCCTTTATAATGCATTAAGAAATGGACTGCCATCCCAGGAATGAGGCCAGAGCTGCCACCCCTCACATCTTCACCAGCCCTCAGAGTAAAGCACCACTTCCTCTCATCTCCTTCTCCCACTATCTCATCCAGAAAGAACTCCTAAAAGTGCTCAGTGGCTTTACAAACAGCCCATGACAGTGAGTTGAGCAGAGACAACCACCCTCCTTCTCCTCAGGGCACTGAGCTATGACAAAACACACCCTTTACTAGAGGGCCCCACATAGGCCAGAGCCACGTGGAATGCCAGAGAGGAAGTCCTCACAGAGCTGCCAGTCCCTCCCTTAGAGGCAGGAGACTGAGCTCCAGTGAGGAGGAGGCCCTCAAGGCCTGGTGATGAGTCTAGAAACCCAGTCTTCATCAGGCATTCTCTGCTCCATACCACAGGCTCCATACCATGTGAAGAGTACCCCCACTGTAGAAGCATTCATATCAAAATACAAGATGGGAGACCATAGTTTAGAGCTTTACCAACCAACACAGTAGCCACTAGCTAGATGAGATTATTTAAATTTCAATTAATTAAGTAAAATTAAAAATTCAGTTCCTCAGTCACATTAGTCACACTGGAGTAGCTAATGGCTATCATACTGGAGAATACAGAGAGAGAATATTTCCAACATTTTTCAGATAAGTTCTATCAACAGTGCTAATCATTTAGATGGATAGATAGTCCCTGAGGACAGGGTCTGTGTCAAGTGCTCTCTTAGAATGTACTGGCAATGTTTGCACATCCCATAATGAATGACTAAGTGAAAGAACAGCCCAGGATACAACCAGAGAGGGGCTCAGTCAGTAACACAAAACACAAAACACAGTCCACAAAACACAGTGCTGCCATGCAGGGAAGCCACAGAGATGGCTGTCCTCCGTCTAAGCACAGGAACCTAGAGAAGAAACAAGTGGCTTCCGTCTCCTCACCCTTTTTTCAAAAAGTATGATTATTAATTTTGGAAGCCTCATGAATTTTCCAATGGGAACAAAACCTCTTGGTTTCTAACTACCCAGCCTCATGTAGACGTCTCTGAGCCTCAGCCACTTTGGGAGTTGGCTATGCCAGAAGGCCAAGAAGCCTAAATAAGGGAAATCCTCAGGTTCCCTAATGGGAAAAAATCTTCAGAAAACTGGGAGACTGGATGTTTTTGAGAGGTAATTTGAAAACTTGTATATGTATTTACTTTGTATGTCTTATCATATCACCTTCTATCAGGCCAACAAGAAGCTGAATGGTCATACCAGAAAGCAGGCTGACACGCAACAGCAAGAAGCCCACAGTCCGATGCATGGTAAGGCGAGAAGTTATTTAAAAGATTGGGTCAAGAAAAAAGCTGCTTTGCAAACAGGTTTGACTTGTTCTGCCCTATTCAAAATTCTGCATAATAACCTGATTAAGAAAATTTCTGCCAATCAAAAATGAGTTTTAGAAATTTCTGGGTGCAAAGTCTGCAATAAAGACATCCTCTTTATTATAAGGATCATTCATTAAAATGAGACCAAAGGGGAGAGAAATGAGCTTTTTCCAGAGGCCAGAAAAAGACCAGGTTCCTTGGATATTTACAACACCTGAAATTCTAACTGTACATGAGAAAAGAAAAAGAACTTCTCTGAGCTCTATCGTCTCTGTTAAGAGTAATGATACAATTAATGTTTAGAGCTAATAAGATACTCAATGAACATCTGATTTTTCTATAGTTATGAGTGTATTTTTGTATTTACCTCTACTAGTATAAAATAATTTATATTGCTATTTCATTTTTAATACAATTTTTCTTATAATAACACAGTTCTCTCTTGCTTTGGAATGCCACACCCCATTTTTCACATGGAGGATTCATCAATATCCAACTCAAAAAAATTTTACTTAACATTAGTGTTCCTCAGTTTTCCCATCTGCAAAATATAAGTAACACCAAACTCATAAGGCTATAGTAAGAGTTAACAGAGATTGTGTACACCCCATGTGACCAGTGGATAGCAGGTGTCAAGTAAGTGCTAGGTGGTGGAATGAATGAATAAATTAATGAAGTGTCTGGAAGGTAGGATGCATTTGTCATTGGGCTTCAGCTGTACAAACCTAGAAGCAGCTGAATTACAGAAACCATTCACAATTTAAGATACAATTCATCCACATACTGTCAGCTCCTGAAACTATAGACACAATAACTGCAAGGAACTAAGCTGCCTCCAGAGAGCATGCTTTGCAAATTCAGACTACTGCAAAGATGAGGACATTATAGTTCCCATGGAACAAAAATTTTCTCTTTAACTTTAAAATTTTATGATTCTGTGCCTGGGCAAATGGGAAGAGTAGTCAACAATCTGATTATTCCAGCTTTGGGGTTCTAGGACTAAGATCCTTCCATTAAAATCCATATGTAGATTTGGAAGTACACACCATCCAACAGGGGCCCAGGCAGGTGAAGAGCAACTGAGTCATAGTTGCTGTCTCTTTCAATGCTAATATTGTTTCTGATGTGGGAAAGAACACTAGACTAGGAATCTGAAGATCTGAGTTCCCCCTGTGACTTTTTCAAAGTCTCTTTTTCTTTCTGGCCTTCATTTTCAACACCTATAAAATGAATAAACCAGACAAGAGGATGACTGAGGCTGTCCCCTCCCCAGCTGTTCCATTCCTTGATCCTGTTTGCTGAAGAAGAGATCATAACTACAAGAAGTTAAAGAAGGTGGCAGTCCAGAGAGGAAATGAGAACCTCAGGGGTGAGAATCATGCTGGGGAAATACCATATTTAATTAATTTCAAATGAATCATTAGTTGGTATACCATTAAGAAAGAAAAAACTGTTGCAATTAAACTACTACACACCGTATAGTAAAAGATTCATCCTGATACAGAGATTTCAAAATAGGGGTGGGAGCATGTCTCAGAATCAATGAAATATGGAAACTAGCTGGATACTTGTTATATTCTAGGCACTGAGCTAAGTGTTTTATACACATTTGCGTTTAACCCTAAAACAAGCCTGTGCAATACAAATATGTGAAAGATCAGCATTTTACAGAGGAGGAAATTGGGGTACAAATAGTTTACATGATTTACTTAAGGTCATCTAATTAGTTGGTAGAAGAGGTGAGATTTAAACCTACAACTATTTCACTCCAAACTCCATTTTCTTAACCCTTTACCCTTTGAAGAAAGGCTGGAGCATTTGATACAAAGTGAAAATGAGTTGTCTGATAGAGATAGGACTGAAACACTAAAGCTGTCAGAATCCATTAAGGAATTTATTAGGATGAAATACTTTGAACAAGAAGGAACCTTAAAGATAATGTGGTACTAGCACATACTTTACAGTAAAAGAAACTAAAGCCCAGAGGAATTGTGTCATTTGCCCAAGGACACACAGCCAGTTAGAGCAAAAGCTAGGATTCTAGAATTTTGCCAGGTGATTAGATCAAACTCACAAATCTATAGTTTCACAAATCTGTCCACTCAAGTTCTAGGCATTTTCCCACCTGTAATCAATGATTTCTTAGTGATTTCCCTGTGGTTACATAGGCATGTGACTTCAGTGCTCCAGGATGCAATTCCTTCAGGCCTGAGATACAGAGCCATTCTCAAAGTAGTATGGGAAGGCAGACACTACCCAGGCTTATGCTTAATTGGGCTTGATTCTAATTCTCCTAGCTCTAGAAACCCAGTATGCTTAATTTCTCTGTGCCTTGTAGATTCATATGTAAAATTAGGCTAATAACACCAACCTCATCCAGAAACAATGTATATAAAGTCCCCATGGTACATAGTAGGTAGACAATCAATGATAGTTATTATGGCTGTAACTGTTTAAGTAGCTTAGTACTTTTATTATCCCCTCCCCTTTCTTGGCCATCAGTTCTTATATGGATAATCTATTTTGCATTTCCAATTTGAAGTACATTCTGTTCACTGGAGACCGTAGAAGCAAGATAGCAGGACTATATCATTGCCTTTTCTATCTATCTTATCTCTACCTTTACAACACAACAGCTTCCCCAAGCAGAAAACCAAAACTCTTTTCTGTCATTCCTGTTCACAAGCTCGCCTCCTGCTGGCTTTATTCCAGTTAGGTGCCCTTCCTTTACATTTTTGTATAAGCCTTTAAAAATCAAGCTTCATGAGGAAGTCCCTTCCCTTTCATAACTCATCTGCCTTGTTAAAATGAAGTCCAACCTCTTTCCAAGGTATGGGCAGCCCTCAAGACTTCATAGCCATTTGAAGTTTAAAGTCAAAGCAATTTATGTTCAACCTTCCAATCACTGGAGGTTGAGTACCAGTATAGGTAAAGCACCTTGCTACTTCTTTCAGGATCTTTGTGTTTCTAGCTACACACAAGTTAGAAGACAATGTGTGATAATTATATTGCCGGCTGCCTAGAGAAAGGGTAGGCCCTCAAACTGGGAAGTAGAAAGTAACAAAGAAGCTGAGTAGCCAGGATGTGGGCTGACTTAATAGTCCTACTTTCCATTTTAAAGACACCCAACTGTTGGGAAGGCACGAGCCCAGCCCCACAGTTAGCCCCATCTGTGGGAAGTCCCCTGGGGAGACCAGCAGACATAACCAGGGCATGGCCACCCCCTGGTGACAGCCTACTTCACAAAACAAACTTTGTAAATCAGACTCCACCAGAGCCGGGGTTTCAGCTCCTGCCTTTGTAAGCCCAGCCTGGTTGTTGTTTTGTTCTTGCTGCTTTTGTGGGACTTTGCCATAGATATTTGCTACCATTGATTAAAGGTTACTTCCTAGGTGCAGGCTCCCTAAGAACCTGACATATGTTATTTAATTCTTAAAAGTATCCTACGAGTATTATTATTTTCCACATTTTATGGGTGAAAAACTAAAGATTATAGAACAGAGCTGGGAAGGGATGAAGTCAGGATTTGAACTCACGTCTATTTCATTTCAAATCCTGTGCATATAACCTCACACTATTATGAATCTGTCTCATCTAGTTCCTGAGTCACCTGAGCCAAGGCACATCCAGAGCTTGTGTTCCTCTAGGGTTAGGGCCTATCCGTCTTTGGTGCAGCCCCAGACACAGAATTTGATGTGCCTGGGATGACCCTCCAGCCCCTCAGTTTCTATGGAGTCACAGGCAGCCAGACTGCTGAGCTTCTGTCTCGGATTCCTGTTGAGCACCACAGTTAGTACCCTGTCACTGGGGTGCTCTGAAACCCTACCTGACTGGTTAGGGCCATGCCCATCCCTTGTCATGACCCTCCCCTGGCACAGAATAGAGGGTAGTATGCTTTACACCTTCTGCCCCCACATCACTGGGGGCCTCCAGGAATGGACTGACCACAGACTCACTTGACCCTGAGTGTCTCCTACCACTTGAGGATCCGGGTGACACCCTTCTCCCAGGACTGCCCAAATCTTCTTCTCCCTCCCTGGATGGCTATGCTAGCCTGAAGGAAATTTGCTTTTGGAATGTCCCCACTGGATCTCATGTATTTCACTGCTGTGTGCCTCTTCCAGGCCAGCCCAACAGCCCCTGAGCTCTCAGACATTCTGCCAACCCTTTCAAAAGTGCCAACGCCGGTCTTGTTTTGAGGAGGAAAGTCAGTTTTCTTCATGAAAGCAAGTGACTAAAACAACCCATAAAAGACTGTCTGAAGCACTTCAGACAACAATTGGCTAAATTAAAATGAAAAGTCCCATGAAACTCTCCACCCAACTGACTGTTAATGACATGGTAATTATAAACACAACAGCAAATATTATTACCAACTTCAAGCATTAACTTGAAACCAGCTGGTAGAATCAGCAAAACACTCCAGTCCTGGAAAGTTCAGGGAACTCATGTAACACAGTAAATCCAACTTAGATAAATCTCTGTCTTTCTTGGGAAAGATAACAACTGTAAATCCAACTTAGATAAGTCTCTGTCTGATTTGGGAATGAGTGGTACTTCTCAAGTGCCACGCTACCCAGAAAACCCTAGGGGCTAAGCACAAAAAGTCTTCTGTGGTGACCTGGATTGACCCATATCCATGACAGCAACTGTTTCCACTAAGCCATGTAAGGATGGGGCAGAAACTGACCAAATGCTCCCCAAGCCCATTCTCTTTTCTTCTGAAGGACACACTCTTACACTTCCCAGCCTCCCTTGCAGTTAGGAGCAGTCATATGACTTAGCTCTAGCAATGCAATGTGAGCAGAAGTGTTATACACTTCTTCTACGGCCCATGAAATCATCCCACATGTGTGTGTGTGTGTGTGTGTGTGTGTCCTCCACACTCATCTGAAAGCTGGATGCACAGGTTCAGGACTCCAAGGGACAGCAGAGTTACTGAATGGAAGGAGCTTAGCTCCTGGGTTGTCACCCAGTCAGGAACATCTATAACGGGCTGTGGAGTGAACAAGAAATAAGCTTCTTTTACATTATCTCCAATATTTGCAGGTTATCATGATAGTCAACCTATGTTGACCAATTAGCAGAGAACGTTGATACTGTTGACATAATTTTTGGTGAAATGTCAGGGTGGTAAAACTGGAGACTGAAGAAATTACTTTCTGTCTATCTCCATTCCAAAGTCTTATGTCTAGTGTGTTAATGTGTTCTATAAAAGATGGACATGGTCTCTTTTAAAAGCAATAAGGATAGGCCAATGATCTGGTTACTTACAAATTGCAGAACTTCAAAGAGAAGGTAAATAATAAATAAGGAAAAAGGAAAACTTGGGAGGACTCAGACACCAGTTGCCAGCAGTCAGCCAGGCTCTCCATTCTTCTCTCTAGAAGAGCTCACCCATCCCCCTGCATCTCACAAATACATGTGAGAGGACCAGGTTAATTTTAGAGAGCAATATTAACACAAGGTACAATAACTGTTCTGATTTCCAAATCTAAATCCTTGACCTTGTCTTTCACCCAGCCTTGCTCCAAATGCATCTCCAGTCGCTGGCCAGTGTTTTCATTCAGATGGCACCCAAAGTTCAAAATCTTCCACTGTTCTTGACTGTGTCGCCTTCATGTTTGAAAGGGGGCTAATCATTTGCTTCACACTTAACATAGGCCAGACCATATATAATAATTAATATTACATAATGCTATATATGTATAGTATATTTATAGTAATTACCTCATTAAATCCTCTCATACTCATTCCTGAGATAGATATCATTATCTCACTTCATAGATGTGGAAACTGAGACTCAAAGAAGTCCAGTGATTTGCCCAGTGTCACACAGCTGGTAACCAGGACTGGAAGGACAGTTTTCATTTATGTAAAGCACTGTGACTGATGAGAACACTCCCTTTTACATCTAATCACACCTGGTGGTTTTCTGGAGCCTTCTGTCCTGGCTCCCAAGGGCCAAGTGTTAATTTTCAGGATTTTTGCCAGCTGATTGTTAAACAGGTTGGTAGCTTGAAATCTGCCATAGATAGGAGTATTTATACAATGGAAATTGGAAAATGCTGCCAATGCTCTAATCAGAGCTTCATTCCTCCTTGGAAACATTTACCAGAGTATCAGTAACCACAACTTTCTAGTGGGACCAATATGGCAAGGTAATGCTGTTGTTTTGTTGAGATTTCAGGAATGAAAAGTAAAAGGAAATAGCACCTGGATTGCAGCCTGTGCAAACAAAAACTTACAAAAATAAAGGCAAATGTTACCAGGACACAAAGGAATGAGGAAGAAGTAGGTGTTCCTTAACATGGCTTAAGCTTCTGGCAGTTCCATAAAGAGCTTTCCTAATAAGCTGGTAAGAAACAATTAAGAAGAATAATACTAGTTTTAGGTGGGGAGGGAGTTAAATTTGGGGGACAATGTGGAGAACTGCTATGTGGACAATGTGGAAAGATCTCAGAGATTTAGTTTTAAACTAAGGGATGATAGAGGCATCACAAGCCCCTTGAGGTAAATTCTGAAACGGATTATTTAAAAAAAAAAAAAAGAACTGGGAAATTAGCACATAAATGCAGGAGCACAGATAATCCAGAGCTGAAGATAAAAATCACATGCATTCCAAAGCCAAAGATAAATGGCTGGAATTTTTTTTGATCAACCGCACCCATTTACCTTCTGGAATCAAAGTGCATCCTAGATAAGCAGCACCAATCTCTGGGGAAAGGAGTATAGGAGCTTACGGAGTGGCTAGGGGCAGTCAACCTGCATTCACTTTTTTAAGTAAACATTCCACACGTGGAAAGCAATCCCCATGTGAAAAATAAAGAAACTGTTTTTATTTGTGGCCTAGAACAGTTGTTCCCGAACTTGGCTGATCATCAGATCTGGTTGAGAAAATTTTTTAAAATACAGACTCTGGTGTCTAGATTTAGATTTAGTGAGTCTGAAAAACTGTCTGTTGCCAGAACTTAACTGAAAGACTCCCAAAAGCATAACAGGAAAACAATAATTATGGCAATTAAAAGACCCTAAGAAGAAACCAAGTAAGGTTGACCAACAGACCCAAGTACAGCCAGGGAAGGGAAAAAACACTTAGGACAGAGGGTCTGAAGGGGATTCCAGTGTTTGAAGAGGTTACACTCAGATTTAGCAGGTCTTGGAGTATAAAGAAGGAAGACCAATTGCCACTTAATAGCTATGTTTGGATAGTAAGTGACATAACATATCTCAGAGCTTCAGAACCCTCATCTGTAAAACGGGACACTCATGCCTAGATGGCTAGGCTACTGGAGAATGGGAAGCAATGACCACAATTCCTGGCACAAAGGAGGCCATTGTTAGTTACTGCCCTATCACAGTTTTCCATTTTTCACCCTGCTTTGGGAACATTCTCCCATGCCAGAGCATAAAAAGCTACCAAAACTGCCGCCTGGGTGCCTCCAACCACTTTTCTCCGGCAGCAGCCCAGCTCAGGCTCTCTGCAGTCTTCTGAGGATGACAGGGGAGGCTAATTGCTCTACCCATGGTCAGAAAGCAAGAGAGCGGCTTTCACTTGGCTCTGCCCTCAACTTGCTACACGACCTTGAACAAGCCTCTGGCCCCCTTGGTCTTAATTTCTAACCCTGATAAATGGGCACAATCAAACAGAACCTGTCTTGGCCAAAAGCTCTAATGAAGAGCCCAAGAGAAGCTCAGGGTTAATGAGCCAGCCTGTCGCTGTCCCCTGGAGCTTTCCCTCCCCAGCCAGGGAGATTGTTGCCACCTGCAAACTGCTGCACTGAGCTTCAGCTAATTGGAGGCTTGATGACAGATGACACCATGCTTCTGGGGAAACAAAATGCTCTTTCCAGCCAGAGAGCTCAGCGGTGAGGAGGAGGGAGGATGGGAAACTTCCCCAGAGTAATGCAACCAAGGTTCCTGGGGGCAGCATATAAAACATTAATGGAACTTGAGCCACCACCAGAACATGTCAAGGAGTAAAGGAAATAAGCAAAGCTAAGGGTGGAGACTGCTGCTGACCCAGCCTGCCAGCTGGCACAGCACACTGGAAATGAGACGTGGCCAGCCAGACAAGCAGCAGGACAGCGGCGGAGGACCACAGCAGCAGCAGTGAGAGCTTTAGAGACTCTGGAAGAGTCTCAGGAATGCAGGGAACTGCACATTGTTCTCTACCAAAGAGGAAAGGAGGTGTGTCTTGAAGAAAAGGTGATAAAGCAAAATTCTGGGGCAAGGACCCCAGTTATATCTGTTAAAGGAGATAACACAGGAGACAAAAACAAATGCCACAAGTGGAGGAGGAGGCAGGCTTATGGAAAGGGGAAGGAGATGGGTCTGTGAAAATGTCTCCTGAAAGAAAGGTAAAGGAGACCAGGAGAAGGAGGGAGGGTTCAAGGAAAGTTAGTTACCAAACTCTCATTAAAGGGTAGAGAAGGCTAGGGTAGAGTGGCTGATGGTTCTCACACAGAGGGAAAATTCTAGTTGTTCATGCTTTTTTCTAATTTAAATTTTCTAAATCAGTTCCATGTAAATGGAGTATGCCAAACACATGGGATTTCACACTTCCACCTTGAGCTAGCTCTGAAGCTGCTGTGTTTTCCCCTGCAAGTGAAGGGAGGTAGAAGATGGGATGGGAATGAGAGTGATGTGACATGACAAGAATTGCTCACCTGGCCCTAGTCTGCTGACTGAATGATCCTCATTTCCATCAGCTTCTGGTCATAGCTCCAAGGCCCAAGTCTAAAGAGAGATGAGGATGTAGCCCAAGCAGAAGCCACTTCTTCTCAAGATGGGAGCCACATCACTGCAGCAACTCCCTTGGCTACATTTATGGATTTAATTCATAGAAAATTCATTTACACGTCCTTAAAAGTTAAACATTCCAAATCTATTGTTTATGTTCAGTGTCCTCCATCAGATCCAGAGCTCCTAAGGACAACTCTGAGCTTTTCCCTTCCCATGAGGAGCTTTAAGGGAATAGAAATCACACCCATCAACCTACACAGACCCCAGCAGAGCCTTCATAGACCAGGACTTTGTTTTTTGATGAGGATGGCATTTTAGATCCCTGTTCTCCCCAAAGATTCTTCTCCAGGAAGAGAAAAGTTCTGAAAACTAGCAATGTCTGTTAAAAAAGAAAACATACACAAGGCTCCAGTCTTGTATGCGGAATGCCAAGATGCTGGAGTGAGCAGGAGCTCAGCCAGCCAGAGTCAAGGAAAGCCATTGTGCTTTCTGCCATGAAAGATGGCCCACATCATGTAGTGTCTCTACCACCCTCTGAGCCTGAGTTCAGCTGGGACTTCCCAGACCTCACAATCCTGACTTAGTTAGGATTACATTTGGCTGAGAGTAACAGAAAGCCCTGCTTTAATGGTTTAAACAAGTAAGGTTCTTATTTGTCTTATGCACCAGAAATCTGGAGCTGGCCCTCCAGGGCTGCCTCATTCATTCACCATCTTGGGACGTGGCTTTTGTCTCCTGGTCACAAGATGACTGCAACGTCTCCTGGCATCATGTCCCCATTCCATGAAGGAAGAAGAGTGAAAGGCAAACAGCTTCCTTTAGATGGCTCTATCTTTACTTAAGAAGGCTTACAATTGACTTTTGCCTGCATATCAACAGTCAGAATTGTATCACATGGTCTTCCGTAAAGAGAAGGGAAGCTGGAAATGTATGTGTTTCACTCTTCAACCTTTATAATAAAGGAAGAAAAGGGAGCACGTCTTTGGAATGAATGTTAAGTACACCAACCTGCAGCATCTGTGCCACCTAGACAGATTCCCAAATCAAAAGGACACTCATACCCTCCTAAAAGGTATGGTGTGGGGTGCCTCTTGATTGTCTGCTCTCTCAAACGTGAATTTTAAACTGTCTCCCAAATGTGTCCTCTGCCATTTAACATGCTGAGTCACTGTTATATTTATTCTCTCATGTATTCTTCACCACAATTTTCTAAGGCATAGGTAACCTATCCCACTTCAACAGATAAAAAAGGAAGGACTCAGAAAGGTTAAATAACTTGCCAAATGTCTCATAGCTTATAAGTGGTGGAATCAGGTTCTGAACCCAGATTTCTAGCCTCAAACCAGTGCTCTTTTCTTTACACGACTGGTCATTCTTATCACACTGCATGCCTAACTATTGCTGCTACTCTGCAACCTCCTACCCTTCCTATTTATAATGATCTTTTCCCATTTTAAAATTTAGATTAATGCAGAGGGAGAAGATAGGTCACGGGAATCTGGCAAATACTGTATAAGGCTGAAGAAGATCAGGAACCTTTCACTCTTGCCAGTAGAATGTGCATCTTGATAGGACACTCTCCCAAAGCTCACCCAAAAGAGATTCTAAAAAACCAAATTCAAGAATAGAAGATGTTTCCAGGGGTCATCCCCTCCATCTCCTTCATTCCACCCACTCAAGCAGCACAGACAGACCCTAAAGTTCTCTGGCACGCCTACAGTTATACCCTCCTGCAAGTTGCTGCACAGGCTCATCACTGCTCAGGCTCACCGCACACTCCGCCTGGAGAGCACTTGTATCACTGCGTGGTAATTGCCTGCCCGCTGTTCTGACTTCCACTCAAGACGCTTTGCTCCTGAAGTAAAAAGGATTGTGTCTCAGTATTGTTTCCCCAGATCAAGCATGGTGTCTGGCACACGGTTAAGTTCTAAATAAAAAATATTCAAATAAATAAATGGAAAACATCATTTCTTCTTATTAAATTGTCTATACATTTCTTTTTGCCCTCTCCAGACTGGAAAAAAGAAAACAGCTGGTCATTCCTGTGGCTACCTCATTAGATCCCAGGGAGGACAGAATTTGGGCCATTCAGCACAAATTCAGAAACCTCAAAGGATGCAAGAGCCCATAGAAGCTGAGGTCTCTGGCACTGGGGATGATCTTTCTGCATTTCTGGGGTGGGTAGGGTATGTGAGGAAAAGAGAGAATGGGCTCTGGCATTCTAGCAGGCAAGACTCTTGGTGCAAAGAAAGCAGAAGAGAAGGGAAATGGGAGTCCAGCCCAGCCTAGGAGCAGCAAGAGTGAATGGCAGGCAGGCACTGTGTGTCAGCACTCCACGGGGGCCCCATTCAGGAAATCAGCAGTGCAGTCACATGGGCAGCCAGTACTCAGCATCAAAGCCCCCCCTGTTTCTGGCCTTTCAGGGCTTTCCCTAGCTTCCTTAAGTCTGTCCCATTGCCTTGCTTTGACCTCTGGCACCTGTCCCATCCTTATCCCCGACTCTCCCAGCCCTAATCTATCATGTTTCCGTCTACTTCTGAGTAGCTGAGGCCCCACAGTCCATTCCCAGGCCCTGCCCACTGTAGCCCACAGCCATTGTTCATGGAGGAAGAGAATACCTCTAAAACAGCAGTTCCTAGGGTCTCTGGAGTCAATGACTCCTTAGAGAATCAGATGAGAGCTACAGATTTTTGTCCCAGTCAACTGCACATTTCCATATAACCACAAAATTTCCATGCATTGATAGTTGCTGGACAGATCTCCAAAAAAGCCCACTCATGGACCTAGAATAAGAGCTCCTATCCAGAGGAGGTCATGCACAACTTTTGTTTTAGGGCTGTTGCCCTCCCTGGGAGAAGCCTCCAGTGGCTCAGCCAGGCAACTCGCAGCTTGTCCTCCCCATGGGGAAGCATTTGGAATAGTAAGTACACAAATTGTCTCTTTGATTCCTCCACCTGAGAAGCCTTTAATGAAAAAAACACTAAGCCCTTACTGTGTGGCAAGCTGTGGGAAGCCAAAGCACTTGACATACATTTTCTGGAAATCTAATCTTCACAATAAATTTGTGAAGTAGGTATTATCCCATTTCAGATGAGGGAGTCAGGCTTAAGAAGTTAAGGAATTAACTGTGGTCACACCAATAGTAAGTTATGGAGTACAGCATCAAACCGTGGCTTGTCCAGGGCCCATACCTCATCTTGTTAGCACCACACTTCAGAGACTTCTCAAGGCTAGGTTATCTTTAGGAGTAAGCAAAGGAAAGCTTCCCTGGCCATCCAAAATCTACCCGCCTCCTTCTATGTTGCACAAAGTGTTTAATTCCACAATCAGAAGTCTAGCTAAAAAGAGAAGCAATACCTCATGGCTATGTGTCCATTTCTCTGATTCTGTATGAATATGGCATTGTTTTTTGGATTATTCATGGAACTATCACCTGAGTCAGTGTGAACCCAGAAGAGAGATGTAGGTAGCACAGCAGTAGGAAATAGTGGAGAGCAGCTGAAGGGGGTTGGGGAGCAGAGAACATGCAAGAGAGCATCTTTGAAGATGCAATGAGGAAAATGAGCTGGCAGGAACATTCTTAGATAAACTGTATAGCAAGAAGAAAAGATAAGACAATTCCTGATAAATTCCTTCCCATGTACAACCCAGCAGGGGCTCAGGGTCAGGACAGAGGATAAGCTCTGCCCTGTCAGGAACCTGCTCAGCTCGGTGGGGGATGGAAATGGCATTTAACATGGACTGTCTTCACATATTGGCCAAGCAAGACACTGAGGCGGCACTGGAGGGTGTACCAGGCAGAGAACACCCAGGAAAGATATCACCCACAGCTGGAAGAGTTCATGATTAGAAGGGATAGGCATAGGGACAAAGGCAAGGTATTGTTAATCAGTCTGGAATCCAGGAGACGAAACTGAGTGACAAGCAGCCTGGAAGCAACTAGAGAGCAGGACAAGACAGCACTCGGGGTGTCTGTTTACAACTAGCACCCAGGGCTTGCTTTTAGAGGCCAGAGGCAAAGCCCTGGTAAACACGAGGGCTATTCTCACTGGAGAAGGTGGGCCTTTTTCCCCAAAATCATGGATGATCAAGAAACCAAATAAAAATTATAGAGTGCACATGAAAAGCTTAACATGTTATGAGTCTGCAGCTCACTGTGTTCTTCAAAGACAGTAGAAAGAGACAAGGCAATTCTAGTCAATGATATCATTATGGATGTATGTAAAGATTAAACAAGCACTTATAATTTTTTTAATTAAAAAATCTTAAATGTCCAGCAATAAGTGAACAGTTAAATAAATCATGACAGACAAGTATAATTGTTAGGTGTTTAGGGCCTTAAATCAGACTGCTTAGATTAAATCTGACTCTGCTACACAAGAACTATGTGACCTTTCGAAATTACTTAAATTCCTTATGCCTCCATTTCCTGCAAGTAGGCATAATTACAGTATGCCTCCTGATAGTGTTACTTAGCACAGTGCTTGATATATTCCTAGACAACTGAATCGTTCAAAAAATGTTAGCTAGTGGTACTGTTGTCATTATCAAGATGCATCCATACGACAGAATTCTATTGAGCCATTGAAAATAATTTGTAGAAACATGATACTGAAAGATGTTCACAAACAATATGTTTTAGGTTTCCAAAAAAGATTATAAATTATGTAACTTATTTGTGTCATTCACTTGTTTACATATATATTCAGATGATTAAGAAAATGAGATGAAAATTCAGAAATAAATAGCCAAGAAGAATAGGAAATAACTTGTGCCCTTAGAAATGAAGAAAAGAAAGACCAGCTTCAATATAGCCAGAACAAAGCTCTAAGGGAATATGTTTCTGAGGAATCTCTTTGATGTGAGCTTATAGAAAACTCCTGGTTGGCGCTGCTGCCCTTCCCCACCCTGCCTGCTCTCTCATCTTTGGTCCATGAACAAGGACTTGGGTCTCTCCAGTTTCTGAAACAGGCAGCAGTCTCCATTACTATCATCATATGGATAATAGCAACAGTAATACTTCTCCTGTGGGCAAAGCACCTCATCTTCACTCAGAGCCCTTCAAATACCCAACTGTCTTTAAAACAATCTATACTTGTGCAGGACCCCACCCGCAGCTTGTCTCAGTCTGAGATGTACAACTTCCTACAGGTCAGGAATTGCAAGAATAAATCAGGTACACTCAACTCAGGCCACACAAATTGTGAAAAGACCACATACATTATGCAGACATCACTGAGGGGCAATTCTAGGGGTTCCTGGTTAAGACACCTGAAGTTATGGAAAACACCCTCTTTCCCATTCATTCCCATTATTCAGAGTGGACAGTTAGGGGGAAAGTTCCAGGCTCTGAGGGCAAAGTTGGCAATGAGAGAAAGGCCCCCAGTTCCCTCCCTCTGGGCTTTGTGGAGCTCTGCCTCTTCCCAAAGCAAAAGAGCACTTTTGACAAGAACCGAAACGCTTATAGGAGTGCACTAGAGTGCAGGTGAGCTTGATGCAAGTGTCTGAAATTAGATTTCTGGCAGGTAGGCAGGCCTTGCAGGATTCGGCAGCTGTCCTTTTGTGCAGAAGCACGGACAAAGCGCCCCACGCTCACTGCTAAACTCGGCTCCTCATTGTTATCCAAACAATGGAGCTGAGAGGTAGATGAGAGCGGAGGCAAAGACAGGGGCTTTTATTGGAGCCAATTCTGTGCCCAGGAATACGCAACCAGGGGCAGTGATTCATTGAGGCACTATATTTTAAGATTGTCCCCTTTCATGGCAGGTCAGACAAGACAGGTGGCTCTACAAGGCCCTTGGGGAGGAGGAGGAAAGATTTCTTCCATTTTCCCATGCTGTCCACACAGGGGAGCCTCAAGAGGAGACCCTGGAAACATTGACATGCTCTATTACAGCTCTCATAAAGTCAGGGCCCACTCCCCACCACTGACAAAGCACTTGTATATGCACCATCCAGTCTGATCCTTACAGCAGGGGGTACCAGGCAGCCTGTCTGTTTACAGCAGGCAGCATCCCAAGGATCATGGCACATAGGAGGTCTTGGGTACAGAGAGTGACTCTGGGTGAGGTGGAATGAGGCCCACTGAAGTCTGGTAAGCCCTCGTCCGCTTAGCTAAGCTCCAGGAGAGAAGTTAATTAATGAGGGGCTACAGTCAAAGTCTTTCACACCTTCTGAGTATATATGGTTCCTCCCTAAGTTTTAACCTCCTTGCTACTTCTCCCCAAGTACCTGCTAGCAGTAAAAACAAGCCAGAACAGATTCTAAAGGCATTTTGGGTCCACAGACATTTGCATCACCACAGTATTTTCAACAACCACATACACATATTCTCATGCTTGTCATTCGCCCAACCCCTACCACAACTGTCTTTCCTTCCTGACATCAGGTCTACCAACTCAGGGGTCTCAAATACATATTCTTAGTAAACATACTCTCTCCAATACACAACCTTCTTCTAACACACAACAGACAACCACAGATCTTCAGAAAACAGCCCAGCCAAAAAGTGAACAGGGTCAGGCTGAAATCTGAGAAGCCATAGCAACCCATAGGCTCTCAAAGTACCTGGCATACAAGGGACATTGGGGGAAGGCTCAGTGCCCCTTGGGTTCAGCTGTACTGGGAGATACATCTCCAAACTCAACTCAGATGCTAACTTCTCCTGTTCTTGTAGGGCAGGCCATTTATGCTTTCAGTAATATGGAGATGGAATTTTAACTACAGATGACAACCCGCAGCAAGTGCTTACATGAAGATTATTCTTTTCCATGCTCACCTCGAGGAAGGTTTTAATCCTGGTGGCTAGAAATAAGGTTTTAACTCTTTCAAATACTGCATTTCATTCCAAGAAGTATGTAGTACTATCATTACCACCAAGAAACTGGGGCCTAGGGCGGCTCCTAACTTGTCTATCATCACACAGCTAGTAGAGAAGATGGAGCCAGCATTAGACCCAGGTCTGCCTGTATCAGAGCCTCTAATCTGTACCTTTCTTCCCCTGGAGCTCTTTCCCTCTCCTCCAGACCTATCTGAATCCTGCCCATGGTTGACTCACTATTCAGACGGCATCACAGGAAGAGAATTTTGGGGACCTGTCCAGCTCATATTGATTTCTACTTTCTCTGCTCTTGCATTACACCTACAGTCTAAAGTACTCCACATAGCAATTGATTTTTTTTTAATCTTCCATTGCTCTCTAATTGCCTCATATATGCCTTCTTGGCTTCCTACCCAGTCCCTGTTCCTAGATAATTTCTTCTCTCACTTCTCTCACTGTACTATGGGTACCACAAGCACTCAGCAAATGCCTGTTGAACAACTACTTTGAGAGTTAATGCAAACACTGGTTAGAACCCTATTTGGGGGTACATAATGTCAAAAACCTAGAATACTCCTTAATTCTACTTTTTTGGTCCCTTTTATAAGTTAAAAGTGGTGCTTATGAAGAGTTCTAAAGAAATAGAAAAATGCTTATGATAAAATGTCAAGCTAAAAGAGATAGTATTCAAAAATAGATACACTATATGAGCTCAGCTATGTAAAAATGCATAAAAATATTGGAGAAAATATATTGAAGAAAAAGGGAAAATAAAGAAAGTAAAGAAATATACTAGAGGTTAAAGAGGGGTCATGTCTGGCAAATGGAACTATGAAAGATAGCTATTTTTCCAGTTGGTTTTTTTTATTTTGGAAAGGCCAGAAATTATACTTTAAATTCCAGAAAGAATGTTAAATTGGATTCTATTTCCAGAAGAATTTGTGGGAGTAAGTTTGGGCGTAGAGAGGTGCACAGTTGGTTAAATTAGGAAAAAACATTAAAAGAATATATCACTCAGCATCCAACCAGATAAACAAAATCACTCCAGGAATTAAAAATGAAAGGAATTTGATGCAGGCAAAGATTACCCAAGTAACGGAAGAGCTAAGAAGCCAAACAGAATGGAGGGGAAACCCAGAGATCACAGGAGACAAGGTCACCCACGGAAAGCTGGAACCGGGAGAACTGAGCCTCATTTCTCTCTCCCAGAAAATGTGGGAATCAGAGAGGGAGGTGGAGATACCCCCACTTGCCCCTTTTTTTCACGTTTTAATCTCCTGCCAGTGCTTTCCACTGACCAAATGCAGCCATGAGCCATCTCTCATAGAGCCTGGGAAATACAGTCTGCAGGGGTTGCCACCTTGCAAAACAGGGCAGGGCAGGAGAGTGGGAGTGAGGGAGAGCTGAAGTCCAGCTGCTCCAGAACCAGCATGACTGGGGTAAAAGTCAGATCAAATATCAAATAAGTTCCAGGTCAAGTCAATAAAGAATAAAATTACACATGTTGACAATTATTCTAGAAGACATAAATTTTATACACATAAAATTAATTCAAGGCAAATACAACTTCTAGTTTAATAGCCACCTCTCAATATCAGTATTTCCCAGACTTTCCTAAAGATGAGTCCCTTGGGGTCAGTTGTTATAAACACTCAAGTTTCCAGGCCTCTCACCTGGAGACACAGATTTGATTTGCCCAGACCTAGATTAAAGATGGCAACAAATTGGTTGCTATCCTCCCATTAAGTGACAGAATCTAAATCCCCTTCCTGTTCATCTGGGCTGGCCTTGATGATTTGCTTAACCAAGAGTATGCAGGAGAAGGGACACTCTGGGACTTCTGAGACCTTGTAGGTCCTGCCCAGGCCCCTGAAACACTCACAGAGGGAAAACCAACCGCCACATAAGAAATCTGACTACCCTGAGACCACAATGCTGTGAGGAAGCCCACACTAGCCATGTGGAGAGAACATCAAGAGAGCTGGCCAGTCCAGCTATTCACTAGGCATCAGACATGGTATGAAGAAACCACCTTAGGCATTCCAGCCCCAGCAGGCACTGGAAGGTGTGGGGCAGGAATCTAGCTACAGGCAAAACTGAAGCCCAAACATATGGCCCTAGGGCACCTGACCCGGCAGTCTCTAACAATAAGAACTACCTTCTAGGCCCCAAACATTGTAGAAAAGAGATAAACCATCTCCACCATGCCCTGCTTGATTTCTTGAACCAAAAAGTTACAAGCATAATAAAATGGTTGTTGTTTCATGCCCTTATGTCCTGGAGTCAGCAATAGATAAACAGAACACCTGGCCTGTGATTTGTAGTCTTCAGAAGTGATCTGGTCCACCCCCAGACTCCCACCCCGAGTCCAAAGAAGGACTGTGCTCTAAGCAACCTGCTCATAGATGATTATCAGGATTGGTGATGGGAAAGGGGGACAAGCAGGGTCTTGAAAAGAAATGACTGCACTAAAACATGTAACTCCACTGGGGAGAAAGTCAGAGGCTCTGGAAGGGTTCAAAGGAGAAGTACAAACCACGAAGATCCCTGTTTGTTTCAGCTTCCGGGCTGGCACACAAACTCATTGCCTGTCCAAATGCCCTCTGCTCTCCCCTTCCCTTCTCTTCCCTTCATCCCATCCCTTTGCCACCTTCCAATCCTATTCAAAAGTTGTTCTCTGGAGTAAGTGAGGTCTAACCTGGTTTTAAGTAGTCTCATTTCTACATTTCCTCCATGCTTATGCACAGAAAATGGGGAAAATATTTGTGGACTAAAATGAGGTAGTTAGGAAAGCACTTGCAAACTGTAAAGCACTGTTTAAAAGTGTGTGTGTGTGTGTGTGTGTGTGTGTGTATACATACCTTTTTTTTTTTTTTTTTGCTGTATGTTGTTGTTTACATAATCTGAGACAGAAGCATTTCTACCTCCTTCCTCCTGTGCCTCTTTCAAAACTCCTAGAATCCCTTGCCTGCTCTGAGGACATGAGCTGACATCACATATAATATCAACACTTTCAGACTCGAACACTTATGGTGGTACTTGGCTTAGTGTCTCAGAACACTATTCCACACCAAGGCAAACCCAGGTGCTCAGTCTTCCCTGGAGCATGTGATGTATAGTGAGAAGACTGAGATAGTCTCATTGTAACACCTACTAGCTGGGAAACCTTAGGAGACTGAGAGACGATTCTCCATGGTCTCTTGCATTTCTGTACATCTTATGAGCAGAGGGTCTGCTGGCTTTGGTTCCAAACTATCTTTCCAAGAATGTTCAGATAGTGCACAATCTTGGAAGACAGAGAGATTGGTTCCTTCTGAGGTACAGAGCACATCTGTTTGCTGCCCAGTGTAATAAAGATCATTGTCTCCCTCTGGGACACAGTTTGGGCAGATTTGCTTGCAGCCCTTTTAAGAGACTGGGGTTTCCCAACATCTGGGTTCCTCAACTGCGATGCAAACCTACTGCATGGGCAACATCCACTGGGGTCCCTCTGCATCTCCCCAGTGGGAGGCAGAGGTAAGCGGTACTGGCACAAATATGCTCAAGCTCATGCTACCTGTTTTGCCTTGAGTAATTGAGTCCTTTATCTCTGACCCAGAAGTCTCACGTCTTCTGCCTGCATTTGTGGAACTGTGGCAAGCTTCCACATTAGCTTGCAAGTAGGTAACATTTCAGGCCCTTTACAGTTCTTGACACTAAGTAACAGAGCACACTTTCTTCCCCTCCAGGGAACACTTGTTCCAGCCTCTCTCAACCTCTCTGGCCAGAGTACTTCCTTCTGCCATAACCTTGATTACAAAATCCACTGTCTGTGCAGGCACAAAACAAGGGAAGCTAAAGGTAAATGTAATTAAGTGACTAATTTGAGTGCCAGACACCAATTTCTGTCAGAACCCGCCATGCTGAGGGGCTAATGATACTAACTAAAGCAGCTTTTGCTCTGAAGGGAAATTTTTCAGAAATGTCTTTTGCCCTATAGAGCTTTTCTCCTCCACCACCTCTGACCCCTTATGACTGTTTTCTTGAATGTCCACATCTTCCAATCCCTTATCTATACTGCAAAAGGCCTTCTCTCCAAATACAGTCACATTCAGCATAGGAATTGGGGGTACAACTCAGCCCATAACATCCTTATACATAAATATTCAATATTTTGAGCTTTTCTGTTCCCCTCCTCATTACTTTATTTTTCTTTCTCTGTGTTTTATATTCAGTATGAAAATCTTTAATGAGGAAGATCATCTTTGAGGACACTTAGATTGTACCCAATGACCCCCACCTCCTAGCTTTCATGCCCTTGTTAAATTCCCTCTCCTTGAGTGTATACTGGCCCAACAACATGCTCCTTAACCAAGAGAATAAGGTGAAGGTGAAGAGATGTCACCTCTGTGATTAGGTTATGTAAGATGATGACTTCCATCTCCCTGTAGGATTCTCTCTTGTTGGCTTTGATGAAACAAGCTGCCATGTTGCAAGGGCCTGCATGGCAAGGAACTGAGATCAGCCTCCAGCCAACTGGAAACGAAGATCCTCAGTCAAACAACCCTTGAGGAACCACAACCAATCATGTAAGTTAACGTGTAAGTGGATCTTTTTCCATTCGTATCTTCAGGTAAGACTCCAGCCCTGGGTGGCACCTTGATCGCAGCCTCATGAGAAACCATGAGTAAGCTGTGTCTGGACTATTGACCTACAGAAACTGTAAGGTGATAAATGTGTATTTTTTTAAGCCATTAAGTTTTGCAGTAACTTGTTACACAGCAATAGATAACTAATACACTGCCCTATCCTCTCCCTAGTCCCCAAAGATTTGCCACCCTATTGTTTTGACTTCTGACCAATATCTTCCAGAATCCACATTTGTATTTCATTCCCTTAGGATAATTCTATCTTGTATGTGAAACTCAATTGCTCTTTGCTACTGCTAAAGGTCACAGTCACTATACAGGCACCCCTGGGACACTAACAACCAATGTGGAAACATTTGAACTTAGGGTGGTAATAAGCTTTTCAACCCTGATCTGCCACAAAGTCACTGTACCCTGTTCCTAAATACTTGAGGGCACTCATTCTCCCACCTGGCTTGATTTCTCTCTTCTACTTCCTCCTTTCAACATATCCAGGAGAGATGTTGTGCTCCTATATCGCTCAGAGGAATCACTTTCCACTACAAACTATTTTCCTAGCACATTCATATCCATCCTAGGTCTATCTGGATCTCTTCTTTATTTCCAATTCTTTCCAAGCTACCTCAGAAAAAGGTTTCATTCTCCCTTCCCTCTGCTTTCTCCTCCATGCTTTGTTCCATTTTTGAGCCAAAAATAATCCTAGTCATGGCTGATAAGTGCAAGATCAGTGCCAGGGATTTACACCTGCATCAGGAAAAGGGCAGAGCCATGCATTTTGAAGTAAATTAGAGCTAATGAAAAACCAAAACAGCAACTCTAAAGCCCTTGAACGCACCCCAAAATCAATGTCAGAGCCTCTGCAAAAGCTTGAACCACCCACTTCCTCATCACCTAATTTAATTTAACCTGCTTTTGATCATAAGCAGCTTTCCAGAAAAAAATAAAACAGGCCTCCTCTTTGCTGAGGCTTTTGCTGTGCTTACTAGTAAAACAATGTTGTTCTCTACTTTTTTTCTCTGCAAACATATGATATGTGGTGTTATTTTGGGTCTAGCCTGGGAATGCTTAACCATTATGCATAAATGTGCCTTTTTAGAAAAGCACAAGACTAGTTCTGATGCCTGACTTATTAATGAATTTAACGATGGTGTTGTTCATTATAGAAAGTGAGGTGAAAGATGGAGAATATGTAAACATGGGCAAGTTGACCAAGCAAAACTGACAGCAAGGAGAACAGAGAGGAAAGTGAGCTATGTGGGCAAGTGACCTGGGGCAGGGGCGTGGAGGGAGGGTACTATTCACTGATAACTGATATGTGAGGGATGCTGGGGTAGAGCTTTCTCCTGTTACTATACTGAATCCTCCCATCAGGCCTGTGAGGTAGGTCACCTTCTCCTGCCATTTGTCAGAGGAGAGACTGCTTTTTAGAGAGTTTATATGACCTGTTGATGGCCACACAGCTTAGAAGTGGCAGTGCCAAAATTCCAACTTGGGTGTTTTTGAAGAACCAGAAAGGACCTTCTTGCCATTTCCCTGTGCACCCACTCCTTTTTTTTCTAGGTTAAGAAAAAGGAGGGGGTGGATTGTCCCATTTTTCTTGATGAAATTTGAGGGAGGGAAATGATAAAGCCCAAGAATAAACTGGCAGAGAAAGTCTGGGGAACCAGAGATACTGCATTTCCCAAACATAGTTTTCTGTTTCAGACCAGTAAGGCTGGTCTGAAACTACTCAGGAGCACCAGAGAGAGAAAGCCAACGCACTCTTTGCACAAACCACGACAGCCTCTCTCTCAGCAGATGAGAAATAGGAGCAGCCCTAGCAGAAGAGGGTAAAGACAAGGCAGCAGCTGAGAAGAATCACTGTGAACTAGAAAATGCCAAACATCTCCCCCCAACCAGTTACCTAGGCCCAAACTCACATCATCTGATCAGTTTGGGTATATGACTACACTGGGGGAAACTCAGACAGGGAAAGCTAGGGCTTCATGAGGAAGATATAGCTGTACATCTCGGACATCCCTTTCTTTAAAATGTTTGCTCTGAAAGAAGTCTTCCTCTTACTGCTTGCTTAATGTGGTTTAAATATCACCCTTTTAATAAGGAAGCATACTGTGAACTTGACAAAGAGACATATAAAAGCTTCTTATTTCATCTCAGGCAAACACACAGACACCACTGCTTAGCTCTGCACATCTGGGCAGAGGCCAGCATCTATTCACCTTTGAAAGAGGCCCACAGGTAGTGCTGATGCAAGTGGCTCAAACCACATTTTAGGAAACACAGGCTTGAGCCAAGTCACTGTGGGAAGGTTCACCTATTACACAGCAATACAGTCATTGGATTGGGACTGCTCTCCAAGATATGGGGCTTAGGAAACTATGGAAAAACTGTGGTGGATAAGAAGAACCTTCTGGGCTACCGGCCACTAAAACACAATTACCTCCCTCATACTTCAAGCCCACTCCTTACCAGCACTTCATAAACATCTTCTCACTGACTCTTTATAACCCCTTCCCATGCTCTGACCCCTTTGAGACCTTCACCTCCCTAATATGCTCCCAGTGAACTGCAATTCTGATATTTTTACTAGACTACAGGTGGCAGTGAAGGTTACCAGGATACTCCTTGTGTTTCAAATGTGGCAGGGAGGCAAGAGGGCTTTGCCTGGGCCCACGCTTGCCAATCAATGGCCTTACCTGAGTGCATGGGAGGTGGCTGGCCTTTCCCCAGGGAAGACATATATCTCCATCTGCACAGAGCAGAGCCCTAAACGTCCAGGTTCATGGAAAGGGAGAGAGAACAAAGGAAGCCAGCTAGTACGCCTGCCCCCACAGTAGTGCCCATCCAGGCAGCCTGTCCTCCTCTAACAGAGAGACCACCTCTGTGTCTTCTCAGGGAAGATCAGAATCTTTACTAAGTGCTCTGAGCCCTTAGGACCCTGGGGCCTCTCTGCCCAAGGAGTCTGACAGGAAATCAGTTTGCTGTCTCCTTTGCTTTCTGAATATTATAGATGCCCATCAGGTAGGATTGAATCAGGTGATCTCCAAGGTAACACGAACATTCACCAACAATAATCCCCTTTAGCCAAAGCCTGAGGATGCCTTTTTGGCATGAGGCAAGGAGACATTTGACATAAAGTTAGAAAATACAGTCACCTCCCAAATTCCCTTGAAACAGAGGAGAGCAGTGGTATGAATAATCCAGAATTGGACCTTGTTTGGCATCTGAAGAAACTGAGCCAGACTGAAGAAGCAACTTACACAAAAGGTGATAAAGTTGATGGTTGAACCTGGGTTGGAGCCAGGACTCCTTGGCTTCTCATGCTCACCCTTCCACTGTTCAGGTACACCGCTTTTGGTTTAAGAGGGTTTGCCCTGCCATTTGGCACCAGAAGCTTCATTACTCTCTTAGGAGTATTTGGTCCTAGCTATTCTGTCAAAGAATTGAAATCCTAAGCATACACCAGATGGTGAGTTCAGATGCCATGGCCACAGTTAGTGGCAGAGAGAAGCCAGCCTGGATTTTATAAGTTACCATAAATGTATCACAATATGGGTAATGTACATGGAGATGACATTGAGAAAAACAATCATGTCACCAAATACTAGCTGGGGGCTCCATCAGCATGGACTCTCTGGTAGCCCCAGTCATTGCACTTGATCCTTTCCCATGAATCCTGATATGATTTTGGGATAAACCACTGCTCTATGGGGTGGACAGTAACTGAAGACATTTGCTGTTTTAGGAAGACTGACCTGGGTGACCTGGAAAGGAGCAAGACAAGACCAGGAAAGCTGATCAGAAGACTTTTGAGGTACCTAAACATGAATTTGAAAAGGTGGGGTAAATGGGGAGGAAAGGATGCAGGCAAGAGGTTGTAAACAGTTACTGGACTTGAAGACAAGGATGAGGCTACCCTGGGAAAGAGAAAGTCTTAAAGAAACTCAAGGGTTTACATCTTGAGAAAGAGGGACAATGTATCTTGGGAGAAGAGGTTGAGTTTAATTTTAGACAGGTTAAACAGGATGTTCACATAAGATCACATAGAGTTAGGGGAGAGAGGCCAAAATCTAAAAGATGTGAGCAAGGTGGCCACATTCACAGTGGTGGTGGAGAGCAGGCCTGGCACTTAGCAGTGCACAGACTGTGCTGGGCACTCCGGGCCCCTAGGTATGTGTGTCTTATGTTCCTAATATCCTTAAGCATCTTGAGGGTAGAGAACTTATATGTTGTTGTTCCATGTGCCTTGCCATACACAGCACAGGGCGCACAGAAGCACATGCACGCTGGGCTGTGCTTGCCAGTGACAAGGCCCCAAAATTGTCTAACTTGCCACATTAGTTTTCTTGACAACAGAAGTGAAGCTGGCCCAGGTCCATGGGGCATTGGTCCTGCCAACTGCCCCGCTCTGGAGAACAACACAAGGTTCCCCATACAGCCTTATTCCCCAGGCAAAAAAGGAAGCCCTTCTGTGGTTTAAATCCTGCCACTGTCTTCTCAATTCTGAAGATGGTGACTAGCTCACAGAACACAAGACATCCTTCAAACATGTACCCGGCCAAGAATCATAAGCGTTTAAGTCAAGAAATGGAGGAGAGCTACAACCAACAAACGAAGCCAAGAATCTCCAGGCTCCAGACCTGTGAATCAGTCCCTGGCCACAAACCCTTCTACCTACAGCTGAAGCCCCACACACAGGCCCCTCCCGGGCCAGTGCCCACCTTTGGTTCCTGACTACATAGCCTTCCTGTCCCTCCCAGGGCCCTCGTTTGAAGCCTGACTAACTGCCCTTCTCTACCTACCACTGCAATGAGATGAGCAGGGCTTGCACCTCTTTCAAGGTACCCAGTGAGGGCTAAGTAGACAAGTTGAAGGCTTAATACTAATATATTCCTCAATCTCTAGAGAGTTACTGCTACTTATGGACATCTTTCCCCTTTGTGTGAGGCAGGAACCAGCAAAGATGATTAGGGCTAGAGAATGCCTAAAAAAATGTATAGGCTGAGAATATATTAATAAATGACATATCCAATAAGGGGTTGACATCAAAATGATATAAAGAGCTCATGCACCTCAACAAACAAAAAGCAAATAAGCCAATTAAAAAATGGGCAGAGGAGCTGAACAGACACTTCTCCAAAAAGAAATTCAGATGGCCAACAGGCACATGAAAAGATGCTCCGCATCACTAATCATCAGAGAAATGCAAATTAAAACCACAATGAGATATCACCTCACGACAGTTAGGATGGCTGCCATCCAAAAGACAAACAATGACAAATGTTGGTGAGGATGTGGAGAAAGGGGAACCCTCCTACACTGCTGGTGGGAATGTAAATTAGTTCAACCATTGTGGAAAGCAGTATGGAGGTTCTTCAAAAAGCTCAAAATAGAAATACCATTTGACCCAGTAATTGCACTCCTAGGAATTTACCGGAAGAATGCAGCAGCCCAGTTTGAAAAAGACATATGCACCCCTATGCTTATCGCAGCACTTTTTACAATAGCCATGAAATGGAAGCAACATAAGTGTCCATCAGTAGATGAATGGATAAAGAAGAGGTGGTACATATACACAATGGAATATTATTCAGCCATAAGAAGAAAACAAATTCTACCATTTGCAACAACATGGATGGGGCTAGAGGGTATTACACTCAGTGAAATAAGCCAGGTGGAGAAAGACAAGTATCAAATGATTTCACTATGGAGTATAAATGATTTCTGTGGAGTATAAGAACAAAGCAAAAACTGAAGGGACAAAATGGCAGCAGACTCACAGAACCCAAGAATGGACTAACAGTTACCAAAGGGAAAGGAACTGGGGAAGTTGGGTGGGAAGGGAGGGATAAGGAGGAAAAAGGGGTATTATGATTAGCTTACATAATGTAGTGGGGCAGGGGGATACAGGGAAGGCAGTATAGCACAGAGAAGACAAGTAGTGATTCTACAGCATCTTACTACGCTGATGGACAGTGACGGTAATGGGGTATGTGGTGAGGACTTGATAATAGGGGGAGTCTAGTAACCTTAATATTGCTCATGTAATTGTACATTAATAATAGCAAAATAAAAAATAAATAAAATAAAATGTATAGGCTTCCATTCTCCAAAGGGCACCATAAAACACATCCTCAGGTGAGATGGGGGTCCTGGTGTGGCTCAGCCCACCCCTTCTTCATGTGGTCAGGGAGCAAAAGCCAAGAGCTTGAGCTCTGGGACCGACCTCAGCAACAATGCCCTGCATTCACAACCAGACTCTGTCCCCAGAGCACACCCACTAGAAACCTCCAGCACGCTTGCAGCTCCTCCCGTTCCACCTTTTGTGGGAACACTCTCCTCTGGATATGCTTTGTTGACTGGCAGTCAGGCCTTCTCTGCAGTGGGCAGGGAACTGGCAGGGACCAGGTACCAGGCCACATGCATGGGGGCCTGAGGGAACCCTGCACTTGTGCCCTTCTCCAGGGAGACAGCTGTGATTCTGAGCTTCTGGGCACTTTGCCCGAAGGCTGACATCCCGGGGTGAAGGAGGAGCCCAGATGGCTCCAAGAAAGGAGGCTGCCATGGGGGTTCCTGGTAGAGGGGCCTAGGAAAGATGACCCACACCTGAGGGGAGACTGGCAGAGACTGACAAGAAAGTAAGCCTTGTGCCTAAAATGGACAAATGCTGTACTTTTAAAAGTTCCCACCTCACTGCTACAGAAAGTCTGCTAGGACATCAGGAACTCCTTGGCAGTGACTGATGATGGGGCACTTTGTATTTCACAGTATCACTAACAAGTTTACATATTTTCTTCCAAAGTTCCAGGGGAACCTTCATCTCTGCCTGGCTGGGGATTTCTATGGCCTTGCCCTGGTCTATCCAGCTGGCCCTGAGACATGGCCATTCAAACAAACAGGAAGCTTGGCCCCTTTCCTCCTACTCCCTTTCCCCCCAATATCACCAGGCCAAAAGGTCAAGGCAAAGACAAATGAAGTAGAGGAGGCCTCTGTGCAATGATTAGTTGACCCCTACATTCCCTTATCTACCCAAACTTCAAATCAACCTAAGCACCACTACCATGAGGCAGTTCCACTCTTGAAGCTTAAGTGTCCACTGCCAGTCCTCTCTGCCCTTTAGTCACTACATTCCCCTCCAGTCGGAGACACCCAGGCCCAAAATCTACTTGGGCTCTGTTCTCCTAACCTTACTCTTTCTAAATTTACTTTTTTTTTTTTTTTTACCAAACTTATTTTAGCCATTACAAAGGCAATACATGTTCATGATAGAAATTTGGAAAAATAAAGTAGACCTAAGAAATAAAGTGACCTCATGTCTCAACCCCATGTATTATAATTTTAATGCATTTCCTTCTAGTCTACTTGCTAAGCACTCATCCCTTTTTTTTTTTTTATCCAGATCAAACAGCCTTGTTCCCCAGCTATGTCACTTACTAGTTGTATGACCTTGGACAAGTTATTTACTTAATCTCCTGAAGCCCAATTTCCTGACTAGAATGATGACAGGGGTGGAAGCTGACTGTGGTAGCTCTGCTCATTCCTATTACATCTGCTCTTCAATAAACCCCTTCACTGAGATCAATGATCAAATCATCCCAAAAGGAAATGGGACTCTAAATTTACAAAAACCCCTGTGACATACAACTTTCCTGAAACACAGCTATCATCTCCCAAGAGGTAAGTCATTCAAAGCATGGAATGATCTTACTCCCTCACTTCTGTGGATGGCACAGAGCAGCAAGGGTTGAGAGGGTTAAGAACAATCACAAAGCTATCACTGGGCATCTACTATGTTCTAGCAACTCTGCTGGCTCTTAGAAAATATTTTTCTCCTATTCTCAACAAATTCACAAAAAATTCTGGTAGGAAAGTAGCCTGGTGGAGTAGAAACACATGGGTTTAGGAGTTGGACCGGCCTGTGCCCCTGGGAACTTTGTTCACTCCTCTCAGCTATCCAGTGAGGAATCTCCTTTGGTTCTAAATAACCCCTGAAGGACTCCTCCTAGAAGATTCTCCCCAATAATCATTTTCATCTGTATATATTTATGCAGCATATCCTACAAGCCCAAGATATGCTTGTAGGATGTTCTACAGAAGGAAACATTCTACAGAAGGAAAGCTAGGTTAAAAGGCTCTCCCCAAACCTCATATCTAGAAGTCCCAGTGTCTGGGTCTTCTGTAACCAAATCCCAACTCTTGTCCTAAGCAGTGACCTGATTCTCTGAGCATCATTTCTGGCTGTTCCACTCAGTGCTCAAGGATTCCTTGTCGTGTAGACTTTCTGACTGCTTAAACCTCCCTCTCTGGCCTTTCTGCAGGGGACCAGGATTAGCTGGGTGAACCCATTCTGACCTCCTTGCTCACAGCAATCAGGACAGAATAAAATAGGAAGGCTTGCGGAAACTCATGACCTTTTGGCCAGGATGCCAAGGTAAGGAGTATGGGGTTGAGGGAGGGACTGTCTTGATTCAGGACCTCTGAATGAGGAACTCATTCTGCCCTTGGAATGGATTCTAATTATTATTCCTGGAACATCATCTCCCACTGTTGAATGAATAACATCTCACACCAATCACATTTAATAGATATACCCATATTATGGATGAGGAAAATAAGATCCAGAGAAGTCAAGTAACCTACTCAAAGCTAATAGCCAGTCAGTGCTAAAACTGAGATGTGCCTCTCACATTCTCCTGTGTGTTGCTACTGTTTTGGGGCTTGGTTTATTGACATCTGTAATACTACAAATTCACTGAGGGAAGAGTCCTCAACTCACATTTATGAATACCTTATGCCTAACCGAGCACTGGTGGGCTTGTAGGATATGCTGCATAAATATATACAGACAAAAGTGATTGTTGGGGAGAACCTTCTAGAAGAAGTCCTTCAGGGGTTATTTAGAACCAAAGGAGATTCCTCACTGGATAGCTGAGAGGAGTGAACAAAGTTCCCAGGGACACAGGCTGGTCCAACTCCCAAACCCATGTGGTTCTACTCCACCAGGCTACTTTTCTACCAGGTGTCCAAAAATGTATGGAGAGGGTATGTGACATCTCATCCACCAGAAGGCCAGGCTGAGTTTCTTTACACGATGGCAGAGCATTTCAAGAGGATGAGAGCAGAAGCTGCAAGACTTCTTGAAGCTGAGGACTGGAAGTCACACAGTGTCTCTTCTGCTGTATTCTTTTGTTAAAGCAAGTCTCAGACTAGCCCAGATTCGGAGCAGGAAGATAGACTCTTGATGGAAGCAGAGGCAAAGTCACATTGCAAAGGAACATGCACACACATGTTCTTACCTTACGAGGTAAGAGGTTTTGGTGGAAGGACAGTTAGGACATCCCAGAACCCCCAGAAAGATTATTTTATTCAGGGACCCTGATGGCAACTGCTTGCAGTTATTAAAGCATCTTCCTGAGAACCCAAACTCTAATTTGGCATCTACAGGCAGGAATTCCTCAGGGAACAGGCAATTCAAACTTAGGGGAGGAGCAAGGAAACAGAAGTCCTTCTATGATATATTGTTTATCAAGGTGGCCCCTTGAAATACTCCCATCTGTGTGTGCATGTTCCTTTGCAATGTGACTTTGCCTCTGCTTCCATCAAGAGTCTATCTTCCTGCTCCGAATCTGGGCTAGTCTGAGACTTGCTTTAACAAAAGAATACAGCAGAAGAGACACTGTGTGACTTCCAGGCCTCAGCTTCAAGAAGTCTTGCAGCTTCTGCTCTCATTCTCTTGAAACGCTCTGCCATCGTGTAAAGAAACTCAGCCTGGCCTTCTGGTGGATGAGATGTCACAAGATGAACAGAGAGAGGCACCAACTGACAGCCAGCATCAGCTGCCAGCCATGCGAGTGAAGACCTCTTAAGACCACCCAGCCCCAGTCAAGCTGTCAATGACCACAGCAACCCCAGTGACCCCAGGTGAGACCAGCAGTAGAACCACCCAGCTGACTCCAACCCAAATGGCCAACCCATAGAATGGTAAGCAAATAAACAGTTGTTTTAAGCCACCAAGACTTAGGTACTCTGTTACATAGCAATAGATAACTGATACCTCTTCTTTGCCTCTGAGAACTTTGCTCACTCCTCTCAGCTATTCAGTGAGGAATCCCCTTTGGTTCTAAACAGCTCCTGAAGGACTTCTCCTTGAAGGTTCTCCCCAACAATCACTTTCATCTGTATATATTTATGCAGCATATCCTACAAGCCCACCAGTGCTTGGGTAGGCATAAGGTATTCATAAATGTGAGTTGAGGACTCTTCCCTCAGTGAATTCACAGTATTACAGATGTCAATAAATCAAGCCTCAAAACAGTAGCAACACACAGCAGAATGTGAGGGGCACAGCTGAGCTGGGTACCAAGACATGTGCCCATGGCATGCGGAAATGTGAATAAATGGGTAACATGGAGAAAAATGGTTTGGGGTCCAAGTTCCCAAATCACCTTACAGAGGATTACTCCAATGCACCAATCCATCACTTCTGAGAGCAGGGGTGGCACAAAGAATGTGAGAATTGAGGATGACTATAAAGTATATTTCAGACAAGGCAGCTGATGTGGCTCATGGCCTAAGACTCTGCAGGCTCCAAGAAACCCCAAGACTGGAGCCAAACGGCAAATACAGTTTTGACTACATACAGAGGAACCAAGCCCAAGGGTTTCACAAGAGCTTATAAAAATGGGAGAGGTTTAGAGACTGCTGTTATTGATACAGGACCTCTCTATGTCTACTTATGTGGAAAATGTCTTCTCTCATATATCAAGCTATTTGTCAGAGTCAACAAGTCCCTATTACCTTCTAAAAGAATTCCAAATTCCTTTATCTGACATTTAGGGGCTCTCCATGCTCTGGTGCTGAAGTCAGATCTGGATTTCTAACCCCAGCACTGCCATATTCACCCTGGGAAGGACATTTCACATCTCTGAGTCAGTTTCTAAATCTTTAAAACTGGGATTTTATATACATCACGGGGATGTTATGAGAAGTAAAAAAACATAATGAAGTGCCCAGTATTGTCCCTGGCACACAGCAGATGTTGGCTAAATGTAAAGTTCCTTCCCGATGGTTCAACATCCTTGATCACACTCAAGGAAAGAGAGATCCTTTCAGAGAACAGTTTGTGAGATGCCAGGGAAGAAACAAAGGTTTGTTGGAATAAAGGCATATTTTGAAGCTTGATGTTGTTAAGAGCCCAGAAGACATGGACTAGGTCTCAATGTCATTTGTTTGTCTTTGTTTTTTACTGCATATCCCAAGTGCATTTATACAGCAGTCAGACAGCTAACTAAGGCTTTGCCAAGGTATTTTCTGAGAAGGGAATTCTGAAATGCTCTTGGTTGAGCTTTAACCCACCAAACCCTCCTCTCAGCCCTACATTTCGTACCCGATGATAGGCATTTACTGCCTGTACTCAGAATAACAGTCCCACATTGGAACTATTCTCACCTCTTTCCCTAGTTTCTTTATTGGAAAGAAACTCTCTAATCCTAATTTCCTTAGTTGTACTCCAGTAAGGCACCCCGCCCACATCCAGGCCAACCAAGAGTCCCAGAGAGAATTGCTTCCCACCTCCTCCCCTACCTGCTCCCCTATTGACAGGAAACCAGTCCACCGTTGGTCATAACTCCTTCCCTGTCTCTCTCACACAAACATGCACTCATACTCCATAGCAAAACCAAACTAACAACTAAATTTCCATCAGAGGCCAATCAATACCATTGATTAAAGCAACATTTCACTGACCGTGAGGCGCCATAGAACCATGGAGATCCTCTCCCCTCCCCACAAAAGTACACACACTGCCTCTCCATCAATCCCAGGATCCAGCTGCACAGGTAATTGTAGGTTGTCCACAAGTATCAACCCTTGCCAACTAGAGCCCACAGCTGGGGAGAAACTATAGCTGCTAAAACATCAATCACGGACTCAGGATTGAAAAGAGACAGGCTTTTTCATACCTGTGAGCCCTTATCCAGCAGGGAGATCCTCCCTGATCCAGTAAGCCATGCCCACCCCATCCCTACCCTATCATTTGAACAGCCCAGGGAGCCTATGTGCTTAATAAAGTGGAGTGGTTCCCAGTCACCAAGCCTGGATTCCCCTTAGTTGCTCCACCATTCCCATCCAAGTCACAGCTCTAACCCCTCATAGAGCTAATGGAAATAATTTAAGTGACTCGACATTCCAAGCTTTCTACTGGGTCCTTTACACACGTTCATCATTCATTCTTACAACATCCCTGTGAGTAAGGCATTACTATTTCCATTTTACATATGAGTAAACTAAAGCTAACAGAGCCCAAAATAACACAATCAATAAGTAAGATTTGAACTGAGGTTCGTATAACTCAAAGCCCATGACTTTCCACCCAAGAGACATTTAGAGTTGCACTCTCTTAGTATGTATTCCAAGCCTTTGTTCGGGAGTTTGTGCATGAGTCATCAGTTTCCTACAGCTCCCAGCAGTGTCATGTGCTTGGAGGAAGTGTTGACAAAGGTGACAGGTGGGGTCGCCTTCCAAATCATTCCCAGAGTTCTCTTCCATCAGAGGCCTACTGAGGGCATGTGAATGGAGTTACCACATTCATCAAAAGTGGTGTTTCTACAATATTTAATATACTGTGTTGTCACACAGGAGCGAAGACCACGATAAGAAGACACGAGCAGAAGCGGAGGGAAAGCCTGCCCAGGAGCGAGGGTAAACCAAGAGTCACCTTTTCTATGAGCTCATGCTTCACCCAGAAAAAAAGGTGACACCACTAAGCCTCTCCCTTGGGAGCCTCCCCTAATTTTTTAATCTGACTGAGCCCCTGACCCAGGTCCACCTCATGACCTCTCATAAAGGGAGATTACCATCACCTGGGGCTTCCCTAGAAGCCAAGGCAAACACTGTCCCTAGCAGAAGCTAGCTTTCTCCATGCTCTTCCAGGAACTCTCACCTTCTCTCTAAGCCAGGTTCCCAGAGCTTGCACAAGGTAGAAAATCAGTTGCCAATGGCAACCAAGCCCCACTGTTTCAAATCCAACTTGGAGGTGTGGAAGTCCTCGCCAGGAAGGAGTCGCCAGGACCATGTTGCTTTTGTGTTTAATGCATTCATTTAAAAATCATCTTGCCTTACACTCATGGAACTCTTCAACATTTGAAGGGCTTTCCAGTATCATCATCTCATGATCTCTTCATCTCACTGCAATTCCTGAGGTGAACGGCAATGTCCTCAAACAGAATGGCAATGTGCTCAAGCACCCAGGAACTTTGTGCAGTTGTTTTGTCTCTACAGGAGCCTCAGCTCCTTTGGAGACCAAAAGACTTCCAGCAGAGGAAGAGCAGGATTATCTTCTCAGTACAAAGCCACAGAATCACTCAGCCTTAGAAATGGATGGGGCCTTAGCAGCTCTAACCTAGATACCTCTTATCCTTAGCAGGGGTGCTCTCTCAACCAGCATGTCCAACAGAACTTTCTGTGAAGATGGAAACACACATATCTGCTCTGTTCAATATAGTCCCCGCTAACCACATGTGGCTACCCATCATTTGAAATATAGCTAATGTGACTGAAAAGCTGAATTTTTAAATTTTGATCTTAACTCAATAGCCACTTGTGAGTAGTGGCTATTGTATGGAACAATTCAGCCCAATAGCATCCCAACCAGACCTCACTGCAATGGTAATATACTACACCAACAGACCAGAGTGCCGTGGAATTTAACAGAGGATACCTGGCATATATGGTGAAAGAATCATGAGATGAAAAGGCTAATTGGATTGTCTTTTGCCTACAGTTTGGATGTAGGCAAATGTCAAAAATAAAACACAAATTCTTACAGACTCAGCAGACTAGAAACAAAGGAGCCATTAAAGACCATCTAGTTCAACCCCTCATTTTATGGTTAGGGACACAGATTTGCTACACCTTTTTTCCTCAGATTGTACCTGACAGATCTGTGCTTCCTAGGGAGTCCTGTGTTCCACACTTGCTCCCAAAGATTCTGACAACCTTCCCAATTATTCTCTCTCTATATAACCCAAGGCAGGAGCCAAGCTGGAGAGAAGAAATTTCAACCATTACTATCACTACCAGCAACCAGTCTCCTCCTCAGTTAAATCACAATGGCCACAGGTTGGGGGTAAACTGCAGGGAAATAGCTAAGGGAGCCTTGGGCCCAGACTCTCTGTGTACAGCCCTGAAGTTCCTCTCTTGTTCCTGCCCACCCTCCATCTTCACTTGTCCACTCACCTATTTGGAAAGCTCTGAATTTACATGCTCAAAAAAAAATTTTTGTTTTCCTCTCATACTTGCTCAGAGCAGTGGCCTCAGCTTAAATTTGGGGTTTTAGGCAAAACTGATTCCCAGAGGAATCTTTTTTCTGTTATTTGCTGAAAGAGAGAAAGACCCCATTGGTGTGGGTCCCAGAATGAAAATTTTGAAGTTATGGAGAAACAGAATCTAGTTTTCTTCCAAAAAGAAAAATAAATTTGTTCTCTCCTTCTAAACTGGAAGTTAATAAGAATGTAAATGTGTGTCAGCCTAATTTTTATTAGTGTTAGAGATCTTTGGTCATACTGCTTAAGGAGAAATGTTTTTGACATATAACTGTTCATTCATCAAACACTTACTGAACACCTTCTTTTCCAGTCACTAGCCTGAGCATAGCATTATCTTATAGGGAAGACAAATGACATTAATCCATTCAATATTTGAGCTCCTACTAGACAGAGAAAGTTTCTATCTTCATACAGTCCAGTAATAGAAAGCTTCCAATAATCATATGTGCAAAATAAACATATCATTTCAGATAGCATAACTCCTTTACAAACAGAAAAGCAGAAGGAGAGAGCATGATGAGTGGGATGGGAAATATACTACTGTAGCTAGGGTGGTCAGGAAATACCACTTTAAGAAAATGACATCTGAGCTAAGGCTTGAATATTAGGACAGCGGCAAATGAGAGGATGAAGGAAAATGCCCCAGGTAGAAGGAACAACATGTACAAAGGCCCTGAGATGAGAATAAGCTTGATATGTTTTAGGAACAGCATACTAATAAAGCTGGAGTGAACAGTGGGAAATAGCAGGAGGGGTCTGAGAAAGAGGCAGCTTCAGACTGTGTAGGGGCTTACAAGCTGAGAGAAGAGGTTTGGATGTTATTCTTAGTGCAACGGGAAGGCACTGGGGTGTTTTAAGCATGAGAGAGATACAATCATTTATGAATATAAATATGTATAATTATGGATAAAATTTTACGCTACAGGAAGATGATGTAAAGCAGGCCATTACAGTGTTATAGAAACTATGCTAACAAAGAAACCTTCACTGCAGGGAGGTGGTCTCGTGGTGTAACGGCATTCCAACACATAATAGCAGATACAAAGCTGGGGACATGTGAAACAACACAAGAGAAATATGATGGCACGTGGGAGGGGACCACATGGATCAGTATGGAGGGTAAGTAAGTACAAGCCATGCATGGGGGGCCTTATACACCAGCCTCAGGAATGAAATGCATTTTGCAGGCCACTGGTTCTTAACTTGGCCTTTAAAAGTACTAGAATTGGGCCCCAGACCAGATCAATTAGATCAGAATTTCTGAGGTGAGAGGACAGGCTCTGATATATTTAAGAGCTCTCCACGTGATGCTAATGCACAGCCAGGGCTGAGAACCACCACTGTAGGTGATGATTGAAGGGCCCTGCAGGGTTTGATACAAGCAGTAACAATTATTTATTTTCCATAACAAATTTGTTTTTCTAAAGGTTATATTTTAGAATACAGTACTTTTAAAGTATAATATATTCAAGCAATGATGACAAATTAATTACCTACATTTGCATTTAAAAGTTTGGAATATTGTAGCAAATGGAGTCACAAGTTTCCACTCCTCCTGAAGTCTGGCTCTTATGACAGTTTATGAGAAACCTAGAAAGTCCCAAACAGAAGAAACCACCAGCAATAGAGAGTTGGTGGATTTTAGAGTCAGAAGTGTCCTCCAGGGAACCCCCTTATTTGAAAGATATAAAAAGAGAGGCCCAGAGAAGTGCCATGACAAGGCCAAGTTTATCTGGGCTTAGCAGCAAAGACAGAAGTGGGACCCAGGCTTTTCCCACCACACCATGCTGCTACTAGTTTATTATTCAGGAAAAGTCATTCTAATTTCTGAACTTGGCATTTTTCATAAAATTAAGTAGACCATGAAAGAGCACTTAATTTTAGATGGGTAATACAAAAGAAGAAAAGGATGGGAAATAAAAATCCAAACTAATCAAACTCAGTTTTTGGCACACAGAACTTTATTTTTCAGGTTATGCCATTAGTTTATGATTGCTAAAGTTATGCTTCTTCAGATGCTTTGATATTGCCACAGGTTTATGAAAAGTGAGAATTTATTCAGAGACTTTCTACAAGTTAGAAATTCTTGTTCAAAGCACATATTTCTAGATGTAGATGCATATCTTTCTCCAGCCTCCAGAAGATGGCAGAGTTCAAAGCAAGAATTTGAGACACAGAAGATTGGGTCCTTTCCCCATGCTGCAGGATGCATTTGTAAGACAGAAACCCTGGCTCTGCGTTAGAATCAAACACCTGAGGATTTTCTGAGTCTATATTTGAAATACCACTCCAGCATTGAAAGCTGGAAAATGCTGCATATTTTTAAAGCGTCAGACAAAGTCACAGCAGGCCATCTGCATTTTTACTGCACTTCTGAGCTCTAGATCCAAGATTCATGCAGCAGCAATGGCCAGCCATGTGGTTCTTCTCCATTTCTTGATGAAGTCTGTCACTTTACTTTCCTCTGGACAAGGTGGAGGAAGGTGATTTTAAATGCCAGCTGACTTATCTGACACAGATGTCTCAGCCAAGGCCCCCATCCAATCTGGATGCAGTGATCCTATAGAAACTGACCTTGTGTATTTAAGTGTTGAGTTCTGCAGTGAATCCAAAAGACAGAGCTTCTTGCTGCTCAGAATGACCACAGAGGAGATTGGGTTCGAGTTGGACTGTGTGTCAGCTACGAACGTTTTCAGCATCCCCAGCAGGAGCATATTGCCAATGAGCCAAGAGAAATAGCGGCTTGGTCATAATAGCTCAGGCAAAGATGGAAGTAAATCCTCAGGCATTAGCAACTCAGTCAGGTGACATAGGAGCAAGACTATGTACAGGGAAGTTCAAGAAGAGGAGCAGAGAGCTTAGAAGTTGGCTCAGAGCAAGCATGTAGGTGAAAAATATGGTAAAGAGAAACCCAGACCAGGGGTGGTCACCTCTGACTTTAAAGGGACCAAGCTCATCAGCACAATCACTTGTATGCTTTCTTTAGCCAGAAATCCTCTGAAACTGTCTTGGGGTCTTCTCAGAATAGAACCAGCACTGTCCAGAATAGAGATAAGGACTCCCAGTACTTGTTATCTTTCTAAACGGTGAAACTACACTACCCTTTATAGTCCTTTAAAATCCCTAGATATTACTCTCTTGAATGACATACTTACTTTGGTTTTAAAGTGCCAAAAGGACATTTCTACATTAGCTTTTTCTACAGCCTCTCAGTGTCTTTTAAGACTTTCTCAATGTTTTCAATCCTTGAGTAAAGGTCCTAAAATAGTTCAGTGTGCTGTTGTAATTATGGAATTCCAACATAAACTACATTTAAAAATGCAATCATGCATTTCTCCTACCTTTATATCATTTCTCTTTGCTTTTTAAGCAGCTCCAATTCTAGGATCTATTATGTGTTTTAGGACATATTTTTCTCTTCTATCTCTTTCATGGAGTGCATCCAACTTATATCTATAAAGAACACTAACAAAAAATATGTTTTAATGTCATCAACGGATTTAGGTTATGGGATGCACACCCTAAGGCAGTATTAGATGAGGATATTTTTCTCCAAACTGCTTTCACATCACTTGCAAGGTGATTTGTCAAAACAAATACTGTACACCACTTCTCTGTAAGACTTCATGCACTCCATACATGGTGGTTCCCTGCTATTTTTAATGCTTCCGGAAACACAAAAGATGGTACAACTGTCACAACCATGGAATCCATAGTTTTATCTCCCTGTGAGTGACCAAAGATCCACTGGCAAGTTCTGCAGGCACTTCTTGCTCTTCGTGGATTCTCCCATTCTCTCTTTACATAATCACTCTAGAGGTTTGCCAGGAGCATCTTCTGGACCCAGGGCTGGTGCACACATGAAACCGTCTAGCCAACGAACACCACTTTCAGCATGCCAGGAAAACACAGCACTACTTTTTTTTTTAAACCCTTCTCATCTTCAAATGTCATCTTGTCTGTGACATGTTTTGAACAGAGCTAAGGGGACCGTGGGTGGTTTGCATTTGTTCCCTGTATGTCCTGGTGAGGATGCTGCAGTCTCAGAAACAGCAGCAGCAGGAATTGGGGATCTGGAGTGCTCGAAGGAGGGACTGGTGTCATCTCCATCATGTGCCTCCTCCTACTCATGAAGAATTGTCTAATGCAGCAGACACATCCCACACGTGAAGATACACGCAGTTGTCCTCATCCCCTGTAGACACCCTTATTTCCACTAATGGTATTTGGAAGTCATACTGCTTCTTTTCCTTTGGAAAAACCTGCATGAGGAAGGGCTTCATTGCAGAAAGGAGTTTCCATTTTGCTAAGGAGAAAAAGTACAAAACTGTGGTCAGTGCCTCTCTAGTTTTTAGACAATCTTCTCCATCATATGTAACTGATAAGAGCCCTTTCAGAGGCACTAAGTGGTATTCCAGCTCTGGAGGCCCCACCTCAGGAGTAAGACTGGGTGTTTGGCTTTGCCTCAGAGCATGGATTCACAAGAATTCAAATAATTTACATACATTATGGAAATATGCCATGGAGCCAAAACAAACTATAATATTCAGAGTTCAGATAAATTTAAACTCTTACCTTTCAGAAAGGAGATGTCTCTTTTTCTTTGTGAAGCTCAAAGTGAAGGGCCACAGGGAGCTGATTTCCAACTTCCTTCCAACTCCTACACCTTCACACTGGCTCTTACTCCTGCCCCTCCTGACCACATAAGGCAGTGAGCAACTTGTCTTATCATCTCCATAGGCTCCAGCGAGAGTCATTCCACCCAGACTTTTAAGGCCTAGTTAGGAGGACCGGAACTTGTCCTCCAACCTGTCGAGCAAAATTCAACAAGAAGAAACCCACAGGAAGGCAATGATTTTTCCTACCCCCATCCCCAGCTCAGTAAACTGGCTGCTGCCTTCAAGGCAGAAACTCATGTACCATCACACCTGAGAGCTCTGTCTAGCTCTGTGCATGACTCAAAATCATCTGGCACCACAGCAGTTCTACATTAAAGAGTGTTCTGCATGCATACTTTTCAGAGATGATTTAGAAGAGGCACAACACAGGTTCTAGTATTTGAAAATGAAAACTTAAACATCTTTTTTTGTGCTAAAATAAAACAATTGCTCAATCCAAAAGACTGTTCAGCCCCTCCCTGAGTTATTTTCTTGGCCTTCAGCCTAAAGAGAAATCCTCAGAAACTGAGAGTCTGTCAAGCAGTATTTATGCCTGTGGTTCCCATCTTCAGAAGCAGCTCGAAGCTAGAGAAAGGAGAAAATTGGGAGGTGATCCTGTGAGGCTTTGTAATGGATGCCCACAGGTCTGGAGAATGAAATGCTCTGGGAGGTATGCAAAAAGCTCTGGCTTCTGGGAGCAAAGTCTGGGCCAGAGGACCAGAGTCCATGATAGCACAGGACATTTTTGGTGAACGGGAAGCCATGTGAGATCCACATGTGTTTGTCCTACAGATGTAATTTCATTTCCATCCTGACCTGCTGGGATAAAGAGCAAACTGAGAATCAAAGAGAAGAAGACAGAGAAAAGAGTAGTGGCTGAAGATGGAGCATAACCTTGAGGGCAGAGGTAGAGCCAGTGAGGTGATCTCAGATCATATGTCACTAAGCATGGTTTATAGTTCATTTCAATTCCAATTATTGTGATCTAATTTAACCCCTTCCAAGGGAATTTCTAGAGCCATTTAAAAGCAATACAATAATATCTTGTGTTCATGGAGTCCTGGCAAACCAGACTAATTTCCCAAATGACAGCAAATACAGGCATTCCCCACAAAGTGCAATGATTACCCCGTAACAACCAGAGAGTCAAAGTTACTAGAATGTCAGCTTTGCCCAGTATCAGCATTACTTAGTTTTCAGGGGAGAGATGCTTGTGATTTCTCTTTCCTTTACTGTAGTGTGTATATGGTTTGGTAGCATTAAGGACATTGTAGTACAGCATCACCATCATCCACCCGCAGAGCTTTTTCACCATCCCATACTGAACCTTGCACTGTTTTTCACACAGTTTATTAGCCACACCAGAGAGTAAAGCACAAGGAATCTAACTATCTCCTTGTTCAGTCCGGGGGAGGACGCTAAGATACAATATCACACAGCACATTCAGTTCACAAAGTGTGATGTCACCCTCATATGCCTCCGGTAAAACGGAGAAGACCAAACTCAGAGTGGAGGCAGACTTGCTCAAATAGAACAGTGACAATGGGTGGCACCTGGCTAGTCTTCCACTGTGCATCCCATTAGGCCTCACTGCCACTAATGCTGAGAAGAAGGGAGAACAGAAGCTTCCATAATGGTGCCTAAGGACATCCTCCAAGAGCAGAGCTGTCTCTTGCTTTATGGGATTCTCATTGCTTTGGGGATGAAGAGCCAGAGTGGCCTGGTGGCCCAGAAAAAGAAGACAGTTCTCTCGCACAGCACTCCTTACAAAAACCAACTTAAGTAGCTTAGTACGTTCTCCCCTCCTCTCCTTCACTTGCATAAGAAAACCCACATCACATCCCTTCTTCAACAGACCACCACAACACACGCCCCATCACCCTTCTCCCTGCCCTCTTCCCAGCACACATGTCCTCTTTTCCTGATGATCTTTTAACCAGATTTCTTCTGCATAAAAATGGGAGCAACCAAGAAATCCTGCCTGGTGTGACCTCTCCTTCCTGCACCTCATAGGGATGGCTCTGAACGTGATGTCCGATCATGCTTAAGATGCCCCAAGTGCTTCATGAGCCACCTCCATCCAGGTGATCAGGAGCTTCCAAGTGCCAATATGCCCCTGGGTAGTCCTTGGCAAAATGTATTCCCAAATGACAAATGCAGACTTCTTACAGCCATTAGAACCACAATGATGGTCTCAGTACTGAACACACACACAGAGACACACTGTCATCTAAACATTGATCCTCTGGATTTCTGATATATGTTCCCTAAGTACACACTGAACCCCACTATATTCATTTCCTAGAGCAGCCGCAACAAATTACCACAAATTGGATAGCTTAAAACACCATAAATTTATTCTCTCATAGTTTAGGCCACAAGTCCAATATCAAGGTGTCAACAATGCCACGCTCCCACCTAAGGCTCTAGGGAAGAATCCTTCCTTGCCTCATCTCAACTTCTGGTAGCTGCTGGCAATCCCTGGCATTCCTGGACCTGTAGCTACATCACTCATCTTTGCCTCCACCTTCACATGGCTTTTTTTTCTATGTGTCCTCTGCTCTTCATATAAGGACACAGTCATTGGATTTGTGGTCCACCCTAATCTAGTACAACCCCATCTTACCTTAACTAATTATATTTGCAAAAACCCTATCTCCAGAGAAGTTCATTCTGAGGTTTCAGGTAGATGTGAACTTTCACAAAAAACTTATTCAATCCCACATAACTCCTTCCAACACCAAGGTATGTTAAATTCAATTGCTCATTTTCATTGGGGTTTGTTTGGTTGGTTTTACCTTAAATACCTGCTCAATTTCAGTCCTACTCTTGACCACTGACTTGCTGGAAACCTTTCTGAGGCATTTCCTTCCATTTCCCCTGCCCCATTAAACATCTCCAGACTTCACTTAAAAATGGGTGCATGAATACCAGGTCAAGAAGGAAATAATACTAAGTTGTCCAGAAAGGGCTCATCATTTCAACTACTCATCTCTCCCCATTCACCCAAAAAACAGTGTGTGCTCATCTTACATTCAGCCTTGCACTAGAGATCACAGGGGTTCCTGCCCTGAGGTAGCTTCACACACATTAGAGAAATGGGCTGCTGAATAGCTAGATGAGCAGAGAAGGTTAAAGAGCCAGGTACTGAAGGAAAGAGTGGGTTTGGACAGGTGGAAGGACAGAAGATATGGGGACAACATAGGAAAAGGCATAGAGGTACAAATAAGCCTGGAATTTTCTGGGGACTGCAAGCAGACCCCATCTGACTGGACAAGGGGCTTTGCTGCAGAGGGTAGTCTTGATCAGTGATAAGGATGTAAGGACTACTGTTTGTGGATGTGCACCTGATCCTGTAGGGCCTTGAGTTCAGGCCAAGAGGACCCAATAAGGGTTTCTAGGCAATTGGGGAGTTTTACTAAGTGGTATTCAGAGAAGCCAGACCTAGTTGGGTGTGCATGATGGACTGGGAGGAGTAGGGAGTTGGCAAGGAAGCCCTGGCTGGGAGCCCAGTTAAAAAGACAGGCTCCAGGGCCAGTGCTTTATTCCTCCACTATCAGTGAATCCCCATCCATTGCAGTAACCTTCGTCAGACTCTGTAATCAATACAGCCATGCTGACATGCCTGGGGGTTAGGCACCTGGCTGGACTCCAGCCCTCCCCTCCCATTAATGTGATAAGTTGCAGGGCATGTCAGGGAGAGCTTTCAGTGAATTCCAGGAATGGAGATCCTCTTCAGACAAAATTCCCCTAAGAAGAACTCAGGAGTGCTTTGCAAATCGACACATGAATGCCTCTCATGGACAATCGTCTGTCCGGAGAGGAAAGAATCACCAGTTCATATCAGATCCACCTTCTTCTCACTTCTGTACTTCCCTAGTGCCTCCGGCAAAACTCCGGTAGGACTGGCACTGGCATCAGGAGGTAATGAAGTGACCCCCAGCTCAGGTACTTCTTTGCACTGGAGGCCACCAGAGAGGTGATTACTGTCTCCCCATTATACTGGGAGCTTCCCAGGAAGGGTGGGCTCTCTCTTCCATGAGGCTCCCTTCATCAGGGTCCTTTCCAATCACCAGACACAAAGCACAGGGCAGTCTATAACATACCCCCACCTTCTCCATCTTTCTCATCTGCCCACAGACTCCCCTGCTTGGGACCTTAAGAAGCAGAGGGAGGGATGTAGGTGACACAGAGGGAGCCAGAGTCCAGAGTGTGGTGGGCAGAATAACTTCTGACTTCTACAAGGCACATCTGTGAGCCTCTTTTCTTTCCTTAGACCTTCCTAGAGACATAGGCCGTCCTACAAAATAGAAGGGAGCTCCAAGGAGCAGAAGGGTGGCTGACTCCTTTGGTTTCCCTTCTCCCTAAGAAGAGCTTTGCGTACACAGGAATCTCCCATTGGCCTCACATCCACAGCCATCCTTGCCTGGCTGTAGACCAGCCTGAAGGAAAGAGCCTGGGGCAAGGGCACCAGGGGAAAGGGGCAGTGTGGAATTCCCTGAATGCAGGAAAGGCAAAGGGAAAAAAGTGCACCCTCCACGTCTACCTCCACTGAACTGGAAGTCAGGCTTCACTAGAAATAGCTGGTACACAGGACAGCAGTCCACAAGGAAAACAGCCCTTCTCCAGATTGTTTTCCTTTTTTTAGCAATCAATCTAACTTGAAAGACATAACAATTTCCACCCCCTTTATTTCTGAAGGGAGATGCAAACAGGTGATCTGTTTGAACTAAAATTAAACTCGCTCTGTGTGTAACTTCTTGATGGTATTCATATACTGAATCTGACTCACACTTTGATGTGGAAAGGTTTTATTAACATAACTACTTAGCCCAGCCCACTCCCATTGAGATTCATGGCTCTCGCCCAAAGTACATTTTGGCTATTTCGATGTTACCTTAATCCTGGCACAAATAATGTTTCATGACAAACATATTCACAGATTCTATGAGAAATTCCTAGCTGTCTGTGGGTAATAATTATAAAGCAAAATTGGAAGTGAGAAGCAGTCATGTCTAAATAAGCAAAGACCCCAGACTGGCAGGGCTAGAGACTCAGGATCTTATCACACCACCGTTTGTGTGATCTAGTCACTTGCCTCCTCAGGATCTTAGACTCCTCATCTGAGGAGTAAGACTGCTGGCCCCCACAGTTCTCAGTTCTCTTCCAGCTCTGACTTCCTGTGATTGTAAAAAACATTTAAAAATATCTCCAGGGAAAGAAATCTCACAATATTATTTAGCCATGAGAAGACTGAACTAATCATATCTAATATCTCTGGGTTCCAAAAGTCTGTTATTCTATTATGCACAATGGTTTTTAAATGTGCGAAGATTAGTAAAAAAAATTTTTTAAACCAAACAGAAGACTTTTTTTAATGCCCATTTTGAAAGAATAGAAGTTAAATAGCTTAAAATAAAATCTCTAACCATTCTGTGTACATACAGAGAAAATGGGTGGATGAGATCAAAGCTACACATCTAGGGTGGCAAAGACTTGTGACTAGGACTCTGCCGACTGAATAAGATGTGACAATTATGGGGACATGATACCACAGTCCTAACTCCATGTTACCGTTAGACCTTTAACCATTAGGCACAGGAGAAACACAAGATCCCAAAATATAGATGGCATTTGTGAAAAAAATTAATTCTCTGTGACTAGGGCACTGCCCTGTCCCCTGCTAGATGGCAGATGCTTGAACAGCACTACAACATCTCAAGGTACTTGAGAACTTGCGCAGTGCAACCGGGGCTTCAGCAGGTGCCCAGTTTGGAGGTTACTGTGCAAAACCTGCATCCACATTGAAGTCATCCTGGTTAACAGGCCATAGATTAGCTCAAGTCACAGTGGAAATACAAGGGGGTACAATACAGGGACAAGCATGTGAGATTCATCACCAAATACTCAGCTAAGTCTAGCCATGGCAGGGAATGGGGAAGGGCAAGAATTGAGGTCAGGTGATCAAGCATCAGTAAGGTTTTTGTCAGGCTCTAAGTTTAAGCAGAGACTGTCATTTAACAGTCAGAAGTAAACTAAGCCCCTGAGGACTGGAAATAGATTTTGCATGTGGGTGTACAGAAGATGCTCAACCATCCTTGTTGACCAAATGGAAATGTACAAAGAAGCTATTGCCCCATTGTTTTCTGAACAATGTTTCCCATTCATGGCAGCTCAAGACTTCTAGGTCAGCCCCAGGAGAAGGGTACATGGGTGAGGGGTAACTGTCTAAGCTTAAAGGTGCCTGGGCCAGGTCCTCTAGGAGGGAGGATTCCATTTTATCAACCACCCTAGGTTTCACTGATAGAAAGGAGCTATATTGTCTGGATATATAGTTGGGGCTGGGGACTACCAATGTCCTTCATAGTTTAAGTTGGATGGGACCCTTGGAAAAGAGGTCCTCATCCATCTGAAGAAATACCTTTAAGGCAGCTGGGTCTGGGATGCTGCTCAAGATCTTAGAAAACCTGAAAGATTTCAAGTTGCTGGAAGTAGCTGGCCACAAACTTGGCCTCTGATCTTGCCCTGGCCTCTCGTAGTCATCCACGCCTGTGCCAAGGGCTAGCTAGTCACTTATTCAATACAAAGGCCCTCTTCAGAGTAACTGAAATAGGAAAATTAAGGCCCTGGGTGTCTAATTCCTGACACACAGATCAGGCAGATGTGTTGAGTCCCAAGAATAGGCACTAGCTAAGCCTGTTTTCAGAGAAATTGTTCCCTTATCATGAGGAGAACTGACTTTAGAGAAAGTAATGATCATTTTCAGTTGAATCTTGTGAGGAATTATATTTAATTTGAAACTAGGCATTAGGTTCCTTTAAATTTCATTTCTTCTGGCATATCCATCTTCTAATAGAGAGGTCAGTTAACCAATACAACAATAACTGTTAGAGTTATTTTATTTGGAGAAGCATATCTAAATATAGTCTGTGAGTCAATGGGTTTTATATCTGGAAAGCTTCTGGACCTCTGATCTTGCCCTGGCCTCTCGTAGTCATCCACGCCTGTGCCAAGGGCTAGCTAGTCACTTATTCAATACAAACTCTAGGTTGTACCACTACTTGGTGGCAACTCCCAAGTTTTAACACATGGAACAGACCCATACATATAAGGTCACTTGGTTTATGACAAAGGTGACATTCCTATACTGTGGGGAAAGGATGGTTGTTTCAACAAATGACTTTAAGGCAATTGGATGAAAAAATAGGAATAAAATAAAAGAAAGCATCTTTCCCTCAGCATACATGAAAAGCACATTCAAATGGATTTCTGATCTAAATGTGAAAAGTAAAACAATAAAATTTTCAATAAAAATTTTAGGGTAGACAAAGACTTCTTAAATAGGACACCAAAAGTACTAAGTTACTATAAAATATTTGGTAAACTGGACATTAAAATTAATAACATATGTTCACCAAAATATATCATAATGAGAATGAAGAGGCAAGCATTAGCCTGGAAGAACATACATATATTCAAAGGACTCTTATCCAAAATATATAAAGAACTCCTGCAACTCAATAGCAAAGACTAGGCAAAAAACCCTGAAAATCTACTTTACAAAAGAGGGTATCCAAATAGTCAATAACATATGAAAACATTCTTGACTTCATTCTTCATCAGGGAAATAAAAAAAAAAAAAACAAACAAAAAACCACCCACAATATGGCACTTCCACCTACCTACCAGAAGAGCTAAAATGGAAAGGACAAATAATACCAAGCATTAGCGAAGAAGTAGAACAACTAGAAATATCATACCTGTGATGGAGATGTAATTTGCTAAAACCAGTTTGGAAAATTATTTGTCAATATATTAACTATAGCTAAACACATGCATATCCCATAACTTGGTAGTTACTTCCTTAGATATATACTCCACAATACTGAGTACATACATACATCAACAGGTGTACACAAAAGTGTTCACAGAATCTTTATTCATAATAGCCTCAAACTGGAAACAATTCAACCCTTTATATAGTAAAATCGATAAGTAAATTGTGGTATGATAGATAAGAGAATATTACACAACAATGAACATGACATACAATTGCTACAGCCAACACGGATTAAACTCACACACAAAATGTTGGGCACAAGAGGAAAGACACACAATAGTATATATTTTAAGACTCCACTTATATCAAGTTTCAAACAGGTTAATCAATGTTATCACCCTGGAAGTTACCCTAGAGATTGCTCTTGAGAGGAGGTACTGGTAAATGCAAAAGGACATTGGGGGACCAGTGTTCTGGGGTGATGGTAATGTTCTGTTTCTTGATCTATATGCTGGTTACTCAAGGGTGTTCCCTGAGTAAAAATTCATTGAGCTGTACACTTATTAGAATTTGAATATTTTTCTATATGAGTATTGAGTATTTTTCTGTATCTTTTTCAATAAAGTTTACTATAAGAAAATAAAAACATACAATAAATTTAAGACATAAAGTGTATATGGAGGAAAAAAATCCATGAAAACTGCCTTGCAAATCCAAACCTATTAAATGACAGCAAAATTGATAGCATCTAACTATTCAGATTTTTCTGTTCTAAAATAAAAATTTGTTTATTTATTTAAGATACATGCCCTACTTTCAAAAAGAATTGGAAGCCACAGTTACTTGTTAAACAAATACACATTAGAGGCTTTTTAGCCTTCATTGGTAGCTTTTAGGACATCAAAATTGTTAAATTCTGCTCGGTTTACTTTTTTTCCCATGTTAATATATGGGTTTTTAAAACTGCGATTTTTCTTGGCTAACACCCTCTAATGAAGATTAACAACTCTAATATTTACATAGCCAGCAAGCAAATTATCTGAGCAAAACACAGTCTACCCAATCAGAATCTTTGAGGAGGTTCAGTCAGTGGCTATCGTTCAGGTCTAACAGCCTCACACTCATTGGAAAGGGAAGATTGGGAGCAATTATCTCAATAATCCAAGCCGAAAAACAGCCATTCTATTCAGGAAAAAGAGGGGGCCTCAGAGACCAAACCTGTTCTAGTGAAACAGAGCCTAGCTGGCCAGAAGGAGCTCATTTTCCTACCCTGACATGTATGCTGGCTTCCATTCTCTCTGGAGGAAAGCTTTTCTAGGAGACAGGATCATTCTCTTTTTATCTACTGCCTTAACATTTGTAAAATGCCAATGGTAGACACAAAGTTTCCTAGATACTAATATCATCTGAGTCTCATGCTTGCCCTAAAAAAGAAAAGAGAGAAGGTTATTACTAACCCCTTTTTGCTGGCGAAAGAACTCAGACAGCTAAGGGACTCGTTACAGCCCCAGGACAGGTAAGTCACACAGCAGAGACAAGGCACATTCAAGCACACTGCTCTGTCTCCTGTACCAGGAAGTCTCCTGGCTTCTCTCCAACCCTGATTATGAGAATGAGAACACAAACCCAAGACTTGAAAAAAATTAGGCCAGAATTATTAGATATTGGGCAGCAGGCAAGCTGGAAACTGTGCCCCAGGCCAAGGACAGTATTCACACCTTGAGGATCATGTATCCTAGAGACCCTGGGAGGAGGAAAGGGACATGAATCAGAGCCAGGAGTGGGTGCAATTAGATATTGAGTGTAGAAATGGCCCAAAGGCCTCAGTGTGACTGTTACATGAGCTACAGAAAGGTCATCACAATGTGGACACAGGTGCCATCTGGGCAGTTTTTCCTGCAGAAAGGGAACTGACACCTGTGAGTCTGAAACATATATGATGTAGTTCTGAAATCCATTCATGAACATGGTAGGTTTTGATTCTGCCTGTTGATGGCATGTTGCCAATACTAAATAGCATAAAGACCCTGGCTTTCGAGTCCAACAGATGTGGCTCTGAATCCCAATTCTATTTTTCACTAGGTGTGTGTCCCAAAACAAGTTGCTTATCCGCTCTGAGCTTCAGTTTCCTTGGCCATAAAATTTAGCAATGATTATACCTACCCAAAAGAATCATTGTGAAAATTAATGAAATAAATGTTGGTTTATTTCCCTGTGCCATAAATGAATGAATGAATGAATGAATGAATGAATGAATAAATACTATTGGTGTTCTTTTTGTGAGTTTTTTAAAACATACAACATGAAGAGATGTGTCTTCCTTGGCAGCTGGAGTGAAATAAAAACATAGATCATTTAAATTCATATCTTACAGGACAATCATATGTGAATATATAATAACCTCCTCACATGGCCTAACTTAAGAACCATACCCTTTTCCCCCACCTTTTTCACCTGGAAGTAATCTGCCTAACTCAGTACCTGCCTCATTTCCTGGAATAGAAATTGCAATAATCTCCTTAATTTCAGTAAGTGATTAACATGACAAAAACATGTCAGTTGTAGTTATAATTCAGCTCCCACTATTTTTTCTAGGACCAATGTTGCCAAAAGCTGTCTGAAAGCAAGAGTATCTGATTACCAGGTCAATTCCGGTTGTTGCTCTGGGCAAACTGAACAAGTTACCCAGAGAAGCTTAGAGAAAGGGTCTTACATCTGGCTGTCTATGACTTTCCTTTGAAAAAGCAAATACAATGTTTTCAAAATCTATAGGTGTTCTTCCATGAAAATGTTTTGCTATCACCCCAACTCCATGAATACCCTCTACCCATAAACTGGTTCCCCTTCCAAACTGTCCTATTTCTGTCCATGCCTGTGTGTTCTTAGAATCTCAGAAACAAGAAACTGGAAAGACTTCCCATTGAAGCCATTTGGCCCAATATAAAAAAAAAAAATTCAGGAATCATTTCCACTGCATCCTTGATAGCCTGCTACTGACTAAATACTTCCAGTGTAGGGGAGCCAACTACTTCCCTGCTGCACTGTTTCCATTCTCGATCAAGTTCTTCCATAAATCCAGCAGAGATGTTTTCCCTTAAGTCTTTCCCCCATTGAATCCTAGCTTTCTACCCTCAAGAGCAATGGGGAACACACCCTTCTTCCACATTGGAGGCCCAGCAAAATGGAAGGCAACCACTATGTTTATACATACGTTTTCTGCTCTGAGTCAAACATTAAAATCAAAAAAACATTACTTGAAGTTCAGCTATGTGCCTCACAGTGCTTTAGGTGCTAAGACAAGAGAGCTAAATAACACCTGGCATCTACACACAAGATATTCACACTAGTCCCTAAGCACAGTCTGATGTGACCTGACTTTCAGACTACTCAACCTCCCCCTCCTCTAGATACAAGATCGCTTGCTGATGCTCACCACACTGTGTGCCCAAAATGTGGGAGAAAACAATGAATGGGTGCACAGTGCTCCTTGGTATTTACCTGAAGGAATAGAAAGCATGTCCACACAAAAACCTGCACACAGACAGCTTTATTCATAATTGCCAAAGCTTGGAAGCGACCAATATATCTTTCAGTAGGCAAATGGATAAACTGTAGTACATCCAGACAATGGGATATTATTCAATGCGAAATGGAAATGAGCTATTAAGCCATGAAAAGACATGGAAGAATCTTAAACGCATACTACTAAGTGAAAAAGCCAATTTGAAAAGGTGAGTGTGATTTCAACTACATGACATTCTGGAAAAGGCAAAACTGTGGGGACAATAAGTAGTAGTTGCCAGAGATTAGCAGTAAGGGAGGGATAAATAGGCAGAGGACAGGGGATTTTCAGGGCAGTGGAATTACTATGTGCAACAACACCAAGACTGAACCTTAAAGTAAACTATGGACTTCAGGTAATTGTCAGTGTAGGTCCATCATCTGTCACAAATGTACCACTTTTGGTGGGGGATGCTGACAATGAGGGATTTGGAAGGAGGGAAATTGGAAATTTCTGTATATTCCTCTAAATTTTTCAGTGAACCTAAAACTGCTCTAAAAAAAGTCTTCTTAAAAAATTAATAGAAAAAAAATGGATGGATGAGTCTGTGGATTATACCAATGTCGACTCCCTGGTTTTGATATTGTACTTTAGTGTACAAGATGTTAACAGTGGGGTGTCCTGGTAAAGCATTCGACCTCCCTATATGTTTCTCTGCAACTTCCTGTGAATCCGTAATTACTTCAAATTTGAAAGTTTAAAAATAAATGGATTGATGAGACACAACTTTCAAAAGCAACAGACTTTCAGAATCTCATAAAAGGCCCAAACTGGGGTGGGTCCATTATTGAAAAACCTCTGGAAATGAGCACTGAGGGGAAGACAGCAGAACTGTCAGATAAAGGTCCACACCCTGCCCCTCCCTAGGAGGGAGGACAACCTTTTGGAAGGACAACCCTGAGTTCTATGATCTGAATCTGTAGGGCCATTTCCTTATTCCTATTCTGGAATGTCTGGATAGGCAGAGTCTGTAGCCTATGTTCCTTGTCACCTGGAGGGGCTATGTCATAAGCCACCAAGCTCCAGAGTCCAACACATCTTGGCTTTAACATGCAGGCCTACCAAAGAAGGAGGAACCCTCCTACACTGCTGGTGGGAATGTAAATTGATTCAACCTTTGTGGAAGCAATTTGGAGGTTCCTCAAAAAACTCAAAATAGAAATACCATTTGACCCAGTAATTCTATCCTAGGAATTTACCCAAAGAAAACAAGAACCCTGATTTGAAAAGACATATGCACTCTATGTTTATCGCTGCACTATTTACAATAGCCAAGATATGGAAGCAACCTAACTGTCCATCAATAGATTAATGGATAAAGAAGAGGTGGTACATATACACAATGGAATATTATTCAGCCATAAAAAGAAAAGAAATCCTACCATTTGCAACAATGTGGATAGAGCTAGAGGGTATTATGTTGAGTGAAATAAGCCAGGTGGAGAAAGACAAATACCAAAGACCCCACTCATTTGTGGAGTATAAAAACAAAGCAAAACTAAAGGAACAAAATAGCAGCAGACTCACAGATACCGAGAAGGGAATAGTGGTTACCAGAAGGGAAAGGCTGGGGAGGGTGGGTGCGGAGGGAGGGAGAAGGGGATCAAGGGGCATTATACTGAGAACACACAATATAGGTAGGTCATGGGGAAGGCAGTACAGCATGGAGAAGACAAGTAGCATCTTACTACCCTGATAGACAGTGACTGCAGTAGGTGAGGATTTGATAATATGTGTGAATGTTGAAACCACAGTGTTGTTTATGAGAAACACTAATATGTATATCAATGATACTTTAATTTAAAAAAGAGGTGAAGGAGATAAAGAGGCACAAAATCTCATTCATAATATAAATTAGTCACATGATGAAGTATAGCACAAAGAATATAGTCAATAATTCTGTAACATTTTTCTATGTTGACAATAATTACACTAGTTAGGGTGAGCATTTAATTATGTAGATCAAATGTCAAATCACTATGTTGTGTACTTGAAACAACTATAATATTGTATATCAACTATATTCCAATAAAAAATGCTATTCGTAATACCATTACAAAAATAGCAGTAGACTCATAGACACCAAGAAGGCACTACTGGTTACCAAGGGGGAGGGGTTGGCACAAGTTGTGGAGGAGGGTGAAGGGGATAAAGAAGCACAATAATTCGCAGTCACAATATAAGTTGGTCACAGGGACAGTAGTACAGAATTGAGAATACAGTCAATGCTTCTGTAACATCTTGCTATGTTGATAGATAGTAACAGCACTAGAGGGGTTGAGGATTTAACAATATGGGCAACTGTTGAACCACTGTGTTGTGTATTTGAAATCAACATAAGATTTTATATCAATGATACTTTAATTTTTAAAAAATGCATGCCTCAAGTGCCAGCTTGGGCACATTATTTGCCCTCTTCAGGCCTCCACAAAGCATATGGTGACCAGCACCTTTCTCACATAGGCTTATGAGAGAAGGCGATGAAATAATTCACATAATGCTCCAAAACCTCACTTAGTGTTCACAGCCTTAGAGATGACTGCATGAGTATGGTCCAGGTTTTTAGGACACATTCTTAATCCATTTCAACACCAGACAGAAAACCTGCCCTTTTCCCATTTGTTGGTACACCTTCAGCTTGTCATGACGTCTGAGATTTCCAGCTACTCCAGGCCAGTGCTTCTCAAATCATCTGCAGTGAAGGACAAGTTTGGTTTGCTTGTTTTCATTTTTTATTCCAATCTGCCATAGACTGGTACTTCCAGAAAATACAATAAAAATGAATTACTAGAGAAATGCAGTTTTTAAAACAAAATATAAGGTCCAATTTTTGTTAATTTTCAGATTCAACAGCCAAAATTACTCTGGTGAATTGCTTTAAAAGTTTCTAAGTGCTTCCTTTCAATTTCTGTACCTCTCATTAATGACTGATAACAGTTGGCAGAGCTGGGCCATGGACAATACCTTAGGTAGCACCTCTCTTATACCTCCTTTCTCCAAGCTCCTAATAACCTTACAGTTACAAAACACAGAGTATTTAAAAATCTCTATTTTTATATTAATTTTAATTTCCTAGATAGATTGCCTCTTGAGTGCCAGGGTCATGTCTACTACAGCTAGAATAAGATAGGTGCCTCAGAGTGGCTCAAGTCGTTGCTGATAATCCAAATATCAAAAAGCATATTATCTACCTTTTCACAAGTTAGAGAACTTGAAAGTGTATTTGCAGAAACCTGCCTGATGAACACATTCTGTCCCCTCAGCATCCTCCCTATTTGCCAGCCTTCCATCTATTTCTGTGTGGGCCTTTTTTTATCACCTACTTCATCTCTATTTAACTGAAATGCACCAGATATAGTCACTGTTTCTCTTCTACTAAGGGAGAAGACAAGACAAATCACAGAAAATCCCATTCATCAGAGAAGCTGCTGTGGCTTACCAGATAAACATTCATGGATATGGAGTGCTTGTGTTAAATTACTTCCAGGGGATAGTGTTATTCTTGCCTCTGAGTCTCTCTAACACTGGGCCCATGATAGCTGCTCAGTAAATATTTATGTGAACTGGCCACAGAGTACCAACTGTATCTCACTGACTGCAAGTTACATCTTCAGTCATTACCCGAAAGGGCCAGCAAGCGCAGATGTTATAGGAAGGTGCCTCAGGGTCACTTAGACCAGTGGTTTTCTAGCCTGACTGCAGAGTGGAATCACCTGGGCAACTTTTCAAAAAAATGTTCATGCCTACCTCCCACACCCAGAGACATTTTTTTTCATGTAATTGCTCTGGGGTGAAACTAACTGAGCATCAGTATTTTTCAGGTTCCATAGGTAATTCCAATGTGCAGCTAAGATGAAAAAACACTGATTTGGAATAACCTCCCATCCACACTGGTACTTAGCAGATGCTCTTTAAATGTTTGTTGAGTGAATGAATGACTCCACCAATGGATTAATTCATTGATCAATCAATGGATCTGGATGAGAATGAGTTTGTGGCAAACATGGAGACGATCTTGACTCCTGTCTCCTCAGAACCCTCACCTCCAGGGTGCATGTTCTCCTGAGGTCCAGCCTTGTACTCCAGCCAGAGAGCATGCATCTTCCATTCTCTTGCTGCTGGCAAGAGGGCCTTTTTCTCCCCTAGGGCACTGGCCCTAGAAAAGCACTTAATACTCCCCTTTTTTCAGGTAGGAAACCCCTGGGCTTTCTCAAATACACACCCCGCACAAATACCATTGGCCTCAACTTATACAGGATGGGAGCATGTTATTTATTTTGTGTTTATTTAATGGTTGTTCTTAGATTGTTTTTCTGGCAGTCCCTGGTCCAGGATGCTTTCTCAGACTACAGACTTCCAGAGGACAGAGGCCTGAGAACACTTAGTACAAAGTGACTGCTGTGAAAAAGGCTAGCAAACGGTGCTGCTATCGTACTGCTAAGGAAGATCAAGTAGGAAGGTAGGGGCAGTGTGTGAGTGAACAGGAGGGTGAGGAAGCAAGGTGCAGGCCTGGAAGGGGGAGGTGAGAGGCTGGCTGCCCACTGTGGGCAGGCACAGGTGACATACAGAATTAGGCAGTGTCCACCACCCCATCCCAAGAAGCAGGGAACAGCTTAGCCAAGCTCCAAGTTCTCTGCTGGGAATGTGTGCCTGGGGCTGCCCCAGCCTCTGACCTCTGGTTGCTCCCTTAGCTGCTGTCACTGCCCCTGCTATTTTTGGCTGAACAGCAGCCTCTCCCCAGTCTCCTCTTCTCCAATTTATTTCCATGACTTCAGAGGATCTACTGAACTTTCATTCTCCCTCTGGACCATGAACCTCCCACTGCTCCTTGAGGCTTACACTGAATCAGTTTAGGATGTTTGGAAGGAGATGAACGGGAAGTCAGTTGTGAAATCTAACACTTATTTTTTAAACAGGAAAAATGAAATGGAAATGTGTTAGGTCCAAGGAGAGTACCCCCTCCAGCCTCAAAAAGCAGACATGTCCCGGGTCTCTCCTTCCCTGCCAGCCTGCCTATTGACAGGACCCATCACACAGACATTTTCTGGTATGTTTCTGTCTTCCTGCTAGGAAGGGAAAGGAAACTCACACTATATGGGCGCCCCTATTTCCTAGCACTCTGCTAGACTCTATTCATGGTTTTTCTCATACAAACCTTATAACCCATGAGCTAAGTCGAGAGACTCACTCAGGGTCAAACAGCTGGCAATTAGCAGAGCTGGGATTCAGACTTAGCACTTTGTGACCTCAAAGCTCACAGAGGATCATCTTCACCTGAAAGTAAGCCTCACTCTCCTGTCACCAAAAGGAGTAATCCATCTCCACCCTTTAGACCATGAGCTTCCCACAGTAGGAATCGTGAAGCTCCTTTAGGCTGGTACCTCCCACTGGGCTCAATAAATCATATGAATTGACTGAACCACCAGCTTCCAGAAGAGAAAGAGAGGAAAACATATTCACCATCCCCATGCCAGTGAGATATGAAGAAATATGTGCCTTCTCTTGTTCCACCAGCTTCTTAAGTGGCTGCAGAAAGGGAGGGAGGCATGCAGCCAAGAGAGGTGAATTATGGACCATCCCAGAGTCAGTAATAACATTTCCCAGTCCCAGAAGCACCTCTCAGTGCAGGGAATCTGAGAAAATGACTCATTCATTCATCATCCAATATCCAATAGATATTTACTGAACACCTACTATGTGCTAAGAACTGTACTAGGTGCTGGGAATAGTGAACAAGGTGGTCAGTTTCTATCCTCATAAAATTAGCAGCTATAGGGGGAACAATGCTGGGGTTCAGAGGCATATGTGGGGTAATGGTATCTCCTGACACACTACCTTAAATTTAGAGCTGAGGCACTGTTGTGGGAGGAGGAGAAGGAGGAGTAAAGGAAACCAAACTTGTTGCTATGCAACCATGACGATTTATTCTTAGCCAGAGCAGGCTGAGCAGCATGGCGCAGGGAGTGGGTGTGGGGAGGAAGAGAGAGGGCAGGCCGGAGGAGCACAGAGTGGGAGGAAAAGTGGCACACAGGGAGCACCATGGCCACACACACAGGCCTCTCCCCTGGAGCCACTCACAGATGGACACAACACAGAATCTCGCTCACCAGAGGTAGCTGGAATATTGTGGGGACAGCCCCAGGAACCATGGAGAGAACCTCCTGCCTGGCTACAAAAACCCTTGTTCTTGCGCCTGAAATTAACCTTCTATTATTATAACCAGGTCTGTACTGAATACCAAAAAGGGACACAAAATAGCATAAAGGCTGGCATATTTCCTGCCTGGGGGAACATACAGTCCACCAGGGGAATAAGACACACATGCACAGAAACAGTCCATCTACAAGTACTTATTAAGTACCTCGTCCACATTCCCTCTGCATGGGGCAGGATGCTGTGGAGGCAGAGACAGCCCTGGGGCCAAGGGAGGGTTTGTGGACCAGCCAAGGCACACAGAGAATAGTACAGTGCTGACAGACACCTGCTAAGACTCAGGTCTGAGAGCTAGACTTTGCTCTGCCACCCATGAGCTCTAGGTAGCCTGTGGCAATTGCTTGAAGTCTCTGGGCCTCAGTCTCCTAATCTCTACAATGAGAGACTTCAACTAAGCAATCCTTCCAGTTCAGACATGCCCAAGTCTCAGGCATTATAAATGCTAAGGATTTCAATGAGAGCAGAGTTGAGTATCAAATGGAATACTCAGGGAGGGCTGCATGGAAGAGGAGGATTGAGGATGCAGTGGGAAAGGGAGATTAAGGTTTACTGAAGGCCTATTGTGTACCTTCACCTAATGATAAAGAAGAGCTTTGCCATTTTCAGAGGTGAAAAAGCTGAGCCTCAGAGAGGTTGAGTAAAATGCTCATAGTCACACAGCTATTAAGTAGCACATCCAAGATTCAAGCCCAGATCTACCTGGTTCCATAGCTGGTGTGCTCTCCCCTGGATCACACCACTTCTCTAAATCAGTAAGACTTGGATCCAAACAGAGGAAGGAGAAGGACTGAAAGAAGCAGTGTAGGCAAAGCTATAATAGGCTAAAAAATCACCAGGATTAACAAGGGATGCTTCCTGGGAGTGAGGATGGAGCTGTGAGTGTACAGAGGGTGAGGTGTCAGAAAGAATGAAAACCAGGAAGCCCTTAAACAACACCCTGCATTGCGCTAAATGCTACAGAGAGAAAACTGTATGTGAAAGAGTACTTGCCCTGAATTAATTTGCAACCAGAGTGATAAAATGTGAAAATTAACAATTAGTGAAATGCTACAAAAAGTACCAAAGAAGGAACACAAAAACAAATCATAGTACAGTTTAAATGAGAGAAATATTGTCCCTCATTTGGGTGGCCACAGGGGATTCTGTGGAGGAAGGGGATTAGATGTGAACCTTAAAGGAATCAGAGGGACCACTGATCAAGAGAGAGGAAGAGAGGTAAGACCATCGGGGATAGGAAAAATTTCATCCATACCAGAAAAAGCAGGAAATATGCTCTGTGGAAGGCCATTTTGCTTAGAGGAAAGAGTTAGTAGGAAACAGAATAGACAAGCTGGGTTGGGCATGACGAGAGAATCTTGGCTGATGGAGTGAAGAGTCTGACCCTTAACGAGAAGGCTATGAGAAACCACTGACTGAGCAGGGGCACCTCATGGTTAAACAGGAGTTTAAGCAAACTAGCAGTGCTCAGAGAGCTAGAGAAGGACTACTAGGCATGGGATGAGGAGGGGTGAGGCTGTGGTTCTGGACATGGGCAAGGAAGGATGAGTTTACTGGGTATTTCAAGGACGGACAGAAAAGCTCTGGTGACTGCAGAGCAGGAGAAAGAGGGAATCCAAATTAACCCAAACTCCCTTCATACCAAGTGAATGCCATATTCAGAATCAGAGAAGCCCAGCAGAAGATAACACTTTTAGGGAGGGTGGTGATAAAGTTAATTAGTTCCACTTTAGACATTCTGTCTAAGGTCCCCCTAGGATATCTAAATGAAAAAGTCATGAATCACAAACTCAGAAAAGGAAACCTGAAGCTGGGGGAGGGGAGAGGAGGTGGGGTCACCCATTACCCAGGGTGAGACAGGCCACTGCTACTCCTTAAGCCCCCAGGGAAGGCAACACAGCTGCTCTTGAGTCAGGAACGGTATGTCCCGATAAGAGAAGTCACAGGAGAATGGAAACAGAATCCCTGAGCCAACTCTTAATCATTCCCATCAGTAGAGCAAGAGAGATTCTCAAACAGGGTCAAACCCAGAAAATGAAGTACTCTTCTCTCTCCAAACAGGATCCCCTTCTCTGCTGTAGTGAGGGATCATAAGCCAGCATCATAGGAGACCTCACTCAGCATCTTAGTATAGAAATACAGGATAAAATTTTAGAGTCAGAAAGATCTGGGTAAAATCACATTTGTTCCATCCGAATGAGTGTTGACAAGTTACTCAAACTGAAGAATAAGATAACTATCTAGTGCAGGGCAGATAGATGGGATCAGTTAAATGTTTTGTTCCTTCTACTCCCACCCCAGAGCAGGCCTTTCCATTCCTGTTCAGTTCCCATTGACACAGTATTTCCATTAATATCTACTTAGAAGGCCTAGTTATATTCTCTGCAAAAGCACAAAAAAATAAGTCAGTTTCCTCTTCTACCTGTCAAATATTGATCATGTTTCATGTGAAGCTGGGTTTTTGGCATTTTGAACTGAATTCCATCTTTAGGATAAGGTCTAACAGTTAAAGAGCATAGGGGAACTATAATTACTCTTCTGTAAGTGCAGCCCAGGGCCCCCCAAAATTTCACCTCCACCCAACTATCAGTGGCAGTTGAAATTCTACCATTAGAGATTTACTTCTTTAGCTTAACATGCTTCTGTTCAGTAACAAATTCTCCCATGTGGAATAACCCATTGAGCTGTTACCAATTTTAAGTAACCAAATGTACAGTACTGTAACAGCTGCCTGGTGGAGGATTCTGATGCACTAGAGAGGAGGAAGGGGTCATTTTGGACCAGGAATCACTGGTCTTACTTAGGAAGGTTGTTGAAGTGAGTTAGAGACTATAGGGCAAAGGACCTAGACAAGTAAGTTTCACAGTTTCACTGGGGATCAGCCCTGATCACTAAACAATAGGGGTCACAGAAGAGATAACCCTGCTGGCTGGAATTACCATGTAACAATGTGGGACCTTGGCAGTACAATATGAGAGTCAGGGAGGCAGTACCTCCCTGTACCTCCCAGTTTCAGACAGCACCTCAAAGCACCATACAAAAGCCATCTCCACCTCCCATGGAAGCAAAATAAATGGAATCAAGTCTCAGAAGAGACTGAGTTTAGAGCTAGGAAGCACTTCCAGATGATGCAGAAATTCTTGCTGCCCAACAATGCTTTCTTTGTGTCCCCACCACTCTCCAGGAACTCTTCCTTCAAAGATGACCCAAGATCTCCTAACAGCCAAACCCCAGGGCCTTACCTCACTTTTTGGCAGACTTAAGGCCAATACCCACACCTTCCTGAGAACCCCTATGTGAGGGAACCCCAGATGCTCTGGAGTGACATTTGCACTTTCCCTCTCACTGTGCCCCAAGGCTCTGCCTTTCTCCTCCCCGCACTGACCCCAGTGTCCCTAATAAGGCAGAAGGACACCATCCAGAAAGGAATGGTTCTGAAGAGCCTCTGCCACACAAGGCCTAGCACATAGCTGGTGCAGACATAATAAAGGAAGCTAATGCATTAAAATGCTGGTCATGCATGGCTCCAGAGGATCACACCATCGGGAGGCACAGAAGGCACAGCACAAGAGGGGGCTCTCTAGGGACCAAAGCCATGATGAAGAACCCTCGGTGCCCTCCCCTTCCCTCCAGGGCCCAGCAGAACACTCTGCCCATACAGGCAGCCCCTGTACATGCTGGAGACTGAGTGATAGAACCAAGAGGCCCCAGGAACATCATAGAAGGGGCGGATGTGATAACACAAGGACAGGTGGAGGGAGAGAACACTAGAGAGGGGAGGCACTGGAGTGAATCCTTTGTAACCTCAGCAGTTTCTTGTGTGTGTCTCAGTCACCATTTTCATCTTAGCCCTGGCCCTGGTCCTTGATATTTATGCTTCGATCTGCTCCTATGTCTCTCACCTAAGCATGAAACATTGAGATTTGCAGATATTCTGAGAGCCAGAACCCATGCACGATAGTTGCCAAGGCAACAGAACACTCCTCTTTGGTATAAATACTCATGGATAATACCACTAGCGGAGTAGAGCACAGACACCTCCCCTTCCTTCTCCTTTAGTCAGATCTGGCTGACTTTCAAGTTGGGGGATCCATGAATGGTTTTTGAAAGAGAGAATGAGAAAGAGGAGGTTCCTCCAAAGACCAGGTAAGTTGCTTTCTAATGGGATATCCAGCAGGGAGAGAAGACTTTGCAGTTCTGATTAAATGCTCAACTCCCACTAGGCCCAGATGTGGGGCTAGAGGTAGAAATAAGGCTGCCAGAAGGTGGAAATGGCAAGAATTGTGAGAGGGGACTCTTGAAACCACAGCGCCAGTACACAGAACCCATAGCAGGCCCTGTGAACCTTGAGACACCAGTCTCAATAAGGCACTGGGAGATGCCCAGGGCATTAGGCTCTGGGTAGGGCTGTTCCCACCCCACTTGTTTTCCATATTTCCTCCCCAGACCCACAAAGACACAAACCACACAGAAGATGCTAGGATCAAGCATCCATGTCCCAGGGCTATTCAGGGAAGTCTGCACCCTTCATCCCTGCCCTAAGCAGATACCATGCCATTCAGATGGCCACCTCAGCCATCCCCTGCATCCAACTCACACCCAGAGCATCATTTTTAGCCCCTTCCCTTCCCTAGATCTCAGTATTCCCATCTCTAAAAAAAGAGGGCTTTCCTTTCCTCCTTCCAACCTCCAATATTCTGGAAAAGGTAAAAATAAAATGAAATTTTGCCTGTGAGGATTCCTTGGAAAAACTCTCTTAAGAAGTAGTCAGTACCAGCAGCTCACTGTCAGGAGGTGCCCAGCGAACCCAGCACTCACGCATTCAGGGAGGGGTAGAACAACAACCCACAAAAACGTGTGTCCTACAGTCATTTCCCCTTTTCAGCCACATCCTTCCTGTTGCTCCCCACTAACATCCACTGAACTCATACCAAGCTATTTACACGTTAGGAGCTGTACCATAAACCTTCACTGATTCCATTACCCTGCACATCTCACATTTGCTTGGCCTGCCAGGACCAGCGGACTCAGCCTTCCCAAAGCTTTCCCCAACAGCAGCCAGAAGAACTCTTCCCCCCACTGCAGAAGACCTGCTATCTCTGCCTGTCATTGACACCTCACACTCTGCATTCCATCATTAATTTTTCTGGGGTTCCCATACAGCATCTAGAACAGTGTTGTTCACATAGCAAGCACTTAAGTGAAGATTTGTTTTAGGATAGATTAAAAAAATTTTTTCATTGTTTGGCAAAACCAGGTGACTCAAGTCTCCAAGTGTCAAAGCACACCCCCCCACAGGGAATGGAACTTCCCAGATCCTCTGCTGTGATCCCCAGCATAGCTCATAGCTCTCTTCCTCCCCTCCTGCAACACCCCCTTCTTGCTCTGGTCTGCAACATCCTTTTCAGTTACCCAAACTCTTACAGCTGCTCCATCCCACCAACCCTTTCCCCTGCTAGTCCAGGATGGACCCCACTTCCCTACCTCTGACATCACTAAGCCATGTTTCCACCACTAGAGTCTCCTGAATTCCCTATTGAGCACAAACAAGGTGTAACTTTAAAGCAGTGTCACCAGCTTTGTAACAAACACTCTGGGACATGCACATCCATGACCATCTTTTCCAAGATCACACCTGTACCAGGAACATGGGTTAGGACTCCAGGATCTCTTTGCTGCCTTGAACCTCTAACCAGAATTTCTGGGCCTCCAAGAGCCACTAGGTTTCCTGAAAGGAAACTGGTCTTGTCTCACCCTATGAGGACACTGTAAAGGCCAGTGACCTCTACCCTCCTCCCACAGGTTAAGTAGACATCAGGGCCACCTCACTGGTCCTCCCAGGCTCCCTGAGAGTCAGCTTAGTGTCATGGTGAGAGGGTGGACTTTGCTACCAGGCAGACCAAGGTTCAAATCTTACGGTAATTTGAGGATGTGCCCAATTCAATCAGCATCTATTGAGTTCCTACTCAATCAGCACCTATTGAGTTCCTACTCTTATTCTAAGAATCAGGGGTTCTCTTAGTATGGTCCGCATACCAGCAGCATCAGGGAACTTGTTAGAAATCTTGGGCCAGCCCTAGACCTGCTGAATCAGAAACTCAGAGTGGGGCTAGCAACCTATGTTTTAAGAAACCCTCCAGTGATTCTGATATGTGCTCAAATTTGAGAACCACTGACCTAGGCCCTGGGGCTACAGAAAAATTAAAAACCTACAGTCTAGACTAGCAGCTCTCAGCCCTGACTGCACATTTAAATGACCTGGGGAGCTTTTATTATGCTACCAAGGCCAGCCCCATCACAGACCAATTCCATTAGAATATCTAGAAGTGAGCAAATAATGGTAATTCAATGTGCTGAGTACAAAGATTGAACAAATGTATAGGCATCTGAGAAGGGATAAGGCAATGAGGAGATCAGAGCAAGTGGCTTCACTATCTGTGCCTCTGTTTACACATCTGTAAAATGGAGATTGCAATGTCCATCTTACATGAGATGATGTATATAAATGCCTGATATATATGGAAAATGCTTAGTCTGTGTCAGTTCCCTTCCTTGCCCGACTAGGCCCCCTGTTGACTCTGAGCTCCGCAGCTGGCCTGATGTGTTTAGAATGCCACATACATCAGTTATCATCAAGAACGCCCCCGTACCAAGGAAAGACCTCCTGGTTGTTCATAGCTTTTGGGCAAGAGCTTTCTTCAGCAGCCATCTCAACATTCCCCCATCTTTAGTCACTGTCCTAAACAACAGCCTGGGTCCTTGGGAAGCAGACTGTCCCAGAAGACCACTCATAGCCCAGACCCTGACACCCCCAACTTTTTCAAAGTACAGCTCTTGGAAACAACTTAATAAAGACCACGGAATTACCCTAGGAACCCCCTGTCCTATTCCTGCCCCTCTCAAACTCTCTTGGCCTGTGGGTCGAGGCAGGGTGCACTGGCCCAGGGTGGGCTCTCCCCGACAAAGCAGTCCTCCATGACACAGAAGCTTTCACTATTCAATCTCCCTCCTCAGCAATGGGGACTTGACTCTGGCCCCAAATTCATTCATAGGAGTGGTCTGCAGTCACAGAGAGTGTCCCAGGCCTTCCACAATGCTGCAGACCCACAGGTTACCCATGGCCTGAGCTGACAAAGAAATGGGGACTGTCCTTATAGCTGGCCCTTTGGGCTCTATATTTATCCCAGCATATGCTAAAGCCACTTTTGGTCTCCTCTTGAGAACAGCCTTCACTGTCATTTTAAAATAAAAAACAAGCAAATTGTGTCATTACTTCACAGGCAAACATTGCCTTTATATATATATACACATATATATGTGTGTGTGTGTATATATATGTATGTATATATATGTATGTGGGTATATATATATATATGTATATATATATATATATACATACATACCAAAAACGTATCATTCTGCTTGTCCAGATTTGGTTCTTTCTTCCCTAGATTTCCCAAAAAGAAGCTAGGCTGTTTCCAAAAACCAAAGAACAAAGCTTTTTAGTATTCAAAGGACAAAGTTTTGTCACCAATAAGGATAGTTTAGAAACAAAACAAAAAACAAAACGTCTGCTCTACCAGAGTGGAAACTAGTTCCCAGAATGCATATCCGAAGGCTTTGATTGTAGGTCGCATCTCTGGCATCAGTTCCCCTCAGGGGGCTGCTTTGACAAGAGTACCACTTCTGTTGGTGATGGTCAGTGAGGCAATCAGTCATGCCATCATCTACGAGAGGCCTCAGAATCCAAACTCACACACCAAATAAGAGGGTGGCAGAGGAGACAAGAGAAAAAAAGGATTTGACTTCAGAGAAAAGGGTTTAGACATCCAGAAGCAAGAACCAGGCTTATTCTCCAAAGAGGCAGGACTGCCAGGGGAGAAACCGTGTCTTCAGAGTCCAAGGCCTGCCCTGGTTTCCTGCCCCTGACCCACAGCAGCCATGAGTTTGGAACATGAGACAGGAACAAAAACCCCTGCAGAAATAGATGAGGAAGAACAGGAAAATCAAAGGCTCCACACAGCTTTCACCAGTTCTCTGAGCAGTAACACCAGGGCCTGATTCTTTCCCAGACACCAACCTCTCCTGGCCCATCACCCCTTTTCTTCTTTCCCCAAGTCCTGCCATGTGCAAAATAAGACCTCTGCCCAGGCTGGCCAGAGGGGAATGAGGTATTTTCTCTTTGGCTCTGCATTTTCATTCAGCCTTAAAAAGCTCAGGCCAGGCACAAAGCCCCCAAGTCTGTTGTGCTGTGCCTCAGTACTCGCCTCCCCAGTGCTGGTGGCTCTCTCTCCACTAGACTTCTCCTCACATCAGCTTCTCACTGGCTCACAGGCAAGACCCTGGGCTCTGGAAGCACTGAGCTGCATTTGCAACCTTTAGGAAAAGATGGCTAAAAAGAGAACATTACCAATGCTCGGCTTTGTTCATCAGAGCAGGCCAGGCTGGGGCACCAATGGAGTAGAGGGAGGCTGGAGGGACAGGGCAATGGCCATGTCATTTGGGTGATGCTCAGTTATCTGCATTAATGGTGGAAAGAGATGCCAGGTAATCAAAATGATGGATAATCAATAATCCAGAACAAAGGGCATTGTTTGTTAGGAGACAACAGGCTTTTTCACAGCAGAGTTGCAAAGGATCTATTCATTCAAAAATGAATCTGCATTTCCTGAACACAAAGACTAGGAATGATAGAAAGCCATATGAAAAGAAGAAGCCAGTTCAGGATTTAAAATTGGCCATATAATACATATACAGAAATAACTGAGAACTAGCTGTATGGGGAAGACACAGAGCAAGTTAGAGCTGAGAGGGACCTAAGACAACCCCTAGTGCTCCATTTTACAGATAAGAAAACTGAAGTCCATGGAAGTGAAGTGATTGCCTCGTATCAAACAGCCATCTGGCAGGAGTGCCAAAACTAGACCTGGATTGTCTAAGCAGAGCACTGTTCACTTGGCCACATTGGTTCAAGGGATTTACCTTGAAAAAACCATCATCGTGAACCTTGGATGCTGAGCACTGAGTCTCTTGAACCCTGCAGGCCTCCTGGCAGTGGCTGTTTCTGTAATCACTGTATTTCCCTGCCAGGAGTCACCCTCATGTGCTACTGACTGCCCTAGGCCAAGCACCAAAATGATTCATGAATCACTGCCCAACTGTTTAAAATCACATCCTGGTCTTTGATAGCAGCACCTTATGTGATTCAAATCAGTAGCTCCTATCAATTTCATCAAGCTCAAGTACAATAATAATCTTGGTATTTGGGTGGCCCTTTTGATTTTTTCCTAAATTCTTTGACATATTGTACCCAACATGATGCTCACCAAACCCCAAGGGTTAAAGGTGGAGGAGGAAGTGAGATGCCTATTTCACAGACTTCTCTGATGAATTTACCCATAAGTAAACAACCAGCAAGTGTAGCTGAGAGGCTACAGAGCAGGCTTCCTGACTCACAGGCCCAACCCCTTCCTCAAGCAAGCTGGGACCAGGAGCAAGAAGCTAAAATTCACAAGAAGCTTCAGGGGCAAGAGCCATAGGACACTAACTGTCTGTTAACATGCAAACCAATAGAAGAAACATGGATCTGGGGCAAACTACTCAGCTTCACACTTCAGTAATATTTCCTTTTTCTTTGCACACATTAGAGTGCACAAATCTTAAGGTAAGAGCTGGGTGAATGTTTGCTTATGTATACACCAATGTAACCACCACCCATACCAAGATTTAGAAGATTTACATCTACCTAGTCAGAGTGTCCCTCAAGCCCCCTCCCAATCAAGAACAATCATTACCTGACCTCTCCTTCTCTTCACAGATGAAAATTGTACCCCATACAATAGGTTTTGCTTGTTCCTGAACTTCATATAAAAGAGAATGTAATATGTATTCTTTTCTGCCTGGTTTCTTTTACTCAACATTCTGTTGTAAGATTCCTCTTTGCTATTAGTATGCCAATAGCATGCTCTTTCTTCTGACTGTATAGCATTCTGTTGCATCAATATACAATAATGTGTTTATTTTTACTGTTGATAGAAACATTTCAGTTGTGTCCAGTTTGGGGTTGTTATAAATAAAGCTGAAATGAACATTCTTTACATGTTTTGATGAAGATAAACCCTTATGCCTATTGAGTATATTCAGGTGCAGAATTGTAGAATCATGGGGGTTTACATAATAGATACCAGCAAAATTTTTTTCAAAGTGATTGCACCAACATATATACTTCCAGCAGCAAAGAGTTCCAGGGGCTTCACATTCTTACCAACACTTGGTATTATTGGTAGAGACTCTTTTTTTAAAGCATCACTGGGAAACAAGATGTTCCAGGTAGGTTTCCAGATACTGGCTTTAGTTTTTAAGCAGCTTTTTTTCTTTTTTAATTCTAACAATTTTACTTGAATATAGTAAACCACCTAACCCATGCAGATCATACTGAGATGTGTAGATATGTCTGCTACTTATTAATATCTAGGAATTTCACTGTCTTCCCCTTCATGGGTAGATATCACTAAAGTGTCATAAGCCATAGCAACTTCTAGCCACTGTATTAGGAATTACTGAAGATAGCCCAATAAGAAACTTTCATTTATACATAGTCACAAGTCAACAAGTTTCATCTTACTGTGTGCATGGACTTCTTTGCTGCTTTAAGGCTATTTCTATGTTCTGAATGTTTAAGGTTGCCCCATAAATAGATAAGTAAGTTATTACTCATTTCATTTCTTTTTTTTATATGGCTTGGTAAATGTTATTCAATCAAAACATATTTATAAAGCACATATTTTATGTTACTGAGCTAGACATTCTGGAAGTCACAAAGATAATGAACAAACCTTCCTTAAAGGGGCAGGACCCTATGGTAAATCAGATGGAATGTTGACATCTGTCTTCCTCTTCTCACCCAACCTCTTTCACAGATGAAATGAGGTTAAAACAAACATCAGTGATGGCCTTGGCCTCAGCAGGGAGAAGAAAGCATGTCTTAAGGGAATGAAAATGGAAGACAGAAACAGCCCTGCCCACAGGTCACAGTGACAGAGTAAGTGGATGACCAAAGGTGACTATTGCAATCTCTAGATTTCTCTTAGGATGAATCAAGATAAGCCTTGCCCCTTCTTCCCCTGACCTCTACACACCACCACCACCTTCCCTCTCCAGTTACTCTCTCTTGGTGCCATTGCCCAAGAAATTGAAGTAGTGCATGCTACCGATCTGACACCTCAACACCAAGTGCAGTGTCCAGGACAGATGTATTCCCTGACTTTACAGAATATACTAACCTTCAAAGATATGCCTATGGAGATCAACAAATGCAGGGTCAAGTCTAAGGAGATGTTGCTATAAACTGGCATGAGCAGGCAAAGAATGGATGGGCCTTGATGTGGTCCTTAAAGCAGGTAAGACTTAAGGCAGAGCAGTGAAGCAGTAGTGGAGAGTGCTCCCTCTGCTCTCTAGCAGAGCGAAGGACAAAAGTTGGGAGGAGCAGGGCCATTAGGGTCCGTGAATAGACAGGGCAGGCCTATCTAAGTGGTTTTCTACCCCACTATGATGCTGAGACACAGTTTAGTTACTGTTCCTGAGTATGGCCTGGCTCCCTCCCTCAAATGAGCAGCCTGAGCACAGTAGCTGAGAATTTTAGGGATTTTCTCAGAAATGCTCTCACATAAGCAGGCAGGTCAGAAGGTGCACCATTTTGCTCATCAGTATCTACAGCCCTCAGTTTCTCAATCCCTAGTTTCTGGCTTGGCTCTCTAGATGCCAAATGCAAGTGACTGAGAACAACTCCATGGCTTTTATGGATTGGAAAGTTGCTTCTGTCCCTGTGCAGAGGTGTAACCAACTCAACAGGGCAGCCAGCAATGGGGAGTGGTATGGGGACAGGGAACAGACACAGAAGGATCAGACCCAGGAGGTAACTCTAGACCCCAGAACCCTTCAGAACCAGTGAAAGAGAGCACAGGCAGCATCCAAGCTAGGGCATGTGAAAACACCTCAGCACCAGACCACAGCACCCACATGAAGGCACAGTTTTTGCATCACAATGCCCCCCTCCATCAAGCTCACTTCTCCAGATACCTTTCTGGAGCCTAAATCAAGGTTTTTCAGGAATCTCTGGTCTTATTCCATCCTGACAGACCATCTACTTCTTGTTGCTTGGTTTAAATTTTTATTTGATTTGCCTTATACTGTCAACTCATAGGAAACACTTATCCTCTGGATAGGACAAAGTGAAACCACCACTTGTAAATGGCCAATCAGTAAAACAGGATTGTTTGTTTCACCTCAGGCTTCTGTCCTCATCAGTGTTTGTTATCTAAACAGTCTCTATAGGAAACATCTTTTCAGGGACAAATATCTTTTTTAAAACTCAAAAAGTAACTAGTGGATGAGGGCGGAGCCAACATGGTGGTGTGAGTAGGACAGTGGGAATCTCCTCCCAAAAACATATATATTTTCGAAAATACAACAAATACAACTAATCCTAAAAGAGAGACCAGAAGACACAGGACAACAGCCAGACTACATACACATGTGCAAGAGCCCAGTGCCTGGTAAAAGGGGTAAGATACAAGCCCCGGCCTGGCAGGACCCGAGGGCCCCTCACCCCAGCTCCTGGCGGGAGGAGACGAGTCAGAGCGGGGAGGGAGAGGGAGCACAGGACTGCTAAACACCCATCCCTAGCCATCCGCACCAGAGCACAGACACAGTGCATGCATGGAGGGCTGGAAACTAGGGAAAAAGGGCAGCAAGACCTCTGAGCAGGTCCCGAAGCTGATGCCCCTGTGACAAAGAAAAGTGAGTGCTTTTTGAAAGTCTTAAAGGGACAGGGACGGAACAGCTGGACGGAAACAACCCAGGTCACAGTACAGTAGCTGGAAACTCCAGGGAAACCCAGGCACAATAACCCCCTGGGCAACAGCTCTGAGAGCTCTCAGGGAGGTAAACAGCCAAACAGCACTCCCTCCATTACCCCTCCGGGGTGAGGCGATAGCAGAGAAGCAGCCTGAGGCTGGCCATGCCCTCAGCAAGGGAGCTTCCTCCATACCGGCCGGGCAAGACACAAAGACCCAGTCTACACGCAAATACCCAACACAAGCCACTAGGGGTCGCAGTTGTCCCAGTAAAGAAAGGCCAGTAGCAAGTGAAAAGTTTGGCCCTCCCAGCTGACAGTCAATAGCACCTGTCAACATGAAAAGGCAAAAAAATTTGATCCAGACAAGACTAACCCAGACAGCTTCAGCATCTGCTACATCTTCCCCTGAGAAGGAACCTGGGGAGATAGATTTAACCAGTCTTCCTGAAAAAGAATTCAAAACAAAAGTCATAACCATGCTGATGGACTTGCAGAGAAATATGCAAGAACTAAGGAAGGAGAATACAGAAATAAAACAAGCTCTGGAAGGACTTCAAAACAGAATGGACGAGATGCAAGAGACCATTAATGGACTAGAAAACAGAGAATAGGAACGCAGAGAAGCTGATGCACAGAGAGATAAAAGGATCTCCAGGAATGAAAGAATTCTAAGAGAGCTGAGTGACCAATCTAAATGGAACAATATACGCATTATAGGGGTACCAGAAGAAGAAGAGAGAGAAAAAGGGATAGAAATTGTTTTTGAAGAAATAATTGCCGAAAACTTCCCCAAAGTAGGGGAAGAAATGGCCTCTCAGACCACAGAGGTACACAGAACTCCCATGACAAGGGATCCAAGGAGGGCAACACCAAGACATATAATAATTAAAATGGCAAAGATCAAAGACAAGGACAAAGTATTAAAGGCAGCCAGAGAGAAAAAAAAGGTTACCTACAAAGGAAAACCCATCAGGCTATCATCAGACTTCTCAACAGAAACCCTACAGGCCAGAAGAGAATGGCATGATATACTTAATGCAATGAAACAGAAGGGCCTCGAACCAAGACTACTGTATCCAGCACGGATATCATTTAAATATGAAGGAGGGATTAAACAATTCCCAGACAAGCAAAAGTTGAGGGAATTTGCCTCCCACAAACCACCTCTTCAGGGCATCCTACAGGGACTGCTCTAGATGGGAGCACTCCTAGAAAGAGCACAGCACAAAACACCCAACATATGAAGAATCGAGGAGGAGGAACAAGAAGGGAGAGAAGAAAAGAATCTCCAGACAGTGTATATAACAGCTCAACGAGCGAGTTAAGTTAGACAGTAAGATAGTAAAGAAGCTAAACCTGAACCTTTGTTAACCACAAACTTAAAGCCTGCAATGGCAATAAGTTCATACCTTTCAATAATCACCCTAAATGTAAATGGACTGAATGCACCAATAAAAAGACACAGAGTAATAGAATGGATAAAAAAGCAAGATCCATCCATATGCTGCTTACAAGAGACTCACCTCAAACCCAAAGACATGCACAGACTAAAAGTCAAGGGATGGAAAAAGATATTTCATGCAAACAACAGAGAGAAGAAAGCAGGTGTTGCAATTCTGGTATCAGACAAAACAGACTTCAAAATAAAGAAAGTAACAAAAGACAAAGGAGGACATTACATAATGATAAAGGGCTCAGTCCAAAAAGAGGACATAACCATTATAAATATATATGCACCCAATACAGGAGCACCAACATATCTGAAACAAATACTAACAGAACTAAAGGAGGAAATAGAATGCAATGTATTCATCCTGGGAGACTTCAACACACCACTCACTCCAAAGGACAGATCAACCAGATAGAAAATAAGTAAGGACACAGAGGCACTGAACAACACACTAGAACAGATGGACCTAATAGACATCTACAGAACTCTACATCCAAAAGCAACGGGATACACATTCTTCTCAAGTGCACATGGAACATTCTCCAGAATAGACCATATACTAGGCCACAAAAAGAGCCTCAGTAAATTCCAAAAGATTGAAATGCTACCAACCAACTTTTCAGACCACAAAGGCATAAAACTAGAAATAAACTGTACAAAGAAAGCAAATGGCTCACAAACACATGGAGGCTTAACAACATGCTCCTAAATAATCAATGGATCAATGACCAAATCAAAATGGAGATCCAGCAATATATGGAAAAAAAAGACAACAACACCACAAAGCCCCACCTTCTGTGGGATACAGCAAAAGCAGTCTTAAGAGGAAAGTATATAGCAAGCCAGGCATATTTAAAGAAGGAAGAACAATCCCAAATGAATGGTCTAATGTCACAATTATCGAAATTGGAAAAAGAAGAACAAATGAAGCCTAAGGTCAGCAGAAGGAGGGAAATAATAAAGACCAGAGAAGAAATAAATAAAATTGAGAAGAATAAAACAATAGCAAAAATCAATGAAACCAAGAGCTGGTTCTTCAAGAAAATAAACAAAATAGATAAGCCTCTAGCCAGACTTATTAAGAGGAAAAGAGAGACCTCACAAATCAACAGAATCAGAAAAGAGAAAGGAGAAATCACAATGGACCCCACAGAAATACAAAGAATTACTAGAGAGTACTATGAAAACCTATATGCTAACAAGCTGGGAAACCTAGGAGAAATGGACAACTTCCTAGAAAAATACAACCTTCCAAGACAGACCCAGAACGGAACAGAAAATCTAAACAGACCAATTACCAGCAATGAAATTGAAGTGGTAATCAAAAAACTACCAAAGAACAAAACCCCCGGGCCAGATGGATTTACCTCGGAATTTTATCAGACATACAGGGAAGACATAATACCCATTCTCCTTAAAGTTTTCCAAAAAAGAGAAGAGGAGGGAATACTCCCAAACTCATTCTATGAAGCCAACATCACCCTAATACCAAAACCAGGCAAAGACCCCACCAAAAAAGAAGACTACAGACCAATATCTGTTGAACGTCGATGCAAAAATACTCAATAAAATATTAGCAAACCGAATTCAAAAATACATCAAAAGGATCATACACCATGACCAAGTGGGATTCATCCTAGGGATGCAAGGATGGTACAGCATTTGAAAATCCATCAACATCATCCACCACATCAACAAAAAAAAAGACAAAAACCACATGATGATCTCCATAGATGCTGAAAAAGCATTTGACAAAATTCAACATCCATTCATGATAAAAACTCTCAGCAAAATGGGAACAGACGGCAAGTACCTCAACATAATAAAGGCCATTTATGATAAACCCACAGCCAACATTATACTGAACAGCGAGAAGCTGAAAGCTTTTCCTCTGAGATTGGGAACAAGACAGGGATGCCCACTCTCCCCACTGTTATTTAACATAGTACTGGAGGTCCTACCACGGCAATCAGACAGAACAAAAAAATACAAGGAATCCAGATTGGTAAAGAAGAAGTTAAACTGTCACTATTTGCAGATGACATGATATTGTACATAAAAAACCCTAAAGACTCCACCCCAAAACTACTAGAACTGATATCAGAATATAGCAAAGTTGCAGGAGACAAAATTGACACACAGAAATCTGTGGCTTTCCTATACACTAACAATGAACCAACAGAAAGAGAAATCAGGAAAACAACTCCATTCACAATTGCATCAAAAAGAATAAAATACCTAGGAATAAACCTAATCAAAGAAGTGAAAGACCTATACTCTGAAAACTACAACTCACTCTTAAGAGAAATTAAAGGGGACACTAACAGATGGAAACTCATCCCATGCTTGTGGCTAGGAAGAATTAATATCATCAAAATGGCCATCCTGCCCAAAGCAATATACAGATTTGATGCAATCCCTATAAAACTACCAGCAGCATTCTTCAATGAACTGGAACAAATAATTCAAAAATTCATATGGAAACACCAAAGACCCCGAATAGCCAAAGCAATCCTGAGAAAGAAGAATAAAGTAGGGGGGATCTCACTCTCCAACTTCAAGCTCTACTATAAAGCCATAGTAATCAAGACAATTTGGTACTGGCACAAGAACAGAGCCACAGACCAATGGAACAGACTAGACAATCCAGACATTAACCCAAACATATATGGTTAATTAATATTTGATAAAGGAGCCATGGACATACAATGGCGAAATGACAGTCTCTTCAACAGATGGTGCTGGCAAAACTGGACAGCTACATGTAGGAGAATGAAACTGGACCATTGTCTAACCCCATATACAAAAGTAAACTCAAAATGGATCAAAGACCTGAATGTAAGTCATGAAACCATTAAACTCTTGGAAAAAAACATAGGCAAAAACCTCTTAGACATAAACATGAGTGACCTCTTCTTGAACATATCTCCCCAGGCAAGGAAAACAACAGCAAAAATGAACAAGTGGGACCACATTAAGCTGAAAAGCTTCTGTACAGCAAAAGACACCATCAATAGAACAAAAAGGAACCCTACAGTATGGAAGAATATATTTGTAAATGACACATCCGATAAAGGCTTGACGTCCAAAATATATAAAGAGCTCACACACCTCAACAAACAAAAAACAAATAATCCAATTAAAAAATAAGCAGAGGAACTGAACAGACAGTTCTCCAAAAAAGAAATACAGATGGCCAACAGACACATGAAAAGATGCTCCACATCACTAGTCATCAGAGAAATGCAAATTAAAACTACAATGAGGTATCACCTCACCCCAGTAAGGATGGCTGCCATCCAAAAGACAAACAACAACAAATGTTGGCGAGGCTATGGAGAAAGGGGAACCCTCCTACACTGCTGGTGGGAATGTAAGTTAGTTCAACCATTGTGGAAAGCAGTATGAAGGTTCATCAAAATGCTCAAAACAGACTTACCATTTGACCCAGGAACTCTACTCCTAGGAATTTACCCTAAGAACGCAGCAATCAAGTTTGAGAAAGACAGATGCACCCCTATGTTTATCGCAGCACTATTTACAACAGCCAAGAATTGGAAGCAACCTAAATGTCCATCGGTAGATGAATGGATAAAGAAGATGTGGTATATATACACAATGGAATACTACTCAGGCATAAGAAGAGGGCAAATCCTATCATTTGCAGCAACATGGATGGAGCTGGAGGGTATTATACTCAGTGAAATAAGCCAAGTGGAGAAAGAGAAATACTAAATGATTTCACTCATCTGTGGAGTATAAGAACAAAGGAAAAACTGAAGGAACAAAACAGCAGCGGAATCACAGAACCCAAGAATGGACTAACAGGTACCAAAGGGAAAGGGACTGGGGAGGATGGGTGGGTAGGGAGGGATAAGGTAGGGGGAAGAAGGAGGGGGGTATTAAGATTAGCATGCATAATGTGGGGGGAGAAAGGGGAGGGCTGTACAACACAGAGAAGACAAGTAGTGATTCTACAACATTTTGCTATGCTGATGGACAGTGACTGTAAAGGGGTTTATAGGGGGGACCCTGTATAGGGGAGAGCCTAGTAAACATAATATTCTTCATGTAAGTGTAGATTAACGGTAACAAAAAAAAAAAAGAAAGAAAGAAAAGGGGGATTACTCCCTGACAGGATAAAACTAACTGTAAATCAATGATTAATGCATGCTTTAAATATCCTTAATTTTGATTACTTAAAGGGTGTCAGATGATCGGCTATGGAGGTACATTTTTCTGATAATATTCCTTTCTCTTAAAAAAAAAAAAAGCAGTTCCTGTGTGGTGACCTCCAATGAGTTCTACACAATGGTATAAAGGGCATATCAAAGTGTGGGCAAAGGGTCTGTTTGTGTTTATACAGAGGATCAAAGCCTAATTTGGCTACCCAGAAAATGAACTAAGATACCATATGAAGAAGAACTTCCAACATCAGCACTCTCTGGAAGACTCAGACCAGAAGAAGATCATCGAAAAACCTCAACAAAGATCCAGACGCTGCTACAGCTGTAGCTGCATTCATCCCACCAGTTCCTGGACTTGCCATGGGAATGAAGAAGGAGATATCTAAGCTTGCCTGTGAATACAGTAAAACAGCAAATTTGACTGGATCTATACTGTTGGAACTCAACCAAGAATTAGGAGAAGTGCAAGTTGTAGCACTCCAAAATCTTACAACTACAGACTATCTACTGTTAAAAGAATGTATGGGATGTGAACAGTTCCCAGGAATGGGTTGTTTTAATTTGTCTGATTTCTCTCAGACTGTTCAAGTACAGTTGGACAATATCCATCATATCATAGATTAATTTTCACAAATGCCTAGGGTGCCTAACTCATTCTCTTGGTTTCACTGGAGATGGCTGGTAATTATAGATCTGCTTTGGTTATGTAACTATACTCCTATTATGTTAATGTGTGTGCGCAATTTAATTAGTAGTTTAAAACCTATACATGCTCAAGTTACTCTACAAGAAGATATGTCAAAGAAATAATCAATCTTCCCATGTTTTCTTCCATCTGCTACTTCTATAGCTTTTCTTCCTCCTTCCTAATTACAACCCTTAAATAGAATTTGTGCCTCATATCGAATTTACCGAGTATCATAATTCCTCCAAGTGGTAAAAATACCTCAAGACAAATGCTGGGCATAGAAGCCACAGGGCATAAATCTGCAAAGAAGTAAAAAGCTAACCTTTTCAAACAATATGGTTTCTCACTTACCAACTTTACATTTCCCTGTATGGCCCCGGAAGATGACTGGTTAGACAGAGACGGGTAAGATTCCTCAAGGGAGGAACCTAAGACAGGCACAGTTGCAGGGGGGCCATCAGGTGAGAAATTGGGGATCAACAGAGGTGAGGCTTAGAACCTCACCCCCCCTGTTTTGAGAGAAATCTTTGGCATCCATGGATGTTTTATTGCCCTTGTCTAGCTTGGACTAACACATAGTCTACAGGCACACACCTGATCATCTACATTTGCTCTCTTATAACACTAAACTATGTTTTCTACCTTTATCTTGCATCTACCTACCACTTCAGCATTTTATTAAAAATAATAATAATAATAATAATAATAATAAAGGGAGAAATGTGGGATCCACATATAAATCAAGTATAAAAATCAAACGAATATTCATATTTGACCTGATTGTTTATAGTTCATAATGCGTGATCAAAACCGAAAGTTTCTGTGATGACTGCCCTTGTACTGTTCACCATGTAAGAATTTATTCACTATGTAAGAATTTGTTCACCATGTAAGAACTTGTTCATTATTCTTCAGAAGATTGGAGACTGACAAGAATTAGGCTTGGGGTGGATTAATGATTGTGCATTGAGCATTGACTCCCCTAAACAGAATTTTATTGTTGTTAATAACCATTTGATCAATAAATATGAGAGATGCCCTCTCAAAAAAAGAAAAAAAGATCACACTGGACTAAAAAAAAAAAAAAAAAGTAACTAGTGGAAAGAGAGGGAAGGACCAGCCATCAGTTAAACAAACATAATACTAGTTGAAAGAATGTATGTCTCAACATCCCAGTCTTCTGGTTTTTCTCTGCTCATTAACTGATCTTATTCCACTGGTAAGTCTGACTATAGGCATAAGAACAATTTGAGAAAAGTCAGTATGTGACACACCAGTAAGTGCCTTCTTGAGGGCAAGGAATTGGCCCTATTCATTGCTGTCTTTCTAGCACTTATCACAGACCTGAACAGACACAGAAGTACTTAATAAATATTAATTGAGAGACTATATGAATGAAAGAAATAATTGAGTAATTTAAAACATTGTACACATCAAAGGCATAAAATTTTAAGGGACACAAAATAATGGAGAGGTTTAGATTATACAAACTGTGGAATAACAGTAACGTAAACGAAGCGTAAGAGCAAGAAAACAAAATTAAGGAGACACAAAGATCAACCAAAAGTATACACAATCATTGCCAAACAGATTGTGTAGTGATAACTGCTGTCCTCAATTATCCGAAGGACTTCATGTAAAAATGAAGTTTTATAGCTCTGTATTACTCCAGAGGGCTGAACTAATATCAACATATATAAATTAGACAGTCAGATCTCAATTACAGAAAACAATTTGCTAGCAATTGGATCTGTCCAACAATAAAATGAGTTGTCTTGTGGAGTCATGAGCACCCTGTCACTGATGATATGCACCATCATTACTCAGAGACTATCCAGAGGCAATTTCTGCCTAAAATATAGTTAGACTCAATGGACTCTAAGATCTCACCCATAATTAAGATTCTTCTAATCTAGAACTCTGCAGCCAAAAAATAGAATCAAGCAATGCAGACTTCCTGGAAGAGGAGAGTTTGGAGTCAGACTGGGAAGGAGGTGGCATGGAATAGCAAGTTAGTCTAGTTACTACAATGATTATTGGAGCATGAGACCAGAAACTTCACTGAGTGGGAGAGGATCTGAAAAAATCACCCTGTCAGGGACACTTTAGGGTCCATACATACTATTCTCAAAACCATCTCTTTAGAGTGAATTGAGACCTTCCTGAATCAGCAGATAATCCTAACCTGGATCAAGTTTAAATGGGAAAATCTTACCATATATTTAATGAGTTGATGCAATATGGAGAGACTATAGAGTTCAAAATTAAAGGAAGCCAACAATAAGGTAAGTATAGCTCCACAAATCTGTAACCAATTTGAAGCTTATAGATGGTGGCCTCTGAGTTGCCGCCATCAAAACACCCACCCTGGAAGTCATGGGCTTTGTCATATTGAACCAGGAATCATTATTTTATGAATCCTATACTGTAGTTGAGCCAGACAGACAACAGCACCTTCTTTCATTTTGCTTGGATAATGGCCAAATACAAGTCACTCTACTATGACTTAAAGAGTATTGTGCCCATCTGTTCACAATCGACGGAAATAACTGAGGGGTGGAATGTGCCAGGCACTCTTGGACAATCCTGTGGAAGTGGCTTTCTTGGCCATTTGCCATGTGACACCACTTCCTTCATCTGCAAATATATGGACTTGATGAAACTATCACTTGGATCGGTGGTACAGCAGAGCTTGGACCATGCCATTTCCATAAGAAATTTTACCTAAGCCATAGCAAAGGAACAGCCGTTATATTCTGTGTTACATCATGACAAAATCTTGTAAAAATCTTTGTATTATTCTTCTTACAAGAACCTGGCTTTGTGCCCTTGAATTAGAAAGGAAAAGCTGAGGTTGGTTGTCATCCTTGTCTACCATCTTGAGTTTTAAGCAGGGCAGCAAAGCACCTCAAAGGAGAGGAGTGGAGAGGTGATGTCCTGAGACCACAGACAAACCTCCACTGTCTACCTCTCCTAACATGGAGCAGTGGTGGGCGCAGGGAGGGTTCTCAAATATTGGCTCAGGTTTTTGAAACAATTCAGTGGTTGAAGGGGAGAAACCTCACCAGCAGTGGCTGAGAAAATGTTTTGGGTAATACTGGATTATTTTTAAACATAATTTTGAGTGAAAAACAAAGGCACTTTGCTGAAATCCTTCTGATATCAGTCTTTTCAAGTTCAGAAATTTCCACTCATGACGTATTTAAAAAGAGAGAGAGAGAGAGAAAAAATACAGAATCATTAATCTGAGGGCTGGCAAAAGCAAGGAAGTCTCACTTCTCACCCAGGAATTTCTAAAAACCATGAACTTCTTCTAGTCAACACTTCTACAATGAACACAAGGTACACCATGAATAAAGAAGAGATGTTGCAAAAGGGCACCTAGAATTGACAGGGAGCATCAGGAAGTAAGCTGTTGAGTTTCTTGGTACAAACTGGTAGAGTCATCTCCTTTTCCTCCACACCTGCCTTAGGGAGGCAGGACCCAAACCAAGATGGGGCCCCTAACTCCCAGGGCCACCATTGCTCAAAGTAGAAACAATCAATACAGCCCAGTCCTAATCAACTAGAGGGGCTGATGGCTTAACTGCAGGTTATCCAGAATCTTGACATCTATCCTTGCAGGTATTTTCCTGCTCACGGGAGAATCAAGGAAAAGGAGTAGAATTCATTTTAAGGCATTTTGCTGCTTGTGGGCAGTGTGTTGAAAGCATTTCTAGGAAAATGGGATTATGCTGTAAGTTACAAAGAGGTGTTCATGTTTTCTCTGATTTTAATTACTTAGGCCCTTCAGTGCTCTTGAACCCCCCCAGCCTCCCCTGCACACCCAGGAATAATAATGAGTGGGCCTGAATAACGATGTCTGCCAGCATTACCAGGAACACCACACACAGCTTTCTGCCCACCACAACCATGGCTGCTGCTCCTTTGCATGACAGCTCAAGGTCACCTGCTCCTGGGACTCTTGCTCACTCACTACACCATCTCTAACCTTTTGTCTCCCTCTTCACAATATCAGCATCTTTTAGTCATGCCATGTGTATTTGTCTGTTTTCATGATTAGGAACTGACAACATGAAATAACAGAACAAAGCAAGAGGCCTGCAATCTGAGGTTCTGGATTCAAGGCTTGGCTTCTTGCTAGCTGGGTGACTTAAGGCTTTAGTTTGAGCTTCAGTTTCGTCATCTTGGAAAGAGCAATGATAGTCCTTGCCCTATCTATCTCAGAAGACTGTTGTGGATTTCAAATGAGATACCCATATGAAAGTTTTTGGAAATTGTAAAACAGTTTCTGGTGTTGGTGGTACAGAGACCACATCTCTTCTTTATACTCCAGCGTCTGAATGAATGTTGTGCCCCCTCTGTGGGCTCAGCAAGGAGCTGGTTTAAATATCATTGACTGCCCCACCTTGTCCCTACAATTCTAAACACAGACCCTCTCCCCAGCTTTACCATGTATGGTCAGAAATCAAGCTTCCTTGCACATCATTATAAAGATGCCCACTGAGAAGTGTCCTGCAGCCTGGCCTCTAGCACCTCTAGACATGAGACAGGAGAGCAGATCCAGCCCTCAGAGCCTGCTGAGGAACACAACAGTGATGACAGAGTGGCACCCAACCTCCTCCACCCATACACACAGCCCCACTGCCCAAAAGGCAAATCATCCCCAACATCCAGGAATTTTTTCTCCTCTTTAGCATCACCACCAATAGAACTTCCTTACAACCACTGCAGTCAAACTCCCTGCACCAGTCACCTCACCATTTGGCAAGCTAACAGCTTCACTGGCACTTGTTTTTATTCATAACTAAAATCTCTGACTGCCCAACACAAAGTAACCAGGAGACCAAAGGGGGAAGGATGCTAAGTGACATCTGAAGCCACTAATTGCCCATCTTCCCTGCAGCAGTGTGCTGACAGTGTCCTGTCTTCTTCCCTGAGTGTCTGCTAACAGGTCTGCCTGGGATGAGGAGCACTCACAGTGATACAAACTCACTCTGCATCTTCAACAGCTGACTCCTATAAGCAGCTCCTTTTGTTTTACAACAAAGCAATTTTAATAATTAATGGCTTTATGGAGAATTCCAATCCATGGCCACTCTTAACAGGGCTCCAAAGGCATCCCCAAACTATAAAAATGCTTCAAATAGAAATAAATCACTATTTCTGGCATTTTATCATACAACCAGGTACCACAGGCTCCAGAGTCAACTCTAATGGTCTGATAAAGGAGGTAAGAAATGGCTGAGTGCTCATGAGTGACTTGTGCAATACTTGATAAACATGAAAGAGAAATCAATATCAGAGTACTATAGAGGTGGCAGTGATTTTCCCTGAAAAACCTGAAATGTTCTCCCCAGTGCTACCCACTTCTATCATGTTTTAAATATCTAACTCAAGCTGAACTAGTTCCATGAGGTTTTTTTCTGATCACTCCAGCCTAGCAAAATTCATTTAGTCAGTCAACATTTATTTATTAAGCATCTACATGTACCAGGCACTGTGCTAGCTTCTGGGGCTAGAACAATATTAACAACCAAAATCTCTGTCTGCTGGCTCCATCCTCTTATCTTCTAATAGAAGTAGTATTTATAACCCTACATCAAACAAAGTCTTTGGCAGAGAGCATTTTCCTGAAATTCACATTAGTCTGCAGTTCACAATTATGAACACATCTTTTTAAGTACCTTGAGGGCAAAAGCATTTATTTCTTTGTGGTCTATGAGAATGTGTTGAATAAATACATATTGAATAAATAGTTAATTATGTAACTTGTAAGTTTCTTCAATGACAAGAATTTCTCTTAACATTTCTATAGCTTCTAGAGCATCTAAGCCAGTGCTGGGTAGATGGCTCATTCTCAGTACATACTTAGTTGAATTCAATAATTCTGCTAGCAGTGGGGGTTCCTCTTCTAGCCAATCCTGTTAATCACACCCTCAGTTTAGGAAATCGGAAGCCTAAGGCCAAGGAAAATACAGGCAGTCCTAAGTAACCTACAATTCCCCAACATGCTGGCTAAGCTTTCTCCCAGGCCAGAGTGCTGTGTTTATGAGGGAGGAATAAAGTCATCTTTCATCTATGAGGACTGACATAAGCTGCCTGTGCATTGCAAGAAGAAACCCAGAATGAAATTGGAGCAGCAAATCTGACTTTGGACAGCAAGACCACCCATGCAAACATCTATCGTGTGACCCACACAGGATCTGTTTGCCAAAAGACCATGAACCCAGGCATCAGAAACACATACCCTGTCAGGGGCACAGCTGCAGCCAAACCCTGTCCAGGGAAGCCAGAGACCCTCAGTATCCTCATTGTCCCATATACCCATACTTGCTATCTTTTGGTTCAGTCTCTTGAAATCCACCTCCTGGAATAGTCAGCTCTGCTCTGGTCACCCTTAAAGGATGCCACAGCTAAGGAAGCCAGTGCCTGGAGCTGACCTCTATGGGGAGATGGCCCAGTATCCTTTATTGCCACCCTAGGTGAGACCAGGTGAATTGATGGTGCTCTCCTAATCCCCAAAGGCATCTGGAAGTCCTCCCAACTAAACCATGGACAAATTCATCATTAGCATTGGCAGAGCACATCCAGCCAGCAGACACACAAGACGTGTGTATGCTACCTACCAGAGCACCAACCCAAATCAGAGAGCTCTATGTGCTAATGTGCTAGACATCCTCATAGGAAACCTCAGTATTTACCATCTGAAAAATTCAAGGCAATTACCCTAAAGCCAATCCTCCCCATTCCCCTAATTAGGAAGTACCTCCAGGACCTTCAAAATGAACATTAAATAACCAAAAATGAAATTCTATTCTCTTTTCTATCCCAGACACAATGCTAGACTTTGCTTCAGTCTTACCAAGCCTGAGCAGTCTGATCCCTGCTCATGGTGGGTCAGCCTGGAAGTATTCTGCCTCCTTCCCTGTCCTTGGGATCTGGCTGGATCCTGAGGAAGCTGCTCTTGGAAACCAGTAATGGCATTTAGTCATGCAAAGTAGTTAGCTGACTTCATTTTCCTCACTAAATATTTCATTGACATTCAGAGAAATAAGAGAAACCTTATTCATGAGATTTATGTTTGTCTTAATGATTCACAGCATAATTTGTTCCAATTAAATATTTATTTTAATATCTTCTTGGATCTGAAAACTTCTGCCCAGTCATCAGTGAGTCTCCATATTATCAGACTCCCTCACAGATGTGAAGAAATTGGGAATGGCCTTGTTCTTACCCAAAGTGGGAGGTTTTTTTCTTTCCAGGACCCTCTTAATAGGGAGCCTGTGCCATGCTTGCACTGCCTCTGACATCCCCATGGGCCCTGCCAGTCAGTCTCCATTCTCTGCTCCATCTCACCTCCTATCTCTCAACCCTACAGACATCCTTAAAGCTTACCCTGCTCAGATAACCTCTCTCAGAAACAGAATCCCAACAGACTCTCTATAGAACGAGAGGGAAGTATGGTGTTGTGATATGGTGAAAAGGAGACTGGAAATGCAATAAAGAGCTCTGTGTTCAGGTTCCAACTTCACTACTTATGACCACTTCCCACTGTGTAATAGGGAAATATATTTATTTTAAAGAATCAAATGAAATGATGGAGGTGCTTTATAAACTGTAAAGGATTATAGCTACTTCCCAGTGTTGTTGTGACAATTAAATGAGAAGATATATTTCCAGTGTTAAGGCAAAACATAGAATGTAATAAATACCCAAATAAGACATAGTTATGAAAATAAGAGAAATGAAATTTCCTTACTTTTATTAGAGCTAAATGACTATTTAGGCCTCAATGCCTAACTTGTTTGCAAATTGGCTAAGTGAATGTTTCCATAACTCCCACATATAAATGTACAGAAAAATCTTAGTAATATTCAAGACCTATGTCAGGGGTTTCTGTGTAAAAATGCATGTTATGCTTTTAAACTGTTCATGCTTATGCACATCTTCAAAGTCTCCTCAAGAAACTCTCCCAGAAACAATGTAATCCTCAGTTGCTAAAGCTTCCCTAGTTTCCTTTACAGGGAGTAGTGTAAGCTGCTCCTACCCCTTCAGTCCCAAGAGCAGTCCCCATCAAGTGGCAGCCAGGACCGTCTGCCATCTGTGCTCCTTCTGTCCTGACCCCAGCTGGGAGCTCACCACTCAGCCTCCCTGAAATCTGGCTCCTGGCATATGTGGAAGTGCCTCCTGCATCTCCATGGAATGTCACTCTCAAGGAAGGCACTCTCTCCATGCCAGACCTTGGGGATGCTTCCTGGATGGTACCTGAGAAGAGGTAGGACGAGCCTGGTCAGGGGAGAATTCATAGGTTCCCAAGGCAGCTTGAAACCCAAAGGGATTTTATCTTTTGCACTAATTAAATGTCATTTCTAAAATTTTTAAATCCCTGACACTGAGAAAGATTTACTATGCCAAAGCAAAAAGGGCTTCCAAAAAGTAATTATAAGGGCTTATAAGTTAATAATGGCTTTGTACCTTACACTACTAGAGTTAATTCCATTATCTGAGGAACTAAAAATTGATGTTCAGTGACTTGTTTAATGCCCCAATCCACAGCCCCTGAAAGAACAAACCTCTTTACCACCATAACATGTTAAGTACTTCTCCAGGAAGTCATCCCGGAATATCTCCTACCATGTCTGAGTCATTCTATTCACTCTAGACACCACCCACCCCACTACAGAAACACACACACACACATACAGCCTTACTATTCCTCTACTTCTTCCAGAGCCAAGGAATCTTAAATTTATATCAGGATGCACTATTTTAGCATCCATAAAAGGATTAGCTAAGTGTTATTAACCCAAAAGAATGAATGAACTGTTCTGGGTGCAAAGGCACTGCTAGGGTCAGAGAGGGTCTGGACAGAGAACACTTTCTTACCACCTTTCAATCACACCAATTCTGCCTTCCCAAAAGATGGTTCTTAATAAGTGTTTTATTTATTTAAATACCAAAAACTTGCTAATTCTTCCCCCCACCAACCTCCCCACATGCTCAAGGAAAAAGTACCACTGTCTTTCTTTTCTATAAAAAATTTGCAGTACAGACCCCCAGCTTAGGGCAGCAGGTCAATGGAATACACTTGTCCACACACCAGCCAGTGCTCCCTCCTCTCCCTCTGAGCTGTTGCAGATCAGAAGGAAGCCTGCCATGTCTGAAATCTGATATTCCATCTGCCATTTGATCTTCCATCTGTCACTTCTCTAATTCAGCAAGGGGCTGGGGGCTAGAAGAAAGAGCAAAAGAGGCCTCCAGGGGTCCACTTGGCAATGAGCAGATGTTAACTTGGACTCCAAGCAGGATAAAGGTAGCTCTGCTTCAAAGCATGTAGAGGCCTAAGGTCATAGCCAAATATACCAACTCTTTCTCCAGGCATCTAGGGTTTAGGTATTCTCATCACAGTTTCAGATGGAGGAATGGAAAGAACATGAGATTCAGAAAAGAAAATCTAGATTAGAAGCCTGACTCACCATTACACAAGTTGAATGACTTGGGCAAGTCACATAAGTTCTTTGAGCCTCAGTTTCCTCAACCGTAAAATAAGGACAATACTATTTTGAAGTTTGGGGTAAGCACCTAGGACAGTTCCTGGCACACAGGAAGTACTTAATGTCCTAAGACACTAAATTACAACACAGCTGTTATCAACAGGCCATATTATCTGGGTTCTTTTTCCAGTAGAAAGACTAAATTTCTGTTATCTCTTTATACTATTTTTGCTGGTTTTGCATGACTAATAAAAAGCTTCTGAGAGACAACCAGCTGGAATGGAAGATGTGGTCTTTAACCATAAACAGAGAAAAGCTATCTGTCCAAAAGAGGGATGAGAGCTGAGCCACAGCCTCTCCCTCATGAATATAGGGGTCCAGGCCAACTAAGCTAACAGCACCATAAGGAAATTTTAAAACATCACTGTCACTGGAAGATAAATCTGCACTATATCCTTCATTTGGATACAGAAGAGAAGTTTTAAGGCACCAAATTTGCTTCTTTGTAGACCATATCCTAGTAAATAGATCTTATCTTTAAAAATGCATGCCTGTCTTTGTTGACAATCCCATCTTCTGCACTGAAAAATGTTCCTAGAACCAGGGTCTGTTTTTTAGAAACTGATCTAAATTTATGAAGCTGCTTGTATTTATGATAAAATGTTAGTAAATCGGCTGAAGCAAAGACCTACATTCCCAAGATAACTGAGCATTCATTTATTAGTTGCTGTCCCTAGCTAACACCCAAACCACAAGCCGTCCCTTGCTCAACCTTCCTGCAGGAACCCTGGGTCATTCAGAAGCACCAAAGGAGCTGAAAAAGTAGGGGAAGCAAACAGCATTAAATCAAGGGACACACCCTCTACAGCCAAGGTCAACACCCAGGAGGGGCAGCAGGACTTGGACAGTGGCGGAAGGACTCCACCCACACAGCACTTTGAACGGAAGCTCTCTTCCAACTGGAGGCACAGAGCTGCTAATCTGAAGCACACCCAAAACTGAGATGTAGGTAAAAATAAAATTACAACTGCTCCCACAAGAAAGACAGGAAGAGAACAAATTGAAATAATCATGGCCTGAAGCCTGCCTAACACCAATGCTGCTAAGCGACCTCAGCCAGGGTCAAGAAAGGATTGATCATTATTCTCCTTGTTAAAAATCTTCCAATAGCACCCATAAACTGCTAAATAAAATGATTAATCTCTAAGGTAGAACATAAAGCCCACTCAGCCAGCCTTTCCAGCTTTCTCTCTCCTTATGCCAAGTCCCCTGCACACACACCCACAGAGCGCACACACACGACCTCCACATGGGGACTGTTTCCCAAACTCTCCAAACCTTCCCAGTCTGCACCTTTCCTCTGTTGCCCTCCTCCATCTCCAAAGTGCAGGTTTCTACCCATCCTTCAAGGACTTTCAAGGCCAAGTCTACAGCTAGAATTCTCCTCTTCCTCTTCTCTGCTCCCATGGCTCTGTAACCAAGTAATCCTTTCCCTTCAGTAATTGCCATGAAGACAAAGACTCTGCCTGTCTTGTTCACTCTCATAATAGTACCTTTGCAGAGTAGTTACTCAATAAATATTTGTCAATTTAAGAAGTACCTCAGTGCCAACGTAGTTTTCTAGTCCTTACCAGACAGGAAGTCCCCGTTAACAGAAGCAATTCAAATTTCAATGGCTTTGGCCTGATTTCCTATCTCATGTGGAAAGCCTCTGAAAAATCTCATCCCATTTGTCCAAGAACCCTGCTTGCATCTGCCCTGTGTTCACCAAGCCACATACACCATGTCTTTCCACTCTGGCTGCCCCCTGCTACTGCAGGGGGCCTGAAATGCCCTCTGTGAGGACACTAGCATCTACCCCTAAACGTTGGCTCCAGGGCTCTCAAATCCCCCCCACTCCAAGTGCCAAATGGCCTGATTCCCTGGAGTCCTCACTGTCCCCCAGGATCCAGCCCTGATGGAAGCTCGGTCCCTCTTCCCCACTCCACATTCACAAAAATCAGCATCTTGCCTCCTCATACGTCATGCAGATCCCTCATGAGAACACTTCCCTTAACTTTGGTACACAGCGTCTCTCCTCAGGGCTCCAACATGATCCCACAGGGTTGGCTGGAGATGAACATCTGGGAAAGAGAGCACGTGGTCCCCCTAAACCCCATTTTCCCCCTTCCTCCCATTCAAACTCGCCATACAAACAGGAACGAATGGGCTGCTTGCCTCTCTGACGAAATGGCCAGAACATATCCAAATGCCCGCAAGCCCACAGTGTAAACTGAAACTACACTCCTTTGCCTCTGATATAACTTCTCCCCCAATCTGGTCCCTCATCATTCTGTTTGAGGTACTGAAGGAGGACTGCTGACTACTACCACCTTCCCTATTAAAGAGGGAAACCCTTCCTCTGCTTTTCCTCTTTCTTTTAATGCTCCCCCCAGGGCCTACTGGACAGTTCCAACATCTCCCAGGAACCACTGCCTCAGCCCCTCCCTCTCTGCCCTGAGAAGCATCCACCATTGCCCTTGGATCCTTCTCTCCCAAAGTGGTCGATAAGAAGGGATTTTAGCAGATACTGCCCGGGGCCTGAAGATTTATCAATACTGAAGCCTTCAAATGATAGCCAATTAGTGTGTCCATTATTCTGGGCTGGGTCATCCAAGCCCTTAATCTACTTAATGGAGAAGGAACTCGGCAAGGCAGGAAGCACCCTGAGCCTGTGGGCTGAGCCAGCAAGAGACAGCAGGGAAGCACACCCTCTGAGGCGGACCAGCTCAGCTGCCTGGCCGGCAGCCTCAAAGTCAGGAAGCAGGGCCTTAAAAGGAGCTACTGATGGATTACTCCACTACCCAGGAAACACATCCCAGTCACAACAAGGCACACAGGGAAGCCGGAAGCTGAGATTTCCCCCCAGGGCCTTGGGCCAAGCTCCAAAGTAAATGGAGATTGGTCTTTGATTCCATCCCTCACACCTAACTCTTCGTTGGTTGTGACTGCAGTGTCTCAAAGCCCCGGTGTTCAGAACTTATGGCACAGTCTGCCTCCACCCCTTCAAAACGTGCTTATCTAAGCTTCCAGGCCCTGGATCCCCTCTTGACCATTCTGCCATTCTCTTTTCATCCAAAAGTTAGATTGTAGGCAATATAGGTTAAGAATTAATAGCTAAAATGTGTTAAGCATTAACATATATAACATCATTTAATCCATAAAATAACCCTGTAAGGTAAATATTGATATTGTCAGCATCTCGTACATGAGACCAAGACCTAAGGAGGCTAAGGGACATGACTGATATTACACAGAAGTGAGCTAAACCAGGCCATTTTTATTTCAAAGCCCTGTCACAAGGAACCATTCAGCATACTGTCTAAACAGCAAGTCAAGGAGCAAAATAAGCCTGACCAGTAGGCTGGATACTAACAACTTGATCAAGTTTTAGGTTTTTCATTGTTTTTTAAAGGAGCCTGGTCATATAAATCAATAGTTTTTAACTAGTAAAGCTTAAGGGCAAAGTAGCAGGGAGGTGATGAAAGGGGACAGAATCTACCTACATGTAGATGTACTTTCAACTCACTTTCACCCTACTTGAAACCACCCCATCCCCCTCAAAACCCAGTTGAACTCATCTGCCCATGACCAAAAATATCACCCCATGCACCCTTTCAACCTTCCTGGCCTTCTTTGGGTATCTTCTTTGATCAACTTCCAAGAGCTAGCAACCTGTGTCAAGTGATGGACTGATAAGGGGAACTTCTAAGATGAGGTCAAAACATAAATAAGGGATATGGAAAAGAGAGGGAGCAGAGATGGATCCTGAACTTGTAGAAGGCATTGGTTCAGGAGTTGGACCTGCTCTCCTCAGCTGGAAACTGTGGGGGCCAGTCAGGAGCAAGGGGAACAAATGTCCCTCTTGCTGGGACCTCCTTTCCCAAAAAGAGGATGAGTCCATCTGGTTTCTCAAAGGCAGGGAGCAAGCCAGCCCTCGGGAAAGGCTATCTTTGGTACCCTCAGATGTCACCTCTGTTCTCCTCCAACCCTGTTCCTAGCTAATGAAGGCAGGTACATTAGAGCAAGGACAGTCTTCCAGCTGTGAGGATTCTTAAATCTTAATATGATCCTTCTTTGGCAAGCTACAACCCACTTCTGCCAGGGACATTTGGAAGGGTCCAACTTGCTTAGAGGAGCCACATGATTCTATGAGGTGCATTAGTTTATATGCAATATGCATTTATAGAAGAAATTTATACTCTGATTAAATCTTGTAAATAAGTTTCCAATAAGGCCACTCATTCTACTATAAAATTTTATTTTTTAATTATAATTTACATTTTGATCATAGGCTATCTCAAAGTTTTATAGTTTTCAAGTTATACAGTGTATTCAAAGAACAAACCCCTGATACTTCTGAATACTTTCCATTAGTATGGAAGGTACTAATGGCTCTACATTTTTCTGTATTATTCTAAGCATGTAGGTCCTCAGGTAGGGCAAGAAATATGCCTACTCTTCTTAACCCTTAACTCTGAGCACAGAGTGTAACACAGTTGGTTGCCTGCCCAGTGGCCATTTATCCCCTTCTTCCTTGCTTAGATTTTGTTCAGGAATCGAGCATTCATGTGCCTCAGGGAAAGCAGAGACCCTTCCTACCCCACAAGGTAAATGTTAATGATGTTATACCAGTCATGCAAATTGCATGCCCTTTCCAGTGTTTAGGAATTGGTGGTGAAATTATGTCCTTTGAGATATAAGAAAAAGTCTCCCAAAGGACATTTGTCTTGCCAATGGATTTCAGCCCTGGACAAGTTCACTATGGATTCAATGAGACCAAAGAAATGACAACAGAACATTCTTGGGGTAAAAGGTTTTATACCCAACTTTATTCCCACAGTGGCAGGTCAACCACTAGAATCCCATCCACTCAGAGCAAGTCTGCATGCAGCAAGCCAATCTCTGCCTCTGGGCCTCTCTACCACTGCAGCCATCTCAGTCTCTGTCCTCGGTGCTGCCACCACTCCAGCCTCATCTCTGCTCTCCTGCAGCCTTGCAGCCATGCCACCATGTTGCCCAGAGCACTGGGCGGAGCTCTTTATTTAGAGTCAATAATGACATATTGCCTACACGTGTGTAGTGAGCTAGCCAACCAGGTAGTGAGATAGACAAGGGGAGTAGTGAGAATCCTGGCCATAGGAACCTTCACTTTATGCACAACATCTGGAAAAGCTTTTCTTGCTCTTAAAATGCCTATGTAAAATATATGCATGAAAAGCAGGCTTTTTCAATTGTTGTCAGTTTCCTGTGTGACACATTGGGTTGAGGCAGCCATCTTGGGACTACAGGAAATGGAAGGATGCAAAGAATTGGGGTTCTGGGATCTCCATTTCTTGTAATAGCAGGCTGGGCAATCAGGACTAACCCTCCCACTTAAGACAATTAGGTTTGGGGTATTTTTTTAACCTTCCTAAAAGCATCAGAGCTAAGAATGTAACAGAATTACTAGACCAAAGGCTAGGACAAGGTGAAAATCCAAAGAAGTTGGCCCAAAACACAAAGCAGCTTTGCCCTGAGAGCGTATGTCAATCTAAGAAATAGTGGCAAAACTAAACTGTGCTTCTGGCAGCCACGATAGACAAGGGGAGCAAAAATCAAGATTCAGGGCCAGCCCAAGTAAGGGACTATGATAAACAATACCTGATTCCAAGCTGGGCTTTCTCCTAGAGGGAGGGCTTCACCTCCAAGGTAAAGGTAACCTAGAAACAAACCACCTTTCATGGAAACTTGAAACACAGCTGCCTGATATCTGTATCCAAGGAACCTCAAGCATCAACTTGGGTTAAGATATAACTTCACTGGTAGAAATCTGGCACAAGAAAACAATCATTGCAGGAGAAAGTTACCATTCCAGGCTTAAAGTTATTCTCATAAGTCTTTTTCAAAAATAATGACCAGGACAGAATCAAAGATAACACAAAGAAAAAAGACACCATGAGTAAGAACCATGCAAAACAGCAGACTGCAGAAAGACCCACAAAGACTTCAGATATTGAAATTACTAAGAAGAGACTCTAAAGCAAATATGCTTACTATATTAAAGAAATAAAAGACAAACTTGAAAGTTTTTTTATTAAGCCAAAAACTTTAAAAATTGATTTGATAAAGAATAGGGATTCTAGCACTGAAAAATACAATACTAGAAATTAAGAACTCAATGAACTAAATTTTTTAATTGCAGATTAGACACAGCTGAAAAGATAATTAGTAAACTGAAAGATAAATTATTGGCAACTATCTAGGATACATATGAAGACATAAAGTTATGAAAAATACAGAAGTAATGATAAGAAATATAGAAGATACAGTGAGAAATTTCAACTCAATCAAGTTCAAAATTGATTCAAATTCAAGAAATTTCTATTTCAACCAATTGGTGTCCCAAAAGAAGAAAAGAGAAAGAACAGAGATTATGGCTAAGAATTTTCCAAAACTGATGACTGGAGATGTTAGAAACCTACTGATCCCATGCAAAATAAATAAGAGAAAAACTGGTGATGATATTGAGCCTCTGATTTAACAGTCCAACTTCTGAACTTCTTGTTAAGAGAAGCAGGAAATGAAACAGGAAGAGAGGAAGGAGAAGTATTTATTACTTAAGCCATTTTGAGTTTGGGTTCAGTTAACCTGCAGCCAAAATAATCCTAAAATGATAATCACAGTGAGAATAAAGCATCCACCATTTACTGAATGTTTTCTATATGGTATGCACCATGTACAGATTTCAATCTTGTGTAATTCCCCACAAAGCCTGATAAGGTTATATGTATCAGTTAATAGAGGCTTGGTAGACTATGGATACAAACCACCTCAAAATCTCAGCTTCAGAGGAAAGATGATTATTTCTTACTCATACTACACATTCATCACGGTCCAACAGAGGGCTATACTCATAGTCACTCAGGGTCCCAGGCTGATGGAGGCTTTATCCCAACAACCTACAATAATTGAAAGACTGAAAGAATGAAATAAATTGACTTTTAAAGCTTTCATTTGAAAATTTAACACCTGACTCTCCTCACATTTCACTGGCCAAAGCAAGTCACATGGCCAAAGATGTAGGGAAGTGCAATTTTACCATGTGTCCAAAAGATGGAAAGCTGGAAATATTTAGTGAATGGCTCTTATGACTACCAAAGACAGATATGTTACCCTAATTCTTCAAATAAAGAAGCTGAGGCTCAGAGAGGTATTTAATACTTGTTAGAGAGAGAAATCAAGAATGTACTCATTAATACATCTTCCTGAAGGTAATATTATGAACACAACTATTTGCCCTTTGATGATGGGGGTAGTGAGAAGAGAAAGTAAGCAGTGATGTAATCTCTAATGAGCCAAGTAGAGCACCAAGCTACATTTCATTATGGCCTAACCCAGAATCATCACCCTCAGAGGCAGATTCTGGGACCAAGGCAGCCAGGGGGCAAATATCCTAGTCCTTCCCTTGTTTCTTGTGCTAGAGCCTTCCCCACATGGAAAAGATTGGACTGAAACTGGCCAGAGAGAGAGTCTATATATATATATGGACTAAGTAAGAGTCCCCACTATCTTATATATTCCAGGTGTTCAAGATGTGGTTAACAAGAAAAAAAAATAAGCCCACATAATCCAGTTGGCCATGCCAAGTTTCTTAACTTTGATCTTTGCAAATTCAGAAAGCTTGTCGAGGCAAAAAAGATACAAACTGAGAGAGCTCTCAACCCAGCATGTCCAAACACAGAGGGGGCCATTTTGTTCCCTTAAATCCTTCAGACCTTCCTATGAGGTGAATTTTCCAAACTATAATGTGCAGAATATTCCCCACCTCCTCCCATACCTACTGATGACACATGTATCCCCAGTCCGAGTACCCCACATCTACTGGCAGGCTCCCTTGGCTACCCTACATGCCACGTGCATCCTGCCTCTGCCAGTCCTGTCTGGCCTCCTGCAGACACAGAAGCATCTGTCTGAGATTCTCTCTCTATGGCAGGGAATGAGTCAATTCCAGGGTTCTTATTTATTTATGTATTGGTATATTCCTTCCCAGGGATGAGGCAGCAGTTAAAGGGAAGGGGAGGGAGGAGGGAACAGGAGAGAAGGCTCAGAAAAAAATTGTGGTGGACCAGAGATCTGCGGAAAACTGCTTTCCAACAACATTGCCTCTAGCTGAGCCCCCTGGGATGAAAGGTCTGTGTATTACCCAGGATGGGAATTGTAACCTGAATTATGTCTGAAAGCATTTGGCTGTGCTCATCCTGAAACTTCCAGCAGGAAAAAAAATGTGGTTTTCATTACAGTGTCACTGAGGGACTTGTCCTGGGGTTGGGATCATTAAAATGAAAACACTGATGAGTAAGCCATGGTATTCTGTCTCCAAGACTTATGTCCTTCCTCCACCTCTAGCCTCGTACTTTATTTTGATACAGGCTTAAAATAGTCTATAAAATATGGAGTTGATTATCCCATCTAACAGATTTCATTTGGTATGTATGTAGATTAAAAGCCCCATGCCAATTCTTCCTCCTAGCCTGCATTTATAAAGAAGACACCCCTCTGACGTTGCCCTGGGCTGGGTTCTTTGGAGCACAATCCTGCAATAGACTGGGAAAGCCAGGAGGTGCCCCTTCTAACTCCACGCAGCTTATTTTTCATGATAATACAAGGGAAGATGGAGAAAGAAATACACTCCTGCATTTGGGGCTTCTTAGAAATTTTTCCTGGAGACTTACAAGCTGAATCCAAATGAGACACCCTTCAAAGACATGAATTCTCTGCCCATTCTTCCACATACAATGACTACATCAGGCCTGCTGGGGCAAAACTGACTTGACATCAAAGGGGAACATACAGACATATCTTAATTTATTGTACTTCACTTTATCATACTTTGCAGATACTGCATTTCATTTGTGTTTTTTTCCCCCAAATTGAAGGTCTGTGGCAACTCTACACCAACCAAATCTATGGACACCATTTTTCCAATAATATTTGCTCACTTTATGTCTCTGTGTCATATTTTGGTAATTCTCACAAGATTTCAAACTTTTTCATTATTATTATATTTGTTATGGTGATCTGTTATCAGTGGTCTTTGATGTTACTATTGTGAATGTTTTGGCACACCATGAACCATACCCATTTAAAATGGTAAACTTAATCAGTAAACATGTGTGTTCTGATTCCTCCACAGTCTGTGCCCACCATCTCTCCCTCTCCTCAGACCTCCCTATTCCCTAACACACAACAGTATTGAAATAAGGCCAATTAATAACCTTACAATGGCCTTTAAATGTTCAAGTAAAAGGAAGAGTTGCACATCTCTCACTTTAAATTAAAATCTAGAAACAATTAAACTTAGTGAGGAAAGCATGTCAAAAGCCAAGAGAGGCCCACAGCTAGGCCTCTTGCACCAGTTTGCCAAGTTATGAATGCAAAGGAAATGTTCTTGAAGGAAATTAAAATGCTACCCCATTGAACGCATGAATGGTAAGGAAGTGAAACAGCTTTATTGCTGATACGTAGAGAATTTCAGTTGTCTGGAGAGAAGATCAAACCAGCCACAACATTCCTTAAGCCAAAGCCTAATGCAGAGCAAGACCCTAATTCTCTTCAATTCTATGAAAGCTGAAAGAAGTGATGATGCTACAGAAGAAAAGTGGAAGATGGCAGAGGTTGGTTCATGAGGTTTAAAGAAAGAAGTTGTCTTCATAACATAGAAGTGCAAGGTGAAGCAGCTGGTACTGACATAGAAGCTGCCTAAGTTATCCAGAACTAGCTAATATAGTTAATGAAAATGGCTACACTAAATAACAGATTTTCAATGTTAACAAAACAGCCTTAGATTGGAAGAAGATGCCATCTGGGACTTTCATAGTTGGAGAGGAGAAGTCAATGCCTGGCTTCTAAGAGAGAAGGCTGACTCTTGTTAGGGGCTAACGCAGCTGGTGACTTTAAGTTGAAGCCAATGCTCATGTACCATTTTGAAAATCCTACTCTGCCTATGCTCTATAAATGGAACAACAAAGCCTGGATAACAACACATCTGTTTACAACATGGTTCACTAAATATTCTAAGCTCACTGTTGAGAACTACTGCTCAGGAAAAAATATTCCTTTCAAAATATGACTGCTCATTAACAATGCACCTGGCCACCTAAGAGCTCTGGTGGAGATAGACAATGAGATTAATATTGTTTTCATGCCTGCTAATACAACATCCATTCTGCAGCCCATGGATCAGGAGTCACTTTGACTTTCAAGTTTTATTATTTAAGAAATAGATTTCATAAAGCTATAACTGCCATAAAGTGATTCCTCTAATGGATCTGGGCAAAGTCAGTCAAAAACCTTCTGGGAAGATCACCATTCTAGATGCCATTAAGAACATTTATGATTCATAGGAAAAGGTCAAAATATCAACATGAACAAGAGTTTGGTAGAGTGGGATTCCAACTCTCATGGATGACTTTGAGGTGTCCAAGTCTTCAGTGCAGGACGTAACTGCAAATGTGGTGGAAATAGCAAGAGAACTAGAAGTGGAAGCCAAAGATGTGGCTAAATTGCTATAATCCCATCTTAAACAAACTTGAATGGATGAGGAGTTGTTTCTTATGGATAAGCTAAGAAAGTGATCTCTTGAGATGGAATTTACTCACAGTGAAGATGCTGTGAAGATTGTTGAAATGACAACAAAGGATTTAGGATATTACATAAACTTGGTTGATAAACTAGTGACAGGGTTTGAGAGGACTGACTCCAATTTTGAAAGAATTTCTACTGTGGGTAGAATGCTATCAAATAGCATCGCATGCTACAAAATCATCCATGAAAGGAATAGTCAACCATAGTGGCAAAATTCATTTTTGTCTTATTTTAAGAAATTGCCACAGCCACCCCAACCTTCAGCAACTACCACTCTGATTAGTCAGTAGCCATCCACATTGAAGTAAAACCCTCCACTAGCAAAAAGATTACAACTCTCTGAAAGCTCAGGTGATTAGCATTTTTTAGCAATAAAGTATTTTTAAATTAAGATATGTACCTTGTTCTTTTAAGACATAATGCTATTGCACACTTAATAGATTGCAATATAGTGTAAATGTAACTTTTATATGCACTGGGAAACTAAAAAATTCATTTGACTCCCTTTATTGTGATATTCACTTCATTTCAGTGGTCTGGAACCCAACCACAGTATCTCCAAGGTATGCCTATAATGGAAAGAGGCCTCAGCTAGGAGTTTTTAGGTCTTGGCAGTATATGTAGGCCCAGCCAGTAACTAACTATATCTCTTTAGGAAGTGAAATTATCTCTGGACTCAGTTTCCTCATCTCTTAAATGAGAGGCATCTTCCAAATCCATCTCTTTCTTCTTTTGCTGGGATTATAATTATGGAGGCAAAGAGAATGAGGAAAAAAAGCTCTTCTTACTCACACTGATCTTCTTTGGCCCAATACCATCACTTGAACAAGTAAATTCACTTTTTAATCTGATAAAGCAGCAACCTTCTCTGATTTCACTTTTCCTCTGAATTACTAGAATATTTCCCTGCATTTTCTCTCACCCTGAATGCTCTTTTCCCTTGCTCTACCCAAATCCTTAAAAATCCATATACTCACAAGGATGGTGTACTTAATAGTACGTATGACTGGTGGCTTGATTAATCACTTTGATGCATTCCATGCACAGGTGTCCTCTCCTCTCCAAGGGCTTCCCACAGGGCCCAACATAGGGTTTATTATAAGAAGAAGGAGGAGGGACTGATCTCGTGATTTCATTGGCAGGCTTGTGTTCTCCAATCATTAACAGTCCCCTCTGAACCAAGCAATGGCAGAGTATCTAGGTAATAGATTTCCCCTTTGCCCCTATACTTTCTAGCTATGGGTCCTGAGTTCCCTCAGTTTTCTTATCTATACAATGGGAATAATATCCCCTACATCACAGGGTTGTTGGAGGCTTGAGTGAAAGAGGTAAGGATCTATCCAAGATCTTAAACTAGCCCACCTCTCCAGTTTCAGCCCATGACATTGCCTGTTTTTTGGTAAGAACATCAAGGCAATCTAAACTGAATTTCCTCTCTTTTCCTTTTTTCTACTTAAAAATAGCTTTCTAAGCACCCCCTTCTTCCTTCCAAAAGAGGAAGTGTCCCCCCTCCTCCAGTCTACTACTTCCATTTGTATTCTTTACTCAACCTATTCCTACCTCCTCCAGGTCATTGCTGTACTTTACAGCATTTATCACTTATCTTATTATAAATTCAACTGTTGCATGAATTCAACACTCTTGTGTGTTATCTGCCTCACTCATAGAATGTAAACTTCATGAAAACGTCATACCTTATTCATGTTGTGTCCTCAGCAAACAGCACAGTGCCTGGCACACTGTTGGGGCTCAATGAATATTTATGGAATGGATTAATGAATCCATTTCTGTTCACCATTTTCAAATATCTGTCATTGGCACCATCCCCCAACCTCAAACACATTCAGGTCTCTCTATTTTAACAAAACCATTTATTGACCCTAATGTCCCAACAACCACCATTCTATTTTTACCTTGAATTTCTGATATATATTTCAAGCAAACAATACAGGCTTGCTGCTCCTCATCTTCACCATCTCCTCACACTGCAGTCTGGTTTCTCCTCACTGAGGCTGCTGAAACAATGGCCCAAGTAGTCACCAATCCTTCTGCACCAGGCCCCTCAACATTGCCCCACATCCCTGCACATAGGGATCTCTGGCTCTCCCTTCCTCTACTCCCATGAATGTATTGTATCCTGGTCCTCCTCCTCCACTTAAGAATACTCTTCTCATCTCTTTGATCCTGTCTACTCATGTCCACACTTTCCAAGATTAGTCTGCACTAATCACGTTTGCTCTTATACTGTCTTCCCTGAGCTCATATAAACTTCTCTATCACTTTTAGGCAGATGCCTCAAAATCATGCATCTCCTACCCTAACTGCTCTCTAGAAACACAGATGTACTTCAAGTGCATGAAGGAACTGGACATGTGTTATGCCATGTTATGCTTCTTTGCATTTCTCACATCAGGTACTGGTACTATATTCCCAGGACCTGTATTTCCTACTGCCTAATGTGTGGGGGTTGTTAAATACATTTTCTAAATTAAACAGTATCATCCTACCATCATTTGCTTTAACCTGACTTACAACCAAAATATTCACAAGGTGGCCCCAACCTATTTCTCCAAACTTAACTCTTACCACACAGACACTGCAAGTACTCTGACTTCCACCCTCCTAATTAAGTACTATTGACTTAATTCAGTTCTCTCCTTTTTTTTCTACCTGCCATTTTATTATTTATTGTTATTTGTTATTATCTATTTTCCCCACTAAACTATATGAGGACAAGAATACTGTCTTTAGCACTGTATTCCCAGAGCCTTGAATAGGGCTTAGCATGTAGCAAGCCCTCAGAAGATATTTGTTGAAGGAGAGAGCATTTACTCTTTCATTCAGACCCATTTATAGCACTCTTTTAGAAATTTAGCATGAAATAATGACTTGCAGCACCACACAGATACATTATAGGTATATTATTTTGCAGGTATTGTAGGTACTGTCCACATGGAACCATGGGACATTAGAGCTAGAAGGAATCCTCCTTACAGGCAATCCACCATTTCCTAGAGGGGCCAACAGAGACTCAAAAAGGTTGCTGCTCATTCTTGGTCTTTCAGGAATTTGAACTGTAAGCTCCCTGAGGATAGGAATCCTACTTTCTACCCCTAAACACTCCCTGCTATGTCTGGGCCCTTAGTAGGTACGATTACTACTGCTGCTAATAATAACAACAACATTTATTGCTTTGACTATTTATTTGACAAGCCATTCCCATCCACAGGTAAAGGCAAATCCATCACTTACGCTGGGAATCCAATTGGCTTTCTGAACAGCAAAACAGAGCCCCATGCTCCCTGGCTCTCAGCATTCACTGAAAATGCCACTATAGAACAGGTCCTGGGAGGTCATGCCACACCCAGGGGAGTGCTGCCTTACTGTTCTCCCTTCACGGTAACCTCCTCCCCTCTAAATGGAAACACCACACCAGGACCTCACAGAGCAGCTATCAGTGTCCTTCCCTGAGAACTTGGCCTAGATATATCTTGTCCTGTGATCTCACACTACAAGCAAGACATCCATGTGATACACTCTACTCTCTGCTGACAGGGGAGGTAGTAGACACCCTACTTAACACGCATGCTGGAGAAAGAAGGAAGGGAGTCTCCCTACCTGTATGGCAGCAGATATAGAGAGAATTCATCCCGGATGGGAGTTAGTGATTCCCTATCTTGACTCTTCCCTTAGCAGCTCTGTGACTTTAGCCTGTATAACCCTGTTTCCTATCTGTGAAATGGGAACTAAAGCAACTTATCTCAGAGAGACATAATGAGGACCAAGGGGGATAGAATATTAGAATTGGCAAATCATTACAGTTCTCTTTTTTCCTCAACAATGCCATGATAATCAAGATTTTCTCTTTGTTCTCTGGAGAGTTCAGATACTCTGTTATCCAACATGATTTATTGGATTTCCATTAGGGCCTTACCTTGAACTAGGTGTCTGAGCTAGAATACAAAGGGATGGTGGGACAAGGACCTACCCTCAGAGAAACTCCACTCTCAATTGGAGGAAAAGGACCCCCCAGAAGCAGCAGAAGTCTGGGAGGACAGCATGTACTTAGTAGGCACTTCTTCATGCCAAGCACTGCCACACATATTAGCTCCTTCATGTTCTCAGCACCCCAGAAGATATATCCTATTAGTACCTGCAGGAGCACGCCCTGCACCTATGTGCCCATGTTTCTCCAAACAGAACCCAGTATGACAAATAAGGGGAGCTTTTTCTGGAAGACAGGGATTGCAAGGTTGGAATGGGAAGGATGTGGATTAACTGTAAGAAGGAGTGGCCTGGGCCCTTCAAGTAATACACAGAGAAATGTGAAGGTTGCTGGGGAGGCTCTGGTGTGGAGCAACAGGGAATTCTTCTGGGACAGTGTTTCAAATGGGGCTGTATTCAAACTGTTTATTGGACAAGAGACCTAGTCCCTTTAGGAAAGTGCTATTGTGCCAAAAGCCAATTAAGTAACTATAAAAGATATATATTTGTGACTAAAAACGCTAAGTTAAAGTAACTTCTTTATGTATTATATGAATATTCAGCTCAAATTGGAAGGTGATTACAACCTAAACTCCTCTAACTGGGAAATTCTCAGCACAGGAGAGCTATCCAACACTTTTCATACTCATGCTGTGTGCTTTTCTTTCCTTTTTACACCAGCCATAGGAGGGAAGGAACAAGTCATAAAGGCTGGCAGAAAGAAGCTACAGATCATGCTGGGCACACATATGCAACAGTTAATTAGAGTGGAATAAGCCAAATCAAGGTGGGTCCCATGCAAGGACAGGCCAGAAGCAGATGGACAAAGCAGACAGCAAGCCTGACCCAGTCAGGGGCCAGAGCTGGACAGATTACTGAGCAGCAAGCAAGCCAAAGTCAGGGCATCCATCAGTGTTGGGAAACCAAGGGCCAGGAAGAGGGCTGCAGGCATGGGAAGGACATGATTGAAGATCAGGGTGCCTGAGAGCTTCAGACATGAGGACCAGCTGCTCCTTGGCCTTGTGATGCACCTGGGCAGAGTAAATCCGTAGATTAGGAGATTTGAAGGCAAAGCCATAGAGAACAGCTACACAGGGAGAGGTGAATTTTAGTGAGAAACCCAAGTTGATTTCTGGCTCAGCAGAGCCCAACACCACAAAGACTGGAGCAAAGTTACTCTCCTTGCCACACATCTATCTGGAAGAAGAAAAGGATTCTTCTTTCTCTAATTCTAGCTAAATATGGGCAGTGGCCACCTACTGCAGTTATCCTAAGCAAGGAAGGAAAGATTTTGACATCTGCAGTAACACTGCCATCCCAATCTCCAATGCCCCAGCAGCCAGAACAGAGGGCAATAAACCCAAAGCAAGCTGGGGCCAGACAATATCCTGGGGCACAGGTAAACTTTTTTTCCTGGGGATGTGAAGGAAAGTCAGATTTAGTTAGGTAGTGATAGAAAAAGATTTTAGTTGAAGTTTCTGGATTATATCAAAGGATTGTGTTCTTTTACATTTTATGCCTTAGAACATTCCTATGTTTACTCCTGTGTTACTATTTTATATGGTGACTGATCTTATTCATTTTGTTATTCTGCTGAAGAGTCCTTTTTGCCTTTACTCTCTGGCATCCATATTAAAGGATGGCAATGAGCCATTCTCAAGCCTGGCCACCATTAGAATTACCCACAGAGCTCTTTAAAAATGCCACTGTCCAGGCCCCGCTTCCTGCAATTCTAATTTAATTGGCGGGGGGGAGGGGGGGAGGTAGGAATTGGACATTGCAGTTTCCAATAGCTCCCAAGAGATTCTAATGTACATCCAGGGGTGCAAACCAGTTGATTTCTGGTCAAGAATTCACAGCACTTTGCGATAGCTACAGAAATGTGGATAAAGCCCCAAGAAAAAATTGGCAGTCTAAAACCTATGTTGCAAATTCAACATAGCACTTAAGCTTTACACACATCATTTTGTACTTCTGTCACCATTTCACCATATCCCATACCTCCTACAGTTATTTCCTTGATACTGTTTTAAATTGATTCCATTTTTACTTAAACTTATTTTTAAAAGAAACCAGTAGACCAGGGGTAATGGCAAGGTGACATAAAAGGCAAGAGCAAAAGAAGACAAGACAGTGGCTCCTGAGAGGAAAAAGCACTTAAGCGAGAAGACAGGGAGATGTGGGAAACCCAAGATCCAAGGGCACAGCTGGCCAGGCATCAGGGTGAGAAGGGTGAAAGTGTGGCAACAGGTTCAAGGGCAATAGAGGAGTATCAGGTATTGTTTCAGGAGCAAGTGGTATGAGGCTATGCCTTTCCAGGAGCCCTGGGGACAGAGAATGCGCTGAGGGAGCAGGGAGGCTGGAGGAGGCAGACATCTGGATCAGAGATGAAGGCAGGGCAGAGTGTGAGGCCCAGGCAGGGCTGGCAGAAACAAGGGAACCTGCACTGGATGGATGCAGCCAGCCATTTGTCAGGTCCCCAGAGACCCACCAAAACTCAACAACCACAAAAAACAATGTTACTTCTCTTCTCTTATATACCACTCACATTTCTTATCTGTATGAGCTCCTTTCTTTCAATGGACAGTCCCCACCTTAGGAACCATCTCCTTAGTCACCATCTATAAGCACAGAACACAATCAGCGGAGTTGACAAGCACCCAATAACAAACACCATAAAAACAGCATCTGCTATTAATGAAATAAATAATCATGCCTAAGCAAGCTGGCAGTTCATTATCATATAAATCCTTAATATAGTTAAGTACAGCCCTAGAAAACAATCCCTTCTATTTTTACTTTTTTTAAATCCTTGCCCTCACCTGAACAATGATGGGGGAAACACAGGGTGCATCAGCAATCACCAGGCATTTCTCTGTAAAGTTTATTTCCACTCAATGACATGTTTTAATGTTTCCTCCCTTTTCCTAGGTGTGTCAAAGCACAGGTTCATTTATCCCCAGTCACAGCCAAGAGAATGACTCAGACTGCAGACAGCTTGTCAATTAGTTCAACTTCCTGGACTACACTCATCATTTCCCACTTCTTCCTATTTCTTATTACCTCCTCACTTTCTTAAGGCCTATTACTTTCAAGATGACATGAGGCAGTGTAGGGAAAGTTGGGGTTCCTCACCTGACCCTAAACTACTTGATGACGTAACTGGCCTGCTGCTAGGCCACTGCTTCCACACCTGTAGCAATAAACTATTATTGGCTGAGTCAGTATATAAGCAGAGACAGGAGGAGGATTACAGACCTGCAGACTGTTGGGTGCAAACATAATTCTAGTGCTTGACCTATCACTGGAAGAACAAAATGGGTAATAAACCCTTTCACCCCAAGAACATTCCATTGTCATTCCCCAGTATCACTGAATCCATAGTGAACTTCCCTGGGGCTGAAACCCATCAGCAAGACAAGCAGGACAATGATGAGGGTGAAATGTCATAAAATCCTAACACAGATGAAAGGAGCTAAATTCTGTTATGCTAAAGAGGGAGCCAAGAGAACTCAGTGCTCAGAAGGATGGGTTCCATCCTCACCCATTCAATAAGTATTTATTGAGCATGTCCATGAGCTGGTTCAGTCCAACGGGCCACTTCAAAGCATGCCACTGTCTATATGACGTTAGCTAACACTAGTTACTGGAGTGATGTTGCTATACCCAAACTGTTTGAACATGGATGAGGGTGCGCACATATGCACACATGTACATGTAATACTGTGATACCCACTAACCAGAACTAGGCAACATACACCAAACCCCCAAAAGCCTGGAAATAAGTTGCCCTACACAGCAAAGAGCTGCTAGTCTAAGGCCTCATATTTTAAAAAAAGGGTTGAAGATAATGTTTATGAAAGACCAAAAATTTTCCTATTACAGCCATAAATGCATGGAAGACCACATAATTCTGGCAACCAGTTTTTGCTATTTGGGGGCATAGGCTAATCCATCAATCCATAAATTCATGAACCTGACACTTTTAAGAAAACCTCATACTTGTCCATGCACTAACAATACATTTCCCCAAAATTCTATAATATAGTTCTTGGTATTACTAATAATACCATTTTTTAGATTAACAAACTGAGGTTCAATTTGAAGAAAAATCATTTACTCAAGGGCACTTAGAGAATAATAGAGCCAGAACTTGAACCTAAGTTTGCAACTCCTGGATGCAAGCATTTTCTAAAAAATAGAAATAAATTAGTAGTAGTACAGCTTAAGCACTAATATCTAGTTTCTTCTTATAATTGGCCTCATATGTTAGTTAGAATTTTGTTTTAATTCACATAAGTATAAATGACCTCTAAATCTCTAACAATTCTTAATTGGACTTTTCTCAGATCCTGGTTATTATATAGCACCAGTTCCTGTCTTGCCCAGGATGTTTACAGGAGAGTGAGAATGAACTGCCTTGGCAATGAAAACAAACATTTAAGGTCAGTTTTGTCATGCGGAGCATTAGGATAAGTTATTTCACTTGCAGTTTCTCACCTAACCCCCTACAGCAACCCTCTGAGTTGGTGCTATTACTGTATTATCATCATCATCCTCTTTTACAATGAAGGAAAGGAGGCACCAAGAGGGGAAAAAACTTGCCTGAGGTCACACACATAAGGGAGAGTCACACCTGTGGTCTCCTTCCCCATCCTCCAGTCTATGGTCGCCACCAGCAAGAAGTTCTGGCTCTCTCCTTAACACTCGCATCTCATCTCAAGTCTCAGCTCCCACCGGCCTGTTTCTCAGAGCTAGTGAGAGACTGGTTTTCACATGTGCCGGTTTGGTTTCCTCCATCTTTGATTTCTCCCTGATAAGAGCCCTGGTTCACCTGCTATTGCAGCTCTCTGCTTCCACCTGTATTGACCTCCTGACCTAGGAACACCTGACACTGTTCCCCATGGAGATGAGCACACCTTGGGGTGAATAGCAGGGCTTCCCCAGGGTCATCTTTTCCATCCGGGGTTTGATTGCATTCTTGCCAAAACCTCTTAAAGGAGCCAAACCTTTTAAAAATAACACTCAACATTTTAAAAAATCAATTACTCAACCAAGTTAACAATGGATTTTCCTTACAACAGAATGCCTGTATTTCACATTACCAGGAAATTTAAATCACAATAATAACATTTGATGGTCAAATGTATTAAAATGTATTCTTCATTAACCTGAAGAATAAAGCCAACTTTCCCTTTCCTTCCCATGGCTGTAAATTCTGTCCCGGCTCCATGTACAGATAATCCACAGAGCGAGTGTCCTCAGCACAGGATAGTGTCATGATGCTGAGAGGTGTGTACAGAGGAAATGAGCACTTACAGAGCACCCACTGTGCACCAGACATTGTTATGAGTTTTACAGGTATGAATTAAATAATTCCACCGCAACCCTAGCAGACAGAGCTTACCATGCCTATTTTACAGATGGGCAAGTTCAGAAAGGTCACATAAATCAGCCTAAAGTCACAGCTGGTAAGTGGCAGAGCTGAGATTTGAGCCTGCATCTTTTGCCCCCAGCCTCTTGCTGCAGGGACCATTCTCCTTGCTGCACTGCTTCTCAGGGCATTCTATTGGGAGCCCTGCAAGACAGGGCTTAATTTGTCTTTGACCACAGTACTGAGCTTGAAGAAAAATTTAGCAAGAAATGAGATCCTGACATACAGATGCTCCACAAATGGCCCTGTGCTTCCAATTCCCAGCTGGGTCACAAATGTCCCTAGAAAAACAGCCTTTCTTTCCATGTGTTGTCTGCTCCCCTATTTCATTCCCTCTTCTTGCTCTTCTCCCCTCTCTGCTATGTCTTTCCATGTGTGTGTGTCTCTGACTCTGTCTCCCTCTCTCTCTCTCTCTCTCTCTTTCTCACACTCACACATACACACACACCCTCCCTCTTTCTCTCTTTCTCCCTCTCTCTCAGGCATACCTCGATCCAGCAGCCGGAGCAGGCGGAGATACCAGAGATACCACTGGTCCCAGAAGCGGTCCGTCATCCCACCCTGAACTCATCCTTCACAGCCAGTCCTCTCGCAGAGCCTGGTCCACCACCGTCGACTCGAGGAAGCCAGAATTACTTGACGCTGGGCTCACACGCAGCCTGCTCTCAGCAAATGCCTGCCTGAGAAGACAGCCACCAGTCCTCCCACACAGAGGCTGACTGTGCCGGGAGCCTGTTTCACAGCAACAAAGGAACAAGTGCAGAACATGCTGCCTTCTGCAGACTGAGCTTGAATGGGCCGAGGGGAGGTCAGAGATGCAGGGGAGGGGAGCCAGGGAGGGCTCTCACAAAGAGGAGAGGTTAGGGGTGGTTTTGGGAATGAAAATCCAGTCAAGGCCATGTCCCAAATTTCATTCCAGGATCTTCTCTACTAGGACAGGGGTGGGAAGCAACCAGCTCAGCCATCCTGGACTCTGGAGACCAGCCCAAAAGTCCCAGAGCCTCAATGCCTGGTTCCATGGGGACCACAGACATTCCTTCTCTGAGACTGCCAGGCCTATGCAACCAGAAAAAGGCCAAAGACCCTTTCTCCCCACATCCCTCTGTGGATCCTCTGTTACAGTGGAGACAGCAAAGGCCCTGGAGTTGCAGCAATGAGTTCAAATCCTGCTACAACATAATAGTTACCTGGCCTCAATCAAGTTACTTTAACTCCCTAAGCCCCAGCTTCCTCCTCTGTAAACTGGAGAGAAGAGAGTTTGCCTCACAAAGAAGAATGAGACAGTTCTGGGGTGTCACTTGGTAGAGAGCAGTACTCAAGCATTCATTCCCCCTTTCCTTCTAACCTCTCTCCCTCTTGCCAAAGTCTCGGTACCCACACATCCATACATGCCATGGCCTACCTCCAAGCCTTTTCTCTGGCTCTCCCTGCCAATAGCACAGCCTCCCCTGATTTTTCTATCTAACTCCAATGCCACAGAATCAGGCAGCCTCTTCTTCCTTTATATTTCATTTCATTTTCTTCTTTGTACGAGACTCTGCACCCTTACATGACCATAAATTCCATATAGATAGATAGGATCAGCTTTGTAATCAGCTTTGTATCCTCAAAAGTACCTCACATAGTGCCTTCAACTTTGCAATGTTCAAATATGTACTAACTGAATGAATGAACTAATGAATGTACTACTAATGAATGAACAGGCAAGCAAGTCTGGGTACCCCTCATGATTTCATTTCTATGGCAGGAAGAGGGATGGACTATGGGGACCCCAGTCCATGGGCACTGCCTTAGGCCTGTAGAAGACAGAGCAGCCTGTCCTTGCCCTGCTGGGAACCCATTTTACAGTAGACTGGCCACCCACACAGGGAGACCATACCCCTGGTGCTTGGGAGTTCTACTCACAGAACTGAAACCCAAGGGGGCGCCAAGTCTTGCATTTTGAGCCTAAAAACTACCCAGCGGCCACATGCACATCCATCAAAGCTTTTGCTTTAGCCTAGTGCATGTCAACAATACCTTCTCACTGCCCTAATAGACATGTTGGCAGCACAGGCCTCCTGGTCTCCATTGGGCAGCTGCTGGGAGCCATCCTCCCTCAACAGCTGCTCTTCCTGGGGCAGGCTAAGCAAGATGACATAGGCTGTACATTCTGACAAAACTCAAGACTCAAGAGGAGGCATGTCCAGGGGTCAGGAGCTGGGAGGGAGGAGAAAGTGAGCAGAGCTTGCTGTGCACCGTGGTTCCTTCTTAAAGGGCGGCACTGGAGCTAAGCAGATGCTACTGCCCAAAAGCTACTGTTAGGCTTCCTTAGGATGATTTTATTATTACCTTAAATGGACAAGACTCCAGTGTGCAGTTAACATAAGAATGCAAACCCTTCCCACTTGAGAGAGAAATGCACTGACCCAGTAGCCTCCCTGTTCCTTCAAGAAAAACAAAATCCAACATTCAGGTGTGGCCAATACTTGCTGGCTTACAAGTACTTTCCCATCAAGCATCTTCTTTGGGCCTTTTAACAGCTCTGCATGGTCTGCAGGATGGGAATCGCTTTCCCCAGTCCACAGAAGAGAAAAACCCATGTTCCAAAGGTTAAATAACTTACTTATGATCAAATAACTATTAGGTAGTTGAGTTGAGAAAGAAATATGTGTCATCTGTCTCCTCCCGAAGAGAGTTCCTGGGGCTCTGAGGAACTGTGACATCTTTCACAGGGTAGCGGAAGCCCGCACAGTAGGTCAGGATCTGGAGGAAACAGAGGACTCTCCCAGGCAATGGTGACATGCCACAGGCACAGGCTGAGTAAAGGGCTGCAAGTGGTCACTTACTAATGGCCTTTCATCTTTTTCTTTGGCTCCTGGCTTGTGGCTGCCAAGGGAGAGCATTTCCAGATGAAAAAGTGGTTTTCTCTAACCCAGCTTGGGAGAAATCTGGAGAGGGGTGCACACGTGGCTCCCACCATGCAGGAGACCTAGAGAGAAATGGGCTGTGAGCAGAAAGTCCCAGTGACTATGTGGACATTGTGTAAGCCAGAGTGCCCCAGTGAGGCTAGGACCACTATTCCACCCCCAATTATTGGGCTTGGAGGAAGAAGCTGGCCCTGTTCCCCTGCCAAGGGAAAAATGCTCCACACATTTTCAAAGAAAAAAAGGGAATAAAGATATTAAAAAGAATAATATTGGTGCAAGCACTTCCCCCACAAACTGTGAACCTAAGAACATAAGTTATTACCTGTTGGGTCAGGCGCAGAATGAACCTATTCAGTCAGGAATTGTACTAAAGAGTGGCTTAAAACCATCACGCTGGGCTGGCTGCTTAGAGCTCCTCAGCCCACCACTGCTCATTTCTCTAACTCCCACAGTGCCTCCTAAGTCTTACTTTAAATGCAGGCCCTCTAGAAGTTGAGTAAAATGTTCCAAGAGACTGTCAGAGTTGCCATTTAGCTGCAGCGCTATTAGAAAGGACGGGGTGTTGGCCAGGACAGAGTTTTATTAGATTGTGCAGTTGTTGTTTTGTCTTAAACAATGGCTCCTTCTTTCACCAGGGTCAAAGTAAGCACCATTCCCACTGGTATGGTCCCTCCAGCCCACCCAGCTGACTACACAACATGCTCTCCAGGCCACCACGGCCTGTCCATGCAGAGGGCTGGTGCACCGGTTACTTAATGTCACAACATAGATGTGTTGCCTTCTCTTCACTGTTCCTTCTTCTTAACTTGGCAATGTTGTTTCTCTCTCTCTCTCTACCCGCCCCAACATGAAAACATTGTGTTCCCGATCAGATAAAGCCAACACAAGTGTATGGAGCAGAAGGCAAGCAGCATGGAGGGAGGAGAGAACCAATTGTGTCCCAAATCTTTCCCACTCATCTTCCGGGACAATAATGACCCCTGTTCCTGCTGCAGCACTGTCCAGCAGCTTGGACACATGGGGCTAACCGATGAGTGGAGGCCACACAGGAGGCGGTACAGTTGCTAGTGTCTTCATACCAGAGTGAAGACTCTGCGGACATGGCATTCTCCCCCCACCCCCACTAGGAAGTGGGCTCCACCAGGCTGCCATTTTGCCCTGCAAGCTGTGTTTCAGTTGCAACATGAATCAAACACTCCAGCAGACACCATGCTCAGCCACCTCCCACACCACTTCTGTTCCCTTAGGGATTAGCATCCAAGTGGTGAAGTGAAGCCTGTGGCCAACATATTCTCAGTGACACCACCCTGAGATGGGATGGACGCCTGCCAGTCTCCCCCACGAGATCCTGGTGTCCCCAGGTAAATAGGCTCCTTAGCTGCACACCTGAAGACAATACCAAAGAAAAATATCACCTATCACACTGAAATTCAAGACTACTTCTCCCAAGAGGCCTTTTCCAGCTAACCTCATTCTTTCTCTATGTCAGAGGTTCTCAAAGTTTAATGGGCAGCAGAATTGTCTTAGAATGTCAGTTATCCATGCAGATAACTAGGCCTCACTCTCAGAGGCCTGAATGTTTAACAAGCTCCCCAGACGATCCTGAAACAGTGATCTATCTGCTTGTCTCTTAAATGTAGCACTGCCTTCATTAAACTATTTTGGTTGAATTCTAGAGTATACCCCACCTCTCCATATACCCTAAGGGTCCAACAGGAAAGGGGATTCTGAGTCCTGAATTACATCAGAGTGTCCTGGAAGGTAAAAAGAGGTCCTGCCTCCCCTCAAGGCCCAGCAGAGGGCCACAGACCAGGGGCTGAGAAGCTGCCCGCCAGGAGGCTGAGAAATCAGCCTCATCTCTCCACAGGCTCAAGATAGTGTTCGTTCTGCCTTAGCTCCACCACACATCTGTACAGTGGCTTTAAATGTCACCTCAAATATCAGGCCAGGCAGCAGGAGGGAAAAAAGGAAGCTAGTTAACCTGCCTTGCCCTGGCTTTTGTGCAGCTTTCATCCTTGCTCACCACCGACCTCCACTGAGATCTTTAACTGTCCTCTGCCAAGGAAACTCCAGGTCACGAGGACTTCACACAACCTCTCACTGCACTGAACTCTAAACCATGTTGTTAAATGGGGAAAAAGCAATCCCTCCCTCCCTTACCCCACCAATTCCCTGAGCATCTATAGTTCCCTCACCAGTCGATTAAAAACACCATGTTGTTCTGAATCTCCAACCACAGCATGCCACCCCATACTCCTGCCCTGTGGCCCTAGAACCAGACCTTTTACCTCTTTCTCTGACTTTTCAAATCTCACCCATCCTGGGCCATGGAAGTATTATGATAATCTCATCCCCTCTAAGGTTTTCAGGATAAGATGTTAATATTTAGGCCCTTACATTTTGGCAAAAGATACTGCCTTAGGTCAAAGGAAAGAATTAAAAAAAAGCTCATAGATACAGAGAACAGATTGGTAGTTGCCAAAGGCCAAGGTAGGGGGTGACAATAACTGAAGGGTATCAAAAGTTACAAACTTCCAGTTTTAAAATACATAAGTCATAGGAATGTAATGTACAGCATGGCAGTTACATAATACTATAATAATTATAATACAATAAATAATATTTGAAATTTACTAGGAGAAATTTGAATATTTGAAAGTTACTAAGAGAGTAGTTCTGAAAAGTTTCTTATCACATACACACACACACAAACACACACACATAAACTGTAACTGTGGTAACAGATATCAACTAGACTTATTGTATTGACCATTCAATATAAACAAATATATAAATATAAACAAATATTGAATCATTATGCTGTATACCTGAAATTAATATAATGTTGTATATCAATTATACCTCAATTTTAAAAAAAGGAAATGAAAAAAAAAGTATGGTGCATTTCTACCATCACCAGGAATGCTGAATTAACATTTTATTTTGAAGACTTTTGTATATGTACATGTTCTGAAGTCAAAGAGCTTAATTTTTCAAATTATAATCTGGAATGACAAGTAAATTTACTGAATTTAAAAAAAAAGAAAAAAGAAGGAAGAGAAGTGGAAGTCCAGGCCTTAGATAAGGAGGAGAGTCCCGGATTCTCGTCCCTGAGCTGTTGCAGGCTTTTTGCCTGTCAGGCCATCCTGAGGAAGGCAACACAAGGGAGCTGGTACCTCCTCTGCCCTCCTTCACCCAGTTCCTGATCTCCAATTTTCTACCCAGAATATGTCCACCTACCTTCTTCAAAGCACCTAAATTACAAAGTAGTTCTCCTTGAAGAAAAAAATAAAAAGAAAAACAAATAAATAGTTGGAGAGAAAGAACACCTCAGAACCTGACCCAGGAGTACTAGGTAATCCAGAGCATTCATTATTACCTCCTTATGTTTCCCTCACAGTCAGCATTACTGGCTGTGAGGTGCCTCCACCTTACCCCCGACCCCAAGATCAGTCTCTTCACCCATCAAAAGAGGCAGTGTGACTCAATGATCTAAAGGCACCTCAAGTGTGGTGGCCATTCACCCCCATGAGGTTTGGTCTCCCTTAACTGTTGCTCCCATCTCTTAATTCCCATAGGTCACTGAAATAGAATCAGGAAAACTTAAGCTGTCAGTCACCACAGCTGAAACCTCCTACCTCACCCAGCCCATGGAGAGCCCTACTGTGGAGGATTCTCTCCCTTCTCCTCTCTTCATTCCATGCCTTTGACATCTCTTGCAAGGACTTTTCTAAACAGCCCCACTTAGCACGTCTCCCCAGTAAAATCAGGCACCAGATTATGATGACTGGGATTGATAAGAATGAATGTGAAGTTCAATAGGATCAATAAGAGCCCACTGTCCCACCAAAGACATACCACACTTTGGTTAATATATATCTAGAACTAAACCTTTTTTTCTATATGTTGTTGGGGTATTTGTTTCTTTTAGAAAATGTATAATCTGTGTGTGTTCCATAGGGCAATTCACTATTGCATCAGAATATTTGATTAGCCTGAATACCTACCTTAATGCCCCTTTCTGCGCCCCCACCCCACCCCCACCCAATACATACACACCAGGCTGGATAACCAGAGTAGCTGAACAACCAATTTGAATTCTCTCTTCCTTGGCTCTTATTTTCAAAATGAGAAGAATCAGTTTCCATGATCACTTTACTTTTTTAGCAAATGAATTCTGCTTATGGTTCTTAAAAATGATCAATTCCCATCAATCCTATAAATAATATCCTTATAATCTGTTTATATTGTTAATGTGAGGCCTTCTAGGTATTGGGAAGGGACCTGAAATATGGAATCAGACCAACTGGGTTCAAATCCCAAATGTTTCTCTAGCTGATTTTAAGCAAATCACTTAACTTCTCTAAATCTCAGTTTCTTCATCTTTTGGATGAACATAAGGCTGATGTTATAGAATGTAAAAATCTTCACAAGGGAAAACGAAAATAACATGTACAAAATACAAACCACTGTACCTAATACCAAGTAGGTGCCTAATAAAGTTAGTGCCCTCTCCTACAATAGAAAACAAGCTCATTCAGGGTGAAAGTCTCAATTCATGGGCCTAGTGGATAGATAAGCCAGTAAAAAACAGCATCAGCTCTGCTACCAAGAACAACTCTCAGTTGTTCTATTACATTGTATACACGAAATTAATATAATGTTGTATGTCAATTATACCTCAATTTAAAAAAAAGGAAATGAAAAAACTAGTGGCCCTTATGAAAATATCATTAAGGACAAGTCACTGCTCCAAATCCCCAGCTTCTCTACCTGCCCTTCAGGCAGGGGCAGATCCCTAGATCTTGCTTGCCCAACTTCCCCAACTCATCTGGTTCCCTCCGTCTTCCCTAACAGAGGTTAGAAAGTTCCAAGATTCAGTTGTGGAAAATTCTTTGCCTAGGTCCATATGAACCAAGTGGATGAAGCTCCCTGCTGGGGTTTTCATGTATATGTGTATATATGTATATAAAAATCTGATAAGAATAAATTGATATAACATTTTTAAAATCAATTTGGCAGTGTCTATCAACTGCCAAAGCACATAGCCTTCAGCCCAGCAAATCTAAGAGTCCCACCTACTGCACTTAAAAACACATTGCAGTGTGTTCTATAATTGCCAAAAGCTGGAGATAACTAAATATCCATCAGTAAGGGACAAGTAAGATAAATTATGATGTAGTTATGATATACTCTATGTTATACTTTCAAACCATTAAAAAGGACAAGCAGGTTTATATACAGTGACATGAAAGAGGGTCCATGATATATTGTTGGGTGAGAGAATACAATTTGTGAAGTAATTTTACATCATTTGTGTTATCCCATTTTTTCATAAAAACAAATATGGATATATAAACACACAATACACACTATGGGTATGTATTTCAACATGCATAATAGGAAAGGAGTTCTGGTAGGATATGCACCAAATTGCTGACAGTGGTTATCCCTGGGCTATAGGGGAAGGTGGTTAGAGATTTGTATTTTATAAAATTTTATGTTGTTATAATTTTTTTACCATGAGCATTTGTTACTTTGGTAATTTTCAAACCATTTAAGTATTTAGGCTGACTTAAATAGAAGCTTGTACCTTTTCTGGAAAACGGGTGTTGCCTTAGTCCCAGAACAGCAAGTTCCTTCTTCATCCACCACTTGTAGGAACTGGAATGTGAGATGGTCTCCAGAGATCCCACATGTCTTAATAACCAACACCCTAGACTTATACACCTGTCCACTGGCCTGAAGGTGCTGGTCATCCCCCTCTTTGCTCCACACCACTTGCTTTCCACAAGACTCCAGATGGGCACTCCATAGACTTAATGAATATTCAGTAAAACCCCAAATCTTCTCAAACCAGCCACTTATCAACTATTTAGACACCTTGAGGGACTTTGGTCAGAGACAGCAACTATGTTTCATCTCAAGTTCCAGTTCTAACCAAGGGGAAATGATTGTCCAGAGCTTTATGTTAAATTAAGTTACTGTCTTTCCCTTTGCAATAATAAATATCTTGGAGACTACGAAAAAAGAAGAGATTCTGAAGCCACAGGCAGGACAGACTGGGAAAGAGTGGTGCCATCAATTAATGACGTCTTGCAGGACAAGGCAGGAAGAGCTGTAACACACATGCCATCGAGCCTGCCATCCCTGCCCTTGTACAGTGGCCCATGACTCACTAACACTGAAGCTTTCAAATCTGCCATCTCTACTAGGAGTGTTATACTTTGGTTAGAGATAACTGACAGTTGTGGGAAGTGGCTGAGGGAGAAATAAGGTGACAGCTGACTGTGACTGTATGACTGTCTCATTAAGTGCTGCATCTATCAGAAGACAAGGTGAAGATGTAGAGAGTCTGAGGAAGAGAAGGATCCCCTAACAACAGGTGGAGATGTGGCCCCAAACAGCTGCAGACAGAAAGTTCTGAACACCTGGGTACAACACAGGCCTCAGGTAAGCCGAGTCTGGGCTCCACCTGTCACGTTCCTTATCCTGAGGACTCAGTAATTGTGCCCACATAAGAACATGCCTTTCACAATTCGGAAATGTCCGAGTACCCTGTTAACTGGGAATTCACTCATCTTCTCTATCGCCACAATAAAAAATAGGATAAAAAAGCCCAAAGCCAAAAAAAAATCTCAGAACTTCATGTATTGTAACTAAAAACACTCAATAAACAAAACCAGTCCTTGAGCTCCCTTGGGGAGTAATTGTCTAAGAATGCTTCTTTTCTTTCAGTTGGTGAGAGAGAGACACAGACATGCTAAGACTATGTGGAGCTCATCTTGAAATCATTAATTTTTTCCAAACACCAGTGTGCAGTTTGTGGGCTTTTCCTGAGCAAGTGGCAGCAAGCAGTGAGGAGGCTGCTGAGGACACCCCTTCTTGCAGATTCTGCCTGGGGGTTCAGAGAAAGTGGTCAGACGAAGCTTTTGGGGAATGGTAGGAAATTGGAAGGCAGGGTCTAAGGCCCAGGCACCATGACCTGCCACAGAGAGGCCTAGGATGACTTTGGATGGACTACTCCCAACCTGGAAAGACAGAAAGCAGAACCAATACCTGTACCCTTTTCAGGCCCATTTCTAGGGGTTGAGTTGGCAATCAAAATATTCTTCCTTATCCATCCCTGGGTCACAACTTATAACCCCAGCAATCACACACAGGGGCCCAGCAGCAAGAAAGGTTGGTCCAGTTTCTGGTAGAGGTCTTAAAACGCATTTCTCCTTCTCTCAGTTCAGGAATGAAGTCCACGGTGGAGAACGCAGTTTGATCATCCATGATTAAACTGTTCTTTGTTGCACTAAGTCCATGCTCCCTAAGAAGGTGGGAACACTCTCCTCTGCAGTCTATTCATAAAGAACAATATAACAAAACCATCCTCTGAGTCAAGGGAAAGTCTCCTCTGCCTGATGAAGGCAGGCTCAACAATTAGGAATACCAGAATCCCTGTCAGTCTTAACTGGAACCTCTTAACTAGACATTCTCCAAGCAGATTGCTACCATCAGGATCTATACATATCCAACAGTGTACCAGAATTCTTCCTGGCAATCAGTGTCCCCCACGTACAGACCTGAATGCCACCAAGACATCATATGCCCTGTCCATTACTTACTAGTTGTATGCAAATATCAAGCTACTTAACCTCTTGTGCCTCCATTTCTGATCTGTAAAATGAGGATGATAACAGTATTTAATAAGTTAGAAATGTAAAGGGTTCCTGACACACAGTTAAGTACTACCTATGTGTTTATGATGATTATTATTATGTGCTCAGCCTTCAGTTTCCACGTTGAACTGTTCTCTTCCCTCTGGACCTTTGCATATGCTCTTCCCATGTGTTAGAACATTGTTTCCTACCCTGTCTTCACCTGGCTATCTCTGCTAATTCTCTAAGTCTCTAGGAAGCCTTCTGTGATATGGACTAGGCATCCCTGCATATGCACCCATCATACCCTGCACTTCCTCAGTATCATATTATATTCCAATTGTTTGTATGTCTATCTCCTTAATGAGGTCCTCTTCACTACTGTATCCCTGGTGCCTGTCACAGAGAAGGCACTCAATAAATATGAGTTCAGTGAATGAATGAATGAGGAAGAGGTGAAGAGTGGCCTTCATTCATTGAACAAGCATTTACTAGGTGCCAACCTATGTCATACCCTGGACTGTGCCTGGAAAATATAATAAAGCAGAATACCCAGGCTGATCTCCAAGAACTTATGGTCTGAGGAGCAGAGCTTCTGCCTCCTAGCAGAAACCTAAGAAAAAACACAGGCTGGGTGTAGCCTGGCCCAAAGCAGGAGGTCACCAGCTACCAGAAGGAAGGGGTAGCTCTTGGAGGGAAATGTAGGTTTACCCAGAATAGGTCTGCTTAATTTGAACCAAGCAACAAAAGCCTTGAACCTAAGATTCAGTGTATCATCCCTGCATGTGAAGAATAAATGTTGTTCTGCATGACCAAAAAAAAAAAACAAAAGGTGAACTCGTCTTTTTAAGGGTGGTTTATTTACCCAAGTATCAATTTAAGTCTTTGAAGAGAAACATTGGTCAGCACATTGCATCTATGATGCTTGCAAACTGTCTTCACCAGGCTGTAAATGACAACAGAGATCACAGTTTCTGCATTTTTATGTGCCACCCCACTCCTGCCAGCCATTGGCATCAAGAGCCTAGCAAAGTGCCTTGCCCAGAGTAACAGAACATTGCAGTATGAAAACGGGGAACAGCTCTCTCCTTTTGTATCATTTCCTCCCTTCTGTGTTTTTCACTATGTTTATGTTTGTTTTGTTTATTAGCTTAAGGGAGAAGAAAAAGGAAACATCAGGAGTGTTGTTGTTCTACTTTTCTGAAGAAGAACTGACACCGCTGCCATCTCACTCATCAAACCAAGTCAGCTGTGGGATTTTGGAGATCTATTTGGCTATAACTTTGCCAGAAGCCTTTGATAGCTCAGGCTCACTGAAGGAAAATTAAGAAAACAGAATTTCTACTTATAGTAAGAAAAAGCCAAAGCAACTTTTCCCTTGGAGATTACATCATAGATACTTGAGGTTATGTTTTCCATCCTGGTTGCCCTAAAAAATGAGGCAACATAGGAGCTTATCCTCAATGAAAGTCCAAACCTGTCTACCTTCAGAAAGACAATGATGCTCCCAAACCCCAGCCCAGGGAGCAGGGGGACTCCAGAGCACTGCATCCTATGCAGTTGCAATATGACTGCACACCCGCCCCAGAGGAGGACTTCCGGAGAGGCACAGTGCCTCCATCCTTCATCATCCACCACAGGACTCTGGTCCCATTATCACTACCATTCTGAGGGTCATCTGTGGAATATAATATAATGAATTTCAAAGCCAGATAAAAGTGAACTGGAAATTATCTGCCCCATCATCTCCATTCTTTTTATGGATAATGAAGAGTACGCTAGTAAGGCCTATGACTCAGAGAATGCCTTCCTGTCATGAATGCTAGACAGAGAAAACATGCACAGATGGCTGTGTGTCAATGAGCATATACATGCACATTGGCCTACAGTTGTGTTCATGTGAATATACCTCCCTATATTGTATCAGAGGCAGACAAATTAGCCTGAATAGCATTGGAAATATCACCCTAGGCACTGAGCTTGTCATTAAGGCAGCTGTGTCTCTACCATCAGATACAGTCTCCCAGAGAGACCAACTGGTTTGGGAACATAGAGATAAGAAGGGCAATCTGGGAACAGATAACTTATTTTTTCCTGATATCTTTGAGATTGAATGCACTCTTACATGGAGGTACATAGAAACATTTCTAATTAAAATGTTACTGGGATCTGTTTTAGATGACACTTACCCAGGGGCAGTGTGTCCTCATATCCCTCCATGACAGGCCCAGCAGAATGGGTGGGAGTACTGTGTCTGGAGTTCAGCTAAACCTTTGATAAATGTCCTGTACAATATATTTGTAGATAAGATAACGAAAATTGAATGGGATAAGAGTATAATTGGGTAGAGTGCTGTAGACAAACTGTAGAGTCCAACAAGGATAATACAGTGAGCTTCAGGTAGGATATGGGTTTCTGGTGGTGGCCACAAAGTTCTCTCCTTGACTGTTGTGCTTGACTTTTAAAAAAAATATTATTTCCTAAGATGACAAGATGAAAGATATGTTTATAACACAGGTAGATGATAACAAAACTGGTATAGTGGGCTTGATACTATAATAGAATGACCAAAGTCAATATGTAAACTTTTCTCAGCAGATATGAATACTAGGTCAAAATTAACAAGGGCAAATTTTATGTCTAAGATCTACATTTTAAAATGAAAGTGTACAGCAACTGGGAAACACTTAACAAAATGGCAATAAGTACATACATATCAATAATTACTTTAAATGTAAATAAACTAAATGCTGCAAAAGACACAGGATGATACTTCTGAGAATTTACCCATAGAAAACAAAATCATTAATTCTTGATGATATATGTACCTATGTTTATCCCATCATTATTTAAAATAGCCAAGATATGGAAACAATCCAAGTGTCCACAAATAGATAAAGAAGATGGGGTACATAGACATAATGAAATATTATTTAGCCATTAAAAAGAAGGAAATCTTGCCATTTGTGACAATGTGGATGGGCCAGAGGATATTATGCTAAATGAAATAAGTCAGACAGGGAAAGAGAAATACCATATGATTTCACTTGTATGTGGAATTCAAAAAAAAAAAGAGAGAAAGACCCATAAATACTGGCAACAGGCTGTTGGTTACCATTAGAAAGGGCATGAGGGGATAGGTGAAATAGGTGAAGGGGACAAAGAGGTACAAACTTCAAACTGTAAAATAAATTAGTCACAGCAATGAAAATACAGCATATAGAGAATATAACCAATAATACTGTAATATCTCAGTATGGTAACAGGGGGTAACTACATTTACCACGGTGAGCATTTAGCAGTACATATAATTATCAAATCACTATGTTGCACATCTGAAACCAATATAATATCGCATATCAACTAAATTTCAATAAAAATTTTAAATAATTTTCTCCTCTTCTAAGAATCTGATGCTATGAATGCTACAATTGAAATAAAAATATGAGTGGTGGGGAAAATAAGACTATTTTTACCCATGAAAAATTAATTAAAAGTTTAAACTATAAACTGATGAAATATGTAACTAAAATAAAATGCAAATGGAAAGATTACTCAACAATTCCAGTCCTTTGTATCTACCCTAGAGAAACACTTGTATATGTCCATGCTTATTCACAAATGTTCACAGCAGCACTATTTATAATGGTAAAAAAGTAAATGAAAGTAAAAAGTAGAAACAATAGTAGAAGAATTACTAAGACAATTATGGAATATCCATAATGAGAAATACTACATAGATTTTCAAGACATGTCATTGCAGGAAGAAAAAGTTGCAAAATGATATGAAAAGCATGATATGTTAACCTCAGACATACAAACACACAGAAATTTCTACAGATATATATCTATATATGTAAATACATAGAAAGGTCTGGAAGGGTCCCTACTAACTGATACCAGGATTTACACCTCCAGGAAGAAACTAAGTTGGTATAGTCAAAAAGGATTTGGTTTTACCTGCAATATCTGAAATTCAGAATGTATGCATAAAACTGTGAAATTCAGCTTTCTTTTTAAAGTTTTACTTTTAGCTTTTAAAAAAGCTCCAAAATATGAAGAAGGGCAAATTCTTGGGCTTTCCATTACCCCAAACCTAAGGGGGATCAGCACTGTGGAAAGACAGCAGAAAGTGAATGCATACTACACTACACAGAGTGCATTTGAAGTTTGCTGTTCAGATAGCCTGCAAATACCAGGGATCACTAAGCCAGTCCTGTCTGTGGCACTGTGTTGGATCCAACCCAGACAGCACAATTAGGCAAGGGCATGCATGGGCAAAGTGGAATGTGACTAGAGGAAAGAAATGTCTATGGGGTGGTGGGTTCTGAAAAAGCATAACTTAAGAATAATAATTTAAGAACCCACCTCTATTAGTCTTAAGACAAGAAGATTATAGGTTCCTTCAAATATTTGAGGTGTTATTATGCAGATGATGCAGTATAAACTTAGAGTTATTTCTAGAGGGAAATACAAAAGCAAATAAATACAAGTGATTCTTCCTATTAGAAATTAAAAGAATTAAATACATCAAAGGTACCTCAGTAGTAAAATATTAAAAAAGCAAAATAAAACAAAAATTAAAAGAAGAAATATTCTAACTAATAAGAATGAATGACAATAGAATAGTCTGTCATGCAAGATCATGAGCTTCCTGTCATTGGAGGCATTCAAGTAAGAGACTCCATAGAAAAAGATACTGAATTTCATTAGAACCTAAACTATTATGAATAACTCTAATATTCCATGATTTGTAGTTTGGTGGCTGCAGAATCTATTTCTAATCAATGTGTACCCCCATCAATTCCAAGTCCTACAGGTGGTGTACTCTGCCACCAGGTGGCAGTAAATGCTTTGGACTCTGACTCCTAAATGCTAGATGTGGTGAAAAAGAAATTAGCAGTTTTCCAATAGTTTTTTAAATTAGAAACAATAATAAAAGAACAGTCACAATCAGTAATCCTAAAAGTCAACCCTTTCAAAGCAACATGTAAACATAATTCATAATTTTACTGATTATTTCATCATGGTGATTTCTTAATCACTTGCTTTTCCTCTTGGATATTTCTTTTGCACAGGGTCTACAAAGAGACCCTTATCTTCTGTGTTCTCCTCTCTCTGGTGTCAAGTTTCCTGACTTGCGCACAGTTTCAGATCTCTGTGTCTTCTCTTAATTCAAAAATCCTCTCTGCTTCCTTCACAGCTGCAGACCATATCTAATACAGTCATTCTTCCCAACAAAAGGAGAAGAACCAACAGGAGGGTCAGAGAAATACTCCAGCCGTTTCCTGCCCCTAGCTTTCCTGCCCCTGTATTCACACAGCTGAAGCCACAAAACAAGCAAGAAACAAACAAAAACAGAAAGGCCAAGTAGATGAATCTCTGCCCTGACAGCATGAAAGTATATGATTGTATTTTCCCACTTGGAAGAGAATAATCTCCCACCCAGCTCTTAAAGAAAAGAGAAACTTTCCTTCTCTAGCCACAGCTGTAGGCTTGAGTGTTGCTTAAAATTTGAATATAATCAACAACACTTGTTCTAGTCCCTAGCAACTTGAAACTGTTAATATTGCCTTAGTTATGGATAACTTCAGAAAACCTGGTTCTTAGAGAGTATTTTGGTAAGAGCTTATGAGTGGACGAAAATGAGACAAGACCTAAAACAGACTTAAAGCAGGTTCATCACAATAAACCATGTACCTGAGTCAAGGTCCTACTCACCTTTCTGGTCTCAGGTGAAACACTCCTTCTTCCAGGAAGCCCTCAGGAGCCTAGGACTATGTTGCCTGCCCCTGATATGTGCCCCAACAGCACCCTGTGCCTGTCCTACCACTGTCCTTATCACACACATTTCATCAGCCTCTGTACCAGCCCATTACCCCATTACACTGCAGGATCCATGAAGACCTAGACTGGATCTATTCCTTTTATAACTGAATCCCCTAAACACAATAAAACTCAATAAATATTCATGAGATTATAATAAATATACATATTATCAACTAACTAATTAATGTGGAGCCCAAGTCCAGGCAGCTGTTCCATTGCAGATAATATTCATACAATGTACAAACATTTCCTTTTTGTCCCTGGTGCTGGTATGGTATAGGATGAGTCAAACCCATGCTCTGCCCTCCAAGAGCATGCAGTGGATGAAGGAAGCCAAGACAAATACACAAATACTTAACGTACAAAATAAACACAGCAGCACCAAAAAGGGATGGATATTGGAGAATGGGGAAACAGAGGCCAAGGCACAGAAATCACCAAGAAGTTCGAAGTACCTGAAGCAAAGGCTGTGGGACATGTAATACCAGGGACAGAGCCTGGAGGTCCTTGGATAAACTTTAGTTAAATAGTGTATGCCAGGCTTTACATTCATGATTTCATTTATCTTGAAACAATTCTATGCAAAACTCCAGTTACCAAGAAGTCAAGAAAATCACCCAAGGTGGCACAGCCAATAAGTGGCAGAACTGGGATTCACACCCAGGCCAGACTGATGACTATAACAGTAAGGCCATAATGCTTTGGATCCTGAGATGTCAAGTTATGGAGCTGTTCCTGTATCCAGTGGGCAATGGGGAGCCGCTTTGAGAAGGAACATGCTTGTGCTTGGGAAGATTTATCATACCATAATGGAGAGAATGGATTGGGAGCAGTCAGGCTTGAAGCCTACTGCAGTGGATCAATGTTGCATCATGCAACCTCTGACTGGGAGAGCAGCAGCAAGACTGGAAAGGTGGTTCCGAGTGGAGAAATTCCAGAAGAAAAGCAGGACAATCAAGGGTGATCCCATGGTATACACCCGAGTAACAGAGAGGACAGGGACTTGGGAGTGGTATGTGTATGCTTCTCTGGTGCCTCTGATGTATGCATGTGTATGCAGTGTCTGGGAAAGAGAAATCAGCGCCTGTGGGAAAGAGTAGGAATGAATGCAGCGCCTGGGTGGGAGTATGGCAGCTTTAAGTCATCTGGAGCTCCAAAACAGGGGGTAGCCTAAATCCTCCTAAAATCTCTCCCTAAGTATTGCTGCTACTTGCAAAAGCCTCTTGAATCCCTTAGCAAACTTACTTGGGACATCTAAGCCCCAGAAACTCACAAAAGTATAGGAACAATAATGTGGCATGGAGCACCACACAGTCATGTCCACCCAGGTAGACTCTCCTCTGGCCAGCCTGCCCAGGCACAGAGAAAGCCTGGTCTCAAACCAAGAAGCAGAAGAGTGCCACACAGGAGTTATAGGCCCCAAGCAGTAACTCTGATTCCCTGTACCCAGAGACTTAACTTCTCTGGATCTATTTCTTCATCTGGAAGACAAGCAGTTTGGACCAGAATCAGAAGTGGCACACTGGAGGCCAGCAGGCCAAACTCATTCTGCAAGTGGACCTTGTTTGACCAATACAGTATCTTTTAATTGAGTTACCTTAAGCATTTTAAAATCAGGCTATTTCACAAAGGAAATGCATACCTGAATCTCTGAAATGAGAAGATCTAACAACAAGGAGCTCACATCCCCACAAGGCATGCATCAGCTGGAGCTGAAGAGCTGCTCTCCCCCTTGGATGAGGCGCCACTCCCCAGTTTGCCACAGTCCCTAGCATCCCCTACTGCTCCCTGACAGTTTCCCCTCATCATCTATACCCAGCCTGCTTCAGTCTTTCATGCTAATGGTCTGGCTCCTCTAGGGATCACTGAGTACACAGCTCCTAAGAAGATGATCTAAAATACCATATTATAAGGTTTCAGAACTGGGGACAGTAAACAGAAGTACAGGGAAGCTGGCAGTGAATTCCCCACAATAACAGATGCAGGCTTCTCAGAGGAGCAGGAACTTGCTGCAGCTGATGAAGGTTCTTTAACACATATGTCAAGCCTGCCCACCACCCCCCATCCCCACCAAGGGGGAACAGGGCAGATGACATCAGCCTTGGACACAGTCAGAGAAACCCCATCATGAAGCAATTTGCTTCCCCAGCCACTCTAATTTAACAATTAGCTTAACAACCCCGGTCAGGCACTTGCTGCAGGAGCAGGGAAGTGATCCTGATCAGCAGCAGCTTTAGTCTAGAAGCTTCAGGAAGTCTTCTTCCCCACTGCCCTTGCTTCAGCTGGGTTTGCAACAGACACTCACACGGATATTCTAAATATGTCCAAAGACGTCCCATCTTCTCCTTGAGCCTCCCAGTTAGACTACCTGTGTCCAAAATCAGTTTCTCCTGCTCCTTCAGCCCATTCTCTCTTAGGCTGTCCTATAGAGATTCTGACCTCATCACAGGAAGTATGCCAGGCCAGAATGCTCAAGTCAATCACTTCTCTGGCCCTTTGGGACTTGGGTTATGGAAGGGGAGCCTGCACACAAGCCATACTACATGAAGGAGGGTAAATTAGCAAGGCTGGCAGCCTTGGGACATCTTGGGCAAAAACATATCTGAAGAACTGGGCTTGCCCTGACCTGAACAATTCGTTCAGCTCCCCACCTGCATTGCCAGAGGGCCTCTCAGTAGAATGCACAATACTTCCCTCACCCAGCTGATACTGTTCCTGCCTTTAAGTCCTTTCTCAAGCTGTGCCCTAAACCCCAAACGCCAAATTCCAGACAGAGAGACACATGCATTGGTAAAGGGAGACTAAAGAGTTTATAAAGTCTCAAGTCCACAAAACCTGAAGGCTATTTTAAAATACAGTATTAGAATTCAAGGATAGATGGAGTGAGGCCAGGGCCCAAAATAGCAGACCCTCAAAGAAAAGCATTCCTGCCTCACTAGGTGGAAATTTCAAAGAGGCCATGGGGGGAAGAAATGGTACAGAAACACAAAACAGCAATCAGGAACTGAATCAAGCCCAAATAAAACCAAGGGATGCCAATGCCAAGTTCATTACACCCATGAGATGGAGAATCAGGGGGACCAGTTGATGATGCTCCTGGAATAAGATGCATCCTCAAGAATGAAAGTCCTTCCTGACTTGTCCTCCTCAATTGTCAGGGAACAAGGTCAGGGTTGATGCCGCAGCAAATGCTCAGGAACATGACTGACAATTGAAGTGTAAATAAATCACCAGGACCATATGGCACCCACCTGGGAGTGCTAAAGGAATTCAAGGGTGAAAAAATGTTGAGCCGCTAGCCAATATGCATAACCTCTCATTGCAAAGTCACTCATGCCCTAGAACTGCCAGATTACTCCATTCATAAGAAAGGATCCAGGGAGAATTCTCATTTTCATACAAGGAAATTCAGCAGAATATGTGTGAAGAACTAGACTGCTGAGTATGAAAGTATAACCTATCAGAAGAAGAGACAAGATGGTTCTTGTAAGAACAAAGCATGTATATAAGAGTTTGGAAGGAGTAAATACGAATGTGAATGAAAGAGAATCTGTGGGTATAACTTACATAAATCTCTAAGAAACTATTAGCAAGATATTATAATAAAAACTTTTTAAATTGAGTAATGATACAATAGGAAAAATACTTTTTCAGGGAACTGACCTGGAGACCAGAACCAAATGAAAGAATAAATAATTCTTAAAATTAAGAAATTAAAAAGTATAGTTCTTAAGGCATCAACATGAACTGGTTTTATATAACATTCTTATAAATAATCTTTTGGAGGGAGTTAGCAGTGAGCTACTACAAGTCTATACTTTTCCAGACAAGAAAAAGAACTGCTGATCCAAAGAAATGATAGGAAGGACTTTTCAGGTTCTAAGAGCTGATATAAGAGGTGACTGAGTTTCAGTATGATGGGATCTATCTGCCTGATAGTTCCTTAGCCTCCTCTCTCTAGATAAGATGAATTCTGGGCTCCATTCCCCTGACCATATGACTGTGAGCTCCAGAACCTACATATGCCTGGAAGCTAGTAACAAATTGGATTTAATTCAACAAAAATGCTTCTGATAGACAAGAAGACTGTCCACTGCATGTGGTTAAACTCTGACCGGCCAGGCCCACCATGGATTAGCCCTTCTTCCCACACATGCAGCTCCCATTCTATACACAGAACTTTGGGTTTATAAACCCAAGGCAGACATCTGTAGAAATGCCAGTCTGACACTACAAACCAAGAATTATAAAACAAACAAGATAGTATGACTGGACTTACCTATTCCTTTGAATTAACTTGTGCTATTGCATCTCCATTTTGCACATATACCAGGGAACTGACCATAGAAATGCAAAACTAATCAAGCTCAGCATCCCTTACTGAGCCCCACCACTCCCAAAATCCATCCCACCTACCTGTGTGTTTCTCCTATGCCCTGGAACATGAGTGACTGCCACCTGGCAAAAGCCCATGCAACACTTTCTCAGCATCCATCTCTGCTTATTCAAGTCCATTCATCCTTCAAAACTAGGGCCAAAACAACCTCTCCTGATGGTCATCCCCTAGTATCATGGGACTTTGAAACTTACTCTATCATTTTGGGATTGAGGACGGTGCCTTGTTGGAGAAGGTAGGAATGAAAAGAGTTTTATGTTGTGTCACTGAGCTAAAGCTAGTTCCAACACAATATAGTGGCTACACACATAAGTTCAAATCCTGGCTCTACTAATTACTAGTTCAGTGAACTCAAAGCTCAATATCCTCATTTGTCAAATGAGGATAATCATGTTTGCCTATTTCAAAGGGTAGTTCTGGGGATCAATTGAGGCCAATTATAAAGAAGTTGGTACAGTAGCTGGTGTGTAATAGGTACTCAATAAATATTAGTTTTAACAATGTCTTCCTAAATAGATCTATTTCTTTCTTGATTTTCTCCTCAGTCTAACTTTTAAAAGTCTGCTTTTTCAAAAGGTGATCGACTCTAGCAGCTTTTGTTCTATAACATCTCAGTCATCCCTTTATCTTCCTGTGCAGTATTTGCTTAGACTTGTCTATGTTGTTTTATGAACTGTGAAGTCCCTTCCATGTGCCAAGGTCATTGCTGCCTTTTCTTAGGTAAAGCTTGCATTGAAACAGGTGGCAAGCTTAGTTTTACCAGTAGTGGGCCACTAACTGCTTGCAAGAGAGTCCACATGTGACATTGCCCTTGACGAATCTGTTGAGGTAAAGGGGGTGCACTATGAACTGAGACTTTGTCAGCACTTTGAGGGCAGGTCCATTGTTGGTGAAGATGCTCACAAACTTGATATATAAGCCAGAAGCTCCATTTATTGGGTGTCAATAGCAGCAACAAAATACAACTGTCACAGGACAGGGAGTGCTCAGGTCAGCATGATCAGTGCAGGCTGATGGGCTGGGGAAACCAAGCCATCATCCAAAAGTTGCTTAGCGGATTTAGAAGCAAGGCTAGGGGAGTCTGCAGAACAATTCACGGCCAATGGCAGCAGACCACACTGGGCTGATGTATCTACCCCAGGACTAGGGCTAGACCTGCCAGACAACAAAATGGGCAGAGCCTCAATGGGCACTACCAGCTCTGCCTCTTTAACTTGCCTTTCAGAAGTTCTTCAGCTCACCAGAACCTTCTACACACAGTCTTTCCCCAGACTACACTCAGTGCAATTAATGAGGTTTCAGATTACTAAATCACAGCCACATTTCAGCCCAGCATCCCTAAGATTATTCCCAGGTCACACTGATGGAATCTTTTCCTTCACACATTTGCAGAACATCTCCCAGTCCACAGCTTCAGATAGTAGATCACATCCATGTAGGCTGCTTGGATGGACCTAATTCAGCTCTCGAGGCAGCTTCTTTTCTGCTCTTTCCAGGTCTCTGGGAGACATCACTGTTACCTCCTTGAAACCTCTGTGGCACAACTCCCTCAAGCCAGAATCTTTATTTTCTATTTTATTTCATGGCTCTTTAGTAAGTAGAAAAGGAATTCATTAGCAGTAGGCACCTCCTCTCCTCAATGGCACTGATTGACTTGGTTAGTGAGGCATTTGCTTTCACTTACAGGAAGAGACCACTTTTCAAGCATTAGTGAGATAGAGGGAGGAGAGAGAGAACAGATTCAAGGAGCAGATCAGAACAGAACAAGACCAGTAGGAAGGGTGTGCTGAGCTGCTTGCTATCTCTGCTGTCTTCATAAGGACTTCAGGAAGGAAGTGAAACATGTCCCCGGGTTGTATTTAGAAAATTGATACCTATTCCTTAAAAAGAAACAGCTCCTCTTCCACCACATTTATCCTCGCCAAAATCCTTTTTCCTTCCCTGGTGTCTTAACAGCCATAGAAGACATTCAGCTTTAGTTCTTAGAAGAAAGAAACCTGGAGCCTGGGACAGAAAAATGTCTTATTCCACAAATCACAGGCTTCATAGGCTGGAGATCTTCAAGAGGTCTTTCAGGAATCCCTCTGGCTCAAGGACCCATGTGCCTGAAGGAAATTCTAAACAGAGGAGACACCTTGCCAGTTAAGGGATTCTTGCCTTCCTATATGGTTGTGACATGGAATTTTTCTGCCCAATTCTTCTGGGTTTAGTTGAGTTACAAGGCAATGTTGATGAAAAGAACCCATGTTGTTTAGCTGAGATCCTAGTTTTGACAGTTTCCAGCAAATCACTTCACCTCTCTGAGCCGGTTCTCTCTGAGCTATAAATAGGAGTACTAACTACTACCTTTCAGAGTTCTGGGGGCCCTAGAAATGACATCTGGAAAGTGCTTAATCAATGGCTGCTCTTATTTGGGGTACTTTTGGCTAACTTGCCACCTGAAAAGGACACCACTGTTAGAGAAGTCAACACCGGGTAGCACCTAACTGGGCTCAGAGTGCAAGCATCCCAGCACACCTGGAATTCAGGCAGCAATACCATGCCTCCACTCCATCTAATCAGGCACAAGGCTGCCTCCCTCCCCTTCCTGCTGACTCTTTACATGACAGGCCTACCCTCCTGAGTTCAGAGTTTTAAACATGAACAGGAACCCTTCAGTGAAAGACATTCAGCACACATACGGGGGAAAGAGTAGTACAGAGAGAGCAAGACAAAGCAGAAAACTACCCTAATTAAGAGAATTTCAATCATTCAATTATATATGTAGAAGGGACCCTAGTAATCACTCAGCGGAACCCACTCACTTTACAGGTAGGAAAATTGAGACCTAAAAAGGAGAAGAGATAGATGCAGGTCAGTAATAGATGGAACCTAAAACCAAGACCTCCTGGCTGAGTTGAGGGCTTTATTCACTATCCTACGTGGCATGGACCCACTGAAGTTGATGCGTTAAGCAAGATATCAGAGAGAGAGACTGTGAAGGTTATATTTATTTATCTTCTACTTTATAAACAACACTGGGATATGCCCTAAGATGTGGGAAAAAAAGTTCCCAGCTGTCCTCCAGGACCTTAATATCTGTGTATCTGGGGAGAAAACACCTAGCATGTGAAATAGCAATAATGAAAGGAGGCTGGTGATGATAAGATCAGAGATGGGAACAGAGTGATGTCACAGAAGACTTCTTCCCCACGTGGAGTGGAATGACACTGGAGCCTCACAAAATGGATACCCTATGAATAGACAATGGCTAAATGGAAAGACATTCAACCAAAGATTCCAGCAGAGCAAAGTCTTGCAGTCTAACCTAACCATGGTATTTTCTTGAGCCAGTAAAGAGAGAGCAGTTCCTCCAAGGACCTGGTAACTGCACACCTGGCTGCTTCCTGACTCTCTCACCATAAAGCATGGAGCTTGGTGCTCAGAGCAGAGACCTTGAGGATTCCAAGTTTCTCAGCAATCACCATGGCAGGGAGGTCACTCACGTGCATGCGTGCAGGCACACACACACACACACACACACACACACACACACACACACACTCTCTGCATTGGCAATGGAGGCTGTTCAGATTTCTCTCCCCTTGCAAGCTCCATGACCCCAGGGAATTCTCATCCAGGCTCCACCAGGCTCTGATCACTCCATCACTAAAGCAGCCTGCATCCCTGCTCTCCACAAAGGCTTGCCCAGCTATTCTTAGGGCTCACAGTAACTCTGTCTTTGCTCCACATACAGAGACTTTTACAGAGTCTCTGCCTATAAGACTTGGAGAGCACATCCCCAGAAAACAGGAATCAAATAATACAGCTAAGTGTGCTAACCTCAATGTTACCTTACTTTCACTTTTCCAACCCTAATTTTTCCTCTGACCCTATTTCACCACTGCATTTTATCTTGTTGCTGTGTATTTTTTTATAAGCTGCTGTAACTCCTCTTTCAAGCAAAAGTGGTCTCTGAATACACACCTGCTAGTCTAGTCAATTTGCAAAGCAGCCTAACAAGAGAGGTTCTCCAGTCTTTCCTCCAGGGATACTTGCCCTCCCATCACAGACTCCCCAGATTCATCCTTCCAGGCCTAAGCTAAATGCCAACTGCCCTACAAACCATTCCCTAACTCTCCAGGTAAAGCTTACCTCCCTCCCTTATGTGCTTCAACTGCATGTGCATCTATCCAGTTACATCATTTACCCTAGTCCACACCATAATCCACTCTAAACACTAGTAAAAAATACTACTTTTGTTAAAGCAAAGCAGCTCTATCATGTCATTCCCTCACTCAAAATTACTCAATGGCCCCCCCGTTGCAAGCAAGTAAAGGAATCCCTCACTTTACTACCAGTTTACCTCTAGTTTGATTTCCTATTGTCATCCTACACACCTGCTATTCCAAACTATCTACTTTCCTCAAGCATGCCCTGTTCTCTGCTACAAGAAAATGAAGACCAGCAGGTTCTTTATGCTTCTCTCCAATGCCTACACTGGCTGAACACTAGATAGAGGAACACACACATAGACATAGTCTGGAAGATTCCCCAGACCCTTAGATCTTTTAATGTTGTTCCCTCAGTATTTCTTCCTCCTCCTCTTCTTCCTGGTCTCCATGAATTTCTTCTCCCCCAGGTTAGTGCAATAGAAAGAACATGGACTATGAAAGCAGACATATAGACTATTCTTGATTTGAATCATAACTCTGCTATTTAATAACTATGATTTTAGGCAAGTTACTGGCCTCTCTGAGTCTCTGTTCCTTTACCTTTAAAATGCGGATCACAAAGGTAATTTTAAAGATTAAATGAGATATTTGTGAAAATGTCCAGGCTTATCCAAACACTGGAAGATGCTTAATACTAGATATGATTATTGATGATCATTGTCTTTGTCATTATTTATGCTTCCATGTATTGAAAGACAAAAGCAGCAGCAACTTAGACTCCCTTGTCACACCCTTTGTCCCCAAAGTCTCAACACAGGCCCTTTCCAAATCACAGTCACATTGCTTCCTCATACATCAAGTAGAAAATGTCACACTATTCCTTCTTCAGACCATCAGTCAGTAGGGGCTCCTCTCTACCCCTCCTAACTCCTTCAAGCTTCATGATATTTTTTTTCCTTTTGTAAAAATGATATATTCCAAACGGTTTCTATCAATAAACATTATTCAACTGTTGGGGGAAAGGGTCTAAATCAATAAATACCTAACTGCGCCAGCTTCTCTATCATCTCTAGACATGGCAGGGCAGAGGGTCTTGATGTTCAAATGAAAAATGTATTGTTAGTTCGTGATGGAGATGGACAGAGAAGGGGGTTTTGCTCTACTTGCCTCATATTTGTGTCTGGGCTAAACACAAAATTGAGTGTGTTGGTAACAGGGCAGTGGTACTAGATGAACTCTCAAGGCTAAATCTCACTGTGCAGCGCACTCAGGAAAAGAGCCTCCTAGACTCAGAAGGTAAGTGCAGTTTGCGGCTGTCATTGGTGTTACTGGGCCAATCAACCTTTTTGGCTTCAGTCCCAATTTTACAAACTGATCTAGATCCTTCAGTGCTGCAACCTAGCACAATGTCACTGAGGCTGCAACCTACAGAAAGCCAGGGTATACTAAGTGGAGACAAACAAAGCCCATCCTAGTGCATGTGAGTCCCACAGATGATGATGTGTGGTTTCCTTAACAAAGGAAAATTATGCCCTTCCCCATGTCAATCCCAGAACTGGTTTTGTTGAGTTATTCCAACTTTGCCATCCTGCCCCTTTGTGGATAAAGTGAAAGTTCCTATGGCCAGGATTCTCACCTGGCCATGGCAGCTTGCTCACTGCACACATGTGGGCAATACCTTGTTATTGACTCTATATGAAGAGTCCCGCCCAGTGCTGTGGGCAACATAGTGGCACGGCTGCTGCATGGCTGCATGGCTGCAGGAGAGCAGAGCCTGGGGTGGTGGCAGTGCCAAGGACAGAGACTGAGATGGCTGCAGGGGTACAGAGAGGCCCAGAGGCAGAGACCGGCTTGCTGCATGCAGACTCGCTCTGAGTGGATGGGATTCTAGTGATTGACCTGCCACCGTGGGAATAAAGTTGGGTATAAACCCTTTTGCCCCAAGAATGTTTCATTGTCATTTTTCAGTCTCACTGAATCCATAGTGAAGTTGCCAGGGGATGAAACCCATTGGTAAGACACCCTTGATTAAGTTATTATCAGAATAGCCACCAGAATTAAAGGAAGCCCCTCCTATGGAGAGGAAGCCAAGCTTTCCTCTATGTAACACTGTTGGGCCCTTTTGGGATCAGACCAATGGTCTGGCCTCCTCAAGCCACTGCCAACCAGCTGAGTTACCAGCACAGGTGCAGAGAAGACATGTGCAGAACATCAGGAGGTGGGTAGTCAGCAGACTATGTGAGGAGCCTCTTGACCTGTGTCTCACATCTCATAGTTAGTGCAAGATAATGTAATAATGAATTCCAAGATCCATGAAGATGGGAGAACAGGGGTAATTTCAGTGGGAAAAAGTCACTTGAGGGCCCTGTAGCTCCTTTTTATCTTTGCAAGGAAAGATGTGACCTCAGAATTTTTTTTAATCTTCAAATCCTAAAAACTAAGGTACAAAATACAAACATTCGGCATAATACATGGAGGATGTAATGTGTGTTTGTTCTGTTATTTAAGAATATTCAGGTCTTCTCTGTAGAAAGAAAGAGAAACAAACAAAATGGAGATACATAAAACTAAGTACAGGTAATAAGTAAGCAAATAGCTCATGAGGCATGTGAGAGGAAATAAGAGTGACACAGAGAAAATAAACAGAGCTTGAGTGTTGAAGAGAAGCAGGAAGGGAGACAGGTCCAAGCAGACTAACATTCATGCCAGACTTGACTCCTCACGGGTGACCTCATCCAGGCCTCACGAGTCCTCTGCCTGAGCCGTGCACATGAAGTCCATAGCTATTCATCAGGACTGCTCCAGCCAGGCTGAGCTGTCCCAGCATCCTTCCACATAAGCAAGTATACGGAGACCACAGGCACCTCTGCTTACTGCGCTCTTTTTTTCACCTCTCAGTTCTGGTTTCCATAACCACACCATCACTGGGAAGGCTGACATGGCAGAGAGACAAACAAGACCTATGGCCCTGTAGAATACAGAAGCCAGGGAAGTGGTCCTTCTACGCACTTATAACCTATTCTATGTACGTAAACCTATCCCATCTCTTTGGCTGTGGAGCTTTCAGTTTCATGACTTGTGGAAAGGGTGCCCACTGCATGGAAAGCACACTTAGAGGCTACCATTGAATTAAGGTAATGTCCTATCTCACCGGGAATGGGTGGGGCGGTGACCCTTAAGAGCCAAAGTCAGGGAATGTGGAAAGGGAGGAAAGATGCCAATTTCATGTCTAAAAATATTGGCAAATTAGGACCTCAAGTAAAGATCATTTCACAGAGAGCCAGGATATGAGTGTCCTCTTTCTAGTTCTGTCACTAAGAAGCTATGGTCAAATCACTGCCTCCTGGAAACTCGGTTTTCTTATCTGTAGGAATGAGGCAGTTAGGCTAAATTATCTCTAATATCCCTCGGGATCTCTCATTTGGGGATTTAAAGGCTGCTTCCAGCCTGCACACTGCAACTAACACTGCATCCTTAGAAAACGGTGCTTGCATAAAGTTACTGGTACTTAATGTGGAGTACAGAGATGGCCTGGCTCCTATATTAGCAATCTGGAAATAACTAAGAGTGGGCCTTGGAAAAAAATGTTTTTCCTAAAAGCCTCCTATTCTCCTAATAGACTAGATGCCTCCTGTTTGCCCTTCCAGATCCACCTTCCATCTCTGTCCACTCAGTTCTCCACCCTTCTCCAGCCTACTCTGGGCCCTGGGAGGCTGACCTGTTTGGACTGCATCAAGGTTCCTCTGCCCCCAGGCATCCTGCCGAGTTCAGCCTTTGGAAGCCCTAGTAGGAGATCAGGTGAAGCAAGGAGAGTGAGGCTGGCATATCTCCTACCTCTCTACAACCTCACTGTGGGGTTCTGATGGGCTGGCTGTGTTCCTTGACCTAAAGTCCCAGCTCTTTTTGAGGTAGTCCTCTCATGGACTCTGTCTCCGAGCTCTAGTAACCACTCCTTCACTCACTCCATTAGGTCAAGGAAAACTAACCTCTTCATTACCAGTCCCTGCCCACACCTAGGGAAAGAGGTCCTTCATTAAACATTCCTCAGATGACCCAGCATGACTGGGCCATCTGTTTCCTGATGGGGCCCTGATTGGTATACCTAAGGAACCCATTTTCTCCTTAGTCCCCATCTTTGAATGAGTGATTCACTCTGGATATCTCTGCACTATGCAACTCACATTCCAGAGTTTTTGTGGTGCAGCTGAATTCACAGACAAAAACTGAGTTGTCTCTTTTTTCTGTAGCCCTATTCATGCCTACCTGCAAAATTTCCTGTTCCACTTGAAAAAGCATCACAATGATCAAAGAACCCCAGTTCTGTGTGTGGATGAACAGCACAATATTCATGTCATTGTCTAATATGCTCTTTTACCTTACCTGGCTCCACATTTCTCCCTGGAGATGACCTTGTCACCCCTCACAGCAATGTCTTCCTACTCACAAGCCCCTCCCTGACAATCTCCCTGAAAGCACACTCTCCCAGGGAAAAGGGGGTCATCAGGGATCCTGGACCCCATCAAGCCCAGCTCCACCTCCCCTGGACTCACTACAAACTTAAAGGTGACCCACACTGGATGCTTTTGTCTGGCCTCTGGAGACATTTTTTTTTAATTTCAGCTTTATTGAATCACACTTGGCATATAAAATTGTAAAATATTTAAAGTGAACATTGTGATGATTTCATATACATATATATTGTAAAAGGATTCCCCTAAACTAGTTAATTAACACATCCATCACTTCACATATTTATCTTTTTTTGGTTTTATTTTTTGGTGAGAACATTTAAGTTCTACTCTCTTAGCCAATCTCAATGATAGAATATAACGTTGTTCACTATAGTCACCATGTTTTACATTAGAACCACAGAGCTTATTCATCTTATAGCTGAAAGTTTGTGCCTTTTACCAACCTCTCCCTATTCCCACCTGCCCTCCAGCCCCGGTAACTACTTTCTACCATCTGTTCCCATGAGTTTGATTTTTTTTTTTTTAAAGATTCCACATATAAGTGATACCATGCAATATTTGTCTTTCTCTGTCCAGCTTATCTCATTCAGCATAATGCCCTCAAGGCCCATCCATGTTGTCGCAAATGGCAGGATTTCCTTTGACCTCTGGATAAATTATGTTCTCTCTCAGCCCCAGTCTAAGCTAAACATCTCAACTTCTTGAGATGGTTTCTTTTTAATAATAACAACAATAATAAAACAGTTAATGAATATTTATCTACCAGACACTGATCTAAGCATTTGATGTGTCATACAACTCAGTCTTCACACAACCCTATGCAGTTGGCATCTTTATCATCTCATCCCATTCTAAAGAAGAGAAAATAGGACAAAGAGGTCAAGCTACATGCCAGAAGTCAGGCCATGAAGTCTGGCTCCAGAATCTTCACTGGGTATTTTTTTTTAATATTGTTATTAAATGTTTTAATCATATACAAAAGTAGAAAGACTACTATAACTAGTTGCCATATACTCATAACCTAAATTTAACAATTATTAACTTGTTGCCATAATTGCTTCAACATTTTTATAGAACTATCTTGAAGTGAATTACAGACATCATGACATTATACCCATAAATATTATAACATGCATCTCTGAAATATGAGGCCATTTTCTTATCTACAATATCATTATCACACCTAACAAAATTAATAATTCCTTGATATCATCTAATAACCAGTCTATATTCAAGTTCCCCCATCTGTCCCCACAATATATGGAGGTGCTCATGAGTTTGCATGTCCTCCTTACACAAGGCCAGGCTGATCTTGTCTGAATTGTTCCAGTTTTAGTTCATATGCTGCACCCACCCACATCACCACTGTGCTATCTGTTCCTTGCTATGCTTTTTCTTCTTAAACAGTCTTTTAAAATGAAAGACCCTCTCTTACTCCTGTTCTCTGTTCCTGTATAAATCTAGTACAAACCAATCTTTCCTGAGTGGAAAAAACCAACCTCCGCAATTTGGCTGCTGCCCTTCTGCAGCCACAACCACATAAAAGACACAAGTGAGAAACACATATAAGACATATGCTGCTTATGTCCACTGTGAACTCCTCAAGGAAATGGGGAATGGTGAGGAGGCTCCTGAGAAGAATAGGGGTCTCTTTTGGGTGAATAGTCTCATCAAGAGAGAAGGAAATTGTCAAAATTAGTTCCATGTCTTTGCCTGGGGTGCTCTTGTTCTAGAAACCATGTATGTATGTCAGGTGGGAACAAGAGGCAAGGCCGAGTCATTCCCAGGTGCAGGGAACCACCTTTGAAATTCTAGACCCCAAACCAAAAGCTGTCCTAATACACACACCACGTTCTTTTCCTCGGTGCCCCACGAGTCAGCGCATACACTGCCCAGATGTCACCTTTGGGCACCTCTCAAAAACCTTCAGATCCTCTTCTCCTCCCTGGGTGGACAGTGTGTACAGCAGAGGGTTGACAGGAGAATGCATCAGCATTACTGTTGCTTTTCCTCCTGCTTCAGACCTCTTTGAAGAAGGAGAAAAAAGATGAAGAGGGAAACGGAGGAAGAGTACAGAGACAAAGCCATCATCTAAGTCTAAGTCTCCCTTGCCTACTACTCAGGAGCTGGCAGTCCCTAACATACCTCTAAATACCAAAAGCATATGTCCTGACTCCAGAGTACTGCCAGAGGAATCACATCATTTCATTCACTTATTTAAAAAAGGAAGAAAGGAAAATGCCTTTTACCATCTCTCAGCAGTTTAAACTCCTACTTGTTCTTTAAGGCTTAATCAAAATCACCTCCTGCACTTGGCACCTTCATCTATGCTTCCTTAGCATCCAGTGATGACCCAGTTGCAGGATATGTCAGGATGAGCTGTTCATCTGTTTTCTTTAGTTGTCTCCCCTGCTAGACTTGAAGATCCTGAGGCCAAAACCACATCTTATTTATCTCTGTACCCTCAATCCTTAACACAGGACCTGTCATATATCAGTTATTTAACAAAGCATTGGTCCAAATGAACTGAATTCTAGCACTTCTACCAAAACTCTATATCTTGCTAACAGCAATTCAGTGGTTTTTTTCCTTTTTTTTTTTCCTTTTTCTTTACTTAAAAAAGAAAAACCCAGTTGCTTCTCAGCAGCTCACTTGATAAACAAAGTAACTGGAAACAGCACACATCCAGAACACTTGTGTGTGTATAGAGAGAGAATGTAAGTCTGCCTCTTACTGGGGCTTTGGCTATCAATCTCTTTGTACCAAGACTCCAGAGGGGCTACCCAGTCTTTCTGCACTCTCACTACACCAAAGTTGGCGCTTTACATATGGCACACCCTCGAGAAATGCTTCTGGAACTGCCCTGATGGTGTCCATGTTCCAAACTCCCCAGATAAGTTCACTGACTATCTGCCAAATATAGCTGCAGTGTGTTTGAATTGTGTTAAGTAGCCAACAAAGTTCAAGGGAGGAAGAAAATTACCAATCCCTCCTGGAAGTGAGCAGAAAGAAGAGCTTCCTTGCTTCCAAACTGTCCAGACATCTTGTTCTAAATACTGACATCTGTTTGCCTGCAGCTTGCTGCTTCCATTGTTTGCCAACTGGCCGAGAATATTTGTGTCTTTACCAACCATCTTCCCCCATCACACCCACATCCCTTCCTTTCAGAGCTGGCAACTTTACAGGCACTACCATGTAAGCATTATTTGGGCACCAAGGGCAAATGTCCACCCCCACTGAGGAGGCCAGGCCATCCCCTGTGCACCCTGAACCAACCCATTATCAAAGTGTCCCAGTGGGTTCCTTACCCTGCAAAAGTGACAGCAGTGCCATCACCCCAATCACAGGTCCTGTTGCCCTTCCCTCCTCTACTTCCCTTCCCATTCATCACTTAAATCACATGTAATCTGGCTGCCATGACATCATTAAAGATGCTGAACCTCATTGCAAATGCATGAGTCCTGGAGACAGGCTGACCAGCCTCCACTGTTTGTTGACCATCCCCTCCCTTCTCTCCTGGTACCTGCACCTTGAGCTGTCCTGGCTCTCCTTCTGCCTCTCCATCTCCGCTTGGAAGTCTCAAGTACTCCTCTTTCCCTCCCACTCTCTAACGCTGAGCTGTCTTCAAAGTGGAACCCTGAGTGGTTTGTGAGCTCTCTCCTCACACTCCCTGCATGCTCCCACTCCTGGAAAGGCTCTGCTGCCTTAAGCTGAAACACCCTCTCACATTCACATGTACCACATTCTTCTTCCTTTACATCTCTCACTGCCCTGGGGTGACTGGTTCCCAGTCCTACCTCAGGCATTTCCAAATCCATAGCTTAACCCTCTGCTTTCCTGTATACTTAAGTCCCACAGACTCAGATGTTTTCTAGACAACTGCATTTGGGTCACCTGCTGTCACCACACATTCAATGTCATCCCTCCATTTCCCAACATCTTCCTTTCTTTTGTTGTGCCTCCATTTTTCTAAGTCACCCAGGAAGTGTGTGATGCTTAAAAAATATAATGTGAAAAAGACAGGAGAAAAAAAGAGAGAGAGAGACAGGAGAAAATAATTAGAGAGAGACAGTGGAGATGTTTGTACTTGGAAAATAGCAGGAAAGTGTTAACACCTACACTCAAACACAGAAGTTAAGATGTGGATTTCTAGGTCTGGACCCCAGAGATTCCAATTCAGGAAGTCTAGGCTAGGGCCCAGGAATACGCATTTTAAACACATCCCCAAGTGATTCTGATATAAATAGTCAAGTCAGATTTCGGGAAAGATTGGATTTTAGTAGTTGGTTACAGGATAAAGCAGACAGAGCTAAAAATGTGTAAATGCCCAAAGGTGGCTTTAAATAGAAGCAATAAACTGTTACAAAGCTCTGTTGCACAGGGATTGCTACTAAAACCACAGAACTGGGATAGACTGCAGAGATTATCTGGTCTCATTTCTTCATTTGACAAAGAAAAACTGAAGCTCAGAGGTCAGCTACCCACCCAAGGCCACCAAGTCCAAGGCAGAATGTTTAACTTAAGTGACAAATGATGTCTTTTTTCAATAGAAGTAAACAAAATAAGCACACACACGCAAACACACACACACACAGGTTTAAAATAGTAACTCTCAAATTTAAATATACAAATGAATTACATATGGCTCTTTTTAATATGCAATATCTGATTTGGCAAGTCTAGGGGACCTGAGATCCTGCATTTCTCCCAGGTGTTACTGATGTTGCTGGTCCACTATCACCCATTGAGTAGCAAAGTCTTAGAAAGTAAATAATTGCTCTTTTGCTGTTCTAAATAAGTTGTTTTACAATGAGCACTCGTGCTGCAGAAAGCAGCATGCCCCTGGCTTCCTCGGCCACCCTGTGTGAAATGAGTGGACTTGTTCCATGGCTGCCTCGAGATTTGGCCACTAATCACCTGTTGACAGTGGGGGAGCCCAGAGCAAAGGGGAATTAACATGCCTCAACTTTGGCCCTGTTACTGAAACATCCATTTTGCAAGTGGGATGGGAAATGAAAATTAGGGATTTAAAAAGATGTAGACACATACTTCTCTTAAAAATATATTTAGGAAATCAAGAGGTTATTTCATTTTGAAGAAAACCTTCAAATTAAAAATAAATGTCCTTGTCTGTAAATACACATAGAACCAAACAAAAGTTTTTGTTTGGAATAGGAAATAAAGATGCACTTAAGTACCATTATTATGAACAGAAGCTAGATTACACCCAGAAGGAGAAGGGTGTCCAGGCTCAGACATGGGCTCTGCTGCTATACTGTCTGACCTCAAATTTGGCTCCATCACTTATACACCATGGGATTTGGAGTGAGTCATTGGACCTCAGTTTTCTCACCCATAAAATGGTGTTATTATGAGAATTCAATAAGTTACTATAGTAAAGCACTTGGCATAATGCCTCACACACAGTGGGTTTCAATACAAATTGGCTATCGATATTTCCAGAAATGTGAGCACAGCCAATGAACCATAGTTTAATGAATTCCTCAACCACTGGGAGTTCAGCTGGATCAGTCACATGGTAGAACTCTCTACTGCACCTACATCCCCAAGATTTACAGATCTCCTCTGATGAAAAAGACATATACAAAGATTACTAACTCAGTCTTTTCTACTCATCTTAGGCATCTCAAGTGCAGGCAGCATGGCCTGTGATGGGGCTTGTGTGATCAGTCAACCACATCTGAGTTCTCACTAGCAGCCATCACTATGAGCAGGGTGGACTTCATAGGTGTGTAGCCAAACAAGGTCCCACACTCAGAAGGCCCTGTGCTTGAGATTTAATGCTCTGTGGTTGCACTCTTGAAATTGTAATAATTTATTCTTTGAATGTGGGTTTTTTAGGTGAAAGCTGATAGGAAAATGGATCATGTGCCAAAGGGTTGGAGCCTGGGCTTTTGCACTAGCCACCTTCCAGGGATGAGTTCTCAGCCACCCATTCCCCTACCCACTGGGGCCCCAGGTCTTGCCAGGCCTCCCCATCCCTGCCCCCTGACAAGGGCCTGCACACACATAGCACAGTAGGGGAGGGGGTCAAAGCTATACACACTCCCCTACAATGTCAAAGCAGGGCACAGCAGCAGCTCCAGGTTGGCCACATTACCGCAGGCTCAGTGGCCAATTCAGCAAGAATGAGTTTCTCATCCACCTGCAATCCAGGTAGCTAGCATGTCCCTGTGCTTGCAATATCCTTGGGGATCATCTGTCTACTCTGGATTGAGGCATGGGCCCATGAGAAAGAGAGATGCTTGGTTCAACTTCTCTGGCCCTGGCCAGGGGTCAGTCCTGCTGCCACCTGGACCCAATAGCCAATATGCCATGTGCAACAAATCACAGTAAGGAGGGGGCTGGACACCTGCAAGAGTCTGCATTGGCTAAGGGAGCACAACATTAAAGAGCAAATTAAAAACACCATGAAGGTCAAGAGAGAGACCGTAGGAGAAAGGAAAGGCTTTATACCTTTTAATAGCACTTTTTTCCTGTTTTTGAACAGGAGGCCTCACATTTTCATTTTGCACTGGGCCCTGCAAATTATGTAGCTGGTCCTGTCAGCCTCCAGCCCCACCCCAACTCCCTGCTTGGGGCTCTTTTCACCTCCCTCTCACCTCATGTTGCAGGAGCAAGGCCCAGCCCTTTCTCATGAAACGAATCCCTGACACAGGCTCTAATTAGGACAAATCAGCCTCAAGAGTGATCAGTAAAGCCCATGGAAAGTGGAAAGAAAGAGTCCCTTGAGAATCAGGGCCACCTAGAAGCTAAGGAATTCTCAGGAGAAGATGTCTGGCAATCTAAAGGATGGCAGCTAGGTTGAGGAGATAAAAAGCACTAAAATCACCTCCAGGAAAGATTTCCCAACACTTATGCCACCATCCTCATGGTTCCCAAAACTATGCACCAAGGCACCCAGGGCACCAGAGCAAATTCATAGGGGCTCTGTGAAATGTTTAAATTTCTGAGGGAAATACAACAATGTTTGACATCTGTCAGACATCACATGAGCTACTAGCACAAATTAGTTCTGTTTCAACATTAAACAGCACTTCGGGCCTTCCAACGACATCATCTTTGCAAAATTGGATTTGGGGCAGTTACTATGATAAAGAGAAAACATAGCACAAAAATCAATATAGAAGAGGAAATGAAGGGAGCAACGATCTAATCTGATTCCAAGGTCTGAGAAGCAGAGTCCAAAATGCACATATGTCTCAGCACTAAGTAACCATAGCTAATTAAGAAGGAAACAAAAATACTTTTCTTTCAACTTGTGTGTATTACTCTTTCAGATGGCTACTCCATTGTTAGGACATAAGTAATTATAAAGTTTTTTGGATCTAGCTGCTTAAGGAACAGACCTATTAAGTGTTTTGTTTGGCCTGAAGGTGCCACAGAGAAGTTAATGAGACATTGAGGTACCGTGAGCAGAGAAAGTCTGGGAACCTCTGCGCTACACAATCCCTTTATTTTATGTAATGAAAGTCTCTGGAGGAGGAGGACAAGGAAGAGGATTACGAGGAGCACAGTGAATCCAGAGCTGGACTCAACCAACTACAAGCCAACAATTGACAGAATGACATTTCTCACACTACATTTAAAGAAGCTACTTTCAAAATTCAAATGTTAACTTGGATGTTAAAAAGTAACAATAATAAAAAATCTAGACCCTTTCATCTTTAGCCTGAAAAATGGATAGTCCAATATGGAATAGGTTGAAGGTGATGCTAAATCTGAATGAAGGATACAAAGACAGATGTGAAAGGGAAGCTCATAGATTAAATTAAGCTGGATCAATTCTAGTAAGAAATCCCAGAAAAACTCAACTGCAGGTCAAGGCTATGAATGAAGCCTGCAGTGCTGAGCCAGGCCACAGATAAGGCTGATGCTCTTTGGCACTATAGGGAGGTGTGACTTTAAAACTTACAAGCTTAAGAGGGGAGAAAAAAATAACCAAGAGGAAAGTTTGGGTCAAAAAAACAATAAGGGCCTTCCCTTACACAGAATCAAAGCATAAAAATAAATGGGTTTCTTCAGGTTACAATCTGTTTTACTTGTGGCTAGATATAGCATCTGGCCCAACCATCAAAATGAGCTAACCCACCAAGGACTCAGGAACACAAAAATGTGGCATCAGCCAAAGAGACAGAGTAAGGTATACAGATAGCTCTGTTACCATGAAAAGAAGGGGAGAAATTACACATACGAAGAAGGGATAAAGGATAAGGTTCTGTGGGGGATTTGGAGGCCCAGGGTCTTATTTTCTTAATATAGTCACACAGCTTAAACCTTCAAATTGTAACACCAGGCTTAGGGAATAGCCTAGACACACGTGGGCTCACTGAATGGAGTAGATGGAGGGCCCATGAGCAGCAGAAATGACAGAGCCCAGTAGGATGACTTGATCCAGAGGGAGGCATGGGGAAAGCAGCTGATGACATGAAGAACTCTGCCCAGCCAGGTGCTCTCATGGGAGCTCTCCCCGTTTGGGAGTTGATGACTGCACATACAGGGAACAGGGCCAAAGAAAGGAGATTTCTTCAATCAACAAGATTGCTATAGCTGGAACTCACACTCATTTCCCATCTCCTGCTGCTGCTTCAGCTTCTGCAGGTGCCCTGGATGCTGAGTGGATCTTTTACTGCTCTCCTTGACTGACCTTCTACCATTTCACCTTCTTGGCCTTTATTTACCTTCATCTCCACTGGCCCCTCACTGTCTTGAGTCTGGCTTTGGGGTGTACCCTGGCCTGGCTATACCCTCTCTGGTTCTAACTCTTGGTCACTCCATAAATTCTGATGATTCCTTGACCTTTAAACTTTGCTTGTTTCCTCAATCCCAGATTCTTAACCCCTGCTCAGTTTCCAGAATAATACTTCTTTCTGAAAACAGAACAGCAAAAGATGGGGTATGGTTGGGGAGGCTCTAAGCAAAAGAACAGGATATTGTCCTAGACACTTAATCTACAGGGGAAGAAGCATTCTGAGAATCACCCTCCCTACAGGCTCTTCAAGAAGCCAAGTGTGGTAAAGGATAAAATGATGGAAGTTAAAACTCCCTCTCATAGGGAGGGAAAAGATCTGGCAGAACCAGCCAAGATGGATATCTCTGGGGGAAAAGATCTGCCAAATATCCAATTTAAAGAAGTTGGAGGATCTGAGAAAATTCAAACAAAATTGTTTTCCTTTCAAAAATCCTCTTTATAGACCAGGAGAGGAAACAAACTATGTTGAAGAGCAGTTGTTTTTTATAGATTAAGGCTACCTCAAAATTGTTGACTTCACTTTCTTGGGAAGCCCATAAATACTTGGTGGATCCTATAAAAGTATAAACTAGGATACTATTACTGGCTCAGAATTTACCCTGTTATAGCTCAGGGTACAGAGACTGGCAATACTGGAAGTTTATCGTTGCTGGATTTCTAATGGCTAGGGACAGATATCAGCCAGTGGCAATTTATTCTGATTTTTGTGTATCATGAATGAAAACAGGGACTCCAGGCAATCTTCATAGGATCAGCATTTTCTCAGAGTTGAGATAAACAGAGGAGGACCTTCCTAAGTACACTCTCACAGACACCCCCGAGACTTTCAAAATGACTTAAGAGATGGAAGGAACCTCAACAATCATCCATTGCAGCATCTTCACTTCACAGTGAAGAACCTCGGGCCCAGACAGCTGCAGTGGCCTGAGGACAGAGCACAGAGGAGGCCAGTGCCGAGCTCAGAGTGGCACACAGGGCTTCCAACTCCAGACTGGGGACATGGCCCATCGTACCACGCTGTAGCCATTATCTATACCACAGCCAGCCAGAAGAATTAGGAAGGTCTCTCCTGAGATCCAAAGGGGCAAACTTCCATTGATCATATTTTGGGGGGAGCCCGTCCCCCCAAAAGGACAATCATATACAAATGTCCTTTCAAAGGCTGAGCAGTGCCTGGAGAGTGCAGCCCGACTACAACATGCACATGATGTGGGAGAAAAGGGGCAGCAAAAAGTTAAACAACCCTGACGGAGAGGATGAAGAGCATAGAGTTAAAGTCCTGACAATTAAAGAGATAAACTGCCTCCTTTGTTCTTAACCTCCACAAAGACTCTCCAGGAATTCGAAAGGCTCTCACCATTTAAGCTGATGTATGGGGAGATCAGATTGAATCCAACAGCCCAGAAAAGGAAAAGTCCCAGAGAACAAAGCCTCAGGAGTACACATATTGAGGGTCCTGGAAGGAATAAAGCATGTACCTGGATATACAACATTTACATACATTAAGAATTGAAAAATACAGCACCCACCAGCATGCTTGACAGAGTCCTAAAGGGATTGCCCTTCTGCTCTACTTTAGACAAATTTAGTGTTGGATTTCATGGTGCTACATATATTGCCAGGTCCTGCCAAATCTAGAATTCTATGGTCCAAAGGCCTCTCAGAAACCTAAAGCAGCACACCACCACACCGCTGGCCCTGGGTCTGTCAGGGTGACCTCATCTGGAGGGCTACTCTGGTCTTTCTCACAAGGAAAACTAAAACCTGAGGGGGAAATCACAAACAAGTTTATCCAACACCTAACATAATGCTAGATAGATAATTAGGGTATTCTGGAAAAAGTTTCAGAGAATTACCTCTATGTATAACAAATCAAATAAATACTTCAAAATAAACTAGGTAGAAAAGATTGAATGGTTATAGGAGCTTTAGAAAGTGAGACAGGGTAGAAATTAGATGACCTCCTCTTGGATTCAAGGACATGTTGGGTGGCATCAGGAGCGGGGGAAAAAAAACAGTCTGACTGATGGTCAGCAGACTCCTTTGAGCCCTGCACTCCCCTAGCAGTCCAGTTGTCCTGGCTTAAAAAGCAGGCACTACAATCAGATACTATGAGCATTCCAGAGAATTAAATTGGATAAGCAAGTCTGATGTGCTGCTAGAAATGATGCATTATGGAATCTGTCAGGAAATGCTAAAAATTTCTGTTATCAATTTATGTAAAACTTTTTGGCAAATGGAATCCAAATCCCCCCACCAAAAGTAAATGTTACAGCATATAATGTGAAAGTTTAGCATTTTATCCTTTGGGATGAGGAATTTACCAGCCTTCTTCTGAAAGTTGCAAAGATCTTGAAGGTGGTGGTTAACTAAATGAGCCAAGATATTTGTCATAACCCCACTAGTTGAAGAACTTTATTCAGCGATAGATTCCTAGAGAATCTTTGGCTCAAACTACTGATAATCATAATCCACAAATCTGAACTTAAAGTTAAACTTAATAATGCTGGTCAAGACTTGCAGAATTCCAGGTTATAGGAAAAGAATACACAACTGTTCTCAGGAAGCCTTTATCACACATCTCACAAAGTTTTACTGCTAAGATCCAAATTAGTTCATTGGGTAGACATATAGCCTAGACCACCCAGCTGTACGCAGGTCAGTTGCCCAATGGTTCCAACTGTGGGAAAGATAGTCTGAAGGTTCCTGGTCTGGTATCTGGGGTCAGGCATGATGTGGTAAGGCTGGCTTGGCTGGGCACCATGAAGCTATGCGCTACCTGCTAGAGAAAGGCCTGAGTTGTCCATTCTGTGGGTCCACTAAAACCTGAAAGGAAGCATCAGGACCAGGGCTGAATGGAAAACTACTCCAGAGCTTTCTGAAGCTTATACCAGTCAGGTGGAAAAGCATAGTTATCCTGTTCTCCATTTGCTTCCAGAGGCTTCTGGAATCTTTTAAATAAAGCAGTAACAGGAAGGTGGGGCATAGAAGAGGAAGTGGTATCATGGCTGATGCTGAAGACCCAAGCCTCTTATATGCAGGCACCTCTACCTAGCCTCAAATTTTTCTGTTGCCTAAAACAATCACAAAGCATGCTGAGAAGAGTAGCTTCAGTCTCCAGGTGCAGGCTCTGTGTGCTATCTAGACCAATTCTAGACCCAACCCTGACTTTACTCATCTATCTGAGGTTGCACTTGGCTAGAGGCCTGAGGGTTTCCCCATTTTGCACAAGGCAGACACTACCTCTGGGAAAGGAAAAAGTTAATTTGACACAAGCAATCAATCCCACTGGAATGTTTGTGCACACTGAGCCAAGCAGAAATGGATCCTAAAGGGAGGTGATGGGAATTTTAATGCTGGATAATGATACTGTGTCAGGAACTCACAATGACAGAGGAAGCACACACACTTGCATCCAAAGCACAAGCAACATCACATGCATGCATACAAGCACTAATATGCACACACAGGCACTCAGACTTGCCATCCTCATGGTAAAAAATGTCTGAGTATATGATTTTCCAGCCTTCAGTCACTCTATGTTTGTATTCAAAATGTTTAAAGAGGCTGAAGACTAGAGCAATGCTAAACATCTTTACAGGAGAAAGTAACCGGCAGCTTGTGAAAACATTCCTATGATTTCCATGTGATTCCTGGAGGCCAGCCTTGGTGAAGGCACCATCGCCCTTTACCCACAACCCAAGCCAAAAACTGGGAGATTAGCTGAGACTTCACCTCTCCTTCAACCCCCACAACATCTAGATATGAAATCCTGTAGATAGCGCTGCCCCATTTCTTCTGTCATTCTTTCAGTAGTTCTCTAACTAGAATTCTTATCTCCAATTTTGCCCCTTTCAACACCATACTGGCCTTTCTAAGTATCATTTTATTCTATCACTTCAATCCTTCATGATGCCCCACTGCTTAAAGGATAAAATCCAAATCCTGGAATATGAAAATCCAAGATGTCACATGCATCTCCGTTCTCTCTCACCCTACAACCCCTAATTCTCCATGACCTTGCACAACTCCCTGCCTTGCCCACCTTCTCCCTCTGCCAGGAATGCCCCTCCTACCCTGTCACCCTGGATAATGAACTCATCTTCCAAATGCCATTCAAGCATCTCCTAGTCTATGACCACCACCACATCTGCCAAAATAGACTTCATAAACACTCCCCTGTTTATGTAGTCATGTCATATACCTGGAATGCTTTAACATACTTTAAAAATATCTAATGCTTCCCCTTTATCAAAATGCAAGTTTTCTGAAAGCCTAAATAATGTGAAGGGAAAGAGACAGAGTTCTGGGTAGAAGGAAATGTAGAAGAAAGCCTAGATAGCAGTCTAATTACCCAGTGTCTCCTTTTGAAAAGGTTGGGAGGAGCTTGCACATGCCCTAGGAAATGAGGATTTTGGATTACTTTCACCATTTTCTCCATCTGACTCAAAAGAAGAAAAGTACAAGGACATGAAATGGCAAGAAGATCAATAAATTAGTCCTCCCTGTGCTTTGAGAGAACTGGCTCTGATGGAGCCCTAAGGAAGGCATTACCTAGGGTGTTTAGGTACATCCCTAATTACAGACCTGAGAACAGGCTAGAATAGTATAAGCTTTTCAACACAGGCCCAAAACCCCAGAAATTTGGCCCTTCTTTCAAAAGATTCTAAAGGAAACAATAGTTTGGGGCACTTGCTGACCATCAGGATGAGTCTCTCCAAGAGAATTAGAGCCCCTCTCCGCCAAGCAGAATACTGGGTCCCCTATGAGCTCTGGCACCAGGGCATCTGACCGAGTAGTCTTGAGCTGAAGAGACAAAAGTCCTCTGAAGGATGGAATGTCTTCACAGAACTAGGGAATAAAGTTCCTGAGACCACTTACACCTGGTTTCTATCGCTAGGGGCTCTCCTATTGTCCAGATGCATTCAAGACCATCTAACTCAACATTCTCCTCAGTCTCAGAGGGAAAAGGATTTACCAAATTTATCAGTGACACTGTTCTCCTAACACCCAGACCACTGCTCTTTCCACCTGAACCCACCCATCTAGCACCATCATTTACCTGCTTGTTTATTTTTGCTCTGTACTTTCCTGGCCTGATATGCCAGTCTCCCAGTTTCTGCCACCTTCACAGAGAAAAGAGTTTTCATGTTCCAGGTCGAACTAGAAACACTGCTCATAGCCACTACGGAGCTCCAGAGCCCTGAATTAGGAACAGGATGTAAAACACAGTTTTCCTGTGTTAAGAAGTGAATGAATTTTGGTTAAAAACAACAGCAAACAAAAAGCTCCACCACAGAAGGAGAGCAACAGGCCTGATTTGGACTGCATTTTTCTATTTATTTATTACTGATTTGAACTGACCTTGCTTTCTATAGAATATGTGTTCATGAAAACAGACTGATGTTAAAGGAATTAGCTTTGGAAAAAACAAAACTGACCAGAACTGGAAATTTCAGGTGCCTGAAGAGACTCAGAAAGCAGATCCTAGCAAAGTAAGGGGGAAACCAGGCCCTTTAAAGGCCCCTAACTCAAATGTTGGTCATATTTACCAGACCAAAACACCACCATCTCAGAAAGCAGGATTCAGCAGTACAGCTCAGTATTTAATCCATCACCATCCATCACACTCCTGCAACCGGGAGCTCTTCTAAGCAGAGACTGTACCGCTCTGCCCTACCATGCGTGGGATGTGAGAAGTACTCACTAAATGCTTGCTAGAATAATCAACAACATCACACCCTTGCATGTTTACATGTGCATACACACATACACGTATATAGATGGAATCCCAATAAAGGCAGTCCTAGGTGCCCCATTTCTAGACCTTCTTTCCCCAAAATTATTGTTTTAACTAGGCTAATAGCTTTTTAAATACAGTGTACTTTTCTTTTTTGCATGTCCTTACATATTTTAACCTCCCCCTTCATCTGCCAAAAGCATCTATTTGCCTCAGGAAAGTTCAGGATAGTTATAGTAGCAGGCAAAGAGAAATGTTCAGTGTTCAGCTGTTGACATTCATCATAGGACTTTTTTAGTATGCAGCTTGAATTCTCAAGCTTCCATTAACATATCAAGATCCAGACTGGGTGGACTTAAGTATTGAGATCACTTTAAACCAGAGGTAAAGAGTACTCAGGATGTGACATAAGGGAGATTCTTGCCATGAGGGAGGGATCAAGCATCAGGGGAAGATGGAAAATTTCAGTCTAGGGTATTGAATATCAAGGTCTCAGCCTCCTCCTACATGCCCACCTCAATGCCTGACCAGGTTTTGGGGAGGAAGCTTTAGGACATAATATCTCAAAAGGTGTGAAGGCCCCTGAGAACCCTAAGCCCACTCCGGAGAAGGTTTCAGGCCTCTAGAAGAATGGCAACCATTCATTCATGATCCATCACATGGCATGGAGGTGAGGTGATGAAAACACAGCACTGGCCAAGGTTAATGTCTAGTTAGGTAAACCAAGTGCAGAGCTTCTGTCTTCTCATAGTTGGCACTCAGTGAGCTAGAGAGTATGCATTTCTTTGTTCCCTGATGATGATACTCAGAGATGCACAGAGAATCAGTGACCAAACAGAGCAAAGGCCTGGGGTTAGGACTAGGAGGCTGCTATGTGCAGGGACTTTGGCTCCCACAGGCAAGTAAACGATCAGGATAGGAATGTTAATGATGGGTATCATCACAATATTCCAAAAGGCAAGACTGTCACACCTTTGCAAACACCAGCAAAAGGAACCCAGCAGACTAGAACAGCCACCACAAAGTAAAGGGCAAAGCAATCCAGCCCTTCTTCCCCTGCCCCCACCACAACCATCACTAGCTATGGGTGCACCTCTATGCACCCAGACCCCATTCTGGAGAGAAGTGGGAGACAGGAAAAAGTCTGAGTGACTGAGCAATTTACCTGAAAGCAATTTACCAAAAATATTGATCTGGTAAGAAAAACAAAAACAAAAAAAACTGATCTGCTTTTGGGGTAGGGGCTCACGAGAAAGATTAGCTCCAAGTCAGCAAATTTTGAAAGCTACATTTAGTTTGCACAACTGAATAATAAGAAGTATACAACTGAGCTACACTGTCACCTATCAGAAAGAAAACCTTAGCCATTGTGGGCAGTTAGATGAGCCTCTCTTCCACACCCATACACATGTCTCTTTTCCAAAAGCAAATGGAACATATCATGAAACATTTCACTCCATCTCTAGTGCTGCCAACTTCCTACCAGACATGAAAAAATGTACAGTCCTCAAACGGTACAGGCTGTCACTCCCATCTGGGTCCCCTAGTTCAGCTTTCAATCACACTAAAAACCGAGGGAGACCCTAGAGAAAGGCAGCTGACAAAAACTCTTTTCATTTAGTCAGCAATTTTGTTTGTCCAAAGCATTTTTCCTTTTATTATTCCACTTTATCTCATACTATTCCTATGAGGTATGGCAGGGCAAGTACATGTATCTCTTTCTTCAGATGAGGAAAGAGAGGCCCCATCTGTAAAAACAGACATGTTAACTGGCTTGGCCAAGTCACAGAGCTAATTAGTGGTGGGCAGAGTGGAAAACAAGGTCTCCCAAAGCACATCCTTGGATTCTCCCAGCCAAACACAGACTGTGGCTTTTACACACACAACCTAAAGCATTTTCATACCTGCGGTATTGGAATTTACTTTCACTCAGGCCCACAGAACAAATGTGGCTTTTTTTGGCTAATTGTGACTATAAATCTGGCTCTTAGGTCACTTGAACGCAAGTAACAAAAGAGGTCAATAATGGCCTTACCAGTTATTTAAATGGCACTAACAAAAGCTTACTTAAACATAACATGGAAAGTTAACCTTCAGAGAACAGGGACTGGCTGCCCTCTCTCCTGAGGATAAAAGCAGAGGAAACATCCCAAACCTACAGTTGTCCTACAGCCACATTTGAAGAGGATCAAATAATGAGTGACCTTCTTGCTACTCTTTGAAACAAATAATGTCCCAGAACAAATGCTGGTCCACAGAAAAAGCTGGGTTATAAAAGTCCATCATTAGAAGAATAGCTAAATAAAATATGGCACATCCACCCAACACAATATATGTAACACAACACTTAAAACAAATGAGGTAAAGCTACTAATATGAACTGACATGGAAAATGTCCATGATTATAAAATGATAAAAGCAACCTGTAGAATAACATGTATAGCATGATTCTTTTTGTTAAATAAGAAGGAAAGTTACACATTTGTATAAACACATACTTGCATATGCAACCTCAGGGAGACTTGTATATGCATTCACTTTTGACCATATATAGATCCTGTACTTTTGTTGTGTGTAACTACTTTTTACAACAGTAAGCATCAATGCCTTTACCCCTCAAACAATCAAAGAGTTCTCTGTCTTCCTTATCCCTATAAAGAGGTTAATTGGCTTAGAATGTAATATTTTTATCAATAGGTATGTGTATACTGGTGTATCATACATTTAAATTAGTTGGGAAAAACGGCTTCATTTAGGAAAGAGTCTCCACTGCCTCCCTCCTCAATTTGCTTTTAACCTTAATTCAGTGATCAAAAGACAAACCATGTATCAAAGGAAAGAGTACACATAGGAAAGAAGACCAGAAGGAAACATCTCAGATTAACAAACAGGGGTTCTCTCTGGGTGATGGGATTACAGTGACTTTTCACTTATTTTCTAAATACTCTACAGTAAGGCAGATTACTTTTATAATAAAAAAATAACTTATGGACAAAAAAATATATGTTCAATGAAGTTTTCTATACTGAAAGTTGAATCTCTCTAAATGAAACTTATTTACCACTTATTTAAATTATCTTTTAGCTTACAGACAATAAATACATATTAAATAGTCAGTAAATTAGTGAAACTCCCTCTCTAATTGATCTCCAATTCGCCATTTTTTCCTATATCAGTCACCCTCAACCTCAACCCAGTAAGACCATAAACTCTTCAGAGACAAGGACTTGTTACCCATATTTAGCAGCCCCCCTTAGTATCTGGTATAATACTGGGCACATAGCAGACACACAGTGTTGATTAGTTGAGCCCACAATGTTGATTAGTTGTCCATTTGTATGTTTGAACCTTCCTATGTGAATTTTTTTGAAAGAAGAGTGCATCTTTAGTTTTCCAATGCCTATGAAATACATGAATATTTGTAAGCAAGTGATATTCTAGTTAATTCAAAAATCGACAAGAGCTATGCACTATATTTCACAGGCAATATTGATTTCATAGGTATGTGTTGTTTAAGGTGGAATTGCCTGTCTACAAAAAACCGGTCCATTTTCTTAGCATCCTGTTTCACTATGAAACTCCAAAATGTCCTACACACCAACAACTAGCTCTTTTTAAAAAAATAAAGCCAACAAATACTAATCAAGCAGGTATTATCTGCAACTTCCTGAATTGGGTGTTGAGAATAATACAGACAAGTCCAAAGTGAAAGGTGTGTACAATACTTAGAGAAGAAGTATTAGCCAGACATAATCATTTTTGAAGGTAGGGCCTCCAAAAGGCCTTCAAGTCATCAATGTTCAGGAAGGCTTTGGAAAAAAGCTTTTCCCAAAAGTCTGGTGCACATTTATCTCCACCCTGGACATCTCACCCAAGGCACTACCCAAGAACTCAAGAGTCCACCTTTTCACAATCAATCCAGAGCCTCACGGCTGAGCAAGATACAGAAGCCTGCATACCAGGCCCACCTTGAACTCAACTGGACAGATCATTCTTTCATGTAATTCTCACTCATTCTCCAGAGAATGGATCCAGTCTACCTCCTCTCTTCTCAGGCTCTCAGCATCCCTCAGTCTGTCAAATGACCCACTCTCCTTCCATTTGCAGAGAAAACTGAGGTCAACTTAATAAGCGCTCTAGGATCTGACCTGAACATCTGATCTGAAAACCACCTGGTCTTTCTCCACAGCCACAGAGGTGGGTCCCTCCATTCCAGGGATTACCTCTTTGCCTGGAATCCTTTTCTGACATTTGAGAAAACTAGTGCCCACCCTGGTACCACACCCACACACATACTACCTTCTAACACCTTCAGTCTCTACCACTGTCTCCTCCCATAATTTTTCAAACATTCAAAGATTTTTTTCTCTCTGGGGGAGAATAAAAAACACTTCACTGGACCTGATAATTCTCTTAAATTTTGTTTTGAAGTATAACTTGCAGGAATAAAATTGAAAATATAAATCTAAAGCTCACAGAAATTTCACAAACATCATACCTATGATCAAGAAATAGAACACTACAGTACTCCCAAGACGTCCCTTCAATTACCATTTTACTTTTCTTACTTTTATTATGAAACTTCTTGAACAGTAGTCTGTCTTCATTTTCACTGTTTCCTCACCTATTTCAGCCTAAACATCCCATCATCAATGAATCCTCCTATACTCACCCAGGTGAGGATTCCTCTATAATCTCCATGTACAGCATGCATTCCCCTTTATGGCATTTATCATACTACATTGTTATCATCTGTTTATGTATCAAGCAATCCCACTAGACTGTTACCTTCCTTGTGGGATAGGTTATTTCTAACTCATTTGTATATCCCCAGTGTCTGGCACTTAGTAGGTGCCCTGCTGATATTCGGCACTTGAATGAACAAGCGCAGGTCGGAATAAAGAGATCCACTCATGAAATCTAGTATTCTAAAATTGATCAGTTCTTTGTCCAATTCTTATGAAAAGTAATAATGATATTTAGTTGTCAAACCTCAGGAGTTGGGATAATGAAAAAAGACTAGAAAGTTGTACTGTTCCGATATTTGGTTAAGCATTCTCTTTATATTCAAGAATCTGAGTATATTATGTGCCACTCAGGTACAGAGAAGAGACTAATATCTTGCACCTACCCTCCAAATTAAAGCTGTGACATTACTCCCAGTGGCACACCGTCCTTCCATGGCCACACACCCAACATGGAATCCTGCCAATCTTTTTCCCCCAACCTCTCTTGGAGTCACTCCTCCTTCTCTCTACAACTTCCAGGACAGTAAGAAGTCAGAGACAGGAATCCCCCAGGAGCTCCAGACCCCTCCTCCCAGCCCCCTTTTGTCACATCCAATTAACCATCTGCCAGTCTCCTGGGTCTCCTTCTAGACCCACTGTCCAGCTGCCAACTCCAGACCGTTTCCCTACCCCCATAGATGCATGCCCATTGTCCCTGGGCTTCAGGGTAAGAGTGTAATAGGTGAGGCTTTTAGCCACATTCCCAGTCTAAGCCTGCCATGCCCTAGAATAATTGTAATTTCAAGCTTAAAACACATGCTGCCTTTCTCTGCACTGTTACAGATGGGAGGATGAATGGATGGAAGCAATGAAGGAATGAAGGAATGAAGGAAGGGCAAAAAGGAAGCTACTGGAGCTTTATAATTTTCATGATTTAGAAAATAAAGAGATTCACCTAACTAGTGATACAATTTTAATATATATATAATATAACCATACTAGTAATTCATATTATATACATAATCATATTATATTACTAGCAATACAATCCTATTTCTCTTACTATTTACAGTATGAATGAATATAACTATCACAATATACAATATTATCTACAAACATGGAGCAATCCTGAGAGGTAAGGATTTTTTTTTTACCCATCTTATAGATGAGAAAACTGAAGCTCGAAGAGGTTGTAGCTTATGTAACTTATGGGATTCCTACTCCCCATCCCTCTGGAGGGCCAACTAAGACCCTCTCACTTGATGACTATTCTTGGGTTTGCCCCTAAAATGAGAGTCACAAGGGAGTGTTTAGGACCAAAGGAATGGCTATGCTTACTGGCATCTTCCCTTTTGTATGAGGGATTCCTCTTCACGGAAAAAAATGGGCAAGGGGCTTTTCCATGATCCCTACTCTGCTTCCCTTCTTTTAGGACTTCTAGAGGCATTAAGGAGACTGGAAATTCAAGAGCAGGTCCCATCCCCAACAGGCACAGTACCTGATGGTCAGGCACAGACCCCTCCTCAGGACACTGCCCAACATCTTCTTTCCTGAATACCCCTCCCTCTCCTCTCTTCACTCACTCTCCACCCCATGAACTTGCCTTTCTGACTCACACTTTGTAGGGGGTGTTTCTGCAGACCCCACTATAGCCTGTAGCAAATCCCACCACAGCCTGCAAAAGGAGGCCACCAGGACTTCTAAAACGAAGCTAATTTGGGAAGGAGGCTTGCTTTCCAGTTTCTCTGCCCAAGGGCCATCTCGGGCCACACCAGCCCACTTGGCCCCTTTCACAGCTGCCCTCTGCTTGTTACCCTCCCCAAGCACAGCCCACTCTTCCCTGAATCTCCAAGCAATGCTCTCTATTGAGGCTGTTCATAAGGCACACTGAGTGCTCAGCCTGGGTGGGATCCAGCCAGCTCCTTTACTAAGTTCTGCCTCCCCTAGTCTTCTCTGCTGGACCAAGGCCCACCTCAGCTGACCCTGAGATGCACCCCTGCAGGTTTATCAGGGATCTTCCTCCTCTCTTGCTTAAATATTCATTCTCTTCTTCAAGCCCGGCTTCTCTCTCATCCCAACCTCTAGGTATTCACATATCTTCCCTACCTTAAAAAAGCCTCTCCTCAACTCCACTACCCATCTCCAACTACCTTACTATTTTTAACCTTCCTTTCACAGCCAAACCTTTCCAAAGAGTCATCTATATGCACTCCCACCACTTCCTCCCCTTACACTCACTCCTCATTCCCCCTGCAATTTGAATTCCACCTCCCATACACAACTGAAACTATTTCAAAGGTTCCCAGTGATCTCCCTGTTTCCAGAACCTCAGTCCTCATCTCCCTTGACCTCTCTGCAGCATTAGGCCCTGTTGATGGCCTGTTTTTCTCCAAGCACTGCTCTGTCCTGGTTCTCCTCCAGCCCTTCACTTCAGTCTACAGCTCTGTCCTTGGCCCTCTTCCCTCATGTCTGTATGTGCTTTTCATATATTATCTCATGGATTCTGATAGCTCCAGCCACAACTTCTTATGGATATCTCCCAAGTCTATTTTCTGGCTCTGGCCTCCCTCCAAAGCTCCAGACTCCCTTCCTTATCCACCTACAGAATCAACACCTCCCTTAGCAATTTCACTGACACCTGAAATGCAACATGTCCCAAAGTAAATTTCTTCATCCTCCCTCTCCTTATGCCTCCCTACAGCTGCTCCTCCTCTTCCTAATTCCTGATTTTCAATTAGGGCACTTCCATCCTCCTAGCCACCCAGACTCTAAGTTTTGGGGTAATCTTTGATTTCTGCCTCTTCCTTGATACCTCTACAACCAATTTGTCAAGTATACAGACTATAGACTCTATATCCACAAGGTCCCTCACATCCATCCCCACCTCTCCATTTCCACTGTGGCATCTCAAGTTCAGACCCTCTAACCTATCACAGTGGTCTCCTGATCCAGCCCTAGCCAGCAACTCCTCCCCTATTCCAACTGACCCTCCATAGGGCTACCAGTTTTACCTTCCTGATTATGTCACCAACCTTTCCAGAAACTTTTGGTTACTCCCAAAAGCACACTACAGAAAGACCAAACTCCTTAGCCGGCTATTCAAAGCCCTTTATAATCTAGGAGCCCAGCAAATGTTTGATAAATGAATCAGTCAGTCAACCTGGTCCCTACCCACTTCTGATCTCCTACTGATCCTCCACCTGCATCCTCTGCGTCATACCAACCGGACTACATACTGCCCCCAAACATGCCATAGATCCTCTCACCTCCTTCTAACAATGTTCCAACCTGGGAAAACAACACTTTTTGTCTTCCCCATCCAAATCCTACCAATTCTTCAAGTCTCAGCTCATGATGTGACATTTCCTTGAGAACACAGCATATCTGCCACTTTTTACTCTACTTGTTTACCCCTTATATCCATGTTTTTTTAGCTAGTGTCCACCTCCCTCCTAATAATGCCACAGGACAGAAGGGAAAGAGACAAAGCTAACTGTCCAACAGTTTCTTCTTCACTCCCTTGAATTAATTCCTCTGTCCTCCCAGCTGATCTTTCTGCTCCCCCACTCCTCAGCAGACATTATTTCAAGCAGCTCTATTGATTCAACAGCCCTGTGGCTGTCAATCATTCCCTAGTTATTTGGCTGCCCATCATTCACACACAAAGAAGTGGCAGGAGGCGACTGAACTGCATACAGACAGAGAAGTGGGAAGGGACTGATTCACCGTACCTACCTGAGGCTTGGTGGAAGCAAGAACTTGCTAGGCTCCTCCAGATAACATGGAGCCATATACCAAGGCCTGAAGAGCTGGGGGGCTGGCATTTTTATACTTTTGCAAAGGAGAAGAGAACAAGAGTGCCCTGAACCGTTGTAAGGGGGGTGTCCTGTCCAGTTCCCTTGGGAGACCAAATTGAGAAGGACTCTCTTCCGGGACTGGAAAGGTTCCATGGAGGTCAGATTAAATAAGATAATACTTGTCAGAAGAGGCACTTAGAGTAATAGAATGTTCAATTTGGAAGGAACTATCTACATATATTTGGATAAAATTGTACAGCTAATAATGACCTTTCACACACAGTATCTTACTTTAGTCTCTCAACAGCCCTATAAGGGAAGGAGTGAAGAGGATAACATCATACACAGATGTTAAAGTCATTTGCCCAAGTCATTCAGGCAAGTAGAGAGCAAAGGGAGGTGTTCACCTCCTGCTTTCTTGCCTGACCTTTTCAGCCTCCTTCACAGGCTTTTTCTCCCTTCTCCCCTCACCCCCCAACCCCACCACCTTAAATCCAAGTACTCCCTGAGGGAATATATTTGTATCCACTTCCCTTCCTGCCCTATATTCTTTCCTGTAATGACTTTATACACTCCCAAGCACAGTATGTGGCTGCAGGAGGCACTCCATTAACATCTGTCAAACAAATGATTGACTGACTGAATGAATGAATGAAAGCTGAGACTCAAACCCTAGCCTTCTGATTGCACACACGGGCTCCCTGCACTCCATCAGGCTGCCTCTCTGGCACCCTCCCCCCATAGCAAAAGCCCTGAACAGCCCCTCTTCCCCAGCCTCTATGACATCATATTCATTTATTAAAACAGCAGGAGTAACAGGGGTGGCTAGGATTTATTGTGCTCCTATTGTGTATCAGAAATGGCTAGATGCTTTCTACACATTTCTCCTATTTAATCCTCCAAACCTGTGAAGCAAGCATTTTTAGTCCCATTTTGCAGAAAACTGGGGATGAGAGAGATTAAATTGTTTACCCAAGACTCTGCCCCTAGTTAGTACTAAGCCTCTCTGATCCAAAACCCAAGATCTTCTCACTATACCAGGGTTTCTCACCTTCAGAACCACTGACATTTGGGGGCTGGAAAATTCTTTTTTGTCCTGTGCATTATAAGATGCATAGCAACACATTAGACCTCCATCCACTAGATACCAATAGCAATCCCACCCCTAGTTGTGACAACCAAAAACCTGTCTCCAAATATCACCCAATGTTTCCTGGGGTACAAAATTGCCCATGCTTGAGAACCACTAGACCAAACCATACAGCTTACCTCCAAAAGCAAACTGCCAAGTTCCAGAACCAGAAAGATCTTTGAAAAGGAAGTGTTTATTCTCCAACATCTGAGAAGGACCCTTAGTTCACCTGTTCTAGTGTTTTATTGATATTTATAGTCAGGAAGGTTTTTCTCACTTCTCACCTAATTTCTTTCTATAGCTTTCAGTTTATTCCAACACCTCTTCCACCTTCCAAAGAATTATCAAATATGTGCCAATAATCAAGTTACTGACAACTGGTGGCACAAAGATGAAACACAGCCTTCCATACCTTATGAAAGCACACCTGGATGTCATTGATATGTTCTAAAATATATTAATGTAGGAATAGTCTATATAAATACAACATTAGACTTCCCTCTTCTGTTATGGCATTTGGTTCTCAAAATAGATGCCATATTTGTAACGGAATTTGTTAAGAAATACACATGAGTGTCAATTGAAGGCTATTTGACACTACCCTAGGCACACAACTGTGTTGTTTTCATGCCCAAATCCCAGTACATTTATGTACCAATAACAACTCTTACCCAGTTATTAATGTGTACTATTGATCATTGGTGTGAAAATAGACTAGATGCTTATAATTAATACTTCAACTGTATAATAAAAGCAATTTAAAGAATAAAAAAAAATACAACATTAGAAATATTAACAATATTCCCTCTCCAGAACAACAAAGTCCTCTCAATACTCCCACAGAAGTTCCTGGAAAATTATATGACCAAAAGCCCAATTCATGATGGGCAGAAAAGGAGGAGAATCCAGAAGGAACAATAAACACTGAATTAAGCATCATGTTTACATGCTGGGACATCAAGCACATTTGTCAAAAAAAGATGTTTTCCTTTACTGCAAAAGAGAGCTCAGGAGGTCCTCCCCTGTAAGGTCCCTGGCAATGCACAGGCAGGGTGCCAATATTTACTCAAAGAATTGCACATAAACATAGATGTTATTCTAAAATCTCCTTTCTCAATGATTCACACCCGCCAATGTCCAAGTCCTCTGTCTAGAGGGGTTGAGACTATCATGTGAGAGAAAAGTTTAAAGAATAGTATAGTGAATACCAATATACCACACCTGAATTCAACAACTGCTTATATTTTGCCATGTTTATTTTATCATATTGGAGGGAGGTGATCTGTTTGGGTTTTGGTTTTGATCAATCATGAACTTTTCAAAATATCTTTTACCTTATAAATAATTTCAATGGAGGAGAAAAGCCTTACATATATTAAAGAGCTAAAAACAATACATTATTACTGATGAAGTGAGAAAATGAGTGCTTTAAACGTTCAGAGGAGAGAGTTGCTTTAGTGAGCTGTGAAAGCTCCAGAAGAGGGGTATGGGGAGGGGTGTGCTCAAGTCTTGAAGAATGAGTTGGATTTGAAGAGTAGGAGTGAAGGGGTGGATGGTTCAAAGAGAATGTGAGTCAAAAAGTACCCTTGGGCCATGAGAAGAGCAACCTGGCCGGAACTGAGCTGTGAAGCACAGACTTGACCCTGAAGGTACTAAGGAGTCACTGTAAGTTCATAAACTGGGTGGTGATGTGATAAAAGTAGTGCAATGTACTCTAGAAAGTACCATCTGCCTACAGGTGACAATTTGGAGTGAGGGTGAGAGAGCAGACTCCAAGGACAGAAAAAGAAGCCATGGGCAGCATAATAGGTGCTGGACTATGGAAGAGGACCTGTGGATGAACAGCATAGGCTGACAATGAAAGATAATTCAATAGGGTTTGTTAGAGGAGAGTGACTCCTCATAGACATTACAAAGGTTTTAAATATCACGACTGGGAGAGGGAAGATGCCACTTATAGAATTAAGAAAGACAAGAGGAGAAGTTAGTTTGGGAGTTAGAAAGACATATAGAGTTGAGGCTGGCTGATGTCCAAGTAACAGTAAAAACCCTAGTTGAAAATGTCTGGACTCATAGGACCAAAACTCAAGAGAAAGATAGAGGTAAAAGATATTTTAACATCAATCTCTTTTCACTTACTCTTTAAATTTTTTTTCTTTGAGTCTTACAGAGGTTTCTCCTCAGCTCACCAAAACTAAGCTTTTACTTTTGATAGGGAACCTACTCTTGTCTCACCTCTCCAGCTATCTAACTCTGCAATCAATCTAGTATCTTCAGTTTTCCTTGTCCACAAGCTTTCTCCCTTCCACCTCCAAACCTCTTCTAACTCCCTGGCAAAAAAAAAAAATGAAAACTTTTATTGATACTAACCTAAAATAATTCCCTCCTGACCCTGAGTCAAATCCAAACCCCTCTCATACTTCCCAGACTGTCCCTATCTAGCCCTGCCCTTCTTACCCATCCCTGCATCCCATTCCTCCCTAACCTACGCTCTCCACCTGGTCAGCCTGGGATCCTCAATGTCAATGCCCCAACCTCCCTCCCATGTACCTTTTCTCATGCTGTTCCTCCTACTCTCCATCCCAAGGACTACCCTTGGTTCTACCTCCTCTGTAATTCTGTCAAATTTTTATCTTATAGCACCAAAATGTTTAGCAATTAATTAATCTCTAATTGAGCAATAATTGTCAACCTTCTTTTAAAAGTTCTCTGAGGTCAGAGACCACTTTGAATATTTCTTTTGTATTTCACAGCACCCTGGACAGCAGAAGTCTCCTACTAAGAGTTGAAATGTCCTTATTAATTTTCTACTCTACTTCTGATTCCCATATTTCCCCTCCTGTGCCATAATCAATAAAATTATTCTGGCACACTTTCCCAGGCTTGGAACAGAAAATTCCCAGGAAGAGGATATGGAATCTATCAATCTGTAAGAATAGTGGGTTGGGGATGTGTGTGTGTGTCTTTGTGTGTACAGGGAAGTGAGAGTTAGGGAATCTAGCTTAATCAGTTGGTCAAGAGAAATGAAATACCTAAATAATCAGAAGAGGACAAGTAAGGAACTAAAATGACAGAATTATTCAAAACATGCCTAATTAGAGGCATTGTATGCCAGAGTTTTGACAAAGCAATTGCCAATCTGGTCTTTGTGGGTGCAAAATCTTCCACCAGAAAGTAGGGGATAACCCTGGTGCTAGGAACTTGGAAAATGTGTTTGAAGGTTTCTTGATTGTTCAGTTGAATGAATTTAAAATCTAGCCTAGCAGTGCTATGGAAGATGGAGAATTACAAGGACAAAGGTTAAGAAATACCACCTTTTCCAAGCTTAAGAATCCCCAGGAAGAGATGGACTAGAGGGGGCAAGATCAGGAAGCAGAGCACAGAAGACCATGCAGGGTTGAGAGGGGGGCAGCCACAGGCAGCCTACATTCCCTCTTGCAACTTGTTACAGGTTCAGTCATTCCCAGCTTTATGAATTGAGGAGTCAACCTTTCTTTGATTCTAAGTGCACATCAGACCTAGCCTCCCTGCTATCCCCAAAACAGGGCTGCCCAAGGAGGAAGGAGAATATCCCCAACAGAAATCCCACAGGAGACAGACCCCAGTCTGCTATTTACCCTGTGATTTGAGCCAGGACTAGACAATGTAAGCCACACATTATGTTTTGAAAGGCCCTGGGAAAAGTAACACATTGGACCATTACAGGCCATTAACACCATTAACAGTGTGTGAATTCATTTGTCAGAAATTAGCAAGTCTCTAGAAACTGAGGTCTGCTAGAAGGGCCTGGGACAGAGAATGGGCAAGTACTAGTGTTTAGATGGCAGGAAAGGGGAAGGGGAAGTGGTTGCCAAAAGATGAAAGTAGAGCCCAAAAATGGAATATGGGAAGGCTCACACTTCAAGGGTTTTCCCCAGAGCTAAGAAAAGGCAGACTTTTGCCACAGATGCTGTGGCAGGAAGGAAAGGGGATGGTCAGGGGAGACCCAGTGAGTATTTCTAGATTTCACTTAGCCCCTAGAACCTCTCCCCTAAACTCAGGTTAGGCACCTCTTTAGAATCCAAGCTTTGGGTGTATGGTGGCAGTGTGTGTGTTTGGGGGTGGGGGAGGTGTGGGAGGACCAGAGAGAGGGAGAGGGGATGTATATGTTTGGGGAAAAGGAAGGAGGGACGCAGGATACACCAACAGGTGCCCTCTCTGGTTTCTCCAGGCCCTGGCATGAGCTCCTGTCCTTCAGGCTCTTTTCTCTTTAGACCAACTAGAAAATGAACATATGGGCCAATCAAGTCTTGACTTGTAAAGCCTCAAGTCTCCCCAACAAAGCATCCCATCCTCTCCCCTAGAGATGACCTCCAGGGCAATGAGATTAGGGAACAGATGGATGTGCAGAGAGCCTTCAGAGCTAACCTGATCCCTGACCCCACCAGTTCATGTCCTCTAACCCAATTTACCAAAAGAGGGAAGATGTGCAGGGACTCCCTAACTTATTGGACTCCTTGGGACAAAGATTCCAAACAAAATGGTTCCAGACACGGGAGATGGGAAGCGCTGCCTACAAGTTGGTGGGAGCCACAGGTAAAGGGGAGAATCCTTAGCCAACAGACGAATGGGGGCACAGGTGTTGGGACGTGAGGAAGGGGCTGTGTAGCCAGGGAATAGGAGCTATGCACCTGAGGGAAGGAAAGTGGCGGGGGCCGCAAACAGCTGCTGGAAAGGCAGATCGGGGAATCTACCCGCCACAGCCAGCGAGGATTCAGTGGGTGTGTATGAGGAGGACGCTAACTCACACTTCCAGGAATGAGTGATTCTTATGAAAAGCTCATCTGTTCTCAGAACTAGAGAAGAGGAGGACAAGGAGGAGGTCTGAGGCGCCCACCGCCCTCTCAGCCTGTCGGCCTCCCAAGTCTGAGACGCTGGCTCCCCACACGCACCAGGCTCGACCGTCCTCGGTCCGCGCCGCTCGTGGCTGTCAGTCTGCAGCCTTCGCGACCCCTGGTCCCCACTGACCCTCTTTGCACACCAGGGTCCCTGGCCAGAGAAGGGGTGCCAGGCCGGGTGCTGGGGGAGGAGGCGACCGAGGGAGGGGCTGGGGAGGCTGGTGGCTGGAGCGGCGCGCTGCAAAGTGATCCCACATCGCCCCGTCCCCGCGCTCCGGGAGCAGGCGCCCCGAGGGGACCGCCTCCCGCTCCTCGACACAGACTCCGCAAGTGGGGTGAACGCTGAGGAGTGCCGAGCTCCCAGCCCCCACCCCTCCCCAAAACGCAACCAGCATTGCCATAACAACAATCAAGGCACTCTAGGCAACTCCAGCCCCGACGACGAGGAGGACTGGCCCCCAGCACGCACACCCCAGCGACAGCCCTCCTTCCCCAAACTTGTCCGAGACGCCGCGTCCGAGGCAGCAGCCCTCGCCACAGCCCCCGGCGCGCTGCTCAGCTTACCTGTCCGGAAAAAGGCGTCCACGTCCGAGTCAGCGGCTCCTCCTTCCTCCGCTGGCCCCTCCGGAGGGTTCATGACTGGGGTCCGCGGGCAGCGAAACCTGGGGCCGAGAGCTGCCCGGCACCCGCTGGGCGGAGGGCGCGGGGCGCAGCGGCCGCGGCCGCAGACGCGGCGGACTCCGGGCTTCGAGGGCGAGCGGCCGGGGCGGCGGGGCTGAGGCGGAGGACGCCAGGCGTCCCTCAGGCGGAGGCGCGCGGCGGGCTGCGGGCGCCGGCCGCCGGCTCCCCCATGGCACCCCTCCCCCGGGGGAGCTGGCCGCTGCTGTGCCCGGGCCGGGGCCGGGCTGCCTGGGCGCCCGCTCTGCCCGGCAGCGGCGGCTGGCTCTCCTCCGCGCCCGTCTGCCTGTCTCTATTGTTCAGCCCCGCTCCTCTCTCCTCTTTATTTTTCCTCCTCCCTCCCTCCTCCCCGTCTCCCTACCTCCTCCCTCCCTCGCTCCCTCGCTCTCCCGGCCTCCCTCCCTCGCTCTCTGGCTCCCCCTCTGGCTCCTCAGCCGCCGCCGCCGCCGCCTCCCCAGCTCCTCCCTCGGCTCCCGCTCCCTCCGTCGTGGCCAACAATGACCCCGCGGCGCGGAGCGAACTGAGGCTCGGGCCGGGCCGGGGGCTCGCCGCGGGCTCCGGGCGGCGCCGACGCACCTCCCCCGCGGCCCCGCGGCCCCTCGGCCCCGCGCCGGCCTCGCCCCGAGCGCAGCCCGAGTTCCGAGCTATTGTTCGCGGCCGCGCTAGGCCGGCTTCCTGAGCCCCGCAGGAAAAGCCCCGGCGCAGGAGGCGGCCGAGGGGGCGGGGCCGCCGGGCCTGCCGAGGGGGCTCTGCCGCCCCGGCGCGGCGCGCGCTGCCTTTGGTCCCGCGCGGTCGGTGCCCCGGCGCCCCCCGCCGCCGCCGCCCCACCCCGCTCCCAGGTGTGTGAGCCGGAACCCGAGCTGCCTGCCCGCCCGCTCCTCAGACCGGTCCCGAGCTGGACTGACCTGTCCCTGGGAGCTGGACCTTATCTCCCTCCTTCCTGACAAGCGCTCTCCTGTCTCCCCTCCCTCCAAAGCCTCTCTCACTTGCCTCACCTTCTCTCCTTGGTTCCCCTATTTTTTAGCTTTTCTCTTCCTTTTTCCCCTTGTCAGTACCCCTTCCAACATCTCTGCCTGTCTCTGTGACTCTTTGTCCAGTTCGTTCCTCTTGCTCGGTCTCCCGGCCCGTCTCTCCCTCCCTCCGTCACTCTCTTCTCTCATTTGTCTCGGCCCTGCCTCGGTACTTGGCCCGTATCTCAGCGCTCCTCTTGGACAGCTGTCAAAACTCCCTAATCCCCGGGGCCTTCTCTGTTTTGTTCTTCGTGCTCGTGTGAATGGAGCGATCCAGTTGGCCAGGAGAAAGGAGGTGTTACAGCAAGCTGAATTTCAATTAAAGTGGAGAGAGGGGCCGGGAGAAATGGGGATGACTGCAAAGAAGAAAGCAGATGCTGTATGGGGTAATTAATGCAGTGATTGTATTGTGCCAATTGGTTTTTAAGCAATAATTAAACAATAATTAGCCAGTATTCTGTTTATAGTTCTAGTGACTGCAGAACCTACAAAATAGAGGCTTTTTAGACCTGAGTACTTAATGTGTGTGCGGTGGGGAGGAGGAAGGAGGGCTTGATGCTGCCGCATCCAGGCAGATGGAAAGGCTGTGTACTGACCTAATGTGTTAAAACACACCTATAGGAAAAACCAGGTCAGCATCTAAAGTTGATGGCCTACCGCCTACCAGCCAGAATCACCTGGGTCTGTTTGTGTCTGGCAACCTACCTCGTTCCATCTCTCTCTGGGTCAAAGCACCTGGGACCTTTCCAAATCTACCAACTGGGCAACTCTTAACAATAAATAGAAAGAATTAAGGAAGTTTTTAGTGAACCCTTTCTGGCTCCCTGTACTCATCACTTTCTTTGCTGAATATCACACTTTCTTTTCACCCATTAAGAAAATAAGTACAGGTACGTGTCTCCAGTCTTGGGTACATTCATCAGACCCCATTTCTTAAAAATTATTATTAAGAGTGACTCTGAGATCACTAGTTTACTGTCGTAGGATCTAATTCATCTGGCCCTGATATCTTGAATTGCCTTAAAGCAGTCAGATGCCCTCTTTCCTACTACCACCCTCTCTGACAGTGAATGAAAGTACTTTTCATTTGTCTTTTCTAAATTTTTCCTCCCCTTAACTCCATACTTAAACCCTGGCCTGTGCTCCCACATGCACATGTGATGGCAGAACTATTAACTGCCACTATGGTGCAGATAGAGAACCAGAGACCTGGGAAGAATACTAACTCATCCCAAATTTAGAAGAAACATTACATTTTTAGAGGAAGGTTTATAATAAAATCTCAATAAATGTGGACCGGAATGAGGGAAAATGAATGACACCAGTTTTTTTAGAGGGAATTTGGCAATTTCTATTAAAAATTTAAATGTTCATGGTTATATTAATATCAAAGAATACTTCAGAGCAACGACTATGACCAAGGATAAAGAGGGACATTTCAATCCATCAATTGGACATAACAATGCTAAAAGTTTTTGCATTTAATAAGACATTTTCAAAATATATGAAAAACTCAGAGCTATAAGGAGAAATAGACAAATTCATTAATTATAGTCAGAAATCTTAATACTTAATATAGAATAAGGAGATAGGTCAGTGAAAAAATGGAAGACTTAACAGCACTATCAACTAATTTAACCTGACATTTATAGAATAATGCACTCAAAATCAAAAGGTACACATTTTTTTCAAGTGCACAGATAACATTACCAAGATTAAACATATGCTAAATCAAAAACAAGTCTCAATAAACTTAACTGGATTAACCCCATGCAAAGTAATATACAAATTAAAGCTCAGTTGTTTTTTCAAAAATCACACAAAGCATGCTCTCTGAGCACAATAAAATTAAATTAGAAATCAATTAAAAATATATGGGAAATCACCCAAATATTTGGAAACCAAATAATATAATACTGAATAAGTGACAGTCAACTAAGAACTTAAAAGGGATATTGGAAAGAATTTTAAAGCAAATAAAAATGAAAACACATATGGATATCTGTGAGATACAGCTGAAGAGGTACTTAGAGGGAATCTTAGAGTACCAAAATATCTATTTTGAAAAGAAAGTTCTCAAATCAATGATCTCCTGTTCTGCTTCATCTTAGCAAATGCAACCCAAAGCAGAACAGAAATTTTAAAAGAGCAGAAAGCAATGAACTTGATAACAGAAAAACAAAAGAGAAAAATCAATGAAACCAAAAGTGGGTTCTTTGAGAAGATCAATAAAATGGATAAACCTCTAGCTGGGCTGAAATAAGGAAACATGAGAAAAGAATTAGATTACTATTAGCAGGAATGAGAGAGGTGACATCACTAAAGATTATAGAGAAGTAAAAAAGAATAATAAAGGAATATGATGAACAACTTTGTGCCAAAAAATTTGACAATGTATAAAATGGACAAACTCTTTGAAAGACAAACTACTAAAGCTTATTCAAGAAGAAATAGATAACTTAAATAGCCATATATCTATTTTAAAAATTGAATTTGTGGCTTAAAGGCTTTTCACAAACAAAACTCAAGATCCATATGGCTTCACTGGTGAATTCTGTAAAATATAAGAAAGAAATAATACCAATCCCACACTCACTCTTCCAGGAAAATGAAGAAGAGGGAGTATTTCCCAACTTTTCTATGAGACCAACATTACTCTGATGCCAAAATTAAATAAATATCAATTGAGAGGGGTGGGAAACTACAAACTGCTATACTTCATGAACATAGATGCAAAATTCTTAATAACATTTAAGCAAATCAAATTCAATAATACATAAAAAGCATAATACATAATGACCAAATGGGTTTATCCCAAGGATACAAGGTTGGCTTGACATTTGGAAATCAATATAATTTATAATTTGTTATGGGTTGAATTTTTGTGTCCCCCAAAAAGATACACTGAAGTCCTAATCCCTGGTACCTGTGAATGTTACCTAATCCAATATGACTGGTATCCTTATAAGAAGAAAATTCCATCTGAAGATGGAAACACACAGGGAAAACACCATGTGACAGCAGCAGCAGAGACTGGAGTGATGCAGCTGCAAGCAAAGAATGCCAAGGGTTGATGGCTACCGCCAGAAGCTCAGAAAGAAACAAGGAGGGATTCTATCCAGAGTCCCAGAGGGAGAATGGCCCTGCTGACACCTTGATTTTGGACCTCTAGCCTCCAGAACTGTGACAGAATAAATTTCTGTTCTTTTAAGCCATGCAGTTTATGGTACTTTGCTATAGCATCCTTAGAAAATTAATATGCAATATTAAAAAAGAAAAATCAAATGATCATCTCAATAAATGCAGAAAAAGCACTTGACAAAATACAACATCCATTTCTGATCAAAATTTTCAGCAAACTAGGAATAGAAGGGACTTCCTCAACCTAATAAAGGGCATCTACAAAAAATCTATAGCTAATATACTTAATGATTTAAGACTGAATGCTTTCCCCCTAAGATCAGAACAAAGCAAGGATGTCCACTCTTAATCCTATTCAACATTGTACTATTCAACCAGTACAATAAGGCAAGAAAAAGAAATGAAAGGCATTCAAATTGTAGAGTAAGAGGTAAAACTGTCTTTAATCATAGACAACATGATTGTCTATTCAGAAAATTTCATGAACTCTATCAAAATGCTACTAGAACTAAAAACACGTTTAGCAAGGCCTTAGGATATAAGACCTACTATAAAAAATAAGTTGTATTTCTATGCACTGGCAATGAAGATTTGAAAACTGAAGTTCAAAAAAAATCACTATTTACATTGGCTTGGAAAAATATGAAATGCAAAGGAAAGCTAAATCAAATTACAGATTTACAAGGCCCATATAAAGAGGACTTAAGTAAATGGAGAGATAAAATATGTCTTGGATCAGAAGACTCAAAATACTTAAGATATCAGTACTCCCCAAATTGTGGATTCAATGCCAACCCAATCAAGATCCCAGAAGGTTTTTTGCAGCTATTGACAAGCTGATTCAATGCAAAAAAACTAGAAAAGCCAAACAACTAAGAAAAAATAAAGTTGGAGGACTTACACTGTAGAATTACAAGGCTTATTATAAAGTTACAGTAATTAAGACAATGTGATGTTGGTGTAAAAATAGACAAACGTATCAATGGAATAGAATGGAGTCCACATACAGACCCATACATTTATTTTCATTTGATTTTCAACAAAGATTAAAGGGAATTCAGTGAGAAAAGGACTATCTTTATAATTGTGCTTGAACAACCATAAATCTGTATTGGCTTTCTATGGTTGCCAAAACAAATCACCACAAACTTAGCAGTTTCAAATAGGCCCAAATTTGATTATCTTACAATTCTGGAAATCAAAGATCCAAATGGGTACTCACAAGGTATTGGCATTCTTTCCAAAGACTGTAAGGGAAAATCTATTTCCTTGCTTTTTCCATTTTCTAGAAGCAACCTGCATTTTTTGGCTTGTGTCTTCCTTTCTCCATCTTTAAAACCAGCAATATGGGCTAAGTCCATTTCACACTGCTGTCTCTTGTTTCCTCTTCAGTCCTCTTCCCCCAGCTTTAAGGGGCCCTTGTGATTACATTGGGCCCACCCAGATAAATCTAAGATAACTCTGTATTTTTAAGGTCATCTGGTTAGCAACTTTAATTCTATCTTAAACCTTAATTCCCATTTTCCCAGTAATCTAACATATCCACAGGTTCTGAGGACCAAGATATAGACATCTTTGGGGAAAGGTATCATTGTGCCTTATCATAATATCCCTTATGCAAAAAGAAAATTAGCTTAGATCAGTATCTCACACCATATACAAAAATTAATTTAAAATGGATCATAGACCTAAATGTAAAACCTGAAACTATAAAGTTTCGAGAGAACATCAAAGAAAATATTTTGTGACCTTAGGGTAGGAAAAGATTTCTTAGATGACACCTAAAACAATCTCTAAAGAAAAAAAATGTTATAAACTTGATTTCATCAAAATTAGGAAGTTCTGCTCTTCAAAAGACATTGTTAAGATAGTGAAAAAGCAAGCCATTAGGAGAAAATATTTGAGAATCACATATCTGATGAAGGATTATATCCAACATATATAAAGTACTCTCAAACTTTCAAAATAAGAAAACAACCCAATTTTAAAAATTTTGACCCAAGATTTGAATAAACACCTTAGCAGTTATATAGATGGCAAACAGATACTTCAGAAGATTCTAAACATCATTAGTCATTGAGGAAATGCAAATTAAAACTGCAATAAAATATCTATTAGAATGTCTAAAATTAAAAAGTTTTGTTCATACCAAGTGCTGGTGAAGAAATGGAACAACTGGAACTCTCCTACACTTCTGGTGAAATATAAAATAGTACAACCACTTCAAAAAACAGTTTGGCAGTATCTTAGATAGTTAAGCATGCACGTACCATATGAAGCAGCCATTCTTGGTATATTACCCAAGAAAAGCAAAAGCATATATCATGCAAGGTTTTGTACATAATAACAGCTTTATATATAATAGCCAAAAACTGGAAATAATCCAAAAGCCATCATCAAGTAGTAGAATAAACAAATTAGAATAAATACAAATGATGGAACACTATTCAGTAATAAGAAGTGAATTATTGATTAACCAACAATACATGGGTGAATCTCAAAATAAGTATGCTGAGTGAAAGAAATCAGACAAAAAAGAATACATACTAAATTATTTCATTGATATAAAGTTCTAGGAAATGCAAAGTATTCTATTGAAATAGATCAGAAAGCAGATCAGCAGTTATCTGGAGATGACCTGAAGGGGAGACTAGGAGAGGAGGGACAAAAAGGGTGGAATGACAGGGGAACAATGAAACTTTTGGAGATGATGGACATGTTTTTTACTGTGACAATGGTTTCATAGTGTATGCTTATGTCAAACCTGATCAAATTGTGCACTTTAAATACATGTAATTTATCAAATGTCAATTATATCTCAATAAAATTATTATTTTTAAACCAGTAATTTTTGTTTAAAAAAATGGGGTAAAGCTATACATACTTACAAGGAAACAGCAATTAACTTCAGGGGATTATATGGGATTTTCATGGTCTATAAAATAAGTGTTATATTTAAATATTTACATTTTCATAATATAGATTTTTTTTTCAGTGAGGAGAAAGAGAAAGAGAATTCACCAAGGGGATCTTTTTCACTTGGTGCACAAGAATATCAGGGTGGAGGGAGGAGGAGAAACGTTCAGGTACAAGTACTTGGAAAAAATTCTCAGGTGATACCATTTGCAACAACATGGATGGAGCTGGAGGACATTATGCTCAGTGAAATAAGCCAGATGGAGAAAGACAAATGCCAAATTATTTCCCTCATTTGTGGAGTATAACAATGAGGCAAAACTGAAGGAACAAAATGGCAGTAGACTCAGAGACTCCAAGAATGAACTAGTGGTTACCAAAGGGGAAGAGTGTGGGAGGGCAGATGGGGAGGGAAAGAGAAGGGGACTGAGGGGTATTATGTTTAGTACATATGGTGTGGGGGATAACAGGGAGGACAGTGTATCACAGAGAAGGGACATAGTGGATCTGTGGCATCTTACTACACTGATGGACAGTGACTGCATTGGGGTATGGGTGGGGACTTGATAATATGGGTAAATGTAGCAACCACATTGTTTTTTCATGTGAAACCTTCATAAGAGTGTATATCAATCATACCTTAATAAAAAAAAATTCTCAGGTGATCTTGACAGACACCTCCTTCTCTCCACCTCTCTTTGAAGATTTAAAGAAGCAGAAACAGTATGGAAGAAACGTTTAGGAAGGTAAATGTGGCCAGAAGGCTGGAAGGAGGAGTTCAGAGTCCATAGAAAGGGTCTAGGAGTATATGACATGGGGGAGACTGAAATGGAAAGCTAAGGAAAGTCAACAAGAAGGAAAAAAAGCAATAGCAGGTGTTGAGCAATAGCTAATATGTGGAGTGGAGCAGGTGTAGGCAGGAAAGAGGGAAGGGTGGTGTAGAGGAGTTCAAAACATCTCTGGGCACTAGGTAACAGAGAATGGTGGCATGACTAACAAAAGGGAAAAAATCTAGGAGAGAAACCAATCTGGGAAAAGATGGTAGTGATTAAGTAAGATATTACTTCGTCTAACCCTTAATTTCATCAATGAGAAAATGGAAACTAGAGAGTACAGCGACTTGCCCAATGTCACACAGCAGACCCCAGAACCCGTGACTTTGAGGCCAGTTTTCCAGGCTGCTTCTCTGAAACACATTTCCTCTTACCTGAGGAGTCTGAAGTGATGATGGGCATCCAGGTAGTAATGTCCAATCAGCAATTAGAACTGTCAGCACAGACCCTGGGAGAACTTGGGAGCTAGAAATATTGATTCAGGAGCTAGGAGCTGGCTGAAGTAGTGAGAGCAATTGTGATAAAAGGTTTTCTATCCATTTCCATTAACTTTCTCTCTTTAAACATATCATCCACTTGCATGTCTTGCTTGCTCTTCAAATCAAATTTGCCTTAGAACTAGCACCTCTTCCTGACTTTCCTGCCCTCAATATTCCAGTCTCACAGACTAGAACCCTGGGAGACTTGCTTAGCTCCTCTGCCTCCTCTAGGACTTGCATCCATGCTGTCATTAAGCCAAAATTTTCCTTTGAAACGTCATCCATTGCCCCCTTTCCCTCTAATGCCATCCTAGCCCAGCCTTCAGCTCTGTACTCTTGCATTTCTACAACAGTTTACCACTGGCTTCCTCAGGCAAGGCGAGGGAAGTAAAGCCAGTACCTGAAAGAAAAGATAGGCCAGAGAGACAGACAAGTCACAGGAACAATTTATAGCAATGGACACAAGAGACAAGAGGGTGTCAGGAGACAGAAGGGTCAAAAATGTCACATGCCCAGATGCCAGGGGCAACAGGGACTGGGACATGGAAACAGAAACTGGGTACGTGGAAGGTTACAAATGATCCTGAGAGAGAGGGGAGAGGGCAACCCCACTGTGGGAGAGAGTATGTGGTGAGAGAGCAAAGTGGAGTGTGCAAACCCCAACTGTAGACAGGACAGGCGCCAATGTGTGGTCAGAGAAGAGAAGTAGCAGAGCTGAATCATCTGTTCATGAAGTTTTGGCAATGAAAAAAGAAAATAAGGCAGTAGCTTCACGGGATGGTCAAGTTTCCAAATGTTTATTTCATTTGTTTTTCAAAATGGAGCTAGCTATGTAGTTGAAAAGCACAGCTGAGAGAAAAAGAGAGGGATAGAAAATTCTGAGGCTGAAAAACCATCAACATCACTCAGATACTGGAAGGGCAGGTGGTCTTCCCCATTGCACTGAGCAGCAGGCATCCTGCAGGCTGGTCTGCATAGAGGAAGCTGGTGGAAGATATTTGGACCTCAAATCTTGATTCCCAGCCCTGAGCCCATACTGCACAGGAAATTGCTACACAAAGCTGTTTCCTTTGTCACACTATTTTCTGTTTAGAGTGAGCATAGGAAGTAATCTGTCCTGTTCTTTTAACAATTCCAAGGGAACACCAAAACATCCCCTGGTCCTGGCCTTGCTTGATATACAGTTGTAACAGAACCAAAGTTCTTCCTGACCTCTACTCTTAAGCTTTCCTGCTGCAAATGAAGCACATTCCCTCTCATCCTGTCTTTGGGGGAAGCATGTGGTGGCCAAAAAAATCTGCCTGAATAAGGAAATCTGAAACAGGTAAAGTAATATGGATTTCCTCCAAATCCTAAGGAAATTACCCGCACACAGTCCACACCCATGTTCTCTGGCAGCCTTGCCTATCGTAAAGAAATGGGGGAACTCAAAAAGACTAAAGAACATTCAAATGCAACTCAGTTTCCACTGAAATTGTAAGAGAAAGACCTTGTTAGTCACCTCAGAGATTCAGGTCCAAGGAAGTCAGAAGGAACATAAAAGCTACCCAATAAAAGTTACATGTACTTAAGAAGTGATTAGACACATGACCCAGTCAGCCCAGGAGCCTCCCTGTGTCACTAAGTGGAGGAGTAGAGCTCCTCTCTGATGCCATCTCAAGAGGCTAGGAGGGTCTGCCGAGCATCCCTTGGGGATATGTCTTGCAGCAAGTGACAAGACAGGAATCAAGATGTGAAAAAGAAAGTGAGAAACAGAAGTTAGGATGAGAAAGGAATGAAGAGAAAAGTGGAAGAAAGATGGTAATAATAAGACACAACAAAATAGGAAAGAGAGAGGTGGAAAGAGATGTAGTGCAAAGGTCCTGTAAATTAAGTTTTATTGGCACATAGCCACACCCATTACTTAGTGTCTCTGGCTGCCTTTGTGCTCAACAGCAGAGATGGATCATTGTGACAGATACCATAGGGCCTACAAAGTCAGAAGAGTTAGTTACGGCCCACCACAAAGAAAGGTCTGCTGACTCCTGATTTAGAGTAATAACAGTGTCACAGCTTCCTCTAATAGTAGTAAGCTCTTCATGGTTCTTCATCTACTCTGTACTTAAAATTGTGTTCAAAGACTACTAACCTGAAAGAAACCAAGGCTGGAGTAAAACAATGGGGACATTGCAGAACTGGAGCTGTGAGAGCGACCAAGGCAAAACTGCATCAGGATACAAAAGAAATTGCAAAGGTGAAGAACAAATCTGACTTTCAAACGGGCAGCTAAAGATGGGAAATCTCTGTGTGTGTGTGTATAAAACATAATCTTAGCATTGCTAAATACTAATCAAAAATCTATATACAGAAATATGTACATATACTTCTAAGTATTTTCTATATATACATTTTTTTTTCTTATCAGTATTTAGTAATACTAAAGTTACAGTTGTTCATAGTGAAAACGTTGATACGATATGGTGCCCAAGGGAAAAAAGGAGTTGATCAATAAAATAAAATAATAATAATATAAAATTGAAATATGAATAGCAGATGAATTTAGGCAAAGAAAATGGTTCAAATGTTTCCATGATCTTCTGATACTGATGTGAGGGAGAAAGTTTGAAAGTGGTGTTTTTTTATATCTCTATCCAAGGTGCTTGATAACATGAGACTCAGGAGGAAAAACTGAAAGTAAGGGAAAACACTAAAAAACTCATGAAAAGCATGAAACAGAGTCCTCTAGGCTGTTCTGGGGCTTCCGCAGAGAAATTAAAGAGCCAAGTAAAAGCCTCAAGTCTCCTGCATTTGGCTCATAGTTTTCCAGCAATCCCTGCCTGTCCTCATCCCTAGGCTTCTGCTCAAAGGTACACAAACTGCTGGTTACTTACCCACAATCCACTCTCCATGCCTCCTTACTGAGAGAACTACATTAATTCTCAGGAGGGCAATGCATCCAGCTAAAATTCTCACCTTCCCTAACTCCTTTGCAGGTGGGGGTGGCCATGTAAACTGTTTCTTGTCATGAGACATGCCTCAGAGAAAAGCAGAGGGAGCTGGGGAAAGCATGTGCCCTCTTCCTATGGGACCTGCCTTTCCCTCCTACACACCCTGGTCCTTTCTCTCTTCTCCTTTTCTTCCTTTCTTTCTTTCTTTCCTCGCTGGTCCACAAACAGGAGGCTTGAGGCGGAGCAGCCGTCTTGGGGGCAGAACATCCTCAGCCACAAGCTAAGCGTGGTGGAGCAGAGAAGACAAGGAGTCTGGAATACTAACGGTGCCTCAGAGCTGCTGTATCACCTTGGACTTACTGTTACGTGAGAATAATATGTTCTCCATTTAGTTAAGGCCCTATGGTCAGGTTGGTGTAATGTGTACCTACTGCAACTGTCACACACATACTCTTCCTTTTACCTGGAAAGTCACTCTCTCCCCACCCCATAACCAATTTTGAAGTCCGTTGCTTCTTTCAAAGCCCAGCTTAAATCCACCTCCTTCTAGCAGGCATTCTATAATATCGCAAAATTGATCTTCCTCTCTCCCATAGTCACATAGAGCACAATTAAAATCATTAAGGCAGCATGCATGTATCAAGCCTGCTTCATGTCATAAATATTTATGTGTTTATTCACACATACCCCTGGTAGACAGAGAGCCATGAAGAGCGAGGCTTCTATTTCACTCATTTTGAATGCCCTGCAGCACTCGGCATGCTGCCCGGAGCAGTCACTCAGTACAGGGTCGTGGGATTTCTTTGACTGGAGGAATGCTCCTCCCTTCCCAAGAGTACATTATAGATCACAGGAAGATACCTGGCTTCTTGGTGGATAGGGAGGGAAAGTCACCAAATGGGAAAATAGACCGTAGAAATCCTAGTCGAGTTTTGACGATGTTTTGACAGTTTTGAAACTCGGCGGCCTATTTCTGACTCATGGTCCAGATGTATAAACTATGGTCAAAAAAAGAGACAGAAAGAAGACAATATTTAAAGTTCAAGACTGAACTTACATACCATCAAAATAGTATGCTGGTTTCACCAAACTCAACCTCAAATCTGCTGAACCAGAATCTATCCACAGCAATTAATCCAACCTATTGCATTATAATTCCAGTTACATTACTATTGCTTATTTATTTCTTTTGTTTGACTAAAATTTTTTGAGCACCTACTATGTGCCCAACCTAGTGTGACCAGTCATCCCAGTTTGCCTATGATTGAGGGGTTTCCTGAGGTGCCAGAGATTTTAGTGCTAAAACCAGAGTCTCAGGCAAACCAAGATGGCTGGTTAGCATCCTTTAACTAACTATATTTTCAAGTCTTTCATGTTAGATTGTATCGCAGAATAATCAAGTCCATCCAACATTTCCAGGTGCTAACATGACAAATCTCTCAGCACAGCTGGCCGACCACGTGGAGGGAAGATGAAGGACTTTGGAACAGGAGAGTAAGCAGAGGTTCAGTTCATGAATATGGTCATTGTTCTACTGGCTGTGACTTCCAACCAACTTTAATCACAACCTGAGCCAGTTGTCTGTTGTTCTTGGAACAGCAGGCACAGTCTATCTTCTGGTTCTCAGCCCTCTTTGTGACACTGATTTTGACCTGTTGGGTGGAACAGTGCCTTCTTTGGAAAAGGCTGGGAGATGTCAACTTTTCCTGGGGGAATGTGGAGTAATCTGACTGTGACATCTGCTGATGTAGCCATCACAGCTAGCTGGTGCCTGACTTTTTCTCCAACATTGCTCCATATGCATTCCTCTTACAGCTGGATATTGGGTTAAAGTGAAAAAACCTCCCATTCTTGGGTCAAGGGCACACGGATGAATTATCAACCCTTCTCCCAGACAGATAATATGTGCTCCTGAGCTTAATAATCTAATGGTTCTATCCCATGACAGTGGCCACCAACTCAACAAAGGCTGAAGGTCCAGGTTTCTCCATTCCAAGAATCAGTGGAATACTTCTTACTCTGTGGTGAATTTTTTCTCTTCAATCCCCAGTCTTGATTTCTTCTAGGCTTTGGTAACCACCAATTGGTTTTCTATGACTGACTAGACATTATGCTAGGCAGTGTTATATCTTCTATCTTATTTAAACTGCATAAAAACTCAAAGTAGATACTATTATTCCCACATCCAGATGAAGAAATGGAGGCACAGAAAGGTTAGGGAACTTTCCCTGGGTCACATATTATTAATGGACAGAGTAGAACTTGAATGCAACTCTATCAGACTCTTCTGAGAGTTGGTTTGATGCTCTAAAAGGGAACAGATCTTCTATGCTTGAAGATAATAAGAGAGCTCAAGAGGAGCAGCAATTCTGTCTGTTGACTTCTGAGTATTCCTTAGGGAAGGGGTGGGCATGATAGGAAACACTGCAAATCAGGCTGAAAGCCTAGACAAAAGTCTTGGTCCACTGCCCTGCACTAGATCAAACGTTAATGTATAACTATATGTGTGTTTGCCTTTGAAGCAATAAGGAATTAATTTGAAAACTGCCTTAGAAGGTTTTTTTAAGGGTATTTTTTTCAACAAACAAAGCTAAACTGCTTAATTTCATTTCCATGGAATTTTTATGGCAAAGATGCTTCAAGAGGCCTAGAATTACCCTTTAGAAAAACACAGACAAGAGAAGTTAGGGAGTCCTATCTTTGTTAAACCTTTTAGGCAACTCTATCATGGAGTTAGAGCACCGAGGGTCTCAGAGCCTGAGCACACCACAGCCCGTGCCATCCACTGGCACAGAGTGGGACAGTGCAGGCTCCCAGAGCAGGCATTCACAGGTGAGGAAAGCAAACCCGGGTGCCATGTGTTCCCAGCGTCTTGCACACTCCCTGATTTGTGGAAGGTGCTCAATAATTTTATTGAATAAATGAATAAGTGAACAAATAAACTCAGTGATTTTTTTCAGAAGGTCACACAGCAGGGACAAAAATCCAGTGTCCTAAATCTTAACTCCATCCTTGATCTATTTACATCATCCTCTGGGTGAGCCCAGCCAACTTTAAAGTGGATATTTGGATATCAGAATAAATTAGGCACTGTGCCTGACTTAAGCAATATCAAAAATTTAATTAGAGATGTGGAAAAGATGGAATTGATGAAGAGTTCCTATTATCCAGATACCAGGACCATTCAGTGTGGTTGGTTTGATTTCTAATGAGCATCTGCTCCATCTCACCAATCCCCTTACACTTTTACACAATGCACAGTTCACATTACAAAGTCAACAATTCGTTATCATCTGTGTGGTCATTCACCCTTTTGTTGTCTCTCCCTGGTAATTGTTTCATCTGGCTTTCCCCACCACATTTCTTGGCCACCTGCTCCCTCCCAGCCCTGTCAGTCAGGTTGTACTCAGGGAATGCAAAGGTGCAGAAAGCATTCCAGAGTCATTATAACTTATTAAGTGTTTATCTCCTGCCTTGGGTTATCCCCATGCCCTGAATGATACACAGCACAGGCTGGTTGAACACTCATCCATGGATTGGGGAGCATTCTAAGATTTATACTCAGCTCTCCATTGTCTGTGCTAATAGAAAGAATAAGGGGTATGGATTTACAGCAGATACTTTTTAAAAATCAAGGTTAATTTACACCCATTTTAACTGCACATGTTAACGAATATTTACAGTTTTATGTACCTGTGCAACCATCACCATAATCAAGACAAAACACATTTCCAAGATCCCAGAAAATTCCCTTGTGCCCCATCTCAGTCAACCTTGCCCTACCTTGGGTCCCAGGCAACCACCAATCTGCTCTGTCACTACAGATTAGATCTGTCTTTTCTAGGATTTCATATAAATGGAATGATAGACTATGTATTCACAAAAGTTATTTTTACTTGACTTTGGAATAGCTTCTCTGATTTCTTCCCAGCAATGTCTGGTTTAGGCTGATATTAAAATGAGTTCATGTTCCCTACACCCACACTGATCTGACAGGATGGATAGAGCTAGGACTTGGAAGCAACCTGAAAGGTAGAAGCAAAGGCTGATGAGAATAATTATTGGTAATGAAAAGAATGTTGGCTCTTCCCACCAATGGTAAAGTATGACAAAGAGTTTGTGCCCACTTTGTGCCCTGAACCATTTTTCAATGTCGCTCAACACAGCTTCTCTTGAACCTAATCGCCTAGGGATTTTGTGTGCTTTGCCTTGAATGGGCACTTTATTTGCAAACTCCGGACTTCAGCCAGCCCCTCTCAGCCACAGAGCCATTGCACCCTCTGGTGTAAACGCGGGGATCTGTCACCCACGTAGCAGGGGGAAATCCCACCTACACAGCCCTCGGCCCACTGCAGTCCTCCCCTGCCAGCAGGTTGCCTCAGCTCCGCTAAGCAAGAAAAGCCAAGGGCAGGGGAGTGTCAGGTTCTCCCCAGCTGCCTTTAGGATCATGGGTCAGACGCTGAGCCTATGAATGCATGAACACAGACGACTCCCAAGAGATCAACCATTGGCGAGGAGACAGGAGAGAGAAGGGAAACCCCAGAGAAGACAGAGCAAGCTAGACATGGAAGAGGAAGAAGTGAGGGGCAGAGGCACAGCCCGAAAAACAAAGCAGGAAGAAACAGAGGAAGAGATTTTTTTCCATCTAAGAAAACCTAAAAATTCACTCCTCTGTCAAAAATAAATAGATTCAGACCCAGGCTGTGAGACTCCTTCAAAATGAATTTTTAACATGGAAATGCTGATTAAATCCCCTAAACAACCTCTACACCCCCAGGTGCTGTTGGACCCGCTTAATCCCTTTAAAATTCCAATAATTTCAACTAAGGTATTTAAAGTCTCATAAATCTGCACTAGCTTAAAATAGGGAAATATAAATCCTGTTCAGGAGCTATGGGTAGGGACAGAGATGGGCATCCCAATGCCATTTTAAACCACAGCACAGGTTTTCATCAAATGGTTCCAAGAAAAGCTGAAATGGAAAATGCTCAAGTTGCTGAGTTATGGTTCTCAATTTGTTCTTTTTCCTTTTTTTTTTTCAGGGGGTGGGATAGAATAGAGATGGAGGGTCGATGGGCTATTCAGTTGGAGAGAGAGAGAGAAATTGCAAAGACCTATCTCACTTAGTCTTTTTTTTTTTACACAAAATTAATTTAAAAGCAAACACAACAGTTTTTATAAACTACTGCCAGAAGTTACTAGAAAACAGCACTGTTTCTAATATGGCAACCACAAAAATGTCTTGTTTTATTAGGTGATTAATTCATGCCAGAAAGTGAAAATTATGGATACCATCCTACTAATAAGAGCTACCTTTTCTTTTGCATTCCTACTCTAGGCCAGGCGCCTCCTGTGTGAAAAAATTTAGGTACATTATCTGACTTCATGCTTACAGAAGCCCCATGAGAATTATTATTCTTTATGTTTTACAGATGAGGAAACTGAGGTTCAGATTAAGTAACTCTCCCAAAGTCATACAGCTAGTAAATGATGGAGCAAAAATTCAAACCCAAAGTTTGCTTTGGAAGTCCTGATCTTATCCAGGATGCCAGCTACCTTCTGTGATGCAAAGGACTCAGCCCACAGACCACCCGGATGAATCCCAAATTTAAGAGAATTTATGTTTTCATCTTTCTTGCCCTTGGCCTGGTCCAATGACCTTTTCAAACCCCAAAGTCTTAGAAAAGTCTGCCACATAAACTGAATCTTTATTCAAAGTTCAGGCCATGTACAAAAAATAAGAGTCCCTTGCTCATGTTGCTTGCTTCATATCCCAATTTTCCTGCACTGATGTCCTACCAAGTGATCTGGGAAACCTCTGAATTTGATTCTCCTCATCTATTAAATAAGGATGTATAAGACCTACCTTGAGGGCTGTTGTGAGGATAAATGTGTGGGAACACAGTCAGGAGACTGCAGAGGCCAGGCAATTGTTGGCTCTTATGGTGCCTTAAATACCATTCTCTCCACAGAGGAGAAGGGAGAAGATATTTCAACAACAGGAGAGAGGCGGGAACTCATTTCAAAAACACTCACGATTGAAAGACCTGCATTGGAAGAGGGAAAATACACATCTCTGTATTATCACTTCCCAAAATATTTTCCATGGGGTATTAATAGATGTTTCTTCAAAAGTTCTATGGTCAGAAAGACTTGGAGAACACCAGATGTGTGATGCCTAAGAGAATCTCAGTGCACTTTCTTACCAAAGGTCCTGAGAAGTGCTACCATAGAATAGCCTCTGTTTAATTCAGCAAATCCAAATACATGACCATAAGAACTTGAGCTGTGGCTTTCCATCCACTGAGCATCTCCCAGAACACCAGGGAACACCGTTTAGGAGAAACCACTCTCAAAAAAAGATAGCTTCTCTCACCCACCATCAGTACACTGTCTGATCTACTCTCTTCCCATTCTGACCAATGTTCCTTCACTTAACAATTTACATTGCCATGAGGAGACTCCCCAGTGTGTATGAGCATGTTTTTACAATGCTACACAGAGGACAGGACATGCCATACAACCAAAATTCTCTGGCTATAGGCCCCACTACCTCGGATGAGAACAGAGCAATAAGAGGAGAAAGGGAGATCCTTCCTTGGAGCCCCTCTTGGGTGGCAGGAGCTTTCTCTCTTCATTCATTAAAAGAGGTTTGCTGGTTGCTCTAAAAAAAAAAAAGGAGGAGAAAGAGAGATGTGTCTCTCATTTAGAGCTCCCCAGAAATGTTTTCCCCAGCTTTCCAGAAGTGTTTAGTGATGCTGATTTATACTGGAGAATTGTCTTAGCTCGCGGTCCTCCAGAAGCCGACCTTGAAACAAGGATTTGAGAGCAAGTAGTTTATTTGGGAGTTAATCCAAAGAAATACCAGCAAGAGAGTGAGGAAATGAGTCAGGGAGGGGAAGACAGCCAATAAAAAATGAATTATTAAGCCAACTGCACAGTGGACAACTATAGCTTAATCCTGTTGGGAAACAGTGTAAAACACACACCTCAGAATTATTTCACCCAAGGGATGAAGTTGCTGGGATATTTATACATCATCGTCCATCACTCATTTGTTGAAGGATGCTTGGGGCAGGCGGGGGGTGGGGGTCAGGGGGGGAAATCAGTTAATCTTTCAGAACTTCTAAACTTCCATGTACATTGGGCCTTGTGACCTTCCAGGGCTCCAGATAAAGTCCTCAAGCACCAAGATGCAGATAAATGGCAGTTGAAAGATGTCTGAAGCACCCTGAAATAGTAAGGCCTGAGGAATATAGGTCTGCTTCAGTGTCTCTCATACTTGCTCCAAATCTCCAGATTGGAAAATTAAGTTGGAAGGAAATTCAGTATATCCCTATTCCCTGAGCAACTGCTCCAGGTATTTTTGAGGTGCAGGGCTGTGCTGAATATGAACTTGAGTTTATAGTCCCAGGCCAACAAGATAACACCGCCTTCTCTTCCCCCAGATGCAGTGGCTGCCAGATTTTCCGGCTCCACATCAGTAATATTTCTTGTTACAAGTAGTGATTCTCAACAGCTGAAGGTGAGGGGGAAACCACATTCCCCCAGACGTGGTACATGAGAATCCAGGGGAGCACAGAGCCTGTGTTTAAAATACTTATTTACAACTGCCTCACTCCCTCACCATGCCAAGTTCCTGGAGGCCAGGTCATTCAGAGAAGTGGTGACAGGGATTTAGGATGAACTAGTTCCTGATCAGACAAACTAAGTCAATGTGCCTCTGAAACAAACAACCATTTCAGCAAAAGGCATTGCCTTTTTTCTAACCATTTAAGAAAAGATACAGTGAGGCATCAAAGGAAGATGTTTTCACTGTGAGTTAAAGATAGTTTGAGTGTTTCAGAAAGTTGACAAAAGACCAGAGTTTGGGGGAAGCAGCAAGAATGTTGTAATTAACTAAACTTGTGGTGGTTCAACCTGAGACCATCATTCAATGCCCAGTTAAGTTGGAGGTCAGAGGTTCCCTGTTTTGCTTCAAAGGATTACTACCTTCTTTTCCCTTTTCCCCAAATCTCACCTGCTACCCTTCCTCTTTCTCCTCTTTCCCTGAACTCATCTCTATTATAAAATGTTTACAAATGTGGATAAATTGAGCAATAATGGCAATAATTTGTACCAAAGAGAACCCAATTACTTTGTCTCCACAGTGTTCCAAATTAGAAGACCTGAATTATACTTATGGTCTGAACCTCTGTTTTGTGAGGTTATGGAGAATAAGTTGAAGAGAAGGAAAGGTAGCATTTTATGAAGGGTTGGGAGATGATTCCTCCAGGTAAGTTGTGTTTCTTTTACATCATATGATTCTTTGGCCTTTAATAAAAGTCATCATTGGTACTTTCAATTTTTTATACAGGCTCCTAAGAATTTTAACTCAAGGTACCTTCTCTTCTGGTTGACATCCTTGTTGCTGGACACACCTTCAGGGAAGGTGACAACAATACCACTTCGGCTCATTCTGACCTCACCAAGCTGGAACTTCCCAGTGTCGGAACTGCTTTCAAGACAATGACCTGCACACCATTCATGCTGCTAGAGATATTTATGGGGTGGGAGGATGGCCTTCAGATATTGACTGTCTAAGGACATCCTTTGCCTGTGGAAAGAAGAACTCAAGCCACCTTCACTTCCTCTCAGTCCCTCACCTCTGTACTCCGAGAAGAGGTCACGTCAAAGTGATGGAGAGATCCTAGCACACTGAGTGGGCACCACTCCGTAAAGGATGGGGTCTTTGTCTCTGCCACACTCCTTTCTTCCTCTTCTCTTTCTATTGCTGAAGAGAGCATTTGGCTCCTGGTTTTCTTTTATGCTGCAATATGATCACCTCTTTGAGGTTATGACCCATGAAGAAGGTCCACAAACTTGGGTTTATGTTTAGAGGAAGAAGAGGCAGAGGTAAGCCTCTGGTCTAGACCACGTGCTCTAGGCTACCTAACAAAGAGAGAGGCACTTTGCTTCCAAACACAAGCTCAGTGAAGAGCTACCTTCCTTTGTCATTGTTCCCTGTATAAACATTTTCCTTAGGGACTTTATGGAGAAGAGAAAAGATTATGTCCCTTGTTTGAGGATAAGATTTGGGCATTTCCTGAGGTCTCCTGGCCAACTTCTCCCTCCTGCCCCCATGTTTACTAGAAACATTTTCAAACATACAGAAAAATTGTGAGAATAAAACAATGTACTTACTTGTATACCCTCCTTCTAATTCACCAATTAACATTTTGCCACATTTGCCTTATGTGTGTGGTGTATGTGTATGTGTATGTGTATGTTTTGGGGTTATTGTTTTTTTTCTTAACCATTTGAAAGTAAGTCATAGATATCATGACACTTTATCCCAAAATAATTCAGAATGCATCTCCTAGGAATAAGGACATTGTCCTATATAACCACAATACCATTATTACACCTAAGAAAATTAATAATAATTCCATAATATCAAATATCCCCAGTTGCAAGAATGTCATTTATAGCCTTTTATTACTGTGGTACATAGACACAACATAAAGTTCACCATATTAACTATTTTTACGTGAGCAGTTCAGTGGCATTAAGTATATTCACGTTGTGCAGCTATCACCACTATCCATCTCTAGACCTCTTTCATCTTTCCAAATTGAAACATTGTACCCATTAAACAATTAAATTCCCATTTCATCCCCACACTCAGAATGGCAATCACCATTCTGCTTTCTGTTTCTATTAATTTGACTACTCATATATGTGGAATCATACAATATTTGTCCTTTTGTGTCTGGCTTATTGTCTTCACTTAGCATAAATGTCTTCAAGGTTCTTTCATCAAGGATATGTCAAGATTTCCTATCTTTTTAAGGCTGAATAATATTCCATTGTATGTATATATCAGATTTTGCTTACCCATTCATCCACTGATGACCACTTGAAGTATTTTCACCTTTTGGCTATTGTGAATAATGCAACTACAAACAGGGATGTACAAATATCTGTTCAGACCCCTTCTTTCAATTCTTTGGGGCATATACCTAGAAAGGGGATTGCTGAATCATATGGTAATTCTCTTTTTAATTTTTTGAAGAAGCACTATACTGTTTTCCACAGTAGGAGCCCCATTTTCCATTTGTACCAGAGTGCCCAGGAATTCCAATTTCTCCACATCCTCACTAACATTTATTTTCTGTTTTTTTTAACAACAGCCATCCAAATTGGTGTGATATCACTGTGGTTTTGACTTTCATTTCCCTAATGACTAGTGATGCTGAACATCTTTTCATGAGCATTTATTAACTATTTGTATAACTTCTTTAGAGAAATGTCTATTGAGCTCTTCTGCCCATTTTTTATCTAGTTGTGTTTTTTTGATGTTGATTTGTAGGAATCTTTAAATATTCTGGATACCAATCCTTTATCAGATATATGATTTGCAAATATATTTTCCCATCCCATCAGTTGCCTTTTCAGCCTATCAATTTGTGTCCTTTGATTCATAATTTTTAACTTCAATGTAGTCCAATTTATCTATTTTTTTCTTTTGCCATTTGTGCTTTTGGTGGCTACTAGAAAATTTTAAATTACATGTGGTTCACATTATATTTCTGCTAGACAGTGCTGGCCTGCAAGCTTAATTAAAATCACTTTTTGCAAGAATACTTCATAAGTGATGCTACATTCATAATGTATCCCAGCAGGAGGTATATAATATCACACTAGTAGGAATGCTGAGTTTGATCACCTGGTTAAGGTGACAACTGCCAGATACCCAGATTGTAAAGTACATTTTTCTCTTTGCAAATTATAAATACTTTGTGAGGTGATACTTCAACACAAAAATACCTTTTTAAAGATCATCAGACCAATTAGCCCTCCCAGAGAAACCAACCCTCAGAGCAGCACTCAGGAAAACAACCAGAGGCAGAGCCTACCTGCAGGGCCCCCCCACGGAGGGCAGTTCAGATGGTACCCTCGACTCTTTGGTGGCTGCAGCAGGCAGGAAACATGCCGTGCCTGCCCTCGCCCACCCCACCCTTGCACTCACCTCTGATTCTCCTTTCTAATGGTTGTAAGTAGCATTCACATGGCCCAGTCATTTCCATTGAAACTGTATCTAAAGCTTACCCAGGTCTCATTTCCAGTCTAGTTACTGGCAAAACTCCTCTACTGAATTTTTTTTAAGTTCCCAAGGGAAGTCTTTCATGCACCGCCAGAGCCTCTCTCTTGTTTCTCATCTCTGTCCCTACTTCTTTTTTCTGTGACCATACTGGTATCTGTGCCAAGGTTGGTAGCTCTTGGAGATCCCAGAGCTGCAGCCCCATGGGGCAAATGGCCCTATACTCCCCAGAGTCTTCCCTGGTTAAAACCATACTGAATCTATGTGAGGTGGAGAAAAGGGTCTTCTTTTCCTCCATAGGGCACTTCTCCCCCTGGTGCCAAGGTAGCACTTCTGTTTGTGCTCCTCTGCTCAGAATGCCAGTTGTGAAATCATGCCCTTCAGTTTTCTGCTTGAGCTGCTAGAGCCTGACTTACCATAAATATCCAGGATAGACACATTGCTCTCTCCTGATCCCCCTTTCCCCCACATACCTGAACAAAACACCTTCCCTCTTCCTTTAGCCAAATCAGCTCCTGGCACCCATCCCACTTTACCTCAGAGGGATTTGAATCTCATTTAGGCCCCAGATGGGACAACTAGTCATAGTCTACGTTATAGCACTTAAGTAGGTAAGAATTACTCAGTGGAATTTTTTAACTTTCTTCTATTTGTTGATGTGCCCATGAGCTCAGATGACTGATGATGTAATCAAGGAATTAGAGGAATGTCTTAAAGTTTATTCCCATTATGGATAAAAAGAGTTATTACTGATCCTTCCAGGAAAAAACTCATGGACTCAAAGATCTCAGAGATCAAAGGAGAAAGTTAAAATTATCACAAGTGGTATAAAATCTAAAACTATACAATTTCTAGAATAAAACATAGAAAAATTTCAACCTTATGGTAAGCAAAAATTTCTTAGTATACAAATAACATGAATAACAAAAAATTGATAAATTGGACCTAACCAAAATGTCGCTCTTTGAAAGATGCTGTTTAAAAAATGAAAGTCATGTCACAGAATGGAAGAATTCTTTGCAATACAAAAATCTGACAAAGGACTTATATCTAATATATATAAAGAACTCTTAAAGCTCAAAAATAAAAATACAAGCAATGCAATCTTAAAATGGGCAAAACATTTGAATTGACAGTTCACCAAAGACAAATGAATGGCCAATAAGCACATTAGAAAAGCTCAATATCGTTAGTTGGAGTTGAGCACTAGCCATTATGCTAATTAAAACCACTCTGAAACACCATTACACACCTACTAGAATAACAAAAAATTAAAAAGGCTTACCACATTGGCAACTGCTCGCAAGCATGAGGATCAACTGGAACACTCCAACAATGTTGTTGAGAATGTAAGATGGTATAGCCACTTTGCAAAAGAGTGTGCCAGTTATTTTTAAGTGTTAAACTTATACCTGTCATTAGGTCCAGTCATTGAACTCCTATTTATTCAAAAGAATTAAAGCAAACACAAAAGTTCATACATAATATTCATAGCAGCTTTAATCATAATAGCCCAAAACAGAAAACAACTAGAATGTTCCTCCAAAAGTGAATAGACAAAATGTTGTATGTTCATACAATGAAATACTATTCAACCATAAAAAAGAATAAATTATTGATACACTGACAAGGCAAATGCATCTCAAAATAATTATGCTAAATGAAAAAAGCTAGGTGCAAAAGAGCATGCACTATAAAGTTGTATTCATGCAGAATTCAATAGTGACAGAAAGCAGATCAGTGGTTCCATGAGGCTGGGAGCAGAGGGAAAGATGGACTACAAACATGGAAAAGGAAAATTTGGGGTACAATGGAAAATGCTTCATGTGTTGATTGTGGTAGTGGTTTCCCAAAGGTGTGCATCAGTCAAAACTCATCAATTTAAAATATTTCATAAAATTAGTTAATTTGCACAATGGCAAAGAAAGAGTTAATGAAAAGAGAACTGGAAACTGAGAGCCCCTCCTATCTCCAGGAAGTTCAGGAAAGACCTCTTTCCTTGGGTTGTAGGGTAAGTGGGAGGCTGGAAACAGAGCAGACTGAGAGCCAGATAGCTCTAATCAGAAGAAGAGAGATCTCCCCTGCCCATAAAGATTACTCAACAGTGATCCCTCTGGGCCCCCATGAGCCCTGCACCATCTTGCCTGGAAGACTTTCCCCTTCCCAGCCACATCTCTCACTTCTTGTAAGAGTCTCCTTCACCAAGAATTATTTCTTATTTATCCCTACCCATTGTGCATTCACAGCATGGTTTCCACTAAGTCATTCTGTACTTCTTTTCACAGCTAGTTGTTGCCCACAGCTATATGCACCTTCTGGGTTAGATATCACCAAGCATTGGCAAGGAGATGGGGAAATAGCACCCTCATCCATGCTGGTGCAGCCTTCTGAAGGATAACCAAGTATCTTAAAATCCAGCAAGCCAACCTCTGGGTATACACCCAAGGAAATCCTTCCTAGGGAACACAAGGAGATGTATCTAAGGAAGTTCACTGACATGCTGTTGTGGGCAACCAAGGTGTCCATCTCTAAAGAATGGACATCATATATGTGATATCATATATGCATATCTCAACTTGATATATATATTTATAAATAGAATAATGAACTAGATTTCCACACAGCAATCTGGATCGATCTCAAGCACAGACTTGAGAGAAAAAAGTAAAAACAGAATGAGATATGTAGCACAATTCCATTTATGTATTATACACACACACACACACACACACACACACATGAAACAGCCATGTAAATTTTTGTAAGGGTGTTCATATACCTAAATAAACACCTGTCAGATGGATTGAAAGGATTGTATTAAATATATTATAGTGGATGCCTATGGGAGGAGGGCAGTGGAATTGGGAATGCTGGATGAAGGGAAAAAACAATAAAATATAAAATTTTCTTACAGAGAGAAGGTCCTTCCATGGAAAAATGATGATACTCCATGAACTGAGAATGGGATTAACTCAAGCATGTACATCTGAATTTCAAAGATAGAAAACAAAAACAATTATAGATAGGTGATACATATATACACACTTACATAGTTTTTATGTTTGTCTGTTTTTCACATTCAGATGAATTAACTAACTGTTTCCTGGCATATTGTATTAATTTCCTATTGATGCTATAACAAAGCACCACACAATTTTTGCCTACAACAACACAGATTTTTTGCCAGACACTTCTGTAGGTAAGAAGTCCAACATGGGTCTCCCTGAGCAAAACCTAAGCATCAGGAGGGCTGCACTCCTTTCTGGAGGCTCTGGGTGGACTCCATTTCCGTGCCTTTCCCCCTCCTGGAGACCACTCAGTCTCCACTCAGGGCCCCCTTCCTCATCTTCGCAGCCAACAAGGACAGGTCTAGTTCTTCTCACATCTCCTCCGACTGGTCTTCCCTTCTGCCTCCCTCTTCCCCTTTTAAGGACCCTTGTAATTACATTGGTCCCACCCGGATGATCCAGGATAACCCCCCTATGTTAAAATCAGTTCCTTCCTTCCCCTTGGCCATGTATGGTAATATAGGCACAGGTTGCGGAATTCATACACGAACATTTTGGGGTCATTATTCTACCCACCATACCTGGGTATATGGTAAAGAGTGACAAACACAAAACCACATATTCTTTCTTATTGTGAATCAGTTAATCAGCCAATAACAAAAAACATGTTGAGTCCCACTATGTGACAGATCCCTGTGATAAGAGCTGAGGTTACCACAGGGGTCAAGGATTGGGGAGTTGGTAATTTTTCCCTCCCTTTCAGACAAAATTCTCATTCTGAGTTATTTTAACTATAAGATAAATGACAAGTAATCTGATTAAACTGTTCTCATTACATGAAATGATTGGCCTATGAGAACATTCTAGAAGAGACATCTGCATTCCTTTTTAAAGAACCACCATAACCCAGTGTACCTTAGCCTTTAATGGGCATACAAATCACCTGGGAATCTTGTCAAATGCAATTTTGATCTAGTAATTCTGGTGTGGGGCCTGACTCTGCTTTTCTGACAAGCTCTAGCTGTCGCAAATGCCGCCTGTCCTGGATCCCTGCTGGAGGAGCACGGCCCTAACTCAAAGTCTGAGTCCTAAGCAGCGCTCAGTCTGACCCTGCCACCAGTCCATTATAGGAAGGCTTTGCCTCCTTCTAAGAGGTTATGGTGTTCAATCAGTTTGCCAAAACAACACACTTTGTCACTGGGACAAAACACCTGTAACCGGGAGGACACTCTGCCTACTGGTGATAGTTTCCTACCAGGACAGTTTCTGACTAATACCCACATTCATTCCCACATAGAGAGTGTATTTTTTATAATCCTTCCTATAATAATGTGTCTCCTGTCTCCTAGGCAAGGACTCCTAGTCTAGCGTCCAAGGCTTACATCCCCCGGACAGTGACTCGGTGGCCCAGAACCTGGATTCATACCTATTGTTGGCAATCTGTAAGGTTTGAGCTATTTGAGGATTCCCCTACTAGACAAGGTAATAAAGGCTAGTAAGGCTCAACCTCATCTCTTGAATGGGTATGGGGTTTTACATACAAACTTCTTTATGGGGTGAAGGGTTGAGATGAGCAGATGGGCAGAGCAAAAGCAACAGAATCTCTATAGGTAATTCAGATCATCTTTATATAAGGACCTCTGGCCAGTGAAACACCTTAGTGAAGCACAGGGACCAATGGGAGGACTCATTCCGGCATCAAGGTGGATTGATTACATAATTTGTAAGGTAAAAGAAGGCAAGTTCATATATATATATATATATATATATATATATATATATATATATATACCACATGCTGTTCCTGATTAGTGAGTTTGGGCAAAGCCACTTCATAGTGTACTTCTGAACACTGATGTACTTGGGTGTAGTCTGACCTATGACTTCCCCAAATCAGGAAAAGAAATGAAGAGGGAAATGAAGTAGAACATAACCACAGTTTCATACCTTCCTTCTACTTGTAAGGTTCCATACCTTCTATTTGCAAGATAACTAGGTAAATCTTCCCTCCATGGCAGAGTGCTGTTACACTGTTTCCCTTAAGGCCTCCTTAAGGAGCCTCTATTTTATGTTGTCTACAACCTCCTTCCCACCTTTTCCTGGGTGGATGGTTGCTAAAAACTCTCTTACATGGCCTACCATTGCTGGAGTCCCTGGCTCAAACAGCAAAGACCCAAACTTGGTGCTTCTCCAATAGAGATATGGCAGAAGGCACGGATCTCTGCAATACAAAAAGGAGACCTACACTGGCTACACCAGGACTTAAGGCTACCCATTCATCCAGCATTGAAGCTAGGTATTCTCTAGGAGGGCTGCTCCATTGCAGGGCAAATTAAATTAGGGGTCACTGTTCTCTCCCTCCCTAAGCATTCATCCAAATTGAGAATTTTACACCTGGCAGCAGCTTTTAAGACACATCGAACATCCATCACTGCATGGATAAAGAAAAGGAAGTCTAAGTAAGGGAAGTGAATAGGTCAAGATCAAATGGGCTGTTCATGACACAGAGTCTATACTCAAACCCAGCTCACAGAGGTCAGGTGACTTGCTCAAGGTCATATGTCTAGTTGATAGCAACGCTGGAACTAGAACACACCTCTAACGCCAAGACTTTTTCCCACTACAGCTTCCCTCTACCATAGCTAAAGCACCCAGGGAAAAGAGCACCTCACTATGGACTCACTAATACCTTGAAGATGTTCACCTCAAGGGCCGAAAGTCAAGGTATGGCTGAGGGAAAGGGTTAAGGGAGCTACTGATGAGGTCTGGACATTCATCTCACAGTCATATCAGCCTCCCCACCTAATTCTATTTTTATGGCAAAAACCTTTTAATTCTTTTCCTACCTAATCCCTCTTTCTGGCCTTGTGCGATGGCTGTCTTGCTAATTCAAGTTCCTTTCCTGTGGGGTAAATCTTCACTCTTCGTCCTAGCACTGGGTCTTTCTCTTGGATTTTGTCTCATCTGCCTGGGAGGCCAGCTAACCTTCCCACCCGTCTGTTCACATCTCACTCAGTTCCTCCTACCTCTCCACTTTACACCACTTGCATACTGCCCCCTTCCTCTCTCCCTTCCACTTCTCGTGGAATAGTGGCTCCTGGATTTTTTGCCCCCAGCAGAACTAGATGGCTTTTCTCCCTCTGCTTAAGGGGGAAGAGCCGTGAAAGCCCCAAATGCCATCTTTTATCTCATTTCCTATTTCCAGCACGTATCCTATTTATAGCTCTGCCTCCTTCTTAGCAGATTGACACAGCACTCTGCTTGGTTCCCAGAATAAATTCAACTCAAGAATGAGAGGCAAGTCCAGGCTCCCAGGATTCTTCTGCAGTCAAGCATTTGTTAGGAGTTTTTCTACCAGCATTTGAGAGGTGTATCTGCTGGCAGCTGTGCTTCTCTGAGCCCATTGTCTGCTGTCCTGGAAACTCCTTCCACGTAGGATTTTCTTCCTGTAGATTTCCCTTTCTGATCATGTCTGGACCAAGCTTATATTAAAGGTGGTTTTTATTCTCCTAGAGTACATTGACTATTCAAAAAATGATACTTAAGAAATACTTGTTAGGTAGATGAATGTTGGTATATCAGTTATAGGTATTAACTGAGTTTGTAGGAAGCCAATTTGGAGTCATAGCTGATCCACAATGTGAACAATAGATATAAAAATTCACATTTTAAAAATAAAATCCATTTCGTATTATCTAATATCTCTGATGTTCCCATCACCAAATCATTATAAACCCTGAATGGAGGAGCAACATTTACAGAGCACCTTCCACTATTAGGAATTGTGCTTTCTTAAATGATTTCACTTACTCTATAACCTCTGAAATAAGTATTATTATTCCCATTTGACAGGTAACAAAACTGAGATTCAGGTCAGAGAGTAGTTGCCCTAGGTAACAGAAAGAATAAGTGGATCTGACCCAAGTCTAGATGTCTTTGAAGCTCACTTTAGAAATCAAAAGAGGACTTGGGACCTTTGAACACAGCATCTGAGGTAGTGCATGCTGATGGCCTCTGGTTCAGTCTGTGTTCCCTTGCCTATTTCTTTCCTATTTGGCACATTGTAGGTGCCCAAAGAAATATGTGTTGAATTAAATTGTAAATGTACCATTTAGACTCAGTTTCTTATCATGACTATTATTCTAACTTTCCAGGCTTGATGTAGACACTTCAGAAGAAACCCAGCAACCAACCTCAGAAAGTTATCCAATGGGGACGCATGAGCCAATGTTCTCTCTTTTCCTCAAGGAAAACAGACATGGGATGAAGCAGGATTAGGTTAGAACTAAGGGAAACACTGGAAGACACCAGGCCAGGCCACTGAGAAGGCATACTTTGTATGCAGATCCTCCTCTCTTTGGGATGAGTCCAGTTCCTGCCTGCTGGGGAGGCGCTGCTTCTGACGGTCTGCAGAGGCACCAGGAGCTGTTCTTCTGCGTTTGCGGTAACAGTAAGAAAAGGCTGCTGCAGAAACCACTCTGTGCAATGGCATCCTCTTTACAGTAATGCGGAGTTGTTAGTTCCCTTGATTGCTCTCTGATGTGTAGCTTTAATTGTATTCTTGCTTTTATGCAGAGAACAGAATCTGTTCCCAAGAGAATAGCTGGGAAAACCCACTGCTGGACTTGAATACAAATAGGACCCTGTGGAAACTGCTGCTTCATAGTGGGCACAGGGAAAAGGGGGTGGGCAGCTACTTTTGAAGGTTTGGGGTTTATGCATAGAGGGATCACCAGCAATGTTGTTCAAAGCAAACTGCCTAGAAATTGCACAGGAAATTCCCTATGCCCAGGAAATTGTCTTCAGTGGAGGGTTTATGTGACACTGAAAAGCTGCCATTTCCCCAAAAAGCTGTCCCTCACCCATACAGGAGCTTCCATGAACTAATACCATTGTTGACATAATTATCTGTTGCTTTCCTTGATTTTTATGCATATTTCTATGCAATTGAGTTCATCCTGTATATAAATTTTGCAATCTGTCCTTTTCAGTTAAAACAGTAGCTTATAAACCTTGGAGTAGGGCAGGGAGAGGTTGGTAAGATCCAGCCATTTTGCCACTGAGGGTGACATCAGGCAGAAACAGCAGCAACAAGCAGCACTGCTGGGTCAGCTCCTGGGAGCTCGATAGTCCTGGCCCACCAGTGGTATGGTTCACCCATTTAAGGGGCAGTAGGCAGTGATTAGCTCCAGGATTAGGATTACAGGAATTTTTTAAAGGCCTTCTTTCATTTTATTTTCTAAATTTCATAATAAACCAGTTTCACTTTTATAGTCAGAAAAATTATTTTAAATGTTTCCTCTTTCTGCTGCCAGGGAAGTAGCAAGGCATTAGAATCAGAACTGACAGAATTGACTGCAGAAAGGCAAGCCATCCAGGCTCATCTCACAGTACATGAGGTGCCTAATCTGTGAAATGGGACAATCACATCGGCACCTCCCAGAGTAGAGACCATAACACTATCTATATCCTATAGAGAAGGTGACATCACCCCAGACAAGATGAAGAGATACACAGCCCCTATCTGGGAGGTAGCTGAGCTCATGACCCACAGATGCTCAGCCCTCCAAAGACACTCAAGCCTCTGAGAAGAACATTAATTCACCTTATTTAGGATGAAAACCTCCCAACTTAGGCATCATTGAGAACAGACTGGAACTCGGTATCTTTAGACCCTGAAAGAAGGAGTCAAGCTACCTTCTTTTCCCGTTGCTAATCTGCAGGACTAACTTATTCAGTAGGCATAAGAGACACAGTGCCTAGGAATCAAAGTACTTTTGGAAGTCCGCAAAAGTGCCTTAATATATAATGTTAATGTTTTTGTCATTATGCCAACACAGTTGTAAAATATGTTTTCATATTTTTAATGGAGGAAGGGCCCATGAGGGCAAAACATACCTAAGACCCATTTAAGTCATAATGTGGCCTCTGCTCAGCCCGGGTCAGCTTCATATTTTCCAAGCCCTACTGTGAAATCATCCAAGTGGATTGTGGATCAAAATGCCTACCAACCCTGTCTGTTCATCTTCTTCATCCTTCTTGCACAGAGGAAACAGAACTTGGGTGTGGATTTTTGGCATGAGAATAACCAGAGCCATGAGATCACACTGAGACCCCGCAGCAGAATTCGGCAGATGGAGACGTATTTAGCAGAGAACAGAAGAAATAGCTTTTTTAATTGCCCGCACAAACAACCATTACAACACAGGAAGGATAAGAAGCAATAACTCTAGGAAATGACTTGGCATTTCCCCCTTTTCTTGACTGATGACCCCTCATTCTTTAATATAAGGTTTCTGTGAAATGTGGACATCCTTTTTAATAACTGTGGTCCTTCTTTTCAAATTAGAATTATAAATAAATAAATGCAATTTGCAAACCATTTGATTACATCCCTGTACTTTCCCAAGATTCCCAAAGGAGGCACTTACACCAATTTTTGCATCATTAAATATTTAAATAAAACTTCGAGGTGAATTGTGAGACAAAAAGGCATTTATGAAGCACATGTTTGGGTACAACACAGCACCAAACTTCAGACTTAGGGAGCAAGTAGAACATTTGGTCTCTACAGACCAGCAATAGAATAACCCAGCAAAGAGTTTTGAAAAGAGAGAATATTGGTTTCAAGGGAGGAAGCCAGTACAGAAACCTCAACTTTACTTTGTGTCCCTTATTCAGCAGCCACAAATCCACAGAATGCCACCAGGAACAGGGAAGCAAGCAGAACAAAGCCGCTGAGCAGCCAGCCTCAGGTCAGAAAACCCATGCCTCAGTCAATTTTAAAACATTGTGGAAAAGTTACTGAGTTCAAGTCACCCCAAAAACCTCTGGTCCAAAAGAGAATATGTAATTTAAATTCAGAACATTTTGTTTCTAAAATCAGATGAATTTTCATTTAATCTTAAACTAAGACAAATACATTTTATCACAGTTGACATTAGTAAACATTCATGGAGCAAAGCACTACATCAAGAGAGTACACAAGGCATCAAATAGCCCTAACCTGCAGGAGTTTACAATGCATTTGGAAACGTGGAAAGTACTAGGTGTAAATGGATCACAACTATTTACATACACAGTATCATGGTGTCTAGCCCGAAGGACATGGGAATGGCCTCGAATGTATGTTCCATGTGGAGCCACGGGAAAGGCACATCCTCATGTGACACATGTGTCACTGAGGATCCAGCAGGAAGCAGAAGGCACACTCAAAGGATTTAACCAAAGAGAGTTTAAGGAAATACTGACTGAGACATGGGTGGAGTTAAGCCAACTGAACACAGCGGTGAACTCGGGGACTAGCACAGATGGGAAGCCCTCAGCAAATACTCAACCTCTGGTCACCTGCTGATGTCTCCCAGGCCAAACACCCAGAAACGGGAGGCACAGGCCTGGGGCACAGATCAGGAAGAGAAGAGTGGAGAGTGAACTATGGGGACAAATGGAGGCTAGCCCAGCACACAGGTTGAACACCTTGCTATGGGCTTTAAGCATAAAAATGGAAGGAGGGAAGGCATCTTGGGCAAAGGTAGACATGCATATATACAGGAAATGGGAAATAATTTTTCTCCAGCCAGGAGGTAATGTGTACAATGTACATTTTCTTAAGAAGAGTCAGACTGTGACATTTAGGAAGCTTGGCAGAAGAGAGACAGAACAGGGTTTCTCGGTCTCAGCACTATTTCTGGATCATTCTTTGTTTTGGGGACTGTCCTGTGCATTGCAGGATATTTCGCTGCATGCCTGGCCTCTACACAATAGATGCATCCCACTCCCAGTTGTGATAACTCAGCGTTTCAGACATTGCCAAATGTCCTCTGGGGGGCACAAAATTGCTCCCAATTGAGAACCACTGGGGGAGGAAAGGAAAGAGACCTTAAGCAGAAACCTGTTGAAACACAGTACAGATGGGAGATGCCCAGGGCTCAGACCAGAGTGGAACAGGGAGACGGACAAGAAAAGAATGACTGACACAGACCCTGCAAATGAGCAGCAGGCAGGCTGTGCGAGGAGGGGCAGAGGGAGTGGTGGAGCTTGATATCTGGGTCTGTAGGCTGCATAAAAAGGAGAATGTTCTCTCCACTGACAGGTCTAGAATGTCTGAGGCTGGCCTTGGGGAAAGAGGATGTGTCTTTTGTGATCTTGTTTGAAGGAAGCCTAGGATGTTTAGACAAGGGACTGAGTTAAGGAGGGAGGTGGGGCTAGAGGTTTAGATGTGAGTCATCCATACAGACAGACAGACCCCTATACTTCTATGGAGAGAAGTTTTCATGCAGGGAAGGTGGAGAAAACCAAGGGCTCAAGTTCTTTTTTTTTTTTTTTTTTTCGGTGGGGTGGGGAGAAGGTGAGAGCTTGGGGAATAGCGTGCATGTTTAGAAGAAGAACAATGTGAGGTGGAAATAGAAGGCCCTGGAGCAGGAGAACCAGGCAGTTTTCTGAGGGGGCAGTAGGCTGAACCCTCGCTCCTGCCCCACTTGCCAGTCCATGTGCCCAAGGGGCTATGTCTGTTATGGGAGACCACCTTATTCTAATGTATACAAAGGGGTCATGTAGGCCAGAGGCAGCCCTGCAGAGAATCAAAACCACCACAGAAGCCAAGAACGTCAAGAAGGGAGGAGCCTTGTCTGTCCCCCACCCTACTGTGGTTAATGATCCTTTTTTTAAAAAAAATCACACAAATCTTTAAAGTAGACTTTGCTTAGGTGGACATTTTGACTTATGTGGAATAAACAGTTTGTTCTTTATAAGTGAGTGGTTATAGGAGTTCTGCTCCCCTAGAGCTCCGAAGACGAGGTTACACAGAGGTAGCAGGAGGAGGAGGGGATCCCGAACCACAACGGGTAGCTTGTCTGTCTCTGTGGTTCTTTCTAAAAAAAGATGATAGATCTTCTTGTTTTCTTCCCTCACAAAGATGCATTTTGAGATAGGCAATTTGAGAATTCTAAGATGGCCCCCAAGATTCTGGAAACTTTGTGTATATGCACTGTATGATCTCATCTCTTTGAGTGCAGGTGGGACCTCTCAATGTGATGGGATGTCACTTCCATGACTAACATTATGCGGCCAAAGGGAATTTTCAGATGTAATTAATGTCCCTAATTGGTTGACTCTGAGTTCATCAAAAAGGAGACTGTCCTGGGTGGGCCCAACATAAGCAGGCAAGTACTTAGACCAGACAGGCAACAGCAGACGCCCTCTGCTGGCCAGAAGAAAGCAAACACCATGTTGCAAACTGCTATGCGAGAGCCGCATCGCTGGGACGGGAGGGTGGCTTGGAACTGAGAGCAATCCCTGGCCAACAGCCAGCAAGAAAACAGGAACCTCAACCCTACACAGCAAGGAACTGAATTCTGCCCACAACCAGTGAGCACAGGAAAGGACGCCAAGCCTCGTACAAGATTGCAGTCCCAGCTGACTTCTAGATTTTAGCCTGGAGAGACCCTTAGTGGAGGATCCTGCCCATGGACACTAAGATGATAAATAGTGCTGTTTTTAGCTGCCAAGTTTGTGATAATTTCTTATGCAGTAAAATAAAACTAATGCATATTCGAAGAGAGATTGTGTTCACAGGGTGAATTGGCTCCTGAGGGAACTGACGACCGCACCACCCAGCTGAGCCCCAGAAGTGTGCAGGGTCTGGGCCCCAGCTGTAGTGGGACTGTCGGCTCCTCCATCACAGCCTCACCATGACCAAGCAGCCCCTAGGATGGGGTCATGTCCCATTTCTTCCTCTGAAATGGCAAATGAGATTTGGGAAAGCAAATCACAATATAAGTCGCACAGGATAGGTAGAAGTTACTTTCTGAGCTGTGATGGTGGTGGAACTAAGACTGGTCAGGATTCCTAATCCTGGTGTCATACCTGTCCTTACCTGACCAAATGCAGCTTTAGCCCCTAAGATACTGAGCTAGTAAAGCTGAATGGACATGGAAGTATCACTTCTCAGGAGGGCCTCGTGGAAGCAGGAAGGAGGAGGAAGGAAGGTGGATAGGGAGAGAAAAAAGGAGAATTTTATTCAGTAAACAAATGTTTATGATGCCCATTATGTGTGCAGCCCTGTCCTAGATCCCAGCAATACACACTAAAGAAAATACAAGCCCGTGCGTGCCAGTGTGAGAATATAGACAAATTAATATAACCAATTTTTTAAAATACATAGTATGTAGGGATAGTAAAGCAAAGGAGGAGTTGGAAGGGAAGCTGATGTTCAATTTCAAATAGAGGGGTCAGTGAAGTCTCTCTCAAAACGTAACTTGAACATAGATCGGAAGGAGTTGAGGACTGAGTCATGTGGCTATCAGAGGAAATCATGTTACAGGCAAAAAGGAAATGTAAGTGCAAAGGTCCTGGGGCAGGAAGAGGACCTTGCCTTTCTAGAGAATAGCAAGACAGCCAATATGACTGGAGGAAAGTGAGGAAGGAGGAAAGAGAAAAATGGTAAGTTCAGAGACTTTAAGGGCCTTGCAGATCACTTTGTCTTTTACTCTGAGCAAAGTGGGAGCCCTGAAGATTCTGAACAGAGGAGTGACATAATCAGTCAGGTTTTAGAGGACTGCTCTGGTAGCTGTATTGAGAATAGACTTTAGGAGGGCAAGTGCAGAAACAGAGATGAGTTAGGATGCCGTTGCAGGGCTCCAGGTGAGAGATGAGGTTCACTCAAACCAGGGTAGTAGAGGTGGAGGTGGACAGAAGTGCTCAGATTCTGGATCCCTTTTGAGGACAGAGCCAGCAGTATTTGCTCTGATTGGATGTAAGTAAGGTGTGAGGGGAAAAGCAGTCGGGGTAATGCCAAGGTTTTTACCATGAGCAACTGAAAGGATGCAGTTGCCATTTGCTGATCTGGGGATGCCTAGAGAAGCTGGTTAGAAAAGGAGTATCAGGAGCTCAGTTTGGGGCATGTGAAGTTTGAGAAGCCTATGGGACACCCAAAGGTGCTATCAAGTAAATAGATGGATATTCTAGTGTGGCGTTTGGGGAAGGACTGGGGCTGGAGATCTAAAACATGAGACCAGATGAGCTAAAAAGGGGGAGTGAATGTAGACAGAGGAAAGTCCAGTGGTAAATCCTGTGACAACACGAACGTTAAAGTACCAGGGAGAAAAGGAAGGACAAGTGTCTCAGGGCAGGTGACTCTAACAAAATACCGGACTGGGCGACTTAAGCAACAGAAAATATTTTTCTCACAATTCTGGAAGCTGGGAAATCCAAGATCAAAATGCTGGCAGGCCTGATTTCTGTGAGGGCCCTCAGCAAGGTCTTGCTGTACCCTCACACAGCAGAGAAAGCGAGCTCTGATCTCTCCCTCTTCTAAGGGCACAAATCCCATGGTGGAGACTCTGGCCACATGATCTCATCCAAATCTAATCAACTCCCAAAGGCCCTACCTCCAAATATGATCACACTGGGATTTAAGGCTTCAACATATACATTTGGGAGGGACACAAACATTCAGAACACAGCAACCAGAAAAAAAGACTGAGGAGGAGGAGCCAGTGAGGAAGGAGAAAACCCAAAGGCATGTCCTGTCCTGGAAGCCAAGGACAGAGTTTCAAGGCTGAGAGACTGATCAGCAGGGCCGAAGGTTGCAGAATGGTTGAGTTGAGTCTCAGAGATAACCTTTGATTTAGCACCATATCAGTCCGGATCTTGACAAAGAGGAGTTTCAGTGGAGTGATGAGAATCAAAGCCTGATTCAAGTGGATTCAACAGAGCCTGGGAGGAGAGAAACTAGAGGTGGCAGGCACAAGCAACCCTTTTTAAAGAGTTAAAGAGCTTTGCAGTAAAGGGCAGCAGAGAAGTGGGGTAAAGTTGGAGAGAAATATGATAGGAAAAATCAGAGCATGTTTGTATGTTTATGGGAATGAGAGGAAAATGAAGGGATGAAAACATAGTATCAATTCTTAATTACACACAAAAATAGAAATAGTGGGACCAACTGGATGAATTAAAAAGATTTTGTGTAACATGTAAAACATATAAGAATATACAGAAGCTCTGAACATAACAAACACCCACAAAACCACCATACACACCAAGAGCTGGACCACTGCCAGTCACATCTATCCCTGTGGCCCTGCTTTTCCCAGCCCTCTGCCTCTCAGAAGAAAGCAACTTTCCTGAATTTTGTGGTTACCACTTCCTTGTAAAGTCATATTCCCTTCACTATGTTCTGTTGTATTTATTGACTGATAGGTCAAGGATAACCTCACCTCTGGCCCTCAACCCGGCCTCCTGCAGACAGACATCAGACCACTTCAGGCTGATAGTATCAGGCGATTCCTATCTTGCTGTTAACCTGCCACATTCTTCATCTTCCATCTCCAGCCAGTTACTGCTTGGCCAGAAACACCCCATCTTCTATCTGAAGATCATTATCATTCATTTATCTCTCTCTCTTTTACTCCTCCTGAAAACAAGGAGAGACCAGCACACTTGCTCGCTCACGCACACACAGAACAGACCTCAGTGGCCATAGCATTCTTTTTCTCCTGGAAGATACACCTATAGCCCTCAAATCTCCAGCCTCCCCAAGCCCCCCAGTCCTAAGGGTCACCTTCCTGGGCAAGTTACCTATACCAATAGCTGGTGGCCCCTCCACAGAGAGCTCAGGAAGGCAGGTGATAGCCAGTGGTTAGGTATCTTTTATTCCCAAACCGCCTGTGGGGAAGTGGCCATCCCCAGATCAGCCAGAATTCTCCAGGTATGCAAGGATCTGCGAAACTTTGACAAATACCAAAAGACTGGGCCCTTTACAATGGATGACAGCAGGCTCTGAATAACCCTATGCATACTTAAACCAAAACCCACTTGCTCACTGATGCTTGAAATTGCTCTAAGGAGAGACAACAGCTTTCATTTTACAGCGACAGCAACTTCTGAAGGCCCTGGACAAACTAAATCGTTGATTTAGACTAGCATACTCTACTGTATAAATGTACTGAAAGGCTGGATGATGCAATGAGTGAGAAGAAATGGGTGTGAAAAGTCACAAGGGGTGTAGCAAAGAAAGATGAGGCTTTTCTTGCCTCCCTTGTAGTTTAAAAAAGAAAAATCTTGAAATCAGAAGACCTGAAGTGAAATTTGGCCCTACTTCCAGCTGTTTGACCATAGTGTAAGTTCTGAGCCTATTTCTTATTTCTAAAAGGAGGGTAATACCTACCTCCAGGGTTAATGTGAGACTTTGATTCCATTCTACATAGTGAATGTTGTTCTTTCCCTGTTGCCTTGGGTATCTCGGTTTCTGTCCCAATCCACATGAACTCAGTCCCCCTTTCTTAGCATTATAAAGATTAGGAGTGAGAAATCTGAACCACGTAAGGTGGGTTCAAATACTAACTCTACCACTTGCTGTGTTCTTGGGCAAGTTACTTGACCCCTCTGTGCTGTTTCCTCAGCAGTAAAAAGGAGATAATAGTACTTGCCTCGTGGGGCGGCTGTAAGGATTAAGTGAGTTAATATATATCATGCGTTTAGGAATCTTTCTGGCATGAAGCAAGCACAGCAAGGGGCGCTGACACTGTTACTCCAAGGGCTCCCCTCACCTGCCCACTTTCCACCAGTCGAAAGGCCATTTTAAGTTTCTCCACTTCCGCTCGCTAATACACAAAAGCCCACTGTACACTGCCACACGTTCCGCCAGGTTTTTGGCGCCCCCAACCCCATCCTTAAACAACCAGGCCATCTGGCGCTCCCCGGACACGCAAACCCTGCAGCAGCTCTGTCTCTCCCAGCGCCTCCCTGCGGGCACTTTGGGAACCCAGCCTCGGCAGGAGGGCGCGGCCCAACGCGGCGGGGCGGGGCGCGGGGGAGGGCGGCTCTGTGACGTCAGGCCCCGCCCCTCCGCCGCGGTTGCCGGGTAGCGCGGCCGGCGTCCGCGTTGCCAGGCGAAGGAGAAGCGCTAACAAAGCCAAGTCGCGCGCCACTTAGTCTGTCCCTCCTGGCCGACCGAGGCCCGTCCCGCCCTTCCCACCAGGTTCTGCTCCTTTCTTCCAGCTGAGGGTGCGAGGCCCTGGATCTCCCCCCGCACCTCCCGCCTGAGGCCAGGCGCGAGGTGTCACCTGGTGAGCAAGCTTCAGGTAGCAAACCCGGGGGGCAAGTGCAGGGAGGGCAGCATCACACGGCTGCGCAGGTCTGAGGGGAGAGTCGTGGATGGGCCACCTGGCTTCTGAACTCCATGTTCACAGAGCAAGAGGAGGGGGCTGTGATCTTTAAAAGAATAAGATCATGGGTGATTATTGTACTCTGCCCAAACTATGTGTATTTTGCACCTATTTTATGATTCCTTACACAGAGGACAGTGATTTGGAAACACAACAGAACCTGGGATCAGAGGCCCCCCACCGGCTAGCCAAACCTCTGCCTTTTCATCTCTCATCCCTACTGGGGGATTGTCATGAGGACAAATGGGCATGACTAGCACTTTATAAACTGCTGTCAGTCATTCATTTTCCTAATTGAGGATTCTTAATGAACTAATTAGGATTTTCTAATTAATTAAATCATTTTCCTAATCATCTGAGCTCTGACTGTATTTCAGGCATCTGGCTAGGCACTGGGGATTCTCTAATGAGCAAAAACTGACTGTCCCCACCCTCAACTTAACATTCTGTTGGGGGAGGCAGGTGTTAATCAAAAAAAATCACACAATACTGTAAAATCAGATCTGAGAAAAGTGCTGCCAAGGAGAGGTGGGTAAGTGGTGATCTGAGAAGATGTAATGGAACAGAGAGATCAGGGAAAGCTGAGCTGAGATCTGAAGAACCTGTGAAAAGGTGGGGCATACAATCCAAGCAAGGGTAATCACATGCCCAAAACCCACCACCTCCGATTCCAAACCCAAGCAAGTACATACAGTTGCCTGGTCCTTGGTTTCAAGAGCTATTTATGGAAACTGCCTCTGAGATTCTGGTGTCTGGAGTGTTTCATTCATGTAACTGGGGCCTTTCATTTATATAATGAAACACTATTTAGCCCACACTAATAAAACCAAATGAGAAATTCCAGAAATAAATATTCCATGTTTGATAAGATCTATATTCTTCAGCACTCAGTACATAGGTGCTTCTACACTGGGAGGCACGGAGGTTTCAATCTGTTGAATTTTAGGAGTTGTGCAGAGCTGGAGTGGATAACTGAGGGGGACCTACCATACTGAGAGCTTTAAGAATGGAAAAGAACTTTACAAAACACTGGAATCATGGAGTATTAGGATCAAATGAACCTTCCCCCACTTCTTTCATCTGATGTGAACAAATGGACCATATTCCTCAAAGGCAGAAAAAAATTGGGCTTTGCTGCCTCTCCAACCTAAGGAGTCTATGATTCTAAGTTCCTGTGACTCAGAAGTACTTGGAACTCCTGAGAGTAAATGAGAAACATGAGAGAAGAATATGACCTTCCCCTCCTTTGGTGTTTTCCATTTCGACTATGATGCCATCTACCCAGTCATCCAAGCTTGAAAAATGGGGAATCACCGTAAACTCTTCTCTCCTCTCCTCCCCCTCCCCCAGTGGTTGCCAAGTCCTGGAGCTCCTGTGTCTCCCATCTCTCCCCATTGCAACCACTTTTCAAGGCAATGAGAGTTGTGGCCAAAGGTGCTACCATACTCTCCTAATCAGGCTCTTTTCCTGAAGCTTCACTCCACTCACTTCATCCCATTCACACGGCTGTCAGTCAATGCATGTTTCAGAATCCAACAAGTGAAAGAAATGATATAATAAATTTAACAAAGAAAGTCAATATAAAGAACTTTTAACCATAATGGGATTGGAGTAATTGAAGATTGACTAGTAAGATATAAAAAGAGATCTAAACTTTACAGAAATCACAGATAGAAGGAGCAACCATTACCCTTGAGATAGATCACCCAAGAAAGAGCTGACCTCCCAAAAGCTTGGGGCAAAGGGTGCAGCCACAGCTCATTGGATGGCAGAGAAATCGTTGAGATGCCAGGCAGGCAGAAATCCACAGACTGGGATGCCAAAGAAGACCTCATGAAAAAGTAACCTCCTGGCAGCACTCTGCTACAAAGTTTCCCAGGAGAGGTGCCAGGGGAAGCTGCTAGCCAGGGGCACTGCTGGCTGCCATACACTGCAGCAGTTGGGCACTCAGAGCTGACACGCTGCAGGAGCCAGATGCTGGAGAATCTGCGCGCTGCAGGATTCCCGGCACCTCAGAAGCTGCAGGCTCCTGGAGCCTAGCAAGTGGAGCATACCGAACCTACTGGAGAACCCCTTTCCTCCTTCAATATCCCTTCATTGTCCTCTACTGACAAAGTTTAACATCATGCCAGCTGACAATGGAGAACTATTTAAAGGACCTAGTTCCATATTTGCAGCATGAACTTGGAGCTGAGAGGCAATAAATTGATCATTGGCACATTAAGCTAACAGAAAAATATGATTGTGTGACTCCAGTGCTTAAATTCTCTAGTGGGTCCCTGTTGCCTTCAAGATAAAGTTCAAAAGCCTTAGAACAGCATTGCAGGCCTTTTATATTCTGGTCCTGGGCTATAATTCCAAGCTTAGGCCCAACTGCTCCCCCTTTGTCCACTGTAACCCTCCATAATTACTCTAAGTCCCCTGAATCCATCATGTTCTCTGATACAGCCACACCTTTGTCTAAATTATCCTAACCACAAAAGAAAAAAAGAAAGGAAAGAGAAAAAAAATCCCTCCTTGCTTTCATGAGTAAACAGATGCTTATTAATTACCTACTTTATACCCGGCACTGTTCTGAGGGCTGGGAATACAGCAGCAATGAACAAGCCAGGCTTCCCCAAGTCTGTTCAAATTTCACCACTCTTTGAGAAGTATTTTCTGAGCTCTTTCTCCAACCTCCATATGAGTTAGATGCCTCATTTAGGAGATTCTGTTCTCCTATATCTAGTGCAGACTTCTTGACACGTATCATACCCCATTTTAATCACTGATTTTCCTATCAGTCTCTTCCACTAGCCTAACAGCTCTCTGAGGGCAGGATGTGTGATTCATTTATTTCTGTATCCCAGTATTCAGCATTATTCCTGATACATAAGGCTTTATTGGATTAATCATTTGCCCAGGACTACCTCATTAGTCAAAGATAATCTGAGGCCCAGAATCCTGGTCTCCTGTCTCATAGTCAGGAGTAGCGCTATCCCAGAGCTTGCTCTGCCCTGTAGGTGCTGAGCCAGAGCTATGAAAGACAGCAGCCCTGGGTTTTGTGTTGGAATAGACAAGTGCAATGTTGAATATCATTAGGAATGGTAATGGAAACAGGAAAGGAACAGAGCCCTGATTTTATATTGAAAACTATGGTGCATTCATCCCCCAGGGCTCTTATATAATTGAGTCCTTTGAATCACAGGAATGCTATAATGAAATCAGAAGTAGGGAGGACAAGTGAAAAGATGGAAATGATGTGGGGGTATTCTGACACTTCATTCTGAAAAAATGAAGACTAATAAACTTATGAAAGACAAGGTTGAGGTGACCACAGGTTTGTCCCCCTGACCCCAAAATCAGGGGACACTTTGCACTTCACCACAGTTAATGTTACAGTCTGTCCCTGGGCTTATGGACCATGATAAGGAAAACATTTGAAATATGAGCATGGCTAAGATAAATCAAGCTTCCAAGAGGTAGTACCAGCATGATATATAAGCAATTTTGGGAAATTTGCTAATAACATAGCCAAAAACTACTGCTCAAAAAAAAAAGCACAAGGTCAGATAGGACTTCTTTTAACAATATTGTTGTTGGCATCCAAATGCTGCATTGGCTTGACCCAGGATAGAAAAAGATCCAGACCTCTGTGAAATTAAGTTGGTGAGACAAAGCTAACATGAATAAGACAAATTTTAAAGAGCTTGAAAGTCAGACAGGGTATCATTTTAATGGTGAATGAAATGAAGATTCACTAAAGGTTTTTGAGAATGACAATAATATGAGTGGATAAGACATGTTATCTAGGAAACCAAGTCTCAGTTTCCTGCTATGGAAAAATGATTGTAATATTAGAACTTACCTACCCCCAGCTTGTTATAAAGATTCAATGAAATAATGAATGTGCAGTGACTATTTTGAAACCTGCCTTATGCTGGGCATCCTTCCATTCTTTGCAACTGTATAGAATATGGTTAAAGAGACAATTACCATATTTTCAGGACAAAAAATTAGTACATACTCTGACAAATAATTTTTGCTCCACTTAAAAGTGCTGAAAATATATATACTTTTCATAATGCAAATGAAAATCCAAGATATTTCAATGATTTAGGGGGACAGTTTTTAGGACATAACATTTGTGACTGGGGTTGTCCTAGAGAAAATCCATGAAGTGTAATCACATTAGAGAGAGAGGGAAGTAGTCGACTGTGGAAAGAGCAATGACATAGACCTGGGTCCTTGATTCAACTCCAATATAAACTGCTACCTTGTGCCAATCATTTCACCTCTCTGTACATCAATTCTCTCATAGGTAAATTGAAAATATTGCTGCATTGTAAGTCAAAGTAAACTCCTTCCACTTTTTGAAAAGGTAATCTTTTTTATTTTCCTAACTGACAAATTAAAAGGAAAAAACCCATAAGGGACTGAAGTGAGGACTGAAAGAGAAGGATAAATTAAAAATGACCATGATATCTCAGACAAGGCAACTGAAAGAATAAGAGAAGTTTGTTTTGGATGCTTTTAAGGGAAAGGGGAACTATACAGTAGGCAGCTGGTGTATATGCTATAGCATGGTGATAGCTTACAGCTGGAGATTTGGGAGACATTAACACAGAGCCCAGGTTAAAGCTGAAGATGGGACTCTACTTTCAACTACAATATAATAGGTTGCAGCAGCTCAGGATTCCTATTGCAACAACTTTTTTAAAATGTAGAAAAAAAATATTTTAAAAAACATTTTAAGACAACAAGATCTTTAGAAACAATGAGGACTAGATTAATTAAAATTTCTGGATTAATTAAAATTAATTAAAGTCTCTTCCAAGGTAAGCTGATGATGGTCAAAAGGCAATTTTTTTCACAGGGGATATATGCCAACTTTGGAGATAGACTAAGGATTGTGTTAGGCCCTTGCAGAGAAACTGGGCAAAATAGAAACCCACAAGGCTTTGGGTAGACAAACATCACTGGCATGACAGGTTAAAAATTTGAGGCACTTCAAACACACTTTAATTTTTACACAATGGCTGACATACAATTTAAAAAATACTAGGCATGCAAAGAAGCATGAAAATGTGTCTAATAATCAAGCAGAAAAATAGGTATTAGAGATCCATGGGTAGAGTCAGCCATTGGGGTTATCAGATATTGACTCTAAACTATAAATATTACATTCAGGAAAAATCAGGGGGAAAATGCTTAAGTGGATGAAAATGGAGAATTTCAACACAGAAATTGCATCTATATAAACACCAAATATTCTGGAACACAAAATATAATCTCTGTGATTAATAATTCATTGAATGGGTTTAATAGCAGCCTGGACAGCAAAAAATACAGTTAGTGAACTCAAAGACATGTCTAGAAAACATCCAAACTGAATCAAAGGTAGTAAAAAACAGTGTATGGCCCAAATAGATATGGTTAGAGTTCCAGAAGGTAGGGAGAGAGAGAATACATCCTAGAAGGCAATTTTCTGGATTAATTAAAACTAATTAAAATCTCTTCCAAGGTAAGCTGATGATGGTCAAAAGGCAATTTTTTTCACAGGGGACATATGTCAACTTTGGAGATAGACTAAGGATTGTGTTAGGCAATATTTAGAGAGGTAATGCTCAAGACCTCTTCAAAACAGATGAAAGACATAAACCCGCAGATCCAAGAATCTCATCAAACCCCAAGCAAGATACATGAAAGAATATTACACCTGGGCATATCATAATTAATTAAACTACTGAGAATCAAAGATAATGAGAAAAATCATAAAACAGCCAGAAGGGGAAATTCAGAGAGGTAATAAGTTTTACATTATCTCCAAAGGAGCAACAAAAAGACATTTGGCTTATTCTTTAGCAAACTATGGAGATCAAAAGACAATGGGATTTCCAAAATATATAAAGAACTTACATGCCTCAACACCCAAAAAGCAAATAACCCAATTAACAATTGGGCAGAGGATATGAAGAGACAGTTCTCCAAAGAAGAAATTCAGATGGTCAACGACACATGAAAAGATGCTCCACATCACTAATCATCAGGGAAATACAAATTAAAACCACAATGAAATATCACCTCACACCAGTAAGAATGGCCAGTATCAAAAAGACTAAGAACAACAAGTGCTGGCAAGGATGTGGAGAAAGGGGAACCCTCCTACACAGCTGGTGGGAATGTAAGCTAGTTCAGCCATTGTGGAAAGCAATACGGAGGTTCCTCAAAAAACTAAAAATAGAAATACCATTTGACCCAGGAATCCCACTTCTTGGAATTTACCCAAAGAATACAACTTCTCAGATTCAAAAAGACATATGCACCCCTGTTTATCACAGCACTTTTTATAACAGTCAAGCTATGGAAGCAACCTAAGTGTCCATCAGTAGAAGAATGGATAAAGAAGAGGTGGTACATATACACAATGGAATACTATTCAGCCATAAGAAAGAAACAAATCCTACCATTTGCAACAATGTGGATGGAGCTGGAGGACATTATGCTCAGTGAAATAAGCCAGGTGGAGAAAGACAAATGCCAAATGATTTCCCTCATTTGTAGAGTATAACAATGAAGCAAAATTGAAGGAACAAAATGGCAGCAGACTCAGAGACTCCAAAAAGGAACTAGTGGTTACCAAAGGGGAGGATTGTGGGAGGAAGGAAGAAGGGGATTGAGGGGTATTATGTTTAGTACACATGGTGTGGGGGATCATGGGGAAAACAGTGTAGCACAAAGAGGGCAAACAATGAATCTGTGGCATCTTATTACACTGATGGGCAGTGACTGCATTGGGGTATGGGTGGGAACTCGATAATATGGGTAAATATAGTAACCATATTGTTTTTTCATGTGAAACCTTCATAAGAGTGTATATACCTTAATAAAAATTTTAAAAAGGGCAATGGGATTTCATACTTAAAGTGCTAAAAGGAAAAAGTTGCTAACCTAGAAATTGTATAATCAGTAAATATGTCCTTAAAAAAAGAAGTCAAAATAAGTTCATTTCAGACAAACCAAAAATGATAGACTTCTTCCTCAGCAAACCTACACAATAGAAAACAGAGTTCTTCAGACTGAAAGAAAATGATCCCAGAGAGAAGCAGGGTATTGAACACATGGGCTTAAATAAATGGATAAAATAATTGAATATTGACTATTTAAAAGTAATAATTTCATATGTCAACAATAATAAAATATATATAGAAATAAAATAAATGATAATAGTACAAAGGATGGGAGAAGGATATAAATTAAATTGTTACAAGGTGATTTCATTATTCACAAAGTAAAAGTATTAGGGTAGACAATAAATTAAGGATACACATTGTTTTAGAATAAACAGTAAAGGAATAATAAAAGAATATATAACTAAAAAAGCTAGTAGAGGAGAAAAATTAAAATCCTAAAATATATTTGATTGCTTTAAAAGGGCAAGAAAAAATAGACAAATAACAAAACAAAATGGTGAAAATAATTATATCAGTAATTTTATTAATGTAAATTGACTAAATGATCAAATTGATAAAATTTTCAGAGTATTTTTTAAGCTGTTTACAAAATACACGCTTTGAACAAAAGGACACCAAAAAATTGAAAGGAAAAGTTTGGGAAAATGTGTATCGTACAAATATTAGACAGAAAAAAGCTGGCAGACAGTTGACTTTAAGACAAGTAAAACTATACATAAAGAAGGGCATTTCATAATGATAAAAAGATCAATAGAAAGTTTGAAATATTAATATGTATTCAACTAATAAAAGAACTTGAAAATTTATCAAGCAAAAATTGACAGAACTAAAAGAAAAAGTAGACAAAACCACTCCATAGATGCAGATTTTAACATGCCTTTCTCAGCAACTGAGAGAAAAAGCAGACAAAGGAGTAAAGAATACAGAAGATTTGAAATACATGATCAAATGTATTAACACAATAGACTATTATACCCAACAACTGCAGGATATTCTTTTCAGGTTCATATGGAATATTTACCAAAATTTATAAAAACAAATAAGCTATTTGACCAAAAAAAAGTACAGCATACCTCAGAGATATTGCAGGTTTGGTTCCAGATAACCACAATAAAGCCAATATTGCAATAAAGTGAGTCAAATGAATTTTTTCATTTCCCAGTGCGTATAAAACTTATGTAGACTATTAAGTGTGCAATGGCATTATGTCTTAAAAAAACAAGGTATATATCTTAATATTTTATTGCTAAAAAATGCTAACAATTATCTGAGCTTTCAGAAAGATGTAATCCTTCTGCTCTTGGAGAGTCCTGCCTTGATGTTGATGGCTACAGACTGATCAAGGTGGTGGTAACTGAAGGCTGGAGTAGCTGTGGCAATTTCTTAAAGTAAGACAAAAGTGAAGGTTGCTGCGTCAATTGACTCTTCCTTCCACAAATGATTTCCCTGTAGCATACAATGCTATTTGATAGCATTTTACCCACAGTAGGGCTTCTTTCAGACTTGGAGTCAATCCTCCCAGACTCTGCCACTAGTTTATTAACCAAGGATATGCATGGATATGCATATGTAATATTCTAAATCCTTTGTTGTCATTTCAACAATCTTCACAACATCTTCACCAAGAGTAGATTCCACGTCAAGAAACTACTTTCTTTGCTCATCCATAAAAGGCAACTCCTCATCCATTCAAGTTTTATCAAGAGATTGGAGCAATTCAGCCACGTCTTTGGGCTCCCTTTCTATTTCTAGTTTTCTTGTTATTTTTACCATATCTGCAGTTATTTCCTTCACTGAAGTCTTGAACTCCCCTCAAAGTCATCCATGATGGTGGAATCAACTTCTTCCAAACTCCTTTTTATGTTGATATTTTGACCTATTCCTATGAATCATGAAAGTTCTTAATAGCATCTAAAATAGTGAATCCTTCCCAGAAGGTTTTCAACTTACTTTACCCACATCCATCAGAGGAATAACTATATATGGCAGCTATAGCCTTATGAAATACATTTCTTAATAAGACTTGAAAGTCAAAATTACTCCTTGAACCATGGGCAGCAGAATAGATGTGTTAGCAGGCATGAAAATGACTTTAATCTCTTTGTATGTCTCCACCAGAGCTCTTGGGTGACCAAGTGCATTGTCAATGAGCAGTCAGTCATATTTTGAAAAGAAGCTTTTATTCCTGAGCTATAGGTCTCAACAGTGAGCTTAGAATATTCATTAAACCATGTTGTAAATAGATGTGCTGTCATCCAGCCTTTGTTGTTCCACTTACAGAGCACAGGCAGAGTAGCTAAGGGCCCTGTGATTTTCATGATGGCCAATGAGCATTGACTTCAACTTAAGATCACCAGCTGCATTAGCCCCTAACAAGATAGTCAGCCTGTCCTTTGAACCTTTGAAGCCAGGCATTGACTTCTCATCTCTAGTTATGAAAATCCCAGATGGCATCTTCTTCCAATCTAAGGCTGTTTTGTTTGCATTGAAAATACATTGCTTAGTGTAGCCACCTTCATTAATTATCTGAGCTAGATGTTCTGGATAACTTGTAGCTTCTACATCAGCACTTCCTGTTTCACCTTGCACTTTCATGTTATGGAGACAGCTTCTTTCCTTAAACCTCATGAGCCAACCTCTGCTATCTTCCAACTTTTCCTCTGCAGCCTCCTTACCGCTCTCAGCCTTCATAGGATTAACAAGAGCTAGGACCTAACTCTGGGTTATGCTTTGGTTTAAGGGAATGTTTTGCCTAGTTTGATCTCTTCAGACCATGAAAATTTTCTCCATATCAGCAAAAAGTCTATATTGCTTTCTTATCATTGTATGTTCACTGGAGTAGCACTTTAATTTCCTTCAAGAATTTTTCCTTTACATTCACAACTTGGCTGTTTGACACAATAAGCCTGGCTTTCAGACTGTCTTGGCTTTCAATATGCCTTCCTAACTACACTTAATCATTTCTAGCTTTTTGTTTAAAGTGAGAGATGTGTGACCCTTCCTTTCACTTGAACACTTAGAGGTCATTGTGGGGGTATTAACGGGCCTAATTTCAATATTGCTGTATGTTAGGAAATAGAGAGGCCCAAGGAAGGGAAGAGAGGTTGGGGATAGCTGGTCAGTGGAGCAGTGTGGTCAGAACACACAACGTTTATCAATGAAGTTTCTATCTTATATGGGCACAGTTTGTGGTACCCCAAAAGAATTACAATAGTACCATCAAAGATCACTTATTCCAGATCACCATAACAAATATAATAATAATGAAAAAGTTTGAAATACTGCAAGAACTACCAAAATGTGACACAGAGACAAGAAGTAAGCCAACACTGTTGAGAAAATGGTTCCAGTAGACATGCTTGACAGGTTTTCCACAAACCTTCAATTTGTGAAAAACACGGTATCTGCAAAGCACAATAAAATGAAGCCTAATGAAATGAGGTGTGCCTGTATAGATTATATAAGACAAAAACAGCCAGGGATTAGGTCTTAGGAAATACTTCTAAAAACTGATGGTAGAGACAAAAGTGAGAAATGAAAAAAAAAAAGAAAAACAAATGAAAAGGAAAGAGCAGAGGTAGAAAAGCAAGACTGTAACCATTACCCAATGGAGCAAGATGTTCCATGAGAGAGTGATCAGTTTTTCAAACGCAATACAGAAGCCACAAAGAATAAGTGTTGTGAGAAAAATCACTAGATTTAGAAGCCAGGGAGACTTTGGTGACATTTATATTGGTGAAAGCAATTTTGGGACAATTAATTATAATCAAGATTGAAGCCTTATAAGAAGAGAGGAGGGGCCATGTGGAAAGGAAAGGGGTCAGTCCTTAGGGTGCTTACAAGTTTGACAGTAAAAAAGAGACTTATCTGGTCACTGAAAAGATAGCAAGGTAAAAAAATTTCTTTTTTAAAGAAAAAGCCAGAATATATTTACTTGATAGAAAAGGTGCCAGGGAGGTGGAAAAGATTAAATTTTCTGGAAAATGTAGGGGGGGTAAAGGTCAAATGCTGGTTCTTCAGGTCTTCGAGAAGGTAAAAAGAGCTCAAGTGGTAGAGGAAAGAATATGAGATCAGTGAGGTGGATCTGGGTAGGCAAAGGATGGCAGTGTGAATTAATTCTGGCATCCTTGATCTCAAGCAGGTGCAAAACGACTTCATCTACTGCAAGTGAGGAGAATAGTTGGGTGGGATGCAGGCTTGAGGGGAAAGTGATTCACTGGAGATTAAGTAAATAGAATTGTGTTGCTGTGGAATGTCAAAGATGAGTGCAGAAGCAGGAGTGAAGGAGCTAAAGAGTAGAGATGGCACATGGTTAGAGTGTGGGGCACTGGATGGTATTGTAAAGATTATTAGTATGCTATTATTTGACAATAAAAATAGAGTGAGGCCTAAAATATAATGTAATGATTTAGAATGATTAGAATAAGCCTAACTTCATAAAAGCCTGCTTTTCTGGTCCTTTCAAACTTAGTTTACCTCAATCTTCGAATAACATGACCATCTTAAAATTTGTTCATGCTATGGTATTTTATAGGTGTTGTAAATCTTAAAGACCCCCCCAACCCAACCCCAGCAAGTAACTCTAATTCTCATGAGGGAGTCCCAGCTGCCTCTTTTAAACTAGTGCAAAGTTACACTGCCTTAGAATGCTGTCTTAGGAGGTTTCTGCCCATAGTTAGTTAGATGTTCCTATTTTTTCTCTTGGCTCCTATTTTCTTTAGAAAGTATCAAATGTCTTTGGCCTGTGTGATATTCTATGAGTGCTATTTCACTGCAGTCAAAGGAAGTTTCTCTGCTTTGCTAATTTGTCTCAAACTCTCTTGCTGACTCTAATTAATACTTCAGTTGAATAAATTAGAAACTAATTGTTCCCAACAGTATTTTTACTGTGTATTTTCTAAAGAATATTCTTTTTAAGTTACATAAAGCTCAGCTTTTACCGGAAATTGGTTTCGATCACCACCAGAATCTCCTCTGTAACATATAATCTTAAAACATTGAAATAAAATTTAAAAGTTTGTCAACAGAAGTACTTGACACTTAACTCACAGCAGAGCTTCCCCAAACTTTCTCATGGCATGGCACACACACACATTTACACTATTTGTAAAGCATACTGGGATAAACTGTAGGATACTGGAAAGTTTATATGGCACTTATTAAAAAATGCAATATATTTTTAAGACGTAATAATAAAAAGTAAAATATAGAGCAAGAGTGAGGATATTAATTTGAATAAGGCTTCCAAATGAACATTTTAAAACTTTTTAAAAAGAAATCAAGCTTGATGGACAGAGACTGTAATGCAGTATGTGGGGGAGGACTTGGTGATGGGGGGAGTCTAGTAAACATAATGTTCCTTATGTAATTGTAGATTAATGATACCAAAATAAAAATAATAAAAAGAAAAAAAATCAAGCTTGCTTTCTTATCATGGATTTGCTTATATGAAGTTTTGTGTTTGAAATAACTACTTGGAGTTCCTGATGAAAAAATTTTAATGACATTCTCTTCAGATTCTTACAATCACCACCAGTGAGAAAGCTTGCCTCACAGATGGGTCGTAGCAAACTGTAGCAGGGTATGTATTGCTTTTTCTCCAACTGACAGAAACCTCTTTCTGATGATTAACCAGAATTTGAATCACTTAATTTCCTCTTTCTTTCACTGAAATTCTAAGTAATAAAATGCAATTGCATGTTTCTATGTCATGTATTTCCGAATAATGTGACACTTATCGCATGTTTTGCTACTAGTCCTTAGGATTGAAGTTATAACATCAAACTCCCAACTTAGTCACTTCTAACCTCACACTTCCTTTGAATCCATAAGCATCATTGGTCTACTTCATTATATTTTCACACATTCCTTGCAATTTTGATTAAATTCATGCTGGTGCTCAAAAATGTCAAGTAAGCCAATTTTCTAAAGACAATAAACTCTCCTCAACAACTCTGCAATAAGGATCATTGACTTTTTTTTTTCAATTTCTCTTTTAGCTCCTAACATTCAGAAAAATACTTTTCCTTTGATAGTTAACCTTGGTAGGAAACAGCAGACTGTTTCTTCACGTAAAACTGAAAACAGACAGAACCATAGTGGCTTGGGTTTTATTAGTAACATCCTTTAATGTGGAATTCACATCTACAGGAGGACATACAGACAGGAGCTCATTGTGAGCAAAACCGTGTCTTACTTGCGTTTCATGTGTTCAAAACATGGAGAACAGGTATGGCACCAAGCCTTCCCACTTTCCTAACAGCTTTCCAACTGGTACAGACTATTCTGCTTGCATAATCTAGAAAATTCTATTTAACCTATTTACTTACTATCCAAATATGTCATCCTGAATAGCAAAAAAATTAATATTCTTGTAAGCATTCCTCCCCAGGAATTCTAAGTGGTGTTATTAACTGAACACTGTTACTCACATTTATAGGTTCACCACTCTGCAAGAGAATGCTTTGCTTAATTAGTCTGGTGAAGAGACTTCAGTATTACTATAGTATTACTATACTATATATTACTGATAGTATTACTCCAGAGTAGCACTTCTTATACTTTCTTTGTTTCATTTGGTCCCAAACATATGGTCATTTCCCAGGCAGGTTAGTAAAATGAGTGGAGTGATCTGTATCTGTGGGAGACATTTGGGCCTTAGTTATTAATTATGTGAACTTTTAACTAGTTTCTTGAAGAAAATCAGATGTAAACTGTTGCAGTTGTAAATACTGTTCTAAACAGTTTCATAAAATAGTCGTTTTCAAAGTATGGTTTTGGGGACATCTGAGAAGCTTTGAGACTTTGGTGCAAGGAGTCTTGAAGTTTAAACTATTTTTGTACTAATACTAGGACAGTAGAGCTTTCCAGAAACTCATGAAGTATGATATCACAAAAGATTGAATGCAAAGTAGGTATTAAAATCTAGCTATCTTCTATTAAATCAAACATTAAGGGATATGCAAAATACATAAAACAATGCCACTCTTCTCACTAAGGGTTCTTTTGTTTCTGGAAACTATACTTGTTCTTCACATAAATATGTTAATATGTATTTTTATTTTGAAATAAATATTTAAAAATTGTTTTAATTTCTAATGATAAATATTGACAGATATAACCCACATAAACAAAACTTCTTTGGGGTCTTCAATAACTTTTAAGTGGTCATAGGATCAGAAACTTTAAGAATTACTCTCTTAAGAGACTATCTGTATAGTATAGATATTTTCTATTAAGGTCCTGGCATAATTTACATCATTTCTATTAAAGTCCTGACATCATTTTTTTCATCTGATCACTGTTTCATGTAAATAAGATATTTAGGTAGAAAAAGAAAGAAAAAGTATCAGGGCAAACAAATCCAAATTTAAAATAATCCTTACTATGTCTCCTAATAAATGTTTCATTTATATTTTTGGCTACTGAATGTCTTGGAACTCTGTGTAAGAAGTATTAAATTATATTAATAAAAATGATTAATATTTAATTTTAAATTGTATTTTATAGTGATAAATAAATATTTAAAGAATTAAGGAGACTATAGGCCTTTTTTGCGTAAAAGTCAGTTTTCAAACAAAAAAGGTTGTCCATTTTCTTAGGAATATCTTAAAATCACATAAGCTTTTTGAAAAATTAAGTATTTGATAAGTAAAGCAGGAATTTCATAAAATCATTTAATTTAATAATTAAAGAGTTAGATTTTCTAAAACATAAATAGAACTTATAATTAAGTAAAAATATTTTGACACATTTTTCATAAGGTATTAAAGGCCTTCAGTCCCCTTTACTAAACCAATTAAATTATTTTCCATTATTTGTTTTTTAGAAGCATTGTTTTATTTCTGTAAACAAATAGTGTCATTAATAAATTCCATTAAGAATCGGATTTTGAATATTTTACATCAAAACCAAGAATAAAAACTATGTAAATCAAGTCACAATTTTTAAAAGTGGGCAAAATCAATTATGTTTTATTAGGAACAAGTGATGATGATGATGAAACATACATGCCTTCTTTGTTGGGAGAAAATGTGAAAAATAAAATCAAATTAAGTCAAAGGAAGAACCAAGTATTTGAAACACATATGCACAAACGATCATCACTGATAATAAATACATTGCAATGAAAGCAGTATTAATAAGATTTATGGAATTGGTTTTAACATGATGGTGAAAAGGGAACACCCTATGCAGCCATGCCTGCAGGCAGGTGCTAAGCAACAAACCTTAAGCGCTAAATCTGGAAGTGTACTGACAGAGACAGACAGTTTCCAAATATAATTTCAACTGTTATAAATTTGTGAATGGTTGTAAAATGGCTATAAATTGTGAATCACTATAAAAAGTTTATAGCTGTCAATCTCAGGCGGCACACCTATAACCCATTCTGCTGTGACCACTTGTGGAAAGCTCAGTTTTAGAGATCTATTAAAGGCAGAATGTGATGAAATGGTAAAATGTGCCTTATAAATAATATTTGATGGTACCTAAGTTTTTGAGGAAGGCCTATGGCATAGCAGAATTCAAGATGAACCTTAGGGATGTGTGGGCTTTGAACAGATGAAAAGGAAGAGGGAGGTAAACCATCAAGAATTAGCAACATATTGAGGGAAGGAGAAAAGCAGGGTAGAGTTCTGTTAACAATAGGTGAGAAAGTGTTAGCCTTTGGGTATACCATGACTTGAAAAGGGGCCAGGGTAGACCATATTAAAAATTTGTGTTGGTAAATACTGGCAGAAGATTTATAACTGTGTGCATAAATCATGGAAAAAGTTGCAAGTCAGAATTTGACTGCCATTCTGTGAGCAGGGCTCACTGACCTATTAACATCAGGGTAGTAGATCTAGACACACTGCACAGAATAGGCCAGAGAATGACCCGAGACAGGGACCCTAGCTAGGAGGCTGCACACAGATGGTGAGGGGCTGAACCACTAGTGGAAAAAGAGAGGAAGGGATGAACTGGAGACATATTTCAAAAGAAATAGTGGGATTTAGTGACAGATTCAATAGATTAAAGAGTGTAGATGGTTTTGAGCCTAAATGACTGAGAAAATGGTGGCATAATGTTCAGAAACAAACCTGGGAAAGGGACTTAGCTGGGACGTGGAGAATGAATTTTAGTGGAGATGTGTCCTGGCAGCAGTAGGAAGTGTGGAATAGAAGCACAGATGAGAGGTCAGGGGTGGACAAGGAGCACAGTTCTGGGGCAGGTGCAGCCATGAGAGGACGTGAGCTCTCAAGAGCGGCCAAAAGACAGCTTGGATCCTGAAGACTGAGCTTTGGGAAGACTGCAAACTCTTTCTTTGCGGGGAGGAAGAGTTATTGTAACAGAAAAGTGCTGAGGAAAACAGAAAAAACAAGAAGGTCGTTTGCCACCAAAGGAAGAGAAAGCCTCAAGAAGTAAAGATAGTCACATTCAGCACACCACCTCCTGCATCAGACTCGCTGTGCTCGAATCCTGCCTCTGTCATTTATTATTTACATGTCATTTCAAAGCTTTATTCCCTCAGTCTCATCATCTGTAAATGGTGATAATACAATCTACCTCATAGGGCTATTTTGAGGATTGAGAAAATGTATACAGAATATTTACCATGGTATCTGGCACAGATAATACATTATTAAGTGTAATTGATGACTTTGAAGGGAGCAATAGGACGGTGAGAGAAGAAAACGTTGCAAGAGGGTAAAGAAGGACTGAGCACTGAGAAAAGACAGTAGGTATAGAGAACTTACTAGGGATTCTTTAGCCAAAAATGGAGATGACAGAACAGGTGTTAGATGAGGCAGTGGGGTCAAATAAAGGCTTTGCTTAAGTTTGTTCAATACTGACCAAGGCTTACCACCGTTATTGTCACTGGAAGCCTATTTAATTAAGGTTGGGCCATCTCTTCATTTACATGAGGCCATTTAGGCCTTCAGAATAGAAGTCAAACAATTGAACAACTAACATATCCTATCAAATATACATAAATAGCAAAATGGTGCAGCATCTATGGAAAACAGTATGGTGGTCCCTCAAAAAATTAAACTTAGAATTACCAACTAATCCAGCAATCCCCCTCTGGGTATATACCCAAAAGAATGGAAATCAGGGACTTAAACAGATACTGGTACACCTATTTCATAGCAGCACTATTAACAATAGCCAAAGATGGAAACAACCCAAATGTTCAGCAGATGAATGGATAAAGAAAATATAATATAGACATACAATGGAATATTATTCAGCCTTAAAAAGGAAGGAAATTCTGACACATACTACAAAATGGATGAAACTTGAGGAAATTATGCCAAGTGAAATAAGCCAGATACAAAAGGATGGATATTTCAGGATTCACTTATATGAGGTACCTTGAGTAGTCAAATTCATGAAGACAAAAAGCAGAATGGTGGTTGCCAGGAGCTCAGGGGAGGGGGAAATGATGAGTTATTGTTTAATAGGTATAGAGTGTCAGTTTCAAAAGACAAAGTTCTGGAGATGGATGGATTCACAACAATGTGAAGGTACTTAGTGCCACTGAACTATGCACTTAAAAGTGGTTAAGATGGTGAATTTTATGTCTTCGGTTTTTACCACAATAAGAAATATATATATGCTTTAGATATACAGACAATATGAGTAAAATAAGGCACTGCCCTTTGCTAGATAAAATGGATTGAATAGTTATCAGAAACAATCAGCTTGTAACAATGACTTGTTAAATTATGAAATATTTCATACATACAAAATGAAATGCATAATGAAACTATAGGCATAAAAATAATGCAACAAACATCTAGGCAACCACTATCCAGCTGAAAACACACAGAATATCACTATTTGTGTTGGGTCCCCATTGCACCTCCCTGATGACAGTCCCCTCCCTCCCCAGCAGAGGATAACTGCCATTCTGAAGTTTCATCATCCCTTGCTCTTTATTATAATGTTATGATATATTATATATATTGCCATTCCACCCAGTATCATGAGATTCATCCATGGTGATAGCTATAGCCTACTCATTGAGAACTGTGATATCTTCTTGATGAATGAAAGCTTTTATCATTATATAGTGACCTTCTTTATTCCTATTAATGCATTTTGCCTTAAAGTCTCTTTTATCTGATATTAACATGTCTACATCAACTTTCTTTCAGTTATTATTTGCCTGTTTACCCATATGTCCTTCAGTCTTTCTTGCCCTTATACCTATAAGATGTACCTACAGTTGGATTTTTTATTTAAATCTGGTCTGATAATTTCTGTGTTTTAACTGGCATAGTCAAGATCATTTCTTTTTATTGTGACAACTGATGTAAATGGATTCTTTTTCTATCCTGTTATTTATCCATTTTTCCTGTGCTTCCTTCCCCCCCTTCTTTCTTGTCTATTTGTGGATTGATCAAGTTGGTTTGCTGTTTTTAATTCTTTTTCTCCTCTCTACTGGTTTGGTGGTTATATTACTTTTATAGTAATTACCCTTGAAATTTTACCATACATACTTGCATAATCAACTATTACAAAGTCTAAAAATAACCATTTATTTATCCTCTTCTTCCTCCAGATAAAAGGACATAAAGTAAAAGATAATGGAGTACCACCAATGAGACCGTTTTAATTGTTTGGGTATTTCCCAACAAGGCTGGTGGTAAAAATTTTAAACTTAGACCTAGTACACGCTACAAACTTACAGAAGACTATCTTGCCTTGACCAGAACAACAGGAAGCTGTGTGGTTCTCCAAGCCAGTAGGCAGACACTTTTAGTCTCATCCTTTCAAGGTATCGGTGTGAAACCCATGGAGGGTCCCAGATTTAGGGGGCTAAGTGAGTCCTTCAATTCAGCTGTTGACTTTTTGCGGGCCCCACACCCAGTCTGTTTGCAACTTGCCTGGCCATTCATCTGAAAGGTTCAAATTCCTGGCATCTACATTTGTCCCCTAATTTATTCATTTGCTTACCACTCTGGTTTCTTCTTTATTCACTTTATTTAGGACTTGAGGATTTCTCCCACTTTCTCAAAACTTTAGCAAGGCAATTTGAAAGGTATGTTTGCTGGGATTTGTCTAACATCTAAGTGTTTGAAGAGGGAGGGCTTTTCAAAGTGTCTAGGCCTTCTCTACTGAAAGCAGACAAAATCTGTTTTTAATCTGTTGTTTGTGCACAGAGTTGTATACCATTTATGGATTTTCATATTTTTTTCAATTTGTCCTGGAAATTTTTGAGTGAAATATACAAATGTTCTCTTTTACAATTAGAGTAGGTAAGTGCATACAGATATAAAGAGAGGTGTTCATCAAATGGCTGTTTATGATGAATTTTATTTGGAAGGAACCTAATGTCAATTAATAGAGGATTCACAGAGTCAATTTTGCTCTTAGTAAGAGCTGTGTGACTGGAAGATGTTCATGATATGCAATTGAGTAAATAAGCTGTTTTGTATGACACCATTTTTATTTATATAGCTATATATAGTTACATTGAAAAAAGTATGGCAGGAGACATCCAATATTTTGGGGTGACATCATTAGGGGTTATTTTAGCTTACTTGTTGATTTCTACTTTTTGAATGAGTAAGTATTCTGGGTTTTTGTTTGTTTTTATTAAAAGACAGAATTATTTAAAACAACAAAAAGCCAGGATTAGTAAACCTAACTTTGTAACCACACCTACTATAACCTTGGAGTTGTGTAACAGTAGAATGCATCTATCTTGTGGGAGAGTGAACTCCCCAATAGTAAGAGTATCAGACAGAGGCTGGGCGAAGACCTGTCCAGGATTCCTATCATTTTATGATTCAAAGATTTACATTTCCTTACTTTCCCCTGCTAATAGGTCAACCAATCAATGCCGACAGATAAGCAAATATGCATCCCCTCGGAACTGCCAGAACTGCTGAAGCAATTTACCAAGGCCGCCATTCGAACTCAGCCTCCGGATCTCATCCCGTGGGCTGCGGAGTACGTACTCCTTGCCCTCCTCCAGCCCCTGGTTCCCACGGGAGGTGGAGGACACGGGTGGAGAAGGGAAGGTCTTGGAAAACCGTGGGGAGGTTGTCAGGCGCTGCAGCCTGGGAGTCGGACTAATTAGCATAATCTTTGCGCGGTGCAGCTCTCCAATTGCTTTGGTGCCGTCAAATCCACACAAATAGATCAAATTGGGAGAGGATGGGTTGCAGTCCCCTGTGCGAACTAGACTGAGGAATAGGACGCCAGGGCAATAAGCAAATGTCCCGGGGCAATCAACAAGAGTTAGAGTACTACATCACAACAGCACACTCCACCCTGTCCCTGCACCCCCTTTCCAGGTCCCAGTGGAAAGAAAGGTTTGGAATCCCGCAGTGTTAGCCTGCCTTTCACTGGTGTAAACCAGGGCCTCGCCGCTAGAGGGGAGCGATGCACTGAGCCCGCGGGGTGGGTTCTATGGGATGGGTCCAAGCTGGTTCACTCCTGAGTTTCCTCCCTCAATGAGCCCCCATCCTCCGCTGCTGTTCAAACTCATTCTTGAGACCAACCAAAGACACTTTGTATCTTGTCTTTGGGGAAATTGTTATTTGCTTTGGTGTTTCTTTGAGCTAATGTGTCCGGCAACATAAAGCTGTCCACATGTCCACATTGTATTCCAGAGAAACGAGGCAAAACAGTGGTGAGGGCAGGAGGAGTATCTGCCTGGCTGAAAACACTGTGCTTCAAACACAGGTGCCTCTTTCAGGAGAGACCTCCAAAGGCTGCTCAGTGGAAGTTTGTACAAGAGCTGCTGGCCCAGATTGAAACAGCTTTTCACAGAAAGCCTCTCAACTGCGAAATTGCTTCTAAGACAAATGTGTCCGTATGAAACTGGGGAACCGAGGCTTCGGGCAGGAGTCAGGAGCTAACTAGACCTCCAGGACCATTTTCAGGCTATTTTTACTGTTTGATGATGACCTCCTTAGTAGAGTTTCAGTGGGATAGGGGGATTCAGAGAGGCTGTTGAGTAAGCTGATGGGTTGGGGGAAGGGAGAATGTCCTCAGCAGAAGGATGAGGAGGTATATTGAGCCGGGGTAGGAAGAAGGTGACACCTTGGAGACACAACATGTAATCAAAGATGAGTGTTACAGAGTCTATGAGTCCATGAGTTCATGCTCCTAGGTTGGGTCAGGATGAAGCTTTTACAAAAGAAGGAAAATAAGCCAATGGTGCTCATAAAAAGAGACACAAATGGGATTGCTTTGCTAGTAATGAGCCTGTTTAGTTTTCCATTCTCAATTTTATATATTACCTCTAAGATTGAACTTTAGCATCAGAAGGCTAATTTCCTTTGGCATACTCAGGCAGACTTTGTTTTATACAATAGTTTAAAACTCCATTTTATTGTTTTTGCGCTACTGCTTTATAGTAAGAAAAATGACATTTCTTGGTATTGTCCCTGACATTTTTATGTGAGAGAACATTCCACTGTTGTAGGCTGCTTGTTCCCATATTGTATCATGTGCTATAAATTTTTTAGATATCTGTGAAGAAAAAATTGATAGTTTAACTACAAGGGAAGAGGAGAGCATGACCTAAGAGCTGTCTATTCAGATATGAAAAGCACCTAACAGATGGTTTTATGTGACCTACAAACCTGTAGTATTTTAGAAGATAAAACTCCATGAAGTATTTCCAAGATAAAATATGTATTTAATTCATTGCAAGCAAGAATTTTCCTGCATATATGCTGTCAATGAAGAAACTACTTACCAGACATCAGCAGGACATAAACTTGTCTTGTGGTTTGTATGATAACATGGGTTTGTAATATACGTGACTAGCCATGGAATTGCTCACTGCAAATGAAGCTAAATAACCCAAAGAGGACTAAATCCACGTCTGCAGACTCATTTCCACATTCTCTAACCAACGAGCTGAAAAGTCCAAAGATGGGGCTGCTGAGTGTCACACTCTAGCTGGGCAGGAACTTCTGTCAAATGAGGTGCTGTGTCTCTGCCTCTCCCGTTTATGTCACCTAAGGCTGGTTCTATAGCCTGAGGCCACATCCCACTCCTGTTGTCACCCTGAACTCACATGTACCCCACACTGATCTGTCTGCAGAGACTGACCAAGCACATTCCAAAAAATAGCCTGAAGGTATTTTTTCTGCCTTCCTGTTGATGACCCCAAGGGGTGCCTGAAAACTGTTGTTCTAATCCTTCCTTACAGCTTTAGCTCTGCTTAGAGACAGCTTAGCTCTATGGCTTAGAGACAGGCAGTGGTTCACCCTATCATTGTATGGCTTGACCCTAAAATGGGATTTTACAAAATTATCTCTGTATTGTTTTTATACTACCTGGATCTGGAGAAAACTAAGAAAAATAAAGTAGAGAGGGTATGTGATCCAGGGATAGCAAATAACAAGACTTCTGATGGAGACAGACCCTTCCATATAGCATCGGTGACCACGTATCAACTACTCATGTTCATTCATCCTATGCCAATTCTGAAACAGGACTCACATTTTTTCCACATTGCACCAAAACAGAGTCCACTCCACAAAGTATTGATGAACAGGCAGACTTGGCTGAAATTCCTGAGGGAAGATAGTAGAGAGTTTTACTTCGCACACCCCACATATGGTGGTTTCAAACCCTTCTTTGGTTTGTCTTCTCATCTGATCACCTTGCCAACCTTCTTTCCCTTCACTCCTTGAAGCCAAGCCTCATGCCACCTCCAGCTGGCAACCTTTCCTGGCTCACCCTAGAGCACCTCCACCTCTCCCCCTTTCTTAAAGAAGGCGCTTTAGTTCTCTTCTGACTTCTCTTTCCAAGATTACATACCCCTACCCTCTACCTAATCCCAACTTACTGTCAATAGCCATTGAACTGAACACAAAGATTTTATGTTTGAAAAACAGGCCCTCTAGGTACTAAGATCCTTCCCCAAAACAGAGAGTGGGGGATATAATATAACAATCTCTCCAATTATATATTATATAAATTATATATTTATATATATGAATTGTTTATATGTGTGTACAATGCATAATATGTATACACGGATGCATACGTATCTATTATATATAGTATACATATTATATAATATATATAATAGGACAGAGAAAAACAAATTGTTTTATTATGTACCATATATTATATGGTACACAAATAAATATAATATATACAATATATTATATATAATGTGTAATACATATATATTTACTATAATATACATCTATGTATGTGTGTGTGCACACATGTGTTATGTGTATGTGTGCATGTGCATATATAAAACACTTAGGAGGGGTGACTGGAAAAAAACCCAGACCCAATATGCTTCAAGGAATTCCATGCCAAAATTTTTATTGGTTATTCCTCATCCTTAAAGAGAAACAAGTCTTGTTATTCCCTAGTGTTCTCTACACCTAAAGTGGAAAGTAACATATTAAGACCTTTCCTGTACATAAATGAACAAAACAGTGTCTGGCATATAGAGGTCACTCAACAAATGTTATTTTCTCCACCCCCTTCCCTTTAAAGAAAGTGGGGAGGGGATGCCCAAAGCAGCCAGAGGGCACTGGAATATAGGATGCTCCCTTCACTCTCCAACTCTTTTTCTTGTAGTTATTTTGGGGCTGTGTCCCATGGAGAAATCCCTCCAGTGAGAGAGGAGTCTGAGCGAGTTGCTTTGTCCAACTGGGCAGAGCTTACACCTGAGCTGTTAAAGATCCTGCATTTTCGGGTAAGGGCCACACTGCGGCATCAAGGGAGAATGTGGGGACAGCGTCCAGGCCGGGTGTGGACAAACAAAAGCCCACCATCCCCCTGCCAGTCACCTGCCCATTCAGCATCATCTTAAAATTCACTAAACCATGCACTGAAAGTACATCTTCTCCTGGGAAAATAGGGATGATGTTGAAATAGGCTGTAAGCTGACTTGTCAGTGGGGTCATCCCAGATTTTCCTGAAGCTGGCAGAATATCCAGAGGCTCAGTGCAATACTAATCCCTTTTTCCCATGAAAGTGCAGGGCCACAGTCCCTTGACAATAAATATCTCCCATACTAATAAGCAAGGCTGCAATATGATGCCAGTCACAGTGTAGGCAAAGGCATAATTTTGTTCCCCAGTTATCCCTGGTGCAGACATAACCTAGCTTTTAGGAAAAACCCTAGCTCTTTTCACAGCCCTATCATTCTGAGATCCAGTGAATGGATGAGAAAGGTCTGGCTTGAAAAAGCTCGCAATTTGGCCAGTTCCCAGGAAATGTGGTTTAGTACCACCATACTTTGCTTTAGGATCCAGGATAGAGAAGTTTCGGGTGTTTCAGGACTGAATTAGCCAACTACCTTGCTCCCAGAGGCTTAGCATTTCACTAGAATCAGAGGGCCGGAGAAAGTGTAGCAGTGCTTCACTGGGGCATCTGTACCCTTATTGCATTGTTATTTTGGTTATTCATTCCCTTTCTCCTCCTAACCACCAACCATCTTGTACAGCGGACATGGCAGAGATCTGAGGTATCTGGGACCAAGTAACATTAGGCAACCAGACCACAGATCCCATATTATTCCTTGGAAAGCATGAGGGATGCATGTGAGGTCCAATGCAAAGAATTCCATGGAATCTAGAAGCAAGAGACTTAACATCCAGTTCTAGTTTCACCACTCATTAGTGGTTTCAGACAAGTCCTGTGCCTTTTGGTTTCATTTTCAGGCTGCCCTAACTGCCTAATAGGGACAACTTAGGGATACCATAACAGATAACAAAAGCATCAGAAAAACATTACAATGCAATATAAATGTATTATTTCCCCATAATTCTGACAGCTGAAGTTAAAATTATTAAATTATATCTCACCATGCTTTTCACTAAGCTGAATATTTCTCTACCCTTGCAAAGATAGCTGCCAGTGTCCTCCCCTAACATCCACTCTGTCCACACCCTTGCTGTGTTTTGGGAGAACATGGGGCCTTGCTTGGGCAGGTGTCTCTCAGGGCATTCTCTCACCCCTCGTTCTCTGTCTTGTGTCTCTCCTCTGCCCTGCAGGTTGCCGGCAGACTGATCATCCATGTAGACGAACTGGCCCACATGTGGAAGGTGCTGAGTCTCCCAACAGATCTGTTTAATAGTATGATGAATGTGGGCCGCTTCACAGAGGAGATCGAGTGGCTTAAGTTTTTAACCCTTGCTTGCAGCTCTCTCGGAGTTGTAAGTTAGCTTTAATGCTTTTTCTTCCTTAAGGGAAAAACTCTCTGGGCCTGGAAGGGCAGTACATCTATAGACATGGTCAATAGTCAGTCTCCAGGGCTGATGATGAGTATGCCTCTTCTTGTCTACTCTTTCTCTTCTCTGAATTAGGTAATTTATCTGGCTCATTGGCCAGAAGCAGAAGCTAGGAGGTAAAGAGAGGGGAAAACTGTCATCAGGCTCTGGGGAGAGGCTCACTAAAATGTGGCTTTTGATAATTTTTTAATTTCAGTCATTGCACTCAGATTTATTTCTATCACCACTGCACTCCCCCCATTCATATTCCCAAAGATAACCAAGAGCCAGCTGTAAAATAAGATTTGCTTATACTTGAGTTCCAGATACCTAGAAGATATACCAACAGAGACTTTTAAAAAGAGATGCAGCCTTACAGGAAACTACTGTTTGATATGCATAATTGGATGCAAAAATCAGAGATGAGAGAGCAAGAAAGGGGAGATGAGGCTATTTCTAGATTTATAGTCATGACATTACCATGGAGGTGCAGGATGCTCATACAAATTCATGCATTTTTCCAATTTTGACTTGATTTACAATTGGAAAAGCCGTTTTCCTGTTTTAAAGTATGATACTGCAGCCAGTTCATATGCATATTTAAAAGCTTTAGTTATCATCATATGTGTAGACTCCCTTTTGCAACTTAAATGAAAATGAATCTGAAGCATGGTTTTTTAAAAATCCCTGAAATAGACAAGTTTAAAAACTAATGAGAAAATTATTGCTTCTGCTGAAACCAAATGGGTACAAAAAGGTAATCAGAATAATTTGTCATACCTAAACATGATCTTATTCTTCCTTCCTGAATATGCTTGGAATGTATATTTGATATATTGTTTCTGAGGAAAGTTACCAGACATATTGTAGGTCAATTTTCCTATGAGCTTTCCCTGCAATTTTCATCATAATCATGCAATTACCTCTGAAGAAAGGAGAAGAGAGGCCAGTTGTGTTTTTTGCTTTTTTGTCTTGGTTGTCCTTATCACAACATTATACAATGAATAAATTACTAGAACTCCAATGATGAAAGAAAAATGCATCAGGGGAAGGTGAGCTGCCTATCCCCACCATCACACTTCTATGAAAATAACCCCAAGGACTGGGGAAAATCACAAGAAGGAAAATAAAATATTGACACATTTTATTAAGTTCTCATAGGGTCTTTTATTAAGGTCTCACTCCCCCTTATTTTTTATTTTCTCTGTAGTTAATTCTGATCTTCCTGATCTACTCCACCCACAAAAGGTAGAGTAAGAAAATAGATACAATCCAGTCCAGGAGTTTTAGACTGATAACATCACTGAAACACTTTAAGGTAGCTTGCCTAGTCTCAGACTTCTCCACACCACTCCTCTCTTCAAGATGGCAGCTGAGTGTACAGGGGAAGGGGTGACTATGGACCTCCGAGCAGCCAAGGGAAGGGCTTCCCACGTCACTTGGTGCTCAGTGGCACAGCTGATCTCCATGGAAAAAAGTACTCATCCAATGGCCAGTTGCTTGCAGCTTAGGTCCCTGGTCTCTTCCCTTTTACAGCACAGTAGTTCCCCGCCAGCTCATCCCCACTCTCCCTAGTGCTGAGAGCCTCCTGGGGCTCGCCCTCGTCTGCCCCCTGGTTTATGGTCCAATATGAAACAAATGGGTATAATTGGTCTGGTTCTACCTCTTTTAACCCCTGTTTAACAACCCCTCACTACCTTGTGAGATGTGAGTCCACATCGCTCACAGTCACCAAGAGTGACTTAGGAAGGCCAAACCCCAACCCTCCCTCTGCTTGGCTCCCTGTGCAGCTGCGAGGCTTACTTTGGTGTGGCTGTCTTCCAAATTGTAGGGGAAACCATGAGGTGAATTGTATCTTTCTACCTCCCTCCTAAAATGAGGAGGTTGGATTAGGTGTTCCATGAGGTTCCTTCCTCTCTAACATTCTGTGATCCTGTTCCCCTTCTCTGCTTCCACTGAGACACCCTCAGTCCTGGCTCTGCATAACAATGTGCCCCTCCAATTCCAAGAGGTCCTGAGGTGTCTGACTGACCTTCATGATCCCTATGTCAAAGAACACCTAGAGGTAGAATCAGCCTGGAGGGCTAGTCCATAAATAAAGGGTGTCCTGTGAATCCAGGAACCAGACCAATTATACCCATTTGTTTCATACTGGACTATTGCTAGGAACTTAAATGTGAAAGTGTCAGGGGGTCACCATCTGGTGGAGGCTTTGCATTCTAGTTGCAGCCTTAGAGGAGAGCCCAGGGATTTCCTCCTTTCTTTGCCAATACAATACAGCTAGCCATGGTCTCTGTGCCATTTCAAAAAACACATTCGCTCCTTGAGGAGAAGTCTAACGGCAGGAATTTGAGGTAGCAGGTACATTTACTCCAGTCCTGAGCTTCCTGGGTCTGCCCGCATGATTGAAAATGCTGTGGCCTGCAGACATCTCCGTATTCCTTCCCCTAGACTAGTCCGTCCCACCTCCTGTTCCACTGAGGCTGACAATATGAAAGGAAGGGATGATGGTCGCTGGAAGGAATGACATCTTTGTTAGAAATCATTCACTTTCTGAGCCTTTCCCCTCTGAGTTTGAAAATGAGACTCATACGATGCTTAAAAGCTCAGTTGGGGACCCATCTGACCAGAAAGGTTTATGCGACAGAATGCAGAGCTCTGTTTACTTTTGACGTAAGTTTTACAAAAAGCTACAGTCCAGTCCAGAGAGTTCTTTATCCATCCTTTATTAAATCTTTTTAAATCTTTTAAAATATTTTTAAGTTTTATGAGGACAATAGAATCTGAAGGTTTGTGTTTAGATGATCAATAAAAGACGATGTTTGGAGTAGGAAGCACCTGTATTAGTCAGCTAGGACTAGGGCTGCACAACACAGTACCACAAGCTGAGGGGCTTACACGACAGAATTTATTTTCTTACAGTTTTGAATGCTGGATGTCTAAGATCAAGGTGTCTGAGGCCTCTCTCCTTGGCATGTAAATGGCCCTGTTTCTTCGCATGGTTGTCCCTGGGAGCATGTATAGGTCTGGTCTCTCTCTCTCTCTGTCCTCATCTCCTCATTTTAGAAGGACAGAAATCCTATTGGATTAGGGCCCACTCTAATGACCTCATTTTAATTAACTACTTCTTTAATGGCCCTATCTTAAAAAATAGTCACATTGTGAGGTATGAGGGATTAGGGCTTCAGTTTAGGAATTCTGGGCAAGCACCATTCAGTCCATAACGGCACCCCAACTGGGATGAGACTGCAAGAACAGGACAACAGAACAAAGGCAGTAGAGGAGTAGGGTTTTGTGTTGTTTTTTTAAAGGCAGAGATGATGACCTATGGATATTATTAAGTTCACACATGCTTGCAAATCTACCCCAAACCATTGTCATGCTGACCTCATCTCACACAAATGCCGTTCCATCCTCACTGTCAGCCTCTTACCAGCGTCCTGTCTGCCTGCTCTACCATCCTCCTTGCTGGAAGTGTCTGGAACACCACGTTATGCAGTGCTTCCTTCACAGCAATTTCCAGGAGAGGGCTCCCAAGGGCCCGGGAGAATAAATTTAAGTGGCCTGCTGCAAACCCAAAATTTCTTTGACACATAATGTGGTTTGTCATTTTAAAATTCATGTATACTGATGATTTCATTTCATAAAATAGTAGTGTTTGCAAAGAAACAAAATTGAAATATTAAACCACTTAAAATCAATAATTAACAAGCAGTGATTCTACAACATTTTGCTATGCTGATGGACAGTGACAGTAAAGGGGTTTATAGGGGGGACCTGGTATAGGGGAGAGCCTAGTAAACATAATATTCTTAATGTAAGTGTAGATTAATGATAACAAAAAGAAAGAAAGAAAGAAAGAAAGAAGAAAGAAAGAAAGAAAGAAAGAAAGAAAGAAAGAAAGAAAGAAAGAAAGAAAGAAAGAAAGAAAGAAAGAAAGAAAGAAAGAAAGAAAGAAAGAAAGAAAGAAAGAAAGAAAGAAAGAAAGAAAGAAAGAAAGAAAGAAAGAAAGAAAGAAAGAAAGAAAGAAAGAAAGAAAGAAAGAAAAAGGGGATTACTCCCTGATAGGATAAAACTAACTGTAAATCAACGATTAATGCATGCTTTACATATCCTTAATTTTGATCACTTAAAGGGTGTCAGATGATCGGCTATGGAGGTACATGTTTCTGATTATATTCCTTTCTCTTAAAAAAAAAAAAAAGCAGTTCCTGTGTGGTGACCTCCAATGAGTTCTACACAATGGTATAAAGGGCATATCAAAGTGTGGGCAAAGGGTCCGTTTGTGTTTATACAGAAGATCAAAGCCTAATTTGGCTACCCAGAAAATGAACTAAGATACAATATGAAGAAGAACTTCCAACATCAGCACTCTCTGGAAGAGTCATACCAGAAGATGATCATCAAAAAACCTCAACAAAGATCCAGGTGATGCTGCAGTTGTAGCTTCATTCATCCCACCAGTTCCTGGACTTGCCATTAGAATGAAGAAGGAGATATCTAAGCTGGCCTGTGCATACAGTAAAACAACAAATTTGACTGGATTTATACTGTTGGAACTCAACCAAGAATTAGGAGAAGTGCAAGTTGTAGCGCTCCAAAATCTTACGACTACAGGCTATCTACTGTTAAAAGAACATATGGGATGTGAACAGTTCCCAGGAATGGGTTGTTTTAATTTGTCTGCTTTCTCTCAGACTGTTCAAGTTCAGTTGGACAATATCCACCATATCATAGATAAGTCTTCACAAATGCCTAGGGTGCCTAACTGGTTTTCTTGGTTTCACTGGAGATGGCTGGTAATTATAGATCTGCTTTGGTTATGTAACTGTATTCCTATTATGTTAATGTGTGTGTGCAATTTAATTAGTAGTTTAAAACCTATACATGCTTAAGTTACTCTACAAGAAGATATGTCAAAGAAATAATCAATCTTCCCATGTTTTCTTCCGTCTGCTACTCCTATAGCTTTTCTTCTTCCTTCCTAATTACAACCCTTAAATAGAATTTGTGCCTCATATCAAAATTACCGAGTATCATAATTCTTCCAAGTGGTAAAGATACCTCAAGACAAATGCTGGGCATAAAAACCACAGGGCATAAATCTGCAAAGAAGTAAAAAGCTAACCTTTTCAAACAATATTGCCTCTCTCTCACTTACCAACTTTACATTTCCCTGTATTTATATACCCGGAAGATATCTGGTTAGCCAGAGATGGGTAAGATTCCTCAAGGGAGGAACAACCTAAGACAGGCACAGTCGCAGGGGGGCCATCAGGTGAGAAATTGGGGATCAACAGAGCTGAGGCTTAGAACCTCACCCTCCCTGTTCTGAGAGAAATCTTCTGCATACATGGATGTTTTGTTGCCCTTGTCTAGCTTGGATTAACACATAGTCTACAGGCACACACCTGATCATCTACATTTGCTCTCTTACAACACTAAACTATGTTTTCTACCTTTATCTTGTATCTACCTACCACTTCAGCATTTTATTAAAAATAATAATAATAAAGAGAGAAATGTGGTATCCACATATAAATCAAGTATAAAAATCAAATGAGTATTCATATTTGAACTGTTTATAGTTCATAATGCATGAGCAAAACTGAAAGTTTCTGTGATGACTGCCCTTGTACTGTTCACCATGTAACTTATTCACTATGTAAGAATTTGTTGTCCATGTAAGAACTTGTTCGTTATGCTTCAGAAGATTGGAGACTGTCGAGAATTAGGATTGGGGTGGATTAATGATTGTGCTTTGAGCATTGAGTCCCCTATACAGAATTTTATTGTTGTTAACAACCATTTGATCAATAAATATGAGAGATGCCCTCTCAAAAAAGAAATAATTAATTAATGCAAATGTTTAAATCACTTGCCATCAGGTAAAACTGTCACTCCAGGAAGATGAGCCAAGTTTATTCAGAATCCTCGTTAACTCCTGACATACAGATTTATGCCCCTGGGCAACACACACCACAGTTAAAGAAGCACCATATAGACACCCAGCCCACTCTAGGACAGGAAGGGAGCAGAGCCGCAAGAATCAACTGCAAAGGGAGAACACTGCTGGCCAGCCAGTTGGGGAGGTAGGGCAGCTGCTTGGCTCTTCACCCAGGCACACCCAGGTCACCACTCATGACAGTTTTTCACTGATCCCTGGGAAGTGTTGGAAAATCTGCACATCACCTGTTTCAGTAAACAAACAAAAATATATGCTGACCTCTCTTTGCTAATTCAAAGCTAAGCAATCCTTTCTTTTTTTTATTCTTTTTTATTTTTATTGAGGTATTATTGATATACACTCTTATGAAGGTTTCACATGAAAACCAATGTGCTTACTACATTCACCCACACCACTGAGTTACCCAGCACAACCCACTGTAGTCACCGTCCATCAGTGCAGTAAGATTCCACAGTCACTATTTGCCTTCTCTGTGCTACACTGTCTTACCCATGATCCCCCACACACCATGTGTGCCAATCATACCACCTCTGAATCCTCTTCTCCTTCCATCCACACCCACCCTCCCTATCCCTCCCCTTTGGTAACTGCTAGTTCCTTCTTGGAGTCTAAGTCTGCTGCTGTTTTGTTCCTTCAGTTTTGCTTCCTTGTTATACTCCACAAATGAGGGAAATCATTTAGTACTTGTCTTTCTCCACCTGGATTATTTCACTGAACATAATGTCCTCCAGCTCCATCTGTTGTTGCAAATGGTAGGATTTGTTTCTTTCTTATGACTGAATATTATTCCATTGTGTATATGTACCACCTCTTCTTTATCCATTCTTCTACTGATGGACACTTAGGTTGCTTCCATAGCTTGACTGTTGTAAAAAGTGCTGTGATAAACAGGGGTGCATATGTCTTTTTGAATCTGAGAAGTTGTATTCTTTGGGTAAATTCCAAGAAATGGGATTCCTGGGTCAAATGGTATTTCTATTTTTAGTTTTTTGAGGAACCTCCATATTGCTTTCCACAATGGCTGAACTAGCTTACATTCCCACCAGCAGTGTAGGAGGGTTCCCCTTTCTCTGCATTCTCGCCAGCATTTGTTGTTCTTAGTCTTTTCGATGCTGGCCATCCTTACTGGTGTGAGGTGATATTTCATTGTGGTTTTTATTTGCATTTCCCTGATGATTAGTGATGTGGAGCATATTTCCTGTTGGCCATCTGAATTTCTTCTTTGGAGAACTGTTCATATCCTCCACCCATTGTTTAATTGGGTTATTTGCTTTTTGGGTGTTGAGGCATGTGAGTTCTTTATATATTTTGGATGTTAACCCCTTGTCAGATATGTTGTTTACAAATATATTCTTCTATCCTGTAGGATGCCTTTTGTTCTGTTGATAGTGTCCTTTGTCATACAGAAACTTTTTAGTTTGATGTAGTCCCATGTGTTCATTTTTGCTTTTGTTTCCCTTGGTTGAGATGAGTTCAGGAAAAAGTTGCTCATGTTTATATTCAGGAGATTTTTGCCTATATTGTCTTCCAAGAGTTTTATGGTTTCATGACTTACATTCAGATCTTTGATCTATTTCAAGTTTACTTTTGTGTATGGGGTTAAACAATAATCCAGTTTTGTTCTCTTGCATGTAGCTGTCAGTTTTGCCAATACCAGTTTTTGAAGAGGCTGTCATTTCCCCATTGTATATCCATGGCTCCTTTATCATATATTAATTGACTATATATGGTTGGGTTTATATCTGGTCTCTCTAGTCTATTCCATTGGTCTATGGGTCTGTTCTTGTGCCAGTACTAAATTGTCTTGATTACTGTGGCTTTGGTAGAGCTTGAAGTTGGGGAGTGTAATCCCCCCAGCTTTATTCTTCCTTCTTAGGATTGCTTTGGCTATTCAGGGTCTTTGGTGGTTCCATATGAATTTTAGAAGTATTTGTTCCAGTTCGTTGAAGAATTCTGTTGGTAATTTGATAGGGATTGCATTGAATCTGTATATTGCTTTGGGCAGGATGGCCATTTTGATGATATTAATTCTCCCTATCCATGAGCATGGGATGTGTTTCCATTTATTGGTATCTTCTTTAATTTCTCTCATGAAGGTCTTGTAGTTTTCAGAGTATAGGTCTTTCACTTACTTGGTTAGGTTTATTCCTAGGTATTTTTTTCTTTTTGATGCAATTGTGAATGGAATTGTTTTCCTGATTTCTCTTTCTGCTAGTTCATCATTAGTGTATAGGAATGCAACAGATTTCTCTGTATTAATTTTGTATCCTGCAACTTTGATGAATTCAGATATTAGATCTAGTAGTTTTGAACTGGATTCTTTAGGGTTTTTTTATGTACAACATCATGTCATCTGCAAGCAGTGACACTTTAACTTCTTCTTTACCAATCTGGATGCCTTTTATTTCTTTGTGTTGTCTGATTGCCATGGCGAGGACATCCAGTACTATGTTTTATAAAAGTGGAGTGAGTGAGCATCCTTGTCTTGTTCCTAATCTTAAAGGAAACTCAGCTTCTCACTGTTAAATATGATGTTGACTGTGGGTTTGTCATATATGGCCTTTATTATGTTGAGGTACTTGTCCTCTATACCCATTTTGTTGAGAGTTTTTATCATGAATGGATGTTGAATTTTGTCAAATGCTTTTTCAGTATCTATGGAGATGATTATATGGTTTTTGTTCTTTTTGTTGATGTGGTGGATGATGTTGATGGATTTTCGTATGTTGTACCATCCTTGCATCCCTGGAATAAATTCTACTTGATCATAATGGATGATCTTTTCGATGTATTTTTGAATTCGGTTTGCTGATATTTTGTTGAGTTTTTGCATGTATGTTCATCAGAGATATTGGTCTGTAATTTGCTTTTTTGTGGTGTCTTTGCCTGGTTTTGCTATTGGAGTGATGCTGGCCTCATAGAATGAGTTTGGAAGTATTCCCTCCTCTTCTACTTTTTGGAAAACTTTAAGGAGGATGGGTATTAGGTCTTCATTAAATGTTTGATAATATTTAGTGGTGGAGCCATCTGGTCCAGGAGTTTTTTTCTTAGGTAATTTTTTTATTACCCATTCAATTTCATTGCTAGTAATGGGTCTGTTCAGATTTTCTGTTTCTTTCTGGGTCAGCCTTGGAAGGTTGTATCTTTCTAGAAAGTTGTCCATTTCTTCTAGGTTATTCAGTTTGTTAGCATATAATTTTTCATAGTATTCTCTTATAATTCTTTGTATTTCTATGGCGTCCATAGTGATTTTTCCTTTCTCATTTCTGATTCTGTTTACATGTGTAGACACTCTTTTTTTCTTGATAAGTCTGGCTAGGTGCTTATCTATTTTGTTAATTTTCTTAAAGAACCAGCTCCTGCTTTCATTGATTCTTTCTATTGCTTTATTCTTCTCAGTTTTATTTATTTCTGCTCTAATCTTTATTATGTCCCTACTTCTACTGACTTTGGGCCTCATTTGTTGTTCTTTTTCTAGTTTTGTTATTTTTAAGTTTGGACTGTTCATATGGGATTGCTCTTCTTTCCTGTGGTAGGCTTGTATTGCAATATACTTCCCTGTTAGCATGGCCTTCACTGTGTCCCACAGATTTTGTGGTGTTGAATTATTGTTGTCATTTGTCTTCATATATTGTTTGATCTGTGTTTTTATTTGGTTATTGATCCATTGGTTATTTAGGAGCATGTTGTTAAGCCCCCATGTGTTCATGAGATTGTTTGCTTTCTTTGCATTATTTATTTCCAGTTTCATACCTTTGTGGTCTAAGAAGCTGGTTGGTACAATTTCAGTCTTTTTTAATTTACTGAGGCTGTTTTGTTGGCCTAGTATATGATCTATTCTTGAAAATGTTCCATGTGCACTTGAGAAGAATGTGTATCCTGCTACTTTTGTGTGAAGAGTTCTGTAGATGTCTGTTAAATCCATCTGCTCTAATGTGTTGTTCAATGCTTCTGTCTCCTTACTCATTTTCTTTCTAGTTGATCTGTCCTTTGAAGTGAGTGGAGTGTTGAAGTCTCCTAAAATTAATGCATTGCATTCTATTTCCCCTTTTAATTCTGTTAATATTTGTTTCACATATGTAGGTGTCCTGTGTTGGATGCATAGATATTTATAATGGTTATATCCTCTTTTTGGATTGACCCCTTTATCATTATGTAATGTTCTTTTTTGTCTCTTGTGACTGTCTTTGTTTTGAAGTTTATTTGGTCTGATTCAAGTACTGCAACTCCTACTTTTATCTCCCTATTAGTTGCATGCAATATCTTTTTCCATCCCTTCACTTTTAGTCTGTATATGTCTTTGGGTTTGAAGTGAGTCTCTTATAGGCAGCATATAGATGGGTCTTGTTTTTTTATCCATTCAGTGACTCTGTCTTTTGATTGGTGCATTCAGACCATTTACATTTAGGGTGATTATCAACAGGTATGTACTTATTGCCATTGCAGGCTTTAGATTCGTGGTTACCAAAGGTTCAAGGGTAACTTCCTTACTATCTAATAGTCTAACTTAACTCACTTAGTATATATGCTATTACAAACACAATCTAAAGGTTCTTTTTTCTCCTTCTTTTTCTTCCTCCTCCATTCTTCATATATTAGGTATCATATTCTGTACTCTTTGTCTATCCCTTGACTGACTTTGGGGGTAGTTGATTTAATTTTGCATTTGCTTCATAATTAATTGTTCTTTCTTTACTGTGGTCTTATTTCCTCTGGTGACAGCTATTAAACCTTAGGAATACTTCCATCTATAGCAAGCAGTCCCTCCAAAATACACTGTAGAGATGGTTTGTTGGAGGTAAATTCTCTCAGCTATTGCTTATCTGGAAATAGTTTAATCCCTCCTTCAAATTTAAATGATAATCTTTCTGAGTAGAGTATTCTTTGTTTGAGGTCCTTCTGCTTCACTGCATTAAATATATCATGCCACTCCCTTCTGGCCTACAAGGTTTCTGCTGAGAAGTCTGATGATAGCCTGATGGGATTTGCTTTGTATGTAATTTTGTTTTTCTCTCTGGCTGCTTTTAATAGTCTGTCCTTATCCTTGATCTTTGCTATTTTAATTATTATATGTCTTGTTGTTGTCTTCCTTGGGTCCCTTGTGTTTGGAGATCTGTGCACCTCCATGGCCTGAGAGACTATCTCCTTCCCCAGATTGGGAAAGTTTTCAGCAATTACTTTCTCAAAGACACTTTCTATCCCCTTTTCTCTCTCTTCTTCTTCTGGTGCCCCTATAATATGAATATTCTTCTGTTTGGACTGCTCACACAGTTCTCTAAACATTCTTTCATTCCTAGAGATCCTATTTGCTCTCTGTGCCTCAGCTTCTTTATATTCCTCTTCTCTAATTTCTTTTTCATTCATTTTCTCCTCCACCATATCTAATCTGCTTTTAAATCCCTCCATTGTATTCCATAATGATTGGATCTCCACCCTGAATTCGTTCCTGAGTTCTTGAATATTTTTCTGTACCTCCATGAGCATGTTTATGATTTTTATTTTGAAATCTCTTTCAGGAAGATTGAGGAATTCCATTTTATTTGACCCTTTTTCTGGTGTTTGTCGGATTTGGGTTTGATCCAGATTTCTTTGATGTTTCATATTTGTATATGGCACCCTCTAGTGCCCTGAAAGTCTACTCTCTGGAGCTGCTTAGCCCCTGGATCGATGTGTGAGGTTGCAGGGGAGCAGTTCTGGTGCCTGTGGGGAGGAAAGAACTGTTTCCTGCTTCCCAGCTGCTATGCCTGTCTCCACTGCCAGAACCAGTGGGTTGAACACACAGGTGTAAGCCTCTATGCTTTTCATTTGTAGCCTCTGTAGGCAGGGCTTCCCTCTGGCTGGCCTGACACTGGGGCAGGGGCTGCCAGTTTGTGAGCCAGATGTAGGCTAGCTAAGAGGAAGGTGCAGGAGGCTGTGTATCATGATGGGAAGCCTTGGAGTTGCATAGCCAGCCGGTGGGATGGAGTGCCTGAAGCTCCTGAAAGTTCCTAACCTGCTGGGGAGAGTGCACCCAAACAATTTTGTCTACCTATCCTTTCTCCTGAGCAGTAAGTTCTGTGCAATCCTTGCCCCTTTAAGAGCCCTCTCGCTGTTAGGAAGTCTCTCAGACTGCCCACCCAGGTCAACCAGATATGAGTCTGTTTTCCACAAGCAGCTGGAATCTCCATCTCTCCTGGTATTCCACCTGTCTTAGCTTTCCAACCCCACTAATCACCAGAGCACCATGCAATATAGGTTTGTGCTCCCAGAGCAGATCTCCAGGATAGGTGTTCAGCAGTCCCAGGCCTCCACTCCCTCCCTGCTCCATTTCTCTGCCTCCCACCAGTGAGTGGGGGTAGGGAAAGGCTCGGGTCCTGCCGGATCATGGCTTTGGTACCTTACCCTGTTCCATGAGGTCTGTTCTTTTTTCCAGGTGTATGCAGTCTGTCCCAGCCTTCTTTCCTGTTGCTCTTTCAGGATTAGTTGTATTAATTATATTTTCATATTATATGTGGTTTTGGGAGGAGGCCTCTGTCTCACCTCTCATGCCACCATCTTTAATCCCTCTCAGCAGTCCTTTCTTTGAATAATTTCTTTCCTTTATCCCACCATTACACTTCTCTTTTACTTGTGAAATTTATTCCAAAGGTAGATTTATTTAAAGGCAGGTAAATGAAACCTGTTCTGAACATAATCCTTTAAAACCCAATTTTCATTGTTAGGGAGTGTTTGCTTCTGTAGCAACCCTCCCATTAAAACATGTGGTGTTCATCATCCACTTATTTTTCCACAGTGACAATGAGGTTAGTGTTACATCATATAAAGTACTGGGTGGTTTTGATCAGATTGATCCATATGTTGTAAAAGAACTGGATTTCATCTGAATGTTCACTGTCACTTTTCCTGCACCTGGGACCCCATCTTCCTGGGCACATTACCCTTGCCTTACCTCCTCCCCCCTACCGTGGCATTGCTCCAAGTTCCTGCTGGAGGATATAAGCTAGACTAATCACCTCAACCCTTTGGAGGTAAGACTAGAGAGCAATAAGAATAAGAAATAATTTTAATTTTATAGAATGTAAAATCACATTCTCCTTTGATTTTAATGAGGTTATTCTGATTAAAATATCTTAAAGTATTCAACTGTTTATAAACCTAATTCCCTGACTATATCCCTCCAACAAAGACAGGAATGGGAAAAAGACACACAGTACATCAATATTTTTTTAGATTGAATTAAATTACCTTTGGGTGTAAAAAAATTCAAGATTTCCAGAACATTTCATCATTCCCACTTCATTTTATAAGGGCAATATTTTTATCTTCTTTCTTGTACTTAACTGGTCTTAGGACTCTAGTGTAGAATAATGAGTTTCTCCTCATTTGATCATATTGCTTTACAGACCATTGCCAAAACTCTCAAGATAGTGTGTGAAGTTTTATCATCTGACCACAGTGGTGGACCTGCCCGGATCCCTTTTAGCACCTTCCAGTTTCTCTACACATATCTTGCTGAAATGGATGGGGAGATCTCTGCATCACACGTCAGCCGAATGCTGAACTACATTGAACAGGAAGTGTAAGTAAACTTTTACCAGTTGGAAGGGAAAGAATATTGGGAAAACAAATCTAGCGGGCCATGATATAGCAAGGCTGCTATATTATACTGCTCTGGGAACAGAGAAATGCTACAAGGAACAAGGAATAAGGATCTGAAAGAGAAGGGAGAAGGGAAGGGAAGAGTGGTATAAGACAGTAATTCCTAGAGTGCTACTGAGACGCCCGGGGGCCACAGCACCTGGGGAAATGTTGGAGATGCCACTTCTTAGGCTGTCGCCTGAACCTACCAATCAGAAACTCTGGGGGCCAAGCCCAGGCATCAGTGTTTCAGCAAGCCCACCAGGCAACTCAGGTTCAGCTCAGGGCCAGTCTGAAAGGGTGGAGAAAAGAAGATGGTGAGGGCAGGAGCCACAGCAGAATTCATTTGGAGTGAGAGAGCTGTTTAAATATTGTCATTCTTAAGTTTGATTGTTAAACGAACTAACCTCAGACATACATTCTTCACAAACAGAATTGGTCCTGATGGTTTAATCAAGGTGGACGACTTTACCCAAAATCCCAAGGTTCGGCTGGAGTAAAAGCACAAGTTTTGGCAATTTTACAGGAAGATAGAGAGATGATCATGCTTCATAATAACTGAACACCATACACCAGCCAGTATCAATTTCCTTGTACAACTGGTACACACTAATAAACAATTAACCAAATATATGGAATCAGAAATGTGTGGAGTTAAGATGTAAAACTGTTGGAATGAAACACCTACATCAACAGAAGATTAGTATTTTTCCCACATGGACACTGAGTAAAAGTAGCTGATGAAGCATGTCAGATTTTCAGAGGTAGAATGCTAATACCAGGCAGTTTCAATGTTTTGTGATTGTTGGGCATAACTTAGAAGAGTATCTTTTACATGTCAATCTACATTTTTACTAATTCATTTCTCCATTTGTCTGTACGATGCTAGACATTCATTCATTTACTCACTCACCAATGTTTATTATGTTAGCTATATGCCAGGTGTAGGATTGCCAGATAAAATACAAGACACCCAGCTAAATTCGAATTTTGTGTAAAAAGATACTTTTTTAGTGTTTTTTGTTTGTTTTGCTAAACCTGCCAAGAACTAGATTGGCTTCTGGACATATAGAAATAAATTATATCTGAATTCTACCCTCAAGGAGCTCACAGCCCAACACTTTATTGCAAGTGGCCCCAAGAGGCACTAATAAAGTCTTGCAGAGATCAGTATTAAAGTGTCAATGTCAACAGATTTTTCTGATTCCACATATAGATTAGATAAATGGGACACTCTTGGAAGGGTCCCCTGCATGAGCTTAAAATCTTCTGACAAGGTCACCAAAAGATTTTTCTTTCTCCCAGAAAGCAGATGAAATTATTGTTGCTAGTGGTTATTGTTCTTGAAGCCAGGTGTGCCAAGGTGGCTGGAACCTGTCTGTCTGTTATATGATCTTAAAAGTTGTTTTTGTATAAAAACGTTGGTTTGCTTTTTTGATATACATATATCTCCCTACTGAATTGGGGAGAAATTTGTCTATTAGTGTTGAAATAAATAAAAGATTGTGATGGGAGGTCACCATAGGTCCTTGATTTTCACCCAAAGTGAAACAGTAAAAAGAGCTGAAACAAATTGTACCCCCCAGTGACCCAGCTCCATCTTCAGGGGCTGTGCAACAACTCATGATCCCTGCTGTCCACCAGCTTCGCCCACGTGGCCCCTCACTCAGAGCCACTCTGGGATCTTGCGCAGTTTGAAGAGGCTGAGGCACTGCAGTTGAAACCTGACACTGTAATTAATCAGAAGTAGAGAATGAGTGAAGCCTTTCACCTGCCTCAGTCTCCAGGTTTCTGTTTCACTGTGATCAAAGGATTTAAATCTGATCCCGCCTGGAAGTGGGGAGTGAAGGGGAACAGAGGGAACAGCTCCAGTTTGAAAGCCCCTAAGACAACAAAGTTAAGTTCATAAACATAATGAAAGCAAAAGGGTCCTTTGTACCTTTGAGAAAACAGTGAAATTTGAAACTAAACTTCAGAACCCCTGAGCATAATCCTTCAAGAGTGAGGCCAGTGAAACCCCAGCCATCAGAGTGAATACTGGACACAGAATGAAGTCATTGATGGCACTGTTAGCCATGGCTGGCACCAAGCACAATTGGCAAGACCACTGTGGCACGGCCATTTGCTCATCTTCCAAGCTGCCACATGGTGTCTGCCATTTTCCTCCCCTTCTGCTCTGGCTCTCTGTGGCAGTGCTTCCTCTAAGCCATGGATACTGCCAAGTCACAGATACGCATCAGAGACGCAGCCTGTACCACACATCTGCCCTAACCAACAGTCACCCCAAGGGTGCAAAACAGCTTTGCCCTCCAGCTGCATGATGCTGTATTAACAACATTATAAATACTATACTGACAATAATAGCCAACATGTATTAAGCCCTTACTACATGCAAGCCACTATACATAGTTCTTTACACATATTTTCAAACCTTATGAAGTCAGTACTGTTTTCACCATTTATAGATGAAGAAACACTCTTAGAGAAATTAAGGCAGTAAGTCACTATAACTGATGAGGAGTTTGAATCCAGGTCTGTCTGACTCCAAACTTGTGCCGCCTCACATACTTAATTCCTGTCTTACTGTGGAGCATCCCCTCCTCTGAGACAAGGATGTCAGCGCAAGTAGTTTATTTGGGCAGCAACTCCAGGACCAGTGGAGAGGGGGAAGGGAAAGGGATTCAAAGAAAGCCAGAGAAGGGTGTGTCATCAAGCCAGTCAGGCTGCAGGCCTCTGGGAGACAGTACAGAACACACCTCAGAGCTGCTCCGGCCTGAGGTTTGAGGAAGCTCTTCACACTCATCAGCTGAAGGCTGTGTCCTCACTAAAGTCCCATTTGTCCCTGACTGAGGGCTGCCTCCAAGTCATTAACCTTCTCCCTTCAGCTTGCCCGCTTCAGACCCTGAGCTTGTCCTTTTGCTCCAGGGAAAAAAAAATCTCTCAGCTAGGAAGTCACAGGTCTTCACAATAAGCAGCCTTTGAAGGCATGGGAGTGGGGCATGCCAACATGTGCCAAAATGCCTTACAGGGATTTCAGTAAAGAAACCCTTGGCATTTCAGTCACTATGGTTTCTCTCCTTTGGTCAGGCACAGTCCATAGGGGCTGGAAGGCCATCAGCTGACATCAAGTAAGTGACTGACGCTGTGTGGTATTAAAATCCCTCTTGACCCCCAAACCCGGAATATTGTCCCAAAATCAACTGTTTCTTCCTTGTCATGAGATTGTTGCAAAGGGACAATGCTTGGTCCTTGCTGCTAACAGACCCTTGCCAGATTCATCCCACTGGTCTTCTTATCATGACCAGAAATATCTGAATCCTAGCATGACCCCAGTTAGGCTGTCAAACTAAGATCCCTGTAACATATGGTTTGTGTTTCTCCTTTAAAAAGAAAAACATTCAGGAAGCAATAAAATCAGGATTTTATAAAGAAAAAGAAGTGGGCTCTTTCTTTCCTAAATTAAGCTATTTGGATTAAAGTGAAGGATGCAAATACATTTAAAGCTTCAGTGGAAAATGCAAAGATTACGGCTCAGTTTCATTTTCTTTGTGCTCCATGCCTTCTCTCTCCTTGATGCTGTTCAATCAGGCACCTTACTACCCTTAGTTAAGCAACTTCCTAGACCACAGGGGCTCTGCAACAGGAGGAGCTGAACACTCAAGTGTGGAAAGCTGGTTTTAAACTAGGTAAGAACAGGATTCTTAGCTGGAATCCTTGGAAAGACTCTTGAATGCCTCTGATAACACTGTGTATATAAATATTTCCAAAACGTGCACATTAGCATTTTTCCAATGAAAAAAATACAAAGCTTTTGACAAGTTCTTAAAATTGTATATGACCATAAAAATTTAAGAGCCCTTGGATTTTGATTGAAACATGAGTGTATATGTATGTCAAAATTCATCAAGCTGTACACTAAGATTTGTGCATTTTATTGTGTGTACCTCAATATAAAAAAAGTATTTTAAAAAGAAAAAGAAAAAGAATGACTTTGGGTTAGAAATAATTCCACAGGGCATAAAATGGCTTGAGGAAAAGCAACAAGGCAGCCTCATACCTTCCCAGGATTTATTATCTAATCCACAGCTTCTTACTTTTTAAATCTTGTATCCTAGCTATAAATCCTAACTGTGTTTTTAGTTTATAGTTTCATATACTTTGCAACTTCAGTTGTTTCCTATGAGTTGGAACACGAGTGAACATGAACAGAGATTTTTCACACTTTGGAGGTGAGCCAATTGGAAAAGCCATTGGTCCAAAGCACTAAACTATAAAACACACTGCCTAGACCAAGTAGAGTCATTAATCATGATACCAGAGGGATCCAAACTTCCTGGCTGAGTCCTGTACAATCCTGAGTCTCAAAGTTCTCAAGTCAGCGTCAGTGTACCAGAGCAGTCCAAACACTGGTTGGTTCATTTATTTGCTCAACAATTTAAAAATCCCTACTATGTTCAAGGCATTGAGCTCAGTACTGAGGATGCTACACTGAATAAAATAACGGTCTTGCTTTCATAGAGATTAAATTCTACTTGGGAAGACAGACATTAAATAACTAATCAGACAAGTGAAAAGTGGGGCTATGCCATCACAGTATAGGGGCCCACAATTTGGTTTGCAGAAGTGGGATAGAGAGATGAAGGAAAGGCTTTCTTGAGTAAGTAACTCAAAAGCAAACTCAGAAACCTACTGCTTCAGACACCACAGACGACTCAGAAATGTGAATCTTGTAGCCCATATCTCTTCACCGAGCTCCAGACTCAAACATCCAGTAGCCTACTTAACATCACCTCTTGGATGACTCCAAAGCACTCCTAATAAACATGCCCAGAAACTAGTTCCTAGTTCACATTTTTTCCATAGTAAAATTAGGGGAAAATAAGTTCATAAATTTCCCTCCTAAATATGGATTGCTCCCATGAGCCATCTAGATACAAAACCAAGAAACTAAGACCAATGGAAAAACTCCCCCTAGTCTTACTTCCCAATTCCACCAAGTCTTGTCCATTTTATCTTCTATGCCTCTCTCATATCAGTCCTCTCATCTTCTCTCATCCCACCCTATACTCTTCCTCTGAACAATATGGTAGCTTTCTGTCTGACCGTGGTAGAAAACAGAAGACATTCTTAACTGAGATTTTAAAGATAATTTTTAAAATGTTTACAGAGATGTGAACAAGGAAACCAATAAAGAGTGTTGATGAACCCAAGGATTAGCATGCCATTATCATCTTTAAGTCTGAAAGGACAAGAGGAGGAAATGTTTTATTGGAGCCTGGACAGAAATGGAGGCCCCGGGGTTCCTCTGAGCTAATGATGCTAAGAGGGAGGAATACCCCATCTCTCTCCTTTTTCCCCATCTTCTGCCGGGTGATTCCTATTGACTAAACAAAACCCAAAGCTGAAAGCAAGTCTGAGTGATGCCAACCTTAAGGGTTAGTCCCTGGAGCATGAAGGAGAGCAGAGAATGGATTGAGGGTGAGGTAAGGTGTACCTACATCCATGCTTCACTTTTCCAAAAGCATTGTCTTTACTAGGGATTGGCAAACTTTTCCTATAACAGGAATAATGGTAAATGTTTTAGGCTTTGCAGGCCTTAGGGTCTTGGTCACAGCTACTCAATTCTGAAACTATAACACAAAAACAGCCATATAGTACATAAATAATGAGTGTAACTATGTCCTAATAAAACTTTATTTATGACACTGAAATATGATTCTCATGTAACTTTCACATGCCATAAAATATTATTCTTTTGATATTTTAAAACCTTTAAAGTGTAAAAACTGCTCATAGCTATAGAAAAAAAAACCCAGCAGGATAGATTTGGCTGGAAACTGTAGATTATGGACTCCTGTTCTACACTGAAGCCACTGATGTTTGTGAAATACCAGTTCCTTACTTCTCACCTTAAACTTTTATACATCCCCTTTGTCCTTAAGATAATAACCCAAATCCTTCATGTTATGTATGAGAACTGTAGTCTGATCCCTACATATATTTCCACCCCCACTGTTAATACAGGAACCACAAGGCCTCTCTAGATCTTTCTTACTCATCATCATGCTGTCTCCACATGTTTAGAATACTGTTATTTCTCCTCTTTATCTAGTTCATTCTTCATATCTCAGCTCACTGCAGCATCACTTACAATAGCAAAACAAACAAAAAGAGAGGATTCTTGGAATATGGTAGAATAGGAAACACCAGAAATCTGTCTCCTTATCTAGACAATAATTGGACTGGCAAAATCTGTCTGATATAATTATTTTGGAAATCTGGAGTTTATTGAAGACTTGCAACTTCCAAGGGAAGGTAAATTGCAGTTAATTTTAGTCGATTTCAGCTTTAGCACAGTAGCAGTAACAGTCCTCCACTCCCAATATCAGGCAGCCATACATAGTTTCTGGGAGCAGCTTGCACACAGCCTGGGGAAGCTAAGGTGAGCAAAAATCTCCCTGTCCTCTGAACTTTGGGAATCTGAAATTCTGGACATAAGAAGTATGAAAACTGAAATAAAAAACTCACGAGAGAGATTCAAAGACATATCTGAGCAGGCAGGAGAAAGAATCAAATTGAAAGACAATACAATGTAAACTATTGAATCTAAGAAACAGTAAAAAGAGTGAAGTAAACAGAGACAAAGGGACCAGTGGGACACTGTCTAGTGGTGAAACTGACTAAAGCAAAACTGACAAACCTGAAGGAAGGGATAAACAAATACATAATAATAGTTGGAGATTTCAATAATTCCCCCTTCTCAGTAATGGATACAACAACCAGACAGAAGGTAAGTAAGGAAACAGAGGACTTAAACAACATGATAAACACCATAAATCTAAAACATATCCAGAACACTCTACCCAACACAACAGAATACAAATTCTTCTCAAATGCACATGGGACATTTTCCATAGACCATATGTTAGGCCAAAAATCAGGTCTCAATAGATTTTAAAAGATAGACTATTACCAAAGTATCTTCTGCAATGACAACAGGGTGAAATTAGAAATCAATAACAAAAATAAAAATGAAAAAGCAATCACACACACACATGTTTGTGGAAATTAAGCAACACACCCTTAAACAACTAATGTATCAAAGAGGAAGTCACAAGGGAAATTAGAAAATACTGAGAGATGAATGAAAAAAGCTGAACTTACCAAAACTTATGGCATGTAGCAATAGAGCTAAGGAGAAATTTATAGCTATAAATGCTTTCATTAAAAACAAAAGAGGTCACAAATCAACAGGCTAACTTTATAATTTAAGGAACTAAAAAAGAAGAAGCAAACCTCAATATTTAGCAGAAGGAAAAAAAATAAAGATTATAGCAGAGATAAATGAGATAAAAAATAAAAAACAGGAGAGAAATTCAATAAAACCAGCAGTTGATTCTCTGAAAGATCAACTAAACAGACAAACCTTTATCTAGATGGACTGTGAAAAAATAAAGAAAAGACTGAAATTACTAAAATTGGAAATTAAAGTGGGATGTTACTACTGATTCTACAGAAAAGTACTAAAGAGAATACTATAAATAAATTGGATAACCTACATTAGGAAAAATCCCTGGAAATCAAAACTTACCTAGACTAAACCATGAGCAAAAAATTTGAATAGGCCTATGCAATATATAATGAGTCATAAGAAATACATATTTGGTCATTCAGATAACTAAATATATATTTTCCAGGTATATTTGGTATTCATCCATGGTTCCTGAAAATACTTCAGAGCTTTAAAGGTGAAATGGGTGTCCTGTCATGTTAATGAGAGACTTCTGAACCCCACCCAAGGGGAGAGGCCAATGGCCAGTGATTTAGTCAATCATGACTATGCAATGAAGCCCTCACAAAAACCCAGGAGAGGAGCATATTGCTCTATTGGAAGCTGCTTCTCTGTTGAAGAGAGCTTCCACTCTTGGGGAACAAGAATGTTCCACATGTCACCAAGCCAGGCCCCAAGCTTCACAAAGATAGAAATTCCTTTATTTGGGACCTTGCTCTATGTAGCTCTTCATCTGGCTGCTAATTGTATCCTTTAAGGTATCCTTCATTAAAATGGTAAAGGTGTATTCATGAGTTTTGAGCCACTCTAGAAAATTAATTGAACCTAAGGGGGAGGTCATGGGAACTTTCTATCTGTAGTCAGTTGGTCAGAAGCACAGGTAACTTCCCAGGCCTTGTGTCTGGCATTTGGAGTGGGAGGTGGGTGGAGGGAAGTCTTGTAAGATGGAGCCCTTAACCTGGGGAATCTGGTGCTGTACCAGGCAGGTAGCTTCAGAACTGAGTTGAGTTCTCAGACACTCTGCTGGTGTTCAAGAATTACTTGGCGTTGGGCATGGAAAGACCCCTCTCCCACACACACATGCACTGGAATCAGATCTGGGAACCCAAAAGGAGCTGTACTATTACTTCTGTGTATACTGTTATCGTTGTGTAGGAAAAAAACACAACCTATAAATAGTAAGGAGATTGAATAAGTAATCAAAAAACTCCTAACTGAGAAAATGCCTGCACCTGACAGCTTCACTAGTGAATTCTATCAAACATTTAAAGAACTAATATAGATCCTTCTTAAACTTTTCCAAAAAATCAAAGAGGTGGGAACCTTCCATAATGCACTCTTTAAGACCAGCATAACCCTGATATCAAAGCTAGACAAAGACACTACAAGAAAACTACAAACCAGTTTGCCTTATGAATATTGATATAAAAATCCTCAATAAAATACCAGCAAACTGAATTCAGCAGCATATTAAAAGGATTATATACCACAACAAAATATTTTTTATTTTATATAGTTTTTTTCCTAAGATGGAGGGATAGTTCAATATAAAATGGTCAATGTAATACACTGCATTTATAGAATGAAGGGGAGAAAAACACATGTTCATCTCAATTGATGTAGAAAAAGCATTTGACAAAATTCAACACACTTCCATTATAAAAACACTCAACAAAATAAGTAGTTTCTTCTTCAGTATAATAAAAAAGAAGAAAACCACTTCAACATAATAAAAGCCATCTAACAGAGGATATGAAAAGACAATTCTCCAAAGAAGAAATTCAGATGGCCAACAGGCACATGAAAAGATGCTTCACATCACTAATTATCAGGGAAATGCAAATTAAAACCACAATGAGATATAACCTCACACCAGTTAGGATGGTCAACAGAGAAAAGATGAGGAACAACAAATGCTGGCGAGGAAACAGAGAAAGGGGAACCCTCCTAAACTGCTGGTGGGAATGTAAGCTAGTTCAACCATTGTGGAAAGCCATATGGAGGTTCCTCAAAAATTTTAAAATACACATACCATTTGACCTGGGAATTCCACCTTTAGGAATTTACCCAAAGAAAACAAGTTCTCAGATACAAAAAGAAATATGCACCCCTATGTTTATTGCAGCACTATTTACAATAGCCAAGATATGGAAGCAACCTAAGTGTCCATCAGTAGATGAATGGATAAAGAAGAGGTGGTACATATACACAATGGAATACTATTCAGCCATAAGAAAGAAACAAATCCTACCATGCAACAACATGGATGGAGTTAAAGGGTATTATTCTCAGTGAAATAAGTCAGATGGAGAAAGACAAATGCCAAATGATTTACCTCATTTGTGAAGTATAACAACGAAGCAAAATGGAGGGAACAAAACAGTAGTAGACTCACAGACTCCAAGAAGGGGCTAGCAGTTACCAAAGTAGGGTTGGGGGAGGGCGGGTGGGGAGGGAGAAGGGGATTGAGGGATATTATGATTAGTACACATGGTGTGGGGGGATCATGGGGAAGACAGTGTAGCACAGAGAAGATAAGTAGTGACTGTGGCATCTTACTACACTGATGGACAGTGACTGCAATGGGGCATGGGGGGGACTTGATAATATGGATGAATGTAGTAACCACATTGTTTTTCATGTGAAATCTTCATAAGAGGTATATCAATGATACCTTAATTTTAAAAATATCTTAAAATAAATAAATAAATAAAAATAAAAGCCATCTATGAAAACCCCACAGTGAACATCTTACTTAATGGTGAAAGACTGAAAGTTTTACCTCTAAGATCAGGAACAAGACAAGGATACCCATTTTAGCCCTTCCATTCAACATGATCCTGGAAGTTCTAGCCAGAGAAATAAACAAGAAAAAAGAAATAGAAGTCATTCACATTAGAAAGGAAGAAGTTAAATTATCTTTGTTCACAGAGTATATGACCTTATATGTGGAAAATGCTAAACATTTCACCAAAAGAACGATTAGAACTACTAAATGAATTCAACAAAGTATCAGGATACAAAGTCAACACACATAAATTTGCTGCATTTCTATACAACTAACAATGAACAATCTGAAAGGAAATTAAGAAAACCACATTTAAGAAAATCTTAATTTTAAGAAAATTAAGATTTCATTTATAACAGCATCAAAAAGAATAAAATATTTAGCAATTAGCTTAACTAAGGAGGTGAAAGACTTGGACAATGAAAATTGCCTTCAAAACAATGATGAAATAAAGAAGACATAAATGAATGCAACACACCCCATATTCATGGATTGAAATACTTAACATTGTTAAGATGTCAGTATTACCCAAAGCAATTTACAGTTCGACCGTTATCATAATTCAGTGACAGTTTTTGCAAAAATAGAAAAACTAATGCTGAAATTCATATGGGATCTCAAAAGACCTTGAATAACCAAAACAATCTTAAAAGAAAAGAACAAAGCTGAAGGATTCACACTTCCTGATTTCAAACTTACATAAAGTGACTGTAATAAAAATAGCAAACATATAGACCAATGGAATAGACAGATAGCCCAGAAATAAACCTTCACATATATGGTCAAATAATTTTTTATAAGAGTGCTAAGACCATTTCAATGGTTAAAGGACAGTCTTTACAATAAATAATGATGGGAAAATTGGATATCCACATGCAAAACAATGAATTTTCACCATTACCCTGCACCATAATAAAAAATTAACAAAAAATGAATCAAAGTCTTAAATGTAAAAATCTTAAAAGAAAACACAGGGCAAAAGCTTCAAGACATTGGATTTGCCAATGATTTCTTGGCTATGATCCCAAAGACACAGGCAACAAAAGAAAAAATAGACAAATTGGAAATTTCATAAAAATAAAAAATTTTTGTACATCAAGAGAAAATATCAACAGAGTAAAAGACCACTCACTGAAAGGGAGAAAATATTTGCAAATCATGTACCTAATAAGAGATTAATATTCAGAATATATAAAGAACTCCTAGAACTCAAAAACAAAAATACAACCAACGAATTAAAATAAGGGCAAAAGACGTGAACAGACATTTCTCCAAAGATATATGAATGATCAGTAAGCACATGAAATGATGCCACCATCATTAATCACTAGGGGAATGCAAATGAAAATTACAAAGAGATGCCACCTCACACTTATTAGGATGGCTGCTATCAAAAAACCAGAAAAATAATCGCTAGTGAGGATGTGGAGACAATGGAACCCTTGTGCACCGTTGGTGGGAATGGTACAGCCCTTGTGGAAGAGAGTATGGTGGTTTTTAACAAATGTAAAAGAAGATTTACCACAAGATCGAGCAGTTCTAGGTATTTGCCCAAGAGAATCGAAAGCAAAGATATTGGTACACCCATGTTCATATCAGCAATATTCACAATTGCTAAAATGTGGAAACAAACCCAGGTGTCCATTAACAGAAAAATGATAAAATATGGTATATACATACCGTGGAGTATTATTTAGCCTTAAAAAGAATGGGAATTTTTACAATCCTTAAATAGAATTCGTGCCTCATATCGAATTTACCGAGTATCATAATTCTTCCAAGTGGTAAAGATACCTCAAGACAAATGCTGGGCATAGAAGCCACAGGGCATAAATATGCAAAGAAGTAAAAAGCTAACCTTTTCAAACAATGAGGCTTCTCTCTCACTTACCAACTTTACATTTCCCTGTATGGCCCCGGAAGATGACTGGTTAGCCAGAGAAGGGTAAGATTCCTCAAGGGAGGAACAACCTGACAGGCACAGTCGCAGGGGGGCCATCAGGTGAGAAATTGGGGATCAACAGAGCTGAGGCTTAGAACCTCACCCTCCCTGTTCTGAGAGAAATCTTCTGCATACGTGGATGTTTTGTTGCCCTTGTCTAGCTTGGATTAACACATAGTCTACAGGCACACACCTGATCATCTACATTTGCTCTCTTACAACACTAAACTATGTTTTCTACCTTTATCTTGTATCTACCTACCACTTCAGCATTTTATTAAAAATAATAATAATAAAGAGAGAAATGTGGTATCCACATATAAATCAAGTATAAAAATCAAATGAGTATTCATATTTGAACTGACTGTTTATAGTTCATAATGCATGAGCAAAACCGAAAGTTTCTGTGATGACTGCCCTTGTACTGTTCACTATGTAACTTATTCACCATGTAAGAATTTGTTCTCCATGTAAGAACTTGTTCGTTATGCTTCAGAAGATTGGAGACTGACAAAAATTAGGCTTGGGGTGGATTAATGATTGTGCATTGAGCATTGAGTCCCCTATACAGAATTTTATTGTTGTTAACAACCATTTGATCAATAAATATGAGAGATGCCCTCACAAAAAAAAAAAAAGTACACACTTCCAATTTTAAAATAAATAAGTAACCGGGATGTAATGTATAGCATAAGGAATATAGTCAAAATATTGTAACAACTTGGTATGGTGATAGCTGGTACCTAGAATTATCATGTATATAAATGTTGAATCACTGTGTTGTACGCCTGAAACTAATGTAATACTGTAATACTGTGTGTCAACTACCCATCAATAAAAAATAATTATCTACAAAAAAAAAAAAAAAAAAAAAGAATGGGAATTTTGACAGATGCTACAACATAGATGAACTTTAAAGAACAATGAAATAAGCCAGTAACAAAAGGACAAATACTGTCTTATTCCACTTACATGAGGAACTAAAGTAATCAAAATCACAGAAACAAAAAGTAGAATGGTGGTTGCCAGAAGCTGGGAGAAAAACAGAATAGGAAGTTACTGTTTTATGGGCTTACAGTTTCAGTTTTACAAGATGAAAAGAGTTCTGGAGACAGATTGTGGTGATGATGGTTGCACATTATGAATGTATTTATCACCGAACTGTACATTTAAAAGTGGTTATGATGGTGAATTTTGTTGTCTGTTTTACCACAATAAAAAATTTGGAAAAAAATGTAAAAATAAAAAACTACCAGAAGCTATTATCTTAAAAATTAAAAAAGAGGAAAACAAACATAAAAAGGTAGAGAGGAGCATAAAATTCTAAACAGTAGAGAAATGGAACAAGCATTAATTTTGTAATTGTAAAGAAAAACAATGCTGATGAGATATTAAGATAAAACATTCGTGTTACAGTAATATGTATCATATTGTTATGTTGTTGTATTTACACATATATACACAGCTGGAAAAAGTCTAGAAGGGAATGCACTAAACTGTTAAGAGTGGTATTCCCTGGATAGTGGGATTTTAGGTGATTTTGATTTCTTGTTTATCTACATTTTCTAAAATAAGCATGTATTACTTAAGAAAAATCAGGGAGGAGGGGCGGAAGATGGCGGCGTGAGTAGAGCAGCGGAAATCTCCTCCCAAAACAACATATATCTATGAAAATATAACAAAGACAACCCTTCCTAGAATAAAGACCAGAGGACACAGGACAATATCCAGACCACATCCACAACTGAGAGAACCCAGCGCCTCGCGAAGGGGGTAAGATACAAGCCCCAGCCCCGCGGGAGCCGAGCGCCCCTCCCCCCAGCTCCCGGCGGGAGAAGAGCAGGCAGAGCAGGAGGGAGACGGAGCCCAGGACTGCCGAGCACCCAGCCCCAGCCATCCGGGCCAGAGTGCAGGGCCCTCGATACTGGGAAAACAGGGCAGCAACAACAGTGAGCAGGCACTGGAGGCTGGGCGACAGAGGACATAAGAAAAGCGCGCGACCATTTTTTTTTTTTTTTGCTTTTTTGCTGCTTTGTTTTGGCGAGCGCTTTTTGGAAGTCTTAAAGGGACAGGGACCCCAATACTAGAGAAACAGGGCAGAAAGACCGGTGAGCAGAGGCCTGAGGCTGGCACCGGAGAATAAAGAAAAACGAGCGACCACCTTTTTTTTTTTAATTACAAATTTTTTTTTTTTTAATTAAAAAAATTTTTTTTCTTGTTTTTTTTTTGTGGTCGTTGTTTTGTTTTGGTGGGTGCTTTTTGGAAGTCTTAAAGGGGCAGGGCGGGTCACTTAATCCAGAGGTAGGGAATCCGGGATCTCTGGGCACCCTAACCCCTGGGCTGCAGGAAGCAGGGAGGCCCCTTACGGAGATAAATAGCCTCCGAGCAGCTCCTGCTCCAACGCGACTCCACCATTTTGGAGTAGCTGCCCGAGCCAGGCCACGCCCACAGCAACAGCGGAGATTAACTCCATAGCAGCCGGGCAGGAAGCAGAAACCCTGTCTGCGCGCAGCTGCACAGCACAAGCCACTAGAGGCCGCTGTTCTCCCAGGAGAGGAGGGCCACAAACCAACAAGAAAGGAAGTCCTTCTAGCCGTCACTCGTCCCAGTTCTGCAGACTATTCCTATCACCATGAAAAGGCAAAGCTACAGGCAGACAAAGATCACAGAGACAACACCAGAGAAGGAGACAGACCTAACCAGTCTTCCTAACAAAGAATTCAAAATAAGAATCATAAACATGCTGACAGAGATGCAGAGAAATGCGCAAGAAAAATGGGATGAAGTCCGGAAAGAGATCACAGATGCCAGAGAGGAGATCGCAGAAATGAAACAAACTCTGGAAGGGTTTATAAGCAGAATGGATAGAATGCAAGAGGCCATTGATGGAATTGAAATCAGAGAACAGGAACGCATAGAAGCTGACATAGAGAGAGACAAAAGGATCTCCAGGAATGAAACAATATTAAGAGAACTGTGTGACCAATCTAAAAGGAACAATATCCGTATTATAGGGGTCCCAGAAGAAGAAGAGAGAGGAAAAGAGATGGAAAGTATCTTAGAAGAAATAATTGCTGAAAACTTCCCCACACTGGGGGAGGAAGTAATCAAACAGACCACGGAAATACACAGAACCCCCAACAGAAAGGATCCAAGAAGGGCAACACCAAGACACATAATAATTAAAATGGCAAAGATCAAGGACAAGGAAAGAGTGTTAAAGGCAGCTAGAGAGAAAAAGGTCACCTATAAAGGGAAACCCATCAGGCTAACATCAGATTTCTCAACAGAAACCCTACAGGCCAGAAGAGAATGGCATGATATATTTAATACAATGAAACAGAAGGGCCTTGAACCAAGGATACTGTATCCAGCACGACTATCATTCAAATATGACGGTGGGATTAAACAATTCCCAGACAAACAAAAGCTGAGGGAATTTGCTTTCCACAAACCACCTCTACAGAACATCTTACAGGGACTGCTCTAGATGGGAGCACTCCTAGAAAGAGCACAGCACAAAACACCCAACATATGAAGAATGGAGGAGGAGGAACAAGAAGGGAGAGAAGAAAAGAATCTCCAGATAGTGTATATAACAGCTCAATAAGCGAGCTAAGTTAGGCAGTAAGATACTAAAGAGGCTAACCTTGAACCTTTGGTAACCACGAATTTAAAGCCTGCAATGGCAATAAGTACATATCTTTCAATAGTCACCCTAAATGTTAATGGGTTGAATGCACCAATCAAAAGACACAGAGTAACAGAATGGATAAAAAAGCAAGACCCATCTATATGCTGCTTACAAGAAACTCACCTCAAACCCAAAGACATGTACAGACTAAAAGTCAAGGGATGGAAAAACATATTTCAAGCAAACAACAGTGAGAAGAAAGCAGGGGTTGCAGTACTAATATCAGACAAAATAGACTTCAAAACAAAGAAAGTAACAAGAGATAAAGAAGGACACTACATAATGATAAAGGGCTCAGTCAAACAAGAGGATATAACCATTCTAAATATATATGCACCCAACACAGGAGCACCAGCATATGTGAAACAAATACTAACAGAACTAAAGGGGGATATAGACTGCAATGCATTCATTCTAGGAGACTTCAACACACCACTCACCCCAAAGGATAGATCCACCGGGCAGAAAATAAGTAAGGATACGGAAGCACTGAACAACACAGTAGAGCAGATGGACCTAATAGACATCTATAGAACTCTACATCCAAAAGCAACAGGATATACATTCTTCTCAAGTGCACATGGAACATTGTCCAGAATAGACCACATACTAGGCCACAAAAAGAGCCTCAGAAAATTCCAAAAGATTGAAATCCTACCAACCAACTTTTCAGACCACAAAGGCATAAAACTAGAAATAAACTGTACAAAGAAAGCAAAGAGGCTCACAAACACATGGAGGCTTAACAACACGCTCCTAAATAATCAATGGATCAATGACCAAATCAAAATGGAGATCCAGCAATATATGGAAACAAATGACAACAACAACACTAAGCCCCAACTTCTGTGGGACACAGCAAAAGCAGTCTTAAGAGGAAAGTATATAGCAATCCAAGCATATTTAAAAAAGGAAGAGCAATCCCAAATGAATGGTCTAATGTCACAATTATCGAAATTGGAAAAAGAAGAACAGATGAGGCCTAAAGTCAGCAGAAGGAGGGACATAATAAAGATCAGAGAAGAAATAAATAAAATTGAGAAGAATAAAACAATAGCAAAAATCAATGAAACCAAGAGCTGGTTCTTCGAGAAAATAAACAAAATAGATAAGCCTCTAGCCAGACTTATTAAGAAGAAAAGAGAGTCAACACAAATCAACAGTATCAGAAACGAGAAAGGAGAAATCACGACGGACCCCACGGAAATGCAAAGAATTATTGGAGAATACTATGAAAACCTATATGCTAACAAGCTGGGAAACCTAGGAGAAATGGACAACTTCCTAGAAAAATATAACCTTCCAAGATTGACCCAGGAAGAAACAGAAAATCTAAACAGACCAATTACCAGCAACGAAATTGAAGAGGTAATCAAAAAACTACCAAAGAACAAAACCCCCGGGCCAGATGGATTTACCTCGGAATTTTATCAGACATACAGGGAAGACATAATACCCATTCTCCTTAAAGTTTTCCAAAAAATAGAGGAGGAGGGGATACTCCCAAACTCATTCTATGAAGCTAACATCACCCTAATACCAAAACCAGGCAAAGACCCCACCAAAAAAGAAAACTACAGACCAATATCCCTGATGAACGTAGATGCAAAAATACTCAACAAAATATTAGCAAACCGAATTCAAAAATACATCAAAAGGATCATACACCATGACCAAGTGGGATGCATTCCAGGGATGCAAGGATGGTACAACATTCGAAAGTCCATCAACATCATCCACCACATCAACAAAAAGAAAGACAAAAACCACATGATCATCTCCATAGATGCTGAAAAAGCATTTGACAAAGTTCAACATCCATTCATGTTAAAAACTCTCAGCAAAATGGGAATAGAGGGCAAGTACCTCAACATAATAAAGGCCATCTATGATAAACCCACAGCCAACATTATATTGAACAGTGAGAAGCTGAAAGCATTTCCTCTGAGATCGGGAACTAGACAGGGATGACCACTCTCTCCACTGTTATTTAACATAGTACTGGAGGTCCTAGCCATGGGAATCAGACAAAATAAAGAAATACAAGGAATCCAGATTGGTAAAGAAGAAGTTAAACTGTCACTATTTGCAGATGACATGATACTGTACATAAAAAACCCTAAAGACTCCACCCCAAAACTACTAGAACTGATATCGGAATACAGCAAAGTTGCAGGATACAAAATCAACACACAGAAATCTGTGGCTTTCCTATATACTAACAATGAACCAACAGAAAGAGAAATCAGGAAAACAACTCCATTCACAATTGCATCAAAAAAAATAAAATACCTAGGAATAAACCTAACCAAAGAAGTGAAAGACTTATACTCTGAAAACTACAAGTCACTCTTAAGAGAAATTAAAGGGGACACTAACAGATGGAAACTCATCCCATGCTCGTGTCTAGGAAGAATTAATATCGTCAAAATGGCCATCCTGCCCAAAGCAATATACAGATTTGATGCAATCCCTATGGAACTACCAGCAACATTCTTCAATGAACTGGAACAAATAATTCAAAAATTCATATGGAAACACCAAAGACCCCGAATAGCCAAGGAATCCTGAGAAAGAAGAATAGAGTAGGGGGGATCTCACTCCCCAACTTCAAGCTCTACTATAAAGCCATAGTAATCAAGACAATTTGGTACTGGCACAAGAGCAGAGCCACAGACCAATGGAACAGACTAGAGAATCCAGACATTAACCCAGACATATATGGTCAATTAATATTTGATAAAGGAGCCATGGACATACAATGGCGAAATGACAGTCTCTTCAACAGGTGGTGCTGGCAAAACTGGACAGCTACATGTAGGAGAATGAAACTGGACCATTGTCTAACCCCATATACAAAAGTAAACTCAAAATGGATCAAAGACCTGAATGTAAGCCATGAAACCATTAAACTCTTGGAAGAAAACATAGGCAAAAACCTCTTAGACATAAACATGAGTGACCTCTTCTTGAACATATCTCCCCGGGCAAGGAAAACAACAGCAAAAATGAACAAGTGGGACTATATTAAGCTGAAAAGCTTCTGTACAGCAAAAGACACCATCAATAGAACAAGAAGGATCCCTACAGTATGGGAGAATATATTTGAAAATGACACATCCGATAAAGGCTTGACGTCCAGAATATATAAGGAGCTCTCACGCCTCAACAAACAAAAAACAAATAACCCAATTAAAAAATGGGCAGAGGAACTGAACAGACAGTTCTCCAAAAAAGAAATACAGATGGCCAACAGACACATGAAAAGATGCTCCACATCGCTAATTATCAGAGAAATGCAAATTAAAACTACAATGAGGTATCACCTCACACCAGTAAGGATGGCTGCCATCCAAAAGACAAACAACAACAAATGTTGGCGAGGCTGTGGAAAAACGGGTACCCTCCTACACTGCTGGTGGGAATGTAAGTTAGTTCAACCATTGTGGAAAGCAGTATGGAGGTACATCACAATGCTCAAAACAGACTTACCATTTGACCCAGGAATTCCACTCCTAGGAATTTACCCTAAGAACGCAGCAATCAAGTTTGAGAAAGACAGATGCACCCCTATGTTTATTGCAGCACTATTTACAATAGCCAAGAATTGGAAGCAACCTAAATGTCCATCAATAGATGAATGGATAAAGAAGATGTGGTACATATACACAATGGAATACTACTCAGCCATAAGAAAAGGGCAAATCCAATCATTTGCAGCAACATGGATGGAGCTGGAGGGTATTATGCTCAGTGAAACAAGCCAAGCGGAGAAAGACAAATACCAAATGATTTCACTTATCTGTGGAATATAAGAACAAAGGAAAAACTGAAGGAACAAAACAGCAGCAGAATCACAGAACTCAAGAATGGACTAACAGGTACCAAAGGGAAAGGGACTGGGGAGGATGGGTGGGTAGGGAGGGATAAGGGGGGGAGAAGTAGGGGGGTATTAAGATTAACATGCATGGGGGGGTAGGAGAAAAGGGAGGGCTGTACAACACAGAGAAGGCAAGTAGTGATTCTACAACATTTTGCTATGCTGATGGACAGTAACTGTAAAGGGGTTTATAGGGGAGACCTGGTATAGGGGAGATCCTAGTAAACATAATATTCATCATGTAAGTGTAGATTAGTTATAGCAAAAAAAAAAAAAAAAAAAGGCAGTTCCTGTGTGGTAACCTCCAACGAGTTCTACACAAGGGTATAAAGGGCATATAAAAGTGTAGGCAAAGGGTCTGTTTGTGTTTATACAGAGGATCAAAGCCTAATTGGGCTACCCCGAAAATGAACTAAGATACGATATGAAAAAGAACTTCCAACATCTGCACTCTCTGGAAGACTCATGCCAGAAGATGATCATCAAAAAACCCCAACAAAGATCCACACACTGCTACAGCTGTAGATGCACTCATCCCACCAGTTCCTGGACTTGCCATTGGAATGAGGAAGGAGACATCTAAGCTGGCCTGTGCATACAGTAAATCAACAAAATTGGACTGAATCTATACTGTTGGAACTCAACCAAGAATTTGGAGAAGTGCAAATTGTAGCGCTCCAAAGTCTTACAACTACAGACTATTTACTGTTAAAAGAACATAAGGGATGTGAACATTCCCCAGGAATGGGTTGTTTTAATTTGTCTGATTTCTCTCAGACTGTTCAAGTTCACTTGGACAATATCCACCATATCATAGATAAGTTTTCACAAATGCCTAAGGTGCCTAACTGGTTTTCTTGGTTTCACTGGAGATGGCTGGTAATTACAGATATGCTTTGGTTATGTAACTATACTCCTATTATGTTAATGTGTGTGTGCAATTTAAGTAGTAGCTTAAAACCTATACATGCTGAAGTTACTCTACAAGAAGATATATCAAAGAAATAATCAATCTTCCCATGTTTTCTTCCGCCTGCTACTTCTATAGCTTTTCTTCTTCCTTCCTAATTAGAACCCTTAAATAGAATTCGTGCCTCATATCAAATTTACCGAGTATCATAATTCTTCCAAGTGGTAAAGATACCTCAAGACAAATGCTGGGCATAGAAGCCACAGGGCATAAATATGCAAAGAAGTAAAAAGCTAACTTTTTCAAACAATAAGGCTTCTCTCTCACTTACCAACTTCACATTTCCCTGTATGGCCCCGGAAGATGACTGGTTAGCCAGAGACGGGTAAGATTCCTCAAGGGAGGAACAACCTAAGACAGGCACAGTCGCAGGGGGGCCATCAGGTGAGAAATTGGGGATCAACAGAGGTGAGGCTTAGAACCTCACCCCCCCGTTCTGAGAGAAATCTTCTGCATCCGTGGATGTTTTATTGCCCTGGTCTAGCTTCGATTAACACATAGTCTACAGGCACACACCTGATCATCTACATGTGCTCTCTTACAACACTAAACTATGTTTTCTACCTTTATCTTGTATCTACCTACCACTTCAGCATTTTATTAAAAATAATAATAATAAAGAGAGAAATGTGGTATCCACATATAAATCAAGTATAAAAACCAAATGAGTATTCATATTTGAACTGACTGTTTATAGTTCATAATGCATGAGCAAAACCGAAAGTTTCTGTGATGACTGCCCTTGTACTGTTCACTATGTAACTTATTCATTATGTAAGAATTTGTTCTACATGTAAAAACTTGTTTGTTATGCCTCAGAAGATTGGAGACTGACAAAAATTAGGCTTGGCGTGGATTAATGCTTGTGCATTGAGCATTGACTCCCCTATACAGAATTTTATTGTTGTTAACAACCATTTGATCAATAAATATGAGAGATGCCGTCACAAAAAAAAAAAAAAAAAAAAAAAAGGACAGACTTCCAATGGTAAAATAAATTAGTAACCGGGATGTAATGTATAGCATAAGGAATATAGTCAAGATATTGTAACAGCCTGGTAGGGTGATAGCTGGAACCTAGAATTATGTATATAAATGTTCTACCACTGTGTTGTACACTTGAAACTCATGTAATGTAATACTGTGTGTCAACTACCCTTTAATAAAAAATAATTATTTAAAAAAAAAAAAAAAAAGAAAGAAAAATCAGTGTATTTTTAAAAAATCAAGTCAACTACGAAAAAAATCTTTAACCTCAGGTGAATATGTTAAACACTTATAGAAAAGGGAAGAAGAAAGGAGGGAGAGGTTTTCAATCTAATCGAATTCAAAGCTAAATTTATTAAATATCTAGTTTCCCAAAATCATTCAGTATGAGTGTGCAATACATTGGTGGACAGATTTAGTTTCTGGGTCTTTAATGGTAATGGCGAGTTCCAAAAAGTAATTTTTTCCTATTTAAAAAAATTGAATCAATTGGGTTATCTACCTTCTCCCCAACTGGACTTAAAACATTAGTCCAAAACTCAATACCTTAAAACCAAAGACTGATTCCTATTAAAATTCTTGCAGCCCCAATGGTAGGAATACCGAGACATTATAAACAGTAATTACTTCGGCTGAAGAGCGAACAACTATGCATGGAAGTAAAACAAAAATCTAACTAACGAGCATCATTCTGAGATTAAGAGCCAGTGAATAATTTTGAAATCGCCCTCAGAATTAGGCAAAGATAACGAGACAGAGGATTATTTTTATTGACTATGAAGAACAAAATCATCCAAAATGGCACACAAAACACCGAACTAAAAATACAGGACCTAAAATAAACCCACGGGCCGAGCGCAATTCCTTCTGACACCTATCCGCCCTCTACCCTAGTCCATTCCTCGGTTTCTGGCGCGTCCATGTCGCGACTTCCCCCAGCTGATTCAGGGCAGCGATCCGCCACCGGAAAGCTCTGTCAACAGAACAGCGAACTCGGCTCTCTGAGGTGTTCAGAAAGCCTGCTCGCTGAGACCCAATGCCGCGGCTGCTCACGGCGGCCTCCCCGCCAGGCCCCGCCCCTCTCGCGTACCCTTGGGCACCCCTCCCGGGGAGCCGGTGGCGAGCTGGAGGCACGGAGGGGTCTATTGCGCAAGCCCAGGAAGCCAGGCTGAGAGTAGGGAAGAGGCCTCCGCGGCGCGCTGGAGACTGTGAGGCGCGGCGTTCGGCGGGCTCTTCCCGGAAGCGGAAGCCTGGGGGGCGGGCCGAGGGGGCCCGGTCGTGCATGGCGGTTAATTCCTTTTAGCGTGCGGTTTTGCTTCCCTGCGTCTGTGCTCCTCAGAAGCCGCGGGAGATGGTCAGGCCTGGATCTCGCCCGGGCCAGGTGAGGGCTGCGCACCTGAGGCGTCCGCTGTGGGGTGGAGAGGGACTGAGGAGATTCTCGGGCCGGGAAAAGTGCAAAACGATTTGAAAAAAATAAAAACAAAGAAAATGCGGCGGCATTAAAACTGTTGCGAAAGGGGAGTTGGGACGCCTAATCTCAACTTCGGAACCCAGCCGCTCAGTGTATTCTAAGGTAGATGTATATTCAGATTTAATCGCTGTAGCCTTCCAGGGCGCTGGCTGCGGTGTCGGCCCGGGTTCGAGTGCAGCCTCCGCCGCTGGGTCGTGCGACCTAACTTCTCCAAGGTTCAGTACATTGTTGCATCGAATCCAAGTTTTCGGCCCTTCCACCAAGTGCCGCTATTACCTGATCTTCTTTCACAAATGCTGATATTTTACTACTAGTTTAAAATGTCTCCCAATTAGTGACCCTGCTTTTAGCCTTATCCCTCCTAAATGCATGCCCCTCATTGTAACTAAATGATTCTCTTTTCTGCTTAAAATCCGGCAATGGAACACTTCTTTTTCAAGATAAAAATCTCAGTTCTTGGCCTGTCGGTACAGCCATTTTTTTTTGTCCGGCCCTTGCATTCCTTACCAGCCCCCGCGCCCATTCCAATAATACCCAGCACTGTTCAGCCATTTGTTGTGCGGTGTCCTGGATGCAAGATGCTCTTGTGTACTTCCATGTCTGCACTTTCTGTCCTGCCTAGAATTTCCTTCTATCCCAGATATATCCACTTTCCATCCTGCCCTTCAGCTCAGAGGCCTCTTCTAGAAGCCTTGCCTACAACTCTAACATCGTTAATGTTTGGGTGCCCTTTGGCACCCCTTTGGTGCTCTGTACTAAACTTTATCAAACCACTTTTCAGGCTAGAGACATTGCTAATCTTTCTACCTCTTTTGCTGCACAATTTATAGCTTCAAGGTCAAGGACAGCACCTGGCATACAATAGATTTTCAGAGAATGAATCAACTATTCCTCACACAGACTACTTAGAGTGACCTTACTCTCTAAATATATCCACCTTTTTGGGGAATGTCTTTATTGATCAACTCACCTATACATACTATCTTTCTTATTAATGTGAATCTTAAACTTTTTTCAAGACCTGGCTCAAGACGTCATTTGTGAGTACTTCCAGACCATCCTCACCCTTATAAGAGTTTTCTCTTGTATTGAATGAAGTCAGAATATGTGTATTCATCGAGGGAGGGAAACATGGCTTTTGTAGTCACAGTCATCTACAGATTCAATTCTAATTCTGCCACTATTACTGTAGTGATAGTAAGCAAAAGTACATTTTACTTCTCTTGGCATAAATGTGTAACAATTTAGTCCCCTTAAAAACACTTGGTTTATCCATCTTAATGATAATAACAGCTAACATTTACATAGCACTTGCATGGCAAGTACTACTCTAAGTGCTTTTGAGTAGTACATAAAATTGTTCATTTAATCTTCACAATAGCTTAATGAGTAGACAGTCTTATCATCTCCATCTCCCATTTTATAGATGAGGAAACTGAAGGATGAAGAGTTCAAATAATTTCCCTGCTGTTACACAACCAGTTAGTGGAGATAGGACTCAGACCCACATATCTTGTGCCAGAGTCCATTCTTTTAAACATTATTCTGTATTTAGTTAAATGGCTGACTTTGAACAGCCCACCTTTCTGAAATTTAGGTTTCTACTCACAGAAATAATACCAACTCATTGGGTGTGGGTTAAGTGGAAGTGAAAGGCTTTAGTGCACTCTACAAATTAATTTTATCTTGCACTTCTTGGTAGGAGGTAAAACTTCTCTCACAAATGCTTAAATTATCAAATAGCAAAGAAAAAAGCTTTTTAATAATATCCAGTGGATATAAACATGAGATAAGGCAAATTGTCATACACTCTGATTAGGGGCACTCCTGTTGGACAGTGTTTTTGCAGTTTGTATCAAGGGCCTTTAAATGACTAATAGCCTTTCACTGAATAAAATAAGGTCTTAATCCTTAATATGAAAAGGCTATTTTTCAGTATATAGAAAGGTGTATTTCAGGGTTTTTTTTCAATAGTGAAAAATACAAAGCAAATCAAGGGCGTGTTACATTACTTCCACTCAAGGAAATAGTGTATGACCATTAAAAAAGTTTGAAGATAAGTTAATATGGAAAAATACTTAAAAACACAAGATTCAAAATTGTAACTATCTAGTTATGACTAAGTAAATAATCCACTTTGAAAAGGTTGGAAGTCCCAGTAGCAAAGACTACATCTAGTGCCTAGATCTTGGTTTCTTGTCCCACTTAAAGGAACCATGGCTTCTTGAAGAAATGGTAAATTCCAAGGCCATGGCAAAGAAATTGTAAGATAAGCCAAGATACATCAAAATAAAAATACCTGCACAGCAAAGGAAACAACAGACTGAAAAGGCAATTTATAGAATGGGAAAAAATATTTGTAAGCTGTATATCTGATAAAGGGTTAATATCCAAAACATATAAGGAAGTTTTCTGACTCAATGGTAAAAAAATCAAACGACCTGATTAAAAAATGGGCAAAGGACTGAGTAGACATTTCTTCAAAGAAGACAGAAATGGCCAATAAGCACATGAAAAAGTGCTCAACATTACTGGTCATCAGAGAAATACAAATCAAAACCACAAAGAGGTATCACCTCCCACCACTTAGGATGGCTAATTATCAAAAAAAGTGTTAGCAAGTATGTGGAAAAATTGGAACCCTTGTACAGTTTTGGTAGGAATGTAAAATGGTACAGTAATATGAAAACCAATATGAAGGTTCCACAAAAAATTAAAAGTACAATTAATATGATCCAGCAATTCTACTTCTGGGTGTTTAACCAAAAGAATTGAGAAATAGGATCTTGAAGAAATATTGCGCACTCATATTCATTGCAGCATTATTCACAATAGCCAAGATGTGCAAACAAACAAATGTCCAGTGATGGATGAATGGATAAAGAAAATGTGCTATAAAACACAATGGAGTATTCAGACTTAAAAAAAAAGAAAGAAATCATACAATGTGGTACATGGATGAACCCTAAGAATATTACTAAGTGAAATAAGCCAGTCACAGAAGGACAGATATCTCGTCATTCCACTTATATAAGGGATCTAAATCAAACTAACAGAAGCAGAGGGCAGAATGGTAGATGCCAGGGGCTAGAGGGAGAGTGAGATGAGTTGCTATTCAATGTGTATAAAGTTTCAGTTGTGCAAGATTAAGTTCTAGAGATCTGTACAATTTTACACTTAAAAATTTGTTAAGAAGGTAGAGCCCATGTTAAGTGTCCTTACTACAATGGAGAAAAAAAAACCGAGATGAGCCTAGAGCTCAGAAAGTAAAGAATAGCTAAAAAAATAATGAGGTGAAAATAACACAGAAGTCAGTTTGAAGAGACTCATACTGACAGAATCGGGGATCAGGGACAATTGGAGCTTCTAAATAAATAATGATGATAATGGATCATAACCCATTGAAAAAATGGGATTCAGTGAGTCCACACTAACAATGAAGGAAAAGTGCTTATCTAAAAAGTTAAATGCCAACTAATGTAGAAGGAATGATGTTAGAAAAATCACCATTTGACAAATAAGGCAAAAATCATCAGTGGATGCTAAAACTAGTGGGTGAAAGATTGATGAACAGGACATCTGTATAATCTCAAAGTATCTCCCCACAAAGTGAAAAACCTGGCAGATTCCATCTAAATAAAGTTCACATCACTAGTAATGGGACAAACTGATACCATGATACTTACTCATTGAAAGCACAACTCCCCTTTTGTGGTATTCTTGCCAAAAATGCACAACCTGAATCTAATCATGAGGAAACATCAGACAAGTCTAAATGGCCAGTGGGACATTCTACAACAACTGGTTGCACTCTTTAAATTTGTCAAGGTTATAAAAGACAATGAGTGATAGACAACCCGAGGAACTGTTTCAGATTAGAGACTGAAGAGATAGGACAACTTAATGCAACATGATCCCAAATTGGACATGGGTCAGAATTTTTTTTCTATGAAGGACATTCGGATAATTGCACAATGTGAATAACGTCTTGTAGATAAGGTTATCATGTAGTATAAATATCAGTTTTCTGATTTTGATCATTATACCATGGTTATATGAGAGAGTGGCTTGTTTTAGGAAATATTTAGGAGTGAATATTTAAATACAAAGGGGTACCATATCTAATTTACCCTAAAGTGATTCAGACAAAAAAATATTATGTATATATTCTGGAAGAGAACATGGCATATGTAATCAAATGTGAATAGTTGGGGAATCTGGGTGATATATCTTTAGAAGTTCTTTGTAATATTATTTCAAAATAAAAAATAGAAAAAAAGGAAGTGTGGCAATATGATTGTTACTGGAGCAGGGTGCTTTTTTCCTCGGTAATTTTATGATTCTCTGTATATGGCCTCATGTATTTTTTGAAGAAATATCATATAATCTTCCAATTAGGCCATACATTTATCTCAGACAGTATACTTTTTTAATTTTGAAAGAGAATAATTATGGTAGTTGTTTTGGACTTGGTCCAGGGCATAGCAGCACTACAGTTGGGATTCATTAGGGTTCTAGACTGAACACCAACATATATATACTGAAGGGAAAGACTCTGAAGATGTCATGCAGTGTCCAGCAGAGCTACGTTCCGTGGGATCCTATTTCCTGAGACACTGGTTCTCATTGCTGGCTTCATGACTTCATATTCCAAGTGGAGAAGTCTAATTCTGTCAAGCCAATTTTTTAAAATGTATTTCAGCATTTTTAGGAAGAGGGACTATTCAAGCAAATAGTACAGTATTATATAATTCCAGAAAGTTTAATAGTTACTGCTCAAAGTTATCTTGGGATGAAATATGTAAACATGTCGAGAATAATCATAATTGTAACTGCCAACAGTGATGACTACTTAAGGGTGCAGTGCGGGAGTGAGTAGGGGAAAACTGTCTTCTAAAATTTATAGTTAAAGGAGAGATTATACTTCTGATATAAAAGTGTATGCCAGTACTTATCTGATATAAATGATATACCAAGATATAAAAAGATGTACCATGGTAAGTTTCCCTTCTGGCTCTGACCCCAGATTCTCAGTTTCCCTCCCCAGAGACTACAGTTAACTGTTTCTTGCATAACTCAAGATACTGGGTGCATGTTAAATGTGTGATTTTTCTTCCTTCTACATAAAACATAGCCCACTTACTTTACTTTTAATATAATTTTTTTAAATAGCATTGTTATGTGAGTTTCTAAAAAGAGAGATTGAGAGAAAAAATGTAGATAAAGAGGAATGGTAGAGTTTTCATGTGCTGGTCTTGTCAGGCATTCTAAAGAATGTGGATAGATACAATCAGAGTTTTGAACTCTATGCTATCTATACCTTCAATTAACTTACATGTTTTGAAGATTTAGGGAATGTAGAACATTATTAGAGATTTTTGAGTATAGTCCAAATTTAAGTACTTTTGGTTGACATCAGCTTCATTTTCATCTTAAATAGACAAGGATCTTAAATAAATAAACTTGTATGAATTGCTTGGTATTTATGTAGAACATTTGTAAGAGCTCAGTTGTAATTGTAGATTTTTAGGATATGTGGCATTTATAAAAAAATAACATGGTACATACATAAAATGGAATATTAGTCTTAAAAAGGAAGGAAATTTTGACACATGCTACAACATGGATGAAACTTAAAGATTACACTAAGTGAAATAATAAGCCAGTCACAAAAGGACAAGTACTGTATGATTCCACTTAGATTTTGGGGTTCCTAGAGTAGTCAGATTCATAGAGACAGAAAGTAGAACAGTGTTTGCCAGGGGTTGGGGGAAGAAGGGGATAGGAAGCTAATGTCTAATGGGTACAGAATTTCAGTTTGAATGATGAAAACGTTCTGGTGATGGATGGTGATGGTTGAACAACATTGTGAATGTACTTTATGCTACAGAATCATACACTTAAAAATAGCTAAAGTGGTAAATTTTATGTATGTTTTACCACAACAGCAACAAAAAAGGAAACAATCAGGTTTTGTCAAGACAGCATACTGAGACTGTAATAGAAAAACATTTGTATATTTACTATAACATAATGCATTCTGTTATAGATGTTATCTTCAGGAAATCACACTGGACCTGCTAAATTAAAGAAAGGGTAAGTACCTACAGATATCTCTAACTTCAGAAAAATCTCAACAGGTTTTTCAGGTGTTTGGGCTAGACTGAGTTTAGCCTACCCCAGGAAACTAGATGGGTCCCGACCTGCACAAACTCTGGCGAGTTTGTTTACCCATGTTGATCATTTTAGTGTTTAATAATCTTTACAATCTTCATAAAGTCCTGTATAAATCCATCTTATACACGGTTGGACAAGCTTTCTTACACAACCTTTGCTGGGAAAAAAATGATACTTAATGATACATTTTGGAGAAAAAATGTTTCTGTTATTTGTAAAAATATTAATTTGTTTTCTAGGACCACATTAAGAAAGATATCCTGTCTTAATGCAGATTCTGGCCGTCCCACCCATTCTGATTTAGAAAGTCAGGTAAGATTAAAACTGAATAGATAAAATATATACTGTCTTAATTAGTCTTCAGGTAAAAGTTAAGAAGTGAGAATAAAAATACAGAGGTAAATTATTAATTGCCCTAAGGAAGCGTGAAAACTTTTTGCTTTAAAACATGTTTACTACCAAGAATATAGTGCCTCTAAATAAAGGAATTTTGAAACTATGTAGTTTGTTTACTTTTCCTACACAAAAATTGTACACACGAATTTCTAAATGACTTTCTCCTTACAGACAGAAACTGTACAGGGACTTGATGGTTGTGCTTCTTTGCTGCGGAACATTTTGGAAAATGAAGATTCAGGTTTAAAAATTTTTTTTAACACTTTATTGCTGATCACCATTTCTCAAGTAAGTAGTTCTCTTAATACTGATGAATTTTTGTTCTAATTATTAATAGGTTCAGAAATAACATATTCAAAAAAGAGATATAATCCCAGACCTTTAGAAGCCAAAAGATACAGATCTAAAAAAAAAGGACATGGAAAGCATCCTGTTCCTTCAGTAGTCCGGAAAGAAATTTGTAAGTATTTTTTCTCTTATTTGTTTAAGCAAAATCTTTAATTCTGAGAGTTTTGATAAATTATAGGGATTATGCAGTTTGTCTTTCACTTTAATAAATATTGGTTATTGAGGTGTGTATGTGTGTGCTCATACTTCTCTTCTTCTATTCAGCTTCCAATTGCTGAATAGTTGCTTTGATTACTATCACTTTCCCAAGAAGAAAAGAAGAAAACTGACTGACTGGATTTTGTAGGAAAATCTTCAAATTCTGAATGATATTTGGGAGGTATATAGAATTATCTTTGTTCTCCTTGCTTCCATAGATAATCACTAATAGATTATATTTCATGTGTGAACCTATAGATAGTAATTGTTTTTAAATTATTTTATATGTATATATCCTAAGTAGGTTCAGTAGCTCAGCTTCTTGAGCTGCACAATTAGAATACATAGTGCATAAGAAGGTAAAATTCCAAGTTGGATAGATAAGTAAGGGGAAAAGGCCTGCCACTGATGAAGGTGAATGTAGCCAAGGATATTTTTTGCCCTAATAGTTAACGTTGCTGACTTCATTAGTGATAATAATTCAGACAGTTTAGAACAAGCAAGTTTTTATTATGTTGTCCCTTGAAGGCTTATACAGGATATCCCAAAATGGAGATGAAAAAGTCCACAGTAGGATTTCAGATGGACAAGAATGGTACTAGCTAGTTCCACAGAACAAGACATTTCAGGTGAGCCAAAAATGTCAGTATAGTGGTACATGCTTAGATTCAGCTTAGGCAAGGGGTGAATCTAGAAAATCATCTACAGCAGTAGCCCTCAATATGAACAGATCGAGATCCAGGCAAAGAGGCTAAGGAAACAAGCTTAGAGCATTTGTAGGACCAGAGGTTGATATTCCATTTGGTCCTGAGTTAGAAAGATAAGGCAGAGAAAACAAATTACTAACCCATCTTGGAAGCCAGTCACATTTAGCCTCAGGTTATCCTGACCTGTGCTGTGTAAGAAGGTAGTCACTAGCCACTTGTGGCCATTGAGCACTTACTATAAGTATAGCTAGTGGAACCAAGGTCCTGACTTGTGTTAATTAATTTTAATTGATTTAAATTTCAATATGCAAATTGATACTTGATCCAGTTGTTAGAAAACTTAAATATGTTTGGAATAAATTGGGTGTATGAATCTACTTTTTCAACTGTTAGTTTTATTAAATCTAAATATAAGTCAAGTATTTCTGATGAAAATTTCACATTAAAGTGAGATGTGCTTTGTATAATATATACTAGGCTTAGAAGATTTAATACAAAAAATAAAATATCTTGATTTTTTATATTAGTTACATGTGGAAATGTTAATTCTTGGATATGTTAATTGAATAAAACATGAAAATTAATTTTACTTATGTTTACTTTAGTATGGTTACTGGAAATTTTTTAATTGCATATATGGTTTACATTATATTTTTGTTGGATAACATTGGTCTAAACCAGGTGTCAACATACTACAGCCAGTTTTATTTTTTGAATAATCTTTGGCTATTTTATTCATTTTGTAAATAAAGTGTATTGGGGCACAGCTGTACTAATTCATTAGTGTATTTTCTATGGCTGCTTTTGCAGTACAGCAGCAGAGTTGAGTAGTAACAGACACCATCATGCTGCTAAGCCTAAAACTTAAGCCTATTTTAAAAAAGCATGCTAACTTCTGGTCTACACTCTGAAGGCAGAGGCCTGTTTACTGAGGCGCAATGAAGAAATAAAGGAGTGGTGGCACCAGCTGCCTTTTCCTCTAGTTTCCTACCTTTTCTCTCAAGGCAGGTTATTTCTTGTTAAGGGTACCCTTTCTCAAGGAACTCTCCTTTGTCATGGACATGGCTGACAATGGTGCGGTGGTAGCAGCTTGTTGGATCCCAGCTTAACTGCTTGTTAGTCAGTTCCAACAGGAAAGTGATGGCAACACTAAGATATAATTCAAGAAGGGTCTGGTTGCAGAGAAACTCATTACAAAGCTGTGAGTGAGGTATAGGAAAACCCCAAGGGATTGTGCTAGCCCAGTGCTAGCACAGAGCTGTTATCATCCCTGGGCCTTGAGGGATGAGGCCTGAGAGAGGTTAGGGACTCAGATACTGCTGTGTAGAGTAGGCCACCCTGAGAAGCGCAGTGAGCCTCATTTAAGGAACAAAGCCAGCCCAAGGTTGCCTCATAGAGTAGCTGGGGATGAACATACTGCTTTCTTTCCTGGTAATGCCAAGACTCCCTTTGGATTGGACTCCACTGGAACCCTGTTGATGTATATCAGTTGTAGGATTTGATTTTTATTCTTACAAGTTCTAGGTGAGAGACAAAGGACTTTATTACTCAGACAGTAATAAAGCAAGCAGCATGTACATCAGCACATTTGTGTTGGACCCAGGTGGGTGCTGCTCATGCTGTATGTATGTTTAAGTTTCCGCTGAGGAACACTGAGCCTGGAGAATCCATCACTTTAGTAGTGAGCTGTAAATGAGCCTGTACTTGCCTCGGGGAAATATTAACCTCATCCATCAGGGTTATTCAGTATAAACACAGTCCTGAGAAATGGCACAGGTAAAGAGCTTAGGTCAAGGCCTTAACTTTCTTGGTATACTCAGCAAGACATGTAGCAGCAGGAGAGACCCAGGAAGGACTCTCTTAACTGTGTAGTTCATGTAGATCAACATCACAGGGAGAGCAGGGAGGAGACCAGTAGGTGGATCTGGAGGAGCAGATGAGAGATACTTGGTATTCTAGGTCCCTAGCATTAATTCTTAGTTGGATTAGAGTCAGACCAGCAGTTCTGGCCTGTGGTCAGGATACAATATTCTTACTGTCCTTTCTTCTACACAGTCATTAGAAGAAAGGACCTACTTCCCACGGACCTTTTCCTTTGGGGTTGCAATATTAGAAATTGGTTCTTGTTGAATTATTTACTCCTAAGGTTGACACTAGAAGCAAAAGCCACCTTCCCTTTGGTTGAATTACTCTATCTTTTTTAGTTTATCAAATTTTAGCACTACCTAGAAAGGACATCCTTTCTTGTATGGGTTGGCAGCTCTTAACCAGTACAAGGTGTTTGGTGTTATCATAGGGCTCAGCAATGCACAAAAACCATGCTCAGCATTTGTTCTCTTTTCTGTCTCTTCACAAGTCTCTTCACATTTTATTCACATAAATAGAACTTTAAGGAATCTATTACAGCATGTTAACTATTTGTTATATATTGCACAATACATAATAATTATGTATTATTTTAATTTTAACACACCTTATCATACTGTTTTATATTAACTGTGTTATGGAGCACGGTTTCCTTATGTAATTTCTGTCTGGGATCTGCCTGTCACGGAGTGTCTATGGAGTCAAGCTCACCCACTCTGATGCATATTGGCAGGAAGGAGGCAGATAGGCAGTTCCAGGAGTACACTGAGCTTACTTAAGAGTGCTCTTGACATTTATGGGGGAAATATTTTTTTAATAAGCAACTTTTTATATTGATAGCTGTGTTGATTGCTGTGGGCACATGACTCTGCTCTCAGTAACATACATATATTGCTGCCCTCACCCAGGGGAAATAAACCATTAAGGCATAATATTCAGAGCATTGATTGCCCCTGTCAAGGCTGTTCTTTTACATATTTCAAATTATAGTAGGCATCCAGCAGCTCTAACTTGCAGTAAACCTGTATTTGGGTGGCAGAAATTATCTTACTTGTCAGGCAATACTTGTAGCAGTGTTTGTACAGCAGCTAGAATTCAAGGGATGAAAAAGTTTTGTGGGCTGAAGAAAAGAATACATTCCTTTCATGAATTCTACTTATCAGCTGACATGCCTTAGACATACTGCCATCCTAATCTGTTAGGTAACATTTTCATATAGGGTGCTTTGGTATAATGAACACGAACAAGAAAATACATACTTTATTTGTGTTTATGTAGTAATAGCCTCATTTTATTGTTGGTTTGGTTTTTTGTTTGTTTTGTTTTTAAATTATATAGTAATGTAAATACAGTCTTTAATATGCATTTATGGCTTTTAACTTGGATAATCTGCTTTAAGATTTTTTTCTCAACATTATCAATAGAGTTTTCTTTAGACTGTTAATAAAGGAGCACAGTAAGTCATTTTAATTCCAAGGTTTTCATTTTTTTTTAAGAAGTATGTTTGAGGTTTATTTATGTTAGATGATGACATTTACTGGCAAAGGCATAGTATTATAGCTCAGCTTTATCAGAAATTGTGAAAAACATCCCTTGAAAAGAAGGTGAATGACAGCCAGTACTTGGGACCTGTCAGTGTAAAATCAAAATTCCTCAAATCAGGTAATTCTTACCTAATGGGACCAAAAGAAATGCAAGAGCAAAAGAGATGCAGGAATTGGGAGGAAAAGAAGAGCAAGGTGCTGGCCAGCCATGGGCTGCCCATGATCTTGCCTTTCATCATTTTGGATCACAAGGTTAAATTTTTAGAGAATACTTTCCCATTTGATTTATTATAAGCTTGTATTCCAATAAGAAATATTTTTTTTACAGAATGTTTATTAACCAGTTTGTTATAGCTCATCTGTTCAGATAGTGAAGACTTACTGCTTTTGGTTTTAATTGTCTCGGAAGAGACATGCTTAGAAGTATATTACTTACATTTGATGGAAAGGTTTGTGAATGTGAAATATTTACTTGTCTTTCTTAAGACTTTGCAGCCATTTGGTAACGAATGTAACATTTATTGAGTTCTTACTATGTGCTGGTCATTGATACTTTACAAGTGTTAAAAATGTCATTTGGATTCTCATAACAGTCTCATGAAGTGGGTGATACTCTTTTCATCATTTTTTGATGAGAAAGGGGAGGCCAAGAGAGGTTAAGTAATCTACTAAAAGTTGCTCAGCGAATAACTGTTAGAGCTTGTATTCAGACCTGGGAAGTAGGTTCATAGGAGTAGATTCTCTCAAAGGGAACCATACCCAAATCAAAATGGAAGCATCTAGTATCTCTAGCCATTTTCATAGTCAAATATTAACTTAGTAGTCATTTTCTTTAGATTTTTTTCTGTTTTCATTGGTTATATATTTAACTTTTTGCTTTTACATGTAAATTTTATGCTTTTAGCAATGTTTTTATTTTCAATAAACTGTGTATCTATATATTTCAGGAATTGCATATCATTTTTAAAAATTTTACTGTTTTCACTTTTTAAACAATACAAGGAATAACTTCCATAAAGGAAATACATAAATCTTGATAAGCTTTTATATATGTGTACACCCATATGGTCACCACCCAGATGAAGATACATAACATTTTCAGCACTTTATGTTCCTGCCCCATGAGTATTTTCATCAACCCCTATCCCCTCATCCTCAAGTAACTGCTTTTCTGACTTCTGTCTCCTTTGGATAGTTTTACCTATTTTTGAACTTCATATAAATGCAGTTGTACACTCTAGAGTCTTGTGCCTAACATCTTTCACACAACACCATGTCTGTTAAATTCATATAGGTAGTTGAGTTTATCAATATCTGTTCTTTTCCATTGCTGTATGGTGTTCCATCATATGAGTATACCACAATTTATCCATTTCTGCTATTCGTGGCTATTTGGGTGTTTTCAGTTTTTGGCTACTACATATAAAGCTGTTGTGAATATTACTGTGTACATCTTTTTGTAGACATAAACACTCATTTCTATTAGGTATATACCTGGGAGTACAATTGCTGTGTCATAGAATATATGTTGACCTTTGGTAGGTACTGCCAAAAGCTATATATTCTTCTATATTTGTTTTTGATAACCTATGACCTACCAAGAACATTGTCATTTCTGTCAATGGTCTTTAAGGAATATTTGGTAAGGGTATCTTACTAGACAGGGGAAAAGATATTTATACTGATCCATAGAAAAGTGCTATGTAGAAAATGTTTTTCATGTATTCGTTTATTAATACCAGGTTTCTACTTTTTTCTATACAGTACATACTACTTTATAGGTAGACTTATAAGAGACTATGGGAGAAAATAATGAAGTGTAAAGTACAACCCTGCCTGAAGAACCTTAGGGTTTAGTTAGATAGACAAGAGAATGAAAGATAAGTTGTGCGCAATGTGCAGGTGACATATGATTTGTGTAGACTGTGTACACTGGGATGATGAAGACCAGTCACTGGACTGGGATGATTGGAAAAGGCTTCATGAAAGAGGGAAGGCTTCAGATGAGCCTTGGTTAGTGGGTAGAATTCAGCTGAAAGGAATGGTTCATCATGAGTAATGTTATAGGAAAGTAAGGAAAGATTTTTGGGTGTCTAAATAGGCCTGACTGGCATGAAAAATTTGGATTGGGGCTGATGGGAAAATAGCTGGAAAAGTAGATTGTAACCAAACTTTGGAGACTAAATCACAAGGTAACATTTTGTATGATGGCCCAATGTGTAGATTATATCCACTTTTATTGTTGCTCTCAAAGCTCTGATTTTTTTTTTTAATGTTCAAAGTATCAGCATTGTTACAAAGTATTCTATCTTTCCTATTCCAGTCCCCCACCAGAGCATGAACTGGACAAAGAGTAAGGTGAAAGAGTTTTATTGGATTTTGAAAATAATGCCCTTAAGAGAGGTCTTATATTTGAAGAAGTGATTTTACAAATTTAATAGATTGTAAAGATGTAGTAAAAGTAATTTTTGACTGGAGAACTTAATTAACTACTTTAAAAAAGGAATTTGATGTGATTTTATTTTAGGAGTGAGAATGGTAAAGCCCTTCTGTAAAGTATTTGATGAATTGAGCTACTTTTGAGTATCCTTTTTTTCCCTAATATCTTAAAAGTTTTTGAAAAATCGTATTTCAAGAACCTTTTTTCCTTCTTCCACATTAGTATCTTCAGATAAGAAACAGATATCTAATGAATCTTCTGCTGGAAGTGAAAGAGACATACCACAAACTTGGTCATTGCAAGATCATTATAGAATGTATTCACCCATAATATACCAAGCCCTCTGTGAGCATGTGCAGACTCAAATGTCCCTGATGAATAACTTGACTTCAAAGAACAGCCCTAATAGAATTCCTACTGTACCTTGCCACACCATGTCTGGTTCTGGTTAGTATGATTGATATTTTTTAAAGTATGAATATAAGCTTTAATTAAGTTTCCTGGTTATTGTATAAGCTGTATGAGATGTGACAATTTTTTCTCCCTTTTACCTTTTAGAATCTCAGGCAGTTACACATTCTACTTATGGCTTATCTGCCTCAACCCCAGTCCAGTTACTTGAGCAGCCATCCTGCCCTCCAGTGGTTCATTCTGTAGGTACAGTTTATATACTATAAAAGTAGTTATTTGCTTTTAGTAATTATCATCTTAAGAGAGAAAATTGAATGTACTAATTATATCTTAATACCCTAGGATATAAAGACTGATTATTTTTTCATGTTATTTTTTATTGAAAGGTTTTACATATTTATTAAGGACAATGGTGAAGGGGAAAAAGAGGGAGAACTCAGTAGAAAAAGAATCTTACATACCCAGCATCTAAGCACAGTTACTGTTAACACATTGATAAAGGGCTTGCCAGTCATTGAATTCACTGTGTAGGTTTTGTTTTTTGGTTTTATTTGTTAAGTTTGCTTTCTTTTAAAAATATATTTCGTACAGTTTTTTTTTGTTTGTTTTTTTTTTTGGTGCCGAAACCCGTCGTACAGTTTTATATAATACTTTCTTTCACTTTACATTTTATTATGAACATGTTTCTCTATTAATATATACATTTGGTAAATTTCTAATAAGTTGTTAATATTCTATTTAGTGGATATACCATAGTCTGTGTAACTGCTCCACTGTAGTTAGACATTTAAGTAAGAATTTTTTACCACTACAACATTTCTATAAATATATAAATGCATATATTTATATAAAAGCTTTTTTGTATGGTTGATCTTTTTTTCTTACAATGCAGTTTCCCAAAGTAGAGGTTTGTTTCAGTCCCAAAGTAGACTAATTTTTGGTGCCTCTACACAGATGTGTGATGCTTATAAACTGTCTATTTTAGTCATGGCTTTCTAATGTTCCCATATTGCATAGTGAACTAATTAAGCTTTAAAAAATTAGAATATTGTGCTGAGGGGAAGTGCAGCTCGCTCACTAGCCATCTGTAACTCCATTCTGCAGAAGTCATTTTCTAATATTTCTGGTTAGAATTTATTATGGTTAATGCCTTCAAGTCAGCTTTCACATTTGTGAAGGCTTAACTTATTTTTTCTTTCTTTAGGAAGTTCAGACTGATGTTGACAACCAGTTTGCATCACAGGCTGAAACAGTTCCTGTGAATGTTCTAAGGAATTCCTTCAGGGCTGGTCTTGGAGTCACATGTAGCCTGCCCAAAACTGACAAACCAGCTCTTCCAACATTTCAGCACCTGGGTCTTGCTAATGGGATTCTGCCACAGGAGGGAGTTACTAAGGAACCAGACCTCCTAAAGTGTTTCCAAACATATATAAATCTGTTGCATTCTCCTCTGGATGGTCAGACACATGAAAACCCCACTCTACTACAGCCAGCTTTCTTGGCCACCAAGGAAGAAAAATGTGCCAAATCAAAAACTGGATTGGTCACAAGTGAAGGAAAGGATTTAAACATACACGTGGAAGATTCAAGAATAAAAGATTTGCAGAAGGCAAAAAATGTGAATCAGAGTGCTGAAAAAGTTAGAACTATGAAATATTTGTTGGGAGAGCTCAAGGCCCTAGTAGCAGAGCAAGGTAGATGAGTATAATTTTCTTAAGCATGATACTAATGCTAAATAGCAGTGTCATATTATTCAGTCATTTAGATTTAGAATATTCAACATTAAATTTGTGATATTTTCCATAGAAATATGTCTTGAGCTCCCAAGGAAATGAGTTCTGCCTGTTTTATTCTTATGTAGGTTTTTAGCCTTCCTGTTTCCTATGGACTTGAAATAGGCTAGGGAATATCAAACAGTCTTTTGCTTGCAAGTGTGTATTCATTCTGCTTGATCCAAAGGGACCTTGAAAAGATTCGACTAAAGAGAATGTGTAGAGATCAATTTTGGGGGGTAGAGGACCCCTATTGATGATAAACTCCCTAGAATAGATGATAATTTTTCTTTCTTTAAAAAGATGCAGGTATTTTTTTTCCTGTCATTTCTTTAATAACCAACTGTAACAGTGTCTAATAAACCTCCCTTTGAGAAGTAACCCAAACCTTTTTATGCCCTTTTCAGTTTACTTTTGTTTTGTTCTTTAAAATTAAATCAAGAAAAATGTCTTAGGTGGGGTTAAGAGATATTTGAGCCAGATTGTATTCATTAGTTTTTTTTATGTGTATATTCTTAATAATGGCTTTCACTTGGACTGAGCTACAGATTTGTCATCTTAACACAGTAATTGGTTGTGGAAGCACTCATTGAATACCTAATATTTGCAGACTGACCAAACTTAAAATATGTCTATGTGAATACAGCACTCTTGATCCAAAGGTTTAGTATATTATAATCTCTTGTGTTTTCAGACCTTCAGCTTACTACTTTTAACAAAGTGCTTTCTCATGGTAGCAATAATAATAGCAGTAACAATTTTAGCTATCATTTATTGAACACTTATCACATACCTGGCACTGTTAAGTGTTTTGTATGTATTATCTCATTTAATCCTCTCAGCAACCCTATGAGGTACTGTTATCTCCATTTAATCATGAAGAAATCTAGGCTTCAAGAGTTATTTGACTAAGGTTCTGTTGCTAGAAAATGGCAGAGCCCGGGTCTCTGCCTCCAATACTTATGAACGATGGGTAGAGGGCAGCTCAGTAATTGGGAGCAGTTGTATGTACTTTTCATCAGGGGGTTCAAATACCCATGGGATTGAATGAATTTTTGTAATTTAGAGTATACTTTTTACCTCTTTTCGCTATCAGTTAATACTATAATTATTAAATGTTTTCAGTCCACAGAAAATTTGAATGGAAATGAGGGGACAAAAATGAAAGGACAACACATCTAAAATCTATCTTCTACCTGTCTATTTGCCTCCAAAACCAACCACTCCCCAAAATTAATAGCAAAAATTGTGCTGCTTTTGATGCTATATCAAATGAGGTGTGACTGGTTATATGAAATCTATAAAGTTAAATAATAAAACTTTAGTATATACTTCTTAATATTTTACCAAATTGAATCACTTAAAGTGAATTATTTGCTTATGCCAAGCTGAAGGGTTGTTATAAGTGGTAATAATATAATCAATTATAGGAAACCTTTAGCAGTTATCGGAGTCCAATAGCCCTTTGTTAATATGAACTAGGAAACGTGAACTCTCTTCCTTCTAGACTCTTTAACTGAAAAAAACCACTAATATAATAATCCTATGATTTAAGGTCAGTCCTCAGTTTTCTGAATTTAATTTCTTTAGAATTTTTCTGAATTAACAAATGCAGGCAGCAGGAAAGAGGAAAAAAAGAATTTGTATATTTATAAATAATTAAATTGTTTATACACTTATCTCATAACTGAACATTTTTCTTTTTTAATAATAAACATGAATAATCTCACCCAAAAACAATTTACAGTATCACTTTTACTCATTTCTTCTGCTTTTTGTAGAGGATTCAGAAATTCAGAGGTTGATTACAGAATTGGAGGCATGTATATCTCTGCTTCCAACAGGTGGAAACACAAATATTCAAGTTGAGATAGCACTGGCCATGCAACCACTAAGAAGTGAAAATGCTCAGTTACGCAGGTAAGAATTGGTCTTTGAATATTTTTGTCTCTACGCAAAGATGTCCCGTGGCCAGAACAAAGATGCCAGATGAGATATATAGGATTCACTCTCTTACTGTGTTTCTGCTTTTTTCCTCCATTCTCCAAACATTGCCAGCCTTCACTTAACCCTTCCATTACATCTGCCCACTAGTACATATTTTCTCCCACCTCTTACACCTCTGTTGCTTGGTTGGTAGTGTCTAGAGAGGAAAATGAAGTACCTTGGGATATTTAGCAGGCTAGTCTAGGCTGTGCTGCAATAACAAACTCTTAAAATCTCTGTAGCATGGCACAGCAAAAGTTTATTTCTCCCTCATGCCAAGACCAACATGGGTCATCTGAGGCTCTCATCCTGTGCCTGAAGATTTAGGTTCCCTCCATCTTATGAGGTCATTGTTTCATATTTTTTTCAGGGAAAAGAGAACATGGATATGGCACACCAACTCTTATATTCCCTGGCCCAGAAGTGACAGTCTCACTTCTGCTTACATTTTTTAAGCTAAGTCGAGGCATATGGCCCTGCCTTATGTAAAGAGCTGGGCCAAAAACTTTCCCAGATACCCTGGAAAGAAAGAAAGAAGAACCTAATGTGGGTGAACACTTCACCATACTCAGACACAGGAAAAAACTCACTTAAATTATTAGGCATTTTTTTCTTTTGCTCATCTTAAATTGGAATTATAGTCTTAATTTGTTTAGGAAAGATATAAACAGGAGGTCTAATCTTGAAATGTAGAAATCACTTACATGTTATCTGTAATATCTTAACTTTGAATGTTTCGCTGATGACCACCAAGGCCATCACTCCAGTGGCGTATATTTATCAGTATTCCTGCAGAGCAGTGGAGCCCATTTTCAGAGCTTCTGCAGCACTGCATTGTGAATGTGCCCTGAGAGGGTATTATAGTTGCACACGCTCCAGAAGTTGTACCAGATAAGAACTACAAAGACCTGCACAAACATTTTCAAGAAACTGAAAAGCAATAAAATAGGATTCCTGGTTGGGGAGTAGCTTAAATTTGTGGATCTGGAGCCAAGGCACAACACCTACCAAGATTTACTTGGTTAGGCTTATTTCTGTAATGATCAGTAGTCTCTAGATACTGTGATGTAAGATGGGGCTAATAATACTGTCTTCAGTCCTGACCTAAGGGATCCCTATAATAGCATTAGCTTTTCAAAATCAAAACCAATAGTAATGATAAAACCAGTATTGCTACTGGCATTTACTAATATGCCAGGCTATTGTCCTTTATATGTGTCATCTCTTTAAATTCTCATAAGAGCACTATGAAGTAGGTGTTACATTATCCTCATTTACAGATAAGGAAACCAAGGCACAGCGAGGTTCTATAACTTGCCCAGGGTCATATACCCATGAAGTGTGTGACAAGACGAGACTAAACCCGGACAGTTTGATTTCTACACACAATGCTCTTAATTTCTACACTTCTGCATTGCCTCTGCTAGGAAATAGAAACTAACCTATTTGTACCTTAATATTTAGGTGTATTTTGTGAAACGAAGAATATATTTAAGCTGTGTGAAATAAGCAAGCCTATTTGTAAAGGCCTGACTATCAAAAAAAATTGGTTTCTTAAATAAGCATACCAGAACTTAGTCTCAAAATATCTATTTTAACATTGTGACCATGGGAAATATCAGTGGCTCTTACTTATTTTCATTCCTTAAAACATTTCAGAATTGCTTTTGAAGGTAATTTATAAGGCACTCAAGAAAATGAGACTTTATTGGTCATTGATTATTTTTAATTTTTTAAAAGGTATTAGTTTGATCTCTAACCTAATTCTTCAGACATGGCACCAGAGCTCTTTGGATCTATGTCCATGGATGACAAAGATTACATAGTATGCTATTGTAATCTGTTAGTTGACCTTCTAAAAATAAAATTATTGAAACATGAAGAATTTGTCAGGTATGTCTTTTTAACAGAATGAGGTTTCCAGCAAACTATTAGGAAATTTTGCCTCTTTATTTGGAGGGAAAACATCCATAATATACATTACAAGTGAAAGTTGGAATGCATAGGTTCATTTGAAATTGTTTTTCAGCATATTTGATTGAAAATTTTTTTTTCCTGTTCGGATGTTTAGAGATTGCATGTTTCTTTTTAGCCAGAAAAGTGATCTTTCGAACTTTCTTGGAGTTTATTGCCATCTTGTGGCTTAAAGAAAAATCACTAGGTGCAATGTTTCTATGGCATTTGGTATTTTTGGCATTTTGGACTGGACAGTTTTTTTTGAGACTCCTCCTGCATTATTCAAAACTTAGCCTTCCTGGTCACTATCCATGAAATGTCTATAGTACCCCATCCACTGTGACCACTAAAAGCCCTGGAACATTCCCAAATTTCCTGGATGAGGGTTAGGAGGTACTACTTCCAAGTTAGGAACCATCAAGCTATAGAGGTCCTTAATATTTATAGGACAATTTAGAATTCATGACCACTTCCTGATTTTAGACTCAAACAGGAGGTCATTTCTGAACTCATGCAGAACAAAAAAATGAAATGGGAGTAAGTGGGAGGAGCCGGGGTGGCATTCAGTCTTTTGGCTTGATAGTTTGACAGATGGTACAATAATTCTTCCATTTGGAAGCTACTAGAAGAAGAACAGATTATTTGTTTTTTATTTCATTTTATTTTTTAGTGAGAAGATGTAATGGGAGAACTAGTGAATTAAGATTTACACATGCTGAATGTGTCATTTAGACAATCTGGAGATGTGTATGGTATAAGTGGAGAATAGAAACAAGATCCAGGATAGAAATGTAGACTTGGGAATTAATTCACTGAACACATTTTTATTGAGCTTTTACTATAGATTTGGCACTGGTGTAGGCACTGGAGACAGTCAATGGTGATTAAAAGCAAGTGATTTGTTACCAGCATTTAAGTGGTAAATTCACCAAGAAAGTATAGAGTGTGAACACAGCCAGGGTGACTTGCTGGGGAATAACAGCTTTTTAAGGAAAGAATACAGTAAGAGGAGCCTGTGAAAGAAACCTGTAAAGGAGCAAGTAGGGAAGTAGCAGGAAATCTGGGAGAGCTTTTGTTGTCATAAAAGCTATGGGAAGAAAGAATTTTAGGGGAGATCTTTGCATAGCATTCACAATAAACAGACTGACAAGGGAGCAAGGTAGGTCAGGAATAAGCATCCCAAGTTGACTCACCCAAAGAAACCCAGAAAATGTGAAATAGCACTCCACGGTCTGAAGGAAATTAAAGACAGAATTTCTTCTTAGAGGCAGAAAAAAAGATTGAGAGAGTACTTTAAGAAGAAAAGACAGTAAAAGGAGATAAAAAGTGGATTAGATGAGCTTAGGAAAATAAAAGAGAAAAGCACAAAATTTACAAAAAATGAAAGCCCAGTTAGAAACAAATTTAAAAAATGAACAAACCTGAAGCCAGGTGTATTACATTTCGTTAGGTTATGATATTCCATCAGAATTTAGCAATATGAAGGCTGAACTTTGTTGTTTTTTCGGGTCTTGCTTTTTTCCCCCAAATCTTCCTGTTTTCAGTTGCTACTAAATTCATAGTTCAGTGTCTTCTGCCACTCTTAGCTTATTTCCCTTCCCAAACCCTTTAAAAAAATTATTTATTTTTATTATGGTGAAATATATATGACATACTGTTTATCATTTTAACCATTTGTAAGTGTACATTTCAGTAGTTATCAACAGGAACTCTGCTCATTAAGCAGTAATTCCCCTTCTCCCTTCCTTCTAGCCCCTGATAACTACACTTACAAATGGTTAAAATGATAAACAGTATGTCATATATATTTCACCATAATTTGAAAGGCTGAATTTTTGTCTCTTATTTCCTACTGTATTTCCAGTGCTGAGAATTATGCCTACCACTCACTAATTAGTTTTGTTAAATGTCTGAATGCATGGTGGATAAGCTTGAAGAAATAATACAGAATAGAAAGAGAATAATCTAAAAATTACAAAGAGGAGGCATGTGGAAACAAAGAATGCACATAATTAGTATTCCTAAAGAAAGAGAACAGAATGGATTAAAGATGATATTGAAAGATATAAAAATAAAGGGAAATTTTTTATTTTATTTATTTATTTTATTTTGTTATCATTAATGTACAATTACTTGAACAACATTATGGTTACTAGACTCCCCCTATTATCAAGACCCCCCCACAGACCCCATGACAGTCACTGTCTATCAGCGTAGTAAGATGCTATAGAATCATTACTTGTCTTCTCTGTATATACTGCCTTTCCTGCGCCCCCCTCTCTGCCCCCCACTACATTATGTGTGCTAATCATAATGCCCCCTTTTCCCCCTTATCCCCTCCCTTCCCACACATCCTCCCCAGTCCCTTTCCCGTTGGTAACTGTTAGTCCATTCTTGGGTTCGGTGAGTCTGCTGCTGTTTTGTTCCCTCAGTTTTTGCTTTGTTCCTCTACTCCACAGATGAGTGAAATCATTTAATACTTGTCTTTATCCGCCTGGCTTATTTCACTGAGCATAATACCCTCTAGCTCCATCCATGTTGTTGCAAATGTTAGGATTTGTTTTCTTCTTATGGCTGAATAATATTCCATTGTGTATATGTACCACTTCTTTATCCATTCATCTACTGATGGACACTTAGGTTGCTTCCATTTCTTGGCTATTGTAAATAGTGCTGCAAAAACATAGGAGTGCATATGTCTTTTTCAAAGTGGGCTGCTGCATTCTTAGGGTAAATTCCTAGGAGTGGAATTCCTGGGTCAAATGGTATTCCTATTTTGAGTTTTTTGAGGAACCTCCATACAGCTTTCCACAATGTTGAACTAGTTTACATTCCCACTAGCAGTGTAGGAGCATTCCCCTTTCTCCACATCCTCACCAACATTTGTTGTTGTTTGTCTTTTGGATGTTGGCCATCCTAACTGGTGTGAAGTGATATCTCATTGTGGTTTTAATTTGCATGATGTGGAGCATCTTTTCATGTGCCTGTTGGCTATCTGAATTTCTTCTTTGGAGAAGTGTCTGTTCAGATCCTCTGCCATTTTTTAATTGGCTAAATAAAGGGAAATTTACTAATCTAAAGATCTGTGTCAGGAGAACAAAACAGCATACAATGATCAACACTAAGACATAATGCTGGTCAAGTTACTACACCTTAATGACAAAATAAAATTAACTTTCATACACACTCAAAAGATAAATCATGTATTAAAAAAAATAGCAGGATGGCGTCAGCTTTTTCACATTGATATTCTCTGCCTGAATATCATAGAACATAATTTACAAAGTTCTAAGGGAAAGAAAGTGTGCCTCAAGAATCTCATATGTGGTTCAGCTGTCCTTTTAGTGTAAAGGCAACACTCATATTCTCAAGTGTGCAAAAACTAAGGAAATATAGCACCCTTGGACTCCAGGGTCCATTCGACCACAATATAAAGAAGTGATTTAGAAATAAACATTAAATCTGTACATAGATCTAAGACAATGGTGGGAATTATGGTTACAGAATAGAAATGTTAGTAATCTTGACAATATAAATTCTCAAAATGTTTTTCATATCTTTTTCCTTTATTTTAGGTTACTTAGGAGTAATATTTTTTGAAGTAGAGAAGTGTTTGCCTAAAGTTCATTAGTTCTGGTTTCACTTGTTATTTTTCATTCAGTTAAAATTCTAATTTAATGTAATTCTAAATTTAATGCACAATATTTCTAAATAGTATTTGTAATATCATCCCATTATTTTAAAGTTCTGTTTAATTTTTCTCTTTGTATGTGCTAGAAAAATATCTGAATGGTATCTAGCAAATAATGATTGTATTATTTCAAGCCAGTATTATGCTAGAGTTTCTAACCAGTACAATAGGGAAAAGAAAGAAAAGCCAGCCACATGGGAAAGGAAATATTGACTCCCACCAATTAAGATCATTCATCTCCCTATACTACATTTCCCTCAGCAACAAATAATATTTCCTTTTATTTTTGTCAATTCTGTGCCATAAAACATCTCTTAAATATGCATTTCTTCTTGTTATTGAGATTGAGCATTTTATATCTGTTTATAAGCCATTTCTGTTTCTTATATGAATTGCCCATTTTTATCCTTGGCCACCTTTTACTGCCTTTCTTACTGATTTGTAGGAGCTCTTTAAATGTTATGGATCTTTTACCTGTTAAATAAGTAGTAGGCATTTTCTTCCAGACTGTTAATTCTAGAACAAGTTTCAGATTTTAATATAGTTAAATCCTTCATTCTTTTCCTTAATGATTACTGGATTTTGAGTCTTGCTTAGGAATACCTTCCTTACTTCACTTTAGGTAGATTTCCACCTAAAACTTTCATGGTTGATCTTGTTTATAAATTTTATGTTAGCTCTTTAATTCATCTGGAATTAAAACATAAATGATGTGCGGTAAGGCACTATCATTTAGATTCAGTAACAAGAATAAATACTTCAATGCAGAGTATTTTCAGATAAGTAATTCTGAAAAGATACCAGAGGTAGCTTTTTTTTAGCATTAACTTCATAAAAATAAAATACTTGTGCAGTTCCTTTTGTATGTTCCTGCTTGTGAAGCAGCTACATATTGTGAAGTTTATTGTAGGACAGAGTTGCTGCTTATTAGTGTTCTCTTTAGTTCAATAAGGCCATTAAATTTTCCATCTAGTAAAGAATTATTAGAAGCATAGATACGCATTTCCAGTTTTTTTCAGCATATGGCAAACCAAGCATGTGTATGTCTGATAGCAGTCAGTTCCTGCAGATAATCTAGTTCATAGTTATGACAGACCTTTTTAACAGTAAATCATTACTACAGTTATGAAATACAGAGAAGGAAGACAGAAGAAAAATAGTACAAGGAGATAGGAAATGAAAGAAATAGAAAAAAAATGCAGAAATTACTGAAAAGAGAATAAAAAAGGAAAGGAGAAATAAGAGTAGTTGACCTTTTTCTTGAGGAGAGATTTTACACTGTTTGAGGCAATCCTTTAAAAATTATCTCAGACTCTGTGTATAATAGCAATAGTATGATTTTGTTTTTATTTTATTTGGTTTTAGTCTTTTGTTTTGGGGTTGAGATGAACTTCTGTCCTACTAGGTTCCACTGTTTGTGTTATTTTTTAATAGGCTGTCCCCATATACACTGTTAAATGAGCTTGAGATTTCTACATTACTCTTTATTATCTCCCTTAGGCAATTGAGAATTTTGAACCAGCAACGTAGAGAACAAAAAAAAACTCAAAATGCATCTGGTTCTCTGGAATGCAACCTTGAATGTAGGTAAAAGAACTTTAAGAACTGATGATAAATTCTTTGTGGCTCTGGAAATGTTGATAATAGAACTGAGCTTTCTTAATTACTTTGTCTTGAGTGGACTTTTTTTTAAATTGACATTAAAAAATAAGAATACTCCTTATTAAAATTGAAAAATAATGCAGAAACATAAAAATAAAAGATCCAGGCTATCACTTCCCAATAATACGTCCCATTTTTGAAAAAAAAGGCTATATGTCCTTCACATATCTTCTGTTCATATATAATTGATTTATTTCACAGACACCTACTGAGCAACTACTACGTGCCAGACACTAAAAGAGCTATATATTTTTTTCTTTTTTAAAAATGAGATTTTACTGTATGTACTTCTCTGCAGCTTTCATTTATTCACTTAACATGTAGTGGACATTTTTCTCTATCAAAATACATAAATACATGTCTTTCTGTTTAAGAACTATTTAGATATTTTGCTTATGCAGTTCTAGCACAATGTATTTATTGTAGATATCTAGATACTTTCCTCATTTTCCCAAAGCAAACACTGCTGGAATGAAAATCTTGTACATGTCTTTGTGCACACGTGTGAACATTGTTGTAGATTATAACAGTAGAATTAAGGAGTCAAAGGGTATATGTATAGTTGCAGTTTTGATAGGTAGTGCCAAATTGTCCTTATGGAACACAGAGCTTATAGTAAAAGGACAGGGAAAGAAACTAATAGTATCATAGGAAAAGACGAGAACTGTTTTTTCGTATTTCTGGGAGCTTTTCCTAAGCTTGACAAAAACTCAGATGCCACCAAGGAGAAAATTGATATATAGTGTTCCCAGAAATTTTTGTTTTCATTGTCTACAGCAAAATTATAGATAAATGCATCAACAAAATGGGGAAATATTTTGTAATACATGATATAGCAAAGGCTTAATGTTTTTTTTATTAAGCTATCATTGATACACAATCTTACAAAGGTTTCACATAAGTAACATTGTGGTTTCAACATTCACCCACATTATCAAGCCCTCCCACCCCATTGCAGTCACTATCTATCAGCATAGTAAGTTGCTTTAGAGTCACTGTCTTCTCCATGCTGTACTGAAAGGCTTAATTTTTTAAATATATAAATGTCTCTTAACAAAGCAATAAGAAAAATATGAGCACCCAACAGAACACACACTTCATAAAAGTATTCAACTTCACCAGAGTAATTTTGGAAAAGATCACTCTGATTCCACTATGAATAAACAATGGAGCTGGTGATGGGTGGGAGAGAGGAGGCCAAGACAAGAAGTGGGGAGACCTGGCATTGCCATTCTAAGTAGGTTATGTTTTCAGTCTTTGCCCATTTACGTTATTGTTTCCTTAAGAGCATTTATTGCTATTTATAATTACTTGTTATCAGCTCCCTGAGAGCAGGTACCATATCTCACCATTGTATGCCCAGGTTCTAATACAGTGCTTCACACTTAATAAGCCTTCACTCAGGGCTGCATTTGTTAAACAAATGGTACCATATACTTTTATAGTCATTAAAAAGGATATGATAAATCTATGTGCTGATACATTCACAATCGTGGGAAGAGGGAGGCAAGGTAAGAAACTAGGGGTATAGTATGATTGGCTTTTATATTTAAATATAGATGCTATATACAAAAATATTTTCCAGAAAGATACTGAAGGTAATAATGTAGTGATTGCTTCTGGCAGGGGCAGGGCAAGTAGAGAGATGGGAATTGAGAATCATTTGGTGTCATTGGTATTCTGTGGTGTTTGAATTTTTTTTACCTTGTGCATGTATTCTATTAAAAAGGGTTTACAAAAATGTAATGCCTAAGATATCAATTGGAGAAGAAAGCTATGACTTCTGCCAATCAAACTTTAAAAATACATTTAGTATTTACAAAGAACTGCTCAAGCATATGATTATAAGCAAAGTCAAAAAATTTTGGAACTGTTTTTTAGAAGTATTTTTTCCCAGCTTGTGCTTTTTAAATTAGGGATACAATTATTTAATCTGTCTTGTCTTGCAGTGTTTTCTCTTCAGTCATTGAATAAATCACTGCAAAATCAATTACAGGAGTCACTAAAGAACCAGGAATTACTACAGAGTAAAAATGAAGAGCTTTTACAAGTGATTGAAAATCAGAAAGATGAAAACAAAAAATTTGCTGGTATGTTTAAAGAGAAAGATCAAAGTTTACTTGAAAATAAACAGCAATTTGACATTGAGACAACAAGAATAAAAATTGGTATGTATTTGAACTGTAGTTATAGTCACATTTTGTACAAAGGAATAAGGAAACTGAAGTCTTTTTGTTGTTTAGAATTGGAGGAAGCCTTAGTCAATGTGAAAAGCTCCCGATTTAAGTTAGAAGCTGCTGAAAAGGAAAATCAGATATTGGGAATAACATTACGACAGCGAGATGCCGAGGTGACTCGACTAAGAGAATTAACCAGGTAATACTAGCTTCATTTGAATAACTTAGGCCTTTTATTAGATATACTTTAGACTTCAAAATAATATCAGACCTGCACTTACCCCTATCTTTTTCTTTTATTTTGTCAGTGTTTTTGCTAATTTCTAATGTTTTCTTCTATTCCAATTAAGTTCAGAAATTCCAAACCTGACTAAATGCTTGTTTAAACCATGTGCCTCCAAGAAGAGGGCTCAAGGAGCCGAAATGAGCTGGAGACACCTAAATGAAATCCCAGCTCTGCCACGTATTAGCTATATGACTGAGCAGGTTATTTAACCTCTGTAAACCTCAGCAGTAAAGTGGAGACATGATTACTGTTGATGGGAACACTAAGAAATAATTGATGAGAAGCACTTAACACAGTAAGCCCTCATGCTATGTGATCTTGGGTAAGTCATTCAGCCTCTGAGCCTCATTTATTTCATCAGTAAAGTGAGGGAGCCAACAGCAACCCCTAAGACCTCTTTTTTCCCTCACACATCTGTTCTCAAATAAAATCACCTCACTCAAGAAGTTCAGTTTTCTCTTGAGGCATTTGCTAAGATTTAGATTTTCAACTATTTTTTTTAAATCCTTGAGAAGTCAGTTATCTTAAACCTGAGTATCATTTGATCTGACTATTCCTTTCAATGATCTTAGAAGTTCATAGTTCCAAATATGAAACGATCTGAATATAAAACAATCAACCAATCTCCTTTGATTCCAAATAAGAAGAATCAGTTTGAATTATAAACTGCTTTTCCCCCCATTTTGAATTATAAACTTTTAGGGAAATAGATGAAATAGTTACATATATATATTTATAAAATTTATAGTATATATACATAATATTTTATTTAGTTTAGTTTTATAAGTATTTGAAATGACTATATAAGCCATGTTAATATAAAAATACTGCTTTTTTACCACATTCATATTTCATGTAACAATTTCATTCAAACTTATATTAACTGGTGAGAAAAGCAAAATACACTTCTTGTATTATTGAAGTGTTACAATTTATGCTCTAGTCAGTATTTCTAAAATGTTGGCATATACCAGTCATTCAAAGTAAAGTTATTTTGGAGGCATAATTTTGGGGTGAAAACTGTGTTGTTATCAAGTATTTATGGTAAAAGAAGACAGTCACAAAGGCCACATGCTGTATGATTCTATTTATATGAAATGTCCAGAATAGGCAAACCCACAGAAATAAAAATTAGATTAGTGGTTGCCAAGGCCTGGGGGAAGAAGAATGGGGAGTGAGTGCTAAAGTTTCTTTTCAGGATGACAGAAATGTTCTGAAATTAGATAGAGGTGAGGATGGTACAGCTCTGGGGATACTAAAACCACTAAATTATACATCTAAAAGAGTGAATTTTATATGTTATATCCCAATAAACTTTTTTTTCTTTAAGTACAAATGGTGTACAGTCCATTTGAAAAATAAAAGCTAGTCAGCACGGTTGAGTTCCGTGAGCAGTTGCTTAGGTGTCACTGGGAATATCTCCTCATTCTAAGGGACATAGTTCTCTGCCTCAAGCAGGAAATGAAGCAAAGGTTCTAGTTCCCTTGGAGTTTACCTTTATTCTCACAATATTTTTCTTTTTACCACTAAATCCAGTTTCTTTTTTTTTTTTTTAATTTTATTTTGTTATTAATCTACAATTACATGAAGAACATTATGTTTACTAGGCTCTCCCCTACCCCAAGTCCCCCCCCACAAACCCCATTACAGTCACTGTCCATCAGCATAGTAAGATGTTGTAGAATCACTACTTGTCTTCTCTGTGTTGCAAAGCCCTCCCCTTTCCCACACCCCCCACATTATCCATGCTAACAATAATACCCCCTTTCTTCTTCCCCACCCTTATCCCTCCCTACCCTCCCATTCTCCCCAGTCTCTTTCCCTTTGGTAACTGTTAGTCCATTCTTGGGTTCTGTGATTCTGCTGCTGTTTTGTTCCTTCAGTTTTTCTTTTGTTCTTATACTCCACAGATGAGTGAAATCATTTGGTATTTGTTTTTCTCCGCTTGGCTTATTTCACTGAGCATAATACCCTCTAGCTCCATCCATGTTGTTGCAAATGGTAGGATTTGTTTTCTTCTTATGGCTGAATAATATTCCATTGTGTATATGTACCACATCTTCTTTATCCATTCATCTACTGATGGACACTTAGGTTGCTTCCATTTCTTGGCTATTATAAATAGTGCTGCGATAAACATAGGGGTGCATCTGTCTTTTTCAAACTGGAGTGCTGCATCCTTAGGGTAAATTCCTAGGAGTGGAATTCCTGGGTCAAATGCTAAGTCTATTTTGAACATTTTGAGGAACCTCCATATTGCTTTCCACAATGGTTGAACTAATTTACATTCCCACCAACAGTGTAGGAGGGTTCCCCTTTCTCCACAACCTCGCCAACATTTGTTGTTGTTTGTCTTTTGGATGGTAGCCATCCTTACTGGCATAAGTTGATATCTCATTGTGGTTTTAATTTGCATTTCTCTGATAACTAGCGATGTGGAGCATCTTTGCATGTGTCTGTTGGCCATCTGAGTTTCTTCTTTGGAGAACTGTCTGTTCAGCTCCTCTGCCCATTTTTTAATTGGATTATTTGCTTTTTGTTTGTTGAGGTGCGTGAGCTCTTTCTATATTTTGGATGTCAAGCCTTTATCGGATCTGTCATTTACGAATATATTCTCCCATAATGTAGGGTGCCTTTTTGTTCTATTGATGGTGTCCTTTGCTGTACAGAAACTTTTCAGCTTGATATAGTCCCACTTGTTCATTTTTGCTTTTGTTTTCCTTGCCCGGGGAGATATATTCATGAAGAAGTCACTCATGTTTATGTCCAAGAGATTATTGCCTATGTTTTTTTCTAAGAGTTTTATGGTTTCATGACTTACATTCAGGTCTTTGATCCATTTTGAATTTACTTTTGTGTATGGGGTTAGACAGTGATCCAGTTTCATTCTCTTACATGTAGCTGTCCAGTTTTGCCAGCACCATCTGTTGAAGAGACTGTCATTTCCCCATTGTATGTCCATGGCTCCTTTATCAAATATTAATTGACCATATATGTTTGGGTTAATGTCTGGAATCTCTAATCTGTTCCTCTGGTCTGTGGATCTGTTCTTGTGCCAGTACCAAATTGTCTTGATTGCAATGGCTTTATAGTAGAGCTTGAAGTTGGGGAGTGAGATCCCTGCCACTTTATTCTTCTTTCTCAGGATTGCTTTGGCTTTTCGGGGTCTTTGGTGTTCCATATGGATTTTTGAACTATTTGTTCTAGTTCGTTGAAGAATGGTGTTGGTAATTTGATAGGGATTGCATCAAATCTGTATATTGCTTTGGGCAGGATGGCCATTTTGACAATATTAATTCTTCCTAGCCAAGAGCATGGGATGAGTTTCCATTTGTTAGTGTCCTCTTTAATTTCTCTTAAGAGTGTCTTATAGTTTTCAGGGTATAGGTCTTTCACTTCCTTGGTTAGGTTTATTCCTAGGTATTTTACTCTTTTTGATGCAATTGTGAATGGAATTGTTTTCCTGATTTCTCTTTCTATTGGCTCATTGTTAGTGTATAGGAAAGCCACAGATTTCTGTGTGTTGATTTTATATCCTGCAACTTTGCTGTATTCCGATATCAGTTCTAGTAGTTTTGGGGTGGAGTCTTTAGGGTTTTTTATGTACAATATAATGTTATCTGCAAATAGTGACAGTTTAACTTCTTCTTTACCAGTCTGGATTCCTTGAAGTTCTTTGTTTTGTCTAATTGCCGTGGCTAGGACCTCCAGTACTATGTTGAATAACAGTGGGGAGAGTGGACATCCCTGTCTTGTTCCCGATCTCAGAGGAAAAGCTTTCAGCTTCTTGCTGTTCAGTATGATGTTGGCTGTGGGTTTATCGTATATGGCCTTTATTATGTTGAGGTAGTTGCCCTCTATACCCATTTTGCTGAGAGTTTTTATCATGAATGGATGTTGAATTTTGTCGAATGCTTTTTCAGCATCTATGGAGATGATCATGTGGTTTTTGTCTTTCTTTTTGTTTATGTGGTGGATGATGTTGATGGATTTCGAATGTTGTACCATCCTTTGCATCCCTGGGATGAATCCCTCTTGGTCATGGTGTATGATCCTCTTGATGTATTTCTGAATTCGGTTTGCTAATATTTTATTGAGTATTTTTGCATCTACGTTCATCAGGGATATTGGTCCGTAATTTTCTTTTTTGGTGGGGTCTTTGCCTGGTTTTGGTATTAGGGTGATGTTGGCTTCATAGAATGAGTTTGGGAGTATTCCCTCCTCTTCTATTTTTTGGAAAACTTTAAGGAGAATGGGTATTATGTCTTCTCTGTATGTCTGATAAAATTCCGAGGTAAATCCATCTGGCCCGGGTGTTTTTTTCTTGGGTAGTTTTTTGATTACTGCTTCAATTTCGTTGCTGGTAATTGGTTTGTCCAGATTTTGTGTTTCTTCCTTGGTCAGTTTTGGAAGGTTGTATTTTTCTAGGAAGTTGTCCATTTCTTCTAGGTGTTCCAGCTTCTTAGCATATAGGTTTTCATAGTAGTCTCTAATAATTCTTTGTATTTCTGTTGGGTCTGTTACGATGTTTCCTTTCTCATTTCTGATTCTGTTGATGTGTGTTGATTCTCTTTTTCTCTTAATAAGTCTGTCTAGAGGCTTATCTATTTTGTTTATTTTCTCAAAGAACCAGCTCTTGATTTCATTGATTTTTTCTATTGTTTTATTCTCAATTTTGTTTATTTCTCCTCTTATCTTTATTATGTCCCTCCTTCTGCTGACTTTAGGCCTCATTTGTTCTTCTTTTTCCAATTTTGATAATTGTGACATTAGACTATTCATTTAGGTTTGTTCTTCCTTCTTTAAATATGCCTGGCTTGCTATATACTTTCCTCTTAAGACTGCTTTCGCTGCGTCCCACAGAAGTTGGGGCTTTGTGTTGTTGTTGTCATTTATTTTCACATATTGCTGGATCTCCATTTTAATTTGGTCGTTGATCCATTGACTATTTAGAAGCATGTTGTTAAGGCTCCATGTGTTTGTGAGCCTTTTTGCTTTCTTTTTACAATTTATTTCTAGTTTTATACCTTTGTGGTCTGAAAAGTTGGTTGGTAGGATTTCAATCTTTTTGAATTTACTGAGGCTCTTTTTGTGGCCTAGTATGTGGTCTATTCTGGAGAATGTTCTATGTGCACTTAAGAAGAATGTGTATCCTGTTGCTTTTGGATGTAGAGTTCTGTAGATGTCTATTAGGTCCATCTGTTCTAGTGTGTTGTTCAGTGCCTCTGTGTCCTTCCTTATTTTCTGTCTGGTGGATCTGTCCTTTGGAGTGAGTGGTTTGTTGAAGTCTCCTAAAATGAATGCATTGTTGTCTATTTCCTCCTTTAATTCTGTTAGTATTTGTTTCACATATGCTGTTGCTCCTGTGTTGGGTGCATATATGTTTAGAATGGTTATATCCTCTTGTTGGACTGAGCCCTTTATCATTATGTAGTGTCCTTCTTTATCTCTTGTTACTTTCTTTGTTTTGAAGTCTATTTTGTCTGATACTAGTACTGCAACACCTGCTTTTTTCTCCCTATTGTTTGCCTGAAATATCTTTTTCCATCCCTTGACTTTTAGTCTGTGCATGTCTTTGGATTTGAGGTGAGTCTCTTGTAAGCAGCATATAGATGGATCTTGCTTTTTATCCATTCAGTGACTCTATGTCTTTTGATTGGTGCATTTAGTCCATTTACATTTAGGGTGATTATTAATAGGTATGTACTTATTGCCATTTCAGGCTTTAGATTCATCGTTACCAAAGGTTCCAGATTACTTTCCTTACTATCTAAGAGTCTAACTTAACTCACTTAGTATGCTGTTACAAACACAATCTAAAGGTTCTTTCCTATTTCTCCTCCTTTTTCTTCCTCCTTCATTCTTTATATATTAGGTATCAAATTCTGTACTTTTTGTCTATCCCTTAATTGACTTTGGGGATAGTCAATTTAATTTTGCATTTGCCTCGCAATCAGCTGCTCCACCCTCCCTACCATGATTTTAGTACCTCTGGTGACAGCTATCCAACCCTAGGAACACTTCCATCTATAGCAGTCGCTTCAAAATAGACTGCAGAGATGGTTTGTGGGAGGTAAATTCTCTCAGCTTTTGCTTATCTGGAACTTTTTAATCCCTCCTTCAAATTTAAATGATAATCTTGCCGGATAAAGTAATCTTGGTTCCAGGCCCTTTTGCTTCATGGCATTTAGTACATCATGCCCCTCCCTTCTGGTCTGTAAGGTTTCTGCTGAGAAGCCTGATGTTAGTCTGATGGGCTTTCCTTTGTATGTGATCTTATTTCTGCCTCTGGCTGCTTTTAACAGTCTGTCCTTATCCTTGATCTTTCCCATTTTAATTACTATGTGTCTTGCTGTTGTCTTCCTTGGGTCCCTTGTGTTGGGGGAATCTGTGGATCTCCATGGCCTGACAGACTATCTCCTTCCCCAGTTGGGGAAGTTTTCCGCAACTATCTCCTCAAAGACACTTTCTATCCCTTTCTCTCTCTTCTTCTTCTGGTATCCCTATAATGTGAATATTGTTCCGCTTGGATTGGTCACACAGTTCTCTCAATATTCTTTCATTTTTAGAGATCCTTTTTTCTCTCTGTGCCTCAGCTTCTTTGTATTCCTCTTCTCTAGTTTCTATTTCATTTATTTTCTCCTCCACCATATCCAACCTGCTTTTAATATCCTCCATCGTGTTCTTTAACGATTGGATCTCTGACCTGAATTCATTCCTGAGTTCTTGGATGTCTTTCCATACCTCCATTAGGATGTTGATGATTTTTATTTTGAACTCCCTTTCAGGAAGAGTCACGAAGTCCATATCATTTAAATCTTTCTCTGGAGTTGTATTAACAATTTTACTCTGGACAAGGTTCCTTTGGCGTTTCATGTTTGTATATGGCGCCCTCTAGTGTCCAGAAGCTCTATTCTGGAGCTGCTGAGCCCCTGAAGCAATGTCGGGGGTTGCAGTGGAGCGGTACTGGTGCCTGGGGGTAGGAAAGAGCTGTTCCCCGCCTCCTGGCTGCTGTGCCTGTCTGCACTGCCTGAGCCAGTGGGCCAGTCACACAGGTATAAGTTTTTGTCCCAGAGCAGCCGGATATGGATCCCTGCTTTCCACAAGCAGCCAGAATCCCAGTCTCCCCAGGAACTCAGCCTGTATTAACTTTCCAATCCAATAGTCATGTGAGTCTCATGAAAGCACCATGAAATGTAGGTTTGTGCTCCCAGAGCAGATCTCAGGAGCTAGGTATTCAGCAGTCCCAAGCCTTCCACTCCCTCCCTGCTCTGTTTGTGTTCCTCCCACCTGTGAGCTGGGTTGGGGGAGGGGCTCGGGTCCCGCGGAGCCACAACTCTGGTACGTTACCCGTGAGGTCTGCTCTTTTCTCCAGGTGTGTGCAGTCTGATGCCGTCCTCTTTCCTGTTGCTCTCTCAGGATTAGTTGTGCCAATTAAATTTTCTAATTGTATCCAGCTTTAGGAGGAAGCCTCTGTCTCTCCTCTCACGCCGCCATCTTTAATCCCATCTAAATCCAGTTTCTTTATGAGCATGAAATCAGAAACTGACGTTCTTTTTTATTTATAAAGTATTTTGATTTATTTTCAGTCTCCTCTCTCCCATGTCTGTAATTTTACTTATTTTCATCTTTTGAGGAAAGATTTTAATACCTGCATTTTCATAAATAGGGAAACTGGGGCCATGCAAGTTAAATAGTAATAGAAAGTTCCTAAAAGAGTTGGGACTAGAACTCATCTCTTAATTCTTAGCTCAGTTTTCTTCGCTGTTACACATGGCATAGCCCTAGCTAAAATAGTTTATTCCTGGCAACAACTCCATGTCTAATTTAGTCTTAAGCAAACCTTAGTATTTTTTTTGGTATCGTTAATATATAATCACATAGCAACATTGTGGTTACTAGATTCCCCCATTATCAAGTCCCCACCACATACCCCATTACAGTCACTGTCCATCAGTGTAGTAAGATGCTATAGAGTCACTACTTGTCTTCTCTGTGCTACTGCCTTCCCCTTGCCCCACCCCCCCATGTTATATGTGCTAATCATAATGCCCCTTATTCCCCTTATCTCTCCCCAATCCATTCCCTTTGGCAACTGTTAGTCCATTCTTGGGTTCTGTGAGTCTGCTGCTGTTTTGTTCTTTCAGTTTTTGCTTTGTTCCTATACTCCACAGATGAGTGAAATCATTTGATACTTGTCTTTCTCCGCCTGGCTTATTTCACTGAGCATAATACCCTCTAGCTCCATCCATGTTGTTGCAAATGGTAGGATTTGTTTCTTCTTATGGCTGAATAATATTCCATTGTGTGTATGTACCACTTCTTCTTTATCCATTCATCCACTGATGGACACTTATGTTGTTTCCATATCTTGGCTATTGTAAATAGTGCTGCCATAAACATAGGGGTGCATAGGTCTCTTTGAAACTGGGATCCTGCATTTTTAGGATAAATTCCTAGGACGGGGATTTCTGGGTCAAGTGGTATTTCTATATTTAGTTTTTTGAGGAACTTCCCTACTGCTTTCCACAATGGTTCAACTATTTTACATTCCCACCTGCAGTGTAGGAGGGTTCCCCTTTCTCTGCATCCTCACCAGCATTAATTGTATCTAGTCTTTTCTATGTTGGCCATCCTAACTGGTGTGAGGTGATATCTCTTTGTGGTTTTAATTTGCAATTCCCTGTTAATTAGCGATGTGGAGAATCTTTTCATGTGCCTGTTGGCCATGTGAATTTCTTCTTTGGAGAAGTGTCTGTTCATATCCTCCGCCCATTTTTTAATAGGGTTATTTGCCTTTTGGGTGTTGAGGCATGTGAGTTCTTTATGTATTTTGGATGTTAACCTGTTATCGGATGTCATTTACAAATGTATTGTCCCATACCATAGGATGTCTTTTTGTTCTGCTGATAGTGTCCTTTGCTGTATACAGAAGCTTTTTAGTATGGTGTAGTCTCATGTGTTCAATTTTGCTTTTGTTTCTCTTGGTCGAGGAGATGCATTCAGGAAAAAGTTGCTCATGTTTCTATTCAGGAGATTTTTGCCTCTGTTGTCTTCTAAGAGTTTTATGGTTTCATGACTTACATTCAGGTCTTTGATCCATTTTTGAGTTTACTTTTGTGTATGGGCTTAGACAATAATCCGGTTTTGTTCTCTTGCATGTAGCTGTCCAGTTTTGCCAATACCAGTTGTTGAAGAGGCTGTCATTTCCCCATTGTATATCCATGGCTCCTTTATTGTATGTTAATTGACCATATATGCTTGGGTTTATATCTGGGCTCTCTAGTCTGTTCCATTGGTCTATGGGTCTGTTCTTGTGCCAGTACCAAATTGTCTTGATTACTATGGCTTTGTAGTAGAGCTTGAAGTCAGGGAGCATAATCCCCCCAGCTTTATTCTTCCTTCTCAGGATTGCTTTGGCTATTCAGGGTCTTCTGTGGTTCCATATGAATTTTAGAAGTATTAGCTCTAGTTCGTTGAAGAATGCTATTGGAAGTTTGATAGGGTTTGCACTGAATCTGTCGATGGCTTTAGGCAGGATGGCCATTTTGACAATATTAATTCTTCCTGTCTATGGGCACGGGATGTGTTTCCATTTATTGGTATCTTCTTTAATTTCTCTCATGAGTGTCTTATAGTTTTCAGAGTATAGGTCTTTCACTTCCTTGTTTAGGTTTATTCTTAGGTATTTTATTCTTTTTGAAGCAATTGTGAATGGAATTGTTTTCCTGATTTCTCTTTCTGCTGGTTCATCGTTAGTGTATAGGAATGTAGCAGATTTCTGTGTATTAATTTTGTATCATACAACTTTGCTGAATTCAGATATTAGACCTAGTAGTTTTGGAGTGGATTATTTAGGGTTTTTTAGTTACAACATCATGTCATCTGCAAACAGGGACAGTTTAACTTCTTCATTGCCAGTCTGGATACCTTTTATTTCTTTGTGTTGTCAGATTGCTATGGCTAGGACCTCCAGTACTATGTTGAATAAAAGTGGGGAGAGTGGGCATCCTTGTCTTGTTCCTGATCTTAAAGGAAAAGCTTTCAGCTCCTCGCTGTTAAGTATGATGTTGATTGTGGGTTTGTCATATATGGCCTTTATTATGTTGAGGTACTTGCCCTCTATACCCATTTTGTTGAGAGTTTTTATCATGAATGGATGTTGAATTTTGTCAAATGCTTTTTCAGCATCTATGGAGATGATAATGTGATTTCTTGTTGTTGATGTGGTAGATGATGTTGATAGATTTTTGAATATTGTACCATCCTTGCATCCCTGGAATAAATCCTACTTGATCATGATGGATGATCTTTTTGATGTATTTTTGACTTAGCATTTTTTTTTTACCTGGGAAATGGATGAATAAATGGATGGACTCATTTGCTTAGTCATTTATTCAACAAACATTTTTGGTACATTATATTCCAAGAATATGTGTGAAAGTATAGCATAGGAAATTTTTAAGAATTAGAAAACAAGACAAAACAAGGGAGGCTAGCCTTAAAACATACAATATTTTGTTACGACTTAAAACTTATGGACTTTTCTGAGGAGAAAGATTTTACCAGACTAATTGATAATGGGTAATTTGACAACCAGAACCATGGGTTTGTCCATTCACCAAATGTCACCTGTCACGGAGCTGGCTGGTAGAGTCAGGCAAAATCTCAGTTTAGCAGAGTAAACTCACCCCCAAAGAAGACATTATGCTGAAGAAGAATAGCTTATCAAGGATGCAGTGTCCCAGGCAGCAGGACTCCTACCTGGGGCAGCCCAAAGAGAACAAATCATACATTCCAGCCCCTAATACACCAGCAAATGAGCCCCTACACAGCAGAAGCAGCAGCCTAGAGAGGGCCTGAGTTTGACCTAGAAATCCCAGATCTAGTCCCAGTTCTGCCATTAAGTTACTGTGTGACCTTGAGTTAGTCATCTGATAAATACAAGCTTGAATCAGATAATTTCCAAGTTACCTTCCAGTATAAAAACTAAATTTACTTTTTATTATTTTACATAAAAACCTATCTGCTACTAGAACCCTTGTAGCAGCTTTAAGTTCAGCCTGTACATCTCTATTATGGGCCCAGTTCTTAAATTACTGTATTCTCAAGCTTCTCAGGCAGAGAGCACTCCAGACAGCTGCCCAGAACCAAGTTTGAGATGCAGAACATGTGAAGTTTGTTTTCTCTGGCCTCTTTATGATACCCTGTGTCTAAATTCTACCCTCTACACTGCTGAGTATCCATACATTCAACACTGTGATAAGTGAAGAAATAAAATAAAATCTTTCACCACACTTGAGTGGGCATTTTGGATGACAATTTTTATCTTCTCCCCTTGGATGCAGGAATGTCAATAGTTGATATTATGATGTTGGTAAAAAGTCATTACAAGAAAATATGTGTGTGTGTGAGAGAGTAACACAAAAATATTTAATCATTTTAGTTGCTAAATATCTACATTGTCAAGCAAAAAGCTTATTCTAGTGCTTTGATGATGTACGTAGGGAGATAAATCTTTCTTTGTTAAAAGATAAACTACATTAAAATCTACCTAATGTATGTGGTGCATTTGCAAAGAAAATTGATAACAAAAATGTAAGAGCAGTTTTCAGAGTAAGGAACAGTATAAATCTAGAAATTGCCATACCTGGAGACCCTAAGAAATGAAGGGACTTGCTTGACTTTCATAGTTAGTTGGTGCCTGTGCTGGGAACTGAGCCAAGATTGTGGATTCCCTCTTCAGCCTTGCTTCCTTTCTGTTAGGAAAAAGATAGAAGACAGCTTGTATTAGAGACAAGGTGACCCATTATTGAAACATTTTTCTACCCTTATAGAAGATACCGTTGTACCTGTTCATTCTTTCAAAATAACACACAGTCTTCCTTTTCCAGGGTTTATTAGGCATGAAAAAGGATTCACTTGCAAGTGGAGCCTTTTCTTAACATTTACCCTAACCCAGAAGCATGGGAACTGAAAAAGGTCATTAATTCTTGTCTACCATTTGCTTTTTGAAAAGACTATGGTAAAATATTAGCTATAGATGTTTTGTTCTCCTTTTCTTAAGACTTTCAAGAATTTTCCTGTCAGTTTTTTTTTTCCATTGTTGTCAAGGATCTTCTCTTTTTTATGCTGGGCATAAATCCTGCCTCATAACTACTAGCTCACCTGTTAGATTAACTGGTCTTTTTAAATGATTTTAGGAACATAGTGGGCAGTTCAGCACAGTCATAACAGGGTTTAATACTATGTGTATGTTTTCTGAATCCTCAGTAACAGCTTCAAAATGCTAAGTATACCCATTGATGGCAGTTTTTGTTTTATCCTTTAAATTAAAAAGCAAAACAAAACAAAATAGTCTTTGAGCTTGATTGTATCTAAATTCACCCATGTTGGTGATTTATGGTGTTTGGAACATCTCCAGTACTATAGTTGGGCTATCATGACCACCTTCATTTTACTCTTGATGGTAGAAGGAGAACCACAACATCAGATAAATCTTCATGCTCATCCACCCGGCCCTCCTCCCTGTAGTCATACACCTCAGTCAGGTGTGTTTTGTATGCATTTAAAATAATCTCTTAGAAGAAATGGCACAAAATTTCTGAATGCCTTTCTCACACTATGGAGGAGAGATAACAACTAGAAGGTATACATGCAAGTTGTAAATATCCTAGACTCTCTCTCTCTTGCCCCCTTCTCCAACCTTCAATAGTTTTAAAACACATCTTTATCACTTTTTTCAGATTTTACTACAACACATAATAAAACCATTAATGTGTGGAAAATTAGTATATTTTCAGTAAACAAGTGATAAAATATTCTTCTAATAGCTTCTCAGAGCACTCTTAAAAGTACAGATAGTTAAATTAGTACATTTTTATAAGTAGCTCAGAAAGAATCTTGCATTTTTATTATGAAAGTATGCCAGTTTTCTAAGCATTAAATATCAATGTGTTTAGCTGTATCCCATATAATTGAAACACAAATATATCCACTTTGTAGCTATTTAGTTGCTTGTATTGCTTCCTTTAAAATTTTGGCAAACTCTCAACTTTGTATTTTCTTCTTGTCTCTTTACTTACAGAGATTTTTTTTTTCCAGAGGCAATGAGGGTCACATTTTATTTATACATCAGAAGCCTAGTGATTGCTATTAATTTCCAGAGATAATGTCATTATCCCTTCTTTTCTTTATAACTGATTTTTCCACAGCAAAGATAATATTTTTATTTAAGATTGGGAAGAAATATCAACATAAATACTCCTTTTCTAAAAATAAATAAAAATTCCAGTATACAGCCTGATCAAATTAATTAATGGAGTCATTACTCATTAGAGCAATTTTTCAAAAATATTTTCCGATAATGTATTTTTTTTGTCTATTAATAGCTCATTAGCTTTTTTTTTTGCTCATTAGCTTTTTAAAATATATATATATATATATAGTTGATATACAATATTATATCAGTAGATTCCGGAAAGAGGTATGAGTAAAAGTGGCAGGAAGCTATGGTTGTTTAAGAGCAATCAGAACTCAAAATAGAGCATGTTTAAGATGACAGTGTAAGCCAGGTTGGAAAAAAAAATTTTTTTCCTTTTTGTAGGAAAAAATAATTTATTCTGTATCCAGAGGTACAATAACTGCTGTTTAGTATAGGATTTCCTTTTAGTGTGTTATTTGGATATGTGTGACTGTTTTTACAAAAATAGTATTCTATCAATGTTACTTATGGCCTGTTCTTTTAAATTTACCTTATATAATGAACGTTTCTCCATTAATAAATATTCTTTACAACATAACCATAAGTGGCTATAATGTAATTATACTATTATTTATCTAAATCAATCCACTGTATTTGAAGATAAAGATACTGAGTCTATCTATTTTCTATTGTAAATTTATCTTTGTAAATATATCTTTTGGTATAGCCTCTGTTTCAGTAGGGTGGGTCAGAACATGTGGGAATATAGGTCTTCAAGGCTTCAGATGTACTGCCAGTTTGCTCTCCAGAAGAGTTATACCAGTACACAGTCCTACTAGCAACCTGCCTCTCCAAGCTTCTCTAGTGGTGTGTATTATTATTTTTTTGATAAGGGAAAAAAATCACATTTTAACAATTTGAATTTCTCTGATTGGCTAGTTGTAATCTTTTAAAGTTATGTTAATGTCTTTTTAAAAATTGGTGTGTTTCTTTTTCTTATCAATATGTGAGAACATACATGATTCAGTTGAAGTAGACTAAGGCTTGGTTTACAATGACTTTAATAGGACTACCAATAAAAGCTGCCATCAAATGATTACCCAGTTAGCCTGAAGCCAGGCTAAGCATTTTTTCCCTATGTTTTATTATTTTATTATATGTAATGTTTGTTTTAATTCTGAAGTAGGTATCTTCATTTAGCAATTGAGGAACTTGAGTTTCAGAAAGGATGAGTGACTTGCCCAAGATCACAGCTAGTAATAGGCTAAGGTTTTATTCCATTTCTGTCTGACTTCAAATCCTGTGTGGTTTTCCTTATGTCCACACTTTTCTTGGTTCCTAGCTGTTGCCTACACTTAATTATGCCAGGTGATTATTTCTAACCATCCTTTTTTTTTTTTGCCAGTATTGTTCCAATGTCCTTTACATATTTTTTGAGTAGAGAGAAATAATTATGAACAGAATCCCCTAAGAAATAAATTATACTTATCATTTTGCAATGTTGCTCAAGAAAAAGCATCTCTGTACCTTAAGAGAAAAAATTTCCGAGCCTCTATTTTTAGATGTAATATTAGATTTGATACAGACCAAAGTCTTTTATCATTTGTTACTTTAATTTACTCATTCCAGAGTGTATTCTGTGATTTTGTGCTTTTAGTTTCTTTTTTCTATATTGAGAACCAGGCACTTACCTCAAATCCTTTCTTTTAAAGATGAGGTGTATATAAATAAATGAAAAACAAGTTTAAAAAATTAGTGTACTAAATTCTTCTTAACAGAACTTTACAGAACAGTATGGCAAAGCTTCTTTCAGATCTTAGTATGGACAATGCTCGCTGCAAGCCTGGGAATAATCTTACCAAATCACTTCTGAACATTCATGAAAAACAACTTCATGACCCAATCCCTGCTCACACTTCCATAATGAGCTACCTAAATAAGTTAGAAACAGATGACATTTTTACACTTTCTGCAATTAACAATGAGGAAAACATAGTGCCAGGTAGACCCTATGAAAATGCTCTGCCTTCCAAAGGCCCTCAACATAGTAACAGTGGGAGCATGGAGGAAACAGTAGCCCCTGGAATCACTTCTTCCCTTTCAAAACAAGATTCTGATGAGAATGAAATGACAACATTAATAGAAGATGAGTGTAATTTGGATACTACAATTTACATTCCGTTTGCTAGAAGCACTTCTAAAAAGAAATCACCACCATCCAAGAGATTATCTCCCCAGCCACAGGTTAGTGTAGCTCCACCACAGCTGGTCAGCAACAATGGACTCATCTCTGAAAAGGAAAATAAATTGTGTGCATCCGGAGTTTGTTGCCCTTCCAGAAAGGAAGCAGAAGATGCACCTGAGAAACATTCCCGAACAGCCGACACAGAGGACAGGAAGCTCCTCAAGAAAATAAAGGAAGCCATCTGCAAGATTCCCGCAGCCACTGAACAGCCACCGGAACTGGCTGCACCTCTCGGCCCCTCCCTTTGTCCGAGGAGCAGCATTCAAGTGAACAGTAGTGTTGTCTCCGATGGCAGCTTTTTACATTCTGACTTGATATCCGACTGGAGCATCTCTTCTTTTTCAACCTTCACTTCCCATGATGAACAAGACTTCCGTAATGGCCTTGCAGCACTGGATGCCAACATCGCTAGACTCCAGAAGTCCTTAAGGAATGGTCTTCTGGAGAAGTGAATTCCAAAGGGGACTGAGAGCTTCTTTTTAAGAAAAGAACTTGGCTACATTTGAATGCATATTTTTAGTTTCTTTAGAGAAATGTTTTATACTAATTATGGGTCAAAAAATTATATGAATAATACATTTATTATTGAACTATGTTGACATAGAAGAGCTTATAAAAACAAGGCATCTTATGAAATTGGCATTTGCTAATAAAGTTGTAGATAGCTAGGAAAGTCTTGTAAATCATTTTATTTTAGTACTTAGCAATTAGAGTTCTTATCTTACTCTACTTAGGCTAAAGGTACAGGTCAGAAGGATTCTGTCGTTGTCCTAAAGGATAATGGGAAGGAAATTTCTGGATACAATTTATTATATTCAGGCTAGAGTTTCTTTTCTCTTTCAAGATTCCTGTTTGTTTCTTAATGGCATGTGTTTTTATATGGGATGCTCCGTGGTGTTGGTAAACCTTTAAGCCAATATCTCCACCTTTTAAGAAAACATTGATTTGTCCAAGAAAGTATAGATAACACCTTAAATCAGTACATGGTTTCTTAAAATGTGAGCATTTTTAATTATTTATATCCCAAATGCATGTTTAAGATCCTTAAAAAATAAAGGCAGACTGATAAAGAAATGCTAACAGATAGTTCTAGTTTTAGAAATTTGTTTTTTTAATAAATAAGAAATGTTTATTTGGTTTTTTTCCTTATTATTTTTGAACATGATTGAGTTTGCAAATCTTGAACTGGTTGTAATTCTGCCTTTCAAGACTTCAGAAGTACAGTTCAGAAATACAAAATAATAAAGCAAGGAAAAAGATTGTGTCATCTCTGTTCCCAAATATTTAATTGTGATTCATATGTAGAAGTAAATTATTAAAATTATTATATGACAATACAAGAAGATTGTCCTATTTTGCTATTAATACAGGACTGGCATCTTGTGTGCAAAGAAAAATTTTAAAAAATAGGGGTTCAATTAACGATTAACAGTTTGAAGAACAAATGAAACTGGATAATCCTTAGGGGACCTTTACCAGAAGCTTACTATTTGATATAAGACACACATATGACATAGAAACATGAAAGAATTAAGTTAAATTTCAAGGTGGAATATGACCTAGAAAAATGGATGGAATAGACCTAGAGAAGAAGAAACTTCACTTGGATCTTAAGGAAAGATGTATAGGATTTGAATGATCCTCTGAATACCCTCTAACAAAAAAATTCTGTGTACACCATAGAAAGTGTCCTAAAACATAGAGGTTGAGTGGTGTGTTTAGAGGATGGTAGGTACACCAACCTGACTCTAGTAGACAGGTCAAGATTATTACAGGAGAATAGTAATAATAGATTGTCACATGAAAGATCAGAGTCAAACTGGGGAATGTCTTGAGCTCCAGGCTTAGGAATAAACATTAAGCATAATGAAGTTATTTGGTGTTTGGGTACTTTTGTTGGTGGTGTTTTTGTTTTTTTTAATTGAGGATCTCCAGATGATAGTAGGTGGTACTTAAAATTGCATAGCATAATCTACATAAGAAGGATTAGAGAGGGAGAAACTAGAGATTACTTAGAAAGCTACTGCAGTAGTCCTCTTTAATCTTCACCCCAGAAGTCAATATAACTGCTTCATCATAGTCTCAGAAGGGTCAGTCTGGCTCCAAATTCCAGCCCTCTCACAAAGCCTTTTCAGATGTCCCTGAGTGTGAAAAGCATATTAGTAAACTATACCCTAACCTGACAGTGAATTTAGTATCTCCTGCTTGATGATACTGGGTGTAGAACAGGAAAGAACCATCCTTTAGCATTTTATCACTATTCTGATTTTTCTTGTCTGTATGGAGGTAGTGTACAAACTTTATAATGGATTCAATATTTGTGAATACCATTGAAGACAGACTGAAAGAATCTGATTCTGTTTGACCAAGTGCAGAGATCCTAAGGGCCAAAGAGGTGCTTAGTACACATTTTTCCTTTATTCCTACCACCTCTGGAGTTTTAGTAAATCTTCCAGAAATCTTTACTTTTCCCTAATGATGGCATTTTATGTCAAGGGCCTTAGAAGTTATAAAATCCTGCTTCAGCTCCATGGAAAGTAGAGCAGAATTGCAAAGCCTGATTAGAAAGGGAATGTAGCCAAATCATAACCTGCCAAATACATATCACGTGCTCACATTGTGGGGCTATCCCTTCAGCTAAAGATTCATTAACTCAATGAATTAATAAAAGCTCCAATAGGTGTCAATTCCTATTATGGGCTCTGTGAATACAACAAGACATACTCTCTGCCTTCAAAGAGCTTTCTTTGCAGTGGGACAGAGCAAAGGAACATAGATGCTATACGCAGTAAATGGTAAAGGAATAAAGAATGACAGAATTGGCTTAAGTTTTAATTATTAGGGCAAGAAGCTCTTTCTAAAAAATTATGTTTAGGAGCCCAGAACTTAAGCACACCACCATAAAGCTGGATTTGATTTGCAAGCTAACCCTCAATCATTTTTCAAATATGTTCATTCTTGATTTCCTGCTGCTCAGAATTGCTTAAATCTGTCACCAGAATCTAGCTGTGTGCCATTCTTTCTCTACTACCATGTCTAATAACAAGGGATTCTCTCTGGAATTTATTTTGAGGATTAAATAAGTGAAAATGTCTTGTGAACTGTGAGCACCAAATAGATGATAATAATAACTAATTACATATCATTGATCTACGTGTGTGTGTGTGTATGTGTGTATTGTACTGGACACTCAAGGTTTTACTTTTGTGAAAGGCACACAAATGTTCTTAAAATCTCTGTTTAGCACAGTGGTACAATGCTAGTAGAACAATTTTGGCCAATTCTGTCAAAAGTCATTATTTAAAGTTTTTAAAGTACACTGAGTAAGTTACATGAGTTTTTCTCCTGTCAACACTGACAGTCACAGTGAGTTCTAACATTTCCAGGACCTGAGCACTGTGTTCTGCTCAGCACAGAAGGTTAGAGAGCTCATTTCTCCCTGGACATCTCCAGGAGACATGCAGAGGTATCACACGCTATTCTGGAGGAAATTTCGGCCCCCTTTGGAGCTGGAGACTTGCAAATTTGTTCAAATCTATAACAGGGAATGTTGTCCACTGCTCAGTAGGAAGAACACAGCCAAGGTATGTTTACTCCACCATCACTTCCAGATTATTCTGCACTTGGCTGTGAGCTCTAGGCTCAGAATGGGGTAGGAGACCAGAATTAAATATTTTAAAAGTCAGCAGCTCCAAAACAAGCAGAACAGACCCTCTTGGAGGTTGAAGAGTAGTTTGCTTGTGGTTTGGCGAGAAGAAAGGAGTGAAGGAAAAACAAAATTTCAAACCAAGAGCCTCAATAGGCGGAGCAAATTCATTTTTTTTTAAGGTCAGTATTACAGAATTGCTATCTGAGGATAAGGAGATAGATTGGTGAAGAAGAGACACAAGCTAGAGCAAGTCAATGAATGAATATTTGAATAAGTAGGTCTTCACTAGAGCAGTGGCCTAGATGCCACCACATCACCCTCCACCATCACAAAGCTAATGATCATTTTTTTCATCAGAGACTCAAACCACTGTCACCACCTCTTCCCTCCTCCATCCCAACCAGCCTAAAAATCTAACCGGTCAGATTTCTGTAATAATGGACAACTAACAAAGCAACCCTTCTCCACCCCTACCTTACCCATAAAGAGTATAAGAATTTAAATTGTAGTTTTGTATCTTTGGCCTAAGTTTGAGAAGATGTCATGATAACCATTGAAGAAAATAAGACACTTAAACAGGCAGTGACATTAATTCTGTGGGAAAGTTCATTTCAATAACTCCAGAGCCAGAACTCTGGATCAGCAAACAGATGTCCATGTGAGTTTGTGTTCATATTCTCTGTGATCTTCATTCATTTATAATTTATTATGTCTCTACTGTGTGCGACATACTGAGCATTTAAAGACAAATATGGCAAAGCGTCCCCTGAGGCACCTAGAGCACCAGTACCTGCCAGATGAGAAGGAAAGATCTAAAGACTGCAGGTCAAAATGCTACATTTTCCAAGGAGAAGCCTCCCAATACCAAAGGAACCTGGCAAGGCTTGGATAGACGCTCACATCATGTTGATGGCATTTAGAATTTTAGCTGTGAATTGCTCTTCTTTCCTTCCTCTTTTAATTCTTACATCTTAGGTGCTCTCCATATTTAATTTATTTTTTCTTTTGCATGATGTCACTTTGAAAGAGCATCTTTGGTGACTCTCCTAGGACTTGAATATTATTATTTCACCCTCACATTTAAATGATAGTTTCCACCAGATTTCAATGTGAAGATGGTAGTATAAAGTTGCTTATTCCCCCTTTTGTAGAAATCAAAACCAAGAGGAGTACAAACGCCACTTGTGTGGGAAACTAGGAGACAGCTCTAAAACCAAGCCACAAATTAGCTAGGACTGCCAAAAGTGGTAGTTACCAAGTAGGGTGACTTGGAGAGGAAACAGGAGATGCTATGTCTCCAGATCAAAGAAAGAGCTAGCAGAGCACTTCTCAACTCTCAGAGGTCAAGTTTATAAATTTATAAATTAGGAAATCCTTAGTTTATGACAATGGGAAGAAGATCCATAGGCTTTACACTGGGGAAAAACAGATGCCTACTGCCATAGGGAGAAGTAATACTGAACAAATCACTGTACAAAACTCTTAACTACTAGGAAAATTTCAACCCTTAAACACAAGCATTCTGTAAATAGATAGTCCAGGAAAACCTTTGTTCTCTGCCTCAAAAAAAAAATGAGTCATCAAGAACAACCAGCAGAGAACCTACACTAGAATATTTAGGGCTGAATGAGGAAAGAAATAGAAAAATAAAAGCATAAATTAAAAACATATATCAGGAAAATGCTGCTGTAGAGAAGATAAAAGTTTTTGTGACTAAATACTTGGCCATGAATTTTTAAAACTGACACAAGTATTTATTCGAATCAAGAGCATTGAGCAGAGAAGCAAGAGCTTACGGGCAAAATGATGAGAGAACAGGAGGAGATGATGCAAGAGTTAATAGAATTTAGGAAAAAACTGGAGGAAAAAAATTGAGCCTTCTCAAATTAAGACAAAATTGAAAGTAAGGCAAGGAAAAAGCAATAATTTAAAACATGATAGTTTTGGTATAAAATCCTAGGTTCAAACCCATTTTCCTTCATCACTTTTCATATTACCAGTGTCCTCTGGTTCCTAGTGTGGCTGTTAAGAAGCTTGTCACAGAGCAGATCCTTGGTGCTTTGAAGGTGAAATCATTTTTGTCTGGCTTTAATGATCTCAAATTTCACTTTAAAATTAGAGTATGACAGTGTTAGGTTTTTGTTTCTGTTTTTATTTTAATTTCTCCTGTTATTATTCTATGAGCTATTTTTAAATCAGTGATTTTCACAACTTCTAATTCTGGAAAATTCTCACGTTAATATTTCTTCCAATATTTCCTTGTAATTTGTTTTTCTGTGATTCCTATTAAGCTTCTACTTAAAACCTTCATGCCTCTTAACTTTTACTTTTACCGTCTTTTTCTCTAATATTAATTCTTCTGAGGAAAGTTTCCTTATCTGATCTTTATTCTCACTAATTTGCTCTTCTTTTATATCCATTTTGCTGATAAATTCACTTATTGACCTCTTAATTTAAACTTTTATATTAAAAAAATGGTTTTCTTTATAATTGCTTGTTCCTGCTTGTATTTTCAATGCTCTCCCTTGTCTCATTAAACATAATTATTATGTGCATTTTAAATGCTTGTCTGTCTGGCCCATTGATTTCTGTTTGTTTTAGCATAGACTGTTAAACATGTGTACCTTGTTTGTACCATTCTTACCCCCTGTAAGTTCATATTACCTTGGGAATACCAACTACTGAAACAGGTAATACATACCTGGGAGAGGAGACTGAAATCCAGATACTAATTTAGACTCCTTATGATCAATTTTTAGAATGCTTATGATGTCATGGGGTGGTGGTCGTAGTGGTAGGAGCTATTCCTTAGACTGAAAACTTCAGTTATTTTGGTCTGGACTTGATCACTCCCTATTTATTACCCACATAAGTTGACTTCTCCTGTATCTCCTCCCGCAGCTCTGCTCTTTTTCAAGAGCTTCTTCCCTTAGGATTGGGATAGGAGTTAGGATTGCTCAGGGATCTGCACCTGTTAGCCACGTGCCACCAGCCAGATTCCAGCTCTGCCATAACACTATTTATACATCCAGTGGCATTGTGCTGGCATCACTCTTTCCCACAGAGGTGATGAGGTGAGCAGTGATGCACTCAGAACAGTTGGGGGTTGGGGGGAGGGAAGAAAATACAATTAGATTGTTCTGTAACCCATCCTCTGCCTGGCCGTCTTCTATCCTAGGCTGCCATTTCCCAAATACATGTTGGAACAAAAACAATTCCTGTCTTCCTAAAAGTTTCTCAAAGTTTTTGTATTATATCTGTTATCTATTAACCCACTTGTCACTTCTGTAGCATATCCTGGGTAGGCTCTGAAAGGAGACCAGTAAACTGACCATCTTGTCTTCTCTAATGTTTAATGTCACCTGTGTCATTCACCAAGTTCTGCAATATATGTGGGTCTATTTTTTACTCGGCCTAGTCTGTTTCACTTATGTATTATCTACCTCTGTGCAAACAACTCTTTTATAATTATTGAAGATTTATTATGTCTTGATATCTGATAGGATGATACTTTCTCCTTATTCATATTCTAAATTGTCTTGGCTATTCTGGGCCTTTTCTCTTCAGTGTGAATTCAGGGAGCAGTTTGTCAAGTTCTGTGAAAAACCCTCTTGAGGTTTTACTGGAACTGCTTTGCATTTATAGGTTATTTAGAAGAATTGCCCTCTTTATTATAGTAAGACCACCAATCCATTAATATTGTGTAATGCTCCATTTATTTATCTCATAAAGATCTTGTAAAACTTTGTGGGATTTATTCCTAGGTACATTATAGCTTTTACTACTATTGTAAATCACATTTTTTTCCTTTTTTTCACAATGAAAATACCTTTTTTGTTTCTGATCATATAAAGATATAAATGCTCATTGTAAAACTTTGATCTAATTATAAATACATAAAGAGAGAAATAAATCCCATTGAAGATCCAATTTTCCAGAGAACAACATGTTGTCCTTTCAGGCATTCTTTATGTGTGCAATATACATACATGAGTAAATTTATATATATAGGATCATATCATGCCATTTTTTTATCAACAGCTTCCCTCTTTGCCTTCTCTCCTGAGATTAGCCCATTTCCTATTTCCTAGTCACACACCTGTGATCTATATTCATAACCCTGTATGTGATCTTCACTCTTTTTCCATGCTCATAAAATCCTATATGGATCCTTGAATTTATAAAGATTCCAGAGAGTTGATCATTGTTTTACAAAAATGGGTCATATTATACTCATTTTTTTGTGTTCTGATTTTCTCACACTTAGAAGTACCGATGAAAATCCATCTAGGTGACTAGAAAGTCATTTAGTGTGTATCTAATTTATTCATTTCAATGACTGCTTAATATTCCATGATATGGAGATATAATGCTACAGTGTATCCAACAATCTAGTTTATTGTATATAACAGAAACTATTTTAAGTGGAAAGGAATTTAATGTAGAAAATTAAGGACTTAAAAAAGAATTATTGGAGGGACCCAAGTAGCAAGCTGTAGGTTGGGACTTCAGGAATGACTCCCACAAACAACAATCCCACAGAACCTGTCACCCAAGAGAACTGCCACATCCATTACAGTCAGGAAGCTGCTTTCCCAGCTGCTAGTTCTGGAATCATGCCATTGAGCTGCAATGTGGGGGACAGGAAGGTACCAACAGAACTTTTGACTGCAGACCCATACTGTGTATATCAGATTTGTACTAGTACTTCTGACTGGTGAAATTAAATCACAATCTAAAACCCTAGCTTCAAAGGAGTCTGGGAAAAATGTCTTTATCTTTCCAGCCTCTGCAAAATAGGAAGGCCCAGAAGAAAAGAGTTAACTAGAAAGACAGTGGGCCAATGTACCAAATCTGCTGTTTCACTTTGTTTCCAGTTTGAGGTCCCCTAAGAACAGTCTCACAGTAAACATATGTGTCATGTGGCCTTATGGTTTCTGCTTCTATTTCTAAGGAATAGTGTCCCAGCAATAGAATTTCTGGGTCAAAGGATGTGTGTATTTTAAAAAATAGACCTTGCCACACTGCCTTCTAAAACGATTAACACTTTACATTTCTACCAGCAGTGTGTGAGAATTAACTTCATATGTATCACCAGCAATTAGCAATAGGTACTATGGCTTGGTGTATGTGTGTTTACCTTTTTTTTTTTGTTAAAGTATCATTGATAAACAATCTTATGAAGGTTTCACATGAACAACATTGTGGTTTCAACATTCACGCACATTATCAAGTCCTCAACTGCCCCCCATTGCAGTCACTGTGTATCAGCATAGTAAGATGCTATAGAGTCATTACTTGTCTTCTCCGTGCTGTACTGCCTTCCCCATGACCTACCTATAGTATGATTGCTAATTATAGTGCCCCTTAATCCCATTCTCCCTTCCTCCCCACCCACCCTCCCCAACCCCTTCCCTTTGGTAACCGCTAGTCCCTTATTGGAGTCTGTGAGTCTGCTGCTGTTCTGTTCCTTCAGTTTTGCTTTGTTGTTATACTCCACAAATGAGGGCAATCATTTGGTACTTGTCTTTCTCTCCCTGGATTATTTCACTGAGCATAATACCCTCCAGCTCCATCCATGTTGTTGCAGATGGTAGGATTTTTTTTCTTTTTATGACTGAATAATATTCCATCGTGTATATGTACCACTTCTTCTTTATCCATTCATCTATTGATGGACACTCAAGTTGCTTCCATATCTTGGCTATTGTAAAGAGTACTGCGATAAACACAGGGTTACATATGCCTTTTTGAATCAGGGATCTTGTTTTCTTCTGGTAAATTCCTAAGAGTGGAATTCCTGGGTCAATTGGCATTTCTATTTTTAGTTTTTTTTGGAATCCCCATATTGCTTTCCATAATGGTTGAACTAATTTACATTCCCACAACAGTGTAGGAGGGTTCCCCTTTCTCCACATCCTTGCCAGCATTTGTTGTTTCTTGTCTGTTGGATGTTGGCCATCCTAACTGGTGTGAGGTGATATTTCATTGTGGTTTTAATTTGCATGTCCCTGATGATTAGCAATGTGGAGCATCTTTTCATGTGCCTTTTGTCTGTTCATATTCTCTGCCCATTTTTTAATCAGTTCATTTTCTAGCAGTCTATCTTAACTTGCTTATTATGCTATTTCAAACACAATCTAAAGGTTCTCTTTTTTTTCTTCCCTTCTTCCTCCTCCTCCACTCTATATAGTAAGTGTCATTCTGTATTCTTTGTGTATCCCTTGACCAACTTCGTGATTAGTTGATTTAATTTTGTATTTGGTTAGAAATTAATTGGTCTACTTCCTTTACTGTGGGTTTATTTTCTCTGGTGACAGCTGTGTAGCCTTAGGAGCACTTTCATCTATAGCAGTCCCTTTAAGATCATTGTAGAGATAGCTTGTTGGTGAATTCCCTCAACTTTTGCTCATCCGGAAATTGTTTAATCCCTGCTTCAAATGTAAATGATAATCTTGCTGGATAGAGTATTCTTGGTTGGAGGCCTTTCTGTTTCATTGTATTAAATATATCATGCCACTCCTTTCTGGCCTGTAAGGTTTCTGCTGAGAAGTCTGCTGATAGTCTGATGGGGTTTCCTTTATAAATGATCTTTTTTCTCTCTCTTGCTGCTTTCAGTACTCTCTCCTTGTCCTTGTTCTTTGCCATTTTAATTATTATATCTCTTGGTGTTGTCTTCCTAGGGATTCTTGTGTTGGGAGATCTCTGCACTTCCATGACCTGAGTGACTATTTCCTTCCCCAGATTGGGAAAGTTTTCAACAATTATTTCTTCAAAGAGACTTTCTATTCCTTTATCTCTCTCTTCTTCTGGAACCCGTATTATGCAAATATTGTTCCATTTGAATAGGTTGCACAGCTCTCTTATTAGTCCTTCATTCCTAGAGATACTTTTATCTCTCCATGCCTCAGCTTCTTTGTTTTCTTGTTCTTTCATTTCTATTTCACTTACTGTCTCTTCTACTTCATCTAATCTACTTTTAAAGCTCTTGATTGTATGTTTCATTTCAGATACTGTATTTTTCAAAATTTCTACCTCTTAGTTGAAGTGCTCCCTAAGATGTTGAATATTTTTCTGTAGCTCTGTGGGCATGTTTATGACTTTTATTTTGAAATATTTATCAAGAAGATTGGTGATTTCAGTTTCACTAAGCCCTCTTTCTGGCATTTTTTCTTATAATTTTGTTTGAACCCAATTCCTTTGGCACTTCATTTTATTAGTGTTTCCTATGGAATAATAACTTTGTGTAGGAGGTGCCCTCTAGTACCCAGAAGTTCTATTCTCTGGAGCTGCCATGTACCTGCAGCAATGGCAGGGGTTGCAGGTGAATGGAACCAATGCCAGCCTGGGAGAAAAGAGTTCGACTGGGAGAGTTTCCTGGTTTCCTGGCTGTAATGCCTGCCTCCACTGCCAGGTTGGGGGCAGCAGGTGAGTGGGACCAGTGCCTGCCAGTAAGAAGGAGCAGCAGGTTGCATCCTTCAAAGTGTCCACCTTTCTTTTGTCCCAGGGGGGCCAGTTGTGTGTACCTGTTCTCCACAAGAGGCTGGAATCTCAGTCTCTCCAAGTATTCTGCCCGTCTTTGCTTTCCAACCCCACTAATCTCCAGAGTGCTATGTAATGTGGGTTCATGCTCCTGGAGCATATCTCCAGGGCTGGATGTTCAGCAGTCCTTGGCTTCTACTCCCTCCCCTCTCTATTTCTCTTCCTTCTGCCTGTGGGCTGGGGTTGGGGGAGAGCTTGGGTCCCACCAGGTTGCAGCTTTGCTACTTTACCCTTTTCTGTGAGGTCTTCTCTTCTTCCCCTTATGTAGGCAGTCTGTTTTGCAGTCTTCAGGTTGCTTTTTCAGGATTAGTTGTATTTGCTTTATTTTTGTATTTTATGTGATTTTGGGAGGAAGCTTCTGCCTCACTTCTTACACTGCCATCTTTTTTCCTCTCTACATGTGTTTTACCTTTTATTATGGAGAATTTTAAACATGCACAAAAGTAGACGAAGAGCATAATGACTTCTTTGTATATGTATAATGAAATCTTATTCCCATTGGCTAGCCTCAACTGCTATCTAACCATGACCAATCCTGTCCCATCCACTTCCCCCCGTTTCATATTATTTTAAAGCAAATTTCAGGCACCATATTATTGCATACATATATCTAAGTATAAATGTATTTCTAATGATAAAATAAGTATGGTATTAGCATATCTAAGAAAATTAACAATATTCATTAAATATTCAGCCAGTACTACACTTTATTTGAATAAGGATTCAAATAAGACCCCCAAATTGCAATTGATTCAAGTCTTTTATAGCTCCTTTAATTTATAGTTTCCCCCTCCATGTTTTTGTTCCTTACAGTTTATTTGTTGGAGGAATGAGGTAGTTGGTGCTGTGAAGTTTCCCACAGTCTGAATTTTAAAGGTTGTATCCCTATGTCATTATGGAATATTTTCTCATCTTAGTTATTTCCTGTAAATTGTAAGTGGACTCTAAAGGCTTGGTCAGATACAGGTTTGAGCTTTATAGCAAGAATAATTCCTAGATGGTGTCTGTTCCTCCATTAATAGTCACAAATGTCTGGTTGTCTCTCCTTTGTGATGTTGACAACTGTTGATGCTCAACATCCAGATCCACTATTGTAAAATGATGATGGTCCAACACTATCTATCCTTTAGTGACAGATTTAGACACAGGCTACTTCCTTGTGTCTGCCATTTGGTTACCCATGAGACAATTCCGATATATAAGACAGGAAAAATCCTTGATTCTTTCCAGTTATTTACCAGTTTTCAAAATAATGAAGTGGTTCCCTAGCATCTTTCAATGGTGAGTTATTTTTCAGTTTGACTATGAATTCATGGAATAAACTTATTTGGAGTCTCAATCCATTGCACTTATGATTTATTGATACTTAAATCATTCCGTGTTCGATCAGTGGAAGCTTTACTATGGCTGTTTTATGTTTGCCAGTGTGATGGGTGTCAAGGAATTTTATGTTACTTTCATTTGTTTTCCTGATTTCTAGTGAATTTGGACATACTCATGTGTTATAGGGCCTTTTTGCTTTACTAGTGAATTGTTTATTTGTATCCTTTGCATAATTTTCTATTCAGTTGTTGGTTTTGTCTTAATTTTTAAGGGTGCTTTGTATAGAAAGCAATCCTTTGAAAGAATATAGCAGTGCAAAAATTCTTCCAGACATATTGATTGCTGTTAACTTTTACTACCTTTTGCCATCCAAAAAAAATTATTTGTATATGGCCAAAGATGACTATTTTACAGTTTCTTGGTTCTTAGTAAGAAAAATTTCCCCAAACTGTATTTGCACATGTAATCTCCTAGATATTTTTCTTCAAGTTAAAAAAAAATTTTTTAACATTTAAATCATTAATCCACTTGCAATTTAGTTTTGAATTTAGTATAACATGGTAGTCCATTTTAATTTTCTTTCAGATCAGTAGCCACTTGTGCTTATCAATTTTTTTTAATAGTTTATTCCCCATTGAACTACTTCTTTGGTACAAAATCATTTCTAATAACCACTATATAATATAGTTATAAATGATTTCTTCTGTTCTACAAATATGTTTTATATATCCTTACCAACATATTTCTTAGAATACATAAACTTTATAGTATGACTGGTATCTTATAAGGTCCCCTACATACATGCTTTCTTTCTTCTGACATTTCTATAATTGTACTAGCTATTCTTTGGCATTATATTTCTATGTGAATTTAGGATTATTTTGTCTAATTCTAAGAAGAACCTTGTTGGGGTTCAAATTGGAACTACATTCAATTTCTAGATTAAAATCTCTAGAATTCGCTGTTTTATATTGTTTTTCCTTCCAGGAACATGATAGGACTTTCAGTTTATTCAAATCCTGTTTTTGTCTTTTAATAGCATTTTTTCCCATTTTTTTCAATATATACTGAGTCTATCTTGTTGAAGTTATTCATAAGTATTTAGAATTTTTATCACTATAGTATGAATATATTTCTTATTAGCATCAATGATTATATAGGCATAAGAAAGAACTTTCCAGACATGTCCAGTGACTGCCACTTGCAACTGAATTGAAGGCTCCTTCTCATATTACCAGGAAGAAAAGGTGGCTATGCATCTTTCTAAGCCCATTTGCTATGGTCCTGCTGAGCAGTAGGGGGAGGGACCAGATGAGTTCTGGAAGACCTATAAGGAAGAAGAATCTGGTATGTTGCTATTTTAGCCAGTCTCCTAATGTCAGGCTTCTGATGGTGTGATGATTCTTGACTTAGCCAGTGCTTCCAATTGGTACATAGATGTGTAGGAAAGCACTACAAAATATGCTGTGATAATCCAGAGCAAAATTTCCCAAAGAATTTCTTCTGGTTTTTTATTTTTCTCTTAGAAAGTCCATTTTGTTGTTACGCTATAGTTTGGTTGTTTTATTTTTGCAATGAATAGTACTTTTTTTTTCCCTAGGTAAGTGATACAGTGTATTCTCATGAATTCACTTTGTGTATTTATAAATAATGGAAAGAATTTTAGTCCACTGGAGGCCAGAGTATTGAATTTGGCATGTCATGATTGAGTGACTAATTGATATTCTACAGAATAGTAGTTACCACTAGTGGAGCAAGCATTCTGTGAATATGCTTTGTGGTGCATTTTCTTAACCTTCGAAACAATTCTATGAAGTGAAACAGGCTTTTTTTCTTTTATATCCTATTTTTAACAATTAGGAAATTAAAGCTTAGAAGAATTTAAGTTATTTATCCAAGGTTCATACAACCTTAATGAGAAAGCTTCAATGCACACCAAGAGGCTGACACAGAAGATCTTACCACTATCCTACACTTTCTCCACACAAAGAATTTAAGATAGAAATGTAAAATCCTATTGCCCCTTTTGCAAAACAGGATTGTTAATGGGTGATATCTAGCTGATATCATTATGCAGAAAATTGAGTTTATGGAATTTATAAATTAAGGATCTTACATATAAAATATCCTCCAAATTTGCTTTATGCAATAAATAAATTTCAGTCATGATCTTCATGTGCTCATTGTGACTTTATGTGTGGTCTTTGCTGTGCTGAGTTTTTATAGCACTTCTCCCAGTTGTTTCTAAGATAAACCTCTACAGTGTGTTTGTGGGGGATGTGGAGCACATAGGAAAGTTATATGTTATTAGCATAGAAAATGAGGAAGAATGAGAGAATGTGAAGTAAAAGAATTTGATCACTTGAGTTCATATTTTTGTTTAAACTATTGTTGTTCTTTCAAACTATATAAAACAGTGGATTTAAGTGTTCTGCAAAATACAGAAATAGAGCTGCTCTGGACAAAGAAAGGGTGGAGGCCCCCAGACCCCAGAGCCCACTCCATCCATCCTGAACTCCTCCTTGTAATCTGGGGGTTCTGTGGCTGAAATCATAGATCTTAAACTCTTTTTTAATATAATGACTATAGGAATCTTAAAATAACATTTTGGATTAGCTTTTATAATTATTATTATGATAAATAACATAATAAAACAGCCTTCTCCTGAAAGATATCTAAGAAATTCTCAATAGAAGTTACCTGGGGGATTCCAGAGTGTGGCTCTGTGGGTATGACAGTTACTCTTCTTCCTTCCTTCTACCTTTTTACTGTTTTTTCTTTAGCAATTAAAATGTGTGACTTTTATGGTTAAAAATTAAACATTTTTCTGGAATTTGGAATTGTACATTTAGTAATGGCTTTGTTGTGAAATATTTTATCCTAAAGATTAACTTTTTAAATTATATAACAACAATGCATGAGATAATAGGATTTGAAGTACATAGAATCCATTTACAGTAAATATTTACAGGAGTAAATCCACAAACACCTTCTGGAATTCAGGATGTCTATATGTTCATATGTGAATGCCTGTGGTCAAGGCACTGGTCTTTTCCAAATTGTTCTTTCTGCTGTGGATTTTACCTAAGCTATAAGTAGTTCCACAACAGAATTGCTGGGGAATTAAAAAAAAAATCATTCCCTGGGCCCAGCCCCAGACTAATTGAATCAATTTCTGGGGATGGCACCTGGGCATAAGTGTTTTGAAAATGCTCCACAGGTGAGTCTAAAATGCAGTCAGCCTTGAGAACCAGCACGCCTTTTCCCTTAATCCACCAATGTTGATCTAGGTGGATTTAATAACTTCAGAAACTAATGTGTGCTATTTATTATTCAATCCTTGGGAGGATTAATAAGTCATGACATCTTCCCTTCTCTTCGTTCCTTTTTCTTCTCCTTTGAGTTTCCTAACAAGGCCCATCAGTGAAGGGGGCCAGGCCAGAGTAGGGATCCAGTGACAGGAAGTGCAGAGGATGTGCACAGACAGATGGAGGCCAGGGTTTGCAGATTAAACTTCCTAGGAAAGCTGTAAAAATAAACAGGCTCCCCATCCCCACCAAGCAAAGGAATATTTTCTACAACTAGTTTTTTGCTTTGGGGCAATGGGGCTAACTTGTATTATTTTGGAACACCTAAGAGAACAAACAAGACAAGTTTCTCTCTGAAGTAGATTTATTTCATCTTGACAAATCAGATATCATGTGCTAGGATTTTGTGTTTGGACCACAGTATTTTTCAGATTAAGTGATATATTTCCTAGAACTTTATGGAAACTCTTGTTCTCCAGTCACTAGCCAGAGTTTAGAAGGAATGGTGCAGTTTATCCTTATTAACTCTAAATGTGACCAGCCAGATCTCCCTTTCAGGACAGGACTCCACACCAGGTAGGCATTTTTGAAAGTAGAATAAAATTGGCATAATAGTACAGGATACAAAAATAAAAATCAGTGGTATTTCTATATGCTAGCAATGAGCAATCTGAGAAGGAAATTAAGAAAACAATTCCTTCCAATAGCATCAAAAAGAATAAAATACTTAGAAATAAATTTAACCAAGGAAGTGAAAGCCCTGTACACTGAAAACTACAAAACATTGTTAAAAGAAATTAAAGATCTAAATAAATAGGAAGACCTCTTGTGTTCATGGATTGGAAGACTTGGTATTGTTAAGATGACAGTACTAGCCAAAGCAATCTACAGATTAGGTGCAACCCCTATCAAGACCCCAGGGTTGGTTTTGCAGAAACAGAAAAATAAAACAACCCTAAAATCCACATGAAATCTCAAGAGACTGTCCCATAGCCAAAACAATCTCAAGGTAACAAAGTTGAAGGTCTCATACTTCATGGTTTTTAAAACTTAATTCAAAGCTCTAGTAATAAAAACAGCAGACCACTGGTAGAGAATAAACTGTCTAGAAATAAACCCTTACTTTTTTATTGTTACATAAATTAAGCTATCTATTATTGTCTAGCAATGCTTCAACTGGTGGTGCTTCTACTGGTCTTTCAATTCCTTCAGTCTTCTGATGGCTGACTTTATTGTGACGGCAGAAGTGGTGGTGGTGTACTTCCAGGCACCACCAGCTACTGTTTTCATGCAAGGACCACAGTGCCAGATCCCAACCACTCATCTCTTCATCTTGGTTTTGCCCCAAAAGGAGAAAGGCTTATTTTAATTTTCTTCACCATTTCCCTGAGGGAGGCACTGTAACAGGTCCCATATTTACCAACAGTTCTGACCTTCTTAGTGTGTTCAGCCATGTCACTGCCAATGAGGTGCAAGCTGAGAGAGCAATCCCGTGCATTTTGGAGTTTTGATTTTTGATGAGATCAATTGATTCTTGGGTGTCAAGGGTGCCAATACCATTCAGTGGGGAAAAGACTGTTTTTAACAAATGATGCTGAGAAAACTAGATACCTACATGGGAAATAATGAAGTTGGACCCTTACCCTATACCACATATGAAAATTAATTCAAAATGGATTAAAGACCTAAATGTAAGAGCTAAAATATAAAGCCCTTAGAAGAATACATAAGAGAAAATCCTTAGGACATCAATTTGGCAATAATTTAAGTATGACACAAATAGCATAGGCAACAAAAGAAAAATAAACTGGATCTCATCAAAATTTAAAACTTTTGAGCATCAAAGGACACAATCAACAGAGTGAAAAGGCAACCCACAGAACAGGGAAAATATTTGCAAGACATATATCTGACAAAGGGTTAATATCCAGAATATAAAAAGAGCCTCTATAAGTCAATGATGAAGCAAGCCCCACAATCCCAATTAAAAATTGGGCAAAAGAATTCGAAGACATTTCTTCAAAGAAGATATGCATATAGTCAATAAGCACATGAAAAAATGCTCAACATTATTAGTCATTAGGGAAATGAAAATCAAAACCACAATAGGATATACCTCATACCTGTTAAGATGACTATTATCAAAATAGAAAACACAAAAACAGAAAAATGAAATGTTTATGAGAGACATCTGGCTTCTGGTCTGGCATGTAAGAAGTATGGCAATCTTCACCCTAACAATAAGTAAAAAGATGAACTAACAAAAATCAGCAGTTCTCCTTAGATCTGTAAGAGAAGTGATCTTACAGGGCAAACTGCTGCTTCCAGTATTGGAGAGGCAGACAAGTAGATATAGAGAATCACAACTTACTGGAACAGAAACCCACAAGCAGATACCTCTACAGGAACCAGTGCCAGGGCAGGAAAGAGCTGAACTGTAATTGACAAATTGATGGATGCTCAGTGTGGACAAGTCTAAGAGTTAAAAACTTCAGGGAGCCCAAACATGGGGGTGGGGCACACTTTTGTACGGTTTATCTCCTGTAGCTCAACTTGGTTCTCACAGCGAATATCAGAGAAAAGAGTAAGAGCAACAAATAGAAAACACTAACAAATGTGGTAGCTATTAATGCAACTATATCAACAATCACTTTGAACATCAATGGCCTAAATGCACCAAATTAAAAGACAGAGATTGTCAGACTAGATAAAAAATCAAGACCCAGCTATATGTTGTCTATTAGAAACCCGCTTTAACTATAAAGACACATAAATTCAAAGCAAATGGTTGGAGAAAGCTGTATTATGCTAACAGTAATTTTTAAAAAGCAGACATAGTTTTCCTAATATCAGACAGAGTAGACTTCTGAGCAAAGAATGTTATCAAGAATAAAGAGGGGCAGGGGACTCTCTTGTCCCCTCCTGGCATAAGCCAGGAGCTCTGTCCTCTCGCTTTACCTCTAAATAAAAATCTCTGCCTTGCTTCCCTAAATAAATACATACATACATACATACATACATACATACATAAATTAATTAATTAATTAAGAGGGGCATTACATAATGATGAAGGGGTCAGTTCTCCAAGCAGACATAACAATCCTTTACATGTACGTGCCTGACAACAGAGCAACAAAATACATGAGGCAAAAAACTGATAGAACTGCAAGGAGAAACCAGTGAATCTGATACTATTGTAGGAGACTTTATCACCTCTCTATCAGAAAGGGGCAAATCAGCAGACCAAAAATCAATAAGGATATAGCTGAATTCAACAATATGATCCATCTGGATATAATTGACATCTATAGAGTACTTTATCTCACAACAGCAGAGTACGCATTCTTCTCAAGCTCACACGGAACATTCACCAAGACAGACCACATTATGGACTGTAAAACACACCCTAACAAATTTAAAAGAATAGAAACCATACAATGTCCATTCTTACATCACTATGGTTAAACTAGAAGCCAGTAACAGAAAGATAGCTGGAAAAACTCTAAAATACTTGGAGATTAAACCACATACTTCTATATAACAAAGGAGAAATCTCAGAAACATTTGTGAGGAAGTAAGGAAATTGGAACCTTTGTGAATTTCTGGTGAGAATGTAAAATGATGTAGACACTATGGGAACAGTTCGGTGGTTCCTCAAAAAGTTATAAACATGACCCACCAATTCCACTCTTCTGTATATACCCAGTAGGACCGGTTGACAATGGACTCAAACCAATATTCATGATGACACTATTCACAATAGCTAAAAGGCGTAGTCAACCCAAGTGTCCGTCCATGAATGAGTGGATAGACAAAGTGTGATATATACCTAAAATAGTAAAAGGAATGAAGTGTTGATACACAATACAATATGGATGACCCTTAAAAACATTATGCTAAATGAAACGACCATACAGAAAAGGACAAATACCGTATAATTCCACTTATATGAGGTAATTAGAATATACAAATTGAAGACAGAAAGTAGAGTGGAGGCTACCAGGGATTAGAGGGAGGAAGACAGAGGGGAGTTGTTGCTTAATATACATGTGCAGTTTCTGGGATGATGAAAAAAGGTCTGGAGATAGATAATGGCAATGCTTATAAAATATTGTGAATATACTGAATGCCTCTAAAGTGTACACTTTTAAAAATGGTTAGAATGGCAAAATTATATGTTATGTAGGTTTTGCCACATTAAAAAAAAGTGAAACATTGACATGATAGGGAAAATAGAGTTGAAGGAAAAAGAAGAGCCAGATAAGTATTAGTGAGAGGAACAAAGCCAGGAAATTCTGCTAATAAAATTTTTTTAGCACTGTACAGAAGCAACAAAGTGGGGAGCTCTGTGAAGTTAGAAAAGTATCTGGATCACACCTCCTCCTAAAATTTCAGGAAAACAATATTCATGTCAAAATAAGCAACAGAAAAGTGTCAAGTTCAACACTCATGCAAAGTTACTTTTCAAAGGGGGATCAAAGGCCGAATAATGCCCCTACAATGAAAACCTGCCAGAAAGATGCTCAAAAAGCAGATCAAAGCTATAGTGTCCTAAACAAGCTAAAACACACCAGGAAAGTGATACAGGGACAACGTACATCCAAATTAGAGAAACTCAGAATTGAGTTTCAAACTCAAAGAAGAATTAGAATTTCTAAAGTCATTTGAAAAATGAAGATGAAACACAAGAGCAAATAAATACAATGTCTTAAAAGAAAGAGAAGGTAAAAAGGAGGGAAAGTTTTAAAATCAATAGGAAATGAAGAAAGAAAAGGATTTGAGGGAAAGTGACAAATACTGAAGCTAGACCACTTACAGGTAAGTTCCCCAGGGAAACAATCCAATGTAAGGGAACAGAATAAATATTAAAAATTGTAATTGAGAAAACTTTCCCCAAATTAAATATTATATATATTTGAGGGTGCTACATTTTGAAAAAATACACTGTCTACCTGGGAAATATCAAACCAGAAAGACAAATAGACATATTCTAGTAAAATTACTGGACTTTAAAAAAAGAGAGTTTTTTGGATATCTATTTAAAAAGAACATATAACTTACAAGGGAAGAAAAGTAGACTGTATGAGACTTTTTGGCAGCAATACTTTATGCCCTAAGTAAGTAGTAAAACATATTTCAGATTTTCAAGAAAAGAAAATGCAAGTCAAGGATTTTTATCCAGCAAAATTGACCTTCAAGTATAAATGGCATAGGCAAACTGTAATCAGTATGAGAGAACTGAAGAAATACTATTTCCATAAGCCTTTCCTAGGGAATCTACTAAAGGACAAACTTACAGACACCCAACATGACTAGATTAGAGAGACATAAGGAGCTATTATGAGCATTAAATATATATTTACCTGTAGAACTAATATCAAATGAGGGTTAAATGAGAAATGTTATAGTATGTAATGGTTATAGAGGCTGATATTTAGAAAGAGTATAACTATAAAACATAATATATGCAAAAAATGAACTGTTCCCAAATATCATAATTGGTGGTGGTGGTTGTATTAATATTGTTCATTTGAGGTTATTGTATGTTTAATGTGAAATAAAGCAAATTAGTAAATTGGGATATTCTAACTTTATCATCCCCTATATCTTTGAGAACCAGAATTGTCCATGTGGAAGAAAGCAGATTCTGATGTAATACAGAAGAGGTTAAGTAAATCCCTCTAGTTATTAAATTTAATTAGAAATATTAATATGAAGTCATGAAGTATTTTATCCTAGTTCTGTCTATTGGAAAGGCCTGGAAACAGCAACCTTAATAATAAACACCTCTAGTGCCTAGGCTGTCATCTTGAAATGTCAAGAAAAGAAACTAGAGCTTCTTAGAGAAATGGATGATTCCAGATCTGGGGCAGCAAATGTACAAGAAGAGCCTGGAATATCTTGTCTTATCAGGTAGCAAGGAAGCTACCTAGTAGCCAAAGATGGGACCATTTGAACTTTAATAAGGATTAAAATTAGAATAGATTGAAACCCATCAAATGTCTTATCCATTAATTTGTAGTGATATTAAGAAAGAAACCTAATAAGTCACTTTCTGAGGATGACAGAGGACCAATTCATTATCTTGAAAAACAGATAAATGAAAAGAAAGAAGCAAGTATTTATCCAGACTTTCCTATATGAACTTTCCTTTATATACCTATCTCATGACAACTAAATACTGGATAAGAGTCAGTGTCTCCTTATGAACTTAGCTAATAAATAAAAACAAAATGGTAGATATAAAATATTTTGCAACCCTCAATGAATTCATAAATCTAGGAACAGCATTATCAGGTGCAAGAACAAAAGCAGACATCACATGGCTCTTGATGAAAGAGCATACCATCACCTAAAGTCTTGCAAAAGGGATAAAAAACTCAGTCTGATGAAGCCTCTGGATCAACTGCCAATTTGCAGGAAATGCAAAGGACAGAGGAATATACTCAATTGCCCTATAAAAGTTGCAGTTCTCAACTGTGTGACCAATCCAAAAGGAACAATATCCATATTATAGGGGTTCCAGAAGAAGAAGAGAGAGAGGAAAAGAGATCGAAAGTATCTTAGAAGAAATCATTGCTGAAAACTTCCCCAAACTGGGGGAGGAAATAATCGAACAGAGCACAGAAATACACAGAACCCCCAACAGGAAGGATCCAAGGAGGACAACACCAAGACACATAATACTTAAAATGGCAAAGATCAAGGACAAAGAAAGAGTTTTAAAGGCAGTTAGAGAGAAAAAGGTCACCTATAAAGGAAAACCCATCAGGCTAACATCAGACTTCTCGACAGAAACCCTACAGGCCAGAAGAGAATGGCGTGATATATTTAATACAATGAAACAGAAGGGCCTTTAACCAAGGATACTGTATCCAGCACGACTATCATTCAAATATGACGGTGGGATTAAACAATTCCCAGACAAACAAAAGCTGAGGGAATTTGCTTCCCACAAACCACCTCTACAGAACATCTTACAGGGACTGCTCTAGATGGGAGCACTCCTAGAAAGAGCACAGCACAAAACACCCAACATATGAAGAATGGAGGAGGAGGAATAAGAAGGGAGAGAAGAAAAGAACCTCCAGACAGTGTATATAACAGCTCAATAAGCGAGCTAAGTTAGGCAGTAAGATACTAAAGAGGCTAACCTTGAACCTTTGGTAACCACGAATTTAAAGCCTGCAATGGCAATAAGTACATATCTTTCAATAGTCACCCTAAATGTTAATGGGCTGAATGCACCAATCAAAAGACATAGAGTAATAGAATGGATAAAAAAGCAAGATCCATCTATATGCTGCTTACAAGAAACTCACCTCAAACCCAAAGATATGTACAGACTACAAGTCAAGGGATGGAAAAACATATTTCAAGCAAACAACAGCGAGAAGAAAGCAGGGGTTGCAGTACTAATATCAGACAAAATAGACTTCAAAACAAAGAAAGTAACAAGAGATAAAGAAGGACACTACATAATGATAAAGGGCTCAGTCCAACAAGAGGATATAACCATTCTAAATATATATGCACCCAACACAGGAGCACCAGCATATGTGAAACAAATACTAACAGAACTAAAGGGGGAAATAGACTGCAATGCATTCATTCTAGGAGACTTCAACACACCACTCACCCCAAAGGATAGATCCACCGGGCAGAAAATAAGTAAGGACACGGAAGCACTGAACAACACAGTAGAGCAGATGGACCTAATAGACATCTATAGAACTCTACATCCAAAAGCAACAGGATATACATTCTTCTCAAGTGCACATGGAACATTGTCCAGAATAGACCACATACTAGGCCACAAAAAGAGCCTCAGAAAATTCCAAAAGATTGAAATCCTACCAACCAACTTTTCAGACCACAAAGGCATAAAACTAGAAATAAACTGTACAAAGAAAGCAAAGAGGCTCACAAACACATGGAGGCTTAACAACACGCTCCTAAATAATCAATGGATCAATGACCAAATCAAAATGGAGATCCAGCAATATATGGAAACAAATGACAACAACAACACTAAGCCCCAACTTCTGTGGGACACAGCAAAAGCAGTCTTAAGAGGAAAGTATATAGCAATCCAAGCATATTTAAAAAAGGAAGAGCAATCCCAAATGAATGGTCTAATGTCACAATTATCGAAATTGGAAAAAGAAGAACAGATGAGGCCTAAGGTCAGCAGAAGGAGGGACATAATAAAGATCAGAGAAGAAATAAATAAAATTGAGAAGAATAAAACAATAGCAAAAATCAATGAAACCAAGAGCTGGTTCTTCGAGAAAATAAACAAAATAGATAAGCCTCTAGCCAGACTTATTAAGAAGAAAAGAGAGTCAACACAAATCAACAGTATCAGAAACGAGAAAGGAAAAATCACGATGGAGCCCACAGAAATACAAAGAATTATTAGAGAATACTATGAAAACCTATATGCTAACAAGCTGGGAAACCTAGGAGAAATGGACAACTTCCTAGAAAAATACAAACTTCCATGACTGACCCAGAAAGAAACAGAAAATCTAAACAGACCAATTACCAGCAACAAAATTGAAGCGGTAATCAAAAAACTACCAAAGAACAAAACCCCCGGGCCAGATGGATTTACCTCGGAATTTTATCAGACATACAGGGAAGACATAATACCCACTCTCCTTAGAGTTTTCCAAAAGATAGAGGAGGACGGGATACTCCCAAACTCATTCTATGAAGCTAACATCTCCCTAATACCAAAACCAGGCAAAGACCCCACCAAAAAAGAAAACTACAGACCAATATCCCTGATGAACGTAGATGCAAAAATACTCAACAAAATATTAGCAAACCGAACTCAAAAATACATCAAAAGGATCATACACCATGACCAAGTGGGATTCATCCCAGGGATACAAGGATGGTACAACATTCAAAAGTCCATCAACATCATCCACCGCATCAACAAAAAGAAAGACAAAAACCACATGATCATCTCCATAGATGCTGAAAAAGCATTTGACAAAGTTCAACATCCATTCGTGATAAAAACTCTCAGAAAAATGGGAATAGAGGGCAAGTACCTCAACATAATAAAGGCCATCTATGATAAACCCACAGCCAACATTATATTGAACAGCGAGAAGCTGAAAGCATTTCCTCTGAGATCAGGAACTAGACAGGGATGCCCACTCACTCCACTGTTATTTAACATAGTACTGGAGGTCCTAGCCACGGCAATCAGACAAAACAAAGAAATACAAGGAATCCAGATTGGTAAAGAAGAAGTTAAACTGTCACTATTTGCAGATGACATGATACTGTACATAAAAAACCCTAAAGACTCCACCCCAAAACTACTAGAACTGATATCGGAATACAGCAAAGTTGCAGGATACAAAATCAACACACAGAAATCTGTGGCTTTCCTATACACTAACAATGAACCAACAGAAAGAGAAATCAGGAAAACAATTCCATTCACAATTGCATCAAAAAAAATAAAATATCCATGAACAAACCTAACCAAAGAAGTGAAAGACTTATACTCTGAAAACTACAAGTCACTCTTAAGAGAAATTAAAGGGGACACTAACAGATGGAAACTCATCCCATGCTCGTGGCTAGGAAGAATTAATATTGTCAAAATGGCCATCCTGCCCAAAGCAATATACAGATTTGATGCAATCCCTATGAAACTACCAGCAACATTCTTCAATGAACTGGAACAAATAATTAAAAAATTCATATGGAAACACCAAAGACCCCAAATAGCCAAAGCAATCCTGAGAAAGAAGAATAAAGTAGGGGGGATCTCACTCCCCAACTTCAAGCTCTACTATAAAGCCATAGTAATCAAGACAATTTGGTACTGGCACAAGAGCAGAGCCACAGACCAATGGAACAGACTAGAGAATCCAGACATTAACCCAAACATATATGGTCAATTAATATTTGATAAAGGAGCCATGGACATACAATGGCGAAATGACAGTCTCTTCAACAGATGGTGCTGGCAAAACTGGACAGCTACATGTAGGAGAATGAAACTGGACCATTGTCTAACCCCATATACAAAAGTAAACTCAAAATGGATCAAAGACCTGAATGTAAGTCATGAAACCATTAAACTCTTGGAAGAAAACATAGGCAAAAACCTCTTAGACATAAACATGAGTGACCTCTTCTTGAACATATCTCCCCGGGCAAGGAAAACAACAGCAAAAATGAATAAGTGGGACTATATTAAGCTGAAAAGCTTCTGTACAGCAAAAGACACCATCAATAGAACAAAAAGGAACCCTACAGTATGGGAGAATATATTTGAAAATGACACATCCGATAAAGGCTTGACGTCCAGAATATATGAAGAGCTCGCACGCCTCAACAAACAAAAAACAAATAACCCAATTAAAAAATGGGCAGAGGAACTGAACAGACAGTTCTCCAAAAAAGAAATACAGATGGCCAACAGACACATGAAAAGATGCTCCACATTGCTAATTATCAGAGAAATGCAGATTAAAACTACAATGAGGTATCACCTCACACCAGTAAGGATGGCTGCCATCCGAAAGACAGAGAACAACAAATGTTGGCGAGGCTGTGGAGAAAAGGGAACCCTCCTACACTGCTGGTGGGAATGTAAACCATTGTGGAAAGCAGTATGGAGGTATATCAAAATGCTCAAAACAGACTTACCATTTGACCCAGGAATTGCACTCCTAGGAATTTACCCTAAGAATGCAGCAATCAAGTATGAGAAAGACCAATGCACCCCTATGTTTATCACTGCACTATTTACAATAGCCAAGAATTGGAAGCAACCTAAATGTCCATCGATAGATGAATGGATAAAGAAGGTGTGGTACATATACACAATGGAATACTACTCAGCCATAAGAAAAGGGCAAATCCAACCATTTGCAGCAACATGGATGGAGCTGGAGGGTATTATGCTCAGTGAAACAAGCCAAGCAGAGAAAGAGAAATACCAAATTATTTCACTTATCTGTGGAATATAAGAACAAAGGAAAAACTGAAGGAACAAAACAGCAGCAGAATCACAGAACTCAAGAATGGACTAACAGGTACCAAAGGGAAAGGGACTGGGGAGGATGGGTGGGTAGGGAGGGATAAGGCGGGGGGAGAAGTAGGGGGGTATTAAGGTTAGCATGCATGGGGGGGTAGGAGAAAAGGGAGGGCTGTACAACACAGAGAAGGCAAGTAGGGATTCTACAACATTTTGCTATGCTGATGGACAGTGACTGTAAAGGGGTTTATAGGGGGGATCTGGTATAGGGAAGAGCCTAGTAAACATAATATTCATCATGTAAGTGTAGATTAGTGATACCAAAAAAAAAAAAAAGGGCAGTTCCTGTGTGGTAACCTCCAATGAGTTCTACACAAGAGTATATAGGGCATATAAAAATGTAGGCAAAGGGTCTGTTTGTGTTTATACAGAGGATCAAAGCCTAATTGGGCTACCCTGAAAATGAACTAAGATACGATATGAAAAAGAACTTCCAACATCAGTACTCTCTGGAAGACTCATGCCAGAAGATGATCATCAAAAATCCCCAACAAAGATCCATGCACTGCTACAGCTGTAGATGCACTCATCCCACCAGTTCCTGGACTTGCCATGGGAATGAGGAAGGAGATATCTAAGCTGGCCTGTGCATACAGTGAAACAACAAATTTGACTGGATCTATACTGTTGGAACTCAGTCAAGAATTAGGAGAAGTTCAAGTTGTAGCGCTCCAAAATCTTACAACTACAGACTATTTACTGTTAAAAGAACATAAGGTATGTGAACATTCCCCAGGAATGGGTTGTTTTAATTTGTCTGATTTCTCTCAGACTGTTCAAGTTCAGTTGGACAATATCCACCATATCATAGATAAGTTTTCACAAATGCCTAAGGTGCCTAACTGGTTTTCTTGGTTTCACTGCAGATGGCTGGTAATTACAGGTATGCTTTGGTTATGTAACTATACTCCTATATGTGTGTGCGCAATTTAAGTAGTAGCTTAAAACCTACACATGCTGAAGTTACTCTACAAGAAGATATGTCAAAGAAATAATCAATCTTCCCATGTTTTCTGCCGCCTGCTACTTCTATAGCTTTTCTTCTTCCTTCCTAATTACAACCCTTAAATAGAATTCGTGCCTCGTATCAAATTTACCAAGTATCATAATTCTTCCAAGTGGTAAAGATACCTCAAGACAAATGCTGGGCATAGAAGCTACAGGGCATAAATATGCAAAGAAATAAAAAGCTAACCATTTCAAACAATAAGGCTTCTCTCTCACTTACCAACTTTACATTTCCCTGCATGGCCCTGGAAGGTGACTGGTTAGCCAGAGACGGGTAAGATTCCTCAAGGGAGGAACAACCTAAGACAGGCGCAGTTGCAGGGGGGTCATCAGGTGAGAAATCGGGTATCAACAGAGGTTAGGCTTAGAACCTCACCCCCCCGTTCTGAGAGAAATCTTCTGCATACGTGTATGTTTTATTGCCCTTGTCTAGCTTGGATTAACACATAGTCTACAGGCACACACCTGATCATTTACATTTGCTCTCTTACAACACTAAACTATGTTTTCTACCTTTATCTTGTATCTACCTACCACTTCAGCATTTTATTAAAAATAATAATAATAAAGAGAGAAATGTGGTATCCACATATAAATCAAGTATAAAAATCAAATGAGTATTCATATTTGAACTGACTGTTTATAGTTCATAATGCATGAGCAAAACCGAAGGTTTCTGTGATGGCTGCCCTTGTACTGTTCACCTTGTAAGAACTTATTCACTATGTAAGAATTTGTTCTCCATGTAAGAACTTGTTTGTTATGCCTCAGAAGATTGGAGACTGACAAAAATTAGGCTTGGGGTGTATTAATGATTGTGCATTGAGCATTGACTCCCCTATACAGAATTTTATTGTTGTTAACAACCATTTGATCAATAAGTATGAGAGATGCCCTCACAAAAAAAAAAAAAAAAAGTATACACTTCCAATGGTAAAATAATAAGTAACCAGGATGTAATGAATATAGTCGAGATATTGTAACAGCTTGGTATGGTGATAGCTGGTACCTAGAATTGTCATGTATATAAATGTTGAATCACTATGTTGTACACCTGAAACTAATGTAATATAATACCGTGTGTCAACTACCCTTCAATAAAAAAATAATTATCTACATAAAAAAAAAAAAAAGTTGCAGTTCTCAGAATGTGGGCACTCTACAGGTCAAAAGGCCTAAAATCTTCCACAGATAATTATAGCAAAAGACTTAAAAGGCACACCAACTTAAAAAAAAAATGGGCAAAATGCATTTGGGAGATAATACTGTAAAGAAACTAGCAAAAGTGATTATATAAAAACCAGGCTGGTGACTACTTTACTTTTGGGAAGAGGGAGAAAGGGGCCTGTGATTGGGATGGGGCACATAGACTTCTGGGGTGGCTGGCAGAGTTCTGTTTCACCTGGGTGATGACTGCAAGGACGTCTCACAATTCAAGTGAAGAGATCAAGAAACTACAAAATATTTCATATCAGGTGCAAACTAAGTATCGGGCAAGACACAAAAAAAAAAAAAGAAAGGAAGAAAGAAAAGAAAAGAACTTCAAGAGATTCAAATGAGAGATTCTTCACACATACAACAAAGAAAAGATGTCAGAGAAATCCTGCAGCTAAAGTTTCAGAGCTGGAAGTTGCCTGAAAAAAATTCCCATGGAGACTCTTCATTTTACAGATTAGAAAACTGCGGCCCAGAGACAGTGTCTCATGTAAGCTCTACAAAGCTCGCACCAGCACCAGGTTTAACACCCAGGTCTCCCAATCTGGGGCTTTTCCCACCACACAGACTTGGCTATCTTTACATTTTAATTCTTTCTCTCCTCCCTTCCCTCCCGTCCTCCTAGCCCTTTCCCTTCCTTCCTCCCTCCCTCCCGCTTCCCTCTCCTCCTCTTCGTCTCTCCCTCTCTCCCTCTTACTCTCCCCTCGCCTCCCTCTCCCTCTCTCTCTTCCTTTTATTTCTTTATTGCTTTCTGCTCTCCCTCCCTCCCTCTTGCCTCTCCTTGATCTGGCCGACTGTGGGTTAAGTAGATCATTCTTGCACGTTTGGTGTTAACAGTAACTGTGTCCTAAGCGCTTTACCTGCCTATCTTATTGAAGCCTTATTTCTATGAGACACTTAGATAATCCCCATTTTAGAAATTAAAACAAAAATAACAAACGAATAATAGGGTAAGTAACTTGCCCCAAATTTTGCAGCTAGAAATTAAGGGGTAGTAGTTACCAATCCAAGACTCGTATTTTTAAGGACTGTGTTATCCTGCCTATGCAAGTTTGTATTTATGCATTTATTGAACGAAATTGCACGTAACTTGTTCTGATTTTGCAAGTGAGCGAATTAAGTTTTTCATGACTGTTCAAAAAACAAAATTGTATCCGTTGAGGAATCTACTCAATTCGTTCGTTTTGGTCGCCACATCAAAGGAAATTTTAGAAGTTCACCCTGCGTTTTTCCAGTGTGTGGTCTTCTTTTGTCCTGCACCGAGCGCTCTTCCAGGCGACAATACAAAACAAGCCGAGAAAACACCAGGACCGCCACCAGTCCCGTGCACCAGGAGGAGATGGGGCGGTGCCGGGGAAGGCCAGGCGACCCGCCCCGGGCGGTGGGTTCCGCTCGCGGTCCTCTGCTCCCGACTCCAGGCAGAGCGAGGGTGGGCGTGGCGGGAACTGCGGTCCATTCCCTGAGCGCTATGCAAATGTAATGCAAATCAGCGCGTGTGAGCCCGAGTCGGCAGTCCGCGGCCGGACCCGAGCGCCGGCTCCCGCTCGCACGCGCGCGCGTCGGGTCCTGGTTCTCCTACTTGCTCGCGCTCTCGCTGGGCCGCTCCCCCCTGTCCCGCCCCGCCCGGGACGTGCCTGGCGGGCTCCCCGCGCCGCGCGGTCGCAGCCAGCGGCGGAGAGAGCGCGAAGCCCGGGCTGCGCGCCTGCGGCCCGGGCGCCCCTCCGAGCTCAGTGCCTCGGTTCCCGGGCCGCCTTCACTGCGCAGGTGAGTGAGCCCGACCCCCGCTTTTGTCCCCGCCGGCCCCCGGGAGTCACGCTCCGAAGGGGGTTTGGGGGTCGGAACCCTCCCTGGAAGCACGCCCTTGCCGCTTGTGTTGGAGAAGGACTACGTGCGGCACGGAGTTGGGAGGGGGGCGTAAGGGGACGTCCCCTGCGACTCTAGGCAGCCGGGCTTTCCTTTGGGTAAGTGAGGTATTTGGGACAGGGATGCTGTTGTCTCTGCAGGCGTCCTTCGAAGGGGATGCCTTTGATCTGAAGGGTGCGAATCTCCACTAGCCCCCTTGGAAATAGGTGGGCTCCTCCTTGCTCACCAGGCCCTTGCAGGTGGACTCGGGGTGCCACGTGAAGGTCCTTTCAGCCCAAATATGAGTCTGGGAAGGTGAGGCAGGGTAGTTGGCCACGGCGTCCCAGGCAAAACTGCGGCGTCAGGTGTTGCACTTTTGTTCTTACTCCCAGCTCTTAAGTTCTCCTGCTCCTCGTCCTTCGCTTCAACCCGGGCTCTGTGGTTGCGGGAAGCAGATCATTGAGGCTAGAAAGTTTTGATAAACTTCATCCTGGGAGGTGTTAGTTGTCAATGGTAGAACTCCTTCCTGGAACTTTGGTCTAGTAACACCCTTCAAGACCCAAATGGCTGAATTTTTAGGAGTGGTATTACAGATGCAAAGATGGGCTGATTGGGGAGCTTTTCTAGGATTTTTTTTTTGTTAAGGGATGCACCCTCTATACCCAAGGAAGAAATACGCAGATCCTTTGGGGCCTCGAAGGAGTAAAATAGCTATTGCAGTTCCTGGAGTTGGGTGGGTGTCCAGGCACATCTGGGCGGTGGGCGTGGTGATAGGTCTCAGACCACTGGTTTTCACCATCGCTTCTCCCCACAAGTGCAGAGTACATGCAGAGTCCCTACTGCACTCATCCCCTGCCCCCAGCCTTTGGGTGCCTGCCCTAGAGCTGCATCTACCTTCCAGGAAGGGCTGCTGAGGACCATTTCGGGAATCCCTCACACTTTAAAGCATCAGGTATCCACAATGTAGGTCTCTGGGGGAAGTGTAGGTGATTCCGGTAACCTTATTGGGTTCCTAAAAGGCAAGTTAGGTTCTAGTAAGATAGTTTTTGTTTGCTTTACTTTCTTTCCCTCTTCCTGGCTATGTTTTCTTTTCTCTTAAATGTTTGACCTCCTTCCCTTCTCTTCTTTGAGCCTGTTTTAGGCTCTTTCCTTGCCATGCACACTGAGGGACCTGTGCAAGGATACGCTGCTGGCAGCACAGTGTTCTAGGTCAGCTTGAAATGCTCCCTTCTGGTGCCCAGACTGAGGTTCCCCCTTTGTCTCCCACCCTCTTTGGGCCAAAGCAGGCAAGAGTCTGGGCAGAGAGTGGCGGGTCAATGGGTGTTGTTGGGTAGTGGGTGCTCTGGGGACTTGCACAAGAGCCTTTTCACAGGGCTATGCATGCCTGACCCTCATTCACTGACGATACAAAAGGATGCTGGTCCTCACACACCAGTAGGCATGAGCTTGGAGAACCACCCCACCGTGGTAAAGGATTTTTGCTGGCCCATCCTCCCTGTTTGGTTTCTTTTGTGCTGTAACTGGCTGGCGGAGGAGAGGGGTAGCTGGAGCCTTGGAGTAGTTTTTCTTTGTATAAGGTTTGCTGACCTCCTCATCAGGAGACGGTTTCTCCTGGGGCTAGATCTCAGGTGGGACATGTACAGAGCCAGCTAAGCCCTTGGGAAGTTTCTGGTCTAATATAACTAGTAAACTTAGGTGAACCCACCTGCTGCGTGGAGCTTAATAGACAAACAGATACCAACACTCCAGGTCAGGACCCCTGGGCCAGCAGTTGCAGGGGAGTCGGCTGGGATGGCTTGTCAGAAAATGAGGCTGGCCCCAGATGGTGCAGAAGGAAGAGGGGCCCTTGCAGTGGCAAAAGTGGGGAAAAGGTCTTGATCCTGGCTGGGAGGTCTTCACCAGCCTCAGAGAAATAGATTGTGAATGCTCTGGGGTCAGTGTACACTCAGTTTAAAAGAATGACCTCTTGCTTTTCTCCCCATAATATGAGTCTAAAGTCTGTGAAATGTAACTTAGTTGGTTTCTTGGCTCCTTGCCTTTTAGGAAATCAAGAGGTGGTAATTTGAGAATGCAGCCCAGCTTGGGCCAGGGGTCCAGAGACCTCATGAACATGTGGAGTCTTACTTAGTACCTTTCTGAGAACAACACTCGGTATTCTGGAAGTATACACCAAGGCCACTTGGAAGCCTAACCATCCTTCCCCCATTTCAAACCATCACATGTAGGTTAGGAAATTGTTCATTCTTAAAAGCTTCCTGTCCTACCCTCTCTGTAAATGTAGAGAAATTTGGAAAATAAGCCTTAGAAATCTGTTACCTTTCCCTATAGAAGACATTGTCCTCTCCCAATTTGACTGTTGTGTCATTTTCCTCTGACAGATAGAGGGTATACCCAGGGGATCTTGCTTGCATGGACAACGTATGAGTGGACACTTGGGTGGCATTTGGACTCAGAATAAAGGAACCATCCAGCAGTAATCCAGAATGAGGACATCAAAAATTTCACTGGGATAGGCTCCCATTATATGTGACTTCTGGCCTCCAGCCTTAGGAGCATGCTGGGCTGGGGTCTGCTGTGCAAGCCACTCACCTCTCCCACCTGTGCCATTCCACAGGTGAATTCTCTGAGTTTTGGCTTCATACTCTTCTGTTTGGTTGAAGCGCATGGGCTGAGCAAATGCAGTTCTTCTTATGCCCTCAAGGTGGGCCGACCTCAGTGTTTGTCACTACAGTACAGCAAGTGCATCCCTCCTGCTTCGGAGGCACCTGGTGGCGCAGGTTGCAGCCCTTGCGAATGGACAGTGACAGCCTGCCCAGTGGGGTGGGGGCAGGAAGAGGGCCAGTAAGAATGGCTCCCTGCTAGTAGCCAGGGGGAATAACGCTGATTTCCAGATGCTCACGCCCTTATTTTCATTGTCTTCCTGCTCAATTCCCTCAGTGTCTGAGGGTGAATGTTCCCAGTGGGTACCCCACTAGAGAGCTGTGCGAGTTTTTGTGTAGATCCGGCTTCTCAAATTTCCCAGCATTGCACCCACCCCTCTCTGTTGATGCTTCTGTTCCCTTTCTCCCCTCCCCTCTTCTCTTGGGTCCTGAGTGCAGAGCCCTCTGGAGACAAAAGAAAAGGGATGAGGAGAGATTTCCTTTTCTTTCACATCTGCTTGATTCCCCACCCCCTGGCTCTGGGCCCCCAATCTGATGCTAATTTGTTAATCCAGGGCCTTTCAAGTTATTTCTCACAATCTTTTAGGAACCAAACACCTACAGTTCTGAGCTGTCATAGTTGAGGATGCTGTTTATCTTCTTTGTTTCCAGACAGAGTAGCTCCCCTTCAGATTTCTGGCTGGTGGAAGTGGCACGAGGGTAGAGGGTGATCTGTGTGTTACTCTTGGGTTTAGAGCCATTCTGTTCACGTACTGGCTGGATTGGATGTTCTTTGGCATGGTATTTAACCCCTAAGAGTGGCTTCCGTTTCCTCATCTGACAATGAGAGTGGTTATAAAAATTAAATGCATATGTAAATATAAAGAGGCACAGAAGGAAAAGCTAATCCTATACATATTGGGTAGTGTTGTTCTCTATGTCTGTGGAATAACTACATATATATATATATATATATCAGCCAATAAACATTGATTACAGACCTGCCCCCCATCTAGCCCTGCGGAGGATTATGAAACAAAGGTACTATTCCTAAGAGACTCTGGGCATGTATAGGGAAACAACTAACACACATGAAGTAGTTAGAAAACAAGGACAAGTTCCGTGGTACCGACTCAATTAGGGAAACTAAGAGTGGCAAGAAAAATTCAGGCTTGGAGTGGTCAGGAAAGGCCTCGAAGGCAAGAAGGTGGGCATGAGCAGGACCCTGGAGGGAGGTTGGACTCTAGCAGGAGAGAGGTACATGGAAACACTTGGCTTTAGTGTCCAGAAACTCCAGCTCTTGATTTGTTGGAAACTGGTGAAAATACGTTGGACCCTGTGGTGAGCTGTCAGCCCGCTTGTCCTGAGATTTATTTTGAGGGTGGTTTTCATTCTGGGCTTGTCTTTTCTTTACTGCCCAGAATATTTCTGGAACAATTAAAAAAAAATTTTTTATGCTGAATCAAAAATAATGAGAAGCAAATCTACAGAGTGAAAGCACAGTCCCGTGGAAGACTTCTGGATTCCTGGGGTTGTTGGGCAGCTGCGTCTGGGGAGGTCTCTCCTTGTGCTCTAGGCGAAACCTTAGCCTGGACAAGAGAGGGTTCTTGACTCTAATCTAGAAACAATTCTTTAACAGGTTGGACTGGTGTAGGTAAGGAAGGAATTCATTAAAGTGAGAGTAGCAGCAAATGGCAGCAGCCATGAAGGTAGCAGACAGCAAGGAAGAACAGAGGGAGGAAATGGAAGTTAATTGAACTCCTGATTGACATAGGGCAGATCCCTTGCCAACCCCTGAAGCCAGAGTCACCTGGTGTCCAGTGTCCACTTGGATCTGCATGACATGGGGACTAAGCCCCTGCCACCTCAGGATTTTGGGGAGCCACAGAGCACTGGGTTAAGTGGGATTATGTTCTGAGAACTTCCCGAAGCAAAGAAAGGAGCTTTTCGTACAGGCTACTAAAAAGCATGATTGAACAGCTACAGTCCTGTCTAGGTCACCCAGGTGATGGGAACTTGTGAGCCCAAATCAGAGCTCTTAGTAGTTCCTCCCTACTTCTGAAATAGAAGAGAGAGTGAAGACTAGTGCTTAAGTATAGAAAATTGAGTGAAATAGTGAAGTAACAAAGATGCTTATCACTGGAAGAGCACAGAGACAAAATGCAGTAAGTTGGCTAGTGAGAAGTCTTTTAGGTAAGGCAAAGTACACAATCGAAGAAAGGGGAGTTCATGCAACCTCAAAGAGGAGGCATGCTTAAGGGCACAGGATTCTGACTTTAAAGGCTTTCAAGAATGGGACAAAGGGCAGGGTGATAGGGGGCAGCATAGTCTTGACATGTGGTCTCATGATGTCCATCTTCCGTGAGAGACATGGCATTATCCATAGTCAGTCCTCTAGATACTCTGTCAGATAAATGTAAGGAATTTCTTAATCCTGTTCTTTTCCATGATAGTGGTTACCCTCAAGCAGTGGGAGCGTATCATTTAGTACTACTTGCCCTGCCTTAAGATAGGGTAGGTTATTGGCTGATTACTATAAACTATGTTAGGAATTTTACCTTCTAACTCCCTGGTTTTTAAAATGGAATCTTAGCATTAAGATGGAGTCTCTTCTGTTCTTACTACACTATTTATATCTTGGCATTTTTCATCATAGGCAGGAAAAATTAACCGTGGTGCTTGTCCCACGTCCCTGCCCTACCTCACTAGGGCTTTATCCAACTCCCACTCCCCACACCAGGTTCGTTTATTGTAGCCCATTTCTTCGTTCTGAACTGGCATGCAGTGGGTGGAATGAGACCAGACCACCTGATGCCTGCATTATACTGAGGTGGAAAACCTGGTCTAAGGGGCCAAGTGATCGGGTAGCAGAACAGAAACAGCCAGTCTTATCACCCCACTCTGATGGAACATGGTGATGGGGTGCCACGGCTGACCTTCTCCAGAGGAATGGTTGCAGATTGGTTCCATCATCTGCTCTACCTGGGGCTCCAGAGTCTTAAAGACTGTCCTCTTTAGCCTGAGGGTGCCCTGAGGAGCAGGGATGAGTATTTCTTCCTTTATCTGGCCTGTGATCACTGTTATCTGTCTGCTGCCAGGGCCCCTGGGTATCCTTTGTCTGCCCCTGCAAATTCTACCCACCTTAAAGTCCTAGCCCCCACTCTACCTAATATCCAGACTCAATGCCTATGGCTGACACTGTGTTCTGGGACTGCCTTGACTCTGGGATGCACCATCCTTCACAGGAATTCCCTTCCTTATGAACAGTTCAAGACTCTGGCCATCTCCAACTGACCCTGGTGGGAGGCTATTCTCATTTCCTTTAGCTAGCTTTGGTGGTGTCTTCTGAGGCTGGGTGGAAAACCAGGAAGAAGCCAGGGTTTGGAGTTAACGTCTGTCCAGGTCTCTGCATGTGCTTCTGTAAATGGAGCCTCTCTTCTCTGCGGAGGCTGAGGAGGCTGTGGGCGGAAGAGCAAGTGCTTGGTAATTTTTACTGTGGTGAGGTTGTAAGCCCTGGTGTCCCACTAGACGAAGTTCCTGAAAGGAAAGGTCATGGTTCACCTTCGCGTCCTTACTCTTAGCTTAGTAAGTGTACACCTAGTACCTGACATAGCACAAGTGATTGAACATCTCAGTTGAAGGACTGGCTAGTAGGCGAGTAGAAGTGCTCTACGGGGTTCTAAGGGATTTCCCGTGTACTGCTCCATGAGAAGGCACTTTGCACTTGTCTGCCTAACTTCTCCAATTACGTCTTCTTTGTGGTTAGGTATAATCAATCTAATTTTTCTCCTGAACTTTATGCATTTTCCAGCTGAGTACTAAGCCTATTCATAGAATGTGCCTAAATTGGACTATTCCTACCTTTCTCCATTTTCCAGGTTAAGTTCCTATTTATTATTTCCTTTATCTTTCTTTTGGTATCATTAAGCATCATGAGCAACATTGTGGTTACTAGACTCCCCCCATTAACAAGTCCCCACCACATACTCCATTCCAGTCACTGTCCATCAGCGTAGTAAGATGCCATAGAATCACTACTTGTCTTCTCTGTGCTATACTGCCTTCCCCATGCGCCCCTACATTATGTGTGCTAATCATAATGCCCCTTTTTCCCTCTTATCCCTCCCTTCCCACACATCCTCCCCAGTCCCTTTCCCTTTGGTAACTGTTGGTCCATTCTTGGGTTCTGTGAGTCTGCTGCTGTTTTGTTCCTTCAGTTTTTGCTTTGTTCTTATACTCCACAGATTACTGAAATCATTTGATACTTGTCTTTCTCTGCCTGGCTTATTTCACTGAGCATAATACTCTGTAGCTCCATCCATGTTGTTGCAAATGGTAGGATCTGTTTTCTTCTTATGGCTGAATAATATTCCATTGTGTATATGTACCACATCTTCTTTATCCATTCATCTACTGATGGACACTTAGGTTGCTTCCATGTCTTGGCTATTGTAAATAGTGCTGTGGTAAACATACGTGTGCATATGTCTTTTTGAAACTGGGCTTCTGCATTCTTAGGGTAAATTCCTAGGAGTAGAATTCCTGAGTCAAATGGTATTTCTATTTTGAGTTTTTTGAGGAACCTCCATACTGCTTTCCACAATGGTTGAACTAATTTACATTCCCACCAACAGTGTAGGAGGGTTCCCCTTTTTCCACATCCTCACCAACATTTGTTGTTGTTTGTCTTTTGGATGGTGGCAATCCTTACTGGTGTGAGGTGATAACTCATTGTGGTTTGAATTTGCATTTCTCTGATGACTAGTGATGTGGAGCATCTTTTCATGTGCCTGTTGACCATCTGAATTTCTTCTTTGGAGAAGTGTCTGTTCAGCTCCTTCCCATTTTTTAATTGGCTAATTTGCTTTTTCTTTGTTGAGGTGTGTGAGCTCTTTATATATTATGGCTGTCAACCCCTTATCGGATATGTCATTTATGAATATATTCTCCCATACTGTAGGATGTCTTTTTGTTCTACTGATGGTGTCCTTTGCTGTACAGAAGCTTTTCAGCTTGATATAGTCCCACTTGTTCATTTTTGCTTTTTGCTTTTCTTTCCCTTGCCTGGGGAGATATGTTCATGAAGACGTTGCTCATGTTTATGTCCAAGAGATTTTTGCCTATGTTTTTTCTAAGAGTTTTATGGTTTCATGACTTACATTCAGGTCTTTGATCCATTGCAAATTTACTTCTGTGTATGGGGTTAGACAATGATCCAGTTTCATTCTCTTACATGTAGCTGTCCAGTTTTGCCAGTACCAGCTGTTGAAGAGGCTGTCATTTCCCCATTGTATGTCCATGGCTCCTTTATCATATATTAATTGACCATATATGTTTGGGTTAATATCTGGACTCTCTATTCTGTTCCCTGGGTCTGTGGGTCTGTTCTTGTGCCAGTACCAAATTGTCTTGATTACTGTGGCTTTGTAGTAGAGCTTGAAGTTGGGGAACAAGATCCCCCCTGCTTTATTCTTAATTCTCAGGATTGCTTTGGCTATTCAGGGTCTTTTGTGGTTCCATATGAATTTTTGAACTATTTGTTCCAGTTCATTGAAGAATATTGTTGGTATTTTGATAGGGATTGCATTGAATCTGTAGATGGCTTTAGGCAGGGTGGCCATTTTCCCAATATTAATTCTTCCGAGCTAAGAGCATGGGATGAATTTCCATTTATTAGTGTCTTCTTTAATTTCTCTTAGGAGTGTCTTGTAGTTTTCAGGGTATAGGTCTTTCACTTCCTTAGTTAGGTTTATTCCTAGGTATTTTATTCTTATTGATGCAATTGTGAATGGAATTGTTTTCCTGATTTCTCTTTCCGCTAGTTCATCGTTAGTGTATAGGAATGCAACAGATTTCTGTGTATTAATTTTGTATCCTGCAACTTTGCTGAATTTAGATATTCTAGTAGTTTTGGAGTGGATTCCTTAGGGTTTTTTATGTACGATACCATGTCATCTGTAAACAGTGACAGTTTGACTTCTTCCTTGCCAATCTGGATGCCTTTTATTTCTTTGTGTTATCTGCTTGCCAGGGCTAGGACCTCCAATACTATGTTAAATAACAGTGGGGAGAATGTTCATCCCTGTATTGTTTCCAATCTCAGAGGAAAAGCTTTCAGCTTCTCGCTGTTCAGTATGATGTTGGCTGTGGGTTTATCATATATGGCCTTTATTATGTTGAGGTACTCTTCCTCTATACCCATTTTGCTGAGAGTTTTTATCATGAATGGATGTTGAATTTTGTCGAATGCTTTTTCAGCATCTATGGAGATGATCACATGGTTTTTGTCTTTCTTTTTGTTTATGTGGTGGATAATGTTAATGGATTTTCGAATGTTGTACCATCCTTGCATCCCTGGGGTGCATTCCACTTGATCATGGTATATGATACTCTTGATCTATTTTTAAATTCAGTTTGGTAATATTTTGTTGAGTATTTTTGCATCTATGTTCATCAGGGATATTAGTCTGTAGTTTTCTTTTTTGGTGGTGTCTTTGCCTGGTTTTGGTATTAGAGTGATGCTGGCTTCATAGAATGAGTTTGGAAGTATTCTCTTCTCTTCTATTTTTTGGAAAACTTTAAGGAGAATGGGTATTATGTCTTCTCTAAATGTCTGATAAAATTCAGGTGTGAATCCATTGGGTCCGGGATTTTGTTCTTGGGTAATTTTTTGATTACCAATTCAATTTCATTTCTGGTAATTGGTCTGTTTAGACTTTCTGTTTCTTCTTGGGTCAGTCTTGGAAGGTTGTATTTTTCTAGAAATTTGTCCATTTCTTCTAGGTTATCCAGTTTGTTAGCATATAGATTTTCACAGTATTCTCTAATAATTCTTTGTTTTTCTGTGGTGTCAGTCGTGATTGTTCTTTTCTCATTTCTGATTCTGTTTATGTGTGTTGATTCTCTTTTTTTCTTAATAAGTCTGGCTAGGGGTTTATCTGATTTGTTTATTTTCTCAAAGAACCAGCTCTTGGTTTCATTAATTTTTTTCTATAGTTTTATTCTTCTCAATTTATGTATTTCTTCTCTGATCTTTATTATGTCCCTCTTTCTGCTGACTTTGGGCCTCATTTGTTCTTCTTTTTCTAGTTTCAATAATTGTGAATTTAGACTGTTCATTTGGGATTGTTCTTCCTTTTTTAAAAAGGCTTGGGTTGCTATATACTTTCCTCTTAGAACTGCCTTCTCTGCGACCCACAGCAGTTGGGGCATTGTGCTGTTGTTTTCATTTGTCTCCATGTATTGCTTGATCTGTGTTTTAATTTGGTCATTGATCCGTTGATTATTTAGGAGTATGTTGTTAAGCCTCCATGTGTTTGTGAACCTTTTTGTTTTCTTTGTACAATTTATTTCTAATTTTATACCTTTGTGATCTGAGAAGGTATAAATTTTCATATTAGTGTCAACAGATTGATCATTTCCATCTTCTCTTAGCCACTAACCTTATGAAGATGAATATGTTAATGTGAAGGCAACAGGTTGTTTCATTGTGTGTGGAGGAAGGGGGCCATTACCCTGTAACTTGCCTCTTACTACTACCAAAAGCTTCTGTCTTCACAGCAGGGCCTCCTGGTGGGCATGGTGCAATTAATGCAATCATTACTGATTTTACCCCCTGGCATTTCAACCAGTGGTGTTCTAGGGAGTTCTCAGGCTTTTTGGGGGTGATTGGGCAGCCACCTAAGGCACCAGGTGGTTGTAGGTGACTGCAGCTGCTCTGCCTCTCCTCCCCTCAGATGTTCTGGTTAGCCCAGGAGAGAATCCCTTCATTTACTTTCTTATTGCTATTGTGGGTGACCAGACCTTCATTAGCTCACACTTGAAGTATTAACTACAGCCTCTGTTGCATAAATACATTTTGCACATGAATGCTTTGTTAATCTTAAGGCCCAATCTCAATGTATCACCCCACCTTCAGAGACCTTCAATGGCTCCCTGCTTCTTACAGGAAAACATTAGTCTGAAGTTCAAGGACCTCCATGATCTGACGTCCAAGTCAACAAGACTTGTTAACTTATTTTTCTTGACTTTCTGCCCATGAGTTTACCCTCTCCTGGAATATTTTTCACTTGTCTCTTTGACTGGCAAGTCATTCTGTCCTTGAACTGTTTGTTGAAGGACTGAATTAAGTTGCTAATACCTGTCAGACACTGCCTGAACATGGAGGCTGCCTGTAACCAACTCAGCTTCAGGTTCTCGTCCTTGTTTGAACTTCTGTAGCAATTAGTCCCTGCAAAATTCTTTTGATAGTGACAAGTGACATATTATTATGGAATGTTTTTATCTTTTGTGTTATTTTTTCCTAAAATTTTATATCTATAACTGCACTGAAAAAACTACAAGGGAAGGACATGCCTAGTGCTTCTGTTTCCTCAAAGCAATGGTTCCAGAACCAGCTGATAACAGAATCCCTTTGGGAGCCTTGTTTCCTAAATAATCCATGCCTCCCAGTTCCCAGCTCAGACTACCAGGTGGGTTCAGGGAATCTCTGTTTTTACAAAGCTCCCCAGGTTTTTTTCATGTCAACCAGATGGGAATCAATCTTGATTGTTTTTTTTCATTAATTACATAATGTGTATTATTCTGTGATTTGTGTATTAAGAGGGATTCTTTAAAATTAACAAAGATCAACTCAGGCTAGCTGAAGAGGAAAAAAAAGAAGGTAATAATTGTGTGTTAAGAAGGAGATGACTTTCCATGTTTTCTTGATTCCAAGGTACCATAGGTTACAAGATTCATATCACTTTATAGTTTCTCAGGCAAACAAACACTTCCTTTAATATACACAATTTTAGAAAATTTTCTAAGACAGATACAGTTCTGTCTTCCCCCAAAATAGCTGTGTGCATGTTTGTATTCAACTCTTCACCGCCTGAAGATCCTGGGAACCACTGATCTGCTTTCTGTTCCTATGATTTTGCTTTTTTCAGCATGCTATATAAATGGAGTCTTGCCAGTGGGTTTCAGCCCCAGGAAAATTAATTATAGATTCAATGTGACTAAAGAAATGACAGTAGAATGTTCTTGAGGTGAAAGGGTTATACCCGACTCTGTTTCCATAGTGGCAGGTGAATCACTAAAATCTCATCCATTCAGAGCGAGTCTACATGCAGCAAGCTGGTCTCTCCCTCTGGGCCCCTCTGCCCGCACAGCCATCCTCTGGGCCTCTCTGCCCTCATAGCTGTCCCACACAGCCATCCTCTGGGCTTCTCTGCCTGCACAGCCATCCCGCACACCATCCTCTGGGCCTCTCTGCCCTCATAGCTGTCCCACACAGCCATCCTCTGGGCTTCTCTGCCTGCACAGCCATCCCGCACAGCCATCCTCTGGGCCTCTGTCCTCAGGGCTGCCACCACTCCAGCCTCTGCTCTGCTCTCCTGCAGTCTTGCAGCCATGCCACCGTGTTGCCTAGAGCACTGGGCAGGGCTCTTTACATAGAGTCAATAATGATGTATTGCCCACATGTGTATAGTGAGCTAGCCAACCAGGGCCAGGTGAGAATCCTGGCCACAGGAACCTTCATTTTATCCACGTGGAGTTACATGGTATGTAGCCTTTTTAGTTTGCCTTCTTTCCCTTAGCACACTGTTTGAGATTCATCTGTGCTGTATCAGTAGGTTGTTCCTTCTTGTTGCTTAGAATTGTTTCATCAAGTGGATGTACTACAGTGTGTTTATTCAGCACAATTGGGGCTCAAGTTTGGGGTAATAATGAATAACTCAGTGTAAATATTAGTGTACAGGTTTTTATGTGAACATAGATTTTCGTTTCACTTGGGTAAATACCTAGGAGTGGAATTGCTGGGTGGTAGGGTAAGTGTATTATAATAAAATACCAAACTGTTTTCCTAAAGTGGCTGTACCATTATGCATTCCCACTAGCAGTCTATGAGGGGTATAGTTTCACATCCATGGCAGTGCTTATTATGAGCCAAAGTTTTTAATTTTAAATATTCTAACAGGTAGAGCTTTATCACTGTGGTTTTAATTTGCATTCCCTTAATGAATAGTGATGCTGAACATCTTCGTTATTTGGTTTGTCTGCTGTCTATATGTCTTCTCTGGTGAAGTATCTGTTTAAATATTTTGCCCAGGTTTTATTGGATTATTTCCTTGTGGTTAAGATTTGAGATGTAATGCTTTTTACATTCTAGACATGAGTCCTTTATCAGGTACATGTCTGGCAAACATTTTTTTGCTGTCTATGGCTTATCTTTTCATCTTCTTAGCAATGTCTATTACTGCAGAGCAGAAGTTTTTAATTTTAATGAAGAACAATTTATCAGTTTATTAAAATGTATTCTTTTGGTGTTGTGTGGATAAAATGAGAGTTCCTGTGGCCAGGATTCTCACCTGGCCCTGGTTGACTAGCTCACTGCACACCTGTGGGCAATACATGGCTGTTTACTCTATATAAAGAACTCCGCCCAGTGCTCTGGGCACGACACGGTGACACAGTGGCATGGCTGCAAGGCTTCAGGAGGGCAGAGCAGAGGACAGAAGCTCAGAGGATGGCTGTGCGGGACGACTGTGCTCGACCTACCGCTGGGAGAACAAGTCGGGTAATAAACCCTTTCACCCCAAAGAACATTTTGCTGTCAATTTCTTTGGTCACGTTGAATCCATAGCGAACTTGCCCAGGGCTGAAACCCGTTGGCAAGACATGTTATATCTAAACACTGTTTACCTTATAGGAAGCCATTAAGCACTTGCATTTGCCAGTACTTTCTTCACGATGTTTTATGGTTTTAAGTTTTATATTTA